>NC_138918.1:11382695-12648529 GCF_965231255.1 Vanellus vanellus | reverse complement strand
TGGGGTTCCCCAGCTGAAAATTGGAAAAAAGAATGTAATGTTTTTTTTCCTTTCTATGTTCAACCCACCTCCAGAGCCAGATGGAGTGGGTTGGATTTTAAAGTATTAAAGATATTCAAATTTCATAAGAAGGGGAAAATTGCTACAAACATTTTTTGGTAGGCTGTCATATTTTTTTCCACCTGGCCTAATTGTCTGAATCTCACCAACTGCTTTATCGCATTGTAAGGCATTCCGGGGCTAACAGATGCTATTTAAAATCAAATTCTGCTCTTCTCTGCAGTATTCTACATATCCAAGAATAACCCTCCTATAAGGCATGCTATACAATATGGCATTTGTCCCACTCAGGCAAAAATCTAATTGACTTGTATAGTGCCTATATTTTGCAAGGTAACCAACTGAGCAATAGTCACCATATGAATGAAAAGTAATTACTTCTGCTGGGAAACTGAAGCCATGACACAGCTTCCACAATACCTTCACCACAAGCCTGCATGCATCAGTGCTAGAGAAACCCCATAGCCGATAAAATGCCCATAAGGAAATGGATGTGAAACCAGTTCAGTTTAAAACAAAATCCCTACAATACTGTACTTTATCACTATTCTGGTGGGGAGAAAAAAGAAGTAGATGTAGCGCTTCATTCCACACACTGGGATAACCTATAGGGACAGAAACAGAAGGTTTGGGACACATGGGTTTATGTGGATCGTATGACCGCAGTATTGATCACGTTATTTACACGTGCTTGAAAAACACAGTCACACACATGTGAATCACATGTGAATAAATGAGATTGGATCCTAAAGTCATGAGAGCTGCTTGAAACTCCGTGTGTGAAGTCAGTAGGCACAAGCCTTAAACCCGTGTAAGCTTTTCATGGGAGCGGAAGATCGCAGTGAAGAGTCTCGGCTGTTACACGAAAGGGTCACGTCTCTGTTCCTTGCTCGGCATCCGCACCATGTCCGCGACAGCAGTGCAATATGAAACAACCGTGAGAGAAATCAACGTTAACATCAGCGGAACACCTCTCCCACCTACAGAAAGACAAAGCAATTGCATTGCTCGTTTGTTCTCGTGAATGCAGCCGGGCAAATACACCCACCTATTGCCTACCTGGTTTTTATCTATTTTTGCTTCTTGGGCTCTTTTGCACCTACCGCAAACAAGCCGAGCTGCCCGGCTGCTGCAGGAGCAGTTCCTCCCCCTTTCCCTGTGGTGCCCTCGGTGCTGGGGACAAGGCAGGCCAGGCAGGGCTGAGCACCAGGCACAGCTTCCCCTGTCCTCACCATGGTGGCCACAAAACCCACCTGCGCTTTGGGGGCACGAGACGGACCACACAGCTCTCCTCTAATGGCCAAGGTTCAGAGCAAAGCTTGAGAGGATGGAGGCCGTTTCATACCTTTCTCCCCACAGGCGATACAAAACCTTCCCATTTCTATCTATCAAGGTTAGCTTAGTTTGCAGTTAGAGGACTTTCAGAAGGATGAATGAATGCTAATGAAGAGAGGTGAGGGGCTAGCTGGATGTAAGGTTTGTAGCCAAAGTTTCTGGCCAGAGCCAAGTAAAACCTCTGGTGTTTCCCAGGCTTGTGTTCACTGGCCCCAGATGATGTTCCATGCCTGTAGCTGACTTCTGTGCATCCTATTTTTAATCTGATTGTTTACTTATCTATTGCCCACCTAGTTTTTTATCCAGAGAAATCCCTATAAAGTAGCGGTAGATACGTTGGTGGATCTGAACTAAAACTTCAGAGGCAAACACTTCCGTTTTTCTGAATATTTGGATCTGTTATCCTATCACAGGAGGTGCCGGGCAGCTGCACTCAGGTGCTGTTGGTCCAGGACCACCACATCCCTGGCTCCATTGCCAGACAGTGGAAAATCCCAGGCAGTGTCCTGCACTGGGCTACAATGTCCTTGCTGCTCTTCTCCCCGCAATAAACCCATGGCAACCACCCCTTCCCGCAGGTTCAAGGTTTCTTCCTGCGCACACACGTCCAGCACTTCACATAGCTAGAAGCCCTCCACCAATTCCCGCTCCCGTCTCCCAGCCTTCCTGCACTTCTCCTCTCCTTGCCACAGCAGAAAAAAAGCCCAGAGGAAAGACAGACTGTAACTAGGCGGTTCACTAGAAGGACCCTGTTTTATGAATAAGCACAGGATGGACAGGGTTTTTTTGCAGGCTACGAAATGAGCTGTAGGCTTGAAAGGGGTGTCTTGGATTGTTGGAGGGTAATGACAAAGAGGAGACTAAATGTCAGGGCAGGTGGATGTGATTCTCCTCTTCCCTGGAGCTTTTGCAAGGCAATGGGAGAAAGGAAGCTTTTTTTCCAGACCAGGATGGCAAGGTGCAACCTGCTCGCAGGGACAGCCAGAGAGCTTCATGCACCTAAAGGACCTTCACTAAAGCCACGGGGATCTCCCGCTCCTCCAGTTGCAAGAATTGCACTTTTGTTTAAAAAAAAAAAAAAGGAAACAATTAGAAATAGGGAACAAATCCTGCTACCACCTTGCCCTGCCTTTGCAGGGAATTGGCTGGTTCTCAAGCCAAGGGTGTCTTTTCATGGTGGGCAGCCATGTACTCATACCCATCTTCTGGCAGACCCACAGCAGCATTCTGATTTGATGGGCAGCACTGTGTCCTTCATTGCTGAGCTTCAGGTCTTGCCTGAATAAAAGCAGCCCGGCATTTGGTGTAAAAGCTCAACTGCTGGAGCCACCACCTGCTCTAAGGACAGTTCATCTTCTATGGAGACTGCAACAGCTCGAGGTGCCATCACCTTGGGCTGCCAACAGGCTCTTGTCATGCAGGGTAAAAGAAAGGACCAGCCCTGCTGGGAAACCAGGCAGATTTGGCGTTAATGCTTTCCAGCCCCAGGAGGATAAAAGATGAGAAAGACGATGATGGACATGGTGCCACGTTTGAGAGGAACAGACGGGAAGGTGCCTGGTTGCTGCAGCAACAAGGCCGGGCTTTTCGGAAAGATGGGTTTTTCTTTCTCTTTTCACCTGCCAATCTTCCCCCCCACGTCAGCACTCTGCCGCTGCGGGAGACGAGCGGTGACATTTACACTCCCACTAACAAGCTGGTTCGGTGATGGGCAGCTCCGCAGGAGAGCATCTGGTGTCACAGAGCCCGAGCAGAGAGGAGGGGAGGGTCCTCTCGAGCAGTTAGCATAATATGGGACTTATCATGAGCATTATTAGGGCAGGAGCGTACACGAAAGCAGCAGGCAAAGCCTCAGTGGGGCATGTAGAGTTTCCTGCCCTTCGTGTGGGTCCAGTGCTGCAGCCGATGGGAGCAATAAGATGCCACTCCCGCCCAGAGAACGTCTCTGCGTGTCCTGCTGGGAGAGGAAAGGAAACAAAAACGAAAAGAAGAAGGAGAGGACAAGCAACAAGTCAAGCGACACCACAGGAGCAATTTCACTTCTCCGCTTGGCTCGCGATAGCGGGCTGCGCCATCAGCCGTGCCCCCGCGGCGGTGTCCCTCAGAGCCCTGCCGAAGCTGCCCGTGTCTTTGGCTCTTTGGGAGAAACCTTGTCATGGTGGCAGAGGTGAAACGCAGGCTGCTCTCTCCCCCCCCGCCAGCTTTGCCCACCACTGCCTCACTACACTTTGCCTTCTGCATAAGGCAACTTTCAGTTCACCTGAATTGTCCCAATAATAATAGTAATAGTAGTAATAATAATGACAATAATGATACTACTGCAAAGTCAACGCAAGAAAAATACAACAGCTCTGAAATAAATTGTATGAAAAAGTGGTTCAAGAAACTGCTTTGGGTCATTTTTTACTGGTCATTATGCTGCTGGTGTCAGGAGGAAAATGGAAATTAAGAACGAGCCTGGCTGCCAGACTGCTCTGCCATAGCAGGCGGATGGGAAGGTGCCCTGTTGGACTGTGACCCCCAAACCGGAGCTGGAAATACAAGAATATCATGGCCAATAAAACTTGAAATTTGTGTATACCCATGCCCGGCAGAGCCACGGAAGCCAGGTTTCCTAAGAATCTGTGGCTGGAAGTCAAAGACCCGTGTGGAGTCTCTGATGCCTACTATGGATTGCACTGATACATTTATTTGAGTGAGACCATTAATAGGTTTCCACTTCTCTACAGTGTTGGTTTTTTTTTTTTCCCCCCAAATCTTGGAGGTCCCTCATATCTTGGAGATCTCCACCCTTCTAGCAAACCAAGCTGAAAGCATGGGCTGAAAATTATTAGTAAGACGGACAAATAGGCTGCTCCACCTCCTTCCCTGTCCCCTTCTTTCCCTCTGAGAGCAGAGCACGTGCTAATCAGCCACTTTTCATTAAGGAGCCAGGCTAAAAGAGTAGGATGTCAAGGAGGGCAGCCCACCTTTAGTGTCTTTGTCCCTCCCTGAAGCTGGTGCAGCCCCTTCAGACTGAATTTGAAAAGGCAAAGTACCTGACGTGTTGTAACCCAGTTTTCATGGAGTAATTGCTCCGCTTTTCTAAATCTTCGCTAAAAAACTCTCTACACTTTTCAGCTGGTACTTGAAAGTATTCCTGGTAATCTGCAGAGAAGAGATGACTGAACAAAGGTACAGTCAAGCCTGGGGGAAAAATTGCATGAAGGCAGATTATAAAAGACCAGATAGATAATCCTTCAAATATGGAAACGGCAGAAATTAGGAGGATATTTGCAGAAATTTCTCATTACAGAGAGCACACAGGAAGCATCGGCAAGACTACAAACTGGCCGGCATATGAAGGTTATACAAGGGAGAAACCAAACCTGTCCACCACGGCAACCATCGTGTCTGCAGCAGTATAACGCACGCCATGACAGCGGCGAATCTCTTGGCAGCAATGTCAATCAGCGAAGCATGGCAAACGAGATCACTTGTGGAGTTTTTTCCAGTGACCGAAACTCTGCAGGGGTGACCGCTAACCAAACCTCAGCATCTTTCAGCAGAGGGCTCAGGATGGAAAGATGCTCCCTGTGGCACTGGAGCCTGCGGCAAGAGCTCCAGCTGGGCAGGAGCTTTGCAGCTCACATGGGCAGTGGGGCCAGATGAAGGAGTAGTAGAAAAAAAAACGATTTTTTTAGTGTTCTTGACTGGAACCTTCTTTTCTTCCTATATATACTTATATAAAAAAATTATCTTCTGTAACAGAAGGAGTTTTTTAATTTTGAAAATCGAAATGTTTTCATGCTTTGTGGGTTAACTTTTTTGCCATCGAACCCTAATACTGCAAAAGACAAAATTCATTTGCAAAACATACTTGCCTGAAAGACAGTGCCGGTGCCAGACAGACTGCTCTTGAATCAAAACCTTCTGCGCTCATGTTGGTGTTTGGTTTTGGACCCTTTCAACGTCACTCTGATATAGTTTTCTGCTTCCTGAATCCTTACCCTTCCCGAAAAGTGTGGGTTGCTTATTGTAAAACCTGCCAAGCAAAGCAAGTGAATCAACTGTCCTACAAGGGCAAGGAACGAGCTGTGCCACCCACTGGTCCACGTGTCCATGGAGTAGCAGGGAACACCAAGAACCGTGCAAAGGCTTTGTTTCCAACTGCAGACGCTTCTACAGGCATAAATATTATTCTTTAACTGTGTGGCTGGATCTCAAATGATCCGTATGCAATTTTCCTCCCACATCCATGGAGCGAGGCTGTCAATGCTGGTCAGACCCTGGTCGCTCCAACAGATTTGCACTGACCTGTTGGGATTGCCATGCGGGATCTGTACCGGCACATAGGTGTCGAGTCGATATTGCAGAGCAGCGACAAGCACGGAGCAGGGGACCTCCCTCTGGTTGCACTGTAGAGAAAGCGTGTCCTAGGAACAGGAGCCTGGTACACAGAGCTGAGCCAAGCTTTTGGGTTCTGCTGCTGTCCGGATTATCCCAACACCCCAACTCCACCTGGTCAGCATGGAGGAGAAGGAGGTTTTGAGAGCTGCACTGAGCGACACTGGGGTTAGATGTGGGGACTCGGTTTCCCTAGCAGTGAAATGAGTCTTTCTGAGACTCACCTCTTCCCCGGAGAGCCGTGACGATTCATTAGGCAATTGTAAAATCGGAATGTAGCTACTGACTGTGAGCTGTGGTCCATTAATAGCCCTATTTATTGCCAACCAAATAATTAGCTTAGACATGCATCAACGGGTCTTGATTGCATATGAAATAACTGTCTTATTACACAGAAATCAAATGAGTTTCTGAGGGCAGCCCAGGTGTCACCTCAACCTCAGTATTGAAGAGGGGGAAAAAAAAAAGGAAAAAAACCCAACCATTTCGATGTGTTGCTCAGCAACAGAATTTGCGGGGGAAACAATCTAGGAAAGAAGGAATGAGCATTTCCAAGAGAACAGGTTATTTCAGGCAAGACATCAGGGACAAGCAAATGTCAAAGAGGCGGAGAACTTTTTTTTTTTTCTCCTTTAATCAATAATTTAAACTAGGCATTTTGGGTAAAATAAGCATTTAAGTTATCTGATTGAAAAACGGAGATCCCAAACCTTTTTGAGTCACGTTGCTGAAGAAACGTTTATTTGTTTGTGTGAGGGAAACATTAGATTTACTAGACACTGAATTAAAAATTGAAAATGCTCTTAGAAATGTCACCTGTTCATGTAAAGAGGGAGATGATGTAATGCCAACATTGCTATATTGTGGAGCATCCCTCCCGGAGCAATCTCATATTAATTTTGTTGTTCTCCTTCCCACATGCCCTCCCCTCCCTCCCTTCTCCTTTCTCTTCTAGGACAAGACAAGCGCGCTGAGTCTCAGCAATGTGGCGGGGGTTTTCTATATCCTCATCGGTGGGCTCGGACTAGCCATGCTGGTTGCCTTAATCGAGTTTTGTTACAAGTCCCGAAGTGAATCAAAGCGGATGAAGGTGGCAACCCATTCCCCGGCCTTTCACACCTTCTCTCTGATCCTACCCCGGCTCCAAAGCTGCCTTCAGAGACGGATGCAGCCCAGACCATGGGTGGAAAGCCAAGACATAGGGATAACGAAGTGCCCGTGTCACTTGACTTGCTAGAAAGGAATAGGAAGCTAAAAGAGGGTCAAATGGGGGAGCTGATGCAAGATCAGACATGCGGCACAACGCTAGTTCAAAATAGAGCAAAATCAGAGCACATTCCTTAAAATTCATGAAAGCAGACTACGGCAATGTGTGCGCCTCATGGGTGAAGTGTGTTGGGGTTGGTTTGATGCAGCCGTTACTACCGTATGAAAAAAATCCCCCAAACCCAAGCAGTTATCAGCAAGATAAAACCGGGGCTGGGTGGTAATGAATCAGATCCTGTTCCCTTTGCTGGCACCCTGCTGGCACCGTTTGCAGGTTGGCAACAATGATACGTGCTGAGAGCGTTGTTGCCCTGGAACAGACGATGTGGGTCTCCAAATTCAGAATTATGGGTCATCTTAGAGAGAAATTGGCCTCTAACGTCTCCTGTAATGTTTTGGGTTTTTTTTTCTCCACCCGGTCATGGTCTTGCAGAAGCGTACTTCTTATGACCCAGAAGATTTCTTTCAGCCCTAAACTCTGGTGTGCCTAAATTTCAGCGTGTCATGTCAAGGGCAGATTAGATTTGAGAGCCTCGGGGGTACACGTTTAATGCAGCCTCTGTGGGAACAAGTACATCTTGACTCAGATGACTAGCAGAAGTGATCCCTTATACAGATACCATTGTGTGCAAGGGTGCAGTGGGATTTGTGCTGTAAGAGTAACACATCCCTTTTCTTCCTCATCTTGACCTCTCCCAAGAGCACGGAAGTCGGCATGAGTATATAAAGTATGCAGTGAGTTTCATAAAATATAGAGAGATTTTTCCCTTCCCTGAGGACTGAAACTTACCCAGAATCAAAAAGAAAATAAGCAATCGTTTCTTTGGCTTTTATGTCACCATTTCACAACATGCTTAATGTTTTGTCAGCAATAATAACATTTCTAATTCACTGCAAATGTGCAACAGCCCTTTTCCCACTGAGGTTCAGAAAATTCTACAGGCAATGAGAGGTACATTGAGCACAGGGGTAAGATAATGCGAGCAGTTAATGTCCCCGAATATACAAAAATTAAATTATAATTGCTGGCTGCACTGCAAAGCTAGGTATGTCACAAATAAAGTGCAAAAGAGTGTCAGAATGCAATAGCTCCATAGTTTGAGTCTCAAGGAGATTCTGCCCTGCGGGTGGCTTCCCTGTGTTACTTGAAATGACCCACTAATTCATGTCAGGGTTAGCCTGCCGTGCTCTTCCCGTGCTACCACCAGCCACCGCGGGAGGGAATTGTTGCTCCCGGTGTTAACATCTGGTTTAAGCTTGTCCCTTTGGCTGGCTCCCACCAGCAGTGGCTGCCCCACAAAGCCATTCAGCAGACCCCAGGCAAGAGTCCAGAAAGATGGGCCAGATCCCCCTCTAAACCCAACCTCTGCTCAGCAAAGTCCCTACAGACCCCCTGGGCGAGCGGCAGATCCCGGCAGCGCGGGAGGCTGCTCCCTCCTGGCAAGGCGCTAAGTTGACTGTTTCTGAATAGCTGTTCCAGGTTTATCTGTTCTGGATAATTCTTCACCTGGATATCCCAGTCCAGGAAGGACGACGATGCCCTTAGAGATAGCTTAAACGTAAAGAAACCACATTGACTTTATCTTTTAGTGTAATTGTTCTAAACAGGTGGTTTCCTCAAGATCTCTGAAAGCGAATGTTTTGGATGGTGTCTGGAACAGGAAGATGAGATTTGGTTTCCTGAATTAGGTTTGCATTTCCCGATTGCCTCAGTCGTCGCTGTAGACAAAAACATAGGCACATGCTCAACTTCTCACATGAGGAAAGTTAAACATATGCTTGCAGTGAGTCAGAGTCCACCATACATAACAGTACTGGAGTAGCAATAGCAAATCTATGGGGGAAGTGTGTATAATACCTCTGCTCAGATCCAGGATGACTGTTCTTATGTTGTAGAGTTTGAATAGTTTTTGCATATGGCACATATGCTTTCTACCCCAAAATACTGCTGAAACATTCAATTGTGAATGCAGAAGAGGCGCAAATTAACGGAGCAGATGCAGTAGGGACAGGCAGAAAGCGAGAGTCTGAATGGAGACGAGGAGGGAGAGAACAGTGACAGAAAGACAACACTGGTTTATATTGTAATTTCTCCAACATTGCTAAGGACAGGGGGAGACCCCCCCGTCTTTCCTAAAAAGGGTTTTTGTTTAATCCCACAGCAATCAATCAACGAAGCCATACGGACATCAACCCTTCCCAGGCCGGCTGCAGCAGGAGGCAGTGGAGAAAATGGACGTGTGGTCAGCCACGATTTCCCCAAATCCATGCAGACGATCCCGTGCATGAGCCACAGCACCGGCATGTCCCTGGGAGCTACGGGATTATAATTGGCCTTTTGACCCATTGCCTGGGTGAGAGCAGGGGCAGCCCAGCTCCACCCCCTCCAGAGCCAAAAACAAACCCAACACCAACAAGACAAACGATGATGACAGAAGGGACAATTGGATGGATCTTCTCAAGGAAATCGAATCTATTTCCCTTTTTGTTTGCAAACAGATCCACCGGCAGGAGAACAGAAACAGGTCTGTACTGCAATAAGGAGAGTGTAACGGGATGTAACAGACTCGTGAACCGTCCCTGATCAAAGAACCACTGGAACACTAATGAGGACTATGCCATTTTGTTTTAACTTGGTTGTTAATAAGTCTTAGTGTGTGCAATATATATATTTTTTCTTACTAATTCCTGTGGTGTCAGGGTAACATCAGCCCTTTCCCCCTTCCCTGCTCAGTCCTTCAATCCGGTTTAGTTTGGGATGCAAACCCTAATGTCTGAGCTACTAACAGCAAAAAAGAAAATCCGATGAATGGCAAGCTGAACTCCCTGCAGGGCGTCAGCATTGACGCCTTTTGTCCATCGTGATCCTGCCTTCCGTTGTTCTATTGTGAACTCGGGCTGCGGAGTTATTGCAATGAGGCAGACAGAGCTGCGAACGGCTCTCCCTGCAACAGGAAGGACTCGATGCGAGAAAGAACCTGAACAAAAGCACGAGGCTGTTTTACAGGGGAAAAGTCATGAGTGAGTTTGGAAACCCCAGGTAACCTGAGGACAAAGGGATAATTCTTCCAGAGATGATGAGTGGCGGTTCAAGAGAAGAATCGTGGGCCTGGAGTAGAGAATGTCATGCGTGGCAGACAGGAGCAGATGGTTGGTCTGAGATCACGGTCGGCTGCTCTTTATGGAAGAGAGAAAGTAAATACCGCATTCCCCTCACATGCGACTCCTGCCTAGGTTATTGGGGGCTAATAAGCAATTGTGAACCATTTCTTCATTGCTTAGCTTCTGTGTGTGCTCCCTTTTTGGTGGTCACATAAGGGAACCACCCTGAGCCGGGAATAGACCATCTCAAGACATCCAGTTGTAGATGGCTGCCTATTAACCAGTAAAACATGCTAGAAGTCATGGGGCTGCAATGGGAAAATCCCTGCCTTTTTGCTCTGAAATCTCTTTACGGCCATTTTTCTAATTAAGAGGGACATTTTGTAGATAGTTGGCCAGAAGAAACTGCTGAAGCAAAACAAGGAGGACACCCTACAAGAGCTGCATTCAAGCGTCCATGACATTGGACAGCATCAGGGCTGGTCAAACTCATCCTTCCTGTCAAATTGTGGCCCATCTGGGTACAAAGCCAAAAGTAGCAGATTCCCACTCACATATCCTTAGGGAGACGGAAGCATCCACAAGCCAGGAGAGCAGGTTGCTGACCCCAAACTTGGTATTGCAGAAACCCGCACTGCCAGACAGGCAGCTGGGAGTCCAACCACAGGCGTGGAGATCAAAGGGGCAAGGATGGTTTTCCAGAACTGCACAAAAGATTCGTTCTGTGAATCACTGGCATGGACAGAGAAATGCTTCCCACCCTGGTGGGCCTGGGACATCTCCCCAGAAGTGAAGGATTCCCAGGGGACCATCCAGAGAGAAAGAAGGTCTGTGGGGCAGGGACCACAGTGAACCCACTTAGCCTTGTCCCATCTCACGGGTCCGTCACTGATGGCAAATAAGGTTCAAATCTTCTCACAGGACCCAGCAAATATCTTTCCGGGGACTGAGCTGCTATTGGAGCATTCTGAGCTGCTTTTTCTCATTTTTATTCTTTTTTTTTTTTTTTTTTCTTTCTGCAACATAGCAAGAGAGGAGCAAGAAAAGAAGGGAAGCAGATGAAGAGAAAGTGATACAGGCAAATGACTGGCACAGGACTATGAAGAGGATCTGTCTATCCAGCCATCCATAAGTATAGCTGGAAGATGCCTGAATACAGTTTCCGTTAAAGTACGAATGTGAAGAGCAATACATTTACCACCTTTAACACCAGCCTGGTCTGAAGTACGTGTTCCATTTACCCACTTATCATGCAACACATTGAAGACCAGCAAGGTCCTAAGCTGGGGCACAGCATGTCTTGTGCCAATACGTTTTTCTCTCTCCACCGCTGGAAACCCTTGTGATCTTCATCTCTCATCTCTGAACATGAACTCTTATCAGCCGCTCCAAACACCTCTTCAGGTCACTTTGTGTTGGTTATCATTATTTTTAATCCGCTTTCCTTAATTTTAACTTTAGTTCTGTGTAAGTGTTAGCACAGTGGAGGCATCCCACAAACTAGGCTGTTTCCATGCCCAGAGCCCTCGGATACATCTCCTCACCCAGCTCTCGCTGCGTCTCGGACCTTGCCGCAGCGGTGCACCGCCGGGCGCTGCGGTGGGAGCAGGCTGCCGAGACCCATCGGTGCCCCGTCCTCCTCCAAAGACAGGACTACGTGGCAGCAGGTCGCGTGGAGCCCGACCAGGCAGTTAGACAGTCTCGTGAGAAGCAGCACGTCCGTGCTAGGACTGGCCGCCTGTGACGTGAAGGTGTGAGATGCAGTTTTCAAAGACTTTTGATGAGTGGAGGGGTTAAAAAAAAAAAAAAAAAAAAAAAAAAGATGAATAGGACAAAAGCGTGGAAAATGTTAACTTGTAATATGTATTTTTACTACACTTTTCTTAAAAATAGAGTAATGGTAAAACTCTTAAAGACATTGACATTTTTTCTCAACAGGAATCCATATTTAACAGTTTTGGCTTTCATTAAATTTTGCTCTTTGGTACCTGGATCTTTTATTTAACAGCTATATTTGTTTTAACTCTTTTGGTTTTTCTTTCCTTTTTTTTTTTTTTCTTTTGGCAGTACTGCAAAGGATTTTGGTTTATCAAATGCAATGGTGTTTTTCTTTTCACATTCTCTTTTTTTTCAAGCAAAATTTTTATTGGTAATTATTATTTACACAAAAATGAAACTATCAGCTGGAATTTTAGCACCAAGGATCCATGATCCATTTTTCATACCTGTCCATGCCGTTTTGTGCCAGTGCTGGATGTGTGGAAATGAAAATGATGTTACCCCTCAGGCAATATTACCCAACCTGAATCAAACGAGATTTCCTTGATTATTGCTGTGTCTGACTTGTGAACAGCAGCCGAATAAACTGCTTCAGGTTGAAATTGGGAATCTATCTAATATTTACCCCAGAGTCAGGAAACTAAACGTTCACTGGGTTCAAAGTTAATGATTTTGCTTCTTTTGGAGTTTTGTGGGGTTATTCTTTGAGGAGGGCTATTAGAGGATTTTAGCTTGTGTTTACAGAGAGAGAAGACACGGTCAGCTCAGAGATAATTCAGAACCAGCACTGGTCCAAAAATCCCCACCAAGATGAGCTTTCCTAGGAGCTCCCACGCCGTTTCAGAGGCTTGGACACGTAAGATGTTTCTCACTCAGTTTTCACACAATTATCCTGGTAAATTCCTCATCCAAAAGTCTGTTGGAGGGTGAAAGAGAGTAGGATTTAAAGGGCCTTGGACATTTATGCAGATGCAGGCAGCTGCTGAGGTTAACTATAATCATTAACATCATGCTTTTACATAGTGCTTGGTGTCACAGATCTGGAAGGACTTCCCCATATCGTCATTCCCATTTAACAGCTGGGGAAGCTGAGACACAAAAGTGCCTTGGACCAGGAGCCCCAGCTCACCCCGCAGCGCCACGGTTATAGATTCAAGGTCTCCAACATTCACAAGGGGCTTTTTTACCCGCTGGTAAACTTTAACGGTAGAGTCAGCAAGGGGCAGAATTACTAAGTTTTGAAAGGGGCTGTGAACCCTCAGGCTTCAAAGCACAAGAGACTCCCAGTCATTGGGGCCTCAAGGAGAGGTTTCCCGTGGGCAGGCTGTGCTGGATCAGCCCGTTTTGGTCTTCCACAGTTGCTTAGGCATTCAGTACTGCACTGTGGGCTTGGATCCTGTCTCAAAACTCTCCTCTTGCTCAGTGGTTCACTCCTGGTTCCCAGTGAGGTTGCAGAAATGCACAAGAAATGTTCCTTTTATCTTAGCATAAACAGGACAAAATTCCTTCCTAGTGGCAAAGGCAAATATTCCTTGTAAGCAAGTCTCCAGCAAGGATCCAAAACCATCTTCAGCAGTTGTAGAAGCAAAAAAACACCTAACCTTCAAGTGCAGCAAGTGGGGAGCAGATGCATCACCCCGTCCGTCCCTTTGCTATGGGATGATAACCCTGGCATCAGGACACAAAGCTGGGATGCTGCAAAAAGATTTGGCTGGACTTGTTTGTCCATGGGCCTACCTGTCATCAAATGCAAGAACTTACTCATCTAAGCTCAATGAAGGGACGGGGCAGGGGCACATCAATGTTTGCCGTAAGCCAGTGGTTACTAACCATTAACCTCCTCAGCTCCAGTAACTCAGCCATATATCTCCATCAACAAAGGAAACAAACTTGAGGAAGTTTTCACCGTGAACACAGATTCGTGCGGAGTTTTTAATGACACAGCCAGTCACCCATCTCACACATGTCTCTGGGTCCCCAAGAGAATATTTTTGTGCACGTTTCTAACATGTCAGTTCACCACGGAGGCACATGTCAGAGCTCAGATGACCCATCACAGTGGTGTGTGGAAACCCTTGGGCAACTGCTGGTACTCCTCACTGCCATGGCACGAGAAATAAGAGCACAGATTGGGGCTTAGCTAGTGGAGGTTGCTCTGAAGCACCACCTTGGAGACTGGAGGAGTTCAGGCCCTTCCCACCAATTTGGGGTTAATCTGTTTGGGGTAACAGATTAACCCCAAATACCTTTGAGAGACCTGTGTGACCTGTTCTCTGATGGTTTTTGTAGCTGCTGATTTTTCTCGAACACAGATTCCCCAGTTGCCTTCATGTTACCTATGGGCACAAATCAATTTGTCAGCCACCGGTGCCGGTTTTGTGTCGTAGCAGCCCACTGCTGGCTGAAGCTCCCATGCTTGCATCTCTGCTACCCAGTTAATTAATTAACAGAAATACAGGGATGCCACTGCACCGTGCATAGCTGCCCACCAGCCTGCAGGAGGGCAGGGCTTCTGGGGCAAAATCCACATGCAAGCCCCAGCTCAAAAGATGCCAGACAAAACTGCTCGGGCTCCATGTTGCTCCAGCTTCATTACGAAGATGACACCCCTGCCAGCTGCTCTGTTCTTTTCCAGGCACTTGGTCCTGATGGTCTGAGTGTATGAGAGGGGTGAATTTAGTGTGCAAGGACCTGGAAAATGTTCTTTGAGGCATGGAGGGTTAGCTCAAGACTGATCTTTCTGTCAAAATCCTGACTGTTCCCACTCTGGGATTCTCCACTCAGCCCTGAGCTGCAGCATCATCTCCCATTTTTCTTCTGTCCATCCCCATCTCTCCTTCATCTGTATATCAGTCCCACCATCAGCACCGCCAGCTACTCCTCTCCAGGACCTGGAACAGGCTCTGGGTATGTACATGGAGGTTGTTTTATTGCAGATAAGTCCATATCACCATATAGCTTTAGAAAGCAAATGAACTCGCATCCCCTTGGGATGGGGGCAGAGATGTGAATTTAGCCCTGCAAAGGGCAGAAGTGATCCCATAACCCATCACACCGTACTCGGGCAGCAAGGAGCCTTTCTGCAGATGGGGTGTTATATGCAGCCACAGTCTTGCAAAGTGCCAAGTTATCTGGCTGTTCCCAGAGCACTTAGACTAATCTCCCTTTTGCTGGTGCGCACTTATCCCAAGAAGGCATCGCTGTCCGGCTGCCAGCAGGTACGCCGGGCTCGGGGATGAAGAGATGCAGGGCGCTGGGCATCATCTCCACTGAGCTGGTACCCGAGTGGACTACCTGGCCAAATATGTGCAAGGGGAGAGCTGTCTCTGGAGCAGTGAAACACAATAATCCTCACCCCTAGAAGGGATATTAAGGAGTGTAATTAGCCGATTTTTGCACATCCCTTTGTCATGCACTAATTATATAGCATGCACACACATGCATACACAGAGATGCCTTTGACAGCCCAAATGAGCTGTCAAGGTACCTTTTCATTCCTAAGGATCAATATGGTATAATGTAACAGCCACAAAGTACGTTCATTACTCTGCAGTGCTGGTTTAACATGCTCTCTGGATCCCTTTGGCAGTAATTCCTCCTCTGTTTGAGCTGGCATCAAAATTAATGGCATGTCATGTTCTATAACTCCTGACTTTTTAGATGAAAGGTACATGGTGTTGTTCGCATCAGTATTACAGTGTAATAAATCAATGCTTTCCCATTGGAAGGATTTCAGACGATTTCACAACTTGCTCTCAGGAACTCAAAAGACAACCTGTCTGCCAGGCCATGGGCCAATAAAGGGGGAAAAAAATCCACAAAAACAGAAAGAGGGGAAAAAAAACCCACATTTCATTGCAGTATTGTTACCTGCTTTCTGTAGGACACTGGAGCCAGGGCAACAATGCCAAAGACCCCTCAGGCCCCACCGCACAAGGTGGTGCACAGCTCAAGGGAGCATATTCCCTACGCCGAGGAGGTTATGGACACAGCCGACGGAGGCTGGGAGAGGGAACGCAGCCTGATTTCACTTGACCGAATAGGAGCAGAGAGAAAAGTAAGAGTTTGCCTTCTGATTGCCAGACCCTAGAACAAACTGCTCCCAATCTTCAGAAAAGCAGCAGGAAAGGGGAAGAGGAGCAAAGACTGAGCATGCCAGGAGAGAGCACACACAGCACCCAGCACTCCTCCAAAAGGTGCCCACAGGATTATTGTCCCAGCTTCTTTGGTGGCTGCTGCCCAGAGAGCAGTTTACTTACTTACTGACATCTTTACCAAGTAAAACTTAAATTCCCCTGCTCCCAGGAGCACACGTGCAAGATGGGAAGAGGCTGAACTTGAAAGGGGGCCGTTTTGTTGCCTCAGATTAGCTCAAACTGTGTGACAAGCTTTCCTCATTTCAAAACCGATGTTGTTAACCTTGAAATCTGCATTATTAATATTTCAACATGAGTCCTGTCAGGAGCTACCGAAGAGCTCTCCTGGACTCGTGACAGCTCGTCCTGTTTGATTCTAATCATACGTGAATGCATGAGTTAAGAAGACATCATTAAAAGTACATTAAGTTTAATTATGCTAGCAGCCACAGACAGTGGGAGCATCGGTTTAATGCAGAATGCGTAATTAGATCAGACCTAATCCATTAGATTCATATTTGTTAAAGAAAATGCTCCTCATCTATAAGTGTCACTGCAAAGTGATCCATAGGGTTTGGAGCGATGGCACCATTTTCTGGGGGCTACTGCCCTCCCGCCCCCTCTCCCCTCCTCCCTGCCCGTCACCCCTGTGCACGCTGCTGAGCCCTCACTCAGCTCATTGCACATCCAGTTTAACAAAAGCACACAAAAAAACCCCAAACAAAAACAGAGTAGGAAGATCCTCCGCCCTGGCAGCCAAGCCCTGGGGAAGTGCTGCAGTGATTTAAGGCATTCTGGACCCAGATCTCCTTTGCAATGAGCTGGCACTGCCAGAGCGGTCCGTAGATGCAGGAGCGCACCCAGTCCTGGGTGGGTGGATGGCCTCACAACCCAGTTAGACCAGTGCAGCCATGCCTGGGCATGGAAACGGGTGGTTCCAGCGTGGCTGATGCTCTTTCACAGACTCCAGCCACTGTTGGCTGCAGAGTGGGTTGGGACAACTTTCCAAACAAAACAAATAACAGACAAAAGTAAACCAAAATAATGAAAGCAAAAGTGTTTCAGGGCTGGTCCAGCTCTTTCCACTAACACCAGGGGGGCAGTGACAGGGGCCCACAGCTGCGGCAGCAGGGCAGATGGCACGTCCCTTTTCCCAGCAGCACAGCATTACGAACCACCCACTACATTGCTCTGCAAAGCCACTGCGTTGGAGGGAAACCACCACCACTGGTGGGCTTAAGCTAAAGCCCGAGATGAGCAGCCGTGGGGTGCCACCCCCATCTTCAGCCCACAGTAGGGTCACAGGGATAACTGGTACCAGCAACCCCTCACACTCCCAAGCAGCATTACCACAGGAGGGATGATAAAACTGCCAATGCCTGAGCCCCGCAGGTAATGATCATGTTGCTGTGGCTTGGTGCTCCCCAGCTGGGATACGGGGGATCCTGTAGCCATGTGCTTGTCCCATGAAGGGATTTCAGGAGCATCTCCCAGCCCAGACCCCATGGCGGTGGAATGAATATAATTCATTTCCCAGCTCCTGGGCACAGTCCCAGAGGTGATGCACCTCACCGGCATGCTGCCCATGGGTCCACGTGCTCACTGCCATCCTCCTTGCTATGGAGGGGGGTGAATTTACCATGAGCCTTTACCTGCCGCAGGTTATTCACACCCATCGCCCCGCAGCCTAACTCAGCTCAGCGCTGGACATGGAGAGGTTCTGTGCAAAGCTGTGGCCCCAGTCCCGCTGGAGGGTGATCTCAGCTGATGTCCCCTCCAGCCTGGAGACAAAGCAGGATGGAAAGGTGAAGAGGTGAAGGCCGCCATGCGACACATGCCTGGCAGCTGTGAGCGAGCTCAGGAGCAATTGTGGTCCAGGAGGGAACCCAAAAGCCCCCGTGCTCACTGACACTCATCACAGGCAGGAAGACGCTTACGCTTAAGAGCTCAACTGAGCCCTCTAACACCTGCCTAAGCGCTGAATATTATTGTGATTAAAGTGTAAGGGCCTCTTGCTGCCTCTCCTCCATGGAGACGGAGAAGGGCTATGATTGGGAAGCCACAGCACAGAGGCACAACCCCACAGGCAGGATTAAAACCTTTCTGAAGGTACCTTCTGCAGCCAAGGGCCAGCTCCAAATGGACCACAATTACTGGTGAGACAATAACTGAGATTTCCAGGAAGTTTTCTGAATAAGGCATCCGCTAACTTAGGTTGGGGGAGGGCTTTTTGGTTTGGTTTGGTGGTTTTTTTTTTCTTGTTTTTTTTTTTCTTTGAGAAAGAGAGAATCTCTACCAGTCAGCCTGTTCTATCCATATTTCATTTTCATCCTTGCCACCTCCATCCCATCTCTTCCTTGCTCACACTGGCAAGGGCGACACAGGCAGGTTAGGCTGTGCCACTGGGTCCAGGAGGGGACGGGATGGGGGTCAGCTGCCTGTGGGGGGCCCTTCTGCCCCCTATTTTGCAATGCTGTGGGACACCAGCACTGTCCTGCCCACACGGTCTCACAAAGGAGGATGGAGGACCCCATGGCTGTTTACTTGCCACAGAAGTGGTTTCCATACTTTATGTTTCTCAGGGTTTTTAACCCTGGTGGCAACGGTCATCAGCATTTCTAATTTCAATCTAATAAACATGGGGAAAGACTGGCTAAAGGCTGTTGTGATTTTCTCTCCCATTTGTGCGGTGAAGTGCGTCTGTTTGTCAATGACCATCATAAGCTGGAGTCCTGCTTCAGCTGAGAAGTAGGAAGAGACATGGCAAAGACTTGGGAAAACTTTCTTCCTTTAAGAAAGCAGCCGAGTTCTAGTGCCTTGTATGTACGCTTACCTGCTGATGTACTTTTTGGCTGAGGGATATTTGGGGAGATACTTGGAAACTATCTAACCTCATAAGGCCTTTTATATATAGCATTGATCTTTCCAAGTGGGCAGCAATTGTTACGTTCAAAGTGAGCACTGTATGCATGCGTGCTTGCGCAAGTGTGCACCTGTGTTTCATTTAAAAAGAAGTCATCATCCCCCCCAAAAATCAAAGATGAGCACAAAGAGCAGTTCTTTGGAGAAAGAAATGTCAGGACCTTTATTTCCTATCAATTCCCTTTAGTGTGGTAATCCATACCAAAGATGAAAGGGCAACCCCTGATGCTGTTAATTGTTCTTTCCAAAGGAAAACAGCTAAACTATTAGGACTGCACTCAATGAGGCTCAAAGGGAACTCTCAGTTAACACCTCTGTGGCCAGTTTGCCCCAGGCCAACCACTGGCATCCCTCATGGGAGATGGGTTATAGCTGCAACCCTGGCAGCCACGAGCCATATATTCCCAGGGACTCATAAGCAAGTTTTAGGCTCTAACAACCCTCTCTGAGACCTCGTTAGACATCTGGCAGGATTCAGCAAGACGTCAAATATCTCTATCTACGCTGCAATAAATTTTGACAGGATCCTGACACAGCGACGTGACCGCAGTGTGATCAGCTCTTAGGTTTCATTTGAAGAAGTGTTTTCTCTCTGGTGTAAGAGAAATCTACGCACCCCTCACAGACCATATGCCATCTTTTTAGTACATTTGCTGATTATCCAAAAAAGCACTAAGAGAGCCTGAACACTGTCCCAGTGACTCCTGGATCCTCTTTTACAGTAATCTGCACAGCAAGGGCTGCAACGTCCCTTTCTGAAAAAACTGAGGCACAGAAAGTTTCCCATGGGATCGGTGCTACACAAGAAGCCCAGTCAGAGGGACAGGCCACTGCCTGGTCTCCCGGCTCTCAGAGGGCTCCCCATTTCTGCAGTCAGCAGGTGACCTGACCAAGACCATCCTGACCCTTCCACGGATCCCAGAGCTCAGTATTTCCAGAAACACACACAGGGTCATGCCCACACTGCAAACCCTCATCCTTTTTAAAAGGATTTTGTGATGCCGTGAGTGTGTGGCAGGTCAGAGAGGAAGGGAATAGCCTGTGGTTTGGTGCAGTAAGGCAAAGAAACTCCCCTTCAACCTCCCTCTCTTTCTGTTGTGTTTCTTGAAGGGACCAAAAATTTAATTCAGAAAGGTATCTTCAGGCTTAAGAGAAGCAAGCCCAGCTGTGTAGTTTTGCAGGACATGCTCTGAGCCCAGCCTGCTAGGTCCTGTAATTAGCTAGGACTTCATGATGGTGGCACCACCTGCCTCCATGGGACACAAGGATGGCTTTCCAGGACAGGGTTTTCATCCCTGGTGTTCCCAGTGTCACCTGATGCCACACAGAGGACCACACATGTGCTACACGGTGGGGTGTAAAGCTCCATGTCTGGAGGTTGGTGGAGAAAGGGTTAACCCCACCCCACCCCTATTAGCTGCAAAGCTGGGCCAGATTGGGAGGAACTGGGAGATTGCCAGGAGCTATAAAGGTGTGTTGGGAGGGCAGGGAGAGCTTTGCTGGGAGAGCTGGGCTGGGGCAGGAGGCACGGCTGGGATTTAGGAAGGGCTGAGGCAGGCAGTTTGCTGCACTAATCACTGCCTGTGTCCTCTCTGGATGGAAGGGATGGGGGAAAAGGCACTCTTGCTTTTAATACCATAGGTAGGAGGAAAAACTCTATCAATGCCTTCCTTCTCCTGGCTGCTGAGCCGGTCTCCAAGCAGGCGGGTAGGAAAGAAAGCTTCCTTGTCCCGGGCTGGGGGACTAGTGGATAATCCCTTCAATAGCAAGAAGCTCTTCAGCTGTTGACAGAGACAGGAGGCTGCTGTGCAGAAACAATGGAAGGTAGATTAAAAAGGGTCAAGAGAGATCCTGAAAACTGCTGAATAATGTGCCTGGGGCTTCATAGGAGACTGATGCGAAGTGTGTTTGTGTGTGTAAATGATATTAACAGTAAAGGGAATCAGCACACAGCAAGGGAGAACTTATATACACTGAGCAGAGGCAAAACTCAGAAATGAGTTTCACTCAGAAGTGAGAGAAGCCAACTACTTCCTGGGCCAGGAAATACTTTTTGGTAACTCCACTGTGTCAGGTAGTGCTGTGTGCCAGGAAGAGCAGAGAGCCTATCTCCAGGCCAGAGAGGAATAACCAAACTCATGCAATCTGTCTGCAAACAAGAGAAAAAAAAAAAATAATCCTCTGTGTTTTCCCAAAGATAGATCATGACAGACTGCTGTGACTTGTTTTGTTTGTCTGTTTTTCTCCTGAAGATGCTTGTGTTTCTAAGTGAGGGAGGTGTGGTAGGTTTAATGTAAATGAGCTTCACAAAAACATTTGGTTTTGTGGGGATGCTCATTAGCTAAAATGAAGACTATAAAAGAAGAGTTGTGAAAGTGAGACATCTAAAGAGAAGATAATGAGTTGTACTGCAAAGCACAACTGAGTGGAAGGAAAGGTACGTATATAGTTTCTCTGAAGGATTTATCTTTCAACCATTGTTAATTCACTTGAAGAATTGAAAGAATTCAAATCTGGGAGATAGAAAGACAGGATGAAAGGCAGTGGTTCAACATCATAATTGAGGGGCTGACTGCAAGACCACCTAGTACTGGAAAAAGCAGATGAAGATCCAGGTACGCTTCCTGATCGCCACACGGATGCCTGCCACCAATGGGACAATGTGCTACAGTCATCAAAGAAAGAAAAGAAAGGAGAGAAAAAAGGTAAATGCATTCAAGGGTCACAGCAAGAGAGCTTCAGTTGTCAGAAACCTTTGGTGATACCAAAAACGTTATGCACAATCCTGGCCAACCACCATTGAGAAAGCTGAACTGAAACTGGAATAACTGGGAATTCAGTGGTGCAGGAAATCCTTTCCTGCCTACCAGCAGTGTGGTGGCCACTGTCACCTAAACACCCTCTAGCTATGAAATGCCTTCTCTGCAGTGTCCCAGAGGTTACTGGGCCATGGACCTGCCAAGGGCAAGAGGGTTCTCCCCTCCCTGGGCTAGCTGGCCCCAAAGTGTCTCTCCAAAAAACTTTTTTCAACCTAATTGGGAAATCTGTCCCAAAATTTAAGCAGGCAGGAAAGCAAGACTGAGAAGGGGCCAAAGGCACAGTGAAGCTGGTAGACAGGAGAAAATGAGAGAGGGGAGAATGATAAAGCAGATGTCGGTGCATAACGAGTACCTCGTAATGAGCTGAGATGGAGCTCGTCCCCGACCAACCGGTTCACAAGGCGCAGCGAGGCTGCGAGCACAGCACCGCGCCGAGTGAGCCGGGAGGGAGCGGAAAGCGCCGCGACACTCCGTAGGTGTTACTTTTCTGATTTAATAAGCTTCGGCTGCTCCCTGCAAACGTGCCGGCTCCCTTCAGAGGTGGCAGCTATGCAACTGGGGCATCGCTCCGGCCCCCGTTGTCAGCATCTCTCGAAGGTGAGAGAAAATTCGTACGAGCACCAGGTTTGCTGGCTTTGAAAGGCGCTGGGCTAAGACAGCCCGCCTCGGAAACGCTACCGAGCCGACACGTGGGGTTCCTCCTACGCTTGGCAGGGAGGGAAGGCTTTAAAGCAGAATTTGTACAGGAATAAAAAAGCAGTGCCTTTGTGCCAGTTGGCTCAGAGGCAGCGAGGTGCAGCAGGGAAAACATGATTTTGTTTGGTGGGTTTGTCATCTCTCTGGTAGAGACTGGCTCGTAATTACTGCTTTTTACCGCTTCTAGGTGGATTGCGTGTTAAAGAGTGGGTTGTTTCCTGCAGTGCCCTGATATGTAAATTGTGGAGCAGTAGGTTTTTCACGAGGTGTTTCTGAAGAGCTGTGGGATGCCGGCAGCAAGGCCGGGGATGACCCCGTGGAGTGGGGTGGTGTCTCCTCACTGCTTGGATCCAGCTTACCATGGGTCCGGGTGCTGCACATCCCAAATGCACCCCTCACCACGGTCATGAAGCCCTGAGCAGTCCTTTGCCACCGACAATAAAGGAGAGAATATGCCCAAAGTATACCCTGGAAGTATTTGGAGACCTGGGTGCTCCTCCATGTTTCAGGTCAGTGTTTGGACAATTTCTGAGGTTTTCCCATTTCCACCCTTTTTAGGAGAGAAAACATGCTGAGGTTTTTCCCTGACATGTCTGTTCTGTTGCGCGCTGCAATGGGCAGGGGATCCAGATGGCTGGTGAATATTGCACTGATTCTGTTTTCACATGGCAGCAAAAGCCCTCCCGAAGGAGGAGAGGAGCACAGAGGAAGATCTCATCGTATCTGATCACTTGTTTAGAAACCAACTTTGGGTCCCATCAGTGCCAAAGTCCCAGGACACATCCTCTCACTCTAATTTACAGTTACAGCCACGGAGAGTTTTCTCTTCCAAGATAAAAATGGGCTGAGAGAGGAACTTCAGCAAAGATAACAGCAAGGCGAGCTTCTCCTGCTCGCGCAGCTCCGCACAGCCCGGCTGCGGTGCCGCAGACGCTGCCTTGCGTGGCAAGGGCCAAACGATTGGGATAATTGCTCTCCCAGCAATACACTGACTATGTACATTTAGGTTTCAATTAATTTGCTGGCTCTAAATGAACTGCTTCCTATTGCTTTCAGCAATCAAGTCTTGTTAATTGAAAATAGCGTTTATCTTATCTCTAGGAGGAGGCTGGACAAAAGTAGGGCAGCGAAATCCAGTGTGAAGGTAGCACCAAGTGAAAGAAGGAGGGGGAAAATGAAGCCGAGGGAGGCGAGCAGCAGAGCTGACCAAAGGAAAAACTTCAGGCTTTTATTTTTTCTTTTTTTTTTTTTTCTCGATGGCTTCAATGCTTTCAGGGTGTCCTGATTTGGAAGGGGTTTTCTTTTCATCCAGACTCGTGGGGTCCCATCTCCAGCTGGCCGTGCCCTGTCAGCGGGGTTATGTGTGCGCAGGGCGGGGAACTGGCTCATGCTGGAAGAGCTCATGAACACGGAGTTTAGCCCCACTGCTCCATCCGACATCTCGGTGCTGGCAGGGACCGCTGGAGCGCAGGAGGAGTAACTCACACTTGGGTAAAACAGAGCACAAGCAGTTGTGTTTAATGCATTTCCTCAGGTGCTGTGAGAACCCCAAGTGGCTGTTCATCCCATCTTTGTTTTCACAGGGGTGGCCACGGTCCTGGAGGAAGAGTGGCTGAAATGTCAAAAGTGTCTTGAAAATCAAACAACCCCAAAAGCCCACCTCCTGCTCCACTTCCCAAGGAAAACCCTTAAAAAGAAGATTGCCAGCCATGCTGTACTGTTTGAAGAATGATCCCAGTTTCTTACCTTTAAATTAAGTGCAAAGTAAGTCCTCAAGACACAAGATCTACCACAGGTTTGGGTTTCATTTTTTCTCTTTCTTGGTCTGATTACTTAAACCCCCTCTGTGAGTTTCCCACCAATTGAACCTAGTGTTATCTCGTACACACAGTCATCATCTCATTAAAGGGAAATCAGAGAAACTGACTTTAATAAATTTTAACACCCTGTGTGAAAAATCTGGCAATTAAAGCTTCTTGCCCCCGGACCTTTGAAAGCGACACGTGGCAAATCCCCTTCAGTCTTTAATAAGTGCGGCTCATCAAAGGATGGTGGCACGCAGGGGTAGGAGAGGAGGCAGGGGAAGGAAAGAAATAGGAGCATCAAGACTTAAAGAGACTGAAAGACAAACAATGAGCCTCCATTTTTCACCCTCCTTCTAGAAACTGAGCAGAGATTGAGCATCGTGAGAAGGAGACTGATAAGCCCAGCTCGCTCTGGAGGGGAGGGAGGTGGGATGGAGGTGGGTCCAACCAGGCAGCACCAGGCACACATCATTACACAGACACACTCAGAGAATAGTGTTTGTCCTCTAAGTACAGTTCTCTGATGATTTTTGTGGTTGTCGCTGATCTCAAAAGGCAAAATATTCTGGAGAACAGCAAGCAGGTGAATATCAAGCAAGGCCATAGACCAGGCTGGCTGCTCCTCTGTAGACTGTCTGGGATAGCACCCTGGATATAGATTTATCATCAGGAGAAATTCATCCTCTCCACCACCTATTGATAACAACCACTTGAGGAACAACCACTCCTCGTATTGTCCTTCTGGAGAAAGGGTTTGGGATTTTTATGGATGAAGAGAAAGAGGTGGATTTTATCCCTGCTGAAGCTTGGCCAGTGGGAAGGAGATGTACTAACCAGGTGTTCAACTTTCCTGTAATCATACGGGAACCTCTCAAGATATCTTGGTCCTTTTAGCTCCTTCTGAAACCCTGAGCAGGTTTTCTGAGCTCTCAATCACCTTATACTCCTGGTTGTTTGTACAGCAGAGATTATGATCTTCATTCCCATTCCCTTATGGCTCATCTCAAAAGCACATGAAGTAGCACAAACCTCTTGGAAGAAAGGCACAAAGTATGTCTGCTGTTTGTATGGCTTAGACTCCTATATCTCTTGATCTAGGGCTAAAATCTTTTTTTTTTTTTTTTCTTTTCATTCCACTCGTCTATTACCTGATCCGTCTAGGGTAGCAAGAGATGATGAATGAAGGAGACCTTACAAGAGAAATCACTGACTTTGTGTACAGGCAGGTGAAACACAAGCAGTGAGGAATTGATGATGGACTGGAACTCATTAGCATGAAAATCCTCAGGTGCCTCATAAGGTTTCGCCTCTGAGTCTGCTGCAGTGATAACACCACTGGAAGTGGCTTTTCCAGAAAAGGAATAGCCAGCCAGGGACTATTGGTTTGATTGGATTGCAGTGAAGCTTCACATCAGGCCTGAAACACAATCTGCAGAGCCAACAAAAGTTTGCTAGAAGACAAGACCAAGACAGGAGACTGTGATGCAACTTGGCTTTTGCCTAGCTTGAGAGCCAGGTGAGGTGAGCTGCAAGGTGAAAATGGACAGTGTAGCAGGTGGAAGAACTTGCTCTGTGTAGGCTGAGTAACGCAAAATGATGCAGAGCAATTGAAAAAAAAGAGAGAAAGTAGGTCCTGGACAGGTAACTGGGACAGTATTGCCACTTCCTCTCTAGAGGGAAAGAAAGCTGGTCAGCCTCCATGGACAGTGTTTGGTAGGTATGTGAAGAGACTTTACTGCCTCTGTGGAGCACAGAAATGCTACAGGAAGACTTTTGTATTGAGGGCGTTTGATCCAGCCTTCTTGGAGTACCCAAACTTCTTCTCCTGTCTTTATATAGTTCTTGTGACCATTTCTTCCATCCCTGTCTTTCCTCTTACATGTTTCCCTGTCTGGAGACCTGATCCAAATGGGACAGGCCGTGTTTCTGTGTCAAAAGGACAGGTCCCTTGGCCGGTCCCTGGTGTGATGGGCACACAGCCAGCTGGCAGCTCATCTGGTCTCCCCATGGTGAGATCTGCCAGATCTCTAGTTCTCTCCTTGCCACCTAGTGTCCATTTGACTTTAGGATTCTGGTTTATCCTTAAGATTCAAGCCATATTTGTGCCTCTTGGTCTTTAGGGAAGATACTCCTTTCATTCAGTTGGCCTTTGTTGACGCTGAGGTCAAAGAGGACGGCCCATTTTTGCTGACACCAGCCATGCTGCGTGTGCTTGCAGAAGCAACGTGCTGTGCGCAGGGGGCGAGAGGGCACACTTCTCCAGCAGGATCTTTGAGCCCTTACAAAAACAGAGGAGAACGCGGCTGCCTTGCTGCCCAGACTCATCCAAAGTTTGTGCAAACCAGTCAGAGGCTGTGTCCCAACAACCAGATCTGCACTGGGGACAAAGCCCAGGAGAGGAGCCCTTGCAGGGCGGCACAATGCACTCCCCCCTCTCCACCTAACCCCAGCCCCTCGCATCCCATTTGTGACCCCCGTTCCCAGAACTCCCCAGCAAATGCTGCCCTGCAGCGGCAACTCACCCAAGGAGGACCAAGCCAGGAGGGTCCCTGCCTGCCCTGTCTGCTGGGTGGCCTGGCCCCTTCCTGTGTCAAAAAAGACCATTTTATGGAGAGCTTTTGTTCTGGATTTGTGATTTCAGCAACTTGTCATTCCATGTTAGTAGGCACGAGGGGATGCTCTCAGCACCGGTCATGCCATGTCCTGCGCTGTCATTGCCTTTGGCTTCAGACCCAGAATGATCCAAGCACCTCGGGTCTTCTGTCCTCCAGCTCTCTCTCAGCACAAGCCTTTTCTTATCAGGGAAAAATAGTCCGTGGGCCTTTTATCACACCAACAGGCCCTGCTCCAGCCCCCAGGCCTCCGGTTCTTCTGTGACTACAGCATCATTTAATTTCTAAGGCAATTTAGTTTTGGGCAAAAAAGCAATCTCGTCACCCCTGGCTGCTGCCACCTGCCTCCAGCATCCCGCGTCAGAGCAGCCGCTCTGCGAATCAGCTGCTCGGGGGGGAAATGCGGCTGAGAGCCCCGGGCAGGCACACGGGCCAGGGACTGCGGGAAGTCGAGGTGTTTGATGTTTGCCTTATTTATTTATTTAGCAGCCACCTTCTCGGCGAGAGTCCCTTTCTGCGGAGGAGCGATAAGCCGCTCTCGGCTCCTGCTTGCCCACCCCTGCTGGCTCCATTTTCTGCCAGGCGCCATCTCGTTAGCATGCACCAAAAAGCCCCCGTTTACATCCCTGCCAGGCTGCCCTCCCTGCCCTGCCTGCGAGACACCACCAGCCTGCCATGGAAACAGCCGACCGAGCTGCCAGGCTCAGCAGAGCCCGAGTGTGCAAGCGAGAAGGGAGAGGGACACGGGATGGCTCCAGAGGTGCCCCAGGAACCCACAAGACAGGGATGCAGCTCCAGAATTAAATCCCCACTGCCCTTCTCACAGCTGGGCTGGCTACGGTATGGTATGGTATGCAATTTAAAGATGTATAATTAAGCCAACTTACTTGCACAGCACTGATTTGCATCTAAAGGTCAACGATTGTCTGGAGCTTCACCAGGGGTAACCAAAGGCTGAGCCCAACAGGCCCCATGCTTGGACCCCCTTCCTTCATGTCACTGGTGGGAGCACATCCCTTGGCATGGGAGCTTGTACCTCTCCTTGTCGGTGCAGCTTGTCCCCAGCTGTGCCCAGCTCCTGCCGACCACTGCTCGCAGTGCCCCTGGTCCCCCCACTGCTCCGGTCTACACTAAAACCTCATTGCTCTGTCGCGGTTCGGGCAGTGGTGGCAGCGTGCTGTGTTGGGGCAGAGCTCTGCCAGGCGATGCTCCTGCATCCCGCGTGTCCCATTGCTTCACGCCGCGATGCCCCCAGCCATCCCACTGCCTCTCCCAGCCCACCGCGACTGGGCATCCGGGAGGGGGAAACACACTCCTGGGGAGGATCTTTCCTAAACTGGGTTTGGTAGTGCTTCCCGTTGCAGCAGCAGGCTCAGTGCTGCGAGCCGAAGAGATGGGGAAAGCTGTTCATCCAGCGGTACCTAGCAGGGCAGGAGGATGCTATCGCCCAGGCAACAGGTTCGTTTGTCTCCCCAAATACAAGCGAGGTGAGTTACGGCAGAGCCCTTCCCATGGGCCAGGCCAACACCGAGAGGCCATTTGTTAACACGCCTGGGCCAGTTGCTCGTGAGCGCTGAGCGCAGGGACACTGGAGCTACCGAAACATTGCTCCAGTCGCTGAATTAACAGCAACCCTTTCGTGTAATCGGGAGCTCGTGGCAGCGTGCACAAGCCCTGTGCTGGCAGCAGCTGGGCTTCCATCCCAGCTTGGCCATGGATCTGCTGGTCGACCCTGGGTGAACGTCCCGTCTTTCCCAGTGCCTGGGAGCAGCGTGTTGGAAAGGGCTGGAGAGGACACAGCTCCTCCTCTGAGAGCTATGATTAATATTTGGAAACTGTTGGCTGCTCTGGCAATCCCAAGCTATCCACGTTGTGCCTGTGCCATTCACATCTCTCTCCTCCTGCTTTATGGAGGATATTTATTATTATCTTTATTAATTACATATGGCAGTACATTTAAAATAAGGAGGAGGGGGAGGGAATGGCTAGTGCTTTCCCACCATGGAAAAGCAAAATGTTACATCTTGTACTTGTTGAAAGTAAAAAATCTTTCATTTCACAAAGTATGATATGCATTACTAATTGTACAATTATTTTGTTCCGTGGCACTCGCAAAACAGAACTTGGAGTGCTTTCAGCAAATTCTGGTGTTGAGGAAATAATGACTTGTTTTTTTTTAAAAAAAGTACTAAATGAAGTGCTCTTCCTTTATGAGGATTATTTCTTGGGTTTCTAGGATATTTCTTTCCTAACCCTTCTTAAGATAAAAGCAGCGAAGCTTTGCTGCATCAGTAATACACTGGAGTCAGTGTGGACCCTGAGAAAAGGAAGGTGATGAGCAGGGACTGCTCCCTGCCCACCTCTCACCACCCCACGCAGCGTTTGAGCCCATTTCTGGCAGGAGGTTGGGCTGCAGCGGGTCACTTACTTCCCCTTGAAGGACGGTCCCACAAAGGCCAGATGACACCTTACATGGAAAAATTCATTCTGTGCCCTACAGAAGTGCCAACAAACATCATGAATGCATAGAGCTGGAGCAGCTCCTGCTCCCGGAGCACAGAGTGGGGTGATACAGGTGCTCCACCAGTCCAGTACGAAGCTTGAGCAGTGGAAAGGAGAAGGGCAATGTGTGTTCGCAGTCAGTGAAAGGGACAGTGGCAGAGCTGGAATACATCAGAGGAGTTCTTTTCACAAAATGTGCACAGACTGCGATATGCGAACCCTCACAGGGAGGTGGATTTTGTAGGTCTTTAAAGTTAGAGGCCCTGAAAGTTCTCCTGGGGTGAGAGGTGGGATAGCCCCACCTCTGCAGTGCCGGGCTGCAGTGCGTCTTTCCATGGCTCCTCTGTGCCAGCCCACCCTGCAGCCCTCTCCCACCACTTCTTGGCCAGCCAAACTCGATTTAACACAACTATAAAATTAATGACATGGAAAATAGCTCTATGGACTTTTTTCCTGCGTGCTTCTCCCTTGCCAGTCTCCCACCAGTACCACCACACACATAAAAATCCTATCACTGGGCCAGATTCCAGTCTCTTTTCCAGCTGTGCCGTAGGCTGAGGGTGTGCCTGGCAGCCCGCGAGAGCAGCACGGACGAGCGAGAGCAATCTTGTTCAGCTCAGCAGGTAAGCGCAGATGTTTGGAAAACTAACCTCTTCAAGACCAGAAGAAAAATAAGTCTCTTTCTGCGAGATTGATCTGCGGGCCCCGACAGAGCGATCAGCTGGACTTCTTGGAGAGCGGCAACAAACAGCAAATTAGAAGGTGTCAGCCCGCTGAGATTTCAGACAAATTAGAAAACGAAACGGCGCTTGTCGCTATGCTGTGCCTTTCAGCTAAGCCAGCTCCTTGCTTTCCTGCAAGCCAGCCCGTGACTCTGCTGCGGTGGCCGGTGGCCGCGTGCTAAGGCGAAGGAGCCGGTGGCCGGGTGGGAGCTGCCGCAGGGGCACCTCGTGGGGATGCTGCACCCGCTCCCTGCAGCGCTGGGCCAGCAGCGACCCTCGGGCACCTTCAAGCCAAACTGATCCTCTTACCAGCCAAAATTTTGACTTCCTACCAGTTACCTCTATTCTTAAAGCAAACTTGAAGCTCTTCCTGCTTATCTTAGAAGGCTTTGAAATACAGCTACCCAAAAATCAAACCGTCAGCGCCCCATGTGCAGCAGGAGCACTGGGCGGGCTCTGCAGGGTGCTTTGGCCGGTGTGAACACACGCAGTGAATCACCCTTCTGCCACAGCCTGCTTTGAAAATGAAATTACCGCACCCACTAACCAGCACCCCTGAGCAGCATCCCTGCTAATTTGTGAAGCCCACAGAGAGATCTGGGTTTTCCTTAATGTCCCCCAATTCCACCTAATTGTGATGTTTCTAAATCTCTCTCTTCTGACAGCAAGATGTTCCTCGTTGCGCAACTGAAGAAGGAAGTGAGTAATGTTCAGAAATAACCGTTCCCACGGGAGGTCAGTGGGTCAAACAACTTGAGTTGCCTTCACAGGCTGTGATGGTCTGATGACGGACGTTTCCACCAGTGCACAATATTTCAGTAACCGTTGTTTGACCGTACTAAGGAGGATCTGAGCGCCCCACGGAAACTCTGTCTTTATCTCCAAATGCTCACTTAACATATAAAGTCTGATCCCAAGGCAATGACGCTTCCGACACTTTTGTCCACCAAAACTGATATTGCTCCAAATGAGATGGATAAATAAATATCTCTGCTGATCCTGAAAGCCCTCAGAATAAAAAAATCCCAGATTACAACAGCACAGAAGCACGTCACTGAGGAGCACAGGTCGACAGCCAAATTCTCTTCAGGTAAAAGCACATACCTGTGCGTTGTTTGTTTTTTTTTTTCTGAAGTCACAGAATCTTCAAGAAATTTTTGTCCTTGGTTCTAAGGAGACTAAACTTCACCTGACGTTTTTTAATTTAGATTAACGAAATCTGCTTTCACTCCTTCTCCCATTCCCGTTGAATAAAGGCAAACACTTGCCATTATCTCCTGCCACTTTTATCGTAGAAATTAATGCTCCCTTTTGGCTGAAATGTCTGGAACGAGTTAAACGACCCCCAAGAAATTATTGCAATAGCTGGAAGTGCAAGACAGGCAGAATGAAGAGTCTGCAAACAAAGTGGGGGAGGGAGACCGCTTTCAAGTGTTTTATAATTACTAAGATTTTTTTTTAATCCTGTTTACATTTAACTTTGCACATTAAATTCATAACCGTGGTGTGCAACCAGGTGCAGTAGCAATATACAAAATCTTATTAAGAGGAGCAAATGAAGAAGATGGGAGGATTTGGGATGGGAAAGGAGGGGCGTTGTGATGGAATTAGCACCCGCTGATTTTCATTCTTTCTAACAATAAATTGCTTGTCAAGAAACTCGGTGGGGACCAACTACCGTCAGTTAACTATGCACTTGAGAAAAATAATTGGAATGCAAAATGCAATGGCTCACAGCAATCTCAAAAACGTCCTGGCTCCTTGGGTTTCCATCCAGTGGGCTCTGCCTTGCTGCAGCTTGGCATCCTTCAAGGTCCTTTCCGCTCCTCTCTCTCACTCGCTGATGCTAATTGCTGTGGTTTTTTTACAAACTCTTGTTTAAAATTAAATAGGAAAGAGTCTTGAGCAGTCTGGCTCCATTGAACTATTGTGTCTGCATCTTTTCAGCCCTGCCAGCAATGCTCGAAATAAAAGAGTTAGATTTTAACTGGGTTTGCTGTTAGAATGGAAACAAGGATCAACTGATTACTGGTCTCACTTAGGGAAGTCTCTCAACTGACGCTGGTGCTTAAGCGTTATCGGCCACTTCATATTAATAGCTGTAGAAATGAAAGTTAAGTGTCATCATCCTTCTTATACAGAGGCAGAAGTCCCAGACCCAGTGAGAAGTGATTTGTTAAGATTGCTCAGAAAAAAGAGTGCCGAACCAGAAATTTCATCTCCACCTGGGGATTATTTAAAATTCTCATTGCTGCACAGAAATAGAAGCAGGACTTGTACAGAGAAAAACAAGAGATGTGGATAGACTTCGGGATTTATATTTCTATTACTTTTCTATGGTCAATAGGTACACCTGCTCCCACGGGCTGGGCCGTATCCTGCACCTTGCTTTGAACAGTGAGTCACGAGAGCCCTCCTTGGATCCCAACACAACTCATCTTCGGAAAGGGAGGTAAGGTGCCAAATAAAGACCTGAACCCAGGGCTGAATCTGGGTTAAAAACTCCTACCAGGGATCCAGGGAAACCCCCAGCCTCAGGCGGGTGGATGCAGCAGCTGTTGGGCAGATGAGTTATACTCGGCCGATTGAAGGATCCCAACATCTCAGTGACAAGCTCTGCTGAGCATCCCTGGGCCGACCTGAACGCAACACCCCGTTCCCAGCAAAACTCTGGAGCCTCTCAGACTGGGCAAAGGCACTGAAGCAGGAATGTGCTGCAGTGGGACCCCCTGCCCCTGTGAACCCACACCTGCAAACCCAGGGCAGAGGCAGCCCCGGCTCCCCACGAGCACCTGGGGAACCTAAACTCAGTCTAGCACGAGCCCAGAAGCCCGACCAGCCTGAGCCTGCTCAGCAGCGGGATCTTTTCCATCACATAAGCAAGCGTCTCCTGCAGAAAACAGAGGAATAAAAGCTTATCTCCGAGATACGTCATCTCCCCGTGGTGCGCTCAGCTCAGCGTTATCGTGGAGTTGCCAGGGGACTCTGACCTTTGCGGGAAATGTTAAATCATTGTGACTTTCATATTGTTTAATATTCCTCATTGATTAGTTTCCATCTCCCTGAAGGCAAGAGGATTTGACTGAGAGCCAGAGCTCAGCAGTACCCAGTGCTGTGGGTGGTGTTGAGCTTTCGGGAGCGAGAAAGCTGACAAAATAAAATGCAGCAAATGACTTTCAAATATAAAGACAAGAAAACGAATAACTTTCAGAACTATGGTTTTCCTGACCCGGACTAAAATCCCACTACCTTTTCCATAAAGCTTTAATACCCAGAGACAGACAAATGTTGATAGCTTACTCCAGCTCCAAACCACAAATTTCCTTCGTTGCAGCTACAGAAATGTCATGTGGGTCTGTTGTGTTTCCCCTCATCCCTATCCCCCCCCCAAGAATTTGCTGTATTTGCTGTGCCCACCCATGAATAGGCTCGTGGGTGCACCAGCCATGCGTCCTCGCCCGTGACCCGGGGTGCCAGGAGCACGATGCTGTGTGCCAGCTCCCCGCCACCCTCTCAAGGACGGGACTCCTGAGTCCAGCCTCAAGCAGGCAGGAGGAAGAAGAGCTGCCTGTTCGGCCGGCACAAGCGGAGCTGCTGCCAGGGAAAAGGCCATCAGAAGGAGGGTGTGGAGCTCGGGGGAGGCAGTTTTTCACTAAGCGGGGACCAGCGCAGCTCCCACGAGGGTGTCCTGCTTCTCTGGACACAGAGCATCCATCCTCACATAAAACCACCCCTGTGCCAGATGTGCTGAATGAAGCAGAGCCGCCAAGTAAGGAGGGGACCTGTCATTGGTTCCCAGTGACAGGACGAGGGGCAATGGGCACAGGTTAGAACATAGGAAGTTCCGTTCAAATACACGGAAAAACCTCTTTACAGTGAGGGTGACAGAGCACCGGCACAGGCTGCCCAGGGAGGTGGTGGAGTCCCCTTCCCTGGAGATGTTCAAGCCCCGCCTGGATGCAGTCCTGAGTAATGTGCTCTGGGCAATCCTGCTTTGGCAGGGGAGTTGGGCTAGATGATCTCTAGAGGTCCCTTCCAACTCTGAAACTCCATGATTCTGTGATTACAGCCTGTTCAATTGCCTCGAAGCTAGTTTTGAGGAACCATAAGCAGTAATCTCCTTCCTCATAGAACAGTCAAGAATACCGTGTCTGGGCAGCTTTTGTTACTTGATTAATCTCATTTTGGCCCTGGCCTCCCTTTTCCAAAGCTTCTTCCACAAAACCCTGACTTGCCTCTTTCCACTGAGTCATGCACGGCACAGATCCCTTGATTCACGGGCTGTTTCTTCAGTCTTATTATATTTTTCAAGCCTGGGTTGGTTCTTCCCTCCTTCTGTGTCCAGCCAAGTATATGTTGGCATCTGGTTTATGAAGTCAGGTTTTGCATCTCCTGCCAGGAATCCCAGTAACAGACTCCGAAGGGGCTCTGGTGCTCAGCGCGTCCCGTGCCACGCTGGACGTGCCACAGCTTTTGGCATCGGCACAGGAGGAACCCCATTGCAGCAGCCGGTGCGGGAGAACACACCGCTTCCTTCTGCCCTGTCATTCACTCCCTGGTTCCAAGCTTTTGGGGTCTCCGGTATTTTCAAATGGCTGTTACACCTCCCCAAACTGCCTCCCTGCCTCTCTCCCCAAACTGCCCACTCCTCTGCTGAGGTGTTCAGTAATGGGGACCTCCCACCCATGAGGCTGCAAAATCGCTGCCCTGGCTTCTGCCAACAAGTACCGGAGACAGGGAGAGAAAGAAAAAAGAAAACCAAGAGGAAAACATAGAGCTGAAGGGTGGTCATTGCTTCTGTTGTTTTAAGGGTTGTGCTATCCCATGTCAGCTTAGGTGAGGTCAATATAATAACAGCAGTAGTTAATGGAGAAATACCGAGTATTAAGAAGCAGCTTTGAATTAATCTCAGCTTTATTTATTTATTTTTAAGTACAGCAGTGCACACCTCCTAGCTTCCTTATCTTTTTGGGTGCACCTGGAACTGTGAAAGCTTTAAACTTGCAAATCCAAAGCTTAAACGGGGTAAATAGTTTTGCTTCAAACACTCCAGAATTGTATTAAAAAAAAAAAAAAAAAAAAAAGAGAAAATGAAGAGGGAGAAAAATCATGCTCTATATTTGGCCTTTGGATTTGTTGCATGTGCAGAAGAGAAAGGTTTGAGGGAGCTTATGGATTTGTACAGGAGCTGAAAAGCTCGTGCCTGCTTAGCAGCCTTCATTGCGACGCACGCAGAAAGGAGAGAGCTGCTCTTCTTGTGTGAGCCCCAGCACTGCCCGTCCATCCCTGCCAAAGGGTCCTGCTGCAACGTGGGCACTGGGGATGGATTTCCCCCAACTCTACTCAATGTCTTTAAAAATTGCTTTTTAAGCATCTTTTCCCACCTCAGAATAAAACTTGCCTTCCTCCTACTGCAATTATTTGTGGAAGCTTTATAAATGCCCAGGAAGGAGAATCATTTTCCCCCTTCACTCCTGGGCGCTACAAAATTCTAAAAAAAAAAAAAAAAAAAAATTTAATCATCTTCCTAGAAAAACAATAGTGATGTCAGTGTGTTTGAGTGATGTCAGGAGTGGTCACAGAGACAGCCCGGTAACTAGCCCCTGAAGGATCCCCACGGGTCTCTGCTCCAAAGGAGCCTGTGATCGGCGGAGCGGGGAGCTGTGCCCTGCCAGCGGCGCTGGAGGTGACTGTCAGCGGAGGATCCTCCGCCAGCGCAGATTTTCATCCCGCCGCTAAAGAGCTCTGACAGCACATGCCAGCTGAAGCTGGGTGTTTGCATCAGCCTAAGGACACCGCCTGCATCCCTTGCTGCGGAGATACACTCCAGCCGCACCGGCCGCGGCGTTTCTGCGCTGCAGAACGTGCAGCCGGGGGCACTAGCGAAGGGGCTGTGACCTTGAGGCAAAGCCTGGCCAGAGGGATAAATAAGGACAGCTTAAGCCGTTTCCCAGAGGCAGACACAAAGGGGGACAGGCCAAATCCCGTCCCTCTAAGTTTTCCAACCCACTGGGAGCAGGACAGAGTGAGTCTGCTGGCAGCAGGGCATTTCTCACTGCCCGGGGCTGTCCGACGTGGGATGTTATAGCCCCTCGGTCTGAGCTGGGACCTAGGAACCAAGAGTGGGATTTTCCCAGCATTTTGGGTACGTCATGCCTGACTCCTCAAGGTTTATTTTTTTGACCAGGGTTTTGCAAGCTCTCCGGGGCTGTAAAGAGGATTTGTGCTACACAGTCCATCTTTTAGTTGTTTGCAGCAAAACAGGGCACTGCATATAAGAAAAAGAAGAGCCGCAGCAGCAATTCACTGACCCATGAATAAAACCCGGTGAGGAGATGCCTCCATTCGGTCCTGCCTACATCTTCCATTTACAGCACACTCCCCAGAGCACCTGGTGGTTGGTCGTGAACAGTGAGCAAATCTGCCCAGAGGACAGAGCTCAGGTGGACATGAGTTTGATGTGAGTGAGAAACCCTAACCTAAGAGGTTTTTAAGGTTGAACCCCCTGTTTTTAAGGTATCTTTTGGAGTTCAAGAGCAGGTTAATGTGCCAGTGGAGTCAGATGCCCTTCCCAGCTTTTCTTCAGGAAGACAAGGGTCCTTGTGCTTCCTGCGGGCTCAAAAAGCAAGGAGCCAGAAAGCACTTCCAATCTATTCATATTAATTATATTTCTTTCCAGTCTTGACTTTTACAGCACTCTCCAGTTTGAGCTCCTCATTTTTCAGTGTTTGGGGCTAGCTGGCAGGTTTTCAGTTTCCATCAGTGGAGTAAAGCTGATGGTTACCCTCAAGTGCCTGAGAGCGCCCAGAAGAGCCAGGGGAAGTCTGGAGGAGGGAGTGGGACGGCGCCGTCTTTGCAGTGGAGAGAATGAAGAGGGACAGCCAGGACAGGATGCAGCCCTACCCGCTGCTTTTTAGTAATCACCCAATTTAGCTGTTTTTTTTTCTCTCTCTACCCTTTTTCACTATTAAGATTTATGTGGAGGAAGGTGCCCAGCTGCATCTGAGCGCAATAAACCTCTCGTGGCTGGTAAAAACCGATGAGCTATTCTTCCAGCTTGTTAGCAGTCAGGAAGATGGAAGGAAGTGGGAGGAATCCAGAGGGTGAGGTTTTCTAATGCCTCACTCGTCACTGCTGAACCCGGCGCTATTTATGGCGCAATTATCACCGCAGACAGACTCCTTTATCATCCAGCCAATATTCTGGGTAGAAATCCTATTGCAGCCCAGCCACTCCATATATCATCTGGGCGCAGGCAACGGCCAGGTGAAGAGGTTCGCTTGCGGAGAACGTATCTGCCAGACGCTGCTTGTCCCTGGCGTCCCTGCCCACCCGGTATTTACGGCCAGGGAGGAGGCTGCCGTCCTTCTGCCCTCCCAGCAGCGCCCAACACGGCGGGAGGAGGTGAGGGTAGTGTAGGGCTGTTCTGCACTGAGGTGCCAATGGGGGCTTCCCAGGGGAATCTGCTCCTGTCGGGGCACGAGGGGTGGTTTTTAAGTAGTAACACGAACATAGAGCCAGCAACAAGTCTGCTGGACTGAGGGCGGCTCAGGGCAGCAGGGAAGGGAGAGGGATCTGCAGAGAAGTGACAGCAGGTGAGTTTTGAATCCTCTGTGGTTTTGTAAATGAGCCACAAGGCAAGAGAGGGGGAGTCAAGTCCTGGCCATGTCCCTGAACAGCAGGTTCCCTGGGTCCCTGTGTACCCCCACAGCTCTGGTGCACCCTCCTCACCTGCCTGGCCCCACCGCCCAAGCCAGGGCTGCGGGCATCATCCTCGAGGAGTCACCTTGGATGGGTAGCACAGCTCTGAAGACCGAAATTTGAATTCTTTTTTTTCCTCTTCCCCAAATTCCTCATTCTCTAGGGCAGAAACTGTGCCGTTCTCCTTACTTTGTGCTGATATCCCTCCCGAAGTTTGGTTGAGCTTCGCCAGGGGCACGAGGGTCTCAGAGCAAACTCCCATGTAGCCCACTCCTCTGGCTGGTTTGGGACAAGACCGGAGCAGATTGGCTCATGGACAGCACCAGTGAAACCAGGTTTCCTGTTAAACACCAGGTCTGGACAAAGACTGTAGTGTAGATTCTCTGGTGTCTAATAAGGGTTGAACGTCCCCTTCCCCTCCCTGCTGGCAGATGCATTTCTTTTCATTGCCCATTTCCACAGACCTTGTCAGGACTGTGATATATCTGGAAGCCTCTTCCCCTGTGTCAAACGTGGGTGGTATTGGGCAGCTGCTGGTGGGAACCAGCAAGACCGCACGCAAGGCTGCTGAGTCATGTAGCCTAATTTTCCTGGAGAATCGGACTAAACTCCCACCCACATCGCTGTTTCCACTGCCAGGGCAGAGCTGAGATGCGCCCTGGTCTCCACTCCGCCATCTCCCCTTTGTCTTTCATTGCACAGAGCCGGGCTGCATTTATTAAGGGATGAGCCTTAATACTTGCAGGGAGTGAAATTCTTGAGGCAGAAGAGCTAAAATACCCATTGCTCGCACTGCCTGTTTACCTTCTAATTGACGCTGACTCCTGCCTTTTCACGTTCCTGGTGCTTGAAAAGGGAAGAACAAATCTAAGCAATGTAATTTAATACCCCAAACATACTGGCTTAATTGCAATCCCCATAAGCCAGCCACACAAAACTCTAAACAAATTCGATTAATTTATTTCAATTTGCACAAGTCTCCCTCTCAGACTGTAATTAATGGAGGGAAACAATTAAGGTAAACACAGCACAGCTGAGAGAGCTGTCCTTGCTAAAAGTCACATTTTATTTTAATAATGCTGTATTTATATAAGTTCCATGCTTTTAACAAGTTTCCCATTTCCTCGATGTTTAATCAGTCCTGTAAATATTTTGCCTGGGCTGAAACGGTTTTGTGAAGTTGGAAATCGACAGGGATGGCACAGGGCAGGGAGAGACCCAGTTGCTGATGGGCGCTTGGGGGGACGTGGACTGTGGGCAGAGACTCAGGGAAGGGGTCAGTATATACATATATAGGGCCCTGTATAATCTCCCGGCTTGCATTGCCGAGGTTTGCTTTGGTTGGGTGGTGGTGCCCTACGCCGAGGGAGACCTCACCAAGAGGACAGTGCCCATCGCTCCCACCCGCTGCAGCAAACATCTCCTCGTTCCCAGCTGCCAGCTCTGACTCTTACAATCCCTACACATCTGGACTGAAGCTAATTGGTGTTCATTAAGACTGATAGCCCCCCCGAGAGCTGTTAGCATTGCTGATGGCGCTCTGTGTTACTGTGACATCCAGAGAAACGGTCCTGCATGGACCCACCATGGCCATGCTGGGGGTAATCCTGCACCCCCCGCCCTGCGCTCAGCCCCATGTGTGTTGCTGTTGTGGGACTGGGAACAGACACACACTGGGGGGTTAATTCCTCCTCCGGGTGCTCCCTGGGGGAATGAAAGGTGGCCCTGAAGCAGGAGGGCTGGGAGGCAGCTGCAGCTGCCACAAATCCAGGGTTCTCCAACTGCATGTTGGCAATAATGCTGCTGTGATGAGCCCAATAAAGCCTGTAGGAAAAGCCTGTCCTGGTAAATCTGTTTACTAAGGGTGTAAATGACCCATGGTCACGCTGAGACAGCTCCACCTGACATATCTTCCCAGGTCTCCTGCTTCTGCTTGGATGAGGGCTTGGCTTTGCAGGGCTCCTGTGTGCAGCACAGCCTGGGCACATTCCAGCAAGGCACCTCTGAAATGCCACCAAATGGGAGGCAAAGGCATTTGTCCAGCTGCCACTTGATCTCTGCTCTGGGTTGACTTCAGCACGTGCCCTCAATCACCCTGCTCTGCTCCATACAGGACAGAGACTGATTTCACACCAGGCACAGCCTGGACGGAGGAAGCAATGGAGCTGTTTCTTCAGGCAGACGGGAAGGTCCCACTCCAACTGCTCCAGCAGCGGCTTTGAGTTGCTTTGTTCATCACTTGTCATTTTGCGTCTTTGAATACATCCCATGGGTGAGTTTTCTTGAAAGAGATGGGACATCTGTCTTCACTGCTTTCCTTTTTTTTTTTTTTAAAAAAGCAGGAACAATACAATCTGTTTTTCATTGCACCAACTGGTATTGCTAAAGGATGGAAAAAAATTAGGTGCTGGTTTTCTCCCTTTTCTTTCCACCTTCATTAACCTTAACGTGTACTGTGCTCCTCTTGTAGCACAAGCATGGCCTTGCTAGAGAAGATCTTAGCTGGAACAATCTCATGTTGATTTTCCGTTATCTCAAGTACTGGCTGGTCTAATTAGTTTGGAAATGCGCCATTTGTTAAAGAAAGACGAGGTGCAGCCTGACACCTACTGTATTAATTACTTGCCTCTTTAGCTAATTGCTTGCCCACACTATTAAGTGAGGGACGTTGTCACTAACGTCTCGAGTTGAAGGTGCTGTTGGAGAGGAGGTCGGGGAGCTGGAGGATTTGTTTTGGGATGGTGGGAGCGGGGCCAGTGCTAGTTCTGGCTTACGCCTCCCCAGGGATGTAAAATCCAGGTGCAGGATATGTCCCAGCATCCACAGAGGTGGGGGTTGGATGCATTGGGAAGAGGAACCCATTTGGAGAGTGGTCCCCTGACTACCAAGGACCTTGCTGGGTGACCCTGGGCAACACGTTGCCTCTTCCCACTCCCAGTTCCTGCCTGTGAAATCCAGAGAAGGATACAGATGTCTGTTTGGAAAGCTATCATGATAAGTGTTACATAAAGGCCAGAAATCACTACTAGGTATTGTTGGGATGTGCAGGGGAGGAGCACACATGGAGATGGAAAAATACATGGAGGAAACAAATCCGAAATAAAAAGCAGAAAGAAAAGCGTGGCGGTGCAGGAGGGATGGAGATCCTGCATGGCAGGGTTGGGTGGCTCATCTCCCCTCAGACCCCAAGTGCCTCTAAGGAGGCTATGCAGAGATGGACCCATCTCCCCACGGCTTTGGCTGCCCATTTGGGGGTCAAGATGCCGTGCACGCTACCACTGAGCCTGGGGCAGAGAGGCTGGAGGTGCCCATAGCTGCTAGCCCCAGCCATGCCAGGCAGGACCAGATCTGGCCTCTCCATGGGCTTGTGACAGAGGACGAGGTTAAACAGGAGCCCTTGGAGCTGGGGAAGGAGCCACCCCTGGCCACCTTGAGTCCTCTGTGCCCCTACAGAGTCAGGCCATAGCAGCCTGGGTCAAAAAGCTGCCCAAAGAGGATCTTGAAGGCAAGAGCATCTCAGGAGGGGATGGTACGGTGGGAGCCAGTGATGAGCCCAACATTCACCTCACAGACCTACCTAATGGTGAGGATACTGGGGTTCCCTCACCCAGGTAGACATGTGGGGCAGGGTTGGGAGAGTAGCAGCATGGATGCAGCCAGATCCCTCTCAACTGCCTCCATCCAGATCCCAATTGCTGTGTGAAAAAAAAAAAGTCATCCCAGTGGGGCTGCAAGATGCTGGGTCTGCTTTTGCAAGGGGTCATAGGACACCGTTCTGTCCCAGCTATGTGCTGGGACAAGAATTTGCCTCATCTCCCACCTTTGAGCTGAGGCCATGACCAGCAGGGTGGCCAGAGGAGGATGGGGAGGAGGACACCCCTCCAACTGCCCCAGTCCCCTGCTCCAGTCCCAAGAGGGCAAACAAGACCTTACTGGCCGGAGTGGAGAAAGGATCTCCCAGAACAGACACTGCACACCTGGGAAAGAGGAGGTGGCCTCAAGTGACACACTGCACCGGTCCCCAGCTTCACTTCTGTGCTGATGGAGAGCTCGGGGCAGCTCAGCCCTACTCGACGTGCGGACCCAGGCCTGAGAGCGGGGCTGCTTGTGGGGCTGGAGGTGAGAAAAGCATGGCCAAGGCTCTGGCAGCGACTGATGCCGCACATCCCCTCCTCTATGCCTTCCTCCTCGCCCACACTCAGCCTCTTCCTGACATCTAGTGGGAGCAGGGCAACACGGCAAAGGCATCCAGTGCCAGCTCCAGACTCCTGGACACTCAGACACACGCTAGCTGCCCGGCCGGACACAAAGCTTGGGCTACTGGAGCCACCAAAGGGGCTGGCATCGGCCACAGCAGGCAGCTGGGCTTCACCAGGGCATGGCTGTTTTCTTGCCAGGGGTGAAATTCAAGGTATAATTCCTCATGGAGCCGATCATTAATGGCCTGGAAGAGACCCTGGAGCCTTTTTAGGGTTAGCCATCATCTCAGACCACTTGAGCTCTCTCCCTCTCTTCTACAGTTGCTCCAGATTCCCAGGCAAGGTGCAATGCAGAGCTGGGCAGAAGTTCCCTTCTTGCCCTCAGTTTTGGATGGCACGTTTGGGAGTTGGAGGAAAGAGGTGATGTGGGAGCAACAAACAGGTGAGAGCTGTCTTCACAGGACATCCCCATGCTCAAGGTTGAAGACCGTCCCCTCCCCATCCAGGGCCACCCTATCGTTTTAGAGCCCATGTGTGCCTCCCTGGATTGTCAATCGTCCCTAATGCCGGCTGCCAAAAATAAACCTGGTCCCAGCTTGCAGCCCTCTGCCCAGGGTTGCAAAGGTGGGACAGAGACAGACGCTCTCCCCAGCATTCGACTGACAGACACCCTCCAGGGTCAACCCACACTGGTCAGCATCTCTACCACCAGACTGATCTCCCAGTTCCCACCCTTCCCCACAGCCTTTAGCTGCGATGACAGGCAGGAGCTAGTCCCTCCTGCCTTGTTTCACATGCTCACTTTCTGCAAGCAAAACCACCTTATTTTTTTCCCATGTTGCCATCTACCTTTGCTGGACTGTGCTCACTGCGTATATCGAACTTGCTGTCTGAAGGCCAGGGTGTCATTTCTCCACACATCCCCAAATCCCCCTGGTGATGCCCAAGCACTTCCATCAATAAGCAGATAAAGGCTTAATACCAGCAACAAAACAACGACAACAAAAAAGGTCTTTATTTCAATGACTGGGAAGAAAATTTATTTCAAAGAGCAAAGATAGTAATACAAACCCCAAAGGCACTCCAAGCAAACCGGAGCGATTTGCACAAGTCCCTTCCTAAAGCAGCCAGGCACACGTGGCTCTGGTCCCCGGCTCTCCCCCAGCGTGGACATGGTGTGGACCCAGGCTGCTCCCCTGCATCCCCCGTGCCTCCCCCTTGCTGGAGGGACCCACAATGTCCCAGCGAGCTTCTGCGTTTGGGGAACAGGCAACTCAGGGGGTAGGCGAGGGGCTTGGGCCGGGGCAGGGAATAGGTTGTCACTATCTGAGCTCACATTGACCCCGCAGAAAAGAAAGGCACTTCTCAAACTTCAGTGGCATCCTGCCACCTGCACACACCTGCCCTGGGACTGTGAGGTGTCCCTCCGTCACCTACCCTTGCCCATCCGAATTTGACATCCTGGGGACAAAGCCCCTTGGGGGAGTCATGGCGCCCCAGAGAGCGCAGCAAAGCGGGGGAGGACATGGCTCGAAGGTAGAGGAGCAAACCCAACTTTGAGTTGTCCTCAGATGCCCTGTGCTCACTATGGTCCCTGGGGAGCAAGCTCTCCGCTCCCCCCGACTGTTGCTCTGGGGAGGCACTTTGCTGGAGAGGAAGGACAAAGACCTCTCACTCCTGGAGAGTGGGACGGGGAAAGGTGGTGGCCCTGGGTAGGGACCTCTCCGAAGCTGTGTCCAGAGCCTCTTGCCCCAGACTCAGCCCAGCAACACATGCAGGAAGGAGCACTGTAGCCCCAGCCTGATTTTCTCTCCCACGCACAGCCCATTGAGCCCCCAGATGGGGCTTGGAGCCTTTGAGAAAAGCAGGGAAAAAATTCTGGAAGTAATGTTAATCCAACGACTAAGTGGATGTCACTCCTAAAATTCAACCCAAAGCCACTGAAATTATGGATGGGAGACAAAAATCCCAAACCTTCAGGATTTCCATGGAGGAAAGCCTGGTTGTCCAGGGGGATAGTCCTTTCCCTGTGTTTAGAGACAAGCAGCAGACAGGCACTTGCTCCCCTGACACGGGGTTCACAGCCTCGGTCACTGGTCCTACCTCTCCCCGCCTCTCCAGAGGTTCAGCTCCCTTTAACTTTATTCTGTGCTCTTTTGGGGGATCCTGAACTGTTCTGGGTCCCAAGTGAAAGCATCTGGCCTCAGCTCAGATCCTGATTTTCTCCTGAGGTGGCAGAAAGTTCACAAAAAAAATCACTGAACGTGGGAAAATTGCACTAGTCAAGGGGCAGAAAGTCTCACAAAACCACTTCCAGGCTTAATTCCCTCATGCCAGAGGCTCCTTCCAGACCTCAGGTCTGACCTCGCAACCCGAACCCAGCCAGGTTCGGGAACAGCAGTCTTTGGGTGGGGGGAAAAGCACCAACGCTGCCAAATCCCCCTCACTTCCCACGGCACGTCACGCAGTGGAGCCAGCAGCCGGGGAAGCGGCTGGCAGCCTCCGGCACGGCTCCAGCCTGGGAAAGCGGCCGGCGAGCTCGGCACAGCAAACACGGCACAGCACCAAGCGGAGCGGTGGGAATGGTATGGCTGGACCTGGGCACATTCGGAGAGCAGCATCTCCTCGCCACGTGGCCATGGAGGTGGTTAGGAGCAGGACCATGAGTTTCAGATTGTTTAATTTAACCTTTCTTCTCGTTTGAATAGAAATTAAGTCAAAGTCTTAAGCGGAGGCAGAGCCATCAGCTCCTGAGGCTGGGGTAAGCCATCAGGACCTCTCTGCCTCCTGGTGTCACCTCTCCCAAGCCTCTAAATCTGCTGCACGGAGCAGGACCATGTACCAAAATCCCCTAGGTTGTCCTTCAAAACAAAAGAGCCAAAACCGAGGCGATCCTGGCACTCAGTCCTCTGCCGTAAGGAGAATCCTCCTTAGCACCGAAGCAGCTCAACAAGTGACTTTGGTTTCCGAGATGCCACCCAGCTTTCCATCCCGGTCCCCATTCCGGCGGCACGTGCCGTGTCACCGAGCAGCTCCCAGAGGCGGCATGGACGGTGTCGTGTCACTGCCGGTGCAGCACCAGCCCCACCGAGCCGGGCAGAGGGTGCCCAGCTCATTGCTGAGGTCACTTTCGGGGACGGGGAGGGAGGGGAGGCTCAAACCACGCGCAAACCCACGAAGCAACACATAAAGAAACCCAAGGGGGTGGAGGTGTCCCCTGCAGAGAGGCCGGGGGGCTCAGACGCGGCCCCGGGGGCTGCGCTCGGGCAGCGGGTGCCCGGCGGGGGGCTGCTGCAGCAGGGCGGTGAGGATGCGCTGCAGCTGGGTGAGGCGGGCACGCAGGGAGGTGGTGGAGAAGAGGTTCAGCTGGTAGGACGGGTCAAGGGGCAGGATGGAGATGAGCCACCAGCACCACGTCGGGCCGTCTGCTGAAGCCTGGAGGGGAGAGAGGGAGAGAGCCGCGCGTGAGGACCAGCAAGGTGAACGCGCGGCCTTTGGACCGCATGGCCGATGGGAAACGGTCGCTGTGGTCAGGGTAGCAATGCCCGCTTTGGCTAAGGTATTCCTCTGAACGGCCCTTTTGTCTGTTCAAGCTCAAAACTGCTGGATAAACTAATTCAATTTCCAGACAGGCATTCCCCAAGGAGTCTGCAGACAGAGATGTAACCGGGAAAAAGTCTATACTAAAGAGACAAAGAAATATCTTGTGCGTTTCCTTGTTTAAGGCAATGCTTTTTGTAAACACGGGCCAAATCCTGCAAAGTCGGTGTCTTTTGGGGCATTTGCCTTGTCATCACTCAAAGAGGCGAAGTGCAGGCCAGGCAGGCACAACTGCTGGGCAGCGCTTTTGTAAAGCGGCTTTTTTTAAAAACTTGAGCCAAACTAAGAGGGAAATACTCAATTCAGCCAAAGGAGGGTGAATCGTTTTGGAATTCTGAGCGCAGCCTTGATGCAACTGCTGGCCAGGACAACCTTAGCCTGGGACAAGCCAGCAAGAGCATATTTGTGATGATCCAGACAGGAAACGCTTTCTTAAAGGAGTGAAAACTAAATTTGGAGATTTTTTTTTTTTTTCCTCCAAAATCTGAATTTGTCAGAGCAATTTAGTAAGCAAACTGGATCCTGCCCTCTTCGCTCCTCTCCTCTGTCCAGCCACGGCTGTCTCAAAGGAACACAATGAGAAAGCAGACCTCAGACTCGCTGAGCTGTGGGGTTCATTTCTTTTGCCTATTTGTGTTTTTTCCTTTCCCAAGTGTTTTCAAACCCAGAGCGTTCAGTTTCTCAGCTGTCATTTAGGAAGACTTCAGGAAAACTTTTAAAACTCAGTGCTTAGTTTCCAAGAACAGTTTAAAACCATACAGAAATATTAAACAGTTCTAAGAAATAAGCTCTACCATCTCTCTGAGTGAGAGATGCTGTAACTGGTAACGGGAGTGAAAAACGGGGTTTGTTTTGTTCATCCTGGGGGAGAGGAGCCGAGCAGGGAAGCCGGGTGGTCAGGGCAGGAACGGCGCTGCTTCAGAGGCTCTCTTGGTACCCGCCCTGTTTAGAGCATCCCTTCCCTCAGGATGTTACCTGGATGTCCTCTTCCTTCTCCGGCAGCGGTCCATGCTGCATCAAAATGTGCCTGGAGGCAAGGTCTCTGTGCTCGCAGAACCGCTGAGCCAAGCGGTAGGTGTTTTCGTGTAGGCACTGCAGCTCCTGCAGCTCCTCCCCGGCCACCTGCGTGGAGGGAAGAGCAACGCAGAAGGTGTCCATGGGGAGTCTCTGTCCCACCGCAGAGGGGGCTTTCGCCCTGGCCCTGCCCTCACCTTCTTGTCCTCCAGGTACTCGATGTCGGCAGTATTGTAGCCGTCCCTGTGCCCCCGGCTCAGCACCCGGAACCGCCGCCTGCCGATGGTGTCCACCAAGGACCTCCCGTCCGCCAGCAGCTCGATCTGCCGGATCTCCAACATGCAGCCATAGTCAGCAAAACTGGAAGGAGCCAGGGAGAGAAAAGGGGGGCTGAGCTGGGATACCAGCGGTGAGAGAGCTGCTTCTCCTGAAGGCGCCGCCTCCAAAGGAGGAAAAGGCCTATGAACAAGTTGGCTGGGAGGGGGAAAATTCAGAGGTTCACTCAACCCTGTTGCATTACCACTTGCTGCTAAGAGGGCAGGGCATAGCGAGCACACTGCCCGCACTCCTTTGAATTTGCCATATACCAAAATGACTTAGGTCCTCATACTGCCCTGACGTCCAGTGGTCCTGAAGACTCCATCCCTTGCAGAGACATCCTCCCAAAGCCCATAAAATGTTGTTTATCTCATTTCACTTGAACAGGACTGGAGCACAGGGAGGATATGTCATGTACTTGGGTAAGGAGCCTGGAGACTGAGCTCACCTGAGATCTGGAGGTGCCACCAGGAACATAAGCATGGCCACGCTGTACCAAACAAAAACCCATTTAGCCCAGTGTCCTCTTGCAGCTTGTTAAGGACAGAGTATGAAAAATATGGCAATTTTAAAGTGCTCGCTAAGAGGAGCTGGAGGACACAACCAGGGGAACCATTCAGCTCAGAGACGTCCTGAGCCAGAAGCTGTTCCCAGACCATCGTATTCAACAGCCATTGCTGGCTCTGCCCAGCTCCAGCACTGGCCCCATTCCTTGCCTGGCTGGTGGTGATGCCAGGAGGCAGCAAGATCCCATTTCACTCTGCTGCGTGGGGAACGCACCACCTCTCTGCTGATTTTATCTGCGGGGTGCAGTGGGGTAGGAAATGGCACCTGGTCCCTTCTCTCTGAACCATTTGGGATTTGAGACAGTGGGGCTGGGGCAGAGAGGTGCAAATAAGCTGGGGCAGAGGGAAGCCACCTTCCCCAGGAGCTCACCTTTTCCCATTCTCATATATACACATGCCGAACCTCCTCGTGCCAGTCTCCTGGCACCGCCGGATCATGAGGCGGTAGCGAGGCTCAAAGACGTGCAGAGGGCAGGCGATGCCTGGGAAGGACATCGTGCATACGAAGATGGGGATGTTCTTGGTCAGGCTGAGGGACAGGAGGAGAGACCACTATGAAACCTCCCAGAGTAAATCCCATCCCAAGGGCTCTTCTTCACCTGCTCCCCCAAACCAGATGTGTCCTTTACCCCAAGAAGTGATGCTCCAGCACAGAGCAACATCAAAGCTTCCACTTGGCTCACCAAGAGCCCAAGGACAGATGTTACCCAGAAAACATGTCTTTGCAGAGATGTCCCCTCATCCCCAGGTGCCCCATGGGGCATGTCCGCATCCACCCGGCACTGCTGTAACGTGGTCCTAAAAGTGGGACACACACTTTTAGCAGAACCAAGCCAGAGCAACGATATGTGGTGTGGACAGCCCCCTCGCAGCCCCTCCCAGCCCCCCCCCCCCCCCCCACGCACGCACACACACTGGAGCGGGTCCCCGCGTACTTGGAGAGCTCTGCCATCTCAGCCCGGTGCAGCTCCCGGCGCTCGGCCAGCTGTGCGGGGAAGGTGGCCAGCATGATGTCCTGCAGCAGCACGGTGGGGCTGTAGCTTCCAGCTTTCAGGTACTAAAAGAAATTAGACCCAGAAATAGGTTGGAGAAGAGCAGGGGGGGTGAGCCCTGGGGCCCTGCCAGGCTCTGAATCACGCTCACTTTTACGGGAGCTGAGGGTAAATTTAGATCAGAGGAAGTCAGGGATAAAACCTATCGGGGGATGTCGAGCCATCTAGCAGGATGGGATGTCAGCTCCACCGAGACCTCCAGACACGACTCGGACCCAGGGCCCATCCAATGCAGCGTCCTGTCTCTGACAGTGATGCAGTCCTTGTATGACAACCTAATTTCCCTGACGGTCTCATCCGAATCCCTTTTCATTAAAGATTAAATCAAATCTCCAGGCTAGCAGGTTTTCCATCCATTTCCATTTTTTAAAGTAATTAGCATTCGCTTCTTTCTCTCTCTCTCTCAGTCCTGTTTACAATCTCACTAAATCACTGTGGCATCTTGTGGAAATGAATCTCTTGGTCTTAATTATCAACTGTCTGGTCATTCCCACGTGAGTGGAGCTGACACCGCCACGCTAGGGAGCTGCTAACGTAAGAGCACTGCACCTTCCCACCCCAGACTCGGGCACGCTGCCGGCAGCCGGAGCCGGTGCCCAGCTCTCCCTCGGGCTCCATCCCACGGGACACATGCCCTCACCTCTCTCAGGCTCTGTTTGCAGAGGGGACAGTTGGGCCGGTGGTCCAGGCAGCGTTCGAGGCACTCCTTGCAGAAGGTGTGCCCGCACGGCGTCGTCACCGGCTCAAAGAACATCCTGCAAAGGGACCAAAGTTAATGGACTGTGGAGAGCAACGTGAGGCAAGGAGCGCAGGTAAGCCCAGCGGAGAGACCTCACAGAGCTGGGTGCCCTCAAAGCTGTCGTTCCGCAAGCCTGGCTCAGCACCCCGCTTTGGAAACCCCGGCTGGCCTCAGGCCCACAGTGCGGGGGTCCCACTAAGCGCTCAGGGACTTGCAGAGGTCCAGGCTGGTGCTGCAAGGGTCGAGCAGGTCAGGGTGGGCAAAGCTTCTGGCTATCCCCAGCCTTGTACCTGCACCTTCCTTGTATCACCTTGCTGAGAGCAAGAGCTTTGGCTTCCAGCAGGTGCAAGGCATTTCCCATGTCCTCTCCTACTATTTCAAGGGAAATCTGTTGCCTTCACCAGCCTTCTGCACTGAAGGCAGTGATGCTGAAGGGATGCAATGCCATGGAAAGCTATCTCACACTGCGTCTTCCAAGCCCTGGTAGCCCACAGCTCTGAAACTCACCTTCACTAAAGCTGCATTGGCTAAGCTTTGCTCATAACTCCTGTTAATTAAGCGTAAAAGTTCTTAACTGGCTTATTCCTTTGATTAGAAGTCTGGGCTCAGACTGTTGGCCTTGCACAATGACACAAGGTGAGAACTGTCCCAGGCCTGAGCACTGCTTGCCATCCCTGTGGGGACCCTGCGGACCTCATCAGTATGCACCTCTCTCCCCGCTGTGTCATTCTCCTGTGCCATGCCCAGACCCGGACAAAGCCACCGCACAGGAGACCTCGACCATCTGGCACATGCGGCGGTGCAGCACCCAGCGCTCTGCCAGCAGCCGGTTCCACAACTGCCCGAGGTCCCAAGACACACCAGAAATAACAGCCTGGTTTCAGCGTGTCCTGTGGCAGCACCCAGCCCTTCCCGGGCCCTGAGTCAGCAGACGGACACAGGCTCTACCCTGTCCCCTTTTCCACCTCCAGCAGGCACACAGCTCGGAAATGCTCCCCTCTGGGTTTGCAATGTCCCCATCAGGGATGGTGTTTACCTGGGGCAATACTTTCCTGTTCCAGCCCGTGGTTACAAAGGGCAAACACCGCTTTCAGTCTTTGACCCTGCTGAACATCCCCACCTCCACACCGATGTCCCAAGCAATACAGACCCAACGATGCTGTGGCCTGAGACAGGGCGATCTCAGCTCTTACAGCCTGGCAGGGCAAAGCACGCCCCTGTCTTCCTCTCTTATCTCTTATCTCTTATCTCTACCGAAACCTCCGTCTCAGCAGTACTGGGGACTGAGTTTGCTATTAAGATGTGAAGAAAGATCCACACCAGGAAAGACAACCCAGCAGGTGCTAACTCTTCATCCCAAAAGCTCTCCCGCCGGAGAACTCACCGTATGCAGAGGGAGCACTCCAAGTCAGCCACACTCAGCAGCTCCCCGAGGCACAGCTGGGTGCACTTTGCTGCTGCTGTTTCCTCTCCATTATCTACTGGCAAAAGAGAAGGAAAGAGAAGACGACCCCCCCGTTTCAATACTGAAAATTAATCTTGGCTTTCGGACCTTGTTCTGAGGTGTAAGTAGTTAACTGCTACACAAAGTGTCTTAAAAGTTAAAACCAAAACCGCTAGGAAATGTGACATAAACCCCTCTATTAATCCATGTTCATCCACAGCTTTTACATCGGTGGGTCTCACGGTGCTCGGCAGAGAAAGGTGGTATCCCCCTGCCTCCTTCTGCAGGCAGGGAAACTGAGGCACTGGGAGATGAAGCGACCTAAGAAGCTCCCAGATGGAGGTCTCTGGAGACCAGCCGTGAGGCATCACCACTGCTTTATGCAAACCCACATACACGAAAGCCATCTGACTGGACACTGATGGCAAGTTAATGCCAATGGAGGTGCCGCTCCCCACAACGCATGACACGCTGCGTGCATCGCAAGGGAATTTCACTTGCGATCTATGGGAAACAAAGGAAGCCTCTCCCTGGCTCCACACAGGAAACAAGGAATGCCTGGCTTTAGCAAGAACTTTTCACCAAGTGAGACCCAAAGGTTCGGTGCACATTCACCAGCTCAATGCAGGAAGATCCGATCCTCCTCACATACATGAGAAGCAGCAAATGTGCTGGCCAGAGCTGTCCCATCGGTGCCACTGGGATGTCCGCTCGCTGAGCTGGCACACAACGCCAGCCCTAAGTTTTCAGTGCCAAAACAGATTTGAAACAAGTATTGCGCACGAGATGAGGTTTTGGTACCTTTGATGACACTCACCTACCCACTGCCGGTCCTGCCTCTCTGACGAGGTCACCGGTTCCTGCCGTCGCCCCGGCTGGGAAAGGGTGGCTGTCCCCTGGCTGTGCTCAGACCCAGCGTCCCCTCTGCCATCCGCCGGCTCTCCCTCCCGATCCTAGACACAGCAAAGATGGAATTGAGCCCAAAACCTCTTCTCCCTTTGAAGACACTGCCCCATCCACCCCACCGAGCCCGATGTCACTGGGGGTTTTGCTGGTGTGTTGCTGCATGGTGACATCTGGCATCCGAGGGACAGCGGGGGAGTGTGGCCTTCAGACATCCCTGCGCATCTCATGGTCAAAACATGGGTTTAGTCTGTCCAGATGTACCACGTGGTATTTGGGTGCACCTGAGCACATTTTCTCTGATTTCCCCCTCTCCCCAAACCTGCCAAATTCTACAGAAGGCAAAGAGCAAAAGATGAGCTTTCTTTAATCACTGTAATGGTCTGAACTGTTCCCAAATGTGGGATTTGGATGAAAAAAAAATACATTAAAGCTGACATTTTCTTTATTTTCTGAATGTAATGTGACTTGGATGTTTTAAACACTATGAGAGTCTAAAATCTTATCAGAAGTATTGCAGAATAAAACTGGGAGAGGGATGGAGACAGAAAGAGCCTCCTCTCCTTTCCCAGTCCCCACAGCATCAGCTCCGATGGTGTCTTTGCTCTCCCACCCTCTGCTACCTGCAGCTTCTCACCTCAGCACGCAACCACATGCACACAGCTATGGTCCTGCACAGCCTCCCCTTATCACACTTCCATTCCCAGCATTGGAAAACCCCAATTTGGGATGTCCCAGGGGGACAGGAAGTCCCATTGCAGTCTCAGATGGTTGCAGGCTCTCTTACCTGAGCTTCTGGGGAGGAGGATGGGAGTGCATCCACCTGGGCACCAGTCGAGCCCCGGTGAGCACCGCCTGGGCGTGCAGCAGCCGTGCGTGGCCGTGGAGCATCCTCTCGCATGAGGATCTGCAAGGAGAAAGCAGGGCTCAGGGGGTGCTGGGAGAAGGAAGCAGGGATGTGGGTGGGTTGCCAGGCTCCCTCTTTCCCCAAAGCAGCCTCCTGCCCCCCACAGGGCATGTCAGGGTCATTTGTTTCAGCGCTGGCTGAGCTCTCTGTCAAACACCTGCCTTAGTATTGCATGAGGAAGGAAGCACCATGCGGCAGCGAACAAAATGGTGTATTTTCAGGGCCGAGACTCATGTTCTCCATCACTCACCAAGAGGAGGAAGGGAGTGAGCTGTGCAGGGTACAAGGCCATTCCCTATTCCCCTGACCTTTCCCTCCTGGAGGGCAAGTGCCCACTCACGACATGAAGTCCCCGTGCCGGGGATACTGCCGGAGGGCCCACCAGTGATGGCGATTTTGCAACACAGGTGGGTGCTGGCCTGAAGTCATCTGCAGAAGAGACATTGGCTCTCCAGTGGCAGCTTTTGGCTGGCTGCTTTGCCTTGGGTGACTACTGATGCTGCCTCAAAGCCCACCTCATGCCATTGCAGTATTAAACCCTGCAAAACCTGAGACCCGAAGATACAGACTGAGGAAGGGGAGTTTTCTTCACAGGTGAAACTGCATCAGAGTGATGGGAAGGCTACTGGACCAGGACCCAACTTCCCTTGATCCCAACGCTGGCCAGAACAGCACGACCACGATGGACATGAGTCCTCCAGAGGACAAGGGAATCTCCCTGTGTGATGCGAGGGCACAGGACCCTGCCACGGTATGGCCCACGCACCTTCTCCATCTCTCTCCGAGCGGGGTGGAAATGGGGATTGAGTGTCAGGCAGTGCTCCCACGCCAGCAGGGCTTCAGCTCTCTGTCCCATCTCCAGAAGCACCTTCCCTTTCCTGAAGAAGCCCTGCAGAGCAGAAAAACCTGCAGTGATACGAGACAGTAACCAGCCGAGCACATGCCCCTTCAGCTCCCATGCAAGCTCCAAGGGAATCTCCCTCCAGCCTCCCACCTGCTCCCATCCCAGGCCAAAGCACCCGGACACGTCGCTGCTCCTATGCTCAGATGTCTGAAAAGGACAGGTCCAGCTGCAGGCAGGTACCCGTAAAACAGGAGTCTCCCAAAATGCAGAAGTTGCAAAAGCCAAGCAACCAAACCCTACGGAGACCTAGAGACGGAGTCAAGGGCTTCTGCCTTTGAAGCCACAAAACTATTGCCAACGAGCGCTTCACAAATCAGCAAGCAAGCTCCCAGGGCTGATTTCTCCAAGGGCAGCTCAGCCTCCAGGCAACCCTTCCCCGAAACCCCCGCTGCGATCCTGCGCCCCGGCACAGCTACACGTCCTCCCTGCCTGCACAGGAGGAAAGAGGGACGCGGTGCAGGACCTCTCCCGTTAGCGCAACGCAGCACTTGCAGCCTGGATTTGCAACTTAATGGGTTTCGCGAGTGTATTTCTGAGCAGGATGAATCCAATGGCTTAGAGAATTCAGGAAAGGGAGAAACTGCTCCCGTACAGTAATATTTGGTTCCAAGCGCAGCCGGCCGATGGGGTGTCCCCTCTGCTCACCTCGTGATCTCCAGGCTCAGCCCTGCACAAAGCGTCCAGGTCCTCCAGTGCCCGCGGGTGCTGCCCCAGCACCATGAACACCTCTGCCCGGCACAGCCGCAGGGAGATGGCGTCCGGGGCTGGAAAGAGAAATGTCGTCACTCGTGTGATAAGTCCGTCTGCGGTGAGGCAGAGGGGCTGGATGAGGCCGAGAAGATGCCACCGCAGTGGCACAGCCCCTGCGCCGCTGCCTCGCACTGAGCACAGCCAGCTCCCGCGCGCCTCTTCGGCAGGAGTCACCAGCTTCATAAGTCTCAGCAAGGGAGTTATTTCCCCTAAATATCTACTTTTAAACTTTTTGAGGCTCTTTCCTTCACTTTTCCCTATCTCTTCCAAACACCCTCAGCTAAGGGGCCCCACTGCTGCCTTTGTGCTCAGCCATACTGGGATCTGGGTCCTCATCCACCCTTTTGGGATGCAGCAAAAAGGCTGTACCATACACGTAGTCCCTACAGAGCCTGTTGCCACAGGAGGCTCTGCAATGTGATTCATCCACCAGAGCCACAATAACACATTACCAAACGAGCCTGCAGATGCAGAGACCTGCGATCCCAAAATGCCGGGGAGCCTCCCAGACCCGCCTGGCTGTCCCTGCTCTCCAGGGGCAGAGGGGAAACCAGGGGGGTGCAAGGATCTGCCCCCACCACATGACTCAGGGTTTCCAAGTATGAGAAAAGGCTGAGATTTCCCAAAAAGGAGGAAAGGAACTGAGCATCCAGTTCCTCGTCAGTGAGATGTCACTGATGGGATCTCAGTGGTGGGGGGTGGGGGCACAGCTCCCGCAGGTGCTGGTGGCCATGACATCCCAAGTGTCATGGTGCTGGGCACCCTGCATGCTCCTAAATAACAGGTAGGGAGACCCTCTTCTCTCCTGCTTCAGGGAAACCCCATAAAGACCTTCCTTTTTACCAGCACTGCCAGCAGGGGAATCGGGGTGGGGGATGTCGGGGAGTATGAGCGAGCAGCACCCCAAAAGCCTAAATAGTGCGCGTCATGGAGTAACCAGGTGTGGTTATGTTTGTGAGTTTGAACCATGGAGGATTCCCAGACCCACCCCGTTATATCACAGCTTCCCGTGGAGGTGACCTACATCCATCGCACTGCGGGTTTTCCAGTTAAGCCAACGGGTCCATGCGCCCAGCCCCGTGTCACAGAATCATACCGTCACCACCAGTAGGATGCTGGCTCCGAGGCCAAACCTGCATCATAAATTAGGCACCATTTGCAGGCACTGGTGCTGCATTTACTGTGCGGGCAGCACCCCTGAAGGACCAGCAGCTCCTGCTGGGGCGAGCTGTGTCCAGGGGACCGGGCAGCGGCCGACCGGCGATCATCGGGAGACATCAGTGCTGATGATGTGACCTGCACTCCCGACCCCAGCAGCCTCTCCTCCTGCCCCAGTTCAAACACGGTGCTGATGCAGCTCTGCCAGCAAACTGCAGGTCCGGACGAGCAGCCCCGTGACAGCAGGGTGCAAGAAGCCAGCGTCTGCCCACAACCCTGCCGGCCTCCGCTGCCACCATGCCCAGGCGCCCCATCACGTCTTATCACAGAGGAGGAAGCTCTGCCACAGCTATCATCGCCTCCTTTTGTCCCCAAGCCCGGCGCAGAGCACAGGCAGACCTTGCTCCCTGCCTGAGGCTCAAGGTGCCACCGCCACCCAGAGAGCAGCAGAGATCCTGGACCCAACCGCTCTCGCACCAAGGCTGAGCTGGCCACGCTGAGCTGTGCGGCACAGCAACACCTGATCCCTTGGAGCTTATTTTCATTGATAACGTTAGCCTGCGCCTTAGCGCTCAAGTCAGGAAATGTGGGAACTTGCTGCTGGGTACCCTGTCCCGCAAGCACACATCCAGTGACGAAATATTCCAGCCCCTAACAACAGGCAGAGATGAACAAATGGGTACAAAGTCCATAGGTTTATTTTCCCAGTGGGCAAACCCATTCGAACATTCGCACAGCCCGGCAATAAAGCGACAGATTTGGTACAAACACAACGTGTAAAATGGGGCTATGAATTCTGCCTTTCTCTTCTGCTGCAGCTATTTTTGATCTATGATATCATTAGACATTAGGGACGTAAGCCAGCTGGCGGCCCCGGCAGCTGATGAGTGACTGATAGCGCTCCCCAGCCTCCCAGCTCCAGGCACGTTGGGAGGCCTCCCGTGTTACGCGTTACAGTACTTTTTTTTGTTCTCTTAGAAAAACAGAAGATAAAAAGTTGACAATTTATTTTCTCCCAAGTGAAGAGCACTGCTGTGCGGGCTGCACTGAGTGAAGCACTGCAAACCAGCCCATCGTGCAACGCTGAACCACAAAAAACACCCATACTTGTGGGCTGGACATATTATCAGTTGTTACGTTTGAAAGCAAAGGGGAGCCTGTAAGAAGTTGTGCAGCCTAAAAGCAGTGTGCAGGAGTTGGAAAACACGTCCCGAAAGCACCACCCACATGGCTGAGCCCGAGCAGCACCAGCAAGCGCAGGTTTACAGGAGCTGTGGCTGCGATTGCAATTTCCTCGTTGCCTTAAGCCAGATTTCCCCTGTCCTTCAGGGAATGGTGCGTGCAGGGAAGACCGAGCACAGAGCTTGAAACGTTTCCTCTTTATACTCACCGAGGCTTTTTAAAAAGAGATATATAATTGTACACCCCAATCAGATAATCTGGCAATAAGGCAAACTGTACTACAGGACCATGCACGTGCATTTGCGCTGGAGGACGGGTGTGCGGGGTATGAGACGGCCGCCTCGGGTGGTTGCATAAAGGGACCTGCTGCCAACGCCAGGATCGGCCGGCCCACTCAGCCCTTTGGTTCCAGTCATACCCTGAACCTCTGGCACTTGTCTTGCAGCGGGCGATGAATAAGTGTCTGCGCCGCGGGAGGAGAGCTGACTGCTGTCATAGAAACGCCGGTGGAGAAAGGACCTTCTGCCTCCACGTCCCAACCCCCTGCTCCAGACGCCTTGTATAACCCCTTTTATTTAAGCATTACTTTCCAAGAAATCCACTTACAGCCAGACATTAAAGCAGATCAACCCCCCCCCCCGGGCCCGATCCTGACCCTGCAAGGCAAATGTCTTGCCAGAGTCGGTCGCAGAAGGGGGCCGGGGGGGGCACCCTGCACCATGGGGCTGGGGCAGGAGCTCAGCCAAGACTGTGTCCTTGCCAGGCTCTGGGGGCAAGGACGTGTCTGTCCCTGGACTGGAAAAGTCCCAGTCACTTTACATAATGGCCACCCCCCCAGACAGAGCTCTTCCTCTGACGCTAAAATATTGCCGGGTGGCAAGATGCAAGAAGCTGTTGGCTGCTTTTTCCTCTCCGGCTGCTTGCTAACGCCAGAAGCATGTGGCCGATGGGACATGGGCTGTGCACCCTGCCCTGCCCGCATCCCGGGACCCCAGGATGAGCAGTGGGGCTTGTCTTGCCACCCTCTCTCCTCTCGTCACTCTGAGGCACTTGCGGACATGGGAGAAATTCCCAGCAGCTGGCTCCCCCCTCCCCATCCCCACCAGCCCTGCCTTTCCAACACTCCCAGCTTCCCGGGTCTCCCAGCTCCGGACTCTCCAAGCTCGGAGGGCACTGCGGTGCTGGGACAAAGTGACCCACTTTGGTACCCGCTCGCTCCAGAGGCACGGCCGGCACATCCCCATCTCGGCTGTAGGGTTGGCCCCTCGCACCCACCATCCGCAACCCCCAACCCGCCCCGCCAGCCCCTCGGGCCCGGTGGTGCTTACCCAGCTCGACCCCTTTCTGAGCCATCCTCAGTGCTTCCCGCGCGTCCCCACGGGTGAGACGGTCCCGGACGCGGGTCACCAGCCAGTCCACCCGGGTCTCCCGCTCCACGCATTTCTCCAGGAGGCCACAAAGCACCACGTTGCACCTCGCAGCCCCGACGCCCAACAGCTTCAGCCTCTCCTGGCAGAGGGGGCAGCGGGAGGGCACGGCCCCCCCGAGGCACGGCTTGCAGAAAGAGTGACCGCACGACACGGTCACCGGCTGCCAGAGGAGGAGGAGGCAGGAGGGGCAGCGCAGCATGTCCAAGCCCCCGCTCCCGGCGCCGAGGGGCTGCCGGGCGGGGCTCCCCCCGCGGGGTGGGGGGGACGGGCTCGGGGGGCCGCGGCTCATGGCAGCGGTTGCAGCCGAGGAGGGGGAGCTGCCCTTAGGGCCGGCAGTGCCCGCACACCCCGGCGGCCGGCGGGGCCCCGCGCATTGCCCCGCTCCGCTCCGCCCGCCTCAGCCCATCCTCCCCGCCGCTCCCGGCACGGCGGAGGCCCGCGGCTCCCGGCCACGGTGCGTCCCGTCCCGTCCCGTCGGGGCAGGACGCCCCCCCGCCCCGCTCCGAGCCGAACCGGCGGGGGCACGCCGGTGGCGGAGCTACCGGGACCGCCATTGGCTGCCGCCGCCGCCGCGCCGCGCCGCCCCGCCCCGCCCCGGCCGCGTTTCGTAACGGAGCCGGTGGTACCGGGGGCGCCGCGGAGCAGGGGTGGTACCGGGCGAGCAGCGCGCGGGATGGGGGGGGGGGGAGAGGGGGGTGTACCCCGGTGTGAGGTCGGGTACGGGCTGCTGAGCAGCGCCCCCGGGGTGTTGGGGGGGGGCTCCGGTGCCGATCCCCTCGGAACCGGGACGCGGGAGTGTTGGGGGGCTGCGGAGCAGCCGAGGTGCGGGTGGGGACAAGTCGGGACACTCGAGTGTGAAGCCCCGTGCGGGGGGTGCTGGAGAGCTCTTCGGACCAGCTGGGGTCCCCGGGGGGCGGGGGGGAAGCGGGGAAACTGGGGCACTCTGAAGCAGGACCAGGGTGCCAAAGTGCTGGGGGGTGATTTGGGGTGCCCCAGAGTAGGGCACTTCGGAGCCAGCCCGTGGCGCAGGCTGCCTGGGGTATGTGGGGTGCTGTGGAACAAGTTGGGGGGGGGGGGGGCACAGGGTGCTCTGGAATGGAGCCAGGAGGGCAGGCTGCTCCGGAGTGGATGGGGCACAGGATGCTCATGGTGTTTGGGGTACCCAGGAGCAGCCCACGGTGCAGCATGCCTGAGCTAGCTGAAGCTCTCCAGAGCGGGACTGGGGTGCAGGGTGTTGTGGTGCCCCAGAGCAGCCGGGGGCTGGTGAGGCTGGGGCACACCAGAGGCCCCTTTGCAGACCCCCACCACACAGACCTGTCAAGGCAGGGTGTTTTGGGGGAAAGGGGTGTCCCTCCCAGATGCTTTGCTTATCTAGAACTGAACTAGTTCAGACCCTGTTTGGGGAAGGTCTCCTTCCCACTCATGGACACCCAGGATGGGCTCTGTGTCCCAAGGGAGATGCATTCCCCCCACCATGCAGCCATACAGCAAGGAGCCAGCAGCTCTTGCATAGCAGGTGCTGGGAAAAACAGCTGGAATCTGGTGACTCCGGAGCTTAGTAGATCAGACTTTAAATAAGGATGATGCACATTCCCCCAGGGCTCTTTTGTGTGTCCCCAAAACTAAGCTGAACCCATGCAGGCACTGGAAGGGGTGCCCAGGGAAGGAGATCACCAGTAGGACATGAGTGCTGGTGAAACCCATGCCCCACTATGGGAGTGGCTGGCAGAGGTTTGGGCTGTGGAGCAGGTTTTGTTTCAAAATCTACTGTGATTACATTAAACAGCTCATGAGTGGTTTTAAAAGCTCAACAGCTAAGTATTTTATATGGGCTTGGAAGGTTTCGCTGCTTGCTCCGTTATCTTCTTCAGTGGTCCCTTCAGACTGGAGAAATCTCAGGCCCTGTTTAGCAGCACAGCCCCAAACACATCCTGAACATGGCATTAGGGACAACAGTCACCTCAGGAGCGTTGTGGGGCTGTCAGGGGCTCTGCTCCGCAAGGCACATTTTGTATCTTCCCCATCCACAGGATCAGCCTCTGGTTGTCCTCCCAGAGGGACCTGCCGCATCACTTTCGCCAGTGGTTCTCCCATGGGCATTTCTCAGATGGGCAAGGCTCATTCACACAGATGCTCTCCTCTCATAATTTAGTTCTTGCCATGGCTAGTTTTTCCACCAAAACCAAAAGATTGCCACCAGGGAGTCCTCACCGGTCTCACCTCCAGGTTACCCCTCAAGGACACGTTCACAGCTCCTGAGCCGTGAAATGAGGGTGATTTTCGCTACCATGGCCAACTTTGCAGCAATGTGCTTGAAGAGTGCTCCCGTAACCTGTTTGTGTGGCTCAGCTTGGGAGCAGCAGCCCTCCGGCCACGGGCAGCCGGAGTTAGGTGAGGAGAGGAGCATTTTTCATCACCCCAGCCAGATGCTCCAGGAGACACCGGGGCGGTTCCCTGGGACCTGCCTCCTTCTTTTCCTCACCTCCTGATTCACTCCACAACTGTTCTCACATGTGTGGGCTCTCCAGCACCTTGTAAGCGGTGAGGACCTGCTGCTGCCTTTGCATAATGCAGTTAAAAATCAATCAACCACGACACGCGAGTCCACTGGAAACCAGGCTTCATTAGCGTCAGCGCAAGAACAATTTGTTTTCTTCATTCCATCCAGAGATGAGCTGGTTCTGAACTCCAAATGCTTTCGCTTGTCACTGGTGTGTTTGTGCTGACTCAGTACATAACTACCAAAAAAAAAAAAAAAGCTTTAAACGCTTAATGCTAACCATTCTGCTGGCCAGATGAGGACATCACATTTTGCATAACGCAGAACACATCACACTGTGTTTAGGAACTATTTGCAAAGCACGATAGGATTTATTTTTTAATAATATTTTTTCTTCCCTTTAAAGTCGGGAAATGACCGAGGGTCAGTGCAGGGTGAGGAGTTCCAGGTGTTGCTGCAGGAGAAAGCAGCATCTCCTCTGGCTCCCAGCCACACGCGCCCGTCGGGTACGGCCTCGTTAATGCCGTCCAGCCGTTTGACAGGGCAACACGGGGATCAGGGATTTCACACCAGCCATTGTTTGCTTTTTCTTTGCTCATAAATATTTGTTGCAAACGTTGACATTTGATTTTGACACATTAGGGATTAAGGAGTGGCTCAGAGGGACAGCACCTACCCAGTGCTGCCTTGTTTTGTGCAGAGAGGAGAGACCTGTGTGCTCCTTAAGGTGTCTCCAAAGGCACCATAAGCACTTGCTAAACGGGAATACGCACCGGGAATGTCATGACCCCTTTTACACACAGCTATCCCCGCTCTGCCCACCAAGCTCCTCCTTCGCAGACGAGGCTGCCGCCATCAGACCTGAAAGTCCAGTTGCGCAGAAGTGAAACCAGTTTCCCTATTTCAAAAGCAGCAGAAGGAGGGAGTGTTGCCATCGGCACGGGCCATGTGGGGCTGATGTGGCACAGACGTGTACGAGCCAATGCAGCCTGCGCAGGATCGGGCCCCCATTCTTTGGGTTGTGGGGTTTTTTTCTGCCTAGATGACCAGGCAAAGAGCCAGGGCCAAATCCAGCCTCAGCACCTGCAGACCCACTCCTGCCCCCATGGCTCACAGCACCCCCTCAGCAGCGCTGTGCCTGGATCCCGGCTTGCCTGCAAGCCTCTAAAGTTGGTCTAAGGAATTATTTTTATACCTCAGTACGTGCAAATAACATGCAGGGAGTTATTTGCATCATACCCCTCCCAGCCTGTCAACAAACACATCAGCTTCCTGGAATTTTTGCTTTCTTTGCTTGAAAAAATATCTCTAGATCCAGGATATTATTTAATGCCCAGGTTTCTCCGTTCGCCACGTGCGGTTCAAAGCCGGTCGTGCTAAGTGAAGCGAAAGGAAGTGGGAGCAGGTGGTGTGGGATACTCTTCATCTGCAGTCACGTCTCATCTTTTATAACAAGCACCTTGTCTTTCAGGTCTCTGTGTGCGATAAGGGGATCTGCTCCATGCCTGGCGTTCTCTCGGGCAGAGGCCAGCAGATTGCCACACTGCTCCTTGATGTTTGGTATTCGAGGTCTGCACTGTGCTGACTAGGCTCCGGGCAAGAAGCAATCATCTAAATTACATGGTGGTGTTCCTGGGTCCTGAAACTCTGCTGCTTGAGAGCTCAGAGAGGCCCTGACTCTCTCAGTAAGGAGGATCAGATGTAAACAGGGTTGGGGAATTACAGAAAACTTTAATATTTTCCTTTAAAGAAAACTTTAATATTTTCCCTTCTGAGTCATACAGGCTTTGCCTGAGGCATCATCATTCCTAGAGAAATGAGTTGACTATCACATGGATTGGCAGGACACAGAGCTGCGATGTAACGTTATCTCATTGCACATGTAACTGGGCTTATGCCTGAACTCCTGGAAACTGGAGAGTCACAGGGGGAGAGCCCAGATCTGTATCTGGCTCATTTTACCCTCTTGGACAAAACATCTTGGCAAAGAGGTTGGCAGAGCATTATCACTTGGTCTTGAAAGCAAGTTCCACATAAAATGTGTGGAGATGTTCTTTTCCGTGGGCAGTCATGCACAAGCCACATCCTCCTGAGAAGGGAGTACAGCTAAAAGCGAGGTCAGAATTGTCCCCATTATCCGAGGGGAAGCCCTAGGATGAGTGACAAGGTCATGGTCTGCGGTGCAGGGTGCTATAAGCTTGCCTTGATGTGTCGCAATTGTTTCATTGGTATTTCAAGGGCAGCTGATGATCCTCCATCTGTAGGAGATCCCACAGAGGGGCCCAAAGTCAGTATGGCTCATTTAGCACCATCTAATTATAGGGTACATAAGGGCACGGATAACATAACCAAGTGATTAAAGGAGGAAAAGCCATGTGGAACCCACTTTCTGAGGACACAGCTCCACCTTTACATTACAGCAAGCTCCACCACTCCCAAAGGATTTGGTGTCTACTGGGAGCTCCATCCTAGTGGGCCAGACCCAGAGGTCACATCATCCACTTCATCTTCTGGATGGGGAGAGTTATTTTAATCAGTCATTACTACAGGGTCAGACAAAACTTACTGGTTTCACAAGCTGCTGTGTGTCCACACACCTGACCTGAGATGTGTGACGAGGGGTGACACCAAGGTGGCCCGTCACTGCAGCTCGGGGACTTGCCAGGCTGCCCTGCCCGGCTCGTTCACCAGCCCGTGTGGCCTTGGCTCCTTGCCCCAGCGAGAAGCGAGTACGTGCCGCCTCTCTCATTTCTTCCTTTTTATACTCTTCCTGTTTAGCTCCCACCCGCCCAACAAAGGTGCCAGCAGGGCTGGCGGGGACCCAGCGCTTCCTCTTCACTTTGCCAGAGGAGGCCGCAAGTGGCGGCGAGTGGGCTCTGCAGATGGCAGAGCCTGGTCTGCAGTGATGCCTCTATCCTGCCCTGGTCAGGTCAGGTCCAGGGTCCAGCTTGTCCCCCTCGTCCAGTGCCTTAGTGGGTGACAGGAGGGTGCTAACTGGCAGAGGAGCCCTGCTCCCTTTCACCAGAGCACCGACTGGGAGAGAATCTGCTGGTACCAGCGGGGTTGTTCGGGGCATCCCAGCGTGATGGTGCAGGGCGAGCATGGGCAAGCTGCAAGGTCCCGCAGCTGAGCATCCATCCCCTCCATGAATACTCCTTCCCCAGTGGCCAAACTGGAGAGTGAGTGCTCGCCCCGGCTGAACTGCCTGGGGGGCTGCAAATCTTTCCCCCTCTCTCTGCTCTTGATGTTGGCTCCTGTACAGACGTCTTTCCAGATCAGCTTTTGTGTGTGGCTTCTTCATCCTCTGCCCTGGTCTTTATTCCTTCGACTCCAGCATCTCCACCACCTGGAGCCTGATAATTCGGTGTCCTTCATGAGGACAAAAGAGCTTTTGCAAAGCCAGCGGCTCAAATTCCAGCTAAGAGCTGTATCTGACCGTGGAGGACAACGAAGCATCTTGAAGGCTTGGGGACCAATGCAGGGGGCTGCTCAGGGTCTACCTGCAGCCCCCCTTCCCCACAGCCAGCCAGTTGTGAAGCCCTAAACACAGACACTGGGCTGGATTTGGGGCAGGATGAGCATAAATAGCTGCTTGTGGGCTGGAGCAGACGAGTATTTCTGGCTGTGCCTTTTTTTTTTTTTTTTTTCTTTTTTTTCTTTTTTTCACAGGCTGTTTCGCCTCCACCTCTCGCTGCACTTTGGACGGCAGGTGAATCGTGTTTGGGTAACTGAGTCATGGGCCCCGCTGCCAGCGCGCCCTTTCATAACGCACAGACGTCACGGCTTTTAAAGAGGTCAGGTTGTTAGTACTCAGCAGCAGATCCGTCACCCAGAAACCTGTCCTGGTGGATCTGCTGGAGCAAGTTGCAGGTTTTGCCTCGCAAGAAGCCTGGCTCCGGTTCTGTGTGGGTTTTAGGAATGTATTGCAGTGAGGTTTGGGGAGTAAGGAGCCTTCTGAAAGAGCAAATGCAGGAGTGCTACAAAGGTTTGCAGGAGAGGAGGGTGCTGTGAAAGTTGTGTGTCCTTAGAGTCGTTGTTATGAAAATGAATCCCAACCAGTTCAGTGAATAAAGCTCTGCTATAACTTTTAGCTGCTAATTAACATAGCAAAAAGTCTTAATGTACGTATTTCCAGAACAAAGGGATAAATCGCAGAACGATGCAGCCCAGAGAGGAGCAAGTGTGAGCGTTCTGCAGGGAGCAGGAGCAGACACAGGGATTTGACCTTCCAAAACACCCTTCACTTGCAAAACTCAAGTTCTGTTTGGGTTTTGCTTTTCTTATTATTCAGCGCAAAAAGAGAAGAGTCATTTCATAGGAAACCTCTGCCCAGCGCTCTGTAGAGATTAGCAGATCATAAGCAGGGCTGCAGGAATCAGCTTTTCTGGGAAAGTCAGGATTTCTAACTGTTTCCATTTTTTAGTGGAACAAAAAAGCGGCTTGAATTTTTCCTTGAAGAAGGTCACTTGGGAACAGAGGAAAGATTTCTTTTTGATCTCTACCTTAGAGAGGCTTCTTTCCCTAATAGAGCACTTTATATAATAAAGCCCCTAGATGGAAGATGAATAATTTCATTGCAAAAAAAAAATCCAACCTTTTTGTTCCGAAATCGTTGGCATTTATAGAAAAACGCCTTCATTTGGGGGCATTTCTGCATGAAACGGTATGGAAACCAGTTCTTTCTCAACACCTAAGCTCTCCTGGCATCTCTGCTGCTACGAGGGCCCCAACGGCCACGTGTCATCCGGGGTCCCTGCAGGTACCCCCAGAAGCTCTGAGCAGGGGCAGCACAACCCCTCCTGCTCCCCCGAGAACCAGATGAGGTTATTATATAAAGAGGAGTAAATACGTGTAAACAAGACTCGCTTAAGTAACTCCACGGCTGCCAGTTTCTCTCGCTGGTCTTCTTTTCCTGCTCCACCCCTCCGTGAGCCTGACGTGATGGACGTTCAGCACGGCCCTGTCCGAGCTCCTCTCCCAGTCCGCTGAAGGCGCATCAGCTCCAAGGAGCCCCAAGTTGAACCTTGCAGATGCTTCAAGCAAACGAGGTGGTTAAACACCCCGATGAAGTCAGACCTCGTGCCCGGCAGCGCTTGGGAAGCTGCTGGTTGTCGCGTCTGTGGGCAAGCACCCACCTCGGCACAGCGAGGTCACGCTGGGGGACGTGTCCCACAGGACAGCCACTTTTCCCCTGCTGCTAAGGGTCCTCAGCATCCCCAAAAGCCAAATGTTCCACCTGCTTTTTGCCTCCTCCACAAAGTGTTTTAAGAGCCCTAATCCGCGTGGCTGGCGCGAACGCTCGCGCTATACGCCCGTTCACGTCACCTGGCTCCAAGCCAGGGCTGAGATGCAACGAGGACTCGGGGACGCCAGGTAATTTGAAATGGTTTTTTCACCCCTCCAACTTTCTGGGGAAGCTTGACCAGTTCAAATCCAGGCGGCGCAGAGGGGAGCGAGCTACGTGCAGGGCGAGGTGCCGAAGGCAGGACAGAAAATGTCTGGGCTGCTGGAGGAGACGCCTGGATGTTCGCACGGCCGGTCCCTGGGTGTGTTTTGCTTTATACTCTTGTGCCACAGGGATCTGGCTGCACATGTTATATTTGCACAGAGCTTAGTGGATCAGCCTGAAGCAGGGATTGTAAAACGCAACCAGCAAACAGTAAAACTTTGCCTAGCTCAGTGCTCGCCATCACCCAGCAGCACAGGGTGTACCCACACCGGCTCTGGGAACATGAAGGTGCTGGGATTTGGGCACCGTGAGGACACCTTGGTGGGGTCAGTTGCAGACAGCCGCTTGCAAGCTTCACCCGCTTTGGGAGCTGGGGCACAAGGTGCAGAGGACAGTTCTAGGGCTTTTAGCTTGTTAGGTGACATGTCTGCCATCAGTTGAAAAGCAGAATCTCGCTCTACTGAGGTGCAACACCTCTCAGCTCCAACTGAGCGTCTACAGGCATACTTGACCTCAGAAAATAGTCTGGCACAGCATGCTTGGAAAGTTTCCAACCTTTAACTTAAAAAGCAAAGGCAGTGCCTCCCATTTTTGTGTCCAGACACAGAGAATTTATTCCAAGAGATTCCCATCCTGCGGGAATATGGCCTGAGGGGACCATAAAATGCTGCAACTCCATATACTATTTCAAAGTAGGTTGTGTCTTGTGCAAGAGTCCTGCATACTTGCATGGAAGGGAAAATAAAGCATGTAAAATAACTCCACACAGGGTTATTTTACATTAAGGCGCTCTCCTGGTTCACACAGCAATAAGGCACTTAGACTCGGCCTTTGCCTGCTGAAGCCAAACCAGCCCATTGAAACCCAGTTTAGCTTTTGGGCTTGTTTGTTTTTCCCATCTTCATGTCTCCCCTTTAATCTTTGTGCTGGATAATTAAGACAACATTCCTCAGCATCTTTCCTGCTGTTTGTTGTGATTATACAAGAGCCAGCTGCATTTCTTCTATGAAAACAAGATCTAAAGCCACATTCTGTGGTTTCAAGTAAAATCCTCTGTGGTGCTGACTCTTAAGCTCGAGTTTGTCTGAAATCTGCATTACTCTGGAAAATACCCTTAAAAATAGACTCCTTAAGGAAAACAAATCAAGGCAGCGACACAGCGGGGTGAGCTTGCGCTCAAGTTTGCATTGAAGTTTTCATTGACGGTGAGACTTCTGGGCTCGGACTAATACCGGTGGGTCGGGGTGCTGGCACTGCTCTTACGGGCACAGCCTCCTCCTCCTCCGAGGTCCCTTGTCGCCGCAGGAGATGGTGCGCTCCCTGCCCCTGCCGGAGCCTTACAAAACAGCCGAGCGGTTATGAAACCCAGGGATCCGCTGCCACACGTCCCATCCCCGGTAGATGGCGGTGCCAGCTCATTTTTCCCGATATTTCACCTCCTCCCTCCCCCCCCCCCCCCCCCCTTTTTTTTTCCCTTTTCCTTCTTTTTTTTTTTTCCCCCTTGCGCTGCGCCCGGTGGCAGCCCCGGGGGGACACGCTCAGCCCCCTGCGCTGAGGCAGCACTGCAGAAAGTCAAGGTTTTGTTGGGTTCCCCCCCTCCATAACTGCTTTTCGTATGTTTTGTTTTTTTTTTTTATAAATCTGAAGTCACAGTCAGTTTTAACAGCTCAGCACAGCCCCAGGCGTCTGCCCCCGCTCAGGTTGCTCCATCCCACAGCAAGTGGCACGGAGGAGGACAAGGAGGATATTGGTACTACCTAATTTTGGAGGACTATGCAGAGTCAGGCCAACAGAGCCCTGGGATTTCTCTCCAGACTCTTTCATGCTCTTGAACAAAACCTGCCTGTGGTCACCCAGATCCCAGCTCCCCACCTATTGCCTTTCCTTGGCTGCTTCCTTCTCAGGAGGGACAGATAGCGGCTGGGGAGGCAGTGTGACTGGATGAATAAATAGCATTTTTCTTTGGAGCCCACAAACACCTTTATTTGGCTAAAAGCAGCCAAGGACCGCCTCCTTGGTGTGCCCAGGGCGCAAGCTGCTGCTCCCGCATGGAAAGGCTAATCTTCCTTGTCACTGCGGTGGTCCTGGGGCAGGAACAAAAAGAAAAGGGACACCATGTGAGGGGAGTGCTTTTGCATCCCCCTGTAGCTATTCAGTAGCACCCGCAACCAGCACCCACACGGGGGTTTGCAGGTGCAAATCCCTTGCGCCAGCCATGCCCCAGCACGGCGCTCTTGGTGTGGTTACCTTCTCTGAGTCGCTGCCGGAGCTGCTGCTGCTCCTGTTCTCTTCCCCACCTCCCTGCAGGGGCAAAGAGAGAAGGACAAGCATCACCGGGGACCCTGACACCCCGTTTGCTGCTCGAGCTAGAGCCTGGAGTCAGAGATCTCTCTGGTCCCATGGGCATCCTGTCTCATCCTGTGGGCTTTGCACCACTGGTGCTGCTGTGGACCCACATGTGCCCATGGCCCCGCAGAGACCTCCAGAGCCAAGAGCAAAGATTCAGCGGTGTGCGCAGTGCAGACAGCATCGCTGTCCAGAGCAGCATCTCATCTGGGTTGAAATAGGGAGAAAAGGAGGGACAACTGACTAAGAATATTGGGAGCAAAGAGACAGCTGTCTCTCAATGGAAAAGCCACGCATGGAGTGCGATTTCTAGGCTGTGGATGACATAGCTCCATCTGCCAGAGGTGTGGGGTTGCCACGGGTCGCCACAGGTCAGAGGCAGCTTCCCTTCACAGCCAGGATGTAAATCATTTGGTGCTTTCTAACACCCTACAAACCCCAGCTGCCGCCCCGTGCCTGCCTGTGCCAAGCATCCTTCTCCACAGGGCTCAGTGGTAACCTGGGGGCTCTGCATCGTTCATATCCCTGCTGCACCATGCTCACCTGCAGAGGTGGCACTACTGTGGAGCTGCTTGCGTCCCCCTGGGACACCGATCGTCCTCACAGGAGCTGGCCCCATCCCGCCGCATGCTGGGCAGGGTGCTTGGGGTGCTGGGTGCCCCACAGGCACCACACAGCCAGTGGCAGTGTCGGTCCAGGGGGGCCCAGCACAGCCCCCGGCATCAGATGTTTTGGGAGGTGCTGGACTCACCCTGAACACTGCAATGGGGACTTTGGGGCTGGAAACCCTCTGGCAAATGGTTCAGCAGCTGATCTACAGAAAATGCCATCATTTGCCTACCTTTTCATCTTTCTTCTTCCTCTTCTTCTTCTTATCCTTCTCTTTTCCTCCCTCAGTCTTTTCCTTCTCTTCTTCCTTCTCCTCTTCCTTCTCTTCTTCCTTCTCCTTTTCCTTCTCCTCTCTCTCCTTATCTTCCCGTCCAAACCCTATGACGGAGCACAGAGGGAGGTTTATTGCCAGCGTCCAGCATCCAGCACAGGCAAATGCAGCAAGTCCCCCTGTGTTCACACCAAACACTCACATTTCAGGATTGTCGACATTTCAGCGAAGCCAAAGGGGTCAGGGGCACAAGACCGTCGCACCTACAGCACAGAGGGGACCTGAAGGAGCAACTGGAGAGTGGAGTGAGCTGAGCTTTTCAAGGATGAAAACATTTTCCTGGATCCCACCATTCAGTTTTTGTTTCTCCATGAAAAGAGTCCCTGTACACTTCCTACCCCCCAAAACAGCAGGGAGAGGGGCAAAGCAGTCTGTGACCTCCAGAAAAAAAGGACCAGACCTTGCACCCACCCAGGCAGCATCCATTGCCCTCTGCCCGGGGAAGCAGCGAGGGGAAAGTGAAGGAGTTCGAGAAATCTCAGGGCAAATGTGCAAGGAGATGCCTTAAACCTCCCCGTGAGCAGGTGCAAATTACAGAAATATTTAAAATTAAATGAGGGTGAATCAATAGAGAGCAGGTTTTGGGGCTCCCAGGAAGCCCCTGTAGAAAGAAGACCTCCCCCGGGGACAGGGCAACAGCAGGGAGGGAGATGGAAGCAGCAGCAAGCAGAAGAGAAATGGAGAGCAACAGCAAGAAAACTCCGAGCATTGATTAGGTGCCTGAAAGGTGACAGGTGAAAAGAAAAGAAAGACGGCAGCTTGCTTTAAAAATAGCAGGACCAAACAAAGTTCACGAAATAGCCATGAAATAGGGGCAGAGGGAAGGCAGCAGTTTCTCTTCCAGCCAGGGATGGAGGGAAGCAGGGTATTAATGCTTTCTTTTAATGTTTTTTTAGCCACCCAGTTTCTCTGGAAACAGTTTCTCTTCCAGCCAGGGATGGAGGGAAGCAGGGTATTAATGCTTTCTTTTAATGTTTTTTTAGCCACCCAATGACATCATCTGGTTGGTATCTGGGCTTTTAAAAGAGTAGTTTCTGAGCCGATAACATTGATTCGTATTTTCTAGACAGGTTTTAAACCCCCCCCCCCCGGGATGCTGCAGGGCAGCGGGAAGCAGCAGAGTTTGGGGCAGCAACAGGGGAGAGGCAGGTTGGATGGGGAGGGCAGGAGTGTGGGAAGTGGCTGATAAAAGGCATAATCAGCGCAAAGTTAAAATCTAATTAATAATGAATAGTAATCTAATTCATCTCTGTAATTAAGAAGTGCAACTACTAATTGAAAGTAATTACATTTTAATCTAAAATCATTAAAAATAATCAAACGTTAACAAAAGAAAAGGCAGCCCCTGGGAGGGTGCAGGAGAAGATGCAGCTGATAACCCAACCGCAGGTCTTGTGCACCAAAGCTGCTCTGCAGCTCCTGCGGCGTGTACTCAGCCCCGAGTCTGTGGGAGATGCCTCCGCCTTGGGCTTTCACTGCTGGGAGGTGAGCAGATAAGAAAGGCACAAGGTACACAGAGGTGGACCTCGAGCTTTGCGCTATGAGGTGGGCAACCAGACCAAAGCCCAGCGGCCAGGGCTGGGAAAGGGTAGTGCTGCCCCAACGCATGCTAAGAAATGCCACCATGGGCAGTTACAACCCTTTAATCCCCAACTGCACTGGTAACCCTGTCCCTGGGGACCAATCCAGCTGGTTGCCAAGAGATGGGGTGGGCTTCCCCATCCCAGGGCTCTGCCAGAGTCCTGTCCAGGCCGGTGCCACCCAGCACCCTGTGCAGCCCCTGCCATGGGTGGTTGGCTCAGACGACGGCCGCCAACGATCAGCTCTTCTTCCCATCCCAGACCAGCAGATCCAGTTCTGCCTGTTCCCTAGGAGCCTGGTCCACCCGCGTTTTGGGCAGACAGGTCTCCCTGCCCCAGATGAGCTGGTTCCCTAAAGCCCGGGCAGGCAGACCAGCAAAACCCAGCGACCAGCTCTATGGTCCCCGCTGACAAGCTGCAATTGCTCTCCATGGCTGAGCAAAGCACAAGGTGCACGTGGATCACACCTCCAGTTAGTGAGGCAAACCTGCGTATTCACACCCCACCAGGTGCACCCCACCTGGATGGCCTTACCCCCCAGGCACAACGGGCTCACAGGTCCCAGTGCTTGTCCCTGCTCCCGTCTCACCCAGAGGACTGAAGTCCTTCCCACGAGGCTCAGGCACGATGCTCAAGACCACACGGAGTGAGAGCCCTCCCAGGGATGCTCCTGCTGCACCCTGCCCTCCCGCTCTGCTTCTCCAGCCCAGCAAATTGATAAGCGGCTCTGTAAATCCCCCTCAATGACACGAGGGAGACAGCAAAGTGCCTTACCTGGAGCTGCAGAAGGCAAGTGGCCTCCCAGATGCCTGGCTGGCAGCTACCGGGGATCTGGGTATTTGAGTGTTGCGGTCTCCTCCCCAGTCCCACTTTCGGAGCAGAAAAACTGGCTCTGCCGCCCGCCACGGGCAGCACATGACACCGGGAACATGACTGGTCCCATTTGTGCCCACAAGAGCCTGACTGACATTGCCTCCAGCGAAGGCAGGAGCAGAAAGACCTCCTGACCCTTTGCAAGCAAGCCAGGGCAGATCTGGAGGCTGCAGACATCCGCAAGGACCAGCCCTAGGATGAGGGCGGGCACTGGGGACTCATCCAAGAATGTGCTATGGTCAGGACTCTGTTTGAAGTAGAGAAGAGGGGATTTGGGGATGTCCTTGAGACCAGGAACCTCCAAGCAGGTCCTTGCTCCCCTCTTGATGGGAGGTGTGAGGCTGCTCCAGGAGGTCCAGGCAAGGCTGGATGAGGCAGAGCTCAGCATTCCCAGCTCCCTCCGATGCTTGTCCTTGCTGCTGGCTTTCACTCCAACATATCATTAAGCAAATACCTGTCAGCAGAGAGCAGTTACCAGCAGGTCTAAACACTTGCACAATGTGCTTCCCCCTCTAATGCAATGCCCTCGTTTCCAATAGCACCAATATGGGGTAATAACAGTAACAATAATGTCAAGAAGGGCTTGTGTACCTGAAAGCCAATTTGTTTTCTCTACCTATTAAAAGGTATTACTTCTCCCGCAAGATTTGCTCTATTTAAAACCTTCAACTCTACAACAATGTTGCTCCCACCGTCATTTTAGTTTAATTTACCGCACGCGTGGAGCCCCCTCCCACCGAGCGAGACTAACCCTGGGTAACTCATGCAGGGAGCAAGCAGCTGTACAGAAGTCGCTCATCCCCAAAACGCGGTCATGTTTGCCCCATGCCTCCTCCACCAGAGCCTGGACCAGCCCCAGCTGCAGAGCAAGAGTCCCCTCAGTGGGTTTAGATCAGAAGTAACGGACGAGCCTTAAGGGCAGGGATGGATAGACCCTGGAGCAGTTCAGAAAAACTGGTGGCAGAGTCCCCGTTGCTGCCATCTTTACAATTGATAGCGGAGATGCTTCAGCTCACACACAAATCATTTGGGGAACTCCTGGTGGACAGCGCTCAGTCTGGGGGTAAACCACAGCAGCAACCCCACCTCATCCCAGGGTGACGCAGCCAGGGAGCTTGGGGTATGGTATGGGAGCTTGGTGGAGACACCACGGCATCCTGGGCTGGATCCAGGGAGGCTGTTTGGTGTTGGGACTGGCTGGCATCCACCTGCACTCCTCTGAGCAGCTCCTGCCACCTTAGGAGGATCCTCCCCCACAAACACCATGCTCGACCTCATTTTTAACTGCTGACCTCATTGCTCGCTCCCTGCCAGCCCCAGCTGGGCTCTCAGTACTCTGACGTGAAGGACCTAAGCTTGCAGCATCCTCCAGTTAGAGCAGCCCAAGGGACAGCCCTGCCATCGCTCCCTGGACAGGAAGCAGTATCGCAGGGACCTGGCTCGCAGGGACTGCCCCAGCCATCGGTCCAGGCTGCAGCCACCAACGTCCTACAGCACAAGGGTGGCTGCCACCACCCAGCAGGACAGCAGAGAGTGGCAGCCGCAGCCACTTCTAGGTGCCAGCCCAGAGACTGCACGGGCTCTGCTCTTGCCCCACAGCAGGCACAAAGCTGCCCTTGAAGGAAGGAAAGCAACCTGCCAGCCTGGCACCCAGAACACCAGCACATGGCCACCTCCAACCTGCTGTCAAAGTGCAGAGCTGCAAGGGACTAGCCAAACTCCCAGAAAACATTAATTAGCACAGTACTGGGCGCTTATGTCCTCCACTTCTGTGCCAAGGAACCTTTGGCTACATCAGACCAATCTCTGCTTAAATCATATCATCATCGTAGACTGCTGTTTAATCAGGATCCAGCGTGCACACCCGGGAAGGAAATGCCAGAGCTCTCCTTCTCCTCCTCATCCTCCTCCTGCCATCTCTTCCCTTCCTGCCTCTGAATGACACCATTTAATTTGTGCTGCAGGTGACCTGGGACAGTTGTCCCCTTGCTCGGGGCCACCAGTGGCAACATAGCTGCTGCTTCTGCCAAACGAGGACAACTGCTCGTCCCGTCTGTGTCAGAGGTTTTGCTGCTGCTGAACACGCGTGTTTTAATAATGAAAAATGAGTTTCTGGGAAGGTGGTTGGGCAAGGACTGGGAGCAAGTCCCAAAACCCATCAGGAGGACCAAGCCTTTTTTATGTTTTAAACCTTTCCACAGCAGCTGCCAGGAAGCAGCTTTTACAGCTGCAAGTAACAGAATCTCTCCCAAGGAAAGAAAATAATTGTGGAAAGCTTTCTTTTTTTTTTTTTTCCTCCCCTCGAAGTCACTGCCAGTATCTTAGCGAACTCTTATCTATTCTCAGCCACCTCTCACCTCCCCAGACACTACCAGAAGTGCTCAAATTACTGCCAGCTCTCATTAGGTTCACGCACAAGGCAAGGCCGAGCAATAAGACTTCCAGACAGTTGGATGCTGAATTCTGACGAATCCTCTGGGTAAGAGGATTTCAGCAACTGTGGAACTGTTATTGTTGGCGATCTACTGCAGTCCTTGCACTGGTACACAAGTGAAGCTGGTGCACATTCGATTATTATAACAAAATCCAGGTGGGCATATGACTGAATTACTGTCTGCATCTTAAAAAAAAAACAAAAAAACCAAAACAAACCAACCACCACCACCTCATTTCCTTTAATTATTAAACTACTCTGCACTAAAGCACTGCGGGTCAGTAGAATTTATCTGCAAGAAGAGCAGCTGCTGCTTCATAAAACCTTGTTATCGTTATTTCTTCTCTTCTGACATTTCCGTAAATTTTGGCTTTGCAGCAGGAGCAAAGCTGCCATTTCACAGTGATCCAGGAATTGGGAGCTCAGCTGCAGGTTCAGAGCCCTCTTTCCCATGAGACGGTACCCTGCCCTGAGAAAAGCCCCAGCTGCCCCAGCCCCAGAACAGCACCCAGCCCTGCCCCGCAAACCACAGGCAGGGCTGAGAAGAAAAAACACCACCGTTATTTCTTCTCATGTCATTTGTGCGCATTGCTATCTTGATAGCTTTTAACCGAAACGGTTGTCAAAACAAATCTTTTCTTTAATAATGCTATCAACGTAAAGAAGAAAAAAAAAAAACAACCCAGAGTTTATTGTAGTGCAGTTTGTTTTTTTTTTTTTACCCCAGATACATACCTTTCAAGTCTAGTTTTCTTTAAGATGCAAAAAAAGGCTCTCCTTTCGAGATCTGATCAGTCTAACCAGGACTAAGGCAAGGCTTTTTCCACGTATTTAAAACCAGAGGATCATCAGCCAAAAGGTATTCTAATAATAAAAACACTTCTCTACTGCACAAATAGAGCAGAGGAATGTTAAGCCTTCAGTACAGCAGAAACGTGCAAGACCTGCTAAAACCCAGAGGATTTTCAAAAGGGGATTTGAGCATCACCGTTACCAATGAGCAAGTACAGAGGCAGGTGTGACACTCAGTCACCTCTGGTTAGCTATTCTGGACCACTTGAAGTTCCATTTTAGCTGTGCATTTCTGCTCTTGTGATTCCAACAGAGCCTGCTCCCTCCCAATGGGCAGGCTCAAAAGATAGACATTGCGAAAAGGAACAAAGCAGGGAACTTGCACAGTACAAAGAAACAGATACCATATGTGGAGCAGCTTCTGAGACATATTAGGACTCCTGCTAACAGAACCAAATTGCTTCCTCTCCCCCTACTTTAATATACCTTCCAAGAAGAAGGAGCATTGCATTATCGTGTTTTTACACAGAAACAGCAGAAAAGCAGTACCTGAGTTTGTGAACAGTCTGTGGCTGACATGTCAAGCTGCACTGAAAAAGGGGAGTCCTCCAGCTAAATTCTCTCATTAAATTGCCCAAACACAAATCAACCCCTTTTAGCCAGTTCTCATTTATTGCTATAAAGCAAAGTAGCCAAATTCTTAGGGCCAGATCAGCATTTCCCCAGCTTGTGCTGAAGCAAGCACTCTGCAAGAGAATGAGAAACAGCACTCAGGTGAGAGTCCCCGTCCCACATCCCCCAGTCATTAGCAGACATTAGCCAGAGCTTCTCTTCAGCAACAACAGCTTGATAAGGAATCCTCTCTGCTCTATTCTTTCCAGCCTAGGAACTGCAAGGTTCATAATCATAAATATTTGCCTTTTCTTGCACCTCCTATCCAATATTCATTTCCACACCAATGCAGAGCTATCAGGAACCTAATTAAGTCTCTCTGACTTAAAAATCACACCATGATTTTAGCTAACTCTTTAACTAGCCAGCTGCTACCCCTTTCTCCAGCATTGTCTTCACAGTCCAGAGCTTCTCCAAAGCGCTTGTTAACACATACAGCAGAGGGATTTCAGTGAAAAGATATAGACAGTCCATGAAAACAGAGAAGCAATCTGCACTTTAGGTCTGTCACGTTGTCCACCAGCCTGGACTATGCTAATCACATCTCACGATGTGCTGTTAGAGCTGTCATTGCCAGGCTGCATTTAATCACCGTTCTTGCAGCAGCAGTGATCAGAGTTAATCTTTTTCCCTTTAATAACAGCCATTACATCATTCTCCAGCATGGAAACTACGAAGTGGGAAGGTCAAAAAGTTCTTAATTAGAAGGATTTTTATTGCTGTGATAGTTCTGTTCCAGCCTCAATAAGAGAGATCTGCAGTACAGGCAGCAAGAGCTGGAAGGCATCTTGGATATATGAAGCACTGTTTGAAGCCTACGAAAATAAAAATCAAAATACATACATAAATAATTATGCTACCAATCAGCTTTACTAACCACATACTCATTTCAAACAGCATTGATTAATGCACATAAGAAACAGAAGCCTAGCGCTTGTCAGATTTTTGAGGCCTCATTCTAGAAATCAGTTTAACTTTTTGAGGGGCTTTATGCTAGTAGGCAAAAGAGCAACTGGCTTAAAAACCGCCAAACAAGATTAGGTGCAATCCAAATATAGGATTCTGTTTTCGATGAGAAGAACTTATTTCAAAGTGAAGCATACGCATGCTGTGGCAGGAAGGAAGAACACACCAACAGGAAACACCCGTTTCCTACCACACCTCAGAAGTTTACAAGCATTGAGAACCAACTTAACAGCTGGGAAGAGTTGGGGCTCTTGCATGCTAATTTATGAGCTTGTCTAATGTTTGACTTTGGACATTTAAATTCTCGAAATCCAGACTGCTGAATTTAATACGTGTCTTCTGACCCATCATAGCTGTCAGTTGAGACCTCATAAGGCTCACTCTTCACTAAGTAACTCATCTCTTGTGCAAGTCTACAGACATTTATTAAAACTTTTAAGTTATTAGATAGGGAAGCAGAATCTTAGACCTTGGGTTACAGAACTTGGCATGTATAAAGATACCGAAGTGGAAAAAAACAGCACATCTATTTTATAAGTATTAGCTTAAAGTTTTAACTTTAGCACAACTGACCTCCAAAAACACTCCAGTGATTAAGGGATTAAGCACATCTGCTTTCTCTTTGACCTGCAGAGATCAAACATATATTATCCTGATTGAAAATTTGATCACATTTCTTCAAGCAAGATAAAGCTAAATCCTTAGTAAGTTTAAAATCACCATTGCTCCCTTGACTATAGGAAAGCTAAGTCACAAACTGCAGAGGTCCTGCCCTGTAGCATGCAAATAAGAACAAAGCATGCCCAACACAAGTCACATATGAATACACACATTACATCTTCAAATGAACTGTGGACAACTGGAGAATTTGGAGATAATTATGTTATCTTCAATAGCATCTGAATGTTTTGGAAAATCCAAAACAGGATCACAAACCTTATTTTCTTCTGTCTCCTTAGTACTGTCAGTAGCAATTCCCACCCCCACCCTGTGAATGCAGCAGGAGGCATTCAAAAGCTCAGCATATGTTCAGCTGCCGCGACTTGGGGAATGCTGGCCCAGAAGATCAGTTCCCAAGGCAAAAAACTGCATATATAAATGTGCAAACACAAAAAGCACTTCGTGGTGAAGATCCCAAGGCTATAATCAACCAACCACATCTTATTCCTAAGAACTGCGGTGTAACTCTTACCCCTGCAGTCGTTAAGCACGCAGTAAACTCTTTAGAGAAAGTAGACAGTTCTTTACACAGCACAATCGTCATTCTGTGGAACAAGAGTAAGAAACCCATGTAGTAATTACAGTTTGTAAGAATAACTTTCTTTTAGCATTCCTCTGAAATGCAAATACCCTGTTTCCACGCACATAAAGCTAAATTAAACCAAAATTGATATAGACCATATAAACAGAGTATGAAGATCCAGAAGTTCCCCAAATAAATTAGGGAGGGGAAAAATAAAGAATTAAAGCTGAAGAGCTGAAACAGCAGTCAGAGGACAGACACATCCATTCAAGAAGGAAGAGTACTAACTCGCCTTTTTTTACTGCCACATGTAATTTTCTGACTTAGAAAGTACTGCATGTTTCACATACTTGCCGTGTATCTCCCAACAGAAAAATCTTGTGTTATGCATTATTGGTAAGACCAGTCTACTAATTAGTTGCAGTCATTTTACAGTATCACCTACCTAATATACTAAATGATTAACAGAGAGGTAATTAAGAATCACTTTTATACAACTGCTTTGTCATATTTAAAATGTCTATCTACTAACTAGCACAAGATTAGGGCAAACATTCTTCTTGGCTATATAAAAGCTTTCAAGTAGGGTTTCCTCGTTCTTATCAAGAAATGTCTTTAAGCTGGAAAAAGAGACAGCTGAATTCTGCTGGAAGATAGTGATGCCACCCATTACAGCTTTGAACACATATGCAGAATTCAAGTGCCTCACATCCCACGGATTTACAAAGAATTATTACACTGTTTAATCAGCATGTAATTATATGCTACACATTTACTAAGAAATGAACTTACTGTGAAAGGGACTTGGCTCTGTCTGTGGCTGTCACCTCTTGTTTCTGACCATGTAGAAACAAAGCTGCAGTTTTGTGAAACATTTCAATGGAGCATGCTGTCAGTTCAGCCAGACTTCTTATGGCAAATGCATGAATATCCTGCAAGAGTTAAGATGATTCCCCATACTATACAAAAACAAGCAGCTTTTATTTTTTAAACAAGTGAATCAGACACTGTACTATCAGTACACTGCCCTTTCAGACCTCAGAATCTGCACAGAAACAGAAACCCATAAACTGTGAAAAGCCCAGCTGTAACTTAGCAGCCAGATAAACACTCTGCGGCCAGATATTCTCTTAATTACTGAGTTACCTCTACTGATTTTGTAGCACCACTGTCCCCATCTCTGGATTCCACTTCTTGGCTTTCTTCACTCTCTTTTTCTTCTTTAGGAAGACTACTGTTGAATCGTGCTATCCATTTATGAGCAGAAGTCCTCACCTGTATGAAGATGTGCCATAGTACTCAATGACTGGAACGAAGCCCCCATGCACACCACAAAACATGGGAGTATCGGACCTCTCCAGAGGAAGAAAACAGCTACAACTTCTGAGCTACTGAGAAGAACCAGGACAAATGATCAAATGACAAAAGCCTTCAGGACTTTGCAGAGAGTTGGATGCACTGATGTAGCTGGGGGCAGTCATTTCTCTAGCACTGTGTACTGCAGTTTACCAGCAAGACCAAGACTAACAGAGGTGCTTTAAAAACATGTCTGCAGACTGCTGCTGCCACTTGGTGGATCTGAAGGGTAGTGAAATGAAGGCAAGAAAGGCAATTCTACATCATATCAACTTCTGAACGTAGTAAAAACAACTGCTTTGTACCAAGAGGAGGGCTTCAATTCATGACCGTAGGTTGATTTCATTGTGGTGGTTGAAGGCTTACTGCTCCCAGTTATCTTTGCTATTGCTTATTACTGCCCAGTGACAGGGCAAAGACACACTGGTGTCTACTGATTCAGAGCCAAAGACATGAGAGAACACGGTTTTGCCACATAAAGTCAAAGGGAAAGGCCCATCTCTTGCTTACCATTGTCAAAGGATCTAAAACACAGATTATTTTCATGCCTTTGATATTTCACAAGCAAAGCAGGACTGAGAAGCAGTTCCTGTGAGGAATCCCTCCAGCTTTTAGAAGATGGGAAATAACTCACCATAATCAGTTTGTCCGGCTTTGAACAGACACGCAATTCTGAAAACAACTCTGTTACTTCTTTTGTGAACTCCTCATCTCCTAAAGGAGAGGAAAGGTTTAAGAATGCACACAAAGGACAGATATAGGAATAAGCAGCACTTCAATGCACAACTGGTTCTGCAGAAGTCTCTCAACTGTTTCCTTTATTTCTCTTTGAATCAGGTAAATTCTGTAAAGGTGGAGACACCAGTGCCAAAAGGTCAGCTTTTGCTTTCTCAGTCCTGGTTGTGCAGCTAAAGTAGTTCTATTTATTTTCTTTTTCAGGCAGCATTTTACAATGCACTAACTTGTGCATCACCTTAGAGAGTCTGAAATATCACTATGGTTCTCCTATTATACACAGCAGGGCAGATGTTAACAGTGGGGGAAAAGCTGTGAGATCCATCATGTGCAAATATAAAAGGTACATTAAATGTTAAATGATAGCAAATGCAGGTGCATAAGCCCTCCCTGATGAGCCATTTAGGTAAAAGCAATGCAAAAAAATTACATTTAAATTTGCAGAATACTCAAAAATCAGATGGCTTGTGTGTATGGAGGCACCTCTGAGCCTTTTGGTCTGTGTGCCTAACTCATTTAAAAAAATAATAAACGAAAAGGCTTTTTGCTTTCCCACAGGCTGGACAACTCTATTCACAGTACTTCCCTTATGGTCAGGGAAACCCAGCGCCTCTTTGAATTTGCATCTTGGCTCAAGGTCAGTTGTATGAACTGCCCATGATTCGAGCAACTCTAATCCTGCTCTGGCAAGAAATTGTTCCTGCTACAGAATTAATGCATAGCAGCTTTCCAGAGATGAGGGTATCACTCGCTACCTGTCATGCTCCTGGCCACAGACGGCTTTAGGATTAAGCATCCAACTAAAGAATAACTTAACTTTGGCATCATGCCCATTGCTAGTAATCTCAGGGCTGGTTGGTTCTACACTGAGAATTTCACTGAGAACCAGAACCTGAGGCTCTCTTACCCTTCTTTTCTTCCTCTTCTTCTTCAAAGAATTCAGGTAAGGAAAATGCTTCTTTGAGTTGCTCCATTTCCTCCTTCAGTGTGTCCAACTCTTTTCCAGAGAGGGCATTTAGAACCAATTTCACCTAGTTAGGAGCAGCACAGCCAAGGAGAGAATCATAAATCCCACAAGAAAAAGAAATGGGATGGAGGATGCAGCACTGGTTTACACTGCATGTAAAAACATCACAGACTGATATTAATGAGAAAGTGGCATTTTCCTGAGGGAAGGAGGAAAGGGAAAAAGACCTATTTCTGAAGTCTCATTGATGGATAATGGATTCTTAAGGATTTATTCAAATAATCTCTTTCTTAAAAAGAAAATGACTTCTGAAATTGCATGTTGATCTGCCCTATTCCCTGCCCCAAGACAAAAAGGACAATCTCTGCTGTGCTTGCAATACTCTCCTCCAGACCAAGGCAGCAAACAAGTGGGTATGACAAAAGAGTAGCTTGTGCAAAATTGTTGAAGACACACAGGAACTGAGGCTAGATGGGTAAAGAGAATGGCTGTAGGAGCTGAGGACAGGACATAATGCTCCCAAGGTAAACACCAGATGATAATGCAGGGGTCAAAGTAAAGCTGTGTAATCAATCATTGTATAGCAAGTTCTGAGCACTTGATTTTATATTTATATACATATATTCCTAATCTTTTTTGCCCTGCTCAGCTGAACTCAAAATAGAAGGCAAACCGCTCAAGGCCATTACCTTTGATTCACTCTCTCTGGAAAGCATCTCTAAGGCCTCCAGATGCGAAAGACCCTGAAACTCATCAAATAGTAACCCATAATGGGCTTTCTTCTCTGTAGCCATGGTAACCTCAGTAGCTGTCTGCTGCTCTTCTTTCTCCTTTGCCTCTCGTAAGACCTGAAAAAAAAAGCAGAGGACTCAGGTCAGTGCCAGAAGATACAGAATACAGGAGGAGAAGGTTTTTGGTTCAATAGTAAACGGTTGCTTAATGACAGGACCACAAAAGAATGGAGAAGAAATGAGAGAAACCAATGAGGAGCTGATACAGAACTGCCATACCTGAGACAATGTAGAGTTTCTGTTCATTAGGCCCTTTGTTTTTTTGAATCCAGGGTCTCCCTCAGCTATTACATCCATTGTCTTTTTCCCAATGAATTCCAAGGCATCCAGACCTCCACTAATAACACTTTTTCCCTAGGAATTAGAGTTGGATATACACAGCGCATAAAAGTCACAGAAGGCTATACAATTGAAGACACTGAATTGGGGGATTTATACAGCAATGTTATGCCAGACACTCACATACAAGCCAAATTGCTCTTTGTAACCCTAAAATTCAACCCTTATCACCAAAAAGATAGCAGAAGGACATGGAAAGAGCCACAACACCCTATCATCCAACAGTTTAATATAGCACTCGGACAGCTGCAGCAATCTGGTGGGAAATATATTTTTATTTTGTGAACAAGCTGGTTCTCAGCGTATTAAAGTATTACAGTATTTAGTTCTCATCCTTCCAATCAGAGAACACTAGACCTGTGGGTTTTGGTTGCTAACTCTTGTACAAGCCTTAAAAGGAGAAGCAAGCTTTCCATCTGCGGCTTTTTTAGATTCACGGGCAAATTGACAAGACACAAAAGCACAGTTTCTAAGGGTAATGGGTTCCTTTGAAGTGCATTTCTCATGGTCACAGGAGCAAGCTGATTTCCAAGCAATTTGGGCTAGTTTCACAGAATTTTTTGAAGAGGAGAATGGATTTCATCTCCAGGCATTTCTGTGGAAATCAGTGGAAATATTCCAGGAATAAGTCTGACCCCGCATTTACCCGAATACTCTGAAAGAAGGAAGCAGAGATAACAGAATACAGAGGTGATGTGCACAGGAATCCACACACCACACTGTCCACCATTAGGGTTTTTTGTTATGTATCAACATTTAATGCAGAACTATCAAAATTCAAGATAACTAACATATTAAGTGCCAGTTAGAAGCAAGGCATAGGATAAAGACTGTCTGAAGGTTGAAACAGTTTCTCACCATCCATCCCACAAAAGTCAAAATTAAAAGTTTCCTTTTACGATGTTTCCGATGAAAGGCAAAACCCCCAATGTTCTCTTAAACCCATCTTCTCCTGCATTCCCAACTCACTCACTGTGCTCTGGACAGCAGTAGAGATGGTTGATAAAACTCCAAGAGCCCCAGCAATAGGAAAGGAACTGCCATCATCAACTGCATCTGTGCTGCTAGCACCAGCATTCTCGCTTCCTGCATTAGAAGGCAGAAAATTAACTTCCTCACTCCCAAAAAAAGATCCCATCAGCTGCAGAGTGGAGAAAATTAAACACCAAATGTCAGCCATGAGCAGGGCTAGAATTGGGATTATTTTCCTACCTACTCTTCATAGCTAACAGAAGTAAGCAATAGAGTTTTTAGCACATAGATATCTATTTCAATTTGCAAGATGCAGGGTAAGGTGATGTTATTTTGGGACTGATTAGGATATGAGAAACATTTCAGTGTCGTTCTTGCACAGTAAAAACTGACCTCTTGTAGCATCTCTAGTCTCTGAAGAGATTTCAGTAGGACTGGGGATCCCAAGGGTAGTTTCTGCTTTTTCTATGACATTTGAAATACCTTGACCTAGAGAAGACAGCAGCATTACTTTAACCATAAGATACAACAGAAATCAGAACAGAAACAGGATTAGGGCTGAAAATTGTTTTTTATTATTCTGGATTCCTCCTGTTTGAGACAGTTTACCCAGCACTAAAACCTACCATCCAGCTTGCTTACTGATGTAATGAACTCAGGTTTCATCTCAGCTTTTAAATAAAGTTGTAAATACCAGCTGAATACCTTTTTAAAATACCAGCTGAAAATTATGCTAACACCTTAAAAGCGTGAAAGTAATTTTGGCTGTACATATCTCCTTAATCTCACTGTACCTTTTGGTGTAAGTTTTCTCCATTACTTGAACGATTCTCTTGACATTTTCCCAATAAGCGCATCTATAACAGAAACCTCCTTATCTAGAAACAAGCTCAAAAGCACTAGATTGAGACATGAAGTATGGTTAAAACATATATCAGACACCAGAAAGACCCTTACCTACAGTAGCTACAGTAGCAGACGCAGTTGACAGAAGAGATTTCCCCCAGCTTCCCCAGTACCCCCATCCTGTCTGAACTGCAGCAGGAGAATCTGAGACCTTTAATGAAGAAAAGCAGAAGACAGTGATGCAGGTATTATGGTGAGGAGAGGAACACAAGCAGTCTGTGACGTGTAACTTTTGCACAGCATTTTCTTTTCAGATAAACAGCAATGTGAATTTTCAAAAAAACAGCGTGGCTTATATGGTCAAAATTCTTCTGTGCATAAAGCCATGGAACAAGAAATCATGTTATTCAGAGAAAGCACAGAATCATACCCTGAGGGTTTCAGCTGCAGGCTTTTCTGTGGCAGCACGCTGGCTTGGCGGTTTGGGTTCAGGCCTTTTCCGAGTCACAGTCACAGGTTCAAGCTCTTGCTGTATCTCTTCATTGCTCTCAATACAGCCAAGTTCCTCTGCTTTCTGTTCATTTTCATCTTTGTAACAGGTTTCTTCTTTCAGATTTTCACCGCTGTCTTTCTCAGACATGACTGCAAATGTTCGTAGAAAGCGAAGCAGATAAAATAATCACTCCCTTGTACACTTTGACGTTAGTTCAAAAGCATCACATTTGTGTTTTAAATAATTAAACACAACTAAGACAGAAATCCCTTTACATTGCCACATATACCCACACGAAGAGATTATGTTTTTAAGGGAGTGTGTACACTGAGTTACATCTGACTGGAAGAAATGTCAGACTTGGAAGTTTAAAGTCCCACAGAAACACGTGGCTTTATCTAACTGACACACCCTCTCTGCAGGAAAGAAACAGGTTGCTAACTCTGAAAAGCAAATGAAAGGTACAAAAGATCCTCCGATAATGAAATCCATTACTTGCTTCACCAAAACAAAGCAAAACCAAATTGCTTGGGACAGCTACTTTGAAGGGTGTCGGACACGAATAGGGATGGCTGTCAGAATGCCAGGCAGGTAGAGTGACTGGTTTGCTTCCGTATTTAGGGCTGAGCTTCACCAGGGCATTAACACCAGCCAGAAGCCTAAATGTGATCTAGCTGCCACAAACACCAGCCCCGACATGGCACATCGAGGATGACAGTGCCCATGAACAGGGCTGCCATGCTGCGGCCTGCGCACGGGGCAGGGGGTTCTCCCTCCCGCTGGCAGCGCTTCACCAGCTCCGGGGCAGTAGGGTGCAGGCAGCAGCAGGCAGGGACAGGCAGGGCCATACCGAGCACCCCATGGCCCCCCAGCACCGAGCAGCGTCCCCAGAGAGGCAGCCTCTGATGCAATCAGGGCAGCTAACCCCCAGGAATGGGATTTTGTTGGCTTTAAGCGAAGGAGGAGGACACGAGCCCCCACAGAAAGGGCCGCTCTGGCTTACAGTCAGGGGATCCCCCTCCCGTTTCCCCGTGACCCCCCCACAGTGGCTAGCGGGACCCCGCAGCACCCCCGGCCCCGGCCGCGCTCGGCTCCCACCGGGGGGAACCGGGGCAGCCCACCGGGCCCGTCCCCGCCCCGGGCGCCCCCTGCGCTCCCCAGACTTGGGGACCTCCCTGTGCCTCCGCTTCCCCGGGAGGGCCCCCAGGGTCCCATAACCCCACACGGGACTCCCTCCCACAGGGGACCCCCAGGTGCCCCAAAGCCCCCCTCCCCTTGGGACTCCCCGTCCAACAGAAGGCCCCTTGTGCCCCCGGCCTTCCGAAGGCCCGCTCCGCCGCCGCCCCGCTCCCGCTCCCGCTCCCGCTCCCGGCTCACCCGCCGCCGGGCCGGGCCGTCCCGCCAGCTCCGCGCTCCCCGCACCGGGCTGACCGTAACCATCGAGGCGAGGCGCAGAGCGGCACCGGCCGGCTGACCCCGGAAGTGCGGCCCAACCCGGAAGGGCGCGCGGGGAAGTACGTCCGGGCGGCGGAGCCGGTGGCGGCGTCGGTGCGCGGCGGAACGGGCCGAGCCGAGCCCGGCCATTCTCCTGCCGGTGAGAGCGGCGTACGTCTAACCTCACGGCGTTACGGTGACGTCAGGTTTTACCTGGTGACGTCACACTCGGGGGAAACGGCGCAGCGGCGCGCAGGCCCTCCGCGCCCTCCCCGCTGCTGCGGGAGGCGTCGGGGGCCTGTGGTTTACCTCGCTGTTTTGGCATGGAAGTGCTGCCCGGGGGGGAGGGGGGCGGTATTCTGACGTGACGTCATGCCCGCTTGACGTCATGCCCATGAAGACTGGACTGCAGGGGGGGGGGTGGGGGGGTGGATGTCCGGGGTGTTTCCCGCTGCCTTGAGCGGCGCGGCCTGAGCGGGGTTTTTCCACGAGCGAAGCCGGGCGCCCGTGGGGCCGGGGCTGCTGGGGACAGGGTTGCCGTTCTGGGGAGTTTTGTCCCTGAGCGTTTTTAGCCAATGGGGGGGGGGGGGGGGGAGAAGCGTGTTTTCACCTGCAGCCGATCCCGTGCCCTTCGTGAGTTACCCCGTGACGTGTCAGGCAGCCACGGCACCACGTACACGGCAGGACACCACGTCCCGTGAGGCAGCGCCCGCGGGCGAGGAGGGCGCTGGGCTCCTGGAGATTTGCTCCCGCCGTTGGTGTTGGGGCTGGGGGTGCAGCCGCTCCCCCCACGGGGCCTTCGCTGGCACCGGCAGAGGGTGAACCCTCCCTGCAGCCTCTCCCGCACTGGGAACACGTCTCTTGTCAACACCGCACCATCTATTTTCATAAACTTCCTGGGAGTTAATGTCTTCAGGGCTTGTCCACACGCGGCTCTCTGATTTGAAAAAGGGTCAGAGGGGCATCGCGGGATGGTCACAGCCACCTTATTTCTGCAAGACATTATGCTGCGGGTAGGAAGGTGCACTCTGTGCAAAAGCGATGCATTTAGATCTATTTAGTGCGTGTTATTATCAATTAGCTTGTTGGAAATGCCAAAAGACATTTGCACGTCATGTGCCAGGAGTGGCAGTCGGTCAGAGCAGTCTGTGGTCTGTCAGGTGTGTCTCAGTTTATTGCTTTGCTTTTCTCCAGGTATGAAATGATGTTATGAGCAGTGAATGTAAAGCCATATAACTTGCAACCTCTTGGGCCTCAATTTTGCAGTGCCTTATAAATGTGTGTGATTTTAAGTACTGTCAGGACTTCCATTGACCTCAGTGGGACTACTTATAGTGCTCTAAGTTAAACACAGATACACTTTTTCAGGATAAGAGCCAAAGATGACTCATACAAGTGTATGCATCACAGATTTTTATCTTTCCACCGTTATTTGTTGTTACAACTTATGGTTCAATAAAGGTTAAATATGTTGAGCTGAACTTCAGGTTCAGTTGTAAAATAGCCAGTTTCTGTTCTGCATATTTCATCTTGCTTGGGCTTAATGCTTTCTTGAAGAATTGTGGTGTTGGCACTGCTCACTCTTTATCCTTTTTGGATCCTTTATCAGCTCCAGCAGCTGTTTTGCATAAGTGTGATGGTTGAAGAATACGGTTTTCGCAAATCATTTTATTTTTCCCAGCACTCGGCAGTGAGAGATCATTGTCTGCTTAGCAATAATGGCTTTTCCAAAAGAGAAATGTGACAAACAATTTCTAATAAATCAGACCTCGAAGAGTTTAATAGTAAAATTCAATGACCCGTCACCAATGTTTTATACATTAGGCAAGCTCAGTGCAAATATAGTGGAGAGCATATGCAATTACTGAAGATAATTATCTTATTCTTATGAGGAAAAATATTGCTGAGTATTTCTTGTGTTAAATAATTGACTGAGGTTCCTAATGTCATTTGAGGAGGAGTGTCAGAGACACTCAGAAATCTAACAATTTAAATTTAATAATTTAAAATTATAATCACACAGGCAAAGTAGACGAGGTACTGGAATTATTCTCTAATAAATCTAAGACGTTATTAGTTGGGAGGTTATTGTTTTGGAATACTGGAAGTTATTCTGTGCATTTGATTCGATACTGAAGATGAGGGTTTGTCTCCACTGCGGAGCTGTCATGAGTTGTAACTGCATCATGCTGTGAAGTCGAGTCCCAATGCATGCGAGAGCCATTAAGTGCAGTGGCATTTTTAACTGAAGGCTGCTGGGTCGTGAAGCGATGTGCGACCATGGCGCCTCACTTGCTAGAGCAAGCTGTGACTGACGCTCAAATGGCAACACTGGCAATCCAAATGTCAGTGGTCCGCAAATTGCTAACTATCCACAGCCTGCCTTTAAGAAATCTGCACAAGGTTACCAAGTTGTCAGCAGCCTTCTGAAGGCTCCAAAACCCTCAGAAAATACTAGGGGGCTAAAAAAGGAAGGCTAAAACCACTCCTTCAAACAGAATATTAGTTGTTGATCAGTTAATCAGTATTGGGATTTTTTCAGACCTGTGCAGTTGATGTGGCTGGGATACTCTTCTCCAGAGGCGGCAGGACTCAATAGCACTTTCCCTAAAGTGTGACTGGTGGAAAACAGGAAAGAAAGAGGCTTTGGTACTTTTTTAACTGTTTAGCTGTGGGAAAGTAGCTTCTTCAGCACAATGCTATAATTGAGTTCTCAGTGCTGGTCTCATCTTAAATGAGCAGACAAGAGGCACAATAGAAAAAAGAGTGGGTCCAATTCAAAAAAAAAAAAAAAACCCAAACAAAAAAGAGGGCAGATGAAGGGATTGCGGTTTACAGGGAAACAAGCGGAGGGCCTGTTTTCCAGTTGCTGTTGCAGGATTCAGGGGGTGAGTTGGTTAGTCAAGCTTGAAGGAGAGTTGGACACAGCTGTCTTCATTGCCTTCTTTGTCAAACTGATTTTGGTAATAGCCGCAACAGAAATGGGTCAGATAAACGTTTCCCATCAGATGTCAAGTCTGGAATCTGGTTTGACCTCTGACAAATTATCTTTAACTGAAAAAAATGCCACCTGGGTAGTGTGTTATCAGCAAGTTCCTGAATACACTTATTTTTTTTTCTGCTGAAAAGACGATTAGTACAAATCACCTGTATTTATTTATATTGAAGTATTTTTCATAAGTGATAAGATTTCTGCCTGCTGTAGGCAGTGTTAACTAGTGATTCTGGATGGGCTAGAAGTGTCTGCATTATTTATTGAGGAAAAGTATTCCTTTGTATTGTGTTATTTATGAAATTCAACTCTACTAGCATTTGTTATTGGTAGAAGGCAAGATGATAAGTTTGAAGTCATACAGTCGATGGGATGAAGTGAGATATTCTTTAAGATAACATTTTGGCTTGTGGCTTCTGTGCTTTGTAAATTGTTTTTTAGGGCTCTGATGCAGTCTAGATGGAATCGTAACTTCAGGGAACGCATATTGGATTAGAAATTTTATTGGGTCAGGCTTCCAGGAAAATTGGTTACAGATATTCTCTTATCAGTGTCGTCGCATTTTGTTACAAGTTGGTTTTATTCTGACCTTTAAAAAAGAAAATTCCTTGTGAGCAAAAAAAAATATAAAATTAAAGGCTGTATCCTCATGTCTTAAAAATATCTTTTGTGCACAATAATTTGAAGTGTGTGAAATCTGTCCCTTGACAAAACAAATTTTCAAATTGCAGTGAAATATGGGGCAGAATTTGGGTAGAGAAGATGATGAACAAGGTATAACCACTGAGATGTGGCAGCATAAGCAAAACATTTTCAATAGGAACTTATTGTAAAATAAACAAGAAAAAAAGAGGCGGAGTTATAAAATGCAACATCAACAAGAGAGATTGCAAAAAAGGAAGTATATTAAGACATCAGTGCCCTGATATTCAGAAAGGGACTTCCTCTCTGTGACTCTAGATAACTGCCAAGAGAGTTTTCCCACACAAGAAACTGTAAGCATATTATATAGTATTTAGACATCTAACACTGACCGTGCCTCTAAAATTAAGTAGTAAATGTATAAATGCTAGAAATCAGATGTGTGCATGCTTTGGGTTTTTTCTAGATGCGAAATGAAAGACTGGCTTTAGAAAATCAGGGCTTAAAAGCACTGATATTGCTGGGGAGGGAAGCAGAAATGATATCATCTTTCTTGCTTTTCTTCCTCTATTAAAGAAAGCACTTTTTCTCCATTAATAAATTCAGAATCCACTTTCTGTCCCTAAAGATAGTTATGCATTTCGAGTAGCTGAACAATTTGTTCTTTTTTTTAAAACCTTTTTCCCCTTAATGATTATTGTTCCTGAGATTATTTATTTGGATAGGAAGATGAACATCTAGAGGACTGAAGGTTGTGCTAATGCTGCCTTACCCTTGTTTCATTACTGTGTTCTCAGCAAAGCTTTGATTTGGAACCTCTCAGCTGACAGTTTATATTATGCTAATCAAAATCTGTTTACTGGAAATGAAATTTGAATATGCCGTAAGCTTGCTGTCATTAATAAACTTAATTCTTTTCTTTTTTTTCCAGTTAGATTTCCAGTTTCCACTTCTGACGGTCTTGAAAGTGCATTTGGATCCAAGACATTTTCTATCACTGAACAAATCAAGAGCCTCCTCTCCTATCTCAAAGCAATACAGACAGCTTAATATCATATGACCTCATTTCTCCAAATTAAATGAAAAAAGATCTTTCTCTAGCTTTCCATGAAGCTCAGCTATTGCCTGTTAATTTTGACTGTTAGTGCTGATCTTTCAATTGGATTTACACTGGAAAATGTAGCTTCTAATGGGACAGTTGCTCTTGGGGCTTTCAATACATCTCTTCATACAGTGTTTCAAGCTTTAGTAAGTTCTCCAGCACACCATGATATCATAGCCAAAGAGGGAACCAGTATTTTAATTGAATGTAAACTGAACATCAGCCAGTATGAATATATTCTTTGGTATAACTCCAGAGGACACCTGCTTGAACAGAAAGATGAAGGTGAGCTTTCCTGCTGTTTTCTATCCTTCAGTATTCCCCTTTTATACAGTATCTGAAAAACTCTGGGACTTTATTATCATTTTCTCTTCCCATCCTCCCATTTTTACTGTTGGGAGGTAAAGAGAGAGCAAGACAAAGCCCTTTGCCCTCTGGCATGGGCCATGAGAATTACATCTGAGTTCTCCCTCCCTAGCCCATCCGTCCTGCTACAGTGACCCACAGAATCATTTCGTTCAAGAGGTATCACAGTATTCAAAAGAAATGAATCTGCGTCCTACCAGATACTAACTGATGTTTTTATTTTGTATTACTCTGGTTGATATTCTATTTTTCCAAACACATGAATTAAAATCCTCCACAACTTGTGCCTTTTGCAGCTGGCAATCAGTGCTTTAATTTTGTTACAGGATTTTTTTAAAGCATGGGGTAACTATTACAATTATTTTCTAGTTTATGCACCAGCGAGACCGTGGAAACTAACACAATTTGTGATGGCCAACAATGAAATACATGCTATTTAACCTTTTTGTACAGAGGGAGAATATATTTTCCTAGCCATTGGCTCATATACTTCTGTCCCTGTAGTTTTTAATTTTCAAAAAATAATGTCTTTTAGAGATGCGTGTGGTTTTTCTCTACTCTATTAGTATTAATAAAGGTCGTCGAGCTAATTGATAGGATCTTCTCGGAGGCCATCTTTCTGCCTTAAGTATTCAGTAGCCTCCTTGTAGCTAGAATGCCATCTGGCGATTAGTTCAAAGTAGAGTAATTAGAGGAATGAGTTATGAAAACAGTTTTCCCCCTGAGTTATAAATGCCTAGGAAATACTGTATAAAGCTAGCTTCTTGTATTGATTTCTTTTTACATCAGTTTTGTATATCAGCACTGCATGCTCAGCAGAAAACTGTGTCTCAAGAAAATCCTGGGTTCTTTTGCCAGCGGAGCCATTTACAGACTCTGGTCTTTTTCATGGGTTGCTTGACTTTTGACTCTGAACGTATAGAAAATTAGGCTTTATAGAAGACAGTCTTTCAGCATAGTGTTACACAGTGGGTGAGAAGCACTAGTTAAGAATTCAGTTCCCTGTCAGAAAGCACACAGAAAACTGCAGATGAGAGAAAGCAGTAGAACCAGAGTAGCAAGTGCACAAAATAATTTACCATTAAGCAGTAAGATTGCTACCTGGTTTATGGCTTTCTGTATCAGAAGCATGAAAAGGAAATTTCCATCCTTGGTGTACTGTTTGTATTATTAGGCTAGGAACGGGCTGCTATCTCCTGTTGATGGAGTAAACAGTATGTGTCTAGTTTACCAAGTTATTTTTATTTCATTAGCTCAGTCTGTTTCTTTTGAATCTCCAGGTGGACGGTGGAGGATTGCTGATAATTCCCTTAACATCACAAAGGTCAGCTTTGCTGATCGGGGGCGATACACGTGTGCAGCTGTTAATCATAATGACACCTTGTATTACACAGTCACCCTGAGGGTTATCTTCACCTCAGGAGACATGAGTATCTACTACATGATTGTGTGCCTCGTTGCCTTTGCTATCACCCTCATTTTAAACATAACCCGTCTGTGCATGATGAGCAGTCACCTCCGCAAAACAGAGAAGGCTATCAATGAGTTCTTCAGGACGGAAGGGGCCGAGAAACTTCAGAAGGCTTTTGAGATAGCCAAGCGTATCCCTATCATTACATCTGCCAAAACACTGGAGTTAGCCAAAGTCACTCAATTTAAGACCATGGAGTTTGCTCGGTACATTGAAGAGCTTGCCAGAAGCATTCCCCTTCCACCACTGATCCTTAACTGCAGGGCGTTCATGGAGGAGATCTTTGAGGCTGTGCGAGTTGATGATCCCGATGAAGTTGGTGAGGAGGAAAAACAGACCCAAGCCTGTGGTACCCAAGCTGCAATATACCCCAGCAACCCAGAGATCAAGCGCAGCGATTCACCGGCCGGGGATTCAGATGATGGGTCCATGAATGAGCAAGGTCAAGAGATAGCTGTTCAGGTGTCCATTCACCCGCAGTCAGAAGTGCAGAGCATTGACACTGTTTCTCATGACAGCTGCCAGTTTGCGCCTTCTGAGGAAGGCAACTGCTGAGTCCAGCAATAGCTGTTGTGAAGGAAGCAGAGTTGACCCTGGGATACTGCAAGAAAGGGGTCTGCAAACAAGCTGCCTCAGTCCCATATGCACAAGAGTTATCCAAATTGCAAAGTGCCAGAACTGCTACTGAAATCTGTATTTTCTGTCAGTGTTGATCTAATGATTTTAAGTCTGTTAGAGAAGGCCATTTGGAATATTGTGCAGTGGCTTTTCTTTTTAAAGCAACCTTGCTATACTTAAAATATTTACCAAACAGGAATTCTTTGTCCTTGGCAGCTTCTGATACTTCTGATGTGTATCAAAAGTGGCCAAGCTGAGCAGTACAACTTGCAATAAGACCTTTTCCAAAAAGTGGAGCCGGAATTCCTTTGAGTCAGTGTTGTTGTCCTGATGAGTTGTGTGCTCTTTTTTCGATTGCCTCTTGGTGCGTGTAGCCCATCAGAACCATGGTGAGCTTGAACAAATCTGTTTTGTGTCGTGTGCTTCTCTGTTGCTATCAAAACGTACTGTACTTAGGAAAAAGCATAGTACCAGGATCTGCTGTTGGATTAAACGAATTGTTGCAGTTTCAAAGCAGCTTAGAGAACAACCAGGGGGTCTCAGTTTTCCATGCGTCTGCAGGAAACTTGTTTGTACTCTAGTGTGCGGAGAGGAAATTGTTACAACGCTTGTCACTTAAACGTGGTGCTGATTGCCAAAGCGCCTTACCCTGGTTCTGTCTTAGAGAATGGAGCAGTAACAGCACTGCTGGCACTGTCTTTCTTTCAACTTTGCTGTTTCACTTACTATAGAAAATCCAAAGTTTTATATTGTATTTGTTATTGTTGTGAAAAAAGAATGACAGTAATAAGTAGTGGCATATTTTAAAAATGAATTCATCTACAGATCAGGTGTCTCAGGCACTTCTCTCTGAACAGCATTATGATAAAGGAGATGAAAAGTAGTGACGCTCACTTTGCTCTGGCTAGTACTTTCAGAGGCAGTTGAAGAGAGAGTGGGTAGCAGAGGGGCTTGCTGATCTGTTTGCCAGCCGCTGTTTGCAGGAGTGGAGTAACTTGCTGAAGGTGCCCTGTCTCATCCGCTGAAGAGGGGTGACAGAAGGGAGAGGTGCAGGTGCTGACATGCATGAACACATAAGTACTTCACCAAGGATATCCGGCATGGCTTCCTCAGCTGTAGAGATCCAGCCTCAAGGAATCAGAGTGCAGATGAGAATCTAGTTTCTTCTTTCACTCTTTGGTGCTGATTTTTTTTCTCCTTAACATTTGTAAGTTGTATCACTTAAATAGCATTTTATATCCTGTTGAGATTTAGTAGATGTAAGGCTTGTAAGCACTCTACAAATTAATTTCTTACAACTACTGGAAGCATATTGCCATATAATTTTAACAACTTGGCAACAGAGCACCATTTAATTTCCCACAACTCTTTTTTCTTTCCTTATTATTACAGAAATGTCAGTTGAACAAGTGATTCTGGACTGCTGCTCAGGATTCTTAAGAGGATATGACATTACATTTACATGAGTAGAGATGGAAAACAAGCAGGCACAGTGGTAATAGCTGGGTGGGGCCATCTGTTGTAATGCATGCTCATAAAAAAGCATCTGAACAAATTATATTTATCATTTCATATCAGAGAATGGGAAACGGAAGCATCTATTACCATTTTAAACTACCTTCTGAGGAAAGTTCTGCAGTCGGCTGCCAGTAAATGCAGCCTTGTTGGCTTTGGCTTGTCAGGCGAGAGTGGTGTTTGTCAGGAAGGATGGTGCTAGCCTTGGTTATAGTAGCGTTCCCACCAGGTTGCAGCCATTTCCAAGACTGTAGCAAACTTTATCTGTTTCAGGAGAATAAAGCTTTCTGTAGACACTTACAGTAGCTACTGCCCTCAACAGTGACTTCATTTTTGCTTCCATACTTCGGTGGCGCTTTATGTCCAGGTGAAAAGTTTGTATAGTTTTGTGTAACCTGTCTGTTTTCTTTATGTTTTTTGAGGTCATAAGTGTTAAAAGATACTCTTGTGGATCAATGCCTAGTTCTCTTAGAAGCCCTGCTAAGATGCTGCTGGCTTCACTTCTGTACTACAGCGAGCTCTGCAGGTTTGTTGCACATGTATGAGTAGAGATTTGGGGGTTTGCACCATTTTGGATGTCCTAGTTGAAATAGGTAAAGGCTACAAGAGAGAATGATATGTTTTAATCTCCGTTGTGCCACAAGCCATCAGGATTGTACCTGCATCTGCCTTTTTTTCCCCGTAAACAGCTCTCTCTGCTTCTGTAAAACCGTTGCATTATATGCGGCAGTAGCATCTTGGACATTTTGCCCCTAAATACATATGCAATGTAGAGATGCAGCTGCAAAATCAAAGCTCCATTTAATTGCTTCCTAAGAAGCAGTTATGCAATCGTGATTGACAGATGTCTCAGCAGAAGTGGCAGCTTACAGGCAGCAGAATGACACTAGAGGTGTGTCAGATGGATGTCAGGAGAGCAGTTTCTAGATTAATTCAATCTGTTCTTTGATTTTTATACTTTACTTACATGGCTCCGAGTTCTTACTAAGCACAGTTACTCGGTGTCTTCGTGTGTCCTGTTGCTGGTGGAGAGGAAAAAATGATTATGCATAAAGGTCCTCAAAAAGGCAACTTCAGTGTCAATTGCTGGATAGTAAAGCTAAGAGTTTTGCTGAACTATTACAGTATTTTGTTCAGTAAATTAATTTCATTCCTAGGAAGGAGGCTGTTTTGTAAGGATTTCAGTAAATCAGGAGTACTTATTAAATGTAGGAACTGATCCTACTCCCAGTGAATTCAATTAGAGCAAACTTGAAGCCCATGTGTGTTTTACAAACAATATTACGGGATTTTTATGCATCTGAAAGCAAGGATAATGGTGATGTTATACTGTAAATGCAATTTCCAGAGAATGAAACCTGACACTGGTTTCCAAACAACTTGTGAACTATTCTTGTTATCCTGATGTATGCACTTAAATTTGTTTGCTGCGTCTAATTGAACATTAACATCAAAAGTTGATGTAAACATCAGTGTTTCTCTCTTAACTTTTTGTAGGACAAGGAGAGTCTACAGTGGTTTCCTTGCTTTAAACTAAATTCTTTGACAATCACAAGGCTATTTTTCCCTTCTTTGTGACTTATTTTTATTTTAAATAATGTTAAATCTACTTGTTATCCAAGAGTACCTAAAACTAACTTTGTAGTGGTTATTTGTATTACCTGGATTGTAATGTAACTGTTTAATGTAATCACATAGGATTTCATACTTTCATAAAATGAATTGGTAGATTTGCAAAATAAATTAAAAACAAAAGCCTCATTTTGTTAGGGTTTTCTTTTTTATCAGTAAGGGGTGATGAGTGCCTGTCTGTCCGAGGTTAAATAGCAGCTGTGTTCTGCTAAGCAGAAGGTTGTTAGCCAGCCTGACAAAGGTTGGTGGGATATCCAGTTATCTGCTAGACCATTCCTGCTATGACATCTTTGGGTCTGTCATTTTTTATGTCTCGAAGTCCCCAGCAGCATCTGTAATAATTGTTACCAGCTACATAAACAAATGGTAACAAACCTGAAATGGTTTCAGGGAGGCCTATGCGTTCTCCTTGATTTCACTTTTGCAAGCTAATAGGGCGATTGTGAAGTGCAGTGACCATCAGCCACAAACCTGTATTTTCTGTTCTTACCTTTTTCACAGGATTGTACTATTCTATATTGCAATCACCTCTTTTTTTTTTTAATCCTCCTCAAACCCAAGTGTATTTGGACACAACTTATCACCTAAAAGGCAACACGGCACAAATGTGGAGTATTTAAAGCCTTCAAGTGACCAAGTCTGTGTTGCTGTTTTTCCAGTGAGTTGCTGAGATGGCATAAAGAAATTTCCACTCCTGCGCCAAGGGAAGGTTGTGGGCTGCTCTCACTCTGCATCCCTAGAGCTGGAGGAGATGTAGGTCTGACTTTACCCTTGCTGTTTGCAAGCCAGCAGTTTATTAAATTACATGGGGAGGGAATAACATCCCCTGGAGTGCTGTGCTAAGCATACTGAGAGTGGGAAGAAGGGGACCATCCCACCTCATTTCAGTGACCAGGCTTGGGTTCCTGATCCCTTTGCAATCAATTCAGAGTATTAAACTCTACCAGGGCATGATCCCAAGCCCCTAAGCAAGGCACTTACCTGTCACCACTGGTTGGACTGGGAAGCTGTATTTCCCATGTGAGCATCTGATATTGCGTGATAATGGATGTCTTCTGTATGGGCATGTCTTTCAGCCCTGGATGCCAGCCTGGAGCACAGAGAAAAAGTGCCCCTACTTAAGTTTTAACTGCAATCCCCCCCACCCCAAACATAAACAATCCAGCTTGCTGAGAAACCCTCTATAATATAGTCAGTGGGGTTGGGCAAGTGTGAATGAAAGCAGACTTCATCTGCATTGTTTTTAAAGAATAGTCTCTGGTTGCCAGTCTCTGCACAAGGCAGATAATAGAATTAAAGCTGAATCTTGGGGATTTTCCCATGAGAATCAGCTGCTTAAAGAAGAATTATTGGACCCATACTCCTCAGGCTAGGTCAATGTTCAGTCAGCATCTGCTTTCTATCTCCATGTTACGAGATACGCATGAATGATAACAGTTCAGTTTCTTAAAGCTCCTGTAATCTGACTCTTCATGATCCTATCCACAGTGTACAAACTCATCTGCATGAATTTAAAGCACTTTTCCAGTTGGGTAACAACAGATCATTGAAAAGGGAGCTGCATTAAGGATGGTTGTACTTTAATTTTAGGTGTGCTCCTTAAAAAATATGTTTTTTCTTAATGTTGCAGCACTTGTCCTGTGAGTCAAGTCTCCTGCCGGAGACAGGCAGTGGAGACACCACCGTGTCATTCAACTCAGGCAAGTTACAGCTTTATCGACTTCCATTCAGCCAGGTCATTTCACACCAGCTGGGTCTCTCTCCTCTTCGTGTTTTTTTATTGTATAGCAGCTCATTCAGATGTCTCCAAATACTGCCAGCTTTTTTGCACGTGGAAAGGAGAATTACGCCATCACTCAAAAAAAAAAATATTGTTTTGCTAGATGTTCAAATATCAAAAAAGCCCAAAAAGCTGGAAAGTTACGCTTTATCCCTGGTAAGACAGTGCCTATTCTTTGGTCACGCCTGGCTGCCAATGATCATAATAATACTGAGCAATTAGGCCTTTCATTTTCATTAGGCTAATTAATTGTTTGCACAGTGCCCTGAATATGGAATCATTTTCCTTTGGAAAGAATAAAAGGATTGGAATGGCTTCATCCCAAGTTGCTCAGAACGTATTTTATTTATTTTATGGGAGAAAAATTCTCTCTCACCCCAAATGCAAACCATATACTTGAGTGTTAATGCCTGCGCTGGGACGTTTACATGAGCAGAGATGCACACAGATTATACATATGTCCATCCATCTGCCTCCACATTCCATATGGTATCTGGGGCTTCTGCTGCATGTCAATGAGTCTGCAAAGAGGCTGGAGTCGTCGTCGCGTGTGTGCCGCCAGTTTTGTATGTCAGCCGTTGTCAGAAGCTGGAAGAGTGATGAACACGTCCCCTCGGAGATCAGCTGTCCACGGCACAGACGTGTGCCAAAGGCAGCACTGCTGTAATTATGAGCGCTGTATTGCGATAGCACTCGGAGGGCAGAGCACCGGGGTGGATAAACAACTGGAGACTGGCTCAAGAGGTTTATGCTCTAAGTAAATCAAAGGCAAATGAAACCTGGGCTAGGATTTCGTGAAGAAGGGTACCCAGTGGATACAACATTGCAGAGGCTATCGGTAGCTCTTTTTTATGTGCATCCTATTCAGTGCCTCTTTGTGCTACCAAATTAGTAAATATATATTTCATATTAAATCGTTCCAAGTATAATACAAGCTTGCAGAAAGCCAATTCAGTGAAAAGTGAGGGGACATAGTCAGCTTTAAGTTTAAGGGAGAGGCTGCTGTCACACAAACTTCCAGTGAAGTAATTGGAGGTGGCGAGCCGGAGTTCCCCTTGCCTTTCCTTCCCGCCGCCTCTGGTGTAAGGCCTGTGATGGGCCATCTGCAAGAGCTGAAAGTGAAAATTGTGTCCCATGCTACTTTCTCGTCCTCTGAAGATCAGAGCACTGAGAACAGCCCTGGGTTAGAAGGGAGCATGAGAGGGCACCCAGGACATGCTCTCAGCCGCAGACGTCCTGGCAGAGATGTTGCACCTCCCAGGCAGTCTGTTCTCCTGCTAAACTATGCTGACTACTGGAAAGAATTCCCTAACATCTGCCCCTAAGCATCTCTACACTCATCACCCATCTCGTCCTAGCCGTGCCTACTGTTGCTGCGTCTCAGCCCAAATCAGGGCCACCCCAAACACTCAGGAAAGGAATCAGATGGGGAGAGAAAGCAGGGCCATACTTGGCTTTATGTGCCTGCCATGTCTGAAGAGGTTGTACTGTGTGCAGGCTAAGGCTGCAGAATTTAACTGAAAGTTGAACTTCTTTTGTTTATTTAATGCCTGGATGTCTGAGTGCTGCTTCTTGGGCTTTGGACCTTCCTGCTGTCTAACTGTGCTAGGTCTTGCAAGTGTCCCTGACATGAGTGCTGGCAGGCAACAGTCCCTGCCCCTATTCACGTCAAATGAGTAAATCCAGTATCTTGGTTGCAGCATTCTTGCGATAGCTTCCTACATATACGTGGTAGGGATGGAAAGCAGCCACTGCAAAGAAGATGAGCATGTCCCACCATTATCTCAAGAGATTTTCAGCCTTTCATTTACTTTCCCTCCTTCGTGCCTCCTCTTCACTTTCCTTCATGGTAAACATTCTGCCTGGTCAATGAGAGAATCCCAAGTTTTCATTTTTCTTTCTTTTTTTTTTTTCTTTTGTGAATTTTTCTCAAGCTCAGCTCTCCTAAATAATGACTAGGGAGGAGGACAAGAACAGACACAAAGGAGTTTGGACAACTGTCCTAAATTAGAGGATGGGTTCGCTTTGGAAATCCTATATGCATCACACTCTGTTATAGAGAGTTTGCTTTAACAGCAAATCTCTTGCAGCAGGGTGTCACTTCACTTCCATACATTACTTGAAATGCTTTATTAATTTGATGACCTCGTGGGCTCTCAGAAAAAGCCATTTATCAGTGTTTTGAGGAAAGAAAACTCCTCTGAGCTAAAGGGACTGTTTTGTTGCTCAGATTTATTGCTTGGCTGACTTAATTCACCATTCAAACATGATGATTTTTAGCTGCTGGGCAGTGGCCCTTTCAATGTTGAAACTAATTAACTGCTAGAACTTTTTTAGTAAGGCTGTTTTCTTACTCTTGGGCTTGTTTTTAATGCACAGCAATAAAAGCAAACACGATCCCTGAAACACAGGTTGCATGGATACGGTATCAGCACAGACACAGCACCCTGTTGAATGACTTCGTGTTACAAAGAAAGTAAAGCTGCCGGCTGTCCCTGTTGTCGACGTGACACTATACAAAGGTAAGATGAGAAAGGAGACAACATCTGAAGACAGAAGACAGGAGGGATGCCAGAATCATGACAAAGCCAGAGCTCAGAGGATAGCAAGAGAGGTCTCCAGTATACAGCTAGGGATCCACAGCCATCCACAATCTGAGCTATGGACTTACTGGCAGGTGGAGGTCAATGGCGATGCAGCCGGGGGGTCCCTGCACCTCCCTCCCCTTCCCTCATCCCTGCCGCTGCTCTTGCAGCCTATACTTCTGAAAGAACTGTGTACTCCATAGCTCGGACAGATCATAAGGACTGCGGTGCCTGCTGTCAGGACCTTGTCAGAACCTTGCGTGGGAGGAGAAGGAAGGGAGAGGGGGGGCGCTGGTTGTCAGGATGAATCGGGCTGCAGGAAGTTAAGCCACTGGTTGTTATAAGGGAATTCTGCTCATCAAAATATTTTCTGGGAAAAGTTTATAACCCCTGCGATATTTCACAGTGATGTCTGAAGAAGGCATAAACAGGTCTAGTAGCTCAAGCGCAGATAAATTGTGTCTGTTGTACTCCTCCCTACAGTGTTTTTGTGAAGCACTGCTGCCCTGCTCCTTGCTCTGAGTCCATAGGTGCAAATGAAATATAAATCACAGCTCTTAGCTGAAAGCAGGGAATCCCTCGCTGGCTCCAGCGAGCTCCCCATCTGTCTTTGTTCCTGACAGTTTGATTACCTTTATCATCATCTTTAAATGCAGAGCTGCAAATACCATTAGTGGTCAATAAAGAATGGCAATTCTTCCTCACATACCTCAACCACAGTGTCCTCCTCGACTGGCAGCAAGGAGCACGTGCCAGCCATCTTTCTCCTATGAATTTGGGCTGGGAGTCTCAGCCCTGGCTGTCAATTCACCTCCACTTGATTGTCTTCTTCCCTGCATTTCATTTCAGATGTCTCCAGGATTTCCAGCCTTCTTCTGAAGCTTCATGGTCTATTTGCTCATCCCTGGAGCACAGGAGTATAGAGGAACATCCCTGGGTGTGTGATCCAGGAAATCTCATGTCACTCGACTTGCTCTGAACAAAGAGGAAAATGCAGAGGCCCAGCTGCATCTGGGAGAGAAGAGACCTCTGCTTCCCACGAGGGAAGAGACCTCTGCTTCCCACAGATGCTGGTGGAGCTCACCTTGCCTTGGCCAGCTAGGCAGGAGCTCCAAAAGGATCATGAGGTTTTATGTCTGCTAATTCTCTAGGTGAAGTAAGAGGACAGTTGGTGGAGGTTTGTCATGGATGGGGGTTGAATAAGAGAAAACAGAATTTGCTGGTCAGGAGAGTCTAAAATAGCATCTTGAGATATGTTGTACCGATCAGCTGCCCCATCTCTTACCTCTCAGCCAGAGCATGTTCCAGCATCCCCTGGCCTGGAAAGGTGGCCTTAGAGGTAGGACAGGACACAGTCAGGGTGTGAGGGGGACAGTGCTGAGGGCTGAGCATGACCCCGTGGATGTACAAGGTGTGGGGACAATGGGGCAGACCAGTTCCCTTTGATCCCTGACATTTCTCTGTGCACCAGTGAAGCCACCCCTGGAAAGAATCACACATCTGGTCCATGTGTGTTATCATGTGCCAGCTGTTCCTGCTGGTCTCTCCCTGCCTGTGAACACCAGTGCTTTGCTTCCCATCAAACTGTTCTTGAAGCGACGCAGGAAAGTGCCGGACGTATCTTTGCTGCCGCTCTCATCTCGGCAGCCCAAGGCTTTTGGTTTGTTTAGCTGAAAGGGAGCCTGGGTCAAGGTTTCTGTGTGCCAAGCTGAATGCAAACAGCAAGAACACACAGGTGAGCTCCGAGCCAGGATCTGAGCTGACAGCAGCACTGGCAGGAGGGGCAGTTCCATGCCGGGGACCAGGGCAAGGCGGGTAGTGAAGGGGGATGCTGGTGGTGGACGGGATGGGACGCCGTGGGGTCCCTCTCGTGCAGCCCCAGCTGGTTGCTGGGTGGTGGGGGCACATCACAGCCAGGCAGCAGCCCCCAAGGCAGGGCTGGGCAGGAGCTCCTCGCCTGGAGCCCCGCACAAGCCCCGAGGCGTCTGCGGTACCGCTAGAGGCAGCTCTTGTTTTGAGCATGGAGAAAGCAAAGCACCCGGGCGCTCGCAGGCACCGAGCTGCAGCCCAGGGACTGAGCTGCAGGCAGGAGGGATGGGGCTGCTCCTGCCATCCCTGGGACACGGCTCTTCCTCCGCTGATGGCCCCCAGCCCCTCACGGCAGCCCACCCGGGGTCCGACACCCTGTTCAGCAGCGGCTCTTCTCCATGGTGGCAAATACAGTGTGTTAAAGCCTGGGTGGGCGAGGGAACCCCCAGCACCGCGCCGGCCAGCCTGGACCCAGGCAAGAAAGGGTTGTAGGGGACATGGGAGTCTCAGGGGGCTGAAGCCTGGTACCTGGGAGCCGCGATGGCCGAGGGAGGAGGCTGGAGTGAGACACAGACACACACACACACACCCCATTCTGCCTACACCGAGAGCAATTCCCAGCCACCGGCATCCTGCAGCAGGAGGCCAGGAGATAAAAGCCAGCGAGGAAAGGATTTGATTTGTCCTTCTTTCTTTGTAGATTAACAGATCCAGCTCTGACTGAGGGATTTAGTGATTACAGTGACTTAATTGCATGGGGGAAACATTTCCTAGCAATTACTTATGCGTCCGGCTTGGCTCGCTGGGTGTTTTCCTTCACACCGCAGACGGCAGGGACAGCCCTCGCATGGCACACTGCCCCGGTGCTCGGGGACACAGCCGGGCCCAGGGAAGGGCAGTCGCAGCCTGGGTGGCACACACGGCTGCCCCCGCGCTCTGGCCAGCCCTTTAGGACAAGCCCTGCCGGATGGATGCTGCCTGCGGTTGCGCTCCTGCCTGCTGCGTGCCCTGGGGAGCCCCAGGGGGGCCGGATCCACTCGCCCACCCTCCGCTTGGTGCAGGCAGCACAGGCAGCGCAGGCAGCCAGGCAAGCCCTCAGTGGCCGGGGAGGTCCTCGGCAGCCACCCACCCCTCTCTGTTGCACCGGGGCTCAGCCTGGGTGATTTCCAGCATTGCTCTTTTCATTTCAGTGCAGCAGGAGAGGAGGCTTACGGTCGCCTTAAAGGAATAAACGATGCATAAAAATATTTGATCAATTAAGCTGAACGATTTGGCAAGCGCAGACTCCCGCTGTACCCATCCTCCTCACAATTGCCTCATTATCCAGCCCTAAATCAAGCTGTCACAGCTTTTTTTGGCTTTGGGAGGGAGAGGGAGGGAGGAAAAGAGGGAGTTGCCTTCCAGCGTTCACCTCCAAAACAGAAAACCCTCTCCCCGAGTGGGGAGCGGGGCAGTGAGTCACTGAGAGCGTGTGTGTCCCCCACCTTCCCCCGCCACCCCCTCGCCGCTCGCTCGCTCGCGATCTGCCTGCGCTGCTGCTCCTCGTTAATTTGATGGCGGAGCAGGGAACGGAGACATGATCGCAGCAGCCGGAGGAAGGGCTGCGTTAGCCGGCATGGGTCTGTGTGGAGGCTGCGGGGCTCCACGCCAGCTCTGCCCAGGGTTGGGGGGTGTCTTCTCGCTGCTGTCCCCAAAGTCGATGGCTCAGTCACTCGCTGCTCACCGGGAAGCATCCCGGGAAGGGGAGACGTTTCACCAGCAAGGCAGGAAGGTGGTCCAGGGAGGGGGTCGCCACTCTTCCCAGTTGCCAAAATGAAGAGAGCTCAGATCCTGCTTGTTTCCACCCATGCCACGTGCGACGAGTGTCTGGAGATCCTCTTCTTGCCTTAGCTGCATCAAAGGACCTCTGGAGCCCCATACCAATGCCCCCCCCCCCGCACCCCCCCGCACTGATCAGCCTCTTTTCACTGGGAAACCATGAGGGGATTGCACCAAGAGGCTCTTGATATGAGCAGGTCCCAGAGGGACTCTGTGTGTGTGCACGTGAGTCCCAGACACCAGGCACGGAGTCCTTCACTGTTCATTAGTCAAGAGAGAAGCAAAATCTGTCTCTCCGGGAGCCTCGGTGTTTCACAGGCCCTGGAGAAATCACCTGAGGACCTGCTTCTTGCATCCTTAGGACAACAGAGCATCCCTTGCCCTGCATGCAGGGGATCCCTTCTCAGGAAGGGTCCCCCTCACCCTCTGCCCTCCCTCAGCTGCACCCCGGATGCTGTGCCAGATCCGTCTGACTCTCTGAAGACCAAGTCTGCTAAATGAATTTGGAGCCAGACCCGTCGATTCGCTCTTCTGGGAGAGTGAAACACCTGCAAACTCATCTGTTCATGGGAGCAGAGCCAGGCAGCCAGAGCATCCTTGTTACACAGCAGAGACAGCCCAAACCAGACCCTTCCATCTGAGAAAACCTTCAACCCAAGAAGAAAAAGAGGGGGCCGTGTGGTATAAACACAAGCACTTGCATACAAAATTGCTCTGTCTGGAGTTAATGAAAAACGTGTGTTTTTTTCCTCTCGGCACCACCCCAGCAGGCAGGGCAGGGCAGGGATGCTGGCTCTGGCAGGCAGGCTGGGACCTTGCTGGTCCCCAGGACCTGCTGCGCTGCTGGGGCCGCCGGCAGTTCGTCTCGGCGCTGGGTCGCTGATGCCGCAGTGACAGCTCGCATGGGTGGCATGTTCAATCCGCACTGTTTAGTTTCCGTGCCTTTTTAACACTGTCAAAACATGAGACGCTCCCGCTGCTTTCTCAACCTTGCTAATTGGCTGCAAAGAGCAGATTTCTGTTCAAATTGCAGCTACTTTTGAACTTCGGACTCGCCTTTAAAATCCAATTCCTACGAGTTTTTTCTCCCCCCACCCCACTCTTCCCAAGCACGGCTCTGCTCCAGCTTGCAGAGCTGTGAAGCAGCATGAGAAGCAACTCATTCTCGCAGCCCTCCTTGGAGGACCGAGGGCAGGTCGCACACCCCTCAGGGATACCACAAGGGGTTTTCTGCTCCTGTGCTGGTCACCCCGGGCTCCCCCAGCCTCTGGGACCTCTGGAAATAGAGGACTGGAGAGCCCATGTCCACCCATCACCCGGAGCCTGCAAGTGAGACCCTCTCTGGGGAGCATCTCTTGGGCTGAACCTCCAGCCGCGGTGCCTCCAGCCTTTCCCACTCCAGCCTCGTGGTATTCCCTTCTCCCTACTCCAGTGACTGTTCATTCCCCCCGACAAGCCTCTTTGATGGCATGGGTGCGGGATAACGCCATGTGCTGGGTGCTGAGTGAAGCACCTGCATGAGTCACAGCAATAACTGCGCTCTCTGCCTGTCCTCCACCCACGCCCCAGCTCAGTCACCTCTGCAGTTCGGGATTTTTTTCAGTCTGTTTTCCAGCTCTGCCGAAGCCAGTAACAGTTTGATCTGCACAGCGGGGCTGGAGCCTTCCTGAGAGCGCACGCCTGGCAGGCTCTGGTTTTCCTTAGATGAGGCCAAACAGGAGCTCTGGAAAAGCCTGACTGAATCCAGCGGCAGCCAGAGAAGGGCTGGTGAGCTGGGACATCTCCAGGCTCAAACTGCGATCTCCTCCAGGGAGACTGGGAAAACCACGTTACAAGACTGGTCCAGGCACAGGCCCTCGGCAGAAACGATGCAGGGAGGAATGGGGGATCTGGGCAAAGCCCCCTCACCCCTCTCTGGTCACCCCTGAGCCTGCACTAATAAACACCCAGGAGATGTCCACGTGTGCAATGCCAGCAGGACGAGCCCACCAGGATGGCACCTGCACTAACACACACACACGCACAGCTGAAGCTCTTGCCAAGGAAAACAGCCTGAGACTTGCGAGGAGCTACTTGCCAGAGCAGAAAAGGTTCATCTCCAGCACATCCTTTGCTCAACAGATGTGTTGCAGGTCCCGCTAAGATGTAAGGAGACTGGCCAAGAGTCCTCGATGTGTGTAGGTGGGCTCAGCTCCATTAGCCATCATTAATTAGACAAGATTATTTTCATTAACTCAAGAAATCTGGATTTTAGACTCGAAGACGAGCTATATGGGCACAAAAGCCACCTGAACGCTTTCTTACATCACCTCTTGCGAATGCAGTGACCACCGTGAGCCACAAAATGAGCCTGCTGCTAGGCAGGAGGCACTGCCGGAGGCAGCCGTGGCCTGATCCAGCGCTGGAGGCTGCTGGGCATGGGGGAGGAGGAGCTGGACTTGCATGAAAAATCAAGGCAAAAGCCCACTCAGTGGGAGTAGTTGGAGTAACAATTTGGGTCTTCTACATTACATGATGATTTCAGATCACAGATGGAACTATCCAAGAGAGGCATCTTGTAAATCACACAGTCTGTGGTTTTTCCCCTTTTTCCCTGCTGCGTTACGATGGAAAATTGCCGCCGGTGTTTCCAAAAGCCATGAAATACCGTGCAGGCCCTGGCAAGTTCATGTCCAGCTGAGGCAAACTCCACTCCGGCTCGCTCCTTGCCTTCGAAAAGGTCACCAAACCCACAGCTGCATTTTGCTGAGTGTAATTTGCACCTTTCCCCCGGCTCATTTGGCTGCTCTGATGCCTTTCGCACCAGCACTGATTCAGAATTGTTCTCCTGCCAGCCTTGCACCCCTTGGACACAACTGCAACCAGTGGATTTCTGATAGGAAACGGGGAAACTGGCATGGGCAGGCAGCTGGGAGAGAAACAAAAAGCCATTTTTTATATGATTCTCCAATAAAAAGAGAAAAGACAGGGGCTTTGCTAAAAGTTGCCGTGCTGTCCCCAGCAAGAGAAGATGCTTGGGGCCCGAAGATCTTTGCTGCTGCCTCCCTCCACGGCAGGGGGGAAAAAGCATGGCGAGCGCTGTGGCACAGACACCGGGCGGCACTTGGTGCCGCGGCTCTGCCTTCGAAACCACCTTCTCCACCTGTGCTCAGCCTCAGCACCGCAGTGGTAAATTATCACCGTCCTTTCCCCAGTGCTGCCCCGGCTGCCCTCGCACCCCTCCCCATGCCTGGGGGCTGCCCTGGTTTACCCGCCGGGCTCGGGGCGAACGTCGTGCCATCGACTGGGAGCAGCAGCATCTTTGTGCTGCAGCCCAGGACACGCTGGAGTCCAGGATGTGGCCCCTTGATTACCCTGGAGCTATGCTAATGGCTTTCTATTTTAATTACATGGAAGTCTAAACGTGCTGCAGGGTCTGGCTAATTCTGCACAGCACAGAGGCCTATGCATCACCCGGCAGCTTATTTTTTTTGCATAATAAAGGTAAAGTGACACTGGGGACGTGTCTTTTACTGTCCGACGTCAGCCGCCTGCAGGTCCGGAGAGCTGCGAGCGGGAGGGGAGAGGGAGGGAAGGCAGGCAAAATAAACAGATAAATCCCTGGAACATATGGCTTGTGCTCGGTATCTTTACGCATGAGGCACCCCACTTAATAAAAGTTTAGGATGGAAAAGCCAAATAAAATTGATAATCTGCCCAGGGAGGGTGATTCAGATGAAGTAAGCACATTACAAGGGGGTGACTGATTTACAGTTTTCTTCTATTTGCAGTTTTATGACTATTACAGTTATTCTTGTGAATATAATTCATTACCACGCTATTATTCCCAGAAGTGAAAATCAAAGGTTTATCAGCCGACATTGGCAAGCATGAAATACTGCCCCAACGCGCAGCTCTACACTGGAATCAAACCTCAAAACCAACGGAGGAGGCAGGAGCCGAGTGCTCACCTCTCCCCATCCCCAGGTCCCCTCCTGGGGATGCAGGCAGGGGCAGGCAGCTCAAAACCAGCAGCATCTCCCAGCCGGGCAGGGAGGAGGCGATGAACCATACTGGCATCCACACAACCGGGGTCTCATCCTCCAAAAGATGATGAACACAGGAGTGGGAAAGTGAGGGTGGTTCAGTTATTTGGGATACATGTGTGTGTGTTGGCGGGCAGCCCTGGGGCGGGCGCAGGCAGCGGGGAGATACAGGAGTCAGGTACCAAAAGGGGGTCAGACACGCTGCCTCTACCGGGGCCACGACACCCTCCCAGGTGTGGGTTTGGGCACAGCATCTCGCGGCGCTGTGAGGTGCTGGTGGGGCAGGGTGATGGGTTCCAAACCAAGAGAACGTGACCTGGAGCCAGAAAGAATATGTTCGGGGGAGGGTTTTATTCCGACTAACATTTATAGCTGGCTGAAATGGACTAAACCAGGGTTTTATCCAACCTAAAAAGCAGTGAAGAAAGGACTGAAATGTAATTTAGGTTGCTGCTTGGTGGATACCTGATCCTGTAGCCCACATTTAACACAAAAGCTGTCGTTCCTGCGGCGAGGTTTCTCTGGCAGCAGCTGAAGCCCAGCCCCAGCCAGCCACTGGTGCAGCTGGTGCAGCCCGATGGTACAGCCCTCCCCGGCTGCATCCTGTGGGCTTTCAGGCTTTGTCAGTCCTGCAAGCCAGCCTCAGCTGTGAAAAACAAGAAAAATCTCTTCCAGTCTCCCTTTGCTCCTCTTTTAAACAAGTGTTTGTCTGAAGAGCCACCCTTTGCTTTCCCTCGTTTGGCTCCACAATGGATCCTCATCCCAAAGGCTTCTTCGCAGCGCTCCAGATAATCCTGCTCCAACACCGATACATACCATGTAGCTCTGGATAAAAAAATAAAAAAAAAAAAAAAAAAAAAAACACTCCAGAAACTAATGGCAAAGACAACCCTGCACAGCATGGAGACCCTGCAATAAATCCCTGTGCTGCCTGAGGGTGGATGCAGGGAGGAGAGGAGAGAGAGGAGAGGAGAGGAGAGGAGAGGAGAGGAGAGGAGAGGAGAGGAGAGGAGAGGAGAGGAGAGGAGAGGAGAGGAGAGGAGAGGAGAGGAGAGGAGAGGAGAGGAGAGGAGAGGAGAGGAGAGGAGAGGAGAGGAGAGGAGAGGAGAGGAGAGGAGAGGAGAGGGAGGAGAGAGGAGAGGAGAGGGAGCACATCTGGGCCAGACCAAGGATCAGCCCAGCATCCCAGCACTGATCCTGGACAAGAGCGGGTGTGATGGAGAGAGCAGGAGGGATCAGGCAGACTTGTGGGACACTTCCCTGGCGTCCACCCATCTGCGTCCCAGAGCTTGTCTTGGTGCTTAATAGCTCTTGATGGATTTTTTTTTCTTCCTAGAATTTGTCTAATCACTTTCTGAAGCCTTGCAAAGTTTTGGCATTTGCAGTATCTTCTGGTAATAAGTCTCCAGCTGAAGGGCACACTGCAAGACGAGGTTTGTGTGCTTCCAAAGCCTCAGCCCGAGGTGCTGGGATCTAAGTCACGTATGAGGATGAGAAACACAAACACAGAGGCAAAGAGTTTACTCCTCATCACTACAAAGTGGCACAGTGGGAGCAGAGTCTCGAAGTCTCGATTGCTTAAAAGGAAATAAAACTGTCACCAGCCACGTTGTCGGAGTCTGTCCTCAGCCCTCTGCTCTCTCCGGGGCCCTAGAAAAGGCACTTCCCAGAGCACATCCCAAAACACATCCCAGACCTGAAAACAAGCTGCCGGGACAAGCAGCAATTGCTGCTTAACAGCTTTAGATCAGGAAAAAAAATGCAAACCCCTACTTAAACAAATGTGCCCATTGCACTGGAGTGAGCTGCGCCTCTGCCCGTGTTCAGAGTGAAGCACATGTCAAGCGCTCTGTGGAGAAGGGGCGGTTTAGTGAAGCCAAGAGCTGCGGTAGGAGACGTGACCAGACCAGCAAAGGCTCAACCTAGTGACAACCCCTCCTGCGGCTCCTCGGACGGCAGTGCCAGCTCAGGCCCACTCGTCCCCATCCCACGGCCAGGCACCAGCCTGGGGCTGTCCTCAGCTTCCCAGTGCCACCGGCACGGAGGCTTCCCATCCAGCGTTTCGTGCAGCAGGCAGCTCCAACTGGACATGCGCAAAATAAATCCTATTAAGCTGCAAATGGCATGAAGTAAAGGCAAATCAGCTGCAGCAATAACCATGTACTTTCCCCTGCCAGGGGCTGGGGACAGGGTGCAGTGGGGCCCCGAAAGTGCCCAGCGAGGACACAGCTCCAGACTGAGCTAACGGCACACGTTGCGTCCCAGAGACTTTAGCATCACGGTTAATTGTGATGAGCAATAAAATTCCAGCTGGGGATGAAGGTCCCAGCGCCTGCCAATTAGTCCTGGCATCCTAAGACAGACTGTAATGGGGATTATTGAACTGGTCCTATTATGCACTAAAGTGTTCGGGGAACCTCGCCACTGCGCCGCTGCCGAGCTGATGAGAGGGATGTGCACACCAGCACACGCCGGGAAGGGCTGCGCAGGGAGCTGGGATGGGAACCAGGCACCCGCCCACCCTTCCCACAAAAAATAAATACCTTTTCTCATTCCCTGATAAAACACCGTCATGCCAAAGGTGTTTGAGTCAACAAGCAGGCAGTAAAGCTGGGCAGTGACCAAGATTTTGCCATTTAAGATAAAAATGGATTCGTTTTCTCTCTTGAAAGACAAACCCAAAGAAGCTGCATTCAGCCCCAGCCGAGAATATTTAAAAGGCAGCACTGATGTGAGAAGCCGTTTCCTTGGCCATCTTTACTACAATGGCAGGTATTTGTGATTTGGACCTTTTTCCTTGGCAGCCCTGATGAGATTTCATGTTTGTTAACACTGCAATTAAGGGCGGAGATGGGCTCAGCCTGCCAAAGGAGCCGCTGCTCTCTCTGGCTCACGGGTGACATTTGGAGCCGGAGGGTTCACCATGACAGACGATGGAGGGAGCATCCTGCAGACTCCTCCTCTCAGCCGCTGCTGAAAATACGTGACCCTCTGGCTCCGCTTGCTGCAGACGTTGCTGGAGGGTCTCTCTTTGATGGGGGAGAGATCAAAACTGCTATTTAGATGAGACCAACACTGGCAAACCCCAGCCATGGAAAGGTGCGGGTGTTTGTGTGTTGTGGGTGGCTGCACCTTCGCCTCTCCTGGTGCCCCCCAGGAGGATGCCCTGGCAGTTGGCAGCTTGGAGGCAGGGACCACCTCTGGCTGTGTGCCCCTGCCATAGCCCGTGCGGTGCCATCCTCAACCCTTCCTGGAGCTCTGAAGCCACTAATCACCCCAGAGAGCCCCTGGTCCAGTCTGGAGCTGAGAACTCCTGAATTGTCACACAGTGGCCACAGCCCCTGTCCCCCTCAGTGCCCGTCGCTCACTGCTTTTGGCTGAACGGCCAAAACGTGGCTTCATTTTGCACTCTGGACTTGGCCATAGGGATAAAGTAATACTGTGCTGAGAAAGGTCATCTCATGCTCGTGGCTCACTCAAAAACTTCTCCTCTGGCACAAGGACCTGGTTGTCGAGGGGCTCTCCCAACTCCTTGATGGAGGGACCCGGGGGCTTTAAGGAGCCCCAGCCTGCCCCGGGGGAGGACCTCAGCCACTGCAGGTTCACAAGTGGATGACAGAATTGAATCAGACGCCATTTATTAGGCAATAAAGGGTCAGACTAAGCGGAAAATGAGTGAGGTGGGAGACGATGGGTTCTAGCCTGTGTCTGCAGGAAGCATTAGCAGGACATGGTTTACGGGGATGAAAAGCCATTTGATTATCAGTGCCTGTGGCTACAGGAGAGGAAATGATGCTGCTTTTCCCCTGCTCAGCACTGCGCAGAGCCAGGACTCCTCCGGCCGTGCCCAAGGGCTGCAGCAAGGTGGAGGAGCACAGCCACTGCGGCCAAGGCTGTGCCGTGATCCAGGGAAAGGTCAGGAAAGGTCCTGCTGCCAGAGCAAGGCTGCTCAGCCCACGCTGGGCTGGAGCCAGTTGCTCCTATAGAAGCATTAAGAGGGTCTGAATTTTATCTCCAATCCATAAGGAGCTGCGCTTTTCTGCCTGGGAGCCTGGTGCGAGGTGCCTCGAGGTGAAGATTCATTTCGCCTTTATCATCCTGGGCAGATGCCCCCAGACTCCTGGGAAGGCTCAGCCAAGGTGATGTGCACATCTCAGAGCCCAGGGAGATGCAGGGAAATGCCCTGGGAGCTGCCTGTGACCCATGACCTGCCCTGCTGTCCCCACGAGGCCAAGCGAAGCTGACAGCCCGCAGCCACGCTCTGAACTGACTCTGAATCCATCGTTTCCACTGCATTAATTTCTACTTATTATTGATCACCTTGTAACACACTAGGACTGTGCTGCACTCCACCAGCCATGAGTTATGAGCCCATCAATATTTGGCCGTGGTAAAATTGTGTGCCCTTAGGAGCCACCATCCCGAGGAGAGGAGAGGAGAGGAGAGGAGAGGAGAGGAGAGGAGAGGAGAGGAGAGGAGAGGAGAGGAGAGGAGAGGAGAGGAGAGGAGAGGAGAGGAGAGGAGAGGAGAGGAGAGGAGAGGAGAGGAGAGGGCTACTGCCCGGGGCAGCAGTCATGGGTTTCAAATCCTAATGTGGCCATTAAAGGTAGTTCCTGCTCCTAACGGAGCGTAACACACTAGTTCACAGAGCTGATCACTATAGCAGATTCTGCTATAGGTACTGCACAGCCCTTCGCTCATGCAACTCCTGAGGTATTTGGAGCCAGAAGAGAAAGGAAACACCAGGGGATATCGGTTGTTTATGTTTTTAAACACTTTAAGGTCAGGAGCCAGGATTTATCCCGAGTTAAAGGTGAGCACCAGTGCAGTGTGTTTGGTTTGCCTGGGGCCGCATTTCCTACCAGTGGGATCCAGACTCACATGCCGGAGCTGCTCCTCAGCCCACATTTGTGTCTCAGCACCCCTCTCACACCAGCGTTGCCCCGGCCACATGAGTGCCTGCTGGGAGACCCTGAGCTCTACCTAGAAGAGGACTAAAAAGCACACAACACCCTCCACAGCTCCTTTTGTAGATTGGTGCTGTAGCCTCCTCCTGAGGACATATTTGAGTTATTTAATCTGCAAATTGTCCTGAAGTCCCCAAGGCAGGAGAAGGCTCCAGCCAGGCAGAAGCAGGAGTTTTGCTGGGAGCAGTGACTGCAAGGCAGGGGCGTAACGAGCTGTGAGCAAGTGCCGGGCTGGCCACGATGAGCACACGGATAAAACCCACTGCTCAATTATCCCGTGGGTGAAGCAGGAGCTTATGGCATGTGGGAGCACCCCCCAAGATCCCTCTTCACACCAGGCAGCTGCCTCCAGCCCTGCTCACCCACCCCAACACCCTGCAGCATCTCCCCGGTAGTCTCAGCAGCCTTAGCACCCGCTGCCTAATGAAATGTGCAGGCAGCAAGGGGAGGGGGGGGCTCAGTGCCGGAGGGTCTCCAAAAAGCAGACAGTACTTTGATTTATTAAAAATTACATGCTCGAGGACTCAGCTCACACCTGGGACCTGGGCACAAGAGCCGCACGTGTGCTGCAAGCAAGTGGGCACCTGCAGCCAAGGAACACGCCGTTGGGGCAGCCTCTGCAGATACCAGAGAGAGAAATATCAGAGGGGGTTTGCTCATCATGTTGCAGGGCAAGAGGTGAGTGGCAAGAACTGTGCCCCTCGGCAGCGCTTCATGCGATTAGGCGCATTAAAGGCAACAGCAGCTGCAGCATCAGGTGCTTTGGAGATGCTGGGAGAGAGGGAGGGAGCGTTAATCTCTTCCCTGCTGACAGTTTCTGCGACCAGTGGCAGCAATTAGAGCATCCCCGAGGAGGACGTGGAGCCGTCGTGGCCTCAGAGCCTAACACCAGCAGCAGAGGCAAGGCAGGACTCAGTCCAGGTCATACCGTTGATGCTGCACACTCACAACTTCACCTCCAGGGGATCTGAAGCGTGCACCAAGAGCCCCAGGGCTGTCATTTATGTCCCACGGCACCATGACAGCTCCTCACCCTGAGGAGAGCACAGCAGGATGTCCCCAGCTCTCTAACAGGGTCCTCGTGCGAGGAAGAGGGAGGGAGAGCTGGTGGCCTCCCCCAGGACAGGCAGGAGAGGAGTCAAGGTTGTGCTCAGCACAAGGGGAAAATCAAATTGCAGGCATTAGGATCTGCAACCCGATGACTGCTGCCCCGGGCAGTAGCCCTCTCCTCTCCTCTCCTCTCCTCTCCTCTCCTCTCCTCTCCTCTCCTCTCCTCTCCTCTCCTCTCCTCTCCTCTCCTCTCCTCTCCTCTCCTCTCCTCTCCTCTCCTCTCCTCTCCTCTCCTCGGGAGGGTGGCTCCTAAGGGCACACAATTTTACCACGGCCAAATTGCATTGAATTCGCTCTGGTTTGGCTTTGGGTTTCCCTCTTAGCCCTTCTGTCAGCACACAGGAGGGAGCTCTTCCCAAAACCCTTGCCTTGAAACATTGTGTTATCGATCCTCCCGGCATGTCAAGACACCACCTCCCTGCTCCCCCCTGCTAATTGCAAGATAAACCTGGATTTGAGGAGGGATGGCACACAATGTTTGAGTGCATGAGGGAGCTAAGGGACACCAAACATGGAGAACCAGAACAGGGACACCCAGTGAGACAAGGGGCTAGCGGTGAGGTCCCCGGAGAGTACTGGGAATTGCAATGTTCACTGCACGGACCCATTGGCTTGAGAGGAGTGGTGGATTTCTTTATGTTACAAGAGCTGACATGCCCTCAGATTACCTGCCAAAAGCTGAGACACGAGGGAGAGGACAAGGACACCCCCGTAACGCTTCTCCTCCTAGCAGAGCTCACACCAGCTCAGCGGCTGGTCCATCACCAGGCAAATCTGCTCTTGCGTCGAGCAGCTCCTCAGCTCTGGACACCCGAGCTTATCCTCCAAGAAAGCAGAAATCCTCCTGCGTGGGATGCCGTGCTGCTGGCACAGCCACACACACCAGCTTCCTATAGGTTATATTAATATTTTTTGTTGTATGTCATTTATGAGCTGCAGACTCAGAAACGCTAATTTCTTGCCTTTGTCAAAAAAAGGAGCAGCTCTACATATGCATTAAAATGCAGCACACACGATTTACCTCAAACCACCCAAACTTCTTGTTCTGGTGTATTATCTGCCAGCATCCGCCCTGGGAGGCGTTACATGGCATTTGTCTGCATGGAGCCCCAGTCCGTCAGAGCCTCGGTGTTTTAGATCATATTTCCTCAATAAGACATAAGCTGTTGGAAAAAAAAGAGCAAACACCACAAAAATGAGAGGGAGCCTGTGAGCGCATATGGAGAAAAGTCAAAGCAAGTTTTGGGTTTCCCATCCATGTTCTCTTGAGTGTCTTATTAAATTTGCAAACCGACCGGAGGCAGAATGCTCCAAAGCCCAGCTGTTTCGCAGCCGTGCAGCGGGAATTGCTCTTGGCCCCACGCTGCAGTTTGTCAAACAACGTTTTCATCTTTACAGGCTCTTAATTAGCCCCTTCGTTGTTTGCCAAAACAATCTTTGGGTTTTCAGCCTGCGTGTTGGGATGGGGTGACCCTGGGTGCAGGATCCCAGGTTCCTGGATGATGCTGCCCTATTCCCACAGGACAGTTCCAGTTCCCTGTGTAGCCTCTATGGAAATGCACAGCGACACTTCCCTCTGCCCTCCCAATATTTTTTCCAAATCACTTCTAAGAAACTTAGAAACAGGCTTAAACCCCTCCTTTTTGGTTCCATTACTGCAAAGCACCAATGCTATAAACAAATGGCAACAGCTTCAAACCTCTGGGCAGAGGCTCCTCCTTTGGGGGAGACCTCTCCCGAGCCAGACTGCTCCTTGAGGCTGCCATGCTGCTCCCCCAGGAGAGCGTGGGGAACCCACAGAGCTCCATGGGGCATCAGGGGGGGCTGTGTCATGCCTGCATCTCCTGCCAGCCTCTGCAAGAGCAGGGACTGTCATGTCCCCTTCCCGCTATCCTCCAACCAGGGAGGGAAAGCGCAGGGATGAAGCAGGACCTAAAGCATCGCGGGGCTCCTAAGTGACTCAGAGGAGGAGCAGCCAAACGGCGCTCTCTTTATTGATTTATTTATAGAGAATGAGATATTAATGCAAGACCTGTTGTTTGAACCGGTTTCTTCTCACCGTGCCGAGAGAGAAGCCCTGCTGTGCCCGGGTGTGTGTGCGTGCAGGCGTGTGCAGAGTGCTAATCCCTGCCCGGTCCCCTCCTCACTCCATCTGTTCCTTCGGATGATTCGCTTTGACTTCTCAACTTCCTATTCCCTTTCCCCGCTCTGAGCAGGGAGCGGCTGGCAATTAAAATACTAGCAGGGGGGAAACGTTTCATAATGCACATGATTATTCCTTTAGCCCAAGGAATTTTAATTAGCTGAAAATGCAGAACAAATTTTTGCAGGTCGGACCCTGCAGCCTGGAGGTGAGACCTCACTGGCTGCCTTCTCCTGACTGCAACGTGCCTCGGACGGTCCATTATTACATGGCCAGATCTTGTGCCGCCAGATTTTCCTGCAGTTTCATTATTACTTTTATGTCCACAATTTTATAACACACAGGCTTTACAGCAGGGTATTTTTTGTGATGGGTTTTTATCTTGGTTTTGGTTTTTGTTCCATAGCATAACAAGACGATGGGATTTATGGGCAACTCTGGGTTTTCTGTTACTGCTTTTCTTAGCAAGATCATCACTTTTGTCACTACCCATGCTGGCCTTTCTCTCCGGCTTTGGTGGTCCCCAAGAGACGCAGCCACCATTAGTCTCCAGCTGTTGTTCGAGCAACCCGAGCGGTGATCACACAGGAGCTGTTGTAGCTAAATAAAAGTTTCAAGAACAGCAGGGTTTTAAAAGTCTTCTGAGGTATTTCTGCTGTCATCCATTAACACTGGCTTGGGCAGAGCCCTGCTTACAGGGTACAGTGGGAAAAAGCATCCTCAGTTGGAAGGCTAAGGACTAACACAGCAGTCTTGAACGGCCAGCCAGGGACTGAGAAAACAGCTGAGAGCTGCAGCAAAGCCAGGAGCTATAAACTGGCAAAATGATAAAAAGAAGTGGGGTGTTACTCCTTAACGATGCCAAACTCAGGACCCGGGCAGCAAAGGCGTGAGACAGTTCCAGGATGTGCCCGAGCTGCTCTAGGAGGAGCTGCCCCATGGCTGAGGAAGCAGAGGCTCTGCCCGGCCATGAATTTGGGGCTGTGATTTTGGGGGCAACGGCCGTGAAGGCTGAGGGATCCCTGGAGGGCAGAGGGCATGAACCTTCCTGCAGTTTTGTGATGAAGGGAGAGCAAAGAGCATCCTGCAGCTGAGATCGTGGTGAGAATTTGGGAAAGCCCTCGCCGGGCAGCCAGCAGCCTTTGCAGGCTGATTCTTAATCCAGCCCCATCTCAAAAGCACGGCTCTTAAAACACAGTGTTTTAGCTTAAGTGGGCTAATGAGATTCACTCGTTAAAAATCCCACCAACCCGCCCACCCACCCACCAGGCAAGAGTGTGAGGATAAAGATCCAGCAAAAATCTCCTCCCCCCTTGATTTTGGGGAGTTAACACTTGAGTCTTCTGATTTCCTTTAGCCAGAGCCCCAGCGTGGGCACTGAAGGGCGAAGGGACGTGGGTACCACAGACTTTCTCCTTCAGCATCTTTCAAGGAAGGACAAGGGCCAAACAACTCTCTTTTTACACCCTCGTGTCTAACAATTTGCAGAGTCGAGGACATTTCAATGCTTTTGCATACACTTTGCAAATATTGCCGTACACGTTTGTCCAAATACTGTATTTTTTTCCCCTCAAGAGAAAAATCTGTTGCGATGTGGTCCATGACAGTGCTAAGACAAGTGCAGGGACTGGAGGTGTCCCTTCCAAGGGTTCATTGCCTGGAGCTGTGTTTTAGCTTAGCAATTACAAGATGATTATCTTGCAATTCCTTCCCTGGAAGATGCCGTAGGGGAATCCCTGGGGGTTTTACACCAGGGGCACCGATCCTGTGTGATCACCGCTCGCTCGGGTTGCTCGAACAACAGCTGGAGACTAATGGTGGCTGCGTCTCTTGGGGACCACCAAAGCCAGAGAGAAAGGCCAGCAAGAGTAGTGACAAAGTGCCACTTCTCGCACCGACAACCCCCTCCTTACCACTCAAACAAAAAACTTAAAGTAAATTTCTAGAGGATCCCGTAGCAGGAGCTCTCCTCTCCTCCTCCCCGCAGCAGCCAGGGCATGGCAGGGCTGAATCTGCCCTCCGGCAAGATGAGAAACTGCTCATTGGGCAGTGTAAATATTTCAGCCACGTCTCTCCCATGTGTGAGTGCCCTGTCCACTCCTGCGGACGTGCCGCCAATTCCCCAGGGTCCTGTGCAGAAGCAAAACCAAGCCGCCGGCCCTGAAGAGAATGCAGCCAGAATGTCACCAGTTTTCAAGGAAAAGTTAAAAAAAAAAAAAAAAAAAAAAAGGTGAAGGAATCACGTTTTACTACTCCTAAAGCCCGGCTGGGCTGGCTGTGAGTCGCTTGTCTCTGCGCAGGGCTGAGGCCAAGCTGGGACAAACCGAAGCCAACACAAGCCGGGATGAAGTGACCATCTGAGCAGCACTTTGCTCCGCAGCCAGCCCCGGGGGCATGGCCAAGGTGGTGCGTTCAGACCCTTGATCTGTGCATCACCAGAGCGCTGGACCTTTGAGGAGATTATAGACCCAGGTCCCTGGGGACGGTCACCAAGGCCTCTTGTGGCCATCCGTCATTGGAAGCTGTTCAGGCTGGCAGCAGGGCAAAGTGTCACCCACACACTAAACTCTGGGGCTTTCTGGTGGCTGACAGGGACACACACATGGCCTTAATGGGCTAGAGACACTTGCTCGTGGCCCCTGGACCAGGATAAAAATAAAAGTCTGGAGCAGAGGAGGTTTAGGGGAGCTGCTGGAATGCGCGTCCCAACTCCAAGGGCAGAGTAGACAGAGGGGGATTAAGAACAGAGACAAATATCTATCAGAAATGGTTTGGTAGAGCTGGTCCTGCCCCAGAGCTGAGGGGGGTGATACCTAGTGATCCCTTCCTATGAAATCTTCCTGTGGAAAATAAAAAAAAAAGATATTCATCCTAGATTCAGTGGTGACACATAACCTACATCAACAAGGCATTATCACAGCATTAGCAAAGCCTCCCTCCCCAGAATTGCTACCAGCTGGGACAGCAAGACATTATCCCATTATATTTGGGAACGAGATTAGAAATTTCGTATGGTTTCCCTGCAAGAGGCAAAGCAAGTAGGGCTGGTTTCTTTGGCAGGGCCACAGAAAAAGTCAGAGGAGGAAGGGGCCGGGCTTTGCCAGCACTGGGTGACGCGGGGCAGCAGCGAGGGATGCTGATGGAGTGCAGCCGAGGCTATCTCCTCCCTGTGCCAGGCATCTGCAGGACACAGCTGCTGCAGGACCAAAGCCAGGCTGGGCTGGTGCAACGCAACCCAAACCCAATCTGTTAAGCAGGGAGAAATTACAGAGAAATGACATTTCCAGCTTTAGAAGAGAGAGTGCGTTTTATGGGAGGAGTTAGCAGAGAGATGAGATGCTCAAAGGGGTGTTTGCTATCAGCAATCAAAAAGAAAGGGGCAATCAAAAATAAAGGGGGCGAGAATGTGGGATAGAAGCAGAGCTGTAGACACGGGTAAAAGAAACCTTTGGCAGAGACATAGCTCAGCATTCATCTTTCCCAAACTGCTGGAGGGCTCGGGCTGACCTGGGCATCTCTGTCCTTCATCCCACAGGAGACTGATAGCAGCTCCAGAAGGAACAACACCTGTCCCTAGCAGCCGGTGGTCAAAATAATAATAATAAAAAAAAAAAAAAAAAAAAAAAAAAGGAGGCAGAAAGCAATCGAAGCCCAGGAGAGTGAGGTGAATTTAAAACCAGGCAGGAATTTCCCGGGAGACCAGTTTGCTGGCTGAAAATGCCACTCTCATAAAAATGAAAATTTTTCCATGGGGAATATTTCAAGATTGATGAAAAATTATGAGTTTCCTCTGGGAGAAGGGGTGGGAGAAATGAAGACATTCACCTAGTCCCATTTCTGCCTTCAGGGAGAAAACAAAATTAATGGGCATTGGTTGAGCAGTCACACGTTGAGCCGAGAAACCCCACTGAGCTCTCCTAAAGCTTTTTCCACCCGATCTGAATATCTCCTTCCGTGAAAAAAATAATCTGATATCACATTTTACCCCAATTCAGGTCAAAAATTGGCTTCAAAATCACATTCTTGAGCATAGGATGGGATTTCATTTTCCAGCTGGCAGCAGCAAACTTGCATCAGCAAAACCTGTGCTCTCTGCAGCATGCCGTGCCCTGCCCAGCCTGCCCCAGTGTCACCAGTCTAATTAGCTGCTGTCCCCAGTGCCTGTGGCTCAGCTTAACCTCATGCGAATAAATCCTGCTGTGTCGGCTGAGCCGGACTCCCGCTTGCACCAGAGAGACATCAGTGCCTTTCTCCCCATTTTTTTTCCCAAGATTTCAGCCTGACAGAAATGAAAGCTCAGAAGACAGCCCCAGATGGATTCATACCTGCCTCGGTCACTCCATCTTATCTTAGGAGGAAAATGGGAAAGAAGGGACCTGTGGGAAACAAATCCTCCGCTGACCCTTGGTGTGTGGCTTTCCAGGCTGCCAGTGTCTGCCTGGGAGTGGGATTAATACCCATCATGGGCATTTTGGAAGTGAAGAACACCCTCACCAGATTCAGGAGGTTGCAGAGAGGGGCCAGGAGGGCCGCATGGGGGTAGAAAACACAAAGACAGGCTGGCAAAACTGGGCTCTAGGCTCAAAAAGAGCAGGTTTGTAACAACACGACAATGAGAAAAGTGATGGCAAGGAAGGGAGGTATTGGTTCTTCATCCTCCGCTGGGCAGGACAAGGTGGGATGGACTGAAACAGCAGCAAGAACATTTGGGGTTAGACATCAGGGAAACCCTTTATGGGCAGCGATGAATTCTGGGGTGGGTTGGTTGGGGAAGAAGACAGATGCACTGTCATTGTGAAGAACAAGCCAGATGCACCTCTCCAGAATGACGAAGGTGGAGCTGGTCCCGCCTGGCTGCATGGCTCTGGGCTAGACAAATTGCTGAGGTTTCTGCTGCTCCACTTTCCACTGGTCCAGCCCAGGGTCTGACCCTGCCTGACGCCCTGGGGGGGATCAGTTTATAGCCACTTTTATCACTTTACCACTTGTTTTCCCAAATGACAGCAGCACCCACGGAAAGCTTGAGCATCCAGGTGGGACCCCATGGAGGGAATTGGATTTTGTGAGCCACAGGCAAACCTGCACATCTCTGTGTGAGCTAAAAGTACTGCATCCAGCTCTGGAGGCCCCAACATAAGAACAACATGGACCTGCTGGAACATGTCCAGAGGAGAGCCACGAGGATGATCCGAGGGCTGGAGCACCGCTCCTATGAGGAGAGGCTGAAAGAGTTGGGGCTGTTCAGCCTGGACAAGAGAAGGCTCCAGGGAGCTCTTATTGCAGCCTTCCAGTACCTAAAGGGGGCCTACAGGAGAGCTGGGGAAGGACTTTTTACTCGGGCATGTAGCGATAGGACGAGGGGGAATGGCTTTTAACTGGAAGAGGGCAGGTTCAGATTGAACATTAGGAAGAAGTTTTTCACTTTGAGGGTGGTGCAGCACTGGCCCAGGTTGCCCAGAGAGGTTGTTGAGGCCCCATCCCTGGAGGTGTTCAAGGCCAGGCTGGACATCGCCTTGGACAACCTGGTCTAGTGGGGGGTGTCCCTGCCTATGGCAGGGGGGTTGGAAATTGATGATCTTCAAGGTCCTTTCCAATCCAAACCATTCTATGGTCTATGATTCTGTGAAAAGGGCTGGCAGCATGCATGGCTGGACGCAGAGAGTGGGGACAAGAACACCCACTTGCAAATCTTGCATGGGCACAGACATGACTTGGAAAATACCTTGGAGAGATTTGCTGAAGAAAAGATTTTCTTGGTTTGCTCCATCAACTGGATGAGGAATCTGCAACTGGTATCTCAAAGCACTGAAGGGATCACTTTCCCTTTGGATATATGATCAGGGACTTCTCCAAAAAGATAGTAGAAGACAGCCAGAACATTTTCTCCCAAGAAAAAGAGCAGTGCCAATGGGCAGGACTGCATCTACCAGGCTGACCTGCATTTCCCTGCATCCCACAGCTGTGTCCTGCTCCTTCTGCCGTGGTTCAGCCACAAGCTAAACCTGCCCCATCGTCACAGTTTAGGCTGGACTGGCATCTAAACAAGTGACAAATGCTCTCTTTTAACCTCTCTCCCTTCCCAGAAGAGAAGGGAGAGAGAATAAGGGAGAGAAACTTACGGGTTGGAAAAAAAAAAAACACTACAGCAGCTTTAATGAAATATTAACAATCAAAAGAAAAGATCATAATATTAATAAGAAAATAACAAATAATAAAATAGTTAAATGTATACAAAACCAATATCAAGCTTGCAGGATGATGATCACATCGCTGGCAGGCACTAGGAAAATCCCAGACTGGATTCAGGAACACAGGGATTGGAGTCAAAGGCAGAAGAACAGAGAGAGTCCTCCTCGGGTGCCAGCCATTGAAGCAAAGACCCTTTTCGATCCCTCAGCTTTATACTGAGCATGAGGCAGATGGGATGGATTACCCTGTTGGTCAGTTTTGGGTCACCTGTCCTGTCTCTCCTCCCCACAGGTGTGACCCCTTTACACTCTTCTGCCCCCAACCCTCCAACTCGGTGCATAACAAGGTTAGCTGATTTTGGCTGACCTAGCAGTAAGTGAAAGCAAGAGTCTCTCCGCGCGCCATTCCTTAGTATTAACTATAAACATCAGGCCTGATCGGGGCTAGAAGCAGGCACTGTCTGAAAAACATGCTGTTAATTTCAGAGAGTACAGTCAGTTAGAAGAGACTTAACTGAAAAGTAAAATTACTGAAAATAAAATTGGTTCCATTCTACCTCAAACCAGGACGCCCATCCACGCCGAACCCGCTTCCCCATAGCAATGAGCAGCGGTGCGCTCGGGGACAGGGTTTCATCTTGCTCTCGGGGTAGAGGAGGGGAGTGGGAGGGATGCGCGGGAGGGGGTAACCCTGCTGCTACGGAGTTTACCGGCCTTTTATGGTGCCTGATTTTTGTCATCTGCAAAACTATCAGCTGAAAACGTCAAATTAGTGCTGTTAGTCCACTGCGCGGCTCTTATCTGTGTCTCTCAGGATGGAAGACACTTCAAGATGATTATTGTTCCCCACTGCTCCTGAAATGAAATCGGCCCTCCTGGAGCGCTAAAAGAGAACCAAGAAATTGTTTGCCTGAATTTGCATGAAAAGCCTTGGAGACATAATGAAAGGGAGTGACAGGCCCGGTGTCACCTTCTGCCAGCTAAATGACGGAAGAAAAATTTTCCTTTGCATTTCTGCATCATTTTAGGGCATTGATTCCCTCTTCTGCCCCTTTTCCCCACCCGCCCCCGAGCCCTGTACATCTGCCCCCCCCCGACTGCCATGGGGGCTGCCTGCTTCGGAACCTGGATGATACTTTGCCACCCAAGGAAGGATAGTCTGTCCCCTACAGAGATGTGGACCCTATTCCCAGCACCACAACAGTGTCTGTGTGCCCAGGGACCGGCTCTCCCGCCTTCACCCCAGGGGCAAAGTGGGGTTGTCCCTGCTCTGAGACACCCCATCCTGCTGTAGCTTTTCCCCAGTTTAGGAAGTCCTGTACAGTAGAAAGGGGCGCAGTGACACTAATTCAAGTCCCAGCCACTCCATCATTGCAGCTTGATACTTTCCTTTTGATCCACTCACTCGGCTGCGAGTAAGCAAGGCAAACACTCTCTCATGGGATGGACAGACAGATGTCTGCTTCCAGGGCTCCTCCTCATCGCCACGGGATTGTCAACCCAAACCTGCAACACCCTGTATGGGGCAGGAGCTTAATGATGGGGGTTTGCTGGTGAAACACCCACAGCATCGAGGCAGATGCTGCTGGGGTTTGCCTGGGGAGAGGATTCTCACTGGACTGACTTTGCAACGTTTCAGCAGCCAGCTCCTGCAGTGCCCAAACGGGACTCCAAATCCAAATCCCGCTTTGCCCAAGCGTGCTTGTATGTGCGTGTGTGTGCGCTGGCCGGTGCTGGGCAGCAGGCAGGCCGTGCAGGCAGCTGCCTCGGGCCGAGCTGCAGCCAACTTCCAGCAGTGGATTTGCTCACAAGTCGTATTTTGTGAAATTGCTGATTCCCACCAGCCTTGTGGAGTTTGCCGCCTTCCCCCAGCAGTGGTTATCCCCGGCTGGTGGATTTCCTTCAGAAAGGGAGCGCCTTCCTCGATTTCACACTTGCGGAGAACACCTGGAAATCACGATGCAAACAAGACCGAAAGCTCAGAAACCTGAAGGCAAATACTGGGATCACAGAAGACGCGATTAAAACGTAGAAACTCGTGATCGGTTTGGTTTGGGTCTGAGAGAGAAGACAAAATGCTCTGCGTTGTTTCATCAGGGCAGTACTGGGCCATCTCCTCCCTGGTGACTGTGGGTGCTGCTTTTGGAGATTCCAGCCTCTCCAGCCCCTCTGTGCCCAAAAAACTTCATCCCACACAGGTCTTCCCTCTCCTGCCTCCCCAAAGGGCTGCTCAAGCACCAGCACAAATGCTCTGCACGGGTGCAAATGCCTCCAGCTGGAGGTGCAGGGACCTTAATTGACTTTGTTTCTGTTTTAATCCATACACAAGGAAACGTCCCAGAGGTGGGACCAGCTCTTGCTGGGATCGCTCCCTCAGTCTCAACTTTTATTCCTGAGCTGATTCCTGCAATTCTCCTGGTGTGGCATCTTCTGCTGCCAATTACCCGGCGCAGGGCTCACAGACTGCAGCCCATCTAATGAGAAAAGGCTGTTCCCCTGCGCCGGCAATGAAGGGCAAGGGGAGGGAGAGCGACCGGGCTGGCGAGCTGTGAAAGCATCCACTGTGTCAGGGAGGGAGGTTCAAAGCAGCAATAATTCATTGCCTGGAGATTTCTTCCCCTCTCATAATTGGGGGGGAAGGCGGACGTAAGCCCCCACTCAGCAGATGGGTGGAAACGGCCATTTCAAAGACAGAGACTTTGGCAGGGGACCCCAAAACTGGCCCGGGGCAATGACAAGGGGGGTGCAAGGGCTTCATGAGCTCTGGCTCACATGGTCAGTCTCGCGGGACCCGCTCCCTCGCCATACTGCCACGGCCTCAAAACTCTCTTTCTTCTTGAATAGTAAATTGGTCCCAGCCATGCCCAGCTCCAGGGTCATCGGAGCCGCTGTCACCTTGCTCAACCGAGCAGACATCCTCAGGTTCAGAAAGCAATGCCTCTGAACCCTAGAAACCCAAGTTTTGGGGCACTGTGTTTTCATTTGCGTGGTGGGAGGTGGGGTTGGGAGATCAGCCCAGGTAAGGAGCACAGGCAGGGAGGGGTGTTCGTGTGATGCTCTTCCTGCTGTGATCCGTTTTCTCTGCTTTAACAGCAGGCTCAGGAGATGGCAGGAGCGCCAGCCGCCACTGCCAGCTGCAGCAGGGCTTTTGGGGGCGATGCAGCGGTATGGCACACAGAGGATGTGAATCTGCCCTGCCACAGGGCTGCATTTAGAGTGTTTAATCCTGGCACCTCACTAGCTGTGGCTCTGTGAGGGACCCAGCGGGGTCTGCCACTTCATATATGTTCCCATTTCGCCATCACCCTGCCCAGCCGGCATTTTTGCCTCAACATCCACATTGGTTTGGGGAGCTCTGGAAGGGCTTTGAAGCATGGCGGCAGCTCCCTGGCCACAGGTGAAGTTTTGCAGGGCTGGTCTGAGGATGCCTGGTGGCAGCAAGAGGGATGGATGAGCACTCATGTTGCATTGTGCCGTCTCTGGGGAAGGGATTCCCATCCACAGCAGGGCTCTGAGTGACAAAACACAATGGAGCAGCCAGCATCTGCTGGGGCATCCCTGTGGGAGGAGAGCCAATATGGGGCTCCCACCATGGGGACCCTGTGGGACATCATCTTGTCCGTCACCCTCCCACACCCTAACACATCTGCCCCAGTCCCAGCAGAGCAGCACTATCCCCTTTCCCAGATGGACATCTCCCAGGCACAACATGGGTGGCATCCACAGCAGACACGAGGTCCCACAGCGTGTTTCCTCCAGGTTTCTGCCTGCTTTTTACTCTCTGCAACAGCTTCTGCCTTCCCTTGCAGGGACCAGGAACCCACAGCCCATCTGTGCTGGCAGCATCCCACCCCACACAGGGTCACAGGCAGGCTGCGGAGCATCTGCACGCGGGAGAAAATACAACCGGAGTCACACAAGTGTCTTCATGCCACTGCTCGGAGAAACTGTGCTGAAACATTCTCCCTCTTCACTATTTTTCCCACCTCCAGCAGCGCAGTGGGAGTTTTCTTGCTGCTTCACCTCCCACGGCCAAGCGAAGGTGGGATGTTGTGTAACAGGCGCCCTCGGGAAGGGAAACTGAGTCACGGCGTGGGGGGGTCAGGGTCCATCCCCCCTATTTGATGGAGGGGAACATGGGAGGGCACTGAGCAAGCCCAGCTTCACCATCACTATGTGGCTGCAGGAGCCCCCTCTGAACTGGAGCTCGGGCGCAGCGGGGAGCATCCCTGCAGCAGACCTCGTTGCCATGGTGGGGAATAAACCTGCCTGGAGGGAGAGAGAGGAGAATGTGTAAACAGCCATTGCATCCCTGGGAAGGCTCGTATGCTGCGGCTGGCTGCAGGGGGAAAAAATCAGATGGAAAAATAAATGGCTGGGAATTAGGAGGGAGCTCTCGGAGTCAAACAGAGGGACCAAAAAGCCTGACTACAGAGTCAGAGAAGGAAACAATTAAAACTCTTGCGGTTTGGTGGTGAAATGAAAGCAGCATTACAGTGGGAAAATGTATATATAGCCAAGGAAGACTAGATAGCGGTCATTGTGTTATGGAAGATGTGAAATGTGAAGAATGCAAAAAGCAATATGAAAATGCCAGGGAAAAAAACATGCCTGGAAGGGCTAGGGGCAATAGGAAAGGAGATTTTAAAATTATATTTGTATTATTACAGACAAATGCTTAATAGAGATGGCAAAATTTCTAATGATGATACGTACCAGGCAGAAACAGGAGCAAATATTTCTGTTTGGTATTTGGAAATGACCAGGCAGCTATATTTGTCTCACGTTGGGCTGCTGAAGCGCTTTCTAGTTCATTAATGATGTGTCCTTATTAAATATCATCTGCCAGGAAAAAACACTGGAGAAGCGGTAGGCCAGGGTGCCTTGGCTCCATGCCCTGCCCAAGCTGCGATCACAGGTCCTGGAGCAAAGCCCGGAGCTGGGGATGCTGCAGGAGGTAAAGGGGGGGATAAAGGTGAGTCAGCTCCCAGAGAGGCGATGTGGGATGACCCAGATCGGTGCTGCCTGCTCAGGCTGGCTTTAATCCTAGGCAAAATAAAAGAGAAGCTGATGTAAGATTCAATTAATAAAGAATTAAAGGATAGGAATCTAATTAATGCCAGTCCACGTGGTTTATAGAAAACAATGTCTTGCCAAACAAAGTTGGTTCATTCTGTGATGGGATGATGGGTGGGATTAGCAGAGGTGACCGCGCGCTGCACCAGCACACGTTTTGTGGGGCCCTGGCTCTGAACTGGAGGGTGTTCTGGTCCTCCAAAACTGATGCAACGCCTGTTAGCAGAGGACACACAGTCAGGAAGAAATCTGTGCTACAAGCAGCTCACAGCATCACAAGGACCCTCACACTGCACAGCCCCAGCTCCCCCAGGCTCCTGGCCCCCTGGCAACCTGCGGCTGTGGCATGCACACCGTGACACGCACAGGGACGCTGCTCTGCCAGCCCGTAAGCTCTTAAGGGTTGGTGTTACCCATGTTAATTAAGGTAGAAGAAGGGGCTGCGCATTTATCGAGGCCAGAAGGATGCTTCCCACACTCGCTGGGGTGCACAGGAGGATTTTGGGGGCTGGAGGAGAGTGCTCCAGTGTGCGGAGCTGGGGTGCAAATGGGTGCTGTCTGCAGGGATGAGGGCTGTGATGCTGGCTGCAGAGGACGTCTGTCCATGGGCAGTGGTCAGTGTCGCTGCTCTCCCCGATCCGCCAGCACACACACAGCCAAATCACAGACCCGCAGACGAGGCACAGCGAAGGGGACAGGCATTGGTGTCATGTCTGGTAGAGCCACGTACATCTGGTATTCGGCCCAGAAAGTTAATCCTGTAGCTGGGCTGCTCCCCCACCCCCAGCACAGCATGAAGGTGCTGGTGGGCACCAGGTGGGCATCGCTCACACCCCCCGTCCATGGCAGGGGGTTTACCAGGGACTGCACATTTCTGCTATGCTGCACATCACTCCGTATTCGCTCCAGGGGAGGAATTATCCTTACAGGAAAACACAAAGATGTGCTACTCCAGCGGGTCCCAATGTAGCTGGCACCTCACCTAGAGGTGCAGCACCAGAGGGGGACTGCGAGAGTTGCTTGCAGGGCAGCGTGGGCTAGAAAAGTCCCTGTGTCAATGGGAAAGGAATGGAGAAAATAGTTTCTGTTCAAGGCACGGGAGCAGAAGAGAAGAGGGAAACATCGCGGCGGTCCCAGCATGTGTGGGAGCACCCTGGTGCCATGATCCTGGCCGACAGTGAGCCCCTGCGAGGCTCTGTTCCCACACGGCTGTCCCCACCTCAGGGACCATGTCCCCAGGTGGGGAGCAAAGAGGTACATCTGCGTTGGTTTTATCTGTGCTCCGGGGCTCAGCCCGCTTCAGCCTCATTGCGATTCCACGTCCTCGTGGTGTCTCCTGACACTGGATCATTTACAATGCCCAGGAGGCAAATACAATGAGTCATTATTATTAGTTAATGAAGCATCCAAGCACTAAACCCACAGTCTGCCGAACGGATGAAGAGCTCAGGCTGAATCCGATTTACCACGCATCTCGCTGGCTGCTCTGGCAGCGACGGAGCTGCCGCCTACCGCAGCCCCCCGGCCCCTTCCCCGCCACTGCAGATGCAGGCAGCAGCCAGGCGCTGGCAGGGAGCGGGGCCGGGAGCATCCATCCTGCTGCCGGGGCTGGCGAGCAGTGCTGTCTCTCCCCACTGTGTCAGCTTGCAGATCAGCGACCACCAGTAAGGCACCAGTATCTCCCCTCCTGCAGTGTCATGGGCTTGGAAGGGCAAAGTCCTGACACAGCACCGGCTTGGAAGCCACCAGATTCAAATCCACTGGCCCCAGGGGACAAAGGGCCCTGGTCTGCATTTTGAGCCTGCACCAAGGAGACCCGGGGGACAGGGACAGTGGAGGCGTGAAGGACACGACAAGTCCTTGGCCAGCAGCACAGATAACGCAGATTCTCTTAGGCTGCATCTCCCTTCCCAGAAGGATAAATATTTGATAACAAATTACTTTGAAGATAATCCACTTAATCCTTTGACATGTCTCCAGGTTTCACTGTAATTAAAGTGTGATTAATTTTCTGAAGAAAAGCTAAAACCCCATGCCTCTACTCACCCCCTGTCCCCAGGGTGCAAGTGAGGGGCTCAGCCCCATGACAGGAACGATGGGGTCCTGCAGAGCCTGCTGCCAGTGGCCAAGCAAAGCCCAGAATTGGACCCGCACACATCCTGCAAGGCTCAAACCACCAAGCTTGGAGCAAGGACATGAAAGCCAGACATGCCTCCGGCACTGGGAAGGGCAGACACAGGCGTGCAGCCCCTTGGAGCTGCTCACCTAGATGTGTCCCTGGACTGGGAAGGAGCTTTTGACCCCGTGTCACCTCCCCCTAATGTCTTCCCTCAGAGCCTCACCTCCCTTAGCCCTCGTCCTCTGTCCAAAGCAGCTGATATCCCACTGGTGTCCTTTTTGTAGGGCTGGGGTCTCCAGAGCTGGTAGGATGTCCACCCCATGCCCTCCTGCATCTCCCAAGGGCTGGTGCAGCTCCACACTGGGGGTTTCAGACGCTCAGCCCTTTAACCCCACCTTCATAGAGGCAAAACCATATCATAGGGTGTTTGTTCGTAGTGGGGAGCTGCCAGTGCAGAGCTGGTGTGGGCCAGGGAGCAGTGCAGAGGGGACATGTGCGGGCTGTGCCCCGCTGATGGAGCGGGATCACCTTTCCATTCCCCAAGCACCAAACCCAGGGTTGACTCAGCTGATCAAAAATAGAGAGTGAGGGGAGGTGTGAAAGCCAGAAAAAAAAAAAAGGAGAAAGGGAGAAAAAGAAAGAAAACTCAACCAACCTGACTAAGGCAATCTGCATCCACCTCCGCCTCCCCCGAGGTCCCGGAGCCCGGGGAGGGGGGACCCGGCTCGTGTAAGAGTATTTCAGAGCTGAGCCGTTGTGACATCTCCCCCAAGGTCCCAGCCATGGCAGGGCTGGTCCCCACAGGGCTGGTGGCAGCTCTGACGTGGTGTCACACTTCGCAGCACACCAGGAGGGGATCCGAGGGGTGGGGATGAGGGTGCTGGCAGCAGTTGATGTCATTAGAAGTGGAGGGTAGGACCCTCCCTCTGCTCCTCACTTCCCAGCACAGGGACTCAGACACTCAGACACCATGAGGTGCATCCCTCGTTCCCAGCTGTTTCCCTTGTCCCGCAGCTGTTTGCAGCAAAACCAGATTGGTTTTTCTGGCTTTCTGCTGGTCAGTGTTGAGTGGGACAACCCAGGAAGCTCCAGCTTCCCTATGGACCATCACTGACCCAGATTTGGGCAGTGTCCTTGAGGCAGTATGGGCTGACCTCAGCCCAGTCCCATGTGTGCCCCGTGGTCCCACTGTCCCCTGCCATTGGGGTAGAGTGGAGGAGAGGACAGAGGTAACCCTGGCTGCCGGCACTTAAATATTCCCCTTCACTCGTGGCAGAGCAGCTTTCCCGGCCAACACTGGGAGGATGGACCTTGCTGCATCCAACTCTGACTCTTGGTCCTGCACGACCAGTGTCACCACCTTGGTCTTCCTAGGCAATTTCTCAGGACTGAAGCCAACTCCTTTCCACCTGGGTTTCAATCCTGGATGCCCTGAAAAGTTCCCAGTCCCAGCAGAGTCCAAGAGGAGAGAGCTGAGCAGCCAGGAGGGTAAAGCTGCAGGGAAGGAGTTGATGGGACCTGCCCCTGCTTGGGGGCATGTCAGCACATCACAGGCATGAAGCCACCACCCTTGGTGCCAGGCAAGCCAAGCTGTCCATACCAGCCAGGAGAACATTAATTTGCTTTGCCCACATCTAATGAGGACGTGAATCCTGGCTAAAATTAACACTGTGCCAGTCCTGGTGGGGCTTTCTTTATTATCTGTCCCAGGATAGTTGTATCTCCAGGTCAACTCTGTTAAGAGAAGCTTTGGAGGTTGGGACCATTCGTCGTAGAGTAAAATCCCCCTGAGCGCAGGGAGCGTGTGAGAGTGGCAAAGAGCCACACTTATCAGATAGTTCAGCCCAGTGCCGGCTCTAAGGATGCAGATGAAGCTGCATTACTCAGAATATTGGGGTTTGCTATTGAATCCCAATAGCCGGCCAGCACTTTTGAAGCAGCAAACAGAGCAGGCACCTCCCTGCAAGCTGGGATGTTGCCCTGGAGCCACTTCTGCAGCAGGCACGCATGCACGGACGTGAAAATTTGCTGGAGAGAAAGAGCCAGTTGGCAAAGGCTGCCAAATTGTCAATGGAAAAAGAGTTACGCTGCTGAAGGATCAGTTATTCAACAGAGATGGCAGCTTCATTGCTGGGATGAATCAAAGAGCCGTGTCAGCCCGTGGCAGGGGGACTCTCTGCCCACACGGCCGTGCAGCCGTGGGGGTACGTGCTGCTGTGAGCCGTTGGCGCGATGCTGCGCTCTAAGAGCACAGTCTTTTTCCAATAAAATATTACTAGCTTTTGCATCATGAGGTTTGGGGGTTTCATTAAATTATAATGTTAAGGAATAAAACTCAGCACATTCCTGGTTTTTGTCTTGCTGGTACTCAGCACAGCGCAGTCTGCGAGGTAAGTGAGCTCTGCTCTGAGTACTTTGCTTTTGCTGTACCCCAGGGTAGCCCCAAGGAAGTGAAGAAACTGTTGCTTTCATAAGCCTTCCTCCCTTTCTCTTTCCTCCTCCTCTTCCCCCCAGCGAGCTCAGATTCCCAAACAAAACCAGGCAAAGAAACTCCCATGATGGTCACCGACAGAGCCCGCTCCCATCACCCAGCTACAGCAAGGAGCTGTATTTTAGGGGTCCCCCCGCTGGGCTTTCTGCATTTCTCCCTCCCTTTACAGCACCTGGACGAGCCGTACTGTGAAAGACCAAGGGAAGAGGGATTGAAATCACCATCTGCCTTGACCAGCACCTCCAAAAGCCGCTTGACAGCGCAGCAACCCCAAAGATTCTTCCCTGTCTCCGTGTCCTGGCCGGCCGTGACACGCAGGGGACTGGCTGAGCATCCCCGCTGTCCCCTGAGCCCTGGGATGCCCCTGAGGGCTGTGCCCACACATGGGGTCCATCCAGGGCAATGCCAGCAGGCAAGTTTTGCATTTATTTCCCTTGAAAACATCTCCTTAACGGGCACTTAACATTATGCTTAAGTGACAACGAATTACACGTTTTATTTAAGAGCAGGCACAAGGAACAGTGTAATTCCCTATAGACTAATGGCACATTTCTCCTCACAGACAGCCAATTAAATATTTAATCAGCACAATAGCCGGTTAAGTATTGTATATGGGCATAAATACAACCCAATACATTTCCACGCCACATTAAGCTGAAGCTTGTAGACACTTGTCTCCCCAGCATCAGGCACGACAGCTCAGTCAATGCATCCTTCGAAAGCAGATTCTATTTATTTTGTCGTATTAAGTAGGCGTCATTTCTGCCTCGTCCCAGCCAAGCATATTAACTCTTCAGCAGCATCATATGAATAATCTGCATCAAATTGTGGATTAGGGGAAGATTGCCTCCTTCCCGCTCAGCAGCTATCTGTGAGCTGACTGCAAATTTCCGTGAATAATTTCTCTTTGGGTCGCACCCTGGAGCTGCAGCAGCAGCTGGAGGGCCATTGCTCTTCGTGCTCCTCAGATGCTATAGAAGAGATGGGAGATTCAGCAATTAGAGACACAAGCTAGAGAAAAAAGGGAAAGAAAAGAATTCTGTTTCTCCTCATTTAATGGAGACGGCTGAGGTGAAAAAGACATTAAAAATTAGGTTTTCAGACAGAGCATCCCACAGGGAAGGAGGGACGGGGCTTCCAGGGATGCACCGGAGTGCTCAGTGCTCAGAGCTCTCGGTGAAGGCGCAGCACAGGCTGTGGCTTTGGGCTTGAGTGGGGTTTCCCACGGGCAAGCGGACCCGGCCGCGAAGGAGGGCAGTGCTGGATCCGTGCGTGCAGGGCTGTGCTCAGTGCGGTATACAGAGAGAGAAACATTCATTCCATTTTCCTACCGTCTAGGAGGTGTATTCACTCCACGAGTGTCTCCTTTTGGGCTTGGTTTCTATTCAGCTTTCTTTCAGTCTCCACTTCCCAAGCTCTCATCGGCTCAATAATAAAATGTAAGAATAAATCTATTTACGGTGCATTGTTGCAAAATGAATCAATATACCCGAAGCAAAGACAAGGCCAAATCCTCAACAACTCGAGCAGGCGGCTTTGTCTCGGTTGCAGTGGGTGCTGCCTCTCGCATCGCCCCTGTGTTTCTCAGGTAAGTGCTGTTTGCAAATGCAAGGGTCGTTCCTGCTACAGAAAGTTAAGCAAAGTGGGTTATTGACAGCTTATTTTCTTTTCTGGCTTCTGAGTGACTTCAGATACAAGTCAAAATCCGCTTCTCATTTCTGCAAGCCATGGTGATCGGTGCTGGTAAAGTACAAGAAGAATATGAGCCCCTGCTTGCAGAGCTATTCTGCTCTCGGAAAAGGGGTCTTTGCTTGATTTCATGATGAGCACATAACACAGGGCATGCTGTGAGACTGCACCTAAACACGGCAGAGGCTGAGCAAGAACGGGATGTAGCGTTAAACAGCGCCTTCCCTGCTCAAGGCATTTGTAGGGTTTGCACAGCACCGAGCTGGCAGAACGCAGGCAGGGGCAAGCAGGTGCCAATCTGCCCCACGCCGGGATGGAGCTCCCAAACATCAGGGACCATTTAACTAGAGGGGCACCAGGGTAAATCCTGCAAAATGTCATTGTAAAAAGGCTTTTCAAGGTTTGTGAGCCACCCTTTGGAGAGCTGGGGGCTGTGAAAGGACAGACACTGTGTGGAGGGAAAGATCAAACTATGGGAGGGACACCATATTTTAGCTATCTTAGAATAGTTCCTATAGAAATCTTTTAAGCTACATAAAGGCTTGGGGAAAGCGAAGGCTACGTGGCTCGCTGGAGAATGACGAACAGACTGGGCACCCCAGCACTGTCCAGTGCCATGACCAGAGCTGATGGGCTTGGCCAGGCTGTGCAGGTCCACACCTTCCCAGTGAGCTGTGGTGGCCAGCTGGCGCCATGATAACGGGCTTCATGAGCTCTTAGTGCTTTAATCTCACAAGTTATTTCGTCCTCAGCCAGGCCATGAGCACGCTTGTGCCGATTACATCATCTCAGATGAAGCTTTAAGCCCCATGAACGCCACTGGTTATGTGCCCATTGCCTTAATTACAACCTGAATTTCATGAAAGGTTAATTTGATCCTAGACACAGGGAGAGACAGAGCTGGGACTCTGCCTTCAGGTACCCCCAGCCACCCTCATTGGATTCCTACTAATAAATCTCCTTCCATTAGGAAACAACAGGCAAGTGCTAAGGGTGATTTCAACTTTTCTACCTCTGTTGCTCTTAGTTCAACCTCTGCAACAGCTGCCAGGAGCCATAAATCATGGAGCACAGTCCTGGAGCTGGGGATCACTGTCTTGTAAAACAAATATCTTCCAGATTTTCTAGCACCTGATGCTGGTTACAAACTGTTGGTTGTCAGGTTCTTCCTCCTCTCTTCCATTTATTTCCCAGCCCTGCATCTCTGTTACTCCTTGTCTGCTATATATCTCCCTTTTATTGTTATTTCTTTCCCCCCTTTGTTTTAATAACTCTTTTACTGTGGATTCTTGTAAAAACAGCTGCTCTAGCCAGTAAAAAAAAAAAAAAAAAAAAGAATATCTGGAAACAGATGCCCTGGCATTACTTCAGCTGTAATCTGCTAGATTTATAATTCCTCTTCAGTTCAATATTGATTCAGAATAAAGCAACTCAAAACATACTCGCAGCTCACAGCTTTTTTTTAGTGTTTTTCTATCTTTCTTCTTCTCTGCCATGACATTTCTTTTCTCTTCATCCAAACAACTAAAAACGTACAGAGGAACAAACCAATGCAAGCTGATGAGAGACACTCAGGTGCCTGCAGAGCAGAGGGTTTATGTCTGGGGAAGCTCAAAAGAATGTTGTCAGCTGATTTTTTATTGTTTTAATTTCTTTCCTCTTGTCCAGCATTATCTACCTCCTCTCAGCATCCCCCCTTACGTCACTCCCCTGCGTTTCAGGGACTTACAGAGTCCCCGAGGTTCACACGGAGGCAGTGGCAGCCCGGCAGCCCCAGGCTGGGGCATGGTACCTGCCGGAGGATGAGGTTGTGGCCATCCCCCTCGGGGTCTGGCTGCAGGAGCCCAGGGGATGGGCACTGCGGCTCCTGACCCCATCTGCTGCTGAACGGCTGTACAGGAGTTAGCGAGTCCCTTGACACCACATTGAAATGGAAAAGATATCATTTCCCTTTGGTAAAGTGCCTTGAGAGCCCTCAAAGAAGGGCAGGAGAAAGCTATTAGCACGCTTCTTTCAGGTCTATAAAAAAAAAAAAAGCCCATTTAGGATGAATGTATTAAATATACAGCTTGTATTCCCACCGGCAAGCACAGGCACCAGGAGACCTTACAGCCTGCCTGTAAGTGGCTCGAGGGCCACACCATCCATCCACCAGCATACGGATTTCTTCTGACTTACCCTACACCAATGAGACTGTACCTAAGTGCAGAGCAGAGGGCTTGTTTGGGGCGTAAAAGAGGAATCTGCTCCTTTCAACATTTTCCCACACATCAGATGGTGCCATCTCTCTCTTACGCCTCAGTTTCTCTCAGGGCTATTTGATATGAATGGTTGGGACTATTTATGCCCAGCTCTTCCCTTCCAAGTCCGGTCCCTCCATGCTTCCTCCTGACAAAGCTCTGCCAGCCCTACAAGCCGTATCTTCCCGGCAGAGCTCTCATTCGGGTACTGTAAATTAGCCTATTGATTTCTCCTTCAGCAGAGGAGGTAGCCTGGGCTCTCTTTAGCTTGCAAAACTCCAGGTGGTCTCCAGTTATCACACCTCATCCAGACGGTACTGCCCATGCTCTCCAAGCCCAGTACAGCCCTCTGGGTTCCCCTGAAGGTTCCCCCTGGATCTCCCCTGCCCCTCTGGCTGCCTTCGCCCCCAAGAAGAGGGCACCAGCTCAAGGGCAGCACACGAAGCTCAGCAGCCACACGTCTCTGTGCTTACCTAAAGCCAGGTAGTAAGAGGCACAAATTTAGGAAGTGGAAGTAAAGGATCAGCCCTATGATAGGGTGAGAAACGTGGCTCCCAGCAGAGCTACACAGCTGCAGGGCACTTGATTTGGGGAAAGCAGGTCTCCCAGCCACCAGCCAGCCTGGCTGGCTCAGGCAGGCAAAATGTTCACCGATTCCTGTGTCAGCCTGGGGCTGGGAAACCCTCAGGCTATCATTTACATCCTTGTGCCCGGAATGGCAGAGATGCTTGCAGAGATGCTCCCAGAGGCTCTACATGAGCAGAATAGCTGCTCTCCATGCTGTCTACCTGTGGACTGGGGTGTCCTGTCCTCCTCCAACATGAGACCGTATGGTGGGGTGCGTGATTTCTCCAGCAGGCAGGAGGGATGGGAAGGCGCATGGTTTTAGCAAGCTCACAAGCCACTTTCAGCATGTTAGCTCAACCTGGAATATGCGCTACCAGGGGAAAATGTCACAGGCAGAGGTGGCTTTCTGTGACAAGAGTCCCCCCAGTCCCCAGCCAGATGTTGGACAGAGCCTGCTTTAACCAGACAGCCAACTTCTCCCGCTCTCTGCCCTGTCTGCAGCCCAGCACAGCACACGGGCAGTCCTGGAAAGCCATCAGAGAACAGCAACGGTGAAATAACTGAGTGCTTCCCCCAAAGCATCTCACGGGGCAGAGGTGGTTGTGGGTCTGGGGGTGCCCCTGTGCATCAGCACATCTTGAACATGTCAGCTGTGTGACACCGGGAGCGCCTCCCTGGATCTGTACTCAGCTCTCAACAACAGCAGTGGGTTTTGCAGCTTCAGTGTATCACATTTTCTTTGCCATCCCCTCCTTCCCACAGGAACATCCCCAGGATTGAGCCCATACACGAGGTCTGAGGTCTGCCAGCCTCAGAGCTGGGGGAAGAGCTGGGGCCCATCACCTGCTTGAGGTTTGCCACAGCGCCCTTGAAATCTTCTTGTGCAAAACAACTGGGATTTAACAAATTGGCAATCTCTGAGGGGGAAAAAAGTAATGTTCTGTTGGAGAATTTCCAACCAGCTCTGTGGTCACTATATTTTTCTTTCAAGAACTGATGTGTTGGCAGAGATGCGCTCCCCATACGTGGTCCCTTGGGGTGGCCCCTCTCTCCCACGTCTCTCCCACCTCCCCGACTCATTTCCAGCATTATTCCCTGCTGCGGTCTGTCACCATTGCTCTGGCTGTTGGTTATTCCAACAGTCAGCATTTCCAGGAGTGTGCAGGCAGGCAGCCTTTCCTACACAGTCTCCAGTGCCTGTGGCAGGGATGGGCCCCATCCCCGCCCCGGGAGGGACGGGGTCCCACGGGGAGCGGGGCAGCGTGGGGAGGGCTCACCCGCCCCGGCAGTCACCGTGCCGGGAGCTGGCAGAACCGACACCAACTGATCTGGTGTCGTCTTAATTTGATTATTTGTCGGCTGCCTTCAGGGTGCTGCAGGACGATGTATTCAGCCAGGATGCGCACATGGGTTCGTGACAGAGATTCATTAGGCTTATTGCATACCCCGTTAGACACAGTTACAAGAGCAAGTGGCTCTGACAGAGCTCTCTAGCAAGATTTGCAGTAGCACTGCTCTTTCTCAGTCTGTCTATTTATAATTTCTGGGAGGGAAGAGGGAGCTGGACATGACAGTAGCTGGAGAAACAGCCCGTGTAAGACCATAGGACAGTCCACATTGCTGTAATCCCTGTGCAAGGAGCAGGGAAATGCTATTTCCCAGATGAGAGGATGAGAGGATCTCTTCTCTGGTGCTGGACACATTTACTGTGCGTTCATGAGGTCCTTCTTTGTTGGCGGTGGGTAAAACACCCTCCAGAAGAAGGAAGGGCAGATCTCTCCTGCTCTGCGTTGGTGGCAGTGAGCAGTGCTGGGCTCTGCCGGGAGCTGGCGGGGACCCAGGACGATTCTCAAACCTTGATAAATCACAGCGTTTCTTCTCCCTTCTCAGACAGCCCAGCAGCAAAGCAAGACACTGCTCTCTGAACTCCGGTTCACCTGGTTCCTCCCTCATTTGCTCTCCCGGGCAAACCCATGCGTCAGCTCCAGGCTGAAATCTGGGAGTCCCAAAACTGACCTTGGCTTTCTTTTTTTTTTTTTCCAGTTTCCAACAAATTAATTAAGCAAACATCAGATCTGCAGCTGGGTGTGCTGGGCACAGCAGACGGTGATCACCTCCCCTTTGCCTCTGCCTTGGTAGTAGGGGAACCCTCAACACCACCCCTCCAGCCCCAGCCCGCTGTGACAGTGACTGCACAGCTCAGGCCAAGGGACATTTGTGCTGTTGTTTCCCCTCTGCTGCCTCTCTGTGATACGGGCAGGGCTCAGCCTCAGGTGTCCCTGGAAGGATGAATTTTCCTGACTCCTCTGAAGCTTTTAGGTGTGTTTCCCAGGGGGGGTACGAGTCTGGGGGAACCCCATGGGAAGTGCTTTGTCTTGCTGTGTTATGTACTGCAAGATGATGGTTATTAGCACACTCGAAGAAGCTGCCAGTTATCTTTCATCCTGCTGTATCTCCTGGGAATAAGGCAGAAACCTCTGCATAGTGCCTTGTTCAATAGGCTCAAGTCTTAACCATGGGGTCCTTTGGGCTGCTGAATTACAAATTAACCATGGGGCTGCTCAATTACGAATCCTCAGCAATAACAACAGTGATGTGATATGACAACCATAGCCTGGGATGTCTCTGGTGTCTCTTGTCAGCCCTGCAGACTCACCTTCTAAGCAACATGGATGTAGGACACGCAGAGATTTGCTTACCAGGCTTCCTCCAAAGGCAGCATCATCCCTCCTCCCTTCCTACCCCCACCCCAGCTCCATGTTGGTGCCTCCATGTCTTCCTGCAGAAGGAGCCCGGGGAGCGGAGGCAGATTGCCATCACTGAGAACTTGTGACAGCGAGTTTTCCTGACCATCCCAGGTTAATCACTACCTGTCATGCATGCAGCCACTCAAGGTTGTTCTTCACTGCCCCAGGAGATTCATTACCAGGTGGACTGCCTTACAGGGCAGGCAGAGAGGAAGGAGGAGGAGGAGGGTTTGAGGGATGGACTGCAGACTTCAGGGGGAGGAGAAGGAAGGACGTTTGGGACCTTCAGGACAAGGGTAGCATTCTGCATGCTGAGCTTCAGCTCTTCAAGTGCAAATGTCTGGTCCAAGCGAGTCACTGCAGCATCTTCTGTAGTCAAAGAAGGGAAAAACACCTCCAAAGGAGTGTCTGCCTTTTAGAAATGCCTTGTGGAGAGACAACTGCCTCTTCATTGACCTCTGGATAGTCCATGTGTATTTCCATATATTAGAGTTAAAGAATAATGGGATTTCAGCTGAACGACAAGGTTCAGCTGATGGGAGGGGAGCGGTACAATTCTTTACACAATGTTTCTGTGTGTCTTGGAGGCCAGAAGTGTTAACAGACTCTGAAGCAATCTGTGATATTGATAGAAAGAATGAGAGCAACCCTGGGGATACTGGGCAGGAGGAAGGAAAAGGGAGGGTATCCAAACCTCCAGCTTTGGATCTGAAAGACAGAAAACAGGGAACATACACCAAGTGGCTGAGCAACTCTGTCACTGACTGATGGCTACTGGGAGCCTGGAGGAGTGAAACTCCTTGAAGATGCAGAGGGCAATGTCTTTGAGTTACAGCAGAGGCGTTGACCTGACCTGGCACACCTCTTCCCACAGGCCTGAGCAGTGACCTCCTGGTGGGGCAGAGCTCTTGCCTCTCCCGGTGCTTCACCACGGGTCAGTATCGCAATGTCAGCAGACACTGACCCTCCCAGTCTCATCCTCTCATCCCACCCCACACCCACGTCTGCCTTGCTTTTCTGCTTCTCAAATGCTGTTTTATCCGCCTTTCTTTTTAGAGACAGAAAATAAAGGACAAAGGACCTGGTTTCTTTCTGGCTCTTGAACACAAGAGCCCTTGGAGAGGACCTATTTTAAGAAAGGAGAGCCTTCCCCCCGCTGGAAAAGCGGCTCAGTAAGGGCAGGCTCAGTGCCGTGCCCTCCAGTCGGGCACTTGAGACATCTGCTAGCAGCCACTTCAGCCGCCAAATGCTCATCCGGCAGCATCAGAAATCAATGTCTGCAAGACGTGCCCCAGCAGGATTCATGGGGAAAGAGGGGAGATTCGTATCTTGGGGAGAAGCCTCTACCCCACCCCACCTGCACCGGTTCACCGCCCGGGCAGCAGCAATGCCACCTTCTCCCCAGGGTGGGCACCCCACGGATGACAGGTGAGGGCACCTGCTGGGTGGCTCGGACCCCCTCCAAGGCTGAACATCTCATGCTTTCAATCCACAGGGCTGTAGAAGCAGGAGGTTACCATGAGAAGGGCAGCCCGGGCTCTCCTCGTTGATGACAGTCATTTATTTTCAGTATGAAAAATCCTGAAGCTGACTTTATGGCAGGGGCAGAAGGCAGGGCAGGATCCCGCAGAAGCCATTTGGCATATCTCACTCTGTGCTTAGCCCCAGGCTTGTGCTCTGGGAACACTTCTCACCTTAGAAAGCCCCAGTGTGTCCGGTCCAGCCTTGCCTGGCAGGTCATTCCCTGTGTTTTTGATTCTCCACTTGGGAAGGTGCTTCTTGACATCTGTTCTGAGTTTGGTTCTCCTCTACATTTTATAGCTCTTGTTCATCTCCTCTTGGTGGGGCTGAGTGCAGTAACTTGAGATGGTATTATTCATATCGCTTAAGCTTTTATGCTCTTCACTTAAATTTTCTCATAACCAGCTTTATTTTTCTCTTTCTCCTGGCTATCTCCAAGCATTATTTTAGTGCAGGGTTAAGCATCTTTACCCTTCTTTCCCCTTTCCATAAGGTTATTTTTTAATGGTGTAAGTGGAGTTTATCACACTTAGCAAATAACCCATTAAAGGAGAGCTTGAGCACAGAAGTGTTCTTGATCCACTGCAGATCCACCCTGAAGAAGACCTCAGACCCAAGCGCTGCTCCTCTCATTCCGGAGTGCATCCAGCAAGCTGACAGAAGACCTCTCCTCCAGGTTCAGCTCAGTGATGCACAAACTACTCACGTTCATAGGAAAGCTGCAAACCTCCCTCGAAATCAGCTCTATCTTCCTCTCATATATGCATTGGAGAATGTTTTAAGTTCCTCCTTGCTAAAACCATGCAAGCCCAGGGCGAGCACATTTTGAAAGCTGGTACCTGTTCCAAGCATGAACGGCTGCTACGGGAAACAGTCAAAAAAGTGAGGCTGACGACTAAGATGTTCAAAGCTGCCTTAATTATTAGAGCATGAGCTTCCAAATCCCTCAAGAAGCACAGAAAATGTTGGCCTCAAAAGTTACGGTGTGCTCAGAGAAGCAGGAGCCAGGGAGTTTTGGGGACATCTTGACTGCAGTCTGCCTGGCTGACTCCGTTGGACTTGGAATCAGTCCGATTCATTGCAGCAGCTCTGTATTCAGAGCAGAGGGAGCAGACAAGGCTCATTGCCTATTCCAGCCAGAGAGACTGCAACAACAGTTTCAGTTTTCATTTTTTAAAAAAATAAGATTACTTGAGGAGATGGCCAGGAATAAACCCTCTGTCCCCTCATCCCCAAACTGAGCCCTGCTGATAATTAAGCACAAACTATCAGGGCTGCTTTGGGAAAACAGTGCTAGGACTAAAGCAGCCTGACATGGTTCTGTGCAAGGCTTTGCCTGGAGAATGGGGGTCCTCCCCAACCACCAAAGCCCGGAGGGGAGAGCAGGGACCGTTCAGTCCCTGCAAAGTGCAGCAAGGGCTTTTTCTGCTCAACCAGTAATGGTCCTGCCAGTTGGGCAACTTGACCCAGAGGTGGGTAAGGGATTCAGTTTACTCTTGGGGGAAAAGCACATTTCCATGCAAAGCAAATCTCCGGATACGTTGGTGCATCTGTTTGCAACATGGAATGCATGAGGCTCACATCCCTCCTTGCTTCACTCTCTGTTCCAGTATTTATCCTCCCAGCAAGCCATCGCCGTCTCATCCTCCAGGACTGTGCTTCTACTTAGACATCAGCAATTTCCCCTGCCACAGGTGATCAGTGAAATTACCCACCTGATTTAAGGACAGGGGAGTTAAAAGACTGTTACACTCCGGGAAACTCTTCCAACAGCTTGGTTGCTTTTGCACCTCTCCAAGCTGCAGACAGACCCAGATGCTCCTTCCACTTTGCACCAGGCTGGAGGAGCCACTGCTGGCAACGGCACCACTTTCCAAGCAAGACCCTGAGCATCCTCCAGCAGCATCCAGCTTCAGCCACCTTCTCCTGCCCCACGCTGCTGGGCTCTGCTTGTCCGAAGTAAATGCAGGCAGATTTCCCAATTGACCACAGGGGTTTTGCTTGCTCAGGGAGATCCACTGGGAATATCAGCATTTTTATTTTATTTATTTTTCTGCTAAAAGCTGCACACAGGTCCTTCCTATGCAGATAAACCCCCCAGTCAGTCATGCCATAGATAACTCCGTACTTAGCTTCCCAGCCAGGGTGCAAGGATTCACGGATGTTGATGCTGTCTCTCCATCCCTGGGAGGGATGGGGAGAGGGTTGGTTTCCCTCCCACAGTGCCAGGGCTTGCAATTTCTTTTTAAAAGCCTATAATCATCCTCACTTCTGTGAGCTATTCAAGCATTTGCATTGTTTCATAGCATCTCGAGTGCCGGCTGGAAGCAGCTCCAGGTTTCGGGGGAGCCCAGCAGGACTGCTGTGGGGGCCGTGATGGCGGGAACCCCCCACTGAGCTGCAGAGGAGGGCTGTGCTCCTGCCAACAGGTGAGCTGGTTCCTGGGCATTGCCTTTTATCAGGAACGAAAAAGAAAAATGGGGGAAAAAACCCAACAAATCAATTCTGTTCACATGAGAATTGAGCTGAAAGGATAAAGAAATGCCATGGAAAAGCAAGTCCGGGTGTGACACAGCCACGGCTGAGATTCATTCATTTTTAAAAATATTTTTTTTCTTTTCTCCTCCTGGTTAAAAACAAGGTTTGCAGAAAAGAGAAAGCATCACCCAGCATACAAACATCTATCTTAAAACCCTCCCAAAGGATAAGCAGAGGAGTTGACTTTCCCTAAGGGTGCAGCTGTCTGACACAGGGAACAGTGTGAACACAGAGACCTGGACCGGAGTTTCCCTCTCCATCCCCCAGAGTGGCAACACGTACCTGTAGCATCCGTGAACCCAAGAAAAAAAACTTGCATGATATTTCGCTCCCCATTTCCCCTTTGCTATTAGAGGCAGATATGCCATCCCTCTGGCAGTATTTTCTTCCTCTAACCTGTGCCATTTGGCTGGCAGAGCAGATGGGGGCACAGAAAGCCGGGTCTTGTCTCACTCATGTCCACTCATCAAGAGAGAGGGGATCCCATAACTGTTCAGCTCTCTTGCAGGGATGCAAAGGACGTGCTGCTTTCCATTATCCACTCCAGCAGGATTCCCAGGATCAGAATCCAGCCCTTCACATGAGTCAGTCCTTGCCCTGAGGAGCACCAGAAGGCAGGAGAGCACTGATTCCCTCCTGATGCCATCTTGTTTCCATGCTGTCATGCCATCTGTGGGCTTTATCCCAGGAACTCCTGTCACATCCACTCCCGTTAGCATTTTGCAATGCTCTCTTGCCCTCTCCCAGCATCTGCTGACCAAGTTCCTCTGCCCACCCCAGCTCCCCATCCTTCATCCAAGGTTTCATCATGCCGCTACCCACTTTTCCTGTGCTCTGCCCTGCAGCATCTCAACATGAGCTGCAAATCAGGCAACCCAGCTCGCTAGCAAAGAGAGCTTCCAAATGGGGATTGAGCTGCTGTTAATTTATCCTGTATTTGTTTTGAAAAGATGCCTTTGGAAGGTACACCATTTCCCTTTCCATTTAGAGGCTTAACAGCCACAGGCTTTCTTCTTTCTCAGAAACATAAATCCATGTTTATTTTGCAAATATCCAATTAATCCCCCAGGCATTGCATCCAACAGGCCAAAATCAGAGCTCTGTCTCCACCAAAACACTTCAGGAGAAAGAGGAGAGGGAGAAATGCTGGAGCTTTAATAGAAGAAACACATCTATTTATTTGGGACCTAGGCAGCTTGTGGGCTATAAATGATTTTACTTGGTAACCCCAATGGGATTCACTCTGTCTTAAAGTGGGAAGGAAAGACTTGGAGCATCCTTTTCCAGTGTGACCACCGAGGAGCAGCCAGTCTTCAATTCCTACGAAGCTCTTCAGAGGGTTTGATTGTTCAGGATGCTCTCAAATACAAAATACTGATCTACCTGCAGCACGAGCCGTATTCTGTTCCCAGCTAAAACTTGTGCAACTCTGCCGAAGTCAATTTATGAGGCAAACATTTAATTTAGCAAGCAGGCACACAATCCTAAATTTAAACATATGTCAAACCAGCTAGTAGCTTTGTTTTAATTAACTCTCAAACTTTGCGGCTGTCATTTCTTTATATAAATGAGGATGTTCTGCCAAGGGCAGGCTGTAATCCTGTGTGCATACCTACGAAACCGCCTGCTATTTCACGATCACTTTTCGAAGAGCTCTTGCAGAGGCAAGGGGATGTGGATGTTATTATAAGGGTCCATATGGCAGTACGCTGGCGCTGCAGTATTAAATCAGAGGCATTGTAGCTTTCCAGCCTAGATTCTCACAGTACCAGGTAACGTATATGTAGCTTTATTGTTGTACAATTTTAGTGGCTATGCATTATTCAACAGCGGCCAAAGTCTCTGTGCTGCCGGAGGTGAGTCAGTGATGATAAAGGGAATACATTTTGCTCTAAAGGCAGGAGCAAAGGGATTTCACGGGTCGGTATCTTCTCCACCCACGGAGGAACAATGGAAGCATTAACATTTCTAGTAAAGAAATCAGCTGGCAACAAATTCTCATCGATAGTTAAAATGAAAATACAACCTGCCTTAACATGTAGTTAGAGTTAGGAACTGTAACCTACTCTCTAAATTAAATGCTTTCCTGGATAATTTGGCTATGGCAGCAGGCACTGAAATCTGCTGGAAGATGCCATCTAGTGGGTTATGGAAGTTTATTTAAGTTTAAATCCACTTGCTTGTGTGGAGCGAGGGTGGCAAGAACTGCAGACGCTGGGGTTTTCAGAGACTTTCTGTTGTTGTTTTTCTAAGAAATAAGAATTTCCCTGTGGGGGTTTACAAGGGAAGAGACCTAATATTTGTTTTTGCTAGTCTCCCCAGCAGAGCACTGGACCATCACAGCTTTGCTATTGACATTAGCCAAGCCACACGGCCATTCCGCTGGCAGGGCCTCTTCCTAATCACAAGGGCTGTTTGCTCTTCACTTAAGAAATAAATCCACTCCTCATTTTTGAAAAGCTCTACTGCCGTTGTTTTCTTCTTATAAAAAAGAACAAACCAAAACCCACCATCCCGTGCCTATAAATTATCTAGTTTATGGTACAATGGAAGCTGCCTAGTCAGTACCCAAATGAACAGCACTCCTTTTTAATAGGAGCCATCACCAGGGACCTGATTTGGAGCAATCCCGCCGGTGGGTAAGGTCAGGTAAGGGGATCGATGGCATCTCCGTCCGTGGAGCCCTGTGTCTGTGGGGACAGCTGCAGCCCTTGGGGAGCACCTACACCCCTTCAGGCTGCTCTGCCCCCATCCCCCGCAGACCCTGGCCCTAGCCCAGGCCCTGGGCCCCGTGTAACCCCGGGGGCCGATTCCTTCTCGCCGTTCCCCCCGGCCGGTCTCCTCCGGTACCGGCCCCGTCCCAAGTTGCTCCATCCCTTGCAAACCCCTTATAATTTTTTAGGGAGAGCATCAGCCGGTGCCGAGCGCCTGCTCCCCCCGCAGCGCCCCGCCAGCTCCCACCGCGGGGGCCGTCGCTTAATGAGCGTGGTTAATGCCGCTGGGCTGCTAATTGCGGAGCCTCCCTGGAGCAATTAACCACCCCCCACCGACCGCCGGTTCGGAGCCCGCTCCCGCCGCGCCCACCCAGGCCCCCGCCGGTGCCATAGCCTCCTTCCAGAGCCGTTATTAGAGAGTCATTAAGGGAGGAGAGTCATTAGCGGGGAGCGAACTGGGCGGGGGGAGCGGAGGAGGGGGCGTGGTTTCGGCGGGGCGGGGCCGCCCTCCGGCGGCGATGGGCGGGGCGTCCGAGGCCACGCCCACTCCCCCCCGCGCGCGCGGAGCGGAGCGGAAGTGCTGGAGTTGCCGCCCGCCGCTGCCGCCGCCGAGCGCGCGGGGGAAAGTTGGGCTCCCTCAGGGCGGCGGCGGGGGCGGCCGGGCCGGGCCGCGCTCCCTCCTCCCCTCCCTGCTCCGTCTCCTCCTCCCCGGCGGTGGCTCCGATGCGGCGGAAGCAGAAGCGGCTGCTGCAGGCGGTGGGGCTGGCGCTGGCCGCCCTCGTCTTCTTGCCCAACGTGGGGCTCTGGTCCCTCTACCGCGAGCGGCAGCTGGAGGGCGGCGGGGCGGCCGGCGGGGAGGGGGCCGCCGCAGGGCCGCCGGGGGCAGCGGCCGGCGAAGCGCCGGTGAGTGGCGGCGGGGTGGGGTTGGGGGAAACGTGGGGTGTGGGGGCTGAGCGGCCCCTCGTGTGCGTTGGGGGGGGTGAGGGGTTGTCTGCCGTGGGAGTGGGAGCAGCCGCCTTCCCGTGAGGTGAGGGCGGGAGGATTCGTGTGGGGATGGGTGCGCCCTTCTCCCGTGGCACCGGGGGGAAGCCTCGGCAGTGGCTGGGGAGGGGGGGCGAGAAGCAGCAGCCGCCCCTCGTAGAGGAGGAGGAGGAGGGAGGGGAGGCGAGGCGAGGCGAGGCAGAGGAGAGAGGGGGGGAAACGGGGGGCTCCTGTGCCCCTGAGGAAGAAGCTGTTTTTCTGTAGCCGGTGTCTGGGTTGGAGGGGGAACGCGAGTACTTTCTTGGCAGTTTGCGGCTGCAGGGACCGGAGGGTCTGCTTTCCTTTTTTTGGCTGAGCTTGGTAAGGGAATAAAGCGAGGTCTTTGCTCGTTGCTCCAAGGAATAAGGGAGGGGAGCTTGTCCCATCCTTGCAAAGAGGAGGACTGTAATTCGGTCTTCCAAGGGTGCGCCTTCTGTGCCATTTCTCTTTACCTGCCTTGGAAAGGTACGGGGGAATGAACATCACCCGTTACCTCTGGGTCCCCGCAGAGCTTAAGGCAAGGGCTCACAGAAAGTACCAGGTGGAGCTTGAAGATTATGGCTGTGTACTGATCCTCCTTTGGGGAAAGGGGAGTGGATAACTCTTCTGAAGAGAGAGGCAGAGGATGCCTGCTGGATACGTGGCCTGATGATATTGCAGCACATGACTGCATTCCTTTCTTGTCCCGCTGGTGTAGTAGTAAATTTACCAGACAAACCCTTCTGCTTAGCGTGCGAGACAGGAAGGCTAGATCACCCAAATTAGACATTTGGAAGCTCAGTTTAGCTGCGTTTACTTTTGGCTTTGTAATTACTTTATCCCCTCATGGGTTTGGCTTTGTACCATTAAGAATGATTGGGACTTGAAAGCTTGAAATGTCAGTGTGTAACTATCAGTTCAGCTGCCACTCTACAAGGCTCTGCTTGTTCAAAACCACTTAAAACTCTTAATTGTCTAAATCTTTCCCTCCTTGGAGAAGCAGGGAAACCTACTGTGGCAATTTCTGCTCTGAGGGAGAGAAAGCTCTCAAAAAGAGGTATAGTCAAACTGAGGCTGAGCTTCCTTCCCAGAAAAAAACGTTTTTGTTTTCAAATTCAAGCATTTAGTGCAAGTCCAGGTATAGCCATGATCATATCCTTGTAATATCCCACACCTGATAAGAGAAGGGGTCAGCTGTTACCTGCCATAACACATAAATTTGTAGCAGATCCTCAAATCTGCACAGAAATCCCTTTAACGTACACAGTGATCATTATCTGCCTGGAGTTCCTGATGTTACTGCCTTATGCTTGTATTTCTGTTGGGTGCAGGGAACCTATTTTGCATGATTGATAAATATCAAGCCTGTAGTCCACTGCTCCATAGCTTCACATGGTATGGTGTTATGGCGAAACGAAGACCATCATAAAATCGCGTGTCTTCCAGAGGTTATGAGGAGGAAGTTGGTAATTATTCTTAGGAGCCTTCAAAGATGAAGGTAGCGGTTTGTTCTACTTAAATCTGTAAGTGATGAAAAAACAGCTACAAGTTGACTTTTTATTTTTGGTCTTCCAAAATTGCCCTTGTACTGTGGGCTTTGGGTAGCTGTAAGCCAGGCAGTTCCTACGGTGCATCATTGCTGATTTCTGTGTATGTTCAGTGTTCTCAGTATTTAGATACCCTGTATTGCCTGTGTTGTACAGAATGTTAACTCCATTTTTCTATATGTCTGTTTAAAGTATGGCAGCTGTCAATAAATGGAGATCTGCTTTTTTTTTGATGGTGTGTTGAGCTGGGCAGGAAATGTCTGTGCAGCTTATGGGAGAATTCACAATAAAACCTCTCTGCACTTGTGTAAATCAAAGTTACTGGGTTTTAGGCTGAAGGCTTCATCTTCCAGTCTAATTAATGTGGAGTTATGGGCTGCAGTGGGTCTGTGTGTGAAGATATAATTGCATCGTATGCCTGTTTTTTTGAAGGATTGGGCCCTGAAATGATAGCTCCTGTTATACAGAGCAAGGAAAAACATACCCTAAAGGACAACTGGCTGTCTTGATAAAAATTTCAGATGAAGCAGAATAAAGACAAACCAAATGTTTGGGTTTTTTGCTGTTGTCATAATCTGCCAGCTGACTGCCGAGAGTTTTTTTTTGGGCACCCTCAGGTTCAGTGGTTACAGCCTTTCTTCCTTGGCCATGACAAGCATTCATGATTTTTGTCCTACTAATCAACTTCCAGCTTGTAAATGAGTATGCTGTTTGTCTGCTTGTTCATGAAGCCATTCGGTACAGCTGACTTCTTAATACCAAAACTCTAGATGATAGGAGGCTATATCATAAAAAATTATATTTGTAGCACTCAGAAAAGATATTCTTGTGTTTCTGGCTTTAATTTGCCTTTTTGTGTAGGCTAATCTTTGAATTGAGGACATTTCGGATGTGATACAGAATTGAGCTTTTCAATGAAATCTCTGTCCAGGCTCATTCTTTCTCTTTAAATGGTGCCTGCTGTTTCAGTCAGTAACTTTATCTTTCAGAGTAACAGCAAAAGGAGGGGAAAGGTTTTAAGAAACAGCTGAATTAAAGCTATAAAGCAATTCCTAGAACATAGAGTTGTGATGCTAAAATTTTGGAGTTTAAAACCTGCTAGGAGTTTGTTTTGTTGTCTGTCTTGTGCTGCGTTACCTTCAAAACGGCAATATATCAGTGTGGGTGATTTTGCCTTATTTAATCTTTCTAGTGCCTGAAACAAACGTGTCAGAAAATTAAGCAATCGGAAGCTGTGTAAATATATTCTAGGAAAGATTATGCTAAATGGTTTCTGCCGAAGTGCCTAGGCAGCTAATTGCTTCTGTATTTACATGTTCAGGGGAAACATTATGGTGGCTGAAAATAATGTATTGCTTTAATAAGGTGGATTAGGTCTGGTTCTTTCCTTCTGCCTTTGGGTTTGTTCTGTAGCACTGCTGGGTGCTTCTTGCTCCTCAGAGAAGGGATGGCCTCAAGTCATCAAGGTCTTGGCCTCAAGGTCGTGCTGCAGATCTCTTTAGAAAAGCTGATGTGTTGAGTTACTCTTCACTACAGCTGCATGTTCAGAAGTGTCCTTTATCATTGTGTATGTACAGTTGCTCATCAGATGATATGAACTGGGAAGTCTTTTTTTTTTTTCTTGGTGTGTATAACAGGTTTGGCTAGTGTTGTGGCTTTAAATGGGGATGATGGTATCGAGGTACTAAAGTGTTTCTGCTGACAGCAGAAATATTAGCTTAGAAGCTTATTATACTTCATGATTGTACTTTTTTACTCACCAGTATGCTTGTATCAGTATGCTCATGTAATGCAGATTGACTTTTGCGTCTTTTAATCTTTTTTGTTTTTTCTTAACAAGTATTCAATAGGTAAAACCGTATGATCTCTAGAAGAGAGAAAAAGAAGAGAAATGCAGCTATTCCTTTTGTCTTGTGAATCTCTGCTGTCTGCCTCAGAGGCTGTTGGACATCCTCAGCTGAAATGTTCAACTGATGTGTAGTCCTTCAGTACATAAAACACAGATGAGTTAAGTTTGTGGGCTAGTGGTTTATACTTGGGCTAATGCAAGTATTTACGTGACTTCTAATGCTCTGCAGAGATACTACTCTGTAGCTGTCTGGTCAGGCTGGATATCCACACCCAGTGTGATACCTGGTGTTATGGGAATGTGATGTTTGAACCCAGAGAGATACTAAGCTTGAACATCTCTTTCTTTGAATTGCTGGCTAAAAGCGTTGTAGCAAATTAGCAGCCTTTCATTGCATGCGTTTTTGTCTGATATGATGCATGCTTTATGGAGTCACCCTGTAGCTTGTTGTAGTAGTAATTTGTGCTCTATAAATTCGCTCGCGAACATGATGGAAGTATATAAATCACATAGGTGATTGTGTGGTGCCCTCTGCTGCCAGCCGGCTGAAGTGGGATGTACCTGCCTGCTGGTAGGTTGTGAATGAGAAATCAACTGCAAACTTGTGAGTGAAAAATGGTTTGTGAGAATGGTCCTCTTGGAAAGTTTGGGGTTGTAAACTTTGCCTTCAGTGCAATTAAGCTTAAAGTTTCCAGCCGGTAGTGCTGAAAGTGTAGCTCTGATGATGAGCTGATTGGGGAGCAATGCTGTGCTGCCTTCCAGACTGCTGCTGCTGCTGCTTGTGTCCTCCTCAGCGGACGAAGATGATCGGCTTTGCCATTCTGACCTGGGGGCAGCTATGAAGCTGTCAAGGATTGTCAGCTTCATGTTGCAGCTGGCGAAAGCTAATAAGGAAGAGGATGGTTTAGCAGACTGTGCTGCCAAGGCTGGGGTGGGAGGAGAAGGGCTTGGGAGAAGTGAGAGGAAAACCTTTCTGCTCTCTGCCAGCCAGAGGTAAATAAAACAACTAACTTACCGTACTTCCTATGCAGATTTCTTTGGCAATTAGACTTGTCGTGCCCTAGATCTTGCTACTGCTGTTGAACTCTGGGGCTTGGCTCCTCGCAGACCTCTTGGAAACTGCTGTGTTGGCAGTTGTATTTGCTTGTCACTCATCTGCTGATATATAAGCTTTGCAAAGTTTGCTTTTATTGGTAAACAAAGTGTAAAACAATTGACATCTAAGGACTGAAGTGCAAATGCTAGAGCTGGAAGAGCCTGTTATAAGAGTGATTTCCAGTATGGGCTACTCTAAAATTGATCAGTGCATTTGTGAAACTTGCAGGTTTTCCTTGACTAGATAATTGTGGACCACGCTTCTGATTAGCAAAGTGAGCTGTAGTGAGCATGAAGTGGTTAAACCATCTCACAGCTGTGAAGTGCAAAGTAAAATTTGGAAAATATGTTTATTTCAGTGGTCTTCATTCAGGGTCTCATTATTCCTCCTGGTGATCTTCACTGTAACGGCAACACAGAGCTGAATGAACAAATGGGCTGTATTCTAGGTTTCCTATGCTGTGTGAAAATAAAAGGTTTATTATACCTACCCCCAAAGAAGAGCAAGTATGTATTGTGGAGGAGGTGCTCCTGTTATCAGACAAGTGGTTCTGTGTTTTGCCATTCAAATGTGCTCTGTATGCAGTTCTTAATAGCTGCAACGGTTACCTTTCTTCAGGTAAGGACGATTTCAGCAGGAAAACTTTTTGGCTCCTGGTATCTGGATGGCTTTTTAGGTTAGTGGTGAAAACCATAATCATAGTGATCTCCACAGCTGTGCATTTTTCCTGTATGAATATGGATCAATTTGTGAAAGATAGCAAGATTTAAGAGCAACTATAGTTACAAATTTCATGGCAGATGACTGCCATGCATTTGACCAAGTGGGCTGATAAGCTAATGGGAAGTTTCTTGCCACCAGTGAGGAGTGTTGGTGAAAGTAGGCAGGAAAATGCTATCAACTGGACTTTCAGTTATATAGTATCATCTTCCACTCCCTGTTTAAATACAGTTACAGGCATCACTATAAAAAGATAAAGAACTGCAGTTAGCCTTCCTGTTACTTTGTATTTGCCTCCCTGTGGAGCCAACTGTAACCTTACATCGCATGAAAACAGACCCTGTCTAACTTAAACTTTGAGGAAATTGTTATCCGGGTGTAAAAGCAATCTGCATGCTGCTCCTGTTTCTTTGCAATCTTTTCCTATACCAGGCAACACAGGCAGGTAGTCTTCGGCTTCCTTATGGAAAGTGAAGAGCTGATGGGGTGCGTTAGGAGGTTGTAGGAGGTATTCCACTGTGTGCTTGAAATATCAATTGTGCTGCAGAAATTTGTTTTGATCCACTGTGAAAGCAGGCATTTTAACCTGCTAGCTTGGTATCCTGTTGACTTTAGCAGAGCTGTCATTAGTAGGCTTTTATGGAGTGCACCTTAACTGGAGTGCACTGTGCTGAGTTTCATGGTACTTCAGGATGGTATAAATGCTTATGTAAAGCTGCTGGGATATTTACCATCAGAGGACTGTCTCTCTCTGTCCATCGTGCTTCATGTGTTCCATCCTGTTAACTCTGTAGAGTAACCTCTAAGTTACTCCACTTTAAATTGTTTGATAGTAGCATGAATAATGCATGATACTGTGTAGACAGACACGGGGAGAAGTGGCTTCAGTGACTTTGTGCATATGAAATCTTTTAACAGTAGTAGGTACTCTCAGGTTAAGTGACCCGAGTGTATGTCTAGGTTTTCCTCTGAATCGCCTTTACTAGAAAACAGGAAAGGAATTTTCCCATAGCTGAATGGATTAAAAACTGGCTATTCTGAGGGGATACACTGTGATGGCAAGCAGATGTTAATGATTATTTAATAATAATTCATTTGAATATTATTTAAATGGTGCTTCAGTCAGACTGAGGTAGATTGGTTTAAAGCTGAATAGTTACTTCCTACATTTGCACTTTGCCTTAACTTGAGCTAATGTCCCAAATCGGAAGGGTTTTGGTTAGTCCTAGTGCAGTTTGGCCGCCCACATATTCCTTCTAGATAAAGCTTGTACTGTGATTCCTCTGCTTCTAGAGAGAAGTAGAAGACATTCTGACTTGACTGCAGGTCCCAGATTGTTTGCAAAACTGATAGCTGTCAGTGGGAATTTTTAGCAGTTAACAGAAAGTGTGAATCTGTTTATCAGTTTTCACAGACTCCTGAACAAATCCTGACGCTCGAGTCACTTTCAGGAGTATAGCAGCATGATGCTTTATTTCCAAATCCAGGGATAATAGCCCCTCCCACTTCTAACTTAAATTTGTTTGTGTTTTACTTTTGGACTGCCTTTCATCTTGTTTGTGATGAATTCTCTGTTGTCTCTTTAAGAGTCTACTTGTGGTTTTACCTTCAGATCTGGCATGCTGCTCATGGCTTCTTACAGCCTAGGGAGCTGGGAAGTGTTACTGGTCCTGCTTTGTTCAACACGAAGCCTAACCTCTCAGTGGTAATGGTATCTTTTCTATCAGTGTAACTGACGCTTGTGGTATTTCCTGCATTTTGTTACCCTAGCTAGATGGTGGATAGGTAACAAGGAAGGGAGTGTTTATCTACACAGCTTTGTTAAGAATATAAGTAGCACTGGATATCAAATTATGGCTGATTTGTCAGACTGTGCCTCTTTTGTTAGATTTAAAGGGTCTGGCAAGTGGTTGGAGAAAGCTACAGATAAGTAAATCAATATGTAGCACAGTTAAGTTGCCAGGCAGCCCTCCTTCTCAAATGCCTGGGTGGAAGAGTAACTTCTCTTGCGTCTGAGATCTGCTGGCAGTTCTGCATCCAAAGTCCTGTGCAGCCCCTAAATTATAAGAAATATGTCATTTGACATGTCTCCTTATTGTTCATAAACTTGATAAAGCTTTAAATCACAGCTTCAAAGAAGGAAGGACTACCATTTCTTGTTCCTTAAGTTTGTTTTTCTTTCTAAATAATTAGCTCTTTTCTCTGCCCTTTTGCAGTTCCTCTGTTTTCTCTAATCTTAGCTCCAGGGTTAAAAGAGAGCTCTCTAGAGCATATATCTATAATTAAGGCTTTTTAACCACAGTTACAGTGGAGTATAAGCAGTGCTCTGGTGTTGCCGATACCCAGGGAAGAAACTTGCTTCAGTATAAAAGCTGTTGATGTTGTAACTGGACTCTGTTATCCTAGTCATGGAATTCCCTCTGATACTACTTCATGCCTTTCCACTTTAAGTTATCTTTCTAAGATTGATGACCATTAATGGCATATCTTCTGTAGCTCACAAGGATAAAAATATTGTATTTATTCTCCTGGTCATTTTCCTAGAAACACAGGCTGCCAGCTATTGTGAGTAGTGTCCCTCATGAGTTTATTCAGAAAACTCGAGGAAACGTCATCCAGCTCATTTCTAAAGTCTGAATTCTTTAGGTCTTACTCTGTTCAGGCATCTGAACTGAAACATAGCTTTCATAAACTGCATTGATGGTTGGTGGCATTCAACAGACTTCTCTTTGGAGGTCATGATATAAACATGTGAATGTGTGGCCACCAACATGAGTCAGGGATTAAATTGCTCACTTAGTCTAGGTGGTTTTGGAGGTCTTACAACTGCAGTGAACAAGAGCATGCTCAGAGGCAATTACTAAACAGTAGCTGATGGCTTAAAATTTGCAACCTACAAAACTTAGTTTATATTACTATATCTTTTGCTTTTCAGTACTACTGAGTTGAACTGAAATGATAAGCAGTTTAAACATATCAAGGGTTTAAAATGGAAACCCTATTTTAAGCGAGTTGGTGTAACTCCTGTGGGTATTACCATTCTTTCCTTGGCCAGAAATAGAAAGCAAAGGAAAGGAAGGAGGATGGAGTCAGCGAAGGCTTGGCTACATAGCACTGCCCAACCTGATGGAGAAGTTCACTCTTAACGTTTATTTGGTGACTGTGTCTTCCAGTCTCAACTCCTTATTAATTTTTCAGCTGTAATACTTTTTTTTCCTCCCAATTAGCACAAGTAGAAGAAAGCAACTTCTAAGAAAGTGTCTTTCAAAAAGTGAATGCTGGCATCCTTCCCTGTTAAGCTGAGCATTGCCTCTGCAGCGAGATAACTAATTTCTGTTTAAAGTGTCTCCCCTCAACACTAACATGTATTTCTCACATGGATATCATGTGTAGCTGATGTAGCAGTAACCTGACACATTTCCTTAATGTAGCTTTCAAGTAGAGGACTTAGCCCATTCTGTGTGGTTGTGGTTCACGAGTTGACTGCTAAAGTCAAACTTCCAAAAGGCATTTCAAAGTATTTTTTTAAATGCACAGAAACTGCCAATGGCCAACCAAGGGGTTAAGTTTAAAACAAATGTTGAAGGGCGGTTTTCCAGGTACAAATATTTGAACTTGTGTCTTAAACTTGGATGTATGTAAATGAACTCTGTCTTCCTGCTGTAGAGCTATTTGGTAATAAAAATAAGGGATTTGCAGAAAAACAGTAAATCAGTCTGTCTCCTGCAAGAACTTTCTGGATGCATGAAATCTTCCTTCTTGTTTGACTGCTCTCCCTTTCCAAAAATCTGATTGGAATGACATTTTGTCTTTGTCGGTAATGTTTTAGGGCTTTGTCAGATCTTATCGGGAAACACTGTCAGCTGTCCCTCCTGCATGCAGAGCTGCTTTGCTTCTGCCCTCTTGAACAACTGTGTTTACAAGATTAAGTTATGAAAAGTTCTGCTCTGCTTGATCTCTAAAGCCTAAAATCCTTTGCTTGCAGTTATGTGTGCAAGCTAGGGTGACTTTTCAAAGGAAAGTCATCCTCTTCTCTGTCCTTGCGTATGATTATTTGGAAGATCTCACATTTAAAACCTCTGGTAGTCAGTCTTAGTTTTTTTCTCAGTGGAAGATGGCGTAAGCTTCTCTTTGCATAAATTACTTTGACTTGTGTTCAAATTCATTTGGGAAGTTACTTTTACCAAGTTCATGACACTAGCAAGAAAACAATTTTTCTCCATGATGAAAAAGAGGTAATTTTTTTCTTTCTTGAGCTTGCCTAACATTTCTCAGCCTTCAGATGAAGTCCAAAGAAGACATTTTCACAGAGACTAGTAAGCATGAGCTGTTGCTTAATAAATAAAACAGGTGAAACAGAGTTTGAATGTTCTTAATGTTTAGACCAAAGTTTTCAAAGATGTCTTAGAATGTGATGTTCCTTTGAAAAATAAGAATCTTAGTGACTTTGATCTAGGGTATGATACAAAAATAACCACATAACCAGGTCTGGCATTCCGTAAGATTTTTTTGTTTTGTTTTCTCTTTTTTATATTATTATCTTTTAAAGAGTGAGCAGCTCCTTCACTTCTGCTTAGACTGACTTTAATCTTAACTCTGCTTCCTTGGAAGTGGCTCTCTTTAGAGACTGTACTTTCAGCTCAGATAAGTAACAGTAAAATATGTTCCGTCGCTAAAGAAAATCAGAACCCCAAAAGCTAGACAAATACAGACATAACTGTGTTGTAAGGGGCTTCAGTTAGGCAAGTAAGTTATTTTCTGTAATATTACAGAAGGTCACTTAAACTTAGCCTGACTGTCAGTTCATGTTAGCCACTATGTAACAGGATTATTCTGGATCTCAAAAATAAGTGAACCCTGTGATTATCTTCTGTCTTCTCATTTATCTTCCAGGTGGCCTGTTGCCAGGGTTTAGTGTGTGATAGCCAAGTAATAAGGAATAACCCTTTTTTTTTCCCACTCCTGCTTATTTTAGTTTCGCTGATCCACCAAATACATTCTGGACTGCCACTTCTCTTTGATTCTCAGGCTGCGACTTACCGTGTTGGAAATATCTAAAAGTCCTATTGCTGTTTTGCTGTTGCAGGCTGCCTGATTTTTTTTTTTTTTTTGCAGCTGTTTTGGAATCTGATTCAAGGTACTAATTTAGCCTGGGGAAAAAAAAATCTCCCTTCAGAAAACCAGCATCTGTTCACAGGTCTTGTTCACAGCAGCAAAGAAGTTATATTGGTCCAATTAAACTGTTTGGAATGAGACTTCTCAAAATTATTTTGCTTGCCTGATTCTGAGGGCATGGAAGTAATCTGCTAAAACATCTGCAAAGTATTGGAAGACCTGGGGGTTTGATATAGAAACTGGCAGAAGTGTATTTGGGTATAGGTACGGAGACGAGAGGACTATCCAAGTTATCATTGTTGCCATTTTCCTGCTGTTACTGCTGATTTTTTGGAAATGTGGTTCTTTTCCCCATTCTGCCTCAGATTGTTTCTGGTCTGCAGATGTGGCTTGTGCACTCTGCAAATGGGGATGTGGAAGATTGGAAAAGTCTCATCTGCAATGTGTGAAGGTCCTACTTGTGTTGTCCTTGATTTTGATTGCTGCAGAGAATCTGTGTGTAAAAGATAATAGGTTTTCTTTCACTGTAGTTTCATGTTTTCAGCAAATAGGAACTTGGGCCAGCTGACTACAGAAAGAGAGTCCTTGGCAAAGCCATTACAAACTAACAAGAAAGTGTCACAAACCTTCATCTGTGCCAAGACCCATTTCCTTGCATTTTGGCCAAAGCTGTTACCAGCATAAACTAATACTGGTTATCATGGGGGAAAGGCCTAAACTCTGGAAACAAGTGATGTCTTGTGGCTTTCCAAGTGCTGATATTTTTATAGTAAGAGGCTGCTCATAGCAGAAATGCATCTGAGAAGCTGTGAACTGATGCACGTGAGCAGAGAACGCCAGTGTTGCTGATAAATTAGCTGGGAATTGTCAGTCACATAAAAGAACTCAAGTATTGGCTTAACCTGAAAATGTTAAATAAAATATAAAACCTACATATTTTCTCTCTGGATATTTGAAAACAATAACAAGTCATCTGAAAATGTGTTTTTTAAAATTATTTCTAGAGGGTATGAGTTTTTAAGCCTAATGCAGTGAAGTCTATTTTTATAGTCCTTGAAAACAAAACCTGACAGACCATATTTGCCAGCACTTATATTGCTCTGGTGACAGTGCTTCTTTTTAAAGCATGCCAGAGGAAATGCTCTGCGCCGGAGCATATGTCAGTGATTAGTGGGACCAGTGCTGCAGGATGAAGTGGGAGAAATATGGTTGCGTGTAGAAAAAGCTGAATGGACAGAACATGAGAAATGTAGTGGTTTATGGATTGGTTTTACAGTAGAAATGGAAAAAAACTATTTTTAGGGTTATCTGTATGTAACTGACAGTCTTCCAAATCAGCTGAAGTTTAACTCGGAGGACAACTAGTGCCTTTCTCTGTATGTTTCCCTTAATTTCCTCTTCATTTAGAAAACTGTTTGCCCTTTTTAATCTATCACTGCTTATGTAATGCAGGTATTGCATGCTTTGTTTATGCCAGAGTGAACCGAAAGCCCTAGGAAGTGAGACACTTTGGTACCCAAGTCTTTTTGTGGATTTAAGAGCTCAGTCAGAGTGTGATCCTCAGAAACCAGCCGATCCACTCCAGCCTGGCATCCTGGGTGCAGAATTCTTGCCAGTCAAGTCCCTGGGGTGCACGCTCACATTTTGCTTCTGAGTAGCTCTTGCCGCCTCCTTCTCCTCCCTGAAGCCCAGCTGCCATCCTTAGCATTGACCACCTCTTGTCAAGGATGCTGAGTTCAGAGCGCAGCTCTCGGACCTGAGTTCTGCACGAACTGTGTGGGACTCTGGGTACATCCATTCAAAGCCCTGGGGTGGAAGGGAGAGGAGGATGGTGTTCTGCTACCCTTCCACAAGGATTGTTGACTGCTTTTACTCAGGAGTTGCAGTGCAGCAGCTACAGCACTCAGTTGACTTTGCCTCCATGCTTTGACCGTGCAAAATAGCAAATAATCCCTGCTCTGTGTTTCAGAGGAACAACTCGGGCATCAAAGCATGCAAACAGGTATGAGTGTTTGATTCTTATGCGACATAAAGGTCACCTTGTATGTAAGGGCCATGCACCTAAGACCTAGAGAAATAAGAGGTCAATAGCCTGTCTTACCCAGTTGTTTTGAATTTGATCCTGAAGGTGCCTACAGACCTTAGTCAAAGACATTAGACTGCACTGTGGGAATCACAAAGCTGGAAGTTGATCTGTGAGATGCACAGCACCGCAGTATCAAAGTTTCTTGCAGATTTAGCCCTCGACATCATATATGTAGTCATCACTCAAGTGCTGTAAAAGATGTTCTCCTGCCTTACCCTGTTCTTCATATCTTGTCAGTTATGTTGGAGCGTGCCAAAATTTTTCTGTTCAGTATAAATGGGAGCAAAATGAAAATGCCCTGTTCCCTTTATCACAGTTGATGTATGTATTTGAACTTTGCCAGCATTTCTTTATGAAAACTGCTTGTTTTCCCCTCTGAAATCTTTTTGTTGGAGCAGCTCAATACAACTTGGATTAAGGGAAGTCGCAAGAGGCTAGAGAATCCCTGAAAACTAGAAAAAGAATTCATTAGACTGCTGCATAGCATTACCCTGCTAGTAATTAGACCGTTACTTTTTGTAGAGTAGACATTTGGCTATTAATATTTAAAGAAATAATTCAAGAAGCCAAGTTATTTCCAGTTAAATCCAAGTTATGAAATAATTGTCTTGAGCTCGCCACAGCTGTGATTTACCTATCTTATGCTTTTTTTGTGTAGAATTTTTCCTCACATTTAAGAGTTTTTAAAGCTATTTAGGTCTGGTTTTTGCTAACCTGTAAAGTTCTTGCTTTTGAGTAACTCTTGAGATAATTAGAAAAACAGAATTAAACTTTTTGGACCCTTTAGGGAAAAGTGATGGGTTCATGAGGATTGATTTGTATTTCTATAGCACGCAGGAGGCCCAGTCAGAAATCTGCAAGAAGTAAAACACCCAAAGGAAGACAGCTTCCCATAAAGTAACATCAACTGAAAGTACATTTATTTTCCTTCCCTAAAGTTGCTTTATAGAAAATGCCTTAAAAATTAGATTGCTTGCTGGTACTTATACCAAAACCAGCAGCTTCTCAGCAGTGCAATAATTTGATTTTTATACCGTGTCACAAGTACTGCACAGCTTTCTGAAAGGGACAGCTGGATTTTCACTGGTGACTGAATCCAGTGTTTAAAGATCTTGGGCTTTTTCAGTCTGCCTGGTGTCTCTCTAGGTTTTGTAATTGCTTCATATTTGAATCTGCTGGCTCAGGCATGAGATTTCTGGATCCGGTTTCTTCTTCTTTAGCTTGTCAGAGCTGTGAAAGGATTTGACTTTGCAACCTTGATTATTTTTAATCTCTCTTTAATTCCTTACAACTGTTAAAGGTCTAAACATTTAAGAGGAGCACTGTCTTACCTCAGTTGTGAGTCACACCTTCACAGTAACAGGATGTCTTCAGCAAAATGTTTTCAAGCTCATTGAAGTTGAATCCGTTAGTAATGGGTTCACGTGGGTTTTTGGTTGTCTCTGCAGGTATAGTCGGTTGTTTTTTTTTTTAGCACAAATATATTTGTACAAGTGGCTCTTTCAAAGGCTGCTGTTCCTGGGTAGCAAAGGAAAGGCAATGGCTCTGACTGGGAAGATCGTCAATGAGGCACGATGTTCATCCCTCCTCTTCTGATGGAGTCAGAACTATCTGTGTCTCTTGCTCATGAAGTGTTGTGATGCGCTGCTAAGGTAGACTTGTTTATTGACTCCAGCGATCTCTGTTCAGGAGGGGAAAAATTTTTCTTTGATATTCTTTTCCACATCTTGTTTATAAACTTTGTCATCTTAACATGAATGAGTTTGGGCATGTGTTCAGTGCTGCTGGATTATGCAGTTAGGATTCTGTTCTGGCTTCCTAGATGAGAACAACGTGTAACACATCACCATTCGGTGTGTGTGTAATCTGTTCTTGGTTCTGTGCTGTGTGCAGTCAGCAAGAAAGGTCAGAGATTAAATAAAGAGGAGATCGGTTCGTGCACCTGGATCTTGTTTGAAGTCACAGGGTACAAAGCTTCTAAAGCCTCTCAAAACTCTCAGCGGCCCCTCAAAAGAGGAAGCTGGTTGGCAGAGAAGACCCTGAAAGCTGCTTGGTTATAGAGTACTCTTAAAATTTAATGAAATATAATCCAACATTTTAATTGCATGTCTGGTCTTATGAATTTGATGTTGACTTTAGCAATTCTGCTTAGTACCTAATAGGGCTAAACTCTTTGTGCAACAATGAATCTCCTTCAAAAGATCTTAATCTTAACAAATATTAATACTTGAAAAAGCAGGGAGAGAGAGGCAGCAGTTGCAAAGATATCACCTGGTTTCTTGAAGCACCTCAAGTTTTAAGTGTCTCTTGTGTTTCAAAGCAATCTTGGCTTTAGTTTACGTTATGAAAATTTCCTCCTTACTAGTCTGCAGAACAGCTTGGACAACCTACAGCAAGTATGTAAGATTACTGTGATCTGCAGCCAAAATGGTGGAAGCATGAAACAATGCTCTTTGGAAAGCTGTTCTGCAGTTCTTTTGCTAAAAGGATTTATTGTACCTCAACCAGTAGCCACAAATGCTGGCTTGTGTCCCTGGAACGCTGAATGTTTGAGAAATGGCACAGTTTGCATCAGGAGTTAGTGAAGAGTTAGTTTAGGTACACCACTGCAACCGTTAATAACTGTGTGCTGAGTCTGACATGGGATGCTACTTTAGTGATTCTTGCTTTTCATGGTGGCTTACATTCAAGCCCAACACAGGACAGTAAGAGAACTGGTGTAGTTCTTGCCAGTCACATATGCCCTGACCACAGGAGAATCGCTAACTGTGCCTTTTTCCATCTGCGTAGGATGATGTGAGAATGAGACTGAATGCGCTTCCCTGGAGCAGTGGTCTTCAAGGAGTAAAGGAAGTTAACGTCCATTTCTTCATCTTATCCTCAGATGACATCCTATCCCAAGCCCAGCTGGCAGAATGGGCTGCATTGGGCAAAACACTGGGCTCTAGCTCTAGCAAGGCTGGTGGTTTTGTAGTACTAGACAGCTGGCATCCTGTGGATCTGACAGTGCTTGACATAACTATTAATCTGTGTTAATGGCATTGCTTGAATGGCCTTAATTTTTCATTGTGGAGTCAGCAAGGTGGATGCCTCAAGTCCGTGGGACTGAATACATGCTCCCAAGGCACCCACCCAGCTCAAGGGCGGCAACCACGTTCTGGCACGGCTGGTTGATGCACAGCTGACGCAGGAAGTGCTTGCACCAAAGCAGCAGTCTTGGAGGTGATGGACTGTGTGTTCTCTCTTGCTCTCATGTGCCAGAATAGCTCTGGTTTCTCTAGTGGTCTACAGCTTGAGATTGAAAGAAAATGTCTCTCATGTAAACGCTTTTGTGTATATATAACAGAAACTGTAAATGTGAAGGTGTTTTGGTATCTTGCTGTGTAATGAACCATCTAGAAACAGTGGTGTCAGTTGGATGGGCAGCTTTCAGAAAGATAGAAAGGTGTTGCTGCTGTGAATTTGCTGCTCCATCTTGGAGTTTCTGTTGCTAGAAGGAGACTTGCTGTACTTTGGAAAGGTTATAGTTGAAAGAAGTTACAAAGCAGCACCCCAGCTGGGTATAATCTCCTCAGAGTAATCTCTTGGGAACTGCATGTACTTGATAGACATTTCACGGCATAGTCCTTCTCTGAAGAGCAAAGGAAAGTTCATTGGTATCCAGATAAAGACCCTTTGGCCATCTGGACTGGACTTAGATGTTGTCTGCTGCTTGCTCGTGGGTGAGGAAGTGCTGTCTGAGCTGTGGATAGAAGTGTGCTATGCAACATATTCTAGTAGCGCTTAAGCTCCCTTGACCTAATTCGCTTGCTTTTTTACTGCAGCACGGATTAGCAGTGGCTTGCTAGTGTAAAAGTAAGCAGCAGTTAATTCTTGTAAGTCAAGCGCTGTATGACTGTAACTTGGGTAACAGTTACAGGACAAAAATGGGGCAAACTCCTTGAATGAACGTGATAAAGGACAGACAGGGTGATCCTGGTGCCAAATAAATTGCTTGTTAAGACTTTGATGGTGCTGGCTACTTCTGCTGCTTTCCTTCTCTAAGTCACAACTGATCTCAGCTCTTAGCCAGAGCAAGCTTCCGTGGAGGCCTTAACACATTCCACAGGATTCCAGATTGTTCTGAAAATACTTTCTAAATGCTGTCTTAATTAAAGATTTCTTTAAGTCAGAATTAAGTTATTAAAATGTTCCAGGCATTTTCTAGAAGTCTTTGAAAGCTGACTGAACATTCCTTTCAAAGTTGATCTACTGCCTGTTATGGGTTACAAAGTAATATTGTGCTGCTTGTGGGTTACAGATAAGTTCAAGTGTATGATTATTATATTTTTTTTCTTGCAGCAGTTTGCCTTTTTGTGCACTGACACTGCCATCGAGTCACTCCTTAGAATTTTGCGATTGCTTGGTTGTGGTCCTTTAGCAGTAATGGAAAAAAATGTCTAGTGTTCCTGGGAGGGCATTTCCAAAAATCTTTGGGTATGACAGACAGATAGACTAACAGCCATCTAAAATGCTTCCGTTTTGTTTTGCAGAACCTGTGGCTGTTCCTAAAACACTGGGTAATCATCCATGATAGGTTTTGTACTTTACAGAAAAATTGCATTGCGAGTTGTTGTTGGCAGCTCACACAGCTGCTGTGGTGCTGCAAGTATTTAATACCCTGTTTAAGGTGATTTGAAGATAACAAGTGCTTAAGAGATGTGCCTTTAAAGACAAGTTGCACTGTCCTGGGTCTGTCCCTACCAAGATCTGTTAGAAGAGGTGTTTCTCTGCCGTTAAAATAGTGATTAGAGCCTCAAACCTAAACTGTGTCATGACTGTTTTAGATACGTGTACCAACATGGATTGAGTGCTTCTGTTTTGGGTTTTTAATTAGGGGTTTAGAATTTCAAAGGCGCTTTCCAACTAGCTGTATTCTGCGAATCTAATGGAAAAGGCTGTTTATTGGAGGGAAGTGAATTTCTGTAACAGTAAAGCAGAGTTCTTAGCTTAAAAGATGTGTTTATAAGAGCTCTGTGTCTGCTCTCTTTGCAAATCCATGTTCTGCATAGATTATGTTCTTCCTTGCATTTTACGGGTAGTTTGGAGGAGCTAGTGGCTTCAGTAGAGTTGTCTTTTCCTGGTGAGTGCAGTTAACTTCTGCAGAAGATGATATTCAGTCTCCCCTTACTCAACCAGCATTAGGAAAACTTGGCTGCTGGTTCAAAGATGAAGTCAGTGCAGACGTGTCTTTGCAGTTGGCCTTTGACATTTTGCTGCCCAGTTCTGTAAGGTTGCAAAAGGTTTAAAAAAATGAAACTGGAACCTTGTCAGTTTACGTTGCTTCTGCTGGGACCCACGAGCAGCTGTGAAATGACTTACCAAGTTGTCCTGCTTTGAGGATGTCTGTTGTTCATCTTAGTGGCCAGTCCGGCCCAAACCATGACACAAGTTGATGTTCAGATTCTTACTGGAAATTGCAAGGGCATGTCAAACTAGAACTCAGCCCAAAACCAAATGTGGGGTTAGAGAGAGCTCCATTGTCATATACATCGTCCCAAAATTTTTTACAATAAGTGAAATGTTAATTCTTTTTGATTTGCTTTGCAATCTTCTGATATATCAAAAGCCATGTAATTATCTATCCTTACTAAAGATTCTGCAGTGGGAATGGATGACTGTCTCCGTACTTGCTGTGCAATTACTGTTAAGTAACAGTAAAGCCTGCTAAGTGGTCAGTTAGCAAAAGCATTACTGAGAAACTATGCAGCTATTGAGCACTTAAAAGCTGAAGACAGATTTTGAAGTGTCGTTTTTGTTCAGAAAGAAGGATGGGAGGCAGTTCTTGTGAACTTTGCACTGAGATCAGAAACTAAGCAGTGAAGGCAAAAAGTGAATGCATTAATCTATGGGGCTGAGAAAAACATTTCTTTCTTAGGAGAACAAATATGACAGGGCTGTTTATCTCTCTTAAGTTTCCCAAGAGATGTGAACCCAAAATGTGTTGCCCTCAGCCTCTTCTATCACTGTACTAGATAATTTCTTTGTAAAATCCCTTACCCAGAGAGGTCAGTTTCTAGCACAAGCCTTGCTCCTCTGTTCCTGCTCTCTTCTTGAAAGCACTTTGCAGATTTGCCTGGTTTGTGAGAGGTGCTTCCTCCAGAGCAGCGTGGGTAAGAAGAGGTTTAGAGCTGTTTGCATTAAAGACACGACAATAACACGCTTATTCTCTCTGACCCACAAAACAACATATATTGGGAAGGTATGGCTGGGGAAAGTTTACATGGGTTTTGGACTGCTTCACTGCAATCTGAAGCACAAGTTACATGTTTATTCAGGGGATTTCCACTTGCAGTATATAATTCTCGCAGTTTTCTCACTCTGGATCTGGATGGTGGGCTGTCTTCAGGAGTGTGGGGCTCTTTGCTCACAGACCATAAGGTTGGGCTGAACATGTGCTATTTATTTTGAGTTGGACACACTTGCCTGCCTGTTGGGTGAGTTGTTTCAGTTGGCTTCAACCTTTCCATACAGGAACGCCTGCCTGGGCCATAGGAACAGCTGAAATAGCTGGTTTTCCAGAATGTTTTGCTTGAGTTGTCTCTAAAGCCAAAGCCCTGGAAGGCTTAAGGAGCAAATGCAAAGTTAGGCAGAGCATGTTGAGCTGGTAGCAGTTGAGGGCATGTATAGAAGCAGTCCCTAAAGGAAGGGAGAGGCTTTCCAGAGTGCCCTGTCAGCAGGTGGCTGCGTGCACAGCAGTGAAGCTTTACCCCAGTTGTATTGCTTAGAGCACGTCCACACCCCTGTAAGTCTCGGCTATACCTGTGATGCAAGTGGCTGTGCTTTTCCAGCCTCAGTGTTTGTGTACCTTGTATCTGTGCTGGTTTAGATAGCTCGAGAACCTTTGGAGCAGGTAAACACTATCACCTTGTTTGAATGGCTTTCTTTCAGAGGGAATGGAAGACCTGGGTTAAAATTTAATTTCTGACTGGATTAAGATTCCTGCTCACATTCACTTCATTTGAAGTAGTAAGCCAGTATTTATTTGAGATGGAGTTTAAATTTAAAAACCACAATGTAAATTACTCGGGAGGGGATGTCATTTTGTGCACCTGCAGTGGTGATAACCTGGATAAAACAATCACAGGAAACTTATTTCTGGGGGAGAAGCGAAGGGAGGTATTCTGGGCATGGCACTTCTATGATAACTTCGAGAACTTAGGCCTCTTACCAGAAAGATTTTGGATGTTTGACTGGTACAATCAAAACCAGCTGGATTATGGGAATTTGAAGGGTTTTTTTTAAAGCATTTTTTTAAAAAACCCAAGAAGTCCAATTAGTAGAATTCAATTCATAGGAGTTTAAAAATGAATGGTAATTTACCTTATAAAATATAGATCACTTGAGACTAAACTAAGAGCAGGCATATGGTCTTGATTTTATTTTTTTTTCCCCCTTCAAACTCTGGCACGGTACTGAGGCCAGACAACTTTATTTTCCTGATGTATTATAACCAGCTGCAGATGTTTTAGACATTATCGCTTCTAAATGGGCTTTGACAAATGTCTCCTGGAAGCCAGTGGCTCTAAATATTAGATGCAGTGTATTCTGAGGAAATGTTGAAAATAAAGTTTTAAGAATTAAATGTTCGGTGTCTGAATCAAGAAAATTTACTTTCTGCCCTTGTCAAAGCATTTGTTAGCTGAAAACATTATTTTGCAAGACATGCACAGATGTTAGTCAGGACACATATAGACACTGGAACAAATATTGCCACGGATGGTGTTGCATGGTATGTTATTTACTGGTCCTCTCTTGCTAATAATGGAAGGTGGACACTTGCTTGAAAGGGTACTTCAACATATATCTAAATGCTGAACTGAAATTTATAACAGGTATGCAACTTTTCAGCGTTAAGGCAAAAAACCTTGAAGTATGTATTTGAACACATGGAAGCATTGTGTTTTTGTGCATTAATAACAGCATAGCTTTCCACTACAGAAAGCTTTGTGGTGTTTCAATTACTCTGTTGAGGATTAAAAAACTTTAAGATCTTTTTGTGCTTTTTGTCTTTGCTGTGTAGCTTTGAATTGAACACTTGCCCAGAATGTTCTCTTCATATATATATATATGCATTACAAAATGTTGCTTGCATGTTCAAATGTATGGCTTTGGGGTGGAGAGGGACTATATGATCACAGGCATGGGAATTGCATCAAGTGTCCTTGACTTCCAGAATTCAGACAGCTTGATTCATCACTGCATAAACCATTCACGCCTTTTTCCATACCCTGAGAGAGGTTGGGAAAATATCTGTGCTTTGCTGTAGACATGTCATTAAAATCTGATTCAGTATGCAGCATGCTGAGTTCTTGGTCTGGTGAAGGCAGGAGAGAAAGGAGACATCCTGAGAGGATGGGCTGAGTGCCTAAAGGCTGAATGCTCTAAACTAGGTAGTGAAAATACCCACCTTAGGCAGGGAAGTGCCAAACAGGCAATACATCTGATAAGGATTGTTTATATGTTAGCAGTTTGTCAAGTAATGGTGGTCCTAATTGTTTGAAATTGTTGGGGGGGTTGCCAAAAATCTTTATAGAGAGTTTTAAAGGGAAATGGGGATTGCTTAATTTTTATTAGTAGCTTTTTTTGTGCAAGGACTTTTTTGGTAAAAAGGTATTTCAGAACAAGGTATGTACCTTTACATATAAAGGCTAACGATGCATCTAATTTGTACCACACAGGGTAACCAAAGGGAATCTTCGTGCCTGTCTGTTTTACCCCTGAAGAGCCTTCCTCCAGCTTTGGACCAGTTTAAATTTAAGCCAGCTTGTGCTCATTGAAATCCCTAGAGCCTGCCTGGCACTGGGGAGCAATTCCAAGAGAAGATTAGAGATGGCAAGCATCAATGGGTAACTACTTGAGCAGGGACCTGCATGCTTTGCTTGAAGGGACATGGCACACTGCCCTACAGCAGGGAGCCGAATCAGGCAAATGCAAGTCTAATGATTTGGATTTTGCTACTTCACATTAGTGTTTAAAACTGCTTAGGTATAATCCTCCTAGCAAATCTCTCCATGCTTTGAGATGGTGAACATTCACTGCTGCACACTGATTTTTAAGTATGAACTGGTTATACTGAATTCTTATGCAGCTGAACAAAGGCTCTCACTGATGCCTGGCAAAGAGAAGTTTTCATGTTTGATTCTGTTTGTACAGGAGCATAAAATGGTTCTTTGTATTGATGTGCTGTAACAAATGAAACATTCAGCCAAAGGTTTGGTTTTGATGCTTGCCAGTTGTGTAGTGACTCTGGAAAATGTATATATCAAATACTTTGGGGGGGGGGGGGGGGCAGGCGGGAATTCTGCTAAGTTGCTGTAGAGCTACTGGTTGCATGTGTTTAGCTGTACATGTTTTCTTGTCTTACAAATTATTATTAAGAAAGTTTCCATTGAAGGTTTCTGTTCATAATATTAATCTTTTCTTAGTGGTTGCTCTCCTGAGCCACAAAGACAAGTCACCCAGGATGTTTCCACTATCTCTAGAGCTTGCTCTGGTTTCTTGCCATGACTTCATCAGAAAAAAAATCTCAAAGACGGTATGTGCCCCTCAGCTGCAGCTACCTTAATGTACTTATTCTGAGGTCCCTTCTCTGTACAGTGTATGGAGCCCAAAGTGCTTGCATTTCTGACTGAAAGACAAGCCAGAGTTCATTATGTGAAACGTCAATCAAAAGTATGCAGTATTTTTATGCAGCACTTGGAAGATTGATCTGAATACTTTGAAATCTGTAGTAGCTATGAACTTTAGCTTGCATCTTGTAAGGAAAAGAAAACGATCCTACCTTTAATGGAAACTAGCAGAAAGTTGGCTTCTATTTGACTTGAAGGAATTTGGGGTGGTTTGTCATCCCTGTGGTCTAAGTGGAATATCTTGGCTTGTCCAAAACAGCTGCTGCTTTTTGAAAATGCGTTTAAAGGAATTTTGGAGGTTAAAATACTTGATTTTTCCCATGTTACCACCATGTACTATAGTTTCTTCATACTTTCACTTCTTGGATGAAAAGTTTAGCTTACTGTAGTGAGAGCTGCTATGTGAATTGTTCCAGACAGTCAGAATAGTTCTTACTAAGGATGGAGGATTAAGTGATGAAGGCTTTTAACTACATGAGCATTGGGGTTTTTTTTCCATGCAGTGATCTTTCTGAAGCTTGCAAAGAAGATTACTTAAATAGAATGGTGTTGCTGTGGAGTCATTGTTGTTTAATCAGGATCTTCTTTGGCTGTCACTGAGATTAAGATGTTAGCATGGGCTTGATGCAGTTCTGAAAAGTAAAGCAAGTGCCTGTTTAAAGTTTTATGTAGGGAATGTGGTTTAAAATGCAGCAACCAATTAGATTCAGCTGTTTGGAGATGTTAAAAATAGGTGTACTAAGCAGCCAAAAATGTGTTGAATTTCACACCTACTCGTAAGCATTTATTGATTCCTTTAAGGCTGGCACTGAGATTTCCCTTCTGTTTTTACAGAAGCAACTTTCTTCTTTAGAAGGTTTTTAACCTCTTGGTTCAGTAAGCCTGAAAGTTAGGGGAAAGTGGAGATTGATACATGTTCCTGTATGAGCGAATATGAAAGTATCAATTTGAGTTTGCTAGTGGTAGAGATAATGGGGAGAATAGTAAATTAATTGCCTGAATATGCTCTCCTGCCTGATGAATAACGATCCAGTAACAAAACTGTGTGTGTTAAGGAGGGCTTTGGCCCAAGTTGCCTCAGTAATAGAGGCGATTTGGTGATCTTGCCCCTATTTCTCAGGTTCCCCCTCCCTTGTGCTGGTACGGCTGGGTGGGGACCTACTGTAAACTAGATTGATGAAATGAGATGGATTTGAAACAAGAAAAAAGCTTATAACCAAGTTTTGCTCCCAGAGATAATGAGTATAGAATAGCAGTATAATTCAGCAAACTATTTTTGCTGAGCTGTATAGAAGAAAAAGACTGTTGGTCTCACCTGTTCAAAGAATTTATTGCAAGGATTTACTTTGGACCATGGACAACAGTGTCAGGAATTACCAATCTAAGATTAGTTTTACTTGAAAGTACATAACAAAACAAACAAAATCAAGGCTGCTATGCAAATTGGAAAGTAAATCCACTAAATTGCATGTATTAAGAACCTTATTTTTTACTTTTGGCAAGACTGACATCTCATCATTACAGCAAGTGTTATGGTCCTTCTTCCTCCTAATGTAATTTGTGAAAATCCTGTCCTATGTAGACTGTTTCTGAGCAGCTGTCCTAAATGGGATTACTGAAACATTGACATTTATCTGAGCTTTTTACTTTTATAATTCATAATAGCCAACTGCTTTGGCTTATGCTTTTGGGGACAGTGAACTTGTCTTGCTTCTTTGCACAGTGGTAAAATTATGGAAATACATAAATATTTCCTAATCTGGGAGCATCATATGGACACTTAAATCTTGAAGTCTTTTTGCTTGTTACTTCAAGTTTCAAGAGATGTTCTTAGAAGTAAAAGGGACTGGTTCACTTAACATGTGGTCCTCAGAGTATTTTATAACATGAGGCGTGGGAGAATAGGTCTAGTTGAAGGCATCTGTGAAGTGATACTGAGAGAGAAGTAAAAGCTTGAGGGGGGATGAAAGTATTTCATTGCTCCGTATGCATGTTGAAGTGAATTTAGATGCATCTGAAAGACCACTCTGGTTGGCAACTTGCTATGCAATACCCAGACTGACTTTTAGTATGTGGTAGGTATGAATTATGAAGTGATCTGAGTCCATATTCAGTGTGCATCTCTTAATGGCATAAAATTATTCAAAGTTGAGTTGTTTCCTAGCATTAAATGCCTGGCATATTTATGATTCTCTTGCCTTTCTTGCAAAGGTGGTAGCTTTCACATGTAGCATTTTACTTGCATTTTCAGAAGGCAGTTGCTTTTTTATATTGCCTTAAAATACGTAGCTTGTCTCCTAGCGGTCTTGCATGTGCCGACATCCAAAACTAGAACTGTATGTATTTAATGGATTTAGTTTGGGATTCAGGCTAACATTCTCAGGCAAAAGAAAAGCTTGCCATGTGGCATCACGTTCTGTGATCTCGTGGGGAGAGATTGCTCACAGCTTTAGGTGTGTGACTTTAGTTTGGGCTAAATAATCTGCCTGCCTGCTTATTACTACTAGTTTTGTGTGGTGCTTTTTTTCCTGAAGCTTGACAACCAGCCTTTCTCTTGCAGTTCCACTTTGACTTAAAAAGCAATCTTTCTTACCACAGCCTTTATCTTCCATGCATCCTTTCCCTAAGAGTAGCACTGCAGATGATGTTTTCCATAACAGGTTAGTTGATTAAATGCTATGACAAATTAACATCAACTGCTTTCAAGTAGCTGTAATGTCTCTAATTTTAGTGTCAAGTTACTCTATCTTAAGTAAGTCCCAAAACTCTGCAGCTCCCTTTTGTAGAGGTCATGACTATGTGGCTCACCTGTAAACCTGTCATCCCCATGTGTCCTCTCCTTTACGGAGGGGAGAACAGATGTTTACCTATGGAAAGATGCTTCAGGCACTTGCTGCAGTAGATGGTCACCAGGCTGTCAAAAGCAATCTTTATGGGCAGGCTGGTCTTTCACAAGGAGATGTGTTTACAGAGCATGAAATTAACATTTTTGCACAGAGGCAAATAATTGCTTACAACGGAGACTTTAGTAGCAGATATGAAGCTTGAATGATTATTAGTAAGGTCAGATGGAGCACATAGTAATGTCCATCTCCTGAGCAAAGTCATTCAGAACTTTTTAGCTGTTCATTTATGCCAGACAAGTTTAAGGTGTAATGTTCGTGCCTTGAGCTTGTCACTTTTGATAAGAACTTGTAATAAGCTGTGTTGCTATATCTGTATATGTGGTGTGGTTCCTTCAAAATCATTCATGAATGGAAAACTTATTTTTTTATTTGCAGAAAAAGGGGTGAACCCCCATTCCCATTATCTTAGTCTTGAATTATTATCTAGTAGTGCTCTGGCAATGGCAAGTTTTTTAAGAGACTTTGCAGGAAGTGTCTGTGAAACAAACATTGTCAGGAACAAAAGGGTTCGCTGTGAAAGTTTTCTGTGGTCAGAAGATGGGTCTAAAGGCCAGTAGGTCTTGGATAGTGTTGGCTGTCCTAAGCTGCTCTGGTAAATGCCCTCACGTCAGGTCAGGGCACTTTCTTGAGCAGTGACGAAAAACTGTTTCCAAAGAATGGATATTGGCCAGAATTAATCAGATTGATTCTTCACTTATGACACAGATCAAGTCTTGAACTTCAGTCTTCTATGCTAATAAGACCAGTTCATCATCACTAATTGCCTCTCTTCATTCCCGGTTTCCTCAGCCTGCTTACTCCTTCAAGGTGACTTCCCCCTCAACAGATGTGCATGTCTGACAGAACGTTTAAAAACCACGGAGCTTGAAGTAGATTAATTTTGTGTAAAGGAAATTCTGTTTCATTGCAATTAACCACATCACAGAATTGAGTAAGTCTGACTAATGTTAAATGTAAGTGTCCAGCCAAACTTCAAAGTGGAGGTAGCTTTTCCTCTCTTCACACCACAGTTGTAAATTGCGCTTAGGGCGTACAGTGCTCCATTTTGAAAACGTCTGTACTTTTTTTTGGGGGGGGGGAGTAACAAATGTCACAAAGGCTGTTCTGGAAACCTTTTTAAAGGCCGCCTGTTACACCCATGATATTCCCATTGCTTTTCTGTAGGACAGTATTCTTCAGAGGCAGTGGGACTTCTTGCTTGCTTTGTACTCTGCAGGACAGCCCTAACCATAACACCTTTCAGCAGTTATCCTTGTCTGTACTGAAAGCCAGTGCATGTGGCTCTTGAAAGGGATATCCAGGCATTGCCTGAATATTCCCCAAAAACCTGTCCTCATGTTCTGGGAACACCCAAAATCTAGGATACAGGATACGTCTCACTCCCTGCTCCCATTAAAAGAAGGCTTTAAAATAGCTTAAGCTACTTCTATACAAGACTGAACAGAGATTCACCTTCAAAATTCCTCCAAACAGGTGAAATGGAGCTAAGTGTTTCTGCGCACTTTGTGTAAGCTGTGCAATAGCACTGTTTTTGCCACAAGGTGTTACTCCGTAAGTTTTCAGAGGACACGAGAGAGATCATGCATACAATGTATTACTTGGATGTTCTGTAACAAGACCTGCTAATAGCCTACCCTCTTTTAATAGTCCTAGCAGTGTGAACTGGTTTTGCCTGTTTATAAGACCTGGTAGAAGTATCGGTCATTCTCTGCTGTATCTTATGTACAACTATGCATTTTATTTCTTTATTGATTTTTCTGTTTTTGTCGATGCTTAAACAGTATTTTTTAAATATGAAGCGAGACTCAAAAAATACAAGGTATAACATGTTTGTGTCAAATTGGGTACTTTTTTATTCTGGTACAACAAGCTTTAAAATGACTATTTCAGAGAACGTTCTGCTATACAGCAATTTTTCTTAGACTCATGGAGCTTCATTACAGTGAGGTCAGACTATGCACCATAGAGAAGAGAATTTATATTTTATCATAGGGCTAACTGCTGTGCTCTTGAAATGACCAGGCTGCCCAGAGAGGTTGTGGAGTCTCCCACTCTGGAGGCATTCAAAACCTGCCTGGACACCGTCCTGTGCAATTTGCTGTAGGTGACCCTGCTCTGGTGGGGGGGTTGGACTAAATGATCTCTAAAGGTCCCTTCCAACCCTGACCATTCTGTGATTCTGTGACCCTGAAGGACAGTAAATGTTCTAAATACATCAGTTTATGTGGAATATAGTTATACTGTGCTATAGGAGCTAGAGTAGATCTAGGAAAATAGAAAATATTGTGATATCTTTTAATGTGATTCCTACTGGATGCTTGTGAGACTGTTTGGCTGCTATAGGCCTGTCCAGAAAGTGGACAGTGAAGATTTCTGGAATTTGATGTTTTCAGTGTGCTCTCACGGGCGAGACCTCCCTTAAGACCCTTGTGGTAAAATGAGACTTCTCAAAGTCTAATTGACTCTGGGCCCAAGATGGAACATACTAGTTTCTCATGTAGTTGAAAAGCCTCTTCCATAATTTCACATGTTGTGCTTTTAATTTCATATCTTCCCATTTTCTACTTTGCAGCAGCGTGGAAAACTGTGAGGACTATTTGTAATACTTGCCCTTGCTTTCTGCCCAGTCATCTCTGCCCTAGTCGGCACCCATTATTTCACATTTTTCTGTGTATGATGTTTCTGTAAATATCTTGGGATGAAACTTGCTTTTTTTAAAACAGCAGGACACAGATTCATACAGGCTGTGATCTGTCGTCACGCAGAAATGATGATAAAACAACTGCTGAACAGCTGCATAAGAAGCCATTCAAGTCTTGCATTTGTAAAGTTAATGCCTTCTTTGCTTACCCTTTGAATTGTATCCCAAGTTTTTTGATGCGTTGTTCTGTTATCAGGACCACTTTTGAATTTTAATCCTGTTCTCCACTTAGCTGGCAGTATCAGCAGATTTAACAAGCATGCTTTTTATTCCAGTATTGGAATCGATAGATAATTTTACAGGGTCTAGAAGGATTCTGGCAAAGTTCACTTTGACACAGGACCTGAATGTTTGCATCAAAATGTGTATGTTTTTATAAGATTTAAGTGAATTCCAATTTGGATATTAACAAGACTTAGTGTACTCAGGTTTGCATTGCTGAGTGGAGTGATACATCTCTCTCCTATCTGCCCAGATGTTAGCTGTCCCAGAAAGAAGCTGCTTGTTTCTTTGTTTTAATCCTGACACTGCTGTAGTTAGTAGCAGTTTGTCATTCTTAAGGTGACACCTAAAAGAGATTTGTCACCTTTTAGGCATGTACAATGTTTTGGTTTCTGCATCCCCAGCCCTGCTTTTGCTCAATTCCCCAGAAGTTTTTGTCATCTTTCGGTTATTGGAAACCTTATCTGTCTTCCACGGGCACTTGGAGATAATGGCCCTGCGACTGTCAACCAGCTTCTTCCCTGAGCCAACCAATTTATCTTACCAGTTTCTATTTTTTCCCTGTTGTACCCTAGCCAGGCTTAGTGTGCACTCTTGCTATGCTGGCACCATGAGCAATCAGGGAGTTTCTTGCCATATGACAACTTGCAGCTGCCCACGTCAAGCGGTGATCACTACTAGAGGGCATCTCTAGAAGGGACCAATGGACCTATGCAGGATCTTGCCTCTGGACTTAGCATTTCAGTGTAGATGTCTTGATCATTTCCTGCCCTTAGGTCAGCCTCATCTCAGCCCAGAGTGGAGGTGTGGACAATTAAAAGCCTTGGGATGGCATAAAGATGCATGATGTCCACAATTTCATGCTGTATTTGAAAGGGGTAGAGGCAGACCTCTTGAGCATCTTGTTTAGGAGAGGAGTATTAAACCTGGGAAGCGTGATCAGATGGCACATACAGCACACACGAGTACTGCAGGGAGTTCTGCCAATGCTTTCCTTGTGGAGGGAGGAGTGGTAAAAGGGTGGTAGATGTTCTCTTGCTGGGTACGAATGCTTGGCACTTCAGTTTAACTGGTGAGAAGTCTATCCATTACTGCAAACACAACTTTTTTAAGGTGCCCAGAACTTTCCATGGGATGACCTTCCCCATATGGTTCATGGTGGGGTTTTAGTCCTTAATCATGTGATGTGCGTGTTCTGCAAGCCGACTTTGCAGCCTGTCAGTGGTGGCTTGGTCTCCTAGAAGAGGTTGAAGACTGAAGTTAGGATATTTGTGCTCGGCTTTCTGTTCCCAGTGAGATAATGCAGCTTGTCCCTGGTCTCAAGGAGCGGCTCATGTTTCCTGGTGAGAACTGCTTCCACGAACACCATAATGGTACAAGAGATTCCTACAGCTATTGCCCAGGTGTTTTGCACTGCAGTCTACAGCAGGACTCATCCTCACCATCAAGGGCAGTAATTCTGTGTGCTGCCTTCTGTACAAGGAGAATCTGGAGATGCAAACAAAGCACAAGTACATCAAAGGAACTGACAACATAAACAGGGGGAAATTGGTGGTAGCATGGCTCAGATACTTTTTTTTTTTGAGTAACTGGGGTAATAGCAGTAAGTCTGATTCTGAGAGGAGTGTGATTAATCCTGGCATAGATCTGTGCGTTTGCTATTGCTGGGTGCAATGTACTAGATGTCTGAGCAGCAGTTAAATAACTTCTTGGGAAGAAGAGGCGTGTTAAATGTTGCTTTTTAGTGCTGATGTTTTCAGTTTAACATAACACTGTCAAGAAGCATCAAGTCTGCTAGGAAGTTGGTAGAGAATTTACTTTAAAATCCTTAAAATAGCTAAAAGGAAAATAGTGGTATTCTGTTGCTGAAAACCAGAAAAATGTGGTTTTGCTGCATTGCTGCTAGCAAAAAGCTGTGCTGAGACCGATGCTAACAGTATGAATTAGGAAGCAAAGCAAAAGGTGGACTCCTTCAGGCACCACCTGAAGCAATAGTAAATGTTTAATTGAAAACAATGATTTTTTTTATTTTTTTCCTAAACCAAGGCTGTCACAGTGATTGTTATGGGTACTGTTGGTTGCCCAGTGACTGGAAGGCAAGCAAGCAGTGTCAGCATTGAAGGTACAGAGTGAAGAGTATGGAAAATAAAATAGAAACATTCTTGTTATTCTCTTTGCTTTGTTGGCGTTAGCCAGAACTATTTTGTTCAAGTGATGTTTAAGTATTACGTGAGCATGGTATTGTTCCTGGTAGCAGGAGATAACTGGGAGAAAAGTGCTCTCTGAAAATACCTGTAAGCTTCTTGATGTCTTAAGTTTTCTCTAGAATCCTTTTGGCCTGGGTCTTTATTCAGCAGGGGAGGGGTGACAGGCTCCTGTGTCACCCGGCCACGTTTCCAGGGACAGTTTGTTGTTAAACTGCAATTGTGATCCGCTGAGCAAGACGAGCTGGCGCAGAATGTCTGGGGATTATTTCCTGTACTAGCAGGTGCATGCTGCTGGTAGATGATTTGACATCCTTTGCTTTTGGGTCTGACTTTTCAGCAGACAGCGTTGTCATTCTCAGTCAGGTTGTGTCTCCTTTTGAATTTCTGATAGGAGATATTTCTATAATTTTGTGTAACTCTTAATGATGGATAAGGCCTCAAGAAAAAAAGCTAAAATACAGACTTTTTGCACGGTATCTTTCAAAATTCATTAGGGAAAATGCAATTTCTAAGCTTGGTATGCAGCTTGCTATGGAAAGCACTCTGCTGACATAGAACACAAAATCTCAGTACCTGGCGCACAACTAAATGGGAATTATGGTTCTTATTCCAGTTTTTGCGTCATATCCGTCACATGGCTTTTGTATGGATTGAATATAGTTTTCAGTAGCAGTAAATGTTGGGATGTTTTTTATTGTTTTGGAGCTTTTTTTGAACAGTGCTATTAACCTTTCTGAAGTCAGCATAGTTTACATGCTGACAAATCTTTGCACCTCCCCAGGGCTTCAAACTTCTGTAATGTGTCCTTGAATTTTACTTGAATAAGTTTGGCATCAGCCCAATTTCCATGAAGAAAGGTAAATATCCGACCTATGCTGTCAGTTGTTCCGAAGACTGCTACAGCTCTGCTTATGGATACAGAGCACCGTAAGGTCTCCTTTTCCAGGCAAAACCCAGATCGCTTCTGTTTACTATTATGAACTATAACTGTTGGCAAGCTTTCAAACTGCCTTGCTCATCCTACCTCAGAAAACATGTTATAATGCAGTCTCTTGTCTTACTTCTGCCTTTCTCTATCACAAAGTGCAAGGCATCCTGGTAGTATAGTTTGCATGTTGTTAAGTCCCAAAATTGAGTGGTTTTCTCTTGATTTGTCTGTATCTGCGGAAAATATTTATATCTTCCTTTTGGTGTCTAGCAGGTAGGTTTTGTCCTGTCCTTGCTTCAAAGATTGTTGGGGCATTACCTATTTTTTCTTTTTTTTTTTAATATCAGTTATAACAGGGTTTTGCAGGGACGCAGTGCTCATTCCATTTTATGAAAGGCACAAACTGTCACATTTCGTTAGTCATTCAAATAGTTACAAATGCTGTAATTTAATTTTTTTTTAATGAAATGAAGTCAAATTTACAGTCACATGTTTGCCAGGTCCTGCTCTGTGTAGCAGCAGGCCCAGTTGCAATCTTGTATGGGTTGTCTGAGTGTTGTGAATTTCACTTTTGTGTAGTATTTTTGTGTTAAGGATATACCAGATGTTTGTTGTGGTGTATGTTTAATGAGATTTGTGCATTTCTGCCATATGATACATGGTTTGATTCTCTGCTAGTATTCCAAATATTTGGAAGTTGTGTTAGTCTGAGCAGTTCTTGATTGGCGTAATGTTCCTATAATCTGATCAGGAGTTTATAGCTCAAGTACAGGGAATTCATGGAAATGACAAATTAATAGGTTTTGTATCCTACGTTTTTATTAAATCTTAATGCACATTAGTTAAGTGTTTCTGCAGATGCAGCATAATCTGTAAATCTAACTGGTAAGTCAGATTTCAGAAATGTTGCTCTGAGGTATGTCCTTACAGGAAACTAATACAGCTTGTGTGCCGTTTGCTCCTGTTAAATGGAGCGTGGATATATGCAGACATCTGCTGCTTCAAATGCCCGTTTCTAAAATTGATCTCCGAACCAGCTTGTTCACCTTCTTTCTGTGAATACAAGGCTTGTGGTATTTAAGATAGCTTCAGATAGCACTAAATACTGTGGAAAACAATGTACATCTCTGGATTTCATCCTCTCAGATTCTGCCCGGAGTTGTAGTCTAAACCCCCAGCTCTTTGACACACGTTAAAATGCTACATGTATGCTGGTTCCTTGGGAGAGCTCACCTCGGTTTATGTTTCCAGAAAGCACGTAAAACAGAACAGGAAGGAGGGAGGAATGGGGAATCTTTAATCTCCTTTGGAATGGCAGTTCAGAGTTGACTTTTGTCTACATCTTCATATTTCACGTGTTTGCTGTCAAAGCCCCTCCTGGCTGTCACACCCCAGGCAGGGTGAGTAAGGGGTTGTGTCTCCCTTCTCAACTGGAGGGTAGCCCAGGGAGTGACATCTTGTTTGGGAATTTTATGATGTGTTGCTGTATGTTAAAGCAAGGTCAAAGAAATGTGCTTATCGCTTGAAGGGGAATACGAGGAGGTTTCTGATGCAACTAAATGCCTGCAGCAGCTTATTCCACAGCTTTGAGCAGATCCCTGAGACGTGCTGCTATGTGGGAAACAGAGCATTTCTGTAGATGGGAAAGGCTGTAAGCATTTCGGTGAATAGAAAAGATGAGAAAGCTGTTGTGGGCAAATTAAAGCAACGAGTCCTGCTCTGAAGTCTAAAACTAGGCCAGCTGGGTTTTTAACACCTGAAAGAGAAGTCTGAGATTGAAACTGCCGTGGTACTGCAAGGTGTGCTAAAACCTGGGGACGAACTCGCTGCTTGATGCTCAGCGCTGGCTTTGGAAAGGCACTGGGCGCTTGGACACCTGGATTGAATTAGTCAAACAGTAAGTTTAGAACAGCAAACACTGCAAGACCGTAATATTATTTCTAAGGGAAAGTGAAGAACAAAGTGTAAGGTGTTTGCTAGAGATCGATGACTAAGCTAGATGTCATATCGCTGTCCTCAGCTGATGTCTTTAGACTTTAATTGGCTGATGAACCAGGATTTTTTGCTAGATAAAACTTTGTGCTAAGGGACTTTCAGCAATTGAAGCTAAATAAAACTTGTTAACTGAAGGAATTTAAAGGGGGGGGAGGGGAGTTTCAGTTTGAGCAAATACTGTTCTAGCACTTGATACAAAAAGCTTTCTGCATTAAAAAGTACAGTCAGCTAAAATTGGGTAATGCTTAAGCAGTAGGCTGTTCTGTCCACCAAGGAGCTGAATGCCTGGGGTTCTGCAACAAACATATTTCTTTAATATCTTTACAAGCAGCTACTGAGTGTCCCTGGCCATTCTGCAGAAAAGGCTCTGCTTTGTGTCTGTATGCACTGACCCATTCAGCTGGTTCTGGTCGAGCTGTAGTTTAATTAGCTGCTCTGGGGTAATGACTGATCCGGGAGTTCCTGCAGTATTTGTGGCTCTACTTTCTGAAGGAAGCAGGCAAGTTATTTCCATACCCCTTTTCTCATAGAAAAACACAAATCTGAACATGTGGATTTCAATGTTACTGGTGTTTCAGGTGGGAGAGAAGAGAACGATCACCAAATGGTAGCATCATGGCATTGTGCAGAAAACTTTTAGGTGTGGTTCAAACCTGTTGCTTGGATCTGAGTTGCAACACAGCTGTGAAGACATACTTGGCTTTTTTGTCTTAGAAAGCACTTAATCATTCCACATGATGTGCTGCCGTGTAGTCCTATGTTGCCTTTTAATAGTTCCTGAAATGCTGAAGGTATAGATTATGTTAATGGAGCTTTTAAATTTTTTATGGACTGAAATAGCTTCAAAAATTAACCTTTTGAAAAAGCTTGGGTAGATTGCACGACAAGGCTTTTAGCAGCTTTCTTTTTCTAGTATGCTATCTCCTGTTCCAGTAAATGAAGCGCTTAGACTGACCAAGGCTGTGCTCATCTTCCTGTCCTAGGACGAATGCCTCCAGCTGATGTTGGAGATATTTTTATTTTTCATTAGATCATCTGAAAGCCTCAGCTGTTTTCATGCCAGTACGAAGGATGGGAGACTGTTTGTACTGCCTGGGTATTGTACCAATTTGTTGTTCAACACATGATAATAGATCTCTGACAAACCAAAAAAGATTTTGATTTGTTCGTGGTGCAATAAGACTTGATATCTATTTGTTTATGAAAAGGTCACATACATTTAGCATGGATGGTCCCAGGATCATTAAAACCTGGGCTTCTTGCTGCAGTGAGAGGGAGGATCCGTCCTTGTTTCTGCCAGGCCTGGCTTCTCTCATGTTTTCTGCCTTCTGAAACCCCCTGGATACTCTAGGTTTTGGAAAACTGAAGAGAAGCTGGCTATAGATGTTTCTTATTTCTGCTTTGCTGTGGCACAGATAATGACAACTAGGTTGTACCCAAAGTGCGTGGTCTTGAGTCTTCCACTGAGTCCACCTAATAGAAGAGGGCTTTCTATTTGCTCTGTCTTTTCCTCTTTTTTTTCTGGATTGTTTTGTCATTTTCAGCATCTTGTTGTAGGATATAAATGCAAGATACACTTGCAGAGGTGCTGGGATAAATGAAGAGACCTAGGGTGGAACAGAGACCCCTTTTAACACAGTCTCAAAAGATCATAGCTTCTTGGGTAGGATCATAGTTCCTTGGTTTAAAAAAAAAAATCAACAAAAAAAAGTTTCAACAGGGTTTGAGATCTGTATGGCATTATGATTAGCATATGCACTTCAGCAAGTCTTTTTTCCTCGTGTACAGAAAACTCTTGGCTTACATCTGCTTACGTTTCCATCCACCCTTCTTTTATTCTGGCTGGAGCCAGGCACACTAAATAGTGATTAAACAAAAGATTAAAATTCCATTTTTGTGCATTTGGCGTTTGAATGCTGATCAATTGCTTTGGCGGTGTGTTAAGTAACAGAATGGTAGACAACAGAAGGGGCTTATTTAGAGCAATCTGTCTAAATCCATTTTCAATGTATTGCTTTATATGCCTTTCTACTTTAATTCATTTTCAGTTTTTAAAAAATGAAGGATGGAAACAAGCAGGAGATTAGTTTAAAATATTGCTGGAGAAGTAATCACTCCTTAGTGGTAAACAACTTCTAGTTCTTAAGGAAAAGAAAATATGCTTGAGCTGAAATAGAACTTATGGGCTTGCTGTAGGACTTAATGGATAAAATTCAATGGCTTGTGCACTTACATAGCTTGACTAGATGATCATAATGAACCCTTCATGCTTTGAAATTTCCTTTTTGCATTGCTGTTTACAACTGACCATTTCAAAAACAAGGGAAGTTTTTGCAAAATGAGAAGCTAAGGTAGAGCAAAACGGAAAATTGCAAAGGCTATAGTCTTGCTGACCTCTTTTATAGGGACAGAAATCCAGATCCATAATACCAATTTACCCTAACCATGATAACTTTATCCTAACTGATGACTGCAATGTTCAAACTCTGGTCCCTGTATTCCACAGTTCAAATGCAGATAAAGAGGGATGTGCTGGTGGCCTTTGGACAAAAATGTTATGCCTCCTGCTATGCAGTTAGAATTAATGAGAAATTAGGATAAAAGTGAAAATTGATGTGTAATATAGTATTACAGGTAAGACACATCTCCCCGCAAATGAGATGCTTGTTTAATAGTGAAAGCAAAAGTCAGTCCTAGGAAACTTGCTGTGTTTTGCAGATTGCTTAGATATCACAGTCTAGAGCATCTGTTGAAGGGGTATCATCAAGTTATGTAATTTGCATAATTGAGTCAAATCCCATGCAGCATCCCTGAAGGAAACCACTAAAAAAGGCAACATTCTGGTCCCTGTGTGCTGTGTCTGGATTTCTAGAGCTCAGACATCTTTTACAAAGACGGGAGAAAAAAAAAAAAAAAAGAAAGAAGGAAAAAAAAAAAAAAAAGGAGCTTCCAAAATAACATCGATGTCAGCAACCTGCCCATTTTCAGAATGAGAGAGACTTTGAGCATATATATGCATATCTTCCGTCTGCCCATGATGGCATGTTGCCCGCAACTTTACACACTGCTCTGCTAGTAGTGATGACATGAGCATAAAAATTGCAGTCAAGGTGGGGAAGGCAATGTTTTATCATTCACACTGGCTTTTTTTGGTAGTCTGCTGAAATTAAGTTGGTCTTGAAAGTGTGATTCTTAACAAGAACTATGATGCTAATCAGCCTGCTGCAGCTATGCCTTCCCTGTGGGGCTATGTGGGTCGCAGGTGCTAGCAAGGTCACTGAAGCGAAGACACTGGTACTCATTTTCTATCACTGAAAGTCACTTCAAAATTAATGTTCAGACATTGTTGACAGAACTTGTCAGTGACTCACAGCAGACTTTTCAGATACAGTGTTTTAATAGCAACCCGCAAAACCAATAGTAAGCTTTGTACGTTTGCTTGCAAGAGGTGTAGTTAGAAATATTCTAACCTCTTAACATTTACCCAAGTTGAATTAAATTTAGTGGACCATTTCTGAGTTGGATTGACTAATGTAACTTCTCTGCCCAAGACCAAAAAATCTCTGGAATGCAGCATGTCTGTCATGACCATCTGCAGCTATGTCTACCCTTCAAGATTTTAAAAGCCACTTAAAGAGAAGTATGTCGATCCAACAGAAATTAATGTTGTGTTTTTCTTCTGTGAATCTGGTTTGGCTCTAGTTGTACAGGGCAGTAACATCATGAGCGCTCCAGGCAGAGAAACAGATAATGAGTCACCCTACACAGTCCTCGTTTTACTTTGCCCGTGCCAACGTGAAGAAAAGTCACTCCTTGTAAGTCTGCAAGACTGAGAGCTATACAGAGCTCATTCCTCAGGACTTAAGGATCGATAAATCTTATTCCATGTGCCTCCAAAGTCCAACACTACAGTTCAGAAAGGTCTGAATAACTGATGCATGTACTCCATGGTTTCCCCTCTTGCTTAATTTAAAGTTTACAAATTACTGAAGTTTTTCTGTTGACATGTGTGGCCTTGACAGCGTTTAGCTTAGCCCAGCTCAAAGAAGTTTTCGTATGTGAATTTATTTGGGTCTGAGAGAAGTAATACATCTATCTGCTAGACTTTTTGCTGTCCACCTGCCTGATTTGGGCTCTTTACATAATACAGTGGCAGTCTCTGTGATTTTTTTTTTTTTTTTCTTCCTTTTTTTAACATCACTGGAGGAATCTGTGCTACTGCCTGCTCTCACTCAATATCGCAGTGTTTAAATTGCTTGCATCGGGTTGTTGCCTGCTCTGAGGGCATTTAAATGCACGTTGCTGACCTCTCTGAAGAATGGCTTGAAGCTGTGCAGAAAATTTACTTCCCTGTTCACAGTATCCTATATTGAGCGCACAAACACAAGGGTGACTCCAGCCCAGAGCCTGGGCATGCTCACCCTGGGCAGGGATGGCTGGAACTGCTTTTTAATGGCTTTTAGGTTGCTGCTTGCCTTGATGAACTTGGCTGCTTTGGTGGTACAGCTTTGTAATGGTATTAGATGCCCCTCCTGAAGCAGCCGATAGCCCAGTGGTGTGGCTTCCCTCCAGAGGATGCTGGAGATGTTGGTGTGAATCCTTTGAGGTATACTTCGAAGTTGCCTCCCATCTCCTGAGAGCTGTTGTGGAGGGCAGCTCAAGATCCATCCTGTTAGCATATTTTGAAAGGAGAACAATCCACACAGGTACCTGCAGCAGTGGATGCGTATCTTCTAAGGGACGTTTGCAGACTAGAGTTCAGAGGGAAGAGGGGTACCTCTGCAATTATAGTTTAAGTTGCTTGACTGCCAAGAAGAAGTGGGATTTAAAACACTCTTATCAGTGCCCTGTTAGGCAGCTTGGATGCCTTTTTGCTGGTGGGTCTCTTTTTTTTCTTTTTTTTTTTTTTTTCACTCTCTTTCTCTGGGGTGCCTGGCTTCCCTTGATCACTTCATAGGGGCTTGGCATGGGGTGCTGGGTTACCATGTACACAGTGGGTGTTGTGAGGCTCAGAGTTGTGCTATCTATGTCTCCTTTCAGATCTAGCCACTAGACACTCTTACAGTGCTCTCCTCTTCAGTGGTGGGTGGGATTTCTAGAGTAACTGCTCGTAAGGGGTTTACTCATGTTGAATCGCAGCAAATGCGAGAAGGGATAGTAGCATTGTAAACGATTCTCCTGGTGTGCTCATTCAGTCCAGAGCTCTATAAACAAGAGACAAAAGAGACTTAAAATATTGAGGTTTCAGACCTGCCAGTTGTTCCTGTGCCCAGTATGACACTTGTGCACAAGCCTAGTGCTCAGAAAGTTGGCAAAAACTCTGCTGGCAAGGAGGTACTCTGGTCTGTGAGAGCTTTCCAGGACTTTTCCTGGCAGGGGAGTATCCTGGGGAGGAAGCTGGCTGGTGAGCAGGGCTGACAAAGCTCAGATCTCAGAGAACAGTAGTGTGTTCTGTGGGTTATTTCGGGGGGATGATTGGAGGGGTGGCATATTGTCTGAAAAACTAAAAATTACTGTGGTGGCCAGACAAGTAGAAGTGCTGGACTATTGTGGTCACACAGGGTGGCTGCTTTGCGGTGCTGAAAATTTGATCTGTTTTACACCAAAAATAATGAAGCTGTGGCTTCTAATGTCTGCCTGTCACACAGCTGCCATCCAAACCTGCTCCCGTTAGCTGGCACGAGCTAGCAAAAATCAGGTAGAGTTTGCATAAATTATTTGTGCTAACATTAGGCCTGACAGAGCCATGGGTAGATGCTGGAATTGGGTTTGCCAGCCCCTGGCCTGCACCGTGCCCTGGCTCACTGCACCCCGAGGAGGCATCTCAAACCACCTCTGCTCGCAGCCACTGTGCAAAAGCAGCAGCAGCCTCCTGTCGTGGAGCAAACATTAGGTTTCTAGCTGGTGTTGGCATATACCCTGTATGTTTTTCAAGGTGCTCTGTGATCACGTTGCTGACACAAGCCTCAAATTGACACAAAGATTAGCTGCATGCTTAGTTGCACCCCAGAAGTGCTGTTGTCCACTGTTTGGTTTGTCCTCCCAGTGCTTTCTTGCACTTTTGGTTCCTGGCTTACGCGTTCATCTTGACGCTTAAAAGTACTTTTTCATTATCAGCAGGGAGAAATTCATGCAAGAACCGAGGTGTTTAATGGCATGGCTGGAAAACCACAAGGCTGGTTAAGCAATTTAGTTTGATATTTATAACTGGTGAGTTCAGATGAGCCCTTCCAGAAAGGGAGAGCACAGTTCTTCACCACAGCTCTGCTGCTCTGGAGCTGCACTTACCTTCTCCTGGATGATGGGAGTCGGTGAGGCTTTTGCAGTGCCTCGCATTTACTGAAGGAAAGAGGTTTCACGAAAGTCTTCAACATGTACAGTCAGAGGTGAACTGAAGACATTGGATTGCTGGTGGAGATCTTCATTTTATGTCCTAATAGGTGCAGAGTGAAATTCAGGATGATACACTCCCAGTTTCTGTATTTGAACAGAAGTAAGGATTTAGAAGAGTAGAGTTCCTGTGCTAAAGGGACAGTAATTAACAATGTAAAAAATGAGCTATTGTTTTTGACTCATATAACTTCATCGGAGTGGAAAATAAAAGAAAAAATAAGAAAAATTAAAAAAATTAAGGCATCATGGGGTAAATAAAAAAAATCAAGTACACCATCTAAATATAGCTCTGCTGGGATTTTTCTTTAAGTGGTTGCTTTTCTTCTTTCTCCTTTCCTGCTAACCAGCCTTTTCTGCCAGTTGTCTGGTTTTCACCACTGTTAATCGTGTCCTGTAGTGTGGTCCTGCTCTTCCCATGCCGCCCTGGGAGTTCCTTTCCTTCCATCTTCCTACATCATAAGTATTTTTCAGAGAATATTCTTGTGAGCTCCAGGTGGCACAAGTGGAAGTTACTTAATACTTGTTCACATCATGAACTAGCTGACTGACTTCTTGTCCATCCTGAGTGCTCATCAGCTCTTCTTCAGTGAAAATAAAATTAAATTGCAGGGAGCAGGAAGGGGAATGCTCCGAGTATTGATGTTAGTTAATTGAAATGTGTAACTGAGTGTCTGGTTTCATGGACGAAACTACTTCTGCCAGGTGTGTTACCATCTGCAAAATGTCAAGGAGCTGAGTGTAAATCATTTTATGATCTGTGATTGAAAGGATCTAGATGATTTAAAAACTTCTTATGCGGGGGGATGGGGGGAGTTCACAGGCCAGTGATTTATCAGATTGAGCTTTATTACTTTTAGGCCACCGGTTTCTTACCCTTTGGCATGGTAATACAACCAGCACAACTCAAGGTTTTCATGCAGTTCCTTTGTTAAGGTTTACCACCCATGACAGAGCAGGCAGAGCAGAGCGTGTACCTGTGTTCAGTCACTCTAGTTCACTTTGACATCTTCGCTGAAACCTGTTGTCACTGATAGTTTTGTAAGCTAATAGACAGGGTTCCCTTCCTGCTGACTGTTGTAGAAGAGGGGTGATGCGATGGGGATCATCTGCAAAATCCTCACAGCAAGGTTCACCTGAGTTCATCTGTCAGACTGCAGTAAGGTGAACTGCATCAGGCTGAAGTCTAGTGCCTTGGAATAACAAGTGAAATGTCCAAATGTCTTATTTTCCCAAGACGAATCTGGGCATGAAAACGAAGAGTTTGTAATTTAACTAGTCAGGCAAATGACATCTGTGTCCCAGATGCCAAAGATACCTGATAACTCTGCAAAGTTACTATGCCAACCGTTGCTTTTTGGTGGTTGTTTGGTTTGATTGACCCATTAGTGAGACTTTAAACCTCTTGCCCTCCAAGAAGGGAAGCTTTTTTTTTTTTTTCTTTCTAGGAAGTTCTAGCCTGTGGAGTTGTCACTGCAGGACATGAGGAATTAAAAGGAAAAAACCCTCTAAGTTCTTTGTGTAACTACTTCTGCAGTGATGATGCTGAAACGACTTGCGTTTATACTCTACCAGCATATTACAACATAATTGAAAACTCATTCTCAGAGAAGACTTTTCTCGACCCTAAAACTTACTTAAATATATTTTATATATATTTATATATCCATATATTTTCCAAGGGAAATATATATATATTTCCCTTGGATTTTGGGGATCTCGGTGTTTGAGATGTATTATGGTTTTCTTTCCACACACCATAGTCCCTTTGATCCTGAATTCACCTCATCTTTCATTTGCTAACTTGTTCCCAAAGCACCCATTGCTTTTGAATTTCAGGAACAACATCATGAAAAGAGGAGCTCTAATTGGGTTCAAGACAGGCTCATACCTTGTGTAAAATTTGCTTTTAAGTTGAGCAGCAAGAGTCTTAATAAATGACCTTTTAAATCTTATTTTGATTTTATTCAGGTATAGTACTGTGCTCATTAATAATGATCCTGCAATAGGTCTCCCATTACAGCTTTATTGTTAATTAAATAGGATGTAAGATGTATTGGATGTTTTCAAAATGAAAATGGGAGTTTTTAATAGATTCCCTGATTAAGAATACTGGTCTGCATACATGATGGTGGCCTGAAAAAATATCACTTAACAGCTATAGATAAAATACTTTTCTGAGGCAAGTAAAACTTGCTTCTTCTCTCACACTTTTCAGGATAAAAACTACTTGCTTGTGATGGTCTTACCTAAGGAAGATGTTTAATATCTTTTTACAGGAAGGGAAGGCTGTTAAGAGAAGGTTTCACATGTTGCGTCTTTAATATATCTAATCTTTTGTTTAAAAGGTATCATATGTGAGGCAAAAGAAAGACCCTTACTTTGGTGATGGACAAAGGAAAAAGGACTGGCATAACAAAGAAGCTATCAAGAGGGACTCAGAGCGTGTAGGTATGTAAGATTACTATAAAAATGTTTTAATACTGATTGTAATTTAGTTTGATTTTATTTGGTAGGCTGAGTGCAGAACAGCATGTTCAACTTCAGGGTCAAGGTGTTCTTGACATGACACAAGAGTTGTTGTGTGTTAGTCACAGTTAAAGCCTTTTCCCCCAACTCCATAATCATAGAATCAGTGAGGTTGGAAGGGACCTTTAAGATCATCAAGTCCAACCATTAACCTACCCTGATAAAAACACCACCACTCCTAAACCATGTCCCTAAGCACCTCATCTACCCTTTTCTTAAACACCTCCAGGGATGGTGAATCCACCACCCCTCTGGGCAGCTTATTCCAATGTTTAATAACCCTTTCAGTGAAAAAATGCTTCCTAATATCCAATCTAAACCTGCCCTGACATAACTTGAACCCGTTTCCTCTTGTCCTATCACTTGTCGCCAGGGAGAAGAGGTCAGCTCCCATCTCTCTACAACATCTTTCAGGTAGTTGTAGAGGGTGATAAGGTCTCCCCTCAGCCTCCTCTTCTCCAGGCTAAACAACCCCAGATCCCTCAGTCGTTCCTCAATAACCATTTTGAAGTGAAAATATATTGGTAACGTCTTGGTATTTTTAGGATAGGTGCAGCATTCATTTTTAAAAAGGTTACCAAAAAAATATGTGCCTATACCTCTCCCAAAAATGGGAGATCCAGGAAGGAAGAAGGTGGATAAGAAAAATGTTCTAGATTGTAACGTTCGTGCAAGTTTTAGTCCATAGTTTGGGGTTTTGTTTTGCATCGCATAAAAGGGTCCATTTTGAACATCACAGCTTTACACTGGTGTGTCTGAGGCTTTACCTCCTCTGTGCAAGAGCTCAGGTTGTTAAATATACATATCCATCTGTGCTGAAAAAAGCAACAGTGATGAGGTATTCAAACCATATGTATTCTGCAGTGAAACAAAAAACATTCTATAGATCCTCCCCAGCATTTGTGGTAGCCCCTTCGTCTGTTTCTGATGTTAGAAGGAAGACTTTTAACTTCTATGTTTTGCACAGCTGAGTGGTTTGTAGCAAAACATATCAAATAAAAATGTTAGGTGGACATGGTTGACCCAGTGATAAATATGACATAGAGCACAAAAGTAATGCAGGACTTTTCTAAAGAGATATAAGATGACTGCTGTTCTTTTGATATATGGATTCGTTTCTGGCCAGTTAAGTGCCAATTAGTAGTAATGATGCATGTTTATTTTCTGTCTATCCATAGGAAATGGAGAACAGGGCAAACCTTACCCAATGACTGATGCAGAGCGAGTGGACCAGGCGTACAGGGAAAATGGCTTTAATATCTTTGTGAGTGATAAAATTTCTCTGAATCGTTCCCTTCCAGACATCAGACATCCAAAGTGAGTATACAGTGTGCATTTCTACAACTGAAACTTTACAAGCCCTAAATTACCGCATTTGCAGGAGTGTGCTCTTTTTTTTGTTATGGGTTACTGTCCTTTGTTCATCAAATACAGTCCTTTGACATCTGAGTCCTGTTGGCTCCTTAATAAAGGACAGCGTATATTAATTACAATGGGAAATAGAGGAGACCAAATTTGGGGAAAAAAAATCCCCTTTCAATTCCAGAAGACTTTAAATTACAAAAAACTTGTGGCCCTACACAGAAGAGATCTTGAACTTAACCCAGAGGTGGCTATCTCCTTCACCTCTTGTAATGTGACAGTTCAGTTGCTGCACCTGCTGACATAGCCAACAACTTTTAGCAACTAATAAGGTGGAGCAATTTCTTTCTGTAGTGGAAACTGATGTAATTGTCTGACTCAGTTGGATAATGCCCTAAGTGTCATCAGGTGATGACTTTGTAACTAAACAAGTGCCTAGTTCTTATGTTGGCCACCAGCTGGAAATGACCATGAAATGCTCAAGAGCAGAACAAGATTTGAATAGTTCCACTCAACTATGTATGAAGAGTTTTATCAGAAATCTTTCTGATTTATGGATTAGTTTCTTAGACATCTTCCTCATGAAAGCCTCATCAGGGTTTATGAGTAGGAACTAGTTCCAATTGAATTCTGGCTTTTGAGTTCATCTATTTTTGGACATTATCCATTAGGATGGTGTCACACTGGATTTTGTGCAAGCCAGAAAGAGTTTTTCATTAGCAAAAGTGCTCAGTTAGGACTTAACCCTTGTTTATACAAAGCTGAGAGGTTTTTAAATACTGTTTGTGCAGTTCTTAATCTGAAAGCATTGTTAGACATTTGAATGGAAGCTTGTTTTTTGTAAAGCTGTTCTTATCACAATTTAGTGAATCCGAATTCAATATCTACTTCATTCATGAGCTGTAATTTCCAGAAGTCAGGTTTTATAATTTGTTAGCTGCACATTTGAGAGATTACCTCTTCAGCTGTCACAGCAAACTAATCAAATACACTGACTTGACACCCTTTCTCAATATATACTCATAAACCACAGTAGTGATTATAGCTCCATAAATATTTTAGGCATGCAGCTGAAATGTTTAAATGTAGAGATAAATCAGGTAATTGAAGATGCTTGTCGATCAGCTCATACTCACGTTCTAGCAAATACAGTTTGAGTTTGCTAACCTAAATTATACCTGGCTTCCATTTACAGGGGCTGTCGTGGGCTCTGAGAATTTAAACATCAGACAATGCCAGTATTTCCTCATCTGAGGATTTGATATATTACCTCACATTCCCCATTGTTTCCCACAGTTGTTGACTCCACATTGCTAATTCTGCTATTTAAACTTTTTTAAAAAGTGAAACTTCAAACTCCAGTCCCTGGTTAAAATTAATAAGTGAAGTGGCTGGGTCACCGACAACTTGAGTAGTGACTAACAATGCCGCTGCAGCTGGTTTGCTTGTTGTTTGACACATCCTTTACCCCAATGTAGCAAGTTAGAATTGTGGAGGTTTCAAGGAGAGGATAAACAGCGTGTATATAATGGATGCTAGGATTAGCTGGGCAGGGAGTGGGGTTACATATAATGGAGACTTGTGGTAAAGGAATTCACAACTGAAAAGGTCTGTTGTGCATTCCCTGTGCCCATTAAAAAAAGGTATACTTGAAATGGTATGTATAACGAAGTTCGGCTGAGATGAAGTCCATAAAGAGCATTCTAGAAAGAAGCAAGCTGTGTTTTAAAGCTCTTACTTTGTGTAGCCTTTCACATATGGTAAGAGAATAGAGACTTTGTTGTTTGGAGCTGTGCCTGCAGACAGCAGGGACAGTAAGGAGAGGGTGAACTAGGGAAAAATGCAGCATCCATCATGTCCTTTACCTAAGCTTTGGGGACACAGTTGGGATTTTCCCCAACAGCTGGCCTGGGTGGGGAAGGACAAAGAAGCAGCCAATGTATTTGCTCACTTCTGAGATGGTTTGTGTGGACATTTATATACCAAATAGTGTCACCTCTGCTTTCTGTTAATCATGGGAGTCAAAGGACTGGGGGAGGGCGCATACTGGATCTCGTTGGTTCATGCATACAGCTGTTTGTTTCAACAGTTGTCTTCCCCTGCTAACATTTCCTTTAAGTGCTGCTGGGTTTTTTAATATTAAATACTAATTTTTCAGGCCTTGTAAAGCAATTGTAAATGTGGTAGCTGGAGGGAAACAATTCCTCTCCACGCTTAATGGTTAAACTTAATAGGTAAAGTTTGCCACTTGTTAAAGTTAGTCAGAAAAGGAGAATTCCAGTTTAAGGACAGAAGAGATTTGGGGGCTCTTGTTTCATATTGGAACAGAATTACAGCTAGTAGCTATCTCGGAAGAAGGTTAAGATTGCAATGCCAAGGGCTGGATGAAAGCCGTCCCTGCAGCTTTATTTTGCATCTTGCATCTGTGCATTGCAGCCATAGCCTGCAGGCTCTTGGCAGCACCCCAAAACAATTCATTAGACCCAGAATAAGCTTACTGTCCTTTCACGAAGGCATTTCCTGTAATCACAGATTTATTGAGCTTGTAGAACATAGGTGCAGCCTTCTCCGTTCCCTGAGAAAGGTACCAGGAAAAAGCTGCCACTGCCAGAGCCACGTTCGTTCCCATCTCCCCTTCCGGGGAACAGGGAGGGAATTACCTTTGTGCATGCACTGCATTGTGCACGTAGTGACAGCCTAGCCAAGGGCCTGGCAGGAGGGACTCTGAAAAATCAGCTCTGGTGCAGGCTATGTGAGAGGTCTGGTGGTGTGGCAGGGCGGGGAGGAGAGTACGACCTCCCTCCCCTGCTTGAGAACAGAGGACAGCCCGTCCTGCTGGCAATGTCATTAACATATTTTTTAAAAAACTCTATTCATGTAGCTACTTTTGTCTGTTTTGCCCTGGACGTGTGGGGTTCTAGGAATATAATAGTTTTTTGCCCCCTAGTGAACAGCTGCTGAGTATTTTTTTAACTACAATTGTTCATTGTATGGCTTTAGATCTTACCTGTTTAACAATGTTCAAACTCCACTACTAGGGCCACACCTGCAGGAAAATAAACACTGCATTTATTGCTGGAGTTGGAATTTTCTTCACGAAGCTACCTTGAAAACACTCCCACCAGGCAAGGGAGCGTTACTCCTGTTTCAAAATTAAGATGATTAATGCTGTGGGGAAATACCTCCACATTCAAGGGGTCCATACAGGGACTCTGCAGAGCTGACTCTCCATCCTTATCCAAGTTCTGCAGTGCTTTGTGTTCAAAGCCCAACGTCCTTCACTTCTGTCTGCAGAACTAATCCCAGGTGTCAAACTAGACCTGCTGAAAAATGGAGAACACAAGACAGATTGGTTTGGAAAAGTATGATTTGAATAATCTGTCCAGCATGACAAAGAAAACCTTTGGTAGAGAGGTTGGAGGTTGATCTATTATGGAGAGAGGTGGGTTTGTTTATTGAGCAGTTCTTACCATGCAATTATCCTGTCTCTTCTGTCTGTTGCTAATAAACGCTTGAACTTCTGGAACTGTTTAGGGAAGATGCTGTCAAACAAAATCCTTACTTCTTGCTCATTTTTGTTTACAAAAACTGGATGACAGTTATACATGTGATTAGAGTGATTTGCTTCCCTGAAAACTGGGAATAAGTGAGCAAAACCAATATACTGATAGTGCCTAGAAAAGATACATTCAACTTTTGAAACCACTTTGTAGAATTTCCTCTTCCTAGTGATCTTTGAGGTATAAGGGCAGAAAAAAGAATTATTTTAGAGACTTTTGTATCTCAAGCTATAACTGGAGTTTCCTTTAAAAGCAACTTCAGCACCTAATAGTTTCCTCTGACTTCGTGTTGCTAAGTGTCACTGGCCGTTAACAGTCCTCACTTCATATGGATATTATTTATTTTTTTTTGGCTATGTAGAGTAGATCAGGTCAACACTGGCTTGATAAGGCCTGAAAGGTGGGGTGGTTTTTCTTCAGGCACTTAGCATCAATTTGAGGGGTAAAGACTGAACTAAGATACTTGACAGTAATGAATATGGAAGTGCTGGTGTTTTTTGGCACCACCTTTTAACCTTACTCTATCTGTGTCCAGCTGCAAGAATAAGCTGTACCTGGAGAAGCTTCCGAACACTAGTGTGATAATACCATTCCACAATGAAGGATGGTCCTCTCTCCTCCGGACAGTGCACAGTGTCCTAAACCGCTCCCCTCCTGAGCTGATAGCAGAGATAGTGCTGGTGGATGACTTCAGTGACAGAGGTATGATAATTTGTATGTGACATCTCCACCTATTTTTTACTTATCTATGCTTACCTACCTAAGGGATCAATGAACTTGCAAATACGTGTATAATGATTTGAGGGTTTTTTTACTTGCCAGCGGCTCAGCTCAGGTGAACCTTGCTCCAGTACATTTGAAAGACCAGTCTAGCAAAAACCTCACGTTCCATATTCAGTTTGTGCTGCTTTAGCTGCTGATAGCATGGGCTGTCCTGCGTTTTGGATAATGTGAGTAAACAGGGAAGATGGTTTTAATATTCTGCTAAGGGCCTGTGTAGCCCTTAACATTTAACCCTGTCATTAAATGTTTGACACTTGGAATACAAAAAATAAGAAAAAGGGGGGGAAATAGCTTACTCTTCACTTTCTGCCTTTTTTTTCTAGACATAGAAAATGGTAAAAGAAGCTTTGATAAAACATTTCCATCTCAGACTGCTGATGATTTAGCTTACATTTCTCTTGAAATTTGTGCTTCTGAAAAGTAAATCTGCAACATCCAAAACTTTGACTGCTCTCGCTTGCTGACTTGCTTGCAACTGCACTCCATATTCTGTACTGCATTCCCAGTAGTAGTTATTTGGGATTGGTTTTAAGTGCTACATGCAAAAACTTAGTCACTGGCATACTGCATCACCACAAATGGAACAAACACTTGTAATTGCAGCAGCAATGTGTAGATGTATTTGCTGAATTTACTTGTTCTGTAGCAGAATGACAAGGGATCTTTTTCTCTGAACCATTTAAATACTATGTGATATCAATTAAGCTAGACTTTGTCTTTTAGTTTGCACCCTTGCTAGGGTGGAAAAGGCAGTCAGGTGATGGAGGAATGAATGCCTTTATCATGCAGACATTGCATAGCTAGAAAGATCACATGGAAAGTCCTCTGCAGTAGCTGCTCTTCTCCTGTGTTGAAAAGGGTACATTGACTTTAAGGGGTTATGATCAGATGTAGAAACTCTATTTGCTCCTTTAAAATTAATAAGAATGTTTATCAGCTGCAGAGTTCGAGTCCTGCCACTGAAATTACTCAACTGGGGGAAAAGACCTCTCTACACAGATACTAAAGAATACACCTCCAGAAATCTGACATGTAGGAAGTGCCTAAAATGAGCTTGGAAACAAGCTTGTGAGTATTTAGTGTTCTAACCTATACTGACTTTCAAATAAGCACTATCTATCAGCTATAGTATTTGTTCTAAAGTACATCTGTAATTAGTTTGCAAACAAGCATGCTGGTTTGAACAAATCAATGTTATATGAAATAAGTATTTCTTTAGAGGATTTTCAGACTAAGCTGAGGAGGAAAAAAAAAAAAAAACCAAAACAAAAAACCAGCACCCTTCCAACAAGGTCTCTTTATTGCTACACAGTCTAGGAGCAAATTAGACAAATTCATGCTGTAACCACAGCTGAATTGTACAAACAAGTTTCTTTTGAGAGAAGTGGAAGTAATGAAATCTGGTTTCCTGTAGATCTATTTTCCTTGTTCTCTAGATGTGCCCTTCTGACCCAGTGAAAGAGAGCACTCCTGGCTCTCCCACCCCTGCTCCTCGTCAGTCTGCACACGTGCTGTTCGCCCAGCTCTCTTGCTCTGTTCCACCTGCCTCTGATAAGATGCAAGCTCTTTTCCGTCAGTCATCTGTCTTTCATACAAAGGTTGCAAGAAGTAGCTGAGATTAATTTGTATGCAGCATCTATTTATAGATGGATATAAAAGACTACTGGTGTTGGACAGTGAGCTAAATTGTCAAGGGAAGCAAACAACACACAGGCAAATAAAGTGCTAATAAAACCCTAAACTTTTTTTTTTTTTTTGTAAACCAGTGTTTTCCTGCTGGTTCAGTTGATCTATGCATGTTGGGACAATTACCAGTTAGGATGAAACATTTTTCCTTCACTGCTGTCAGTTCTGTATCTGCACTGTAGTGTTTCTGGCTGGCTACTGCTCCTTTTCCAGCAGTCAGCATTCTTCCTTAACCTTAACCACACTGGGGTTGGCTTCCACACCCCTCCATGGGTTTAAATACATCCTTAGTCTTCAGGAGGCTGTTAAGTCCTAAACATGTGATCTTGCCTAAGGCCACATCCAGCCTTTCAAGTCAACCTGGTCTAGGGGGAAGTGTCCCTGCCTACGGCAGGGGGGTTGGAACTCAATGATCTTCAAGGTCCTTTCCAACCTATCTATGATTGTATGTATTGAAAAACAAACAAACAAAAAAAAACAATAAACAAACACTTTAATCCAATACCTGAGAATTGATGATTTAACACATCAAGCTGAACTGCAGGAAGGAGTGGAGGCTCCAGGAAAACTTCTACTTCACATGTTGTACGTTTGAAAAGGACACGTTCCTTTGATTTGGACTGTTGGGCCACTGCTCTGAGTTGTCTGTTCCTCGTGATTAAATTGGGAAGGTGGTAAAAACCCTGTGTCCAAGCTGATGATCGTTACTGCTGTGCCACAGAACCAGTGAGCGGTAAAAAGAATGAGGAGAGATTTCTTAATTTTCTTTGAAAATCATAAATTATTAGTTCTCTGCATTGTCTGCAAGGAGGAATGCTGTGATTCTGTTTGAAATGCTGGTCCCACAAATTTGTTACAGCATCTTTCTTCTAAAATTATAGAATTGCTGTTGGACATAGTGATAGTAGAGGCCACATTTGAGATCAGAGAGGCATAGTATGAACAGTAAATGTCAGCTGCTTCCCCGAAGAGATCAGCAAATAATCATCATAAACTCCGGTGAAAAGCAAAAGATGAAAAGCATAATCGCTCAATAAAAATCTATTATTAATTTTTTTTATCGAGAGGTTACCCTGACAAGATAAAATATCAGATATACTCTGCTGTACCTCATGATGGCATTTCACTTGAGGGTTGTCTAAACAGACCTCTAGCACTTTAACTCTCTAAAAAGACTAACCTTCAAGAACTTGGCTTTCCCTGGCAAGGAGACTATCTCCCCCTTGCTAGCATTTCTTGTGTACTGACCTGTGTTGGGGTTAAATGTACTGGGCTTCGCTGAGCTGTCCTTGAGGTTCTCTTAGTGTTGCTCTCTTGTTCTGCTATTGCACTGGTTTCTGTAGGTGGTGATGTTAGTGCCAATCCATCAGCCTCTTTCATCTGTGTCTGTAATACGTGGAGAATCTTTGCTTCATGTGAAGTAAAGAGGACTTTACTAATAATAGAAATAGTAAGTATGGAAACGTGGCTACTGCACACGCCAGTGTTTTTTTCTGACAGATGTTACTTTCATATGTTTTTAAGCTTGAGACTAAGGAATTTTTGGTGCAACTACGAAGAGGGTTGAGAAGTTGGCTAAGAGAGTGATAGGAGAGTGAAGACAGATTTTTGGGTTAGTTGGTAGCTGCCGTGGTCTGCAGCATACCTGAGAGGCAGCTGTGTTGCTTTGCGTTATTGGAGCTCTCAGATGAATCATCATCTGGAAGTGTCAACAGCCATTTATTTCTTAATTTGTTTGAGAGAGACAATTCTGTGACCTTTAGCAATAAACATTTTTCAACCAAAAAAGGCTGTCCTGATGACAGCAAATCTTAACAGCAAGCAGCAAAAGCTTTACGAGTTGTGTTTTTGAAACATTTCCTATGCTTTGAATTTGAAAAATCAAAATGTGCTGGAACAACTTTGTGTTTGGAAATTTTTTTTGCATGCCTGTAGAATAATATAAAAGATCAAAATCTAGTCTTACTTCAAAGAAATCTAGTGCTGGATTCCACCTGAGCCACAGTGCTCTGGGAAAGGCTACCTGTTGGTGGGATCGGTCTAATGCACTGCAGTGGTAGCATCCAGTTTGCTTTGAGGTGCGGTCCATGTTGTCACCTCCAGCAGCTGTCTTTGCTGACACTTGAATCTTTCTTTGTGGGGATTCCCGTGTTAGGTTGGGTTATCTTAAAAGAAGCTGCTTTCCAGCATGTGCCATTGGTCACAACAGAGTAAATATTGTGGGGCTATTTTCTACTTTCTCTAATAGTAGTCTCTAGTACCAACATACCATTCCCAGTAAGATTATGATAGCTTGTGCTTTTTCCCCCCCCCCCAAACTTAGTTTTAGTGGGGATGTCTGTGATATAAGAACTTTCTTCTCCTGGCCATAAGCATTTCAAAACAATTGTAGGGACTTAATGTGCAGAAGAATATAGGTGTTATCGAAGAGGGAGACACCAATTCAGCAGACTATTGTTGGAGAATAAGAATTGACCTGCCCAGCATTGTCTGCCTCTTCCTGCACGCTGGTGAGAACTGCTAAAGACCCACAGACTGACCTCCTTGAATTCACCTCAGCTATTTCACAGTGGTCCAAAATAACACCTACCCTTCTGGATAAGCAGAAATCAAAATGCAATACATGTGAATTATGACTTTAGAATTCCTGATCATAAAAATGCTTAGCTGTGGCAGTCCTGTGTGGATTTGTGGCTTCACTTTTAATTTCTATAGCTATTCTTTAGTTCTGATCTCAGTTAAATTAAGCCTTTTCATATGCTGGCTTGCAGGGTACTAATTATATCCCTCTGAGCTTCTTGTTACGAGAATGGCCGTAAGTAAACTAAAATGCTTTTTTCATGTATATCAGTTTTCTCCTGGGGACTGTCAGATGTGAAATTTGTTTGCTTTTTGATTATTTAATTACAGTGCTGCTGAGTGGTAAGTGGGTTCTATTATATCATAGAAATGGGAGGAAGGGAAGAAAAGTTGAAATTCAGGTCAGTTTGTAACACTGCACATTTTTGTGTTGGCTCTGATGGCATTTTATTATTGATAGCAGGCAACGAATAACAGACAGGCAGTTCATGATTCTTCAGGGTCTGCTTCAGTCCCTAGACCTAGAATCTGAATCTGGTTATGGTTGTAGGAAATCAAGCCGTTTATCTCTAGTGTCTGTCTTGTACAAAATGGATTGTTGGTCTCTGTCTAATTCTTGTAGCTTGTGGAGACCTCTGCTGTATAAGCTATCTGTATGTTTGCATGAACAAATGTAAAGCTGTCCTCTGCCTCTTGCTAGGTAAATGAATGGCCTTAAGCTGAAGGAACGGAGGGCAGAGGTTGCCACATTTTCTCTCTTTGGAATCCTTGTCTAAATGTTCTTTGCTTTTCACCTGTTACATATTTGGTAGCTCTACACAGCAGTGGAACATCAAGTATATATCACTATTGAGTGAAAGGCAGGAGTCAAACGCGCTCTGTTTTGGAGAAAAGATATCTTTCAGGTGGAGGCTGGACTGGAACATGTACAGAATCACAAATAGTTGAGGTTGGAAAGGGTGTCTGGAGATCATCTAACCCTACCTCTCTGCTCAGCTACAGCAGGTTTTTTGAGATCTTATTCACTCATATTTTGAAAATCTCCAAGGATGGAGGCTCTATAATGTCTCTGGGGAACCTGTTCCGCTCCTCAGTCACTCTTACAGTGACTTAGTTTAAAAAAAAAAATATCTTTGTTTAAGCAGTATTTGCTGTACTTCAACTTGTGCCCAAGTACCCCCACGTCCTAAAGCTCCTTTCCTGCTGCTGGGTCCCCAGTCAGTACAGGTCCATGGGGTTACTCCACCCCGGGTGCAGGAATTTGCATTCCCATTTTGAACTTCACGAGGTTCCTGTTAGCCCACGTCTCTCACCTGTCAAAGTCCCTCTGAGTGTCACGTCACCATGCCTCCCAGACCTGTATCATCTGCAAACCTTCTGAGGGTGCACTTGGTCCCATCATCCAGGTCTCAAATGAAGATTTGCAATGGTATTAGCCCTGATATTGGCCCCTGGGATGCACAGCTAGTGACAGTCCCAGCCTCCAGCTCAGCTTTGTGCTGCTGATTAGAGCTCAGCTAGTTTTCTGTCCACCTCGCAGTCTGCTTACCTAGCCCAGATTTCATTAGTTTGTCCATGAGAATGTTATGGGAGGCAGTGTTGAAAGTCAAGATGCCTTTTATAGGTAAGAAAAGCTTCAGAATGAGGGAATCCAAATGTATCGGAAGAGTAGACGCAATAAAATGGGCTTCACAAGCATCCTTTGTGCCCCTGTTGCCTTGTCAAGTCACCAAAAGGTATAACTCTCTAGGGAACACCAATGCCTCTAAAACTTAAACTAATTGTTTGCATTTGTATGTTTATCTGGAACAAACTAGCATCGTGTATTTTTCAGCCCTTCCTTTAATGTAAAACAGGGTAGGGTTTTTACCTTTTCACCCTTTGCAGCAATGAAAAATTTTAAATTATTCAAGACATTGTACAGTTACTGTGTGCTAGAAGGCTGCAACTTGCTGAATGTCGTTTAAAAGAAACATCTTGCTGCGTACTTGGGGCTAGCTATGTGCAGAGAGGAAAATGTACACCCCACACAGGTGGTTCACAAGTACTTTGGGTATATCTTATTTTATGGCTTAGCTTGACAGAAAACAGTGATTGTGGCCAAGTGCTTAAATTTCATATAAAAGTCACGTTTCAGCATTCAATTATTTGCATATTGACTGACAGCCTGTTCTTACTCATTTTTAATACTACTTTTGTGTGACAGTGTTTTAGAACAAGTGTCCCTTGTTGAAGAATGAGAACTGTAGCATCAGTCATCTCTAAAGCACGCGTTATATGGAAAGCACTATGTTGATACTGTAATAAAGTTGAATGTGACAGCACTGAAAATACGGAAGTCTCCAAACATCAGGATTGTTCTGGAAGTGTTAACCCAGCTGGGCTGTCTGCCTTCTGGCATCGTATGCCTGTACGCTGGCAATACATGAAGACGTACCATCCTTCTTGCAGTAACCAGTCAAAATCTGCACCTGTGACTGGGAGGCAGTAACAGTTTCAGCTGAAGTACTTGAATATATTTAACCCCATATGACAATGACATTTGCAAAGTCAACCTTCTGGCTTTTAGATCAAACACAGTGTATTTTAGGATGTGATTATCCAAGAGGCATGCATACTTGGCTGTATTTGATTTTGAGGAGAAAATTTTGTTATAAGCAAGGTGTATGGGATCTCATTTTCCCTTGGGAAGGTGATTAGGGAGGTTCTGGTTTTCAGCTTTGTCTTTCTTCCCAGACTAACCCATTTCCTTGAGCCATATTTTAATTTGTGAAAATTTTATCAATTTAGGAGTCCTGAAAAGATTTGTTTAGCCATTTTTATTTTTTCTTACTCTTTCGCCACTTCTACTCGCTTTTTCTTTAGTTATGTGTTTTCAGCAGGACTTCGTGCAACAAGAATTAGAACTGCTCTTTGACGTTTGGGAGACAGCGAAGCATTATGAGCCCAGACTCTGGCATGTGGCCACTGCTCATCTTTGAAAGGCAGCAAGAGGCTTTGGGGCCTTTTAATGAAGCAGTCCAAGGGTTTTTTTCCCCAAGCGGTGTCATCTCAGTCCTTGGTTTTGACCAATATTTTTCCCTTCGTTTGCCCTCTTCCCTCGTGTAGGGCCGGTCACCTTTCTTTGCTTTGCACCATTTTGCTGTCCCCACACCGTCCTGTAGCGTGCTCGAACGTTTGCTGGCAGGCAAGCCTCAGAGTCCGTCTGTCCACCAAATGTCAGAGGGAGCCACAGCCAAATCCCTCTTTTTTCCCCTTTAAAGGTAAATCCCTGTGACTTTTAAAATCTCTCTTTATGTATTGCAGTACAAGTAATTCTGGAGATAGTCTTATGGGATAATCTGAATGGAAAAACAAATGTGGGTGAGGCCGCTTGGCTGAACCATGCGGCATAATTTGGTCTGAAGGGCAGAAGTCACTAAGTAGTGTACTGAAGGGAGAAGGCAAGGGGTGATTAATGCATCACTTGGTGCAGCATCAGGTATGTAGCAAATACAACTCTGTTCCATTAACCACATCTGCCAAGCCTTAATTGAAAGAAATCATGTTCTTAGTATCTGAAATAGAAAAGGCTTTAATACTTGAATTCTTTTTGATCTTTAAATGGAACAGTAAAGGATTTATGCAGCTAAAGAGATTATCGTTTCATCTTTAGGCACACACATTGTAAAAGTATTTTTTTTTCTCTTCTTAAATGCGCTAAAGTGAATCTGGTTAGTACATCTCTGAATATGGAGTGACTGTGCTTAGGACAAAGTGGTGACAGTCTTTCTTACTGAATTTTGAATATGATTCTTTTAAAGCTTTTTACCTTAATGTATTTAAAAAAAGAAAAAGCTAAGCTTTTCTTAAGCATCTGTGCTTTTCCACAACCTTTTATTAAATGTTGCTTTCAACGTAACATCTCTTGTAGAAGTTGTGGTAACTATTGTCTCAAGCAACTGATAAAAAGATATTATTTTTTTTTGTAAATTGAGTCACAGAATAGACATTTTTCCTTTTTGTTAGAATTCATGGCAAACTATCTCTGGTCTGTTTAGACTGTCATAAATAACGGCTTTAAAGTAACTGTCAGGGAGATCTTCCCTTGCGTAATGGGGAGAAGGTTGGTTCTTCTAGGTGGAGGGACTTGGAAGTCTGAGAAAAGAAATGTACTCTTTACTTTCATTAGAATGAAATTCTCTGTCATGAAACATACTCATTTTGATATCTGTATCTCATTATATCTTAGGCTTTTGATGATGCTCATTTTGTGGGCCTGGTCATTTGTCTTGTGGTTTGACACTATCAGGTGCACAAAGTCACAGTGAGCAGTTCTTGGGCTACGGTCAAGTTCTAAGACTTTCACTACTAAAATGCTTCTGATGGAAGCCAATACTGATGTCATTTTTCCACACAGAAACTGACTTGGCTTTGGTGAGTATCACTGATTCACAAATATTACAAAGTGAAAAAGGCTTCAAAGTCATTTAAGTGGTTGTGACCCACAGTCCAGATGTTATGTTTGTTATCCAAACTCTGTTGTGACTTACGGGTAGCACCAGTATAAATGCTCTGCTCTGCAAGAGTGAATTTGTGAACTCACCAATGCTCTGTTCAATAGTGAGCACCAAAGGCAGTGGAGCAATAAAATAAAACCTGATGAAGATGACTGGTTTATGAAAAGAGTAATTTGTTGTTCTTCATTTCTGGCAGTGTCTTATGGGTGTGGGGTACTTTAGAGAGCTGTTAGTGACAGAGCTTGCTTTGGATCCATAGTGAAATGTGGATGGGATTCAATTTTATGTTTTCCTTTTTAAGGATTTATTTTTAATGTGTCTTTAAACACAATTTCTGTACTTGCACATACCCTTCATAAAGGGATATCTAAAACCTACATTGTTCATTAGACAATGGCTGGAGAATATTAAAAAAATATTCTCTAGTATTTTAAGGGACCTGAGGGCCCATTGTAGTTGTTTACTTCAGCTTTCTTTGTGACAGCCTAAATGAACTATCCTTTCATCATCTTGTATTCATTATTTTCAGATCAGTTGCTACAGCTGAAGGATTCTCCTAGAAAGGAGATGAGGTGGCTTTAAATGGTCTAGTTTACTACGACCTCTTTCTTAACTAATTATTGTGTAGCAAAGGGTGGCTGGCAAACTAAAGTTGAAAAAAAATAAATAATTGAGGAGCAGAATTTCCATTACAGCTCATTAAAAAAATCTAACTGCATTGCTTGCTCCTAAGAAACCCTATTTGTGTAGCTTCTATTAGTGGAAGTTTGCAGGAAAACAGCTTTAATTTTATTCTCCTTACCTTGAAGTACATGTCCTCGTCTGCTAGGAGTCAAAAATCTAGATATCTGCCAGCTTCAGTGGAAATCAGCATTTTAATGTTTTACAGCTGCTTCTCTATAGAAGTTAATTAGAAATGTGATTCAGACACCCTCTGCCAGTACTCATTTATGATGTCTATTATTGGTAATCATAGTTTCTGCTATTTAGGCAAGCATTTTGGGTGGTATTGACAAAGCAGCTGTTCCTACATACGGACTTTGATAAAGGTGGAAACTTCTTCACTTTGAGAAAATTGGAAGGTAATACTGCTGCAATTTAAAAATAAAAGTGGATAATCTAAAACACGTTCCTTTTTATATAGTTTTAATTGCAGTTATAGTCTTAGTGAAGAAATGCCACACTCATTCTCTCACTATAGCATCTATTCATAAAAGTTGTGAGGACCACTGTTGCCTATTACCCACAAGCTAAGTGTGCATTGATGTCTCCAGTGGAACACAGTAGTTTACCTTGCCGAACAGTGGAAGCCAAGGCTCAAGACTTAAAAGCAGGGTACCTTCAGCTATTGGTACTGCTGTCTCCCCTCTGTCATCCAACTAAAATGAATGTGTCAGTTGAGAACAGTATTGCCTGTGAGATGGTTTAGTTTTGGTTTCAGTACAGCTGTGAGCAGTCCTGGATTTTTGCTTCAGGATTTAATAGATTTATTGACCCTTCTGGCAGATAACTTACTGGGATAGTTACGTTTCGTGCCAATAAAGTAAACAAGAGCATTAGGAACTGATGGCAAAGAAGTCTAGAAGAAGAGTAAAGTGTGAGTTTGTAAAATATACTTCTGACATGCCAGTTTGTTGCCTTCAGTCAATGTATCTGTATTATCCCTGCAGCTGTATTGGTAATTTTTTCCTTTCCCAAATAATTTGTTTTCTGTTCTGACATATAGACTACAAGACAAACACGTGTTTGCTTTGTCATTCATGGTGATTAACATACAAGCATTATTGTAGGGATGAAGGATTATCTGTTTTCTGATATTCCATTTGGCTGCAACCCCACAGCAAAAATTTTGTAGGTCTGTGCTATTAATTTTAGGCTGCATAGTTGTTCTTCCTCACTTAGACATTTGAGATCAAAGCCTTTGGACTCCAAAGGGATGCATTCCTACCAAATCAAAGCAACTTTCAAGTGGGTTACATCTTGAACCTAATGGCATATTCTCTAACAAGACAAAAGTCTGAAGTAGAGGTTTTTTGTTAATTCTTGTGCTCTTTCTGAAAACTTTCCCTTTTTGTTGGTTTGCACAGAGCAAATACTTCCAGGCCAAGAAGTTCTTTGTACATGAATACTGCTGATAAAGGCAAAGCTGAATCTCTGAGGACTGGTTTGTTTGGGGTTGTTTTTTTTATTTTTTTGCTTTTTTCCCCAGCAAAACTCAGTGACTTTTTAAGGCTTTAATCTCACAACTTTGATCTATTCTAAAATGCTTCAGCATGAAATGTCTTAATGCTTCATGTGCCTGCATCTCCCCAAATAATGGCAAGTCTTGCTGTGCTCATAGGCTTTAGGTTCATCTCATGATCTACTATCCAGGACATCACTATCAACAGTGAATGCATACTAACACGCTCACCAGAAGTAGATGCAGCTAACCCATCTAGCGCAGCAGCTTGTTCTGACTCAGTCCCTGTGTACCCGCTCTGTTCTGAAGCGTGCGGTTTACAGAGGTGGCGTGTTCGATTGGGTTGGCTCGGTCCTATGAGCAAATTTCTGAAATGCTTTTGCACCCCTGCTTGTCTTTCCAATGCTCAGAAGACAGTCGATAATGTAGATCAAAGGCGATTAAAGCCTAAGCTGGCCTCTCACGATTTTTAACTCTAGTACACTAAAGTGGAATATAAATTCGCAGGATCCTGAACCAGTGTGTGGTGTGTATATTACCCTCGAACTGCTGGAAGTGGTGATGCCATTGGTGTGGTGGCTTGTCTTAATGTTTTTCAGTGTTTTCACCTGCCCATACAGTGTTTATCAATTTAGTAGAAGCGTGCTGCCATTGAGCAGGAATGCAGGCATTCACTTGGTTAAACAACTGGATAATCAAAAACACTTATTTGGCCTTAAGATGAGGGCACAGATTCCCTGGTTGAAGGCAGTGTTTGGGACAGTAATACCCTTCCTGCTAGTCACCATGGCTACATCAAACTTGAGCTGAATATTAAGTGTGCTGTAAGGAGTTCAGTCCTGTTTCAGCTGCTACAAAGGCTACACAGGCCAAAACCTGCAGCTATCTACTTTGTATGTCAGCAAAACATTCTCTCTGATGTTAAAAGCAATCAACAAGGAAATGACTGAGAGTCACAAAATCACCTCTTTAGATCAAATGTAGTCAACGGAAGAGGAAAAAACCTAAGTGGGTGCTTTAATCTTGATACATATTTAATGAAATGGTAAGGGAGAAGAGTAAACTAATGAGAATGACTGTTCGCCCTGGGAAAGATGGGTTGTGGCAGAAGAGGAAAAATTGATATTGTGGGTTGACCAGGGAGTCTGTATGCAGGACTTAAGAACTGATGCACACACCGCAGGCTGGCTTCACTGCTTCTAACGAACAAAAGGTGCTTAAACCTTACAGCATGAAGGAAGGATGAGTAAATGGATTTTTCTGGATTCCCTCAGGAAGAAACAGTTGGAATAGGCTTCCTTTACAAGTGAAACTTGCCTGAGAGATTAAGAGGTTATGCTGAAGCAAAGGTGATTATTCCATGTGTATTTCCCTCCTTGGAAATGCAGCCTACTAAACTTTCCCTAGGGTCTGGGTGTATTTATATGCTAATACCAGTAAATGTGAATTTTCTCATTTTAAGATTACACCTTTGTCTCTGCATTCAGTACTACTATCTCCTGAAGCCATAACTGAGCTGGGTTCGGCTGTCTGCTGTAGGGTGGAGGAGGATATGAGCAAGTTCCCTTTGCAAATTCAGGAAGTAATTGATGATACAGGGAAGACAGCAGAAGTTCATGCACTTCACTTTATCGAAGCACCCAGCACAGCCTCGCACAAGTGCTCTTTGCCCCAGCAACTTGCAGTCTGGCTTATTTCTTAAGTCTCACACTTCCACTTTCGTGCACTTTATTGTACCTAAAATGGAAGCTTATTTTTAAAACATTTAGAAAGAGAACAAAGCCAGTAGGATTTCCAGAAACCTAATTCTTTTAATCTTTGTTACAACCTAAACAGTGATGACTGCTATATTAGCAAGTGAGGTGGTACACTTTCAGCTGTTGTCCCGTGCACAGAAACCCTCTTCCCTTCCCCCACCCCCCCAATTTTTGTTTGTAAAGACATGCTGAGACCCCACACATGTGGAATGGGCAGTGGAAACTGGGCCCCCTCCCATTTAAGAGTCTACCACAGAACAGTAATCAGTGAAGCAACAGGTATTAATAACAAATATTAATTTTCTTCCTTCACAGGCCTTTTCTTCTTTGTTGGTAAAAAGATTCAGCTCAGAAGGCTGTGATCAGCTTAATCAGTTTGCTATTATTTGGTCTGGTGTTCATAGTACAATTTATTAAATCAGTTTATTATCCTCCCAACTGACTTTAGTGATCAGAGGGTGAAAAAACTGAAAGAAAATTAAAACTAGTGTAAGTGCTGCCTGTTTGGGTAACAGCACATTTTGCTATTTAAAAGGATTACTCATCTGCACCAAAACAGGGAGAGAATTTCAGTGATGTAGAGCTTTCTATTTCAGGGAGGCCTGGCTTGCACATTGTGATAGATTCAGGAGAAGTATAATTCGTTCTTAAATTGTTAAAACAGCACATTAGGGCCAAGTATCTAAGTAAAGATGAATGGATTCATTTGTAATCTTAAACAAGCATGTCTTTGTGTGGGAGGGTAGGGACGGGAGGCTGGGATAACCTGTAAACAAATGCCAGATGAGCGGTTGCACTTCAGGTTTTGGTGGTTGGAAACTAGCCAAAGTAACCTGCAGGGAAGGGAAACCAGCCCTCTCTGCTTAAAAGGGAGTTCTGCAGATCCTGAAGTCCTCTCCTCCTGTGCCCTTCAGTAGGAGGGGAAAGTTCCCTGGATTTCAGAGTGCAATGGCTCTCCCGTCTTCATATCTTCAACTTTCTGTGTGTAAACTGAAGCAGAGCACCTCGGCAGGAGGCAGGATTCTGTATGGCAGAGGGAACTACGGTTTCACCGATGGTAATGCAGGGAGGTGTCTGAGAGTGGTTCTGATTTCTGCAGTGCTGCACATTGTGAATTGGGTTCATAGTACTCATACGAGCAATGACACTGGAGTTGCAGATGTGCTGTACAGTGTAAAACTCAGGAACCAAAGCTGACAGGGCCTAAAGTAACATATGAACATGAAATGTTGTACTAGGAGGACAGGGGAAATGTTTCCCTCCTAATTATTTCTCTAGACATAAATCTGTGTCATAGTTTCAAATCCTGACTGGTACTTAAAATGAATTAATTTTTTTCTATCCCAAGATCACAAATGTTGATACAAAAATGTTGATGCAAAAATGTTGATGCAAAATACTGCAGAGAAGTTACAGGAACATATATAAAAAGACTATGCCAACCATGTTATTGCCAAACAAACTGTGTTGAGCCCCAACAGCCTTACCCTGCCCTCCTCTGCAGAGGACACTTTGCCTGAAAGTAGAGTTTGCTTGCAGCTCCTTTGAGTTCAAACATCTGTGAAAATAAAGGTTTTGTGGGATGGGGCCAAAAAAATCCAGTTTTTTCAGCCCTAGGGTCAATTAACAACCTTGACAGCTCAAAAGCCCAAGCAATGGCCACATTATTCAAAACGTTCAACTTGAGTCCTTCGAAGTACAGAAAGCAAATGTGTGTTGAGCATCTCTCAGTCACAGCTGCCCACAATTCACTGCAGTCAGGGGTGGAGGTCATCATCGTCATCTGAGCTCTGGAGAGTCACAAAGTGCCGCCAGACCGTGAGTCTGCTCTAGAAATGCCCAGTGACTTCCTTAGAACAACACCCATTTTTGCATCTCAGGAGAGAATGACCCAAGTCATCAGCTCCATGTCTTTTAAGGAGAGTCTCCTGCTTAAAACCAAAACAAACTCTCAAGTTCTCAGCAGGCCTGATGCAACTACTTTTCTTTAACTCACCCAGCTACTGGGAAGCAGCATAGCACACGTGTCCAGTGTGCCTAGTGAGGGAGACACGCACTAGTTGCATGTAGCAGTGGGTTTTGTAGGTGTCTATGGGGAAGGTAAACCACCCCATACGCAGTTACCTGCTTCAGGTCTTGGTATGTGATTTGGGGGAGGGAAAAGGACACAAACCAGGCCAGGCTGCTTCTGCGAGCGGTGTGACTACAGTGGCCTGCTGCTGTCTGCAACGCTGAGCTGTGTGAGCTCAAGGGAATGAAGTTCCTTTGTACTGCAGAGCAGCTCTTGTGAGAAATAGCTGTTGAACTTAAAGCACGCAGGCAAGGCGTTATTTAAAAACATGTTAGAAACTTGAGAATTGCTGGATGTCTCCCACTGATTTCTGTGGGAAAATGACTAGGTTTGTAGCCTATTGTTGAATTGATTTGGCTCTTACCCATTGGTGATTTTGCATAAGCCTCAGAGACAACACGGCTGAGCCAACAGGATGTGAAAGAGGCAGGGAGGATCCAGGCACTGCCGAGTGGAGAGGGGCTGCGTGGGTTGCAGTGAGGGGATATATTGAGGTAACTTCTGCTTTGACTTGAACAAATGAGTCCCATGGACCCTGCAACTGCAGTGCCATTTAAGCTGTTCCAGTGCTGCAGATCCTTGTCAAAGTTGCCTTGTTTCTCATGCATTTGCCTCTTTAAGCTGTAAAAAAAGATAATCCTTGGGCTCCTCTGGCCTCCTCTGGTTTCTGCATATGTTTGGTTTGAAGCTGTAATGTTTCTTAGGTGCCTGTTCGATTGGCAGGCATGCAGTGGCTGGAATGGAAACTCAGCTGGACATAAGAAATTCCTATCTTGGAAAGTCCTTGCCATGCTACAACTGGTCACCAGACTAAAGGCATCTGAGGGCAGCTCTGCTTGGATGGTGAGGCCAAAAGGAAGAAGTACAGCAAGACCACCACAGGAATTTGACCTAGGGAAAAAAAGTCTTATTTTGGAAAGCTTTGGGACTGCTTATGCAAAGCAGGCCTGCTGTTGAAGCTTTTCCGCTCTCTTCACACAGTTTTATTTACAGCTCAAAATAAAGAAAGCAGTAGTTCTTGACTGGTACTGTTAACGTATATGCTGTATATCAAGTTTATTGCAAAGTCTGTTAGCAAGCTACCAGCCTAGTTTTTAATCTGCAGATAATCTTACTCTCATTTATATGTTTGGGCTGTATTACTTTGCCCAGAGTAGGCACAGCCATTGGAATCCATCCAGTCCACCTAACAACTTTCATTAAAGAAAATTGCCCTTGTAATAAAAATTACTCAGTGTGACAAGATTTCGTAATATATTTTTTTAAAGCCTCATAAAATTTTGTAGCAGTTAATGCCACTTGTTTGTTTTTTGAGATTTTCTTTTAAAAGCAAAAATTGACTTAATTATGACAATATTTGTAATAGAGTGAAATAAATATTTTTCTGTCTGGGTGTGTGGAGGCCAGACTGGGTGGCAGGAGTAGTGCAGGAATAAGGAAATCAGAAAACTTTGTGTTTGAAAAGTACATTTTACTGTGTTTTGTATATTGTTTGTGAGATTGCTTTGGAAGTCTGTGACTCTTTAGTAAGGGAAAGTAGGTACAATAACGTCTGCTCACTCGCAATTCACGGTACATAAGTCTTAACCTTATAAAACGTAGCGATCAGGCGTGAATTTTTCTGCAGCAATTTGGAACAGCTTATCTGAGCATCATCCTGCTTGGTATGTGCATCCCCTGCATCAGTGAGAATACATGGGTGCTGATGGAGTACCTGTAGTTTTTCCTTGCATCTTCCAGCCGTCAGAGACATAAGAAGATTCCCTATGCGCGAGACATTTCTTACCAATGCGGCATAGAGCAGGCTACTCACTGCAAGCATGAAATGCTTTGGTATTTTTTTACTCTGGAAATGCAGTAAAGAAGTGCTAAAGAACCAAACCCGACATTTGGGAATGGAATGGGAAGTCAGTGAATTAGAGTTCCTGCTGTCTCTTTGCAAAGTACTCACCTGAGAAAACTCTGTGGCTTCTATGCCTTCTTTTTTCCTGTTACACTAGAAAAATGGGGAATTTTTTCTGTTCTTAACTGCCTGTTCATTAATAGATATAAATCAACCTGTCTTCACTTAGTCTGTAGCAGAGCAGCCATCATCATCACTACAAATATGGCCAAGTCGAGTGACTTTTTGTACACTTGCTAGTGTGTGTCTTCCTGTTGAGACCAAATCCAAAAACATGCTCGTGTTTCTTGGTAGCAGGCTCAGCTGTGCCATGCTCATCCCCTGGAGGGATTGGTTAGGCTGCCTTCAGGTGTCTCCACAAATGAAATTGCACAACAAACCAATGGTTTTATGGTTTTCGGTTTTATGCCAGAGCGTAAAATGACCAGCATACAGATGGAACTGGGCTCTTTCACAGTCTCATTTTCTTGTTTCTATCAAAATAAAGAGTTGCGGAAAGTCTATATAGATATTTTTCGTTGTTTTGGATCTTTGGATTTTTTAAAGACTTTCCAGTGCTTTGTAGGTCTGGTCTAGATAACATAAATATTGTGGGGTCTGATATTGTAAGTGCTACGGTATCTGTTGCTACTGTTAGGGGGATTGGACCCAGAGCTTCTGTGCGATGGTTATGTCCTTTATTATAATGAGCACTGGCAGGCACTCTCCTGTTTATCTTGTCTTGGGTAGATTCACTAAGGTGTACCTCCTGGCTTGGTCTTAACTGATTTATGCTTGAAGTGAGGATTGTTTGTTCTCTCTTCTAATGAATTAATCTTTTGTGATAAACTAACAATGGCAAGAGATGAGCTGTGATGTTTAACAGTGGTGGTAGCTTTTTTTTTCTTTTTTTTTTTTTTGGCTTTTTAGGTCTACCTACTGCCTCAGGAGGAAGGCAGCTGCACTAATAATATACCTAGTCTCTATGGAAGGCTCTTATTTGAAAAATCTATAATTGAGTGGACAAAATTTCTGGTTGCTTGAGAGGATCTATTCAGAAGAGACTTGAAAAGGATGAGGGAAAAGTGTGCTAGACAGCAAGAAGTACTAAGGACTCTATTGAGCAGGGAAACCTATGTAGATATTGTGGGACAATTAGACTTGTCAGGCAAAACACAAAAATGCATTTGTGAGCAGAAAGTCCTGGAGAATGTTAAATAAAGCTATGAAAAGGGCAAATAGCTTGCTAGGAATACCTATAAAGCAAAGAAGTTGATTTAGGTGATCTTTGAAGGAAAGCAGGTGATGGCTGCTTCAAAGAGAAGGTGCAGAATGTGAGTTACTCGTAGGGATTTTGCCCATTTTTTATCTCCAGTAGCTAAAACCCTGAAGCACAATTGCTGGGTCAGCACCACGGGAGAGAGCTTATAACTTAGTTAAGTTTATTTGTCCCTTTGCTCTTTTTAGAGAGCTATTCCAATACCAAGCTTCCTTGGTGCCCTGTTCAGGGGCACTTTCACACTGTCTGCCTTTTCAGCCCCTGCCTTTCATCCCTGCTTTGGAAGCCAAGGAAGACTCTGCTGTACAGAACAGAGTGGATATGTTCCCTAAAGTCAAGGCAATTAAACCTGCGAGGTTATTTGTATTTGAACGATTGCCTCTGTTTGAGTTTTGTTATGTGAGATTTTAAGATTAGTTAATTGCTTAGATTTGACAAGCTAGCTTTCGCCTAATGAGGCTTGTTTCCTTGATCAGTTGCTGATGGCAGCCATTAATGAACAGTCCCTGGCACAATATGAATGGGGTTTGCTGTCAAGTAAGTCAAAACTTCTGATGTCTAGAGATCAACCCACTGGTGATTAGGCCAGCATCAGTTCTTAGCCTATTTTTAGGTTTTCCTTTGGTGCTTCACTTTTTGATGTAAAGACAGCTGTGTTCCCCTCACTCTTTGTGTAGACCAAGCTTTTTATTTCAGGATCTAAACAAGCTATCCGTTGTTTTGGTCACCCAGTGATCTTTTTCTGCAGCTTTCCTGTTTGAATTCTTGTTAATCATAGTGACCACAAGTGTCTGTGCTAATTCAGATGTGGCTTCAGTCCATATTTGGTAGCTTAAATATTTCCATATTTAAATGCAAATATCTTGTCTGATAAGCATTTTATATAGCCATCCAAATATACATAGTGGCTATGCCTGCCTTGCCAGCTTGGAGGATGTTTCACTAGGCTTTTTGCTGAATAAACGAAATTATTCTTATTTCCTTTTTCCTGTTATTGCATTTGTTTACTGTTTAGGACCTACTTCCAAAGACAGGAACTGCATTTTTAAGAAATTAGTTGTTGCAGCACTTAAATTTCTCATTTTCATACAGAACACCTGAAGAAACGCCTGGAAGATTATATGGCCCAGTTCCCAAATGTAAGAATCCTCCGAACCAAAAAGAGAGAAGGGCTAATAAGAACTCGAATGCTGGGGGCCTCTGTGGCGATAGGGGATGTCATCACCTTCTTGGATTCCCATTGCGAGGCCAATGTGAACTGGCTGCCACCTCTGTTAGGTAAGTGTGTGGTGTTGTACCTGGCTGAAGACTGAACTGCTAAAGAGCTGGCAACACATGTTGGTGTTGAATTTTTTGTTTTATTTCCACCTTCTGCTTTCCCCTAATGCTGTAAGTGGATAAAAGGCAGATGAAATGTCTTTAAAAGGAGAACAAAAACAAAACAAAAAAAAACAACAAAAAAAACAATGCAAACAAAAACAAAACAACCAGCCACAAGACTCAGGTGAATTGTTGGCAACTTGTAGCCTTTAATACAAGAAATTTTTTCTGTTCTAGAGTCCTGCACTGTACAATAACCCTATCATATGCTTTGCTTAATTAAAGAGCAGAGACCATATTCTTCTGGTTCCTCACTAAAATAAATCTAAAATAATTTACAGCTTGCTAGGTGAGTAAACTATCATATGGCCATTCAGCAGCTTGCAAAGAGGAATGGCTTTATGGTACAGAAAAGATCTTTGCATGAGGTTTTAAGTAGCTTTTAGGGTTTGTTTTTCTCCTATATAACTATGTTTAACTTCGTAGTCTGCAAGTCTGTTGAAAATGCTTCTTGTGAATGGCAGCTACCAATATGTATTTGTAGAACACGTGCAGTCCTTTCCAAGGCAGTGCTTTGTCTTTAAGGAGGCATCAGTTTTACAATGTCAGTTCTTTTCAAGGATGACTAATTGAAATGACAGTGCCTTCTGTTTCTGGTACCTGTATCCCTCTGGCCAGTACCAAACTCCTTTACAATCCTATTGCAAGTGACCTGTCAAAGCTCTCTCTGAGGTGTGACTTTGTCAAATAAATTGTGGCAACAATAGTCAAGCAGAGATTTAAGAAAAACTAGTCAGATTTGTCAGCAGGATTGCTGGATGGTAATACTGTTGCTTTCACTACAGTTTGTATCTGGCGGTAGTGCAAAACATTTGCAGCTTCATGAGCCCCGAGGAGGGAGGACAGAATTAGCTCAAATGCCATTTAAATGAGAACACATAGAGCATGCTTTAATTTTAAAGCATAGAAAGGATTTCTGTTAGACGTGCATTGGAAGCTGAAACATCATTTGTCGCCTCTGCTCTGAAAGTTAACTTCCAACAAGAGACCATCTCAGTAATAAAGTATTTAAGAAGTTCCAGATGTTTATGCAGGAATTAATCCTGTCTTGTATTATTTGGTTGGAAGAAAAGGTTGAGAGGAAGAGGTACACTTGTATTTCTTGAGCCTGCTGAGAGTAGTTATGCCATTAGTCTGAATTGCTTCCTGCCAGAATCTGGCATAGCAATTAAAGCTAGGTGGTACAATGGGTTATTGCCCTGGCTTTGAATCAGTGCAGAAAGGGTTCACATCTCGGTCACTTGTTAAAACGAGGACTGTTCACTAAGGACAGGATTGTCTGTTTTTTAGCCTGGTGGTTTAGGTACCTGTGGTAGTGTGGCTGTGTCTTTCTATTCTGCTTCTGGGTGGTGGTCGCTGTAGCATGAGTGCCTGGTGGTTTTATCTCAATATTTCTATCTTGAATATCTCAATTATTGCAGAAATACCATATAATCTAATATAAATTGGAGCATCTGCCTGAAGGAGAACAAAAGGGAAGAAAGCTATGTCATTCTTGGACAACTTCATATTTTGATGCTCTTTTCTGTAATTTCATGGTGAAAGAAACCAACTGGTGCAGGTTTTCTAACATGTTTCTCCAATCTTCAGATCGCATTGCCCGAAACCGCAAGACTATCGTTTGCCCTATGATTGATGTTATTGATCATGACCACTTTGGATACGAGACTCAGGCTGGAGACGCAATGCGAGGTGCATTTGACTGGGAGATGTATTACAAGAGGATCCCTATTCCTCCTGAGTTACAGAAACTTGATCCCAGTGATCCCTTTGAGTAAGTTACTGAAATGCAGCGTGCTGAGAGCTGGCTAACAAAATAACACCCTGTTACAGGGTTGGTTTACACCTCAGTGTAGTAAAAGTCAGAAGCTGGTGTTAAGCTACTTGCTTTTTGGCAGCTGTTTGCTTTGTTTGGTTTTAAAGAAATGCAGTGTGGTAGCTGTGAACGTTCTCCTTTTCATTGCTATTTTTTGTTGCCTTAATTCTTGCAGAAGTTAACATTTCATTTAAAACTGTAATGTGTAACATTTAATGCTATCATTTATTACTGAGATCTTTCAAACATAACTTAGTATCCCTAATGCTCTGCCAAAACCAACAAACCAATGGCAGCTTATGTCATTCCCAGGTGTGGGGAGAAAACCTAGCAGAATAATTACAGCCATTTTGATGACTGCAGTGCATTGCAGAAGTAAATCTGTGATCAGGTTGTGTTCTGCTGCTGCTGTGCTTGCCAACATTGAGACAGTTCCGCTGTCCTTTATACTTCTGCGGTGTTCAAAAAAAATAACCGAACAAAACACCTTTTGAGGTCATGCTCAATGACTTGATCGTACTACTGAGACAAAGAGCACCACATGTGCAGCATATTGGGTCCCTCTGGGAGGTTATGTCCTGTCACTTAATGCGAACTCTTTTGTCTGTTTAGAGGAGAGGCATTGACTGGTTCTGAAGGGAGCCTAGTCTGGTCCTCCTCGTTTGCAAGTGGGAAATTAGTAGATAATGCAAAACCAACTGTTTGATGCTCTGACAGGGCTGCAAAGGCACTGGGAACACTGGACGGTGAGAAGAATATTTGTCAATTCTTGCTTTGTTTTTTAAATGTTTAGCTAGAGATTTGCATCTTTGAATGTGTTTGTAATATGGAGTCTGGTTTTTCCTTAAGGTCTCCTGTAATGGCTGGAGGACTGTTTGCAGTCGATAGAAAGTGGTTCTGGGAGCTGGGAGGGTATGATGCAGGTCTGGAGATATGGGGAGGAGAGCAGTATGAAATATCCTTTAAGGTGAGCTATGTTCTCTGGAAATTACTTTTGTTTTGAAAAGTAAGAATTGTTCTGAGGTGCAGAATGTGAATGATCTATCTTGTCCTTGCTTTTGCGTGTGACTAAAGGTGAAAGAGCTGGGAGTAGTAAGATAGTACACAGAAGAAACAGCGATGATGTGACGAGTCATTGGTGAGGGTCAGTTTTGGAGCATGATTAGCTGGGGTGTCCCCCGTTCTGTGATCACAGCTTCAGATGCATACACTCCTCCCAGCAAGGGTAAGTCAGCTTGTGTGGAACTCGCTCTGACTCTTAGGCTTCTTAGTACTCACCCTGGCAACAAGGTGAAATACTCTCCTTCTTGAGGGAAGCAGAATTCAGGCATCTTGGTGTTTGCCTAATTGAGTACCTCAGTCCTCAGCTTGAGTTCCCAGAGACGACAGTAACTTACTGTATATAGTCAATCCATCTGACGCCTGGCTGCAAGGAATGGAGACTTTTAATTACCCTGTAAAAAATCCTCAGCAATTGGAATAATAACGCTGTTGCTGGCAATGACTTCAGATCATTATCTGCCTGGCTTGGGGACAATTCTGTTACTGATTGACCAAACTGTTCAGTTGAGGGCTTTAAAATGAGTTAGCCAGCTGACCAAAACTGCGTACTAAGACTAACTGTGACCCACGAAGACCGCTGGTACCTGTGTTGTCTTGGAATATTGCACCGAAATCCATTCTAGGAAACCCACTGGAACGTCCCAGACCGCTGAAGACTGGTGGCTATTCTTCTCTTCAGTGGTGGGAATCCCTTCCATAGCCTGGAGCGAATTGAGTAAAGACTTCTGTGTTAAAGTCTGAGTCCCCACGTGGTTTCTCTTTCAGAAGTTGAATATCATAATCTCGTAGCTGTCTGGATGCCACTGAACTAAGCTAGTTGGCCTCAGCACGAGGCTAGAAGATGGTAGCGATACTAACGTAGTGCACAGTTTAGCTTTGGCGGCTAAAATTCCTCATCTGTCTCCCCAACAAACAAGTCACGGCTGATCCTCACAAAACAGATTCCTAATTCTTGATGCCACTATGCAATTAAAAGGCATATCAAACTATATTCAGCAAGATGTATTGCCATGCATACATACTTACCGTGTCCTACTGTACAGCAAACAATGCAAGAAAAGGCATTGTTCTCAAGGCGATTTATTTCCTTCCATCACAAGAAAACTCACAAGAAAACCCTAAGTAATAAAGTCATGTTGGAGGTCCCTTGTCTTCTGTAATGGTAGCAGGAAGGGAGGGGCGGGGGGCACCCACTTTGGAGATGTCATTACAGTTAGAGCCATTTATTCTTTGTGTTGCATGTAATGAAATTGTGTAACAATGTCATCCTCTGCAGGAGGGGTAGTGGCAGTATTCATCCTCTTTTCCTTGGCCCTTTTTGAAAATGCTGGTTTCCAAGAGTGATGACAGTGGCTGGGCAAGCCCTTTGTCTCCAGTGCCACAGCAGACAGTCACACTGCTTGATCTGCAGGAAATAAGACTACTTCATTCATCTGTTTGCTTATCCTCTCTGAAACACACTGTGTTTTATTTCAGTCCAGAGATGGTAATTTATGGAGGGATAAATTTGCTTTAATTAATCTCTGCAAAGACCCCCTTTTTTCTTTCATTGTGCAACAGAAAAATGAAGTTTTAACTGAAAGAGGCTCAGTGTATTTTCAGAAATTAAGATAAATTGATACATTCATCTGCGGCTGATAGATTTAATAATTCTGCTGGAATTGCAAGAATAGAAGGTTTGTTCATAGAATTTATGAAGCTATGGCATTTCCTGGCGAGCTTAGAGCTACGTTTTTACCTTTAGAAGCAGACTGAGATTTTGTAGTTAAAGGGGCACTGTCAAATAATTTAAAGCTCTGGGTTTAGACGTGGGATACCTGCTTTCACACTATTTATTACCTAATGGGAATTCAGATTCTAAGTGTGTCAAATTTACATCCCGGCTTTAACAAAGAATCCATTGCTGTGCCTGGGTGTTGTGGGTGCAGGTACTCTTTAGTACTGCTGGTCTTTAATCCATTGCATCAAATCTGGCCTTCTGAAGCGTCACCAGAAGTAGATATTTTTTTTCCCTTAAACATATTCTTTTTTTTGCCATGTATGGACTGTACTTTACAGTTTTTTTGCCTTTATTTTAAAATCCACGGCTCTGTTGCTGAGAGACTGGAAATAAACAAGTTTATTTAAGAGCCTCTTGCCTTTCTGTTTTGAGATCATATGTATTTCTGTCATCAGCTGGCTCTGCTTCCTTCTGAGAAGAAACTTGCAGGCTGAAGGAAAGCCAACAGAGAAATCATCAGTGTTTAGTACCTCAGAAAATATTTAGCTGGAGGGTGGATCAAACTCTGTTAATGGAAGCCTTGCTCCTTGTATGAAATGTGTACACCAAACATCACTAGAAAACATAGCATGCTGGGGAGACAAAAAATTCTGTTTCTAATTGAAAATTCACCTAACTTTCTAACCCTAACTGCTGGTTTGTAGTTTTCTGGGTCTTCTCAATCCCTTAAACCAGAAATTTCTAGATACGAAATGAAGGAGGCCATCTATCCATTTTCCATATTCAAACAGAAAACACGCGCTTCTTTCTTCTCTTCACCTGTGTATATCCGGAATAGCTTGGTGCCTATACCCCAGTACTTCCACAGGTCAGGGATCTTCCTATTTCAGGTCATCATCAGATGCAACAGGAAGATTGCAAACTTGAATTTTAGTTGCAGTCATTACACTTGTTCAAATGAGCCTCTTTTTTTAATGAACCCCGCTTGCAGAACGCGCCAAGCAAACTGCTCTGCAGATCTGCGTGGTGTAAGAACCGTTCTCCTCCATCTCAGCGGACCACCAGATGCTGACCTTCGAGTACATTCTTGTACTTTGGGGAAAGGGTAAACAAGCATGCACAGCTATTTCTGTACAGCACTTGTTACCTTTTCTTTCTGCTGCCCCTAACTCTACAGCCATAGTTTCTCTGTTCAGTGGACTGCATTGAGGGTTTGGTTTGTTTTTTTTTTCTTTTTGGGAGTCCCTTCCATACCTCTTCTCTCCCACAGTTTTTCCTGGTCTTTTGTATCTTTCTGCAATGATGTGAACGAAATTGCATACTTTACCCAAAGTGACAATGTGTCTTTCCTCTTCTAAACACAGCTTAATAGCTCTGATTTTCTGAATGCTGCTGCATACTCAACAAATACCTACATTCTGCTGCCTACATAACCACTTCATTTTCTTTGAGAGTAATGTATTTAATTCGGAGTGGTATATATGAAGCATTTAAACTGTTCCTTTCTGCAAATGCTACTTTGTATAGCAGTTATCTATACTCAGTTTTATTTGTTGCCTCTTTTCCACTATTTTTGTGGCTTCTGTTCTGTTTTGCTTACGTAATCTTTGCTAAACTGCTTCATGCCTCTCTTCCATAAATATATCATCTCTGATTTATTGGGTATGGGGAAACAAGAGGAAAAAGTGGCTTATATAGGCATAAATATTGATGTACTTTGTACCTTGGATCTTGAGCAGTGCCGCTCTCAATCCTTTAATTGTACATTGTACTTTAAGAGCAAAGAATTGAGAATCCGGAATGTCACTTGCTACATGATAGATCGTTTCAGTTTTAGAAATGTTTGGTTTGTAATTTAGAGATGTTAAAACCTTCACAAAATTCAGTGGGCTTGGTGCAAACAAGCCATATCGACAGTTGCCCTGAAAATAACAATTAAGGGGGAGGCAAAAGAGATGGGCGGTACTCATGGTCTTCACTCCCTGCTTCAGCAATGGGAAACATCCACTGCGCTTACTCTGGTGATTGTAGATCATTGCATTTTTCCAGATCCTTTTCCCGAAGCATCAACAGGAATTGCTTCTCCTGATTTCCATAGCATAAAACACGTTGCATGTTTTCCAATAAATCCAAGTTCTCTATAGCTTCTGTCTGCTTATCTATTGCATGCGTCTCCTTTCCCCCTGTCAGCAGCGCATTTCTGATTCACATTTTGCCACTGGCCTCCTGGCAGGTGTGTAGTTAGGGCGCAGCGGCCAAGGGATCACTTCTGACAGCATTTCTAGTTGTGTCGCTGAAGTTAGTGCTGATTGTGAGACTCCACTGCTTATTCCAGGCACTTACTCACACCACTTTCCAACAGCTCACGTTTGCCCACACTGAAACAGGCCGGGCATTCTGCTGCTTTTTTGGTGTGTGGATTTGGGGTTTTTTTAAGCCAGAACATGCTGCTTAATTCTACATCTCTCAGCTGCAGTAGAGGGTGGCTTCTTTCTCCCTGCCTATCTGGTGATGCAGAGATGACTTTCAGACCACTGACTTGAATTTTTGGCCTCTGTTCACCCTGTGTGCTTGGTTCAGGTTCCAGAGTAGCTTCGCACCAAGCAGCAGCAGGAAAGTGGGCCCCTCCACTCTCTGAAATGTGATTATTGGAAAGTGCTATCGTTACTTTAAAAGGCTCCAGACAGTAAGGAGGGGCCATACTGGTGTATGTTGTGTGAGAGAAGGCATTATGCAAACACATAGATCCCAGTGGCTTTTGAGCTACCTTAATCTTTTATAGAGCAGTAAGTCCCAGATGCAACAGCAGCTGATGCTTACCATAGAGAGGATTACAATTTTACTGAATTATTGGTTGCCCTTGCTTTCATCCTGTCACCTACCTTCTTGTGCAGAGAACCCCCTTGACTTACCCACCGTGTCCTTTTCTTCCCACCTTTCAGTGTGTGCTCAGACAACCAGCCAGCTTCTCCCCATTGGTCCATCCCATGATCTTTATTTCTGTCATGGCTTGCAGAAGCAGCTTTCTTTTCAAGGCTTGACTCTTTTCTTTGTGTTTTGTCCCTCTCTTGGGAAGCATTGGTTCATCATGGAGCAGTCTTTGGAAATCATAAACCTTGTATACCCAGATAATTTGTGTTCACACACCAACTGCAGTATTGTCTTGTGTGTTTGCGAGAGGTTCAGCTGTCTTATGTGACGTTGTTTTCTGAAATAACAGAAAGGGAATTAGATCAGCATAACATTCCCATGTAGAGAATAGGTGGCGTATTATCTTGTGCTTTCATAGCACACTAGCTGAGTCAAAGGGTCTTGAGTAGCTTTATGAATATGGAGTTACAGCTCTCCAGGCCACTGAGAAGATGGAAGTAATATCACTGGTGCTGTTATTTTACTTCCCTTGTATATGGTTTTATTATTAGAGTGAGATTGTGGCCTTAGAAAACTCTGTTGCAGTATGCCCATTGACCTCAGCGTAGCCAGGTTTTCTCTTACTTCTAGCAGATCTGTCAGCTGCTAGAGTCCTAGCTCAAAATGTAGATTGGTAAAATTGTGCCTGAGGAGGAAGACAAATTTCCTGTTCTCTCCTAATGAGATCTGATTAGATCATTGTCTAAAGTACTGCCTGCCTGACCAGCTTTAATTCTTGTTCTTACGGCATTCTAGTAAATGGCTGATTGAAATTAAGTGCGTCAAGTTCAGGCTCTGATGTTTACTGTCATGTCAGCCAGGGAGATAAGGCACCATCTCCACCTTCTGTAAAACAAGAAGAAGAAACTGGCTCCCCTGGCCTAAGGAAAACACAGTAAGTGACAGTCAGTGTTACTGTGAAGGCACAAGGTGCTGCCCCACAGAACAGCGCCGTTTCAGCTGTTTGAGTGTGCTGTATTTTTAACAGTCTAAGTTCTGGTGTCATGCCTGTGAACAGTACCCTTGTTTAAAAACAACCAAATATCACTAACTGAGTGGAAGCATTCTCTCAGCTAGCACGCAGCTATTTTGGGTTTGCTTCGCTTGCAGTTATTCCTTGACAGACCCTTGGATGTGATTCCCCTGACCTTTAACTCTAGCTTTCCAATGCTTTTGTTAGCTGTGTTTTACCAATGCATGTCACGCTCTTTCCCTCTCCCCCTTCTACCAGTTTTATAGATAAGAACTGGTAATTGTCTTTATGGAGGTTGTAATGAGTTCTGTCACCACACAAAGCAGCTCACTAATAAAATAAATCAAAGCAGCAATGAATGAATGGAAAGCATGCTTTTAAAATTAGATTTGTACTGCAAGTGCCATACTGTCACTTGCAGCATGAGACAATGTTAAAAAGGCACTGAGTTGGCAAAATACCTTGAAAGGGTCACTGAGCTCTGCTAGCAGGAATTGGGAAGCTTTCCATTGCCTCCATGCAGCGCTGGTAGTTGCAGCATCATTTGGGAGTAAATATTTTAAGGCATGATTAGGAAAAAAGTGCTTAAAACTGCTCTTAGATTTTAGTTATTCAGTAACTCAGTTAAGTAGCTTTTCTTATCATATCGTTACATGTGTTCGTGTAATGTCATCTTCTGTGCCTGGAGTCTTGTACCATCTTGGAGCTCTTGGCCCAACATATCATCAGTTCTGTCTAGCTTCCCATGCCCCCTGCCTCTCCAATGTACCACTCATTAGATAAGTGCTGTCTGTATTACCGCTTCACAAGATCTGCAGTGCAAGGACAGTGCTCTCCTCCCTACCTGCGTACTGACTGCGGGGGTCTGTTTCTCACATTACTTAGGGAAGTCACGCTTTCAGAGGAGATGTGTATTCACGGTGGCCTGACTGAAGGCCTTTCCTTAGAGATCGGGGCAAGTGAGGCATGCTGTGAGCAGGCAGCAAGGATAAGAAGGTGGTGTTTTCATTCAGCCCAATAGGGCTTTCATGATGCAGGGTGCAGTGCACGGTGTAAGAATACGGGTTGTTCGGGAGTGTGTGTGCCTATGCAGCTGAGGCTTCTTCAGCTGTTCCTGCGTTTTTTTATAGTTCCCAGATCTGTTGCAGCTCTTACAGCCTTATACAAACCATTTCTGTCATAGAAACACAAAACATCCCCAAATTCTTGTTTTCTCAGTCTACCTGTTAATTTCCTAGCAGAGGAATCACACTGTGGCCCACTGCAGCAAAAAGCACAGCAGCTACAGAATAAGAAGCATTTCTAATTCCACTAGAAACTTCACAGAAACTGAGTGCTGGTTTCTTTTTTCATCTTCATCTCTTCTGTACCAGCCTCTCAAGACTCAGCAGGGACAAAAGGAATGAAATTCTGTAGAAAGAGTGTTTGTCAACTTTCTTCTTGTCTCTCTCACCATAATGACGTGTAATTAAGTACCTTGAACTTTAGAAGTTGCCTGTGAAAAATATTCCTCTAACTGAGAGCAACCAACCTCCATTAAGTTATACGCAGTCAGCAAATGACTGTAATTATTAGGGCCAGTAGACAGAGCTGAAACTCCAGAGGACTTTAGTGTCAGAGCTAATAATTATGCAGCAGCCTTGGCCAAATATTTCTCTTCCGAGCTAAGTATTTAATATTGTCACTGTAGAATATTAATGGAATTGCCTGCTATGTGTGAAGCTGTTGACTAAGCTCATTGTACAGTGAACTGCAGTGGCTCAAATTAGCCACAGTGAACGGAGAGATCAAGAACACTGCATCAGCCTGCAGCACCAGCGAACCTTCTTAAATATCGCTGCCTTCGGGGCATTAACATAAGATTTGGGGACAAAATGAAGGGCAACACTGTCGTGCTTCGAGAATTCAGAAAGTCATTTGTCTTACATACTGAGGGGTACTTTTTCTTTAAGTATTGATTACGTATATCTAGAACGCACATATGAATATATTTCTTAAACCAAATGAAATAGATAGGTTGGTTCAGAAAACATCTCCTTTGGTTTCACTTGGACAAAATTATAACATCCATGCTATGAATAAGGAATAAAAGAAAGTTGTTGCAGAGTGTTGGCACAGAGTGAAATCTTCCCAGATGGGGAAAGAAACTTCTGGACCTAATCTAGACGTTAAGCAAGCATCAAGGTAGTTGTCTTCAATTAGTAGTGTGTTCCAGTGACTTTCTGAGGGCTTTTTTAAAGCTAATTGTGTTTTCACCAGGCAGGGATTTCTACTTAATTGTAAGGCTGCAAAAGCAATGGGTGCATGTCAGCAATGAAACCATATGAGAGCAGTGATAACCATAGGAAAAAGTAGCATTTTCTTCTGGTTCCTGGCACTTGAACAGGCTCATGAATTCCCTGGAGTGTTTTGTCTAACACATGATCTGTACTATAGAGATGGCCTCCCTTTTACAGCGACCTTACACAACCTACACCCAGGTCTTATATGGCAGTCCGGTTTTAACTATTGTGGTTACTATTGCTGTAAGAACATATATCAATTCAAAGTGTGCTGTGTGCTGTTCTCTGGGTGCTTGGATTTATTATTTTTTTCCTGTTCTTTTCTCTAAGTAATGCAAAATTGAACTGTTTAGCCGTTGGGCTTGATAGCACTTGTGTTAAATCAAGGCTTGCCGCACGGCTCTAAGCGGGTAGTTATAGGATTTGAGACTAAGGCAAGGAGGGCAGGATATTTGGGATAAAGTGTACTTTAAACTAAAAAATCTGGGTTAAGCTTTTTCATGACTTGAAAGTCTGTCTTATTTTTTTCTTCTTCATTTTTCTCTGTATAACCAAGAATGAATCTGTATCTCTGCTGTTCCACAGGTATGGATGTGTGGGGGTCGCATGGAGGACATCCCTTGCTCTAGAGTTGGTCATATCTACAGAAAATATGTTCCATACAAGGTTCCAACAGGAGTCAGCCTGGCAAGAGTAAGTGGCAATGGCATTCCCCACAACATATGTCTGACTGCAATGTGACTGTGCTGTTGTCTCCTCTCACCCCACAGTGGGAGGCAAATGTAGACTTTGTAGTCCGTAAATTGTACTTGTATGGTGGTCAAATGGAGCAGTTTTGCAGTGGTGGCTGCATAGCACAAGGGGCCGAGAGCCTAGGGGAGCTGCAGACTCATGTGCAGACAGCTGCCATGCTCTAGACACCGGCCATTACCAGGTGTGGGGAAGGGACTTTGCAATCAGGCACTGGCTATGGAATCACCCATAAAAACAAGATATGGCTGTATTTGTATAATACTTCAGTCATTTTATAGTTGTGCTCTCCAAGAGCAGCAGGCTTCACCATGATGATTGTGTTTTGGTGATTGAAAGACCTCTCAACTTCAAGCATCACAGACCACTGCATGGGCAAGCTGTAATTTTCCACAATGGAACGTTCTGTGCCATCTTATTTCTTAATCTACTGTAGTCCAAACAGGAAAGAGTTTTTGTCTATCACGCACTAGCTTTCTCCAGTTAATTTCCAAATTGAGAAGGGATTGCATTGCCCTCTGGTGGGAGAAGAAAAATCATAGGAGCAGGAAGGCTGAAAAACTTAAAAACACAAAAAAGTACCCTGCTGTTCTGCAGTCTTACGGCTTGCAAGTGTTAAAGTGTTTCCCAGTTTAATAGCATCACCCTAGTTACGGATCTGGATTTATTACTCAGCCCAGCAGTGACCTGTCAGAGCAGTAGAGTGCTCTCCTGTCTGTGCTGTCTCTACAGGAAGAAGCTATATTTCTTTTCGTTCAGTATTTGGCTCTTGTATACTTCCACAGTGCTGGAAGGAGATAGCAGACAGGTGTAGGAAAGGCTGTTTCTTGGCATCTAAGATCGTACAGTCACCTTGAGATGAGCACGTGCTCTTGTTGTGCATAGGCTGCATTTGGGACAGGGTCAGCATGCTGGTCCTTCTTAACATCCTAATTTTTTTGGTAGTAAATGACCACTGCTGGACTGAACACCTTCATGCAAGATGGGCAGTGCTGCTGGGTTACTGAAGTCATGACTGCACGTGGCACGTTACTGTGTGGCACCAAGAATGTACCTGATGTTGCCAGAGAACAGTCCAAGGTCCAACGGTCTCTTGAGTGTGTTGTGGCAAGCAGAAGGGCGGGTATCTTGAGAGGGTAGTCTTCACTGCTGTCTTGGAATTGCACAGTGGATTAAGCTTTGCAGTGAGACGTGAAATATACTGCTGCCAGGAGGTAAACCCTTTGCTTCTATTCTGAAGGGTCATCACCTGAAAGTTCCATATTCCTGCGGTATCTCAGTTTCTTTTAAACAGCTTTTTACCCAAGAAAATGGAAAAATAGTGGTAAGAAAGAATATTGCGAACTGAAACTTTCCAGAAGAGAGAGTACTGCAAATCCCATTCCTAGATGGATATAAAAGATGCAATAAGAAGGATTTAAGAAAGCAGCTTTTTGTCAGGGACCTTTGAATGTCCAGTGGTATTTACCAGCATCATTTTCTGACTAGCTTCTTCACAGAAAAAGAGAAAAAAAAAAAAAAAACAACTTTTGATTAATGTTGTTTTTCTTAGCCACAAGGAGCTAGATATAACGGCCAAGTGCCAGGACTCTTGACCTCAACTGAAAATATCTTTCTAAAAGTCCCTTGGAACTAGAGAATAATAAAAATAATCTTCGTCCTGAAGCTGGAGAGAAAGAGTGGATGTGAATGAAAATCCTTTCTGAGCAAAAACATGGGAGCTGTTTTGAATGCTAATGTCAGTAGTTTGTGCAGAGTGTTCTCAGGTGTTTTTCCCTCTCATTTTCACATGTGGCTGTTACCCACACAGAACTTGAAGCGGGTGGCTGAGGTGTGGATGGACGAATATGCAGAGTACATATACCAGCGCAGACCAGAGTACCGGCATCTTTCTGCAGGGGACGTCGCAGCTCAGAAGGAACTTCGCAACAACCTCAACTGCAAAAGCTTCAAGTGGTTCATGAACGAGGTCGCGTGGGACTTGCCAAAGTTTTACCCACCAGTGGAGCCTCCAGCAGCTGCATGGGGAGAGGCAAGTTTGTGCTCTGAAACCTGCAGTGGACAAACAGGCTGCGGTTTGGTTTTTTAAAGTTGCCTTACCCATGTGCTCTGGTACTGTTTTGCTGTGAGTAAAGTGGCAAGCGAGTGTTTAAAGATCCTGCTTGATATGTTTCAAAGACCAGAACTCTCTACCATTATATTGGCCTGATCAAAGGCAGCAGTTAGGCAGACATTTCTATTAGTGCACAGCAACAAAGAGAATAGAGTCTTGGCTTGTTCTGCATGTTGTTTATTTAGTAGAAGGCAGAACATGCCAACAGGGAGGATGAGAGAGAGGCAGCAGCTGAGCAATAGTAGGGATCTTGTATTTCAAAAGGGTTGCACAACTGTGTTGAGCTCCTTAGCTTTCCCATCTTAAAGCTGGGAAAACCACCCCTGTTCTTGCAAGTCAGCTGTGTTCTGGGAAAAGAATCATCCCAGGAGTGAAGTCGTGGACTGTTACACACAGGAACATAGTGAACTCTGCAGTCCAGTAGCTAATGGGTTTTGCTGTGTCCTGGAGGTTATTGTACAGCTGGCGATGGGTCCCATTTTGAGTTCCTATGCTTTCTTCTAGCTGTTATCTGCCAGCTCAGATACATAGTTAAGTGAGGAATCTTAAAACTCTCTTCATACAAATACTGCTACTATTTAAAGCAATTTAAGCCTTCTTTCCTGTCACTTGGTAAGAGTAGGAGATTCAGTCACTAATTTACTATTTCAGATACGCAATGTAGGAACTGGACTGTGTGTGGATACTAAGCACGGAGCCCTGGGATCACCACTGAGGCTGGAAAACTGCGTGAAGGACAGAGGAGAGGCAGCATGGAACAACGTGCAGGTAACAGTCCCTCTGATAAATCATCAGCCCCTAAATAAATTTGGGGAGGGAGAAGTTACAAGAACAAATGTTTGCGAAGGAAGATCATTGCAGAACTCTGTCAGGTGAACAGAGGGTGCTGTGCACCCCAAGGCTCACGTGCTAATTATACTTGATGGGCTTGTAGCAGGATGTGGCTTGTGCTTGTGGCAGGGCCTGGAGCCCGGCAGACTTTGTGCAGAGCTTTTACCTCTGCTTTGAAGTTCTCAGAGTGAACAAAAGAAAGCACAAGAAAACCATATGCCAAAATAATAATAAAAAAAACAGTAACAAGGCAGCTGTAATATGTAACAAAGTGAATATTAACTTCAAAGGTTGTGCTGAAAGAAGTGATAGAGGAGCATCATGCATATTAATGAACTTGCAGGAGCATTCAATCACTGCTTACTATCATCCTTCTGACAAGAGGCAAATGCATTATAAACACCCAACCATTGCTGGAGAGAGATGAAACCGGCCAGGCTATAGATTCACCCTCTCGACATATAAGGTGCCAGAAACGACAGCTTTATTGTAACGGAAGGGAAGGAAATATTAGTTTGTCTAAATTGTAGCAGCTGAGCTGAGAAAAGATCAAGAAAACAATGCCTCTATTACAGAGCCATGCATAACTCTTCAGGGGAATGGCTTCAGTAGTAGGAGACAGAGGGTTGTTGCATATCAATTTTGATGCATGAATACTGGAAACGAAATCAATTTACTCAGACACAGTCTAAAACTAAGCTTCTGTTGAGTCAGGAGAGTCTTGAACAATTAGTGTTGGCTTATGTTTAGGAGGATAATGTGTTTTGAACTTCTGCGTAGCATTGAAACTAAATGATTGTGGTAATTTCTCTCCCAAGGGAGGTTTAAAAGAGAGACAGAAACAAAGCAGCTTCTTTGTGCAAAAGTATTTTGGGCACACTGCTTCAAATAGTAGCACCCTGCTCTGTTCCTCCACCTGGCTCCAGAAAGAGCCCCCAGAACAGCCCTTCCCCATGGGCACTGAGAGAGAGGTGTGCTGGCTAGTAGCCCTGCAGAACCATGTCAGCTAGTGCCGGTCACACTTGTACCCTTGCCAGAGATGCTGTCCTTGTCAAAGCAGAAAGCAAAAGCTTGACAGCAGTGCCTGCATTTAAACAAGTTCATCTTTTGTGGGATTCAGTCCTACAATGCTTAAAACATGTCATAAGCCAAGCTGTGATCATCAGACCGGAGATGCAGCTTGACCACACTACTGTCTCAAGCTGTGGCCAAACGCAAATGCCACAGGGGCAGTGCAAGGAACAGAGCATGCATGTGGTGGTACTTCCATCGCCTGTTCTGTGGTCCAGTCCCTGTGGCTCAGGGATCTCCACGCCACCTGTGCTGGCATCCAGCAACTTTCATCAAGCCACAGCCTTGTCAGGCATTGGTAGGCTGTGCCTGGTTGCTACACCTAAAACCCTTTCTCTTCTTTTCTGTAGTATCCTTCCTTTCATTTCACCTAAAAGTGCTGAGACATCATTGCAGAGTCAGTAGAAGAGAGCACCAGGAAGCATTGCCCTAGTGATTGTCCTTCTGACACTCCTGTAGAGTGGGGTGGGGAGCTGTGGGCCTCCTGGTCTCTTGTCACAGAAGGTGTGGGACAGACTCTTCTCAAGGTGACTCCGGGCTGCCTGGGCAGACTCGGGTATTTACTGCCAGCTTTAACACAGAGCTCCTGTAGCTCTGCCTTTTTTTGCTAACTGTGAAGTGCTGTAATTGGTCAGCTGCTCACTTAATCCATGATGTATGTCTGCATTGCAGAGACATTCCAGGCTGCTATTAGTACCCAAGCTAACTAGCATGGCTGTTTGCAGCAGCAGTCTCATTTAGCATGCTGTGTGGCAGTCCGTGGGGTGGCTGCTACAGACTCCCCTAGTCAGCAGTCCCCGTTCCCAGAGGTGGAAGCAGTTTTTCCTGTAGAAGGTATTGTCCTTTCCCTGAAGCCATCCCCACCCTGTGGGCAAAGAAGGGAACGTAGTTCTGCTGGTGAAAGTACCGTACCCAGTACCGGCCGTCCTGAGGGTCCTATTTGTCCTGGCAGGTATTCACATTCAGCTGGAGAGAAGACATACGTCCTGGGGATCCTCAGCATACCAAGAAGTTTTGTTTTGATGCCATTTCCCACAGCAGTCCTGTGACCCTCTATGACTGTCATGGCATGAAGGGGAACCAGCTCTGGAGATACCGAAAAGTGAGTGTGTGTGTGTGTGTGTGTGTACATGCGTATTCTCATTTAAGGTGTCAAATTGCCTGTAGGCACTTAAGTTTCCTTAAAATGGCACCACTCATGTTTTATTCCTTCTCTTCATGTAGCTGTGATAAGAGAACCTGCAGACAGTCTGTTGTCATTGTGCCATTAATTACCCTTGATTAGAAAGATGTGACTCCCCTGTTCCACTGGTTAGAAATCGTGAGGACTGCTTCTCCAGGGCTTACTAAGCAGAAGGACACTCTCCTTGCAGTCCTGTCCACAGCTGGCAGTGAGGTGTTGCAACACCCTTGCAAAACCCATTTGCAAAGAGGTGTGCTTGCGTTTATTCATTTGTTCTGAATACTAGAAGATCATGCCAAAAGTAGGTAAGGATTTATTCATCCTCCTACTAAAGCAATGCTTTTGTGGCCGACAGGTAAGTAAATTCTTGACTAAATGCCCTATCCTAGTTCTTGAAATCTGCTTGCACAGTGCTGCTGAGTGACTACAGCAGGATGTGAGCCTGTAGGCTGGAGACCTGGCTTCAGACACAGCTTTAGAGCTTCCCGGGGCAGATGTGAGGGTTGGCCTGGATGCTGTGGCAAGGGACCCTTGCAGGAATGGACCCTGATGCTTGCCAACTAGTTAAGTGTGAACAACTTCAGATACATCCACGTGACAAAATAGCTTGCCTTGGTTTTTAAGACTTCTTTCTGTTGGTTTTAAAATAGCTTTGCTTCTCTGCTTAGCAACCTCACATCAAATTTCTCTTCTCCAGGACAAGACTCTCTACCATCCAGTAAGCAGCAGCTGTATGGACTGCAGTGAGAGTGACCGAAAGATCTTTATGAATAGCTGCAATCCTTCATCTCCAACACAGCAGTGGATATTTGAACATACAAACTCAACTGTCTTGGAAAAATTTAACAGAAATCTTGATCTTTAAAAGACTGAGAAAATATATATATTTTACAATTATAGTTTTTACTGGGGAGGGTTACAAAAAATTTTTTAAGAATACTTTTTTTTAAACAGTTAATGAAGGTAAAAGGGAGAATCTCAGGAGAAGGTTAACTAGCAGGCCAGTCTTTATTGCAAAGATGCTGCATCCTTCTCTTCTGGGGATGGTGGAATTTTAAAGGCTTTGCCAGAGCCACTTCTGTGCTGAGACTGAAGAGAAACTCTGTTTTCAGAGGAGTCTGAATGTGATTCAAACTGCTTTTTTTTTTGTTTTGCTTTTTTTGTTTTGTTTTGTTATGTTTCCCACCTGGGTCTGGTGTGAAATGATTCTGTTATCTGGGACCCTCCAGGATATTTTGTAGCTGCTATACTATCCACTGAAGCATTCCCACATAGATGCTTTATCTTCCAAAGTCCATCTAAGTAAAATCTTGAACACGAGATTTAATCCTCTGACATCATAGACATAAAAGAAAAGGGGCCATCAAAACATAAAATGAAATTAATTTTTTTTCCCTAAACCAAAATATATTTCAAACAGGTTGAGTATTACTACTTTCCAAATCATAGCTCTGATAAAGGAATGAGCTCAAGTGGAAGTGCAGCCAAGTGTTGGGAATATCACTGTAGTTATTAGCGATGAGGAATCTGGGTTTCTGGTCCATTCACTTTGCAGTCAGTTTGTCACTCACTGTTGAATCTTCAAGGTGAAAGATTAGCAGAGGGTTTTTAAGTAAGAGCAGCTCTTACAGGTGAAGATTTTTGCTAAGAGCCTTTGAATATCACATTCCAAATTTGCCTCTTATTCAGAGTCTTTTTAGTACAGACACTTCCAGGGTTTCTCAGAGTTAAATATACTACATCAAGGCAACTTCCATTTTTTCTTTAGAGGTTTGAAAGCTATCTTAATTCATAGTTGGTGTGAGCAGATTAATTCAGGATAATTAAGTCAGGGCTGAGATTAGCCATTGGTCTTTATCCATTTGTTCTTCAGTCTGTAGTTTGTTGCAGTCATGAGTTCTGTGGTCAGTGGAGTTCTAGCCTTGTGGGAATGCGCTATTCATCTCTCCTTCTTTCCCAGCCTCCACAGCTCTGTATGCTGGAAATCTGTTTGCTTAAGCAGAGATATGGAATTGATGGGCCAGTTTCACCAGCACCCTGCCCCTTGTACAGTCCGTTAGCAGTGCAAGGTATTACCCTTCTGGTTTGGCTGCAGGATCTGCCAGACACTGAATCAGAATTGTCTCATGCCAGGAGCTGGAAAAAGTGCTGCTGCTAAAGGATGAATGGAGGACCATTGTTTTCAAGTCTATCTGAAGCAAGTGTTTAAAAAAAACGCACGCTGGTTTAAAATTAAGTTGTTGCAAAAAGATATAATAGTTCAGCCCATTTAGTCTTATACTGAAGGCAGTAATGGCATTTTCTAGTAAAAGCTGTGAATGATGGTGCAGTTAACCTTTTGCAAAGATGCTGCATAAATCCATAAAACTAGCCCTTTTCCAGTAGTTGCCCAGCTCCGCAGTTTGACCAGCTGAGGAGGTAGTGTGCAGCCAGCTCTGAGAGTGAAAGGCTGGAAGGAACACTCAGGGTAGGAGTGGGGCACCCCTCTGAGACTCTTGATAAGCACGGTTAGGGACTTCCCCTCCTTGGAGGGGCAGGGCAGCTCTGCTCTGGGGTATCTTTCTCTCCTGTGAAGGCAAGGAGATTTTTGCATAGTGTCAAGAAACAAGCAGGCTGGCTCCCTCTGCAGAGCTCCAGAAGTAAGAAGCCCTTCCTGATGTTGCCAATTGTAGGATCACTGCCCGTGTTTCAGATGTCTTTGAGGCCATGTAGTGCTGTGTCTGTCAACTGGGAGCAGACTAGGACACAACTGGCTGCCTCACAAGCTCTCAAGTCTGATGTAGTGACTATGAAAGTCAAAATCATTTCCACCTCTCTCATCTTCGCAGCTGAGGCCGTCTGACCTGTTCTGCCAACTTACCTGGCCCATGTGGTCATGAAGCAAGGGAAACATGGGCACTGGGTTGCAGCTGGGACTGGGCTTGCCAAATGTGTTGGTGTCTAACATTTTGGATGTGAAGAAAAAAAAAAAAAAGCACTAACTTTTCTTGTGGCAGTTTTGCAGCAGTACTGCTCTGGAAGTGAGACCAGTGTCAGAGTTGACATCTTATGTTCTCAGTAACTACAGTATGTCTGTCATTAGGATCTCTTTTCATTTCTGTGGGAGACAGAGCCACTTTCCAACACTTTATGTCTGACTGTTGCTTTCCTTAAGTTATTAATGCTCTCATTAGTCTAGTAGTGCTGACTGTGGATCACTAGATGGCCTGACTAGATGTCTTTATGAATGTTTTAATACCTGTGGAACAAGAAGCTGTTTGTCCATGAACAGTGCTAGTTTTTTTTATAATTGAGACACAATCAGCAAATTAAATGGACTGTAGGTCATTCTGCTTGCAGCTTGCAATTCTGTGTGTCTTAGTTTTCTAATGAGAGGATTCTGTTTCTAAAATGCATGGCTTGCTTTGTGCTTAGGCTCACCTTGTGAAGAGAGTCCCAGCTGCTTGGCTTGCTGGAGGCTTGCTTCAGAGAGAACTGCAGTAATGAACAGGTCTTTTACCACTTAATGATCTTAATTTAGAGAGAAAGGACAGCTCTTAGCAGCATGCACCAAAAGATTAGGTAATTTTTGAGGCAGTTCCTGTTTGACAACTGACCACCAGTGGAAACTGGAGCTTTAGTGTGAGTGATCCTACTGGGTCCTTCTCAGTATGGTTGATCTGATCTGTTTTCTGAAGGTTTGGGATCTGAGTGTAATGAGTGCCCCACGAATTCTGTACACTTCTGAGTGGCTCGTTGGGCTTTGAGCTATTAATTTATTTACATCAATTGTACTTTTCAATACCCTAGAGGCTTTGCTGACTAATGAGAAAAGTTAATATAGCCAGCCATCCGCTGATTGAGAAATAGAAGCTGTATTTCATCACCTACATCTTTAATTGAGCCTTTGCTGGGCAATCTGGTTAATTATTCCAATTACTTTTTGTTATTTATAAGCAAAATTGCTAAAACATGAATACATAAGCAAATCTTCACATCTGTATGCAAGTGAAGACTGGAGATTAAATACCAGTGATTATCTAATGCAAAATAAATGTTTTCATATTTTTTCCCCAGAAATATTCAAACAACCCTTCTCTCCGAGGCTGCATAAATTCTGCTGCTTTTCAGTATCAGAATCCCAGACAACAGGGGAATCCCTGGATGTGTGTTATCACACAGAATCCCAGAATGGCAGGAGTTGGAAGGGACCTCTGGAGATCATCTAGTTCAACCCCCCCGCCAGAGCAGGGTCACCTTAGAGCAGGTTGCACAGGACGGCGTCCAGACTGGTTTTGAATGTCTCCAGAGTGGAAGACTCCACAACCTCTCTGGGCAGCCTGTGCCAGTGCTCTGCCACCCTCAAAGGAAAGAAGTTCCTCCTCATGTTAAGATGGAACTTCCTATGTTCAAGTTTGTGCCCGTTAGTTACCTCTTGCCCTGTCACTGGGGCTTCACTGAAAAAAGACTGTTCCCATCCCCCTGGCACTCTCCCTTTAAGTATTTATAAGCATTAATAAGATCCCCCCTCAATCTTCCTTTTCTCTAGACTAAAAAGGCCCAAGTCCCTCAGCCTTTCCTCATAGGAGAGATGTTCTAATCCCCTAATCATCTTGGTAGCCCTATGCTGCACCCTCTCCAGCAGGTCCCTGTCTTTCTTGAACTTGGGAGCCCAGAACTGGACACGGTACTCCAGATGTGGCCTCACCAGGGCAGAGTAGAGGGGGAGGATGACCTCTCTCGACCTGCTGGCCACGCTCTTCTTGATGTACCCCAGGATGCCATTGGCCTTCTTGGCCACCAAGGCACATTGCTGGCTCATGGTCATCCTGTTGTCCACCAGGACTCCCAGGTCCCTTTCCACAGAGCTGCTCTCCAGCAGGTCAGCCCCCAACCTGTACTGCTGCAGGGGGTTATTCCTCCCCAGGTGCAGCACCCTACACTTGCCCTTGTTGAATTTCATAAGGTTTCTCTCTGCCCAACTCTCCAGACTGTCCAGGTCTCTCTGGATGGCAGCACAGCCTTCTGGCATGTCAGCCACTCCTCCCAGTTTTGGAGGAGTGTCCCTTCATCCATGTCGTTGATAAATATATTGAACAGGACTGGACCATTATTATGTCGCATAATAATACTTTGATTTGCTCTTGTAGCTCTTGTGGATTTATACTGGTGCTAATCTCTAAGGCCTACAAACAGGAATAGGTTTGGGGCTCTTATGTGTGCAAGATGTCTTTTCATGCCTGGGAAATTAACTTTCTTTTCCACACCATAATAGAAGACTGTGTGGGCCTTACTGAAGTGGTATACAGCATCATTAAAATAAAGATGTGCCTTTTTAAATGTAAATGTACAGCAAATGCTTAAACTTGAACCATTTCCTAGTGCCTTGCTGGACAAGAGAGAAGAGGGGAAGGGGTTGGGAGATAAGGATGTAAGAAAAAGCTTAACTCGTGCAGTGTTTGTGTTTGTGTGTGTTTTTTAAAATGTCTGACTTTAAGTGCAAAATTTGTGTGAATGACAGTAATTCAGAAGCTCCGGGTTTCCTCAGTTAAATTGATGTCATTAATGACTGGGGGGGTAGGGGGGGCAGGGGGCAGGTGGGGAGAGTGTCACTCCAAATAGGAAGACTTGGAAAGGATGGCAGCTTCCTCTTTGTACACTGTAACAACTAAAGGTAGGCCAGAGGATGTCTTGGTTAGCTGTTGGATGATTCACCTCATGGTGAGGGCTCATGCATTTCACCGGCATGCAAGATCCTGCATTTTATTTTCTGAGTATCTGAATCAGAAATCACAAACAGTCCCAAAGAGATACAAGATCTGTAGCAGAAGTGTCTTTTGGAAAGTCGATGTTTTCCATCACTGGGAAACATTTAAAGGGTTTGTTCAAATATCTAATACAGAAGTAGCAAGAAAGCGATTTCTCAGCTTAACTTTCTCCCTGGTTTGTTTTACAGTAGTCTATGCACAGGGCTTTGCTTTCCTTTACTGGAGAGTTCCAGTCAGCAAGCTTTCCTCCTCCCTGCTGCACTGAGACATCAATGTACTGGAAGTCAAACAGGCACCACCAGCAACCGCCACTGCAAGAACACAGTGCTCTCGTAGCTCGTAGGGTCGTTACAGTAGCTATGCCGGTTTACACCACCAAGGGGAGAGGAGAGGAGAGGGATCTAGAAGTCATACTGGGCAATAGCGTAACTGCTGGGCAAAAAGAGAGAAGCTTTTATTTTAACTTGTCTTTCAAGATACGGACAGACACTTGAATGGTTTTGAGTGGAGAGAACAGCCAGCCTCTAGCAGTCAGCCTGTCACGCTTTCAGTCAAAAGAGCCCTGGTAAAGTTACGTCTGAAACAGGCTGGCTCTGCCAGCACAAGGGATTCGAGTGTACCTTGTGTCCCACATCCACTCCCAATTGCTGTGGTTCATGTTCCTGCTCACCTACTTCATTTCTAACCAGTTGCAACAAAGGAGCCCGGTGGTGCCTAAGTTGGTCCTTATCTGACAAGCGGCAATCTCGGTTTCCATTTTAACAATCATTTAACATGAAAAGCTTCTTAAATAGTTAGCAAACTGTTGCCAAAATGGTGAGTAGCTTTAGGTTAATGTCAGAGTCTGGGGGGAGTAGGATTAAAAGGCCTTTCACAGTATACATAGCAAAAAGGGGAGCTGGACTAGAAGTCAGGAGCACTGGGTCCTGCTCCCAGTCTACCAGTGGCCTATTACTTGATCTTAAGCAAGGAAAGTCTGTGTGCTGCAATTTCCCAACCTGTGTAAGATTTAGCTTTAAGTGTTTCATTTGCTGACCTAATGCGTGTTGACTCTGTATTTTAAAACAAGCTGCAAGTCCTCACCTGGTTCAAATGGAGAGGAGAGATGCAATGGGTGGAGAATGGGAAAGCTGAGATCTGAAATTTCCATCAGCATTCAACACGCAGTTGTCAATTCATTTCATATTCCTCATTAACCAGTCAGATTGAATTATTCACATAAATTTAAAGTGTAACTGAAATAAACTCACCTCTGCTGTGATTGCTCCTTTGTAGTGTCACACTTTAACTTGGGAGATCTGTGTATGAAACTAGGCAAAGATAGATTATGGAAATCCTAATAAAAATCCTATGGCTGTTTTTTTACTCTGCCTCTGCTAGCTGAGTATGCTCCGTTATTCGATGCATTTGAGCTTTCTTGATGCTTCTGTATGACCCAAATGGCTTCACCGATTCCAGCAAATGTAAGGGATTTGGGAGTTTTATATAAAGCCACTGGATCTATGTGGTCTTAAATCTGCTAGTTCAACTCTAGGAAAAAAGTCCTAATCCCAATTAGTGAGCAAGCAAATGTGAACTTCAACCACAAAACAAGATAAAAACTGATCAAGCTAATAGACTAAAATGTTAGCCCTTACAATAACAATATCAAATAGCTTTAGCCTCTAGGGTGGAGAAGGGAATTGGTTTCAAAATGCATTCTCCAGGATCTCAGTGATAAGGTCTAATTTTGTCTATTCCTTGTACTGCATGCATTTTATCTGTAAAATTGGATGGTGCCTCTTGAATCAGTGTATATTTATTTCTGTGCACATTAGGACCAACAGCCTAATATCTGGGGGTGGTAAAGGACTTGTAGCACTTTAATGTAGTAGCTTTCATAAATTGGGAATCATTGATAGAATGCCTAGTGTTTTTCAAGTTGAATGGACTTCCTTTTATAATATATTTAAAATAAATTTTTAATGTGTTTTCTGAAACTGTGTATGCAGAAATGACTGTCCCTGTCTGCTTCGTTCCAGTGGTTGATTTCCCTTCTTGCTACTTCTTAGGAGAATAAGTGTCATTACCCTGGTCTGGTGTTTCCTCAGCATAGGCTTCCTGGCCACGTCACGCACCGCTCTGCTCCATCCCCCTTGGAAAACATTCTTCCCAGCTGCCCCTTGAAGGTATCGAGTTTAAATTGCAGGGTTTGCTGTGTTCATGCACAAGCAGCTGACAAGCTCACGCCTGAGCGCTGTGTTGGGCGTACATGGCAGGTTCAAGCAGCTGAGGGCTGCAGAGATGCCCGTGGGACAGAAGCTGTGAACTCCCATCTGCCTCTCACAGCTGCTTCCAGACAGATCTGAAATCAATGGGAACAACCCACCACACCCCAAAACTCCAGCCTGTCAGAGGACCCTGCAGCATTCAGCTCAGACAAGTTTAATGAAGAGCAGCAGCCATGAGGGGAGGAGACACTTGAGGAGAAATGTACATAGGTGTGAACAAAGCTGGAGATGTGAAGGGAGATATGTTTGTGCAAGGAGGCACTCTGCGCCCAAGGGTACAATCCTGGAGGGACCACGGTCATGGTGGATGATTTGTGCCAAGGTAGGACACTCCTGAGGGATAGGGGCCATGGACAATCCTTGGTGGCAGGGCACGCTGGGAAGCACAGAGGAGCAGAGAAAACCCAGCACAGAGAAGTGAAGACAAACAGTTATACACTTGACCCTGATCTCCTGCATCCATCACCTCACTGAATGAATTCGGAGAGACTGCATGCAAACAGCGGCAAAGGGAAGGTGAGACTAGGAATGAGGGAGGACAGATGCTTGGGTGAAATTTAGCCAAAGGAAGGAGGAGGAAAGGTATTCAGTGTGTGTTTTCTCTTTTTGCAATGCCCGAATCGGTGATTAGGAGTTTGTGTTAATTGGCAACTAAGTAAGTAAAATTTCCTCACGTTGATACTGTTGCAGATCACACAGAGTTGGAGCATGGTCTTACTGCAGTGACTGCCTCAGGGTCACACCATCGCTGGCTTTCTGTAAGGGGGGATATTGAGTGCAGTTGGCTGCTGCTCTGTGTGGGTGAGTACTTCAGGAGAGGGGCCAGGGTGGGACACTCAGGCACTCTTGTTCCCCTGACCAAACACTGCAATGCTGTCATGGGTGGATGATGACCCTCATGCCGTCCTCCTTTCTGTCATGCCTGGATGGTGACCCTTCGCCATCTTCCTTGGGGCATGGCCCTTGCTGTCCTCTCAAGAACGGAGCCTTGTGGTGAGGTCCTCTGCGAGCTGACACCTGGGCTGCAGCCACCGTAGCTGGGACATTCCCCTCCCTGAGCCTGCCATCAGCCATGCGTTCAAAGCAATGCAAAAAGTTTTTCTCAAAGGCAGTTTGTGTGTTTACTGCTGAGACAGATGGCCGTGAGAATAAAATATTTAAATCACCCAAGCCTATACAAGTGTCTTGTCTGAACTACCTTTTCCTGCGGTTTGAGGGAGCTCAGCATCGCATGACTGTTGCCCAGCTTAGGGCAGGATGAAGCTGTTACTCTCCTTTCTCTGCGCATCTGCCTTGGGAGCAACCACTGGCAGATCCATCCTACGCCTTGGTTTTCAGGGAAGCAATCTAACAGCTCACTGCCCTTTTTCTGTTCTAGTCTTTGGGCAGAGAGTGCAGTGTTCCGGCTCAAGACAAGGTAAGTTTATAGGCATTGCTCATGGCCCTATCCCATGTTCCCATTAGGACCCTCAGCACTTTCTACAGTCACCACTTCATTTTTTCTCAATGCTCTTTTTTACATAACGCCATGGAGTGAAAACCCGTGAAATAAATGGAGGGGAGACAATAGCATGTGTGAAAAATTTGCATGTGTGAAAATCAGCAAAGCGTGCTCCTAAGGGAAGACTGCTATGATTCTTGGGCCACGGGAACATTTCCCAGGGGGAATATGTGCCAAAAGCTGTGACAGTTTAAGCATTTTAGCAGGTTCAATATGTGCCACCCTCAAAAAATGCTGAGGACAGTCGGAGTCTGGCGGAAGGCACTAGGGCAAAGTCTCCTTTGGCCCCCAAGGTACAGAAAATGGAAATGGTCTGATTCCTGACTGGAGGTATAAAAAAATAAAAAGGGCTTTTTCCCAGGACATCTTTGGCAGCACAGACCTTTTGGACCGCAGCATTTCTGCCCCAAGAACCCTGAACAGCTCCATCAAAACAGTAAGTTCCAGATGGCAGCTACATCGCAGACCTATCTTTAGAGGGTAGTGCTGCTCCGGCTGAGATTTAAAGGCCCATGCAGTTTCCTCTAATTTGATTAGAAGCCTGGCTTGGATGGGCAGGCTATTACAGCTTCAAAGGCACTAAAGCTGCCCAAGTGCTGATGGGTTTATGAAACATTGTTTCTCACTTCATTGCAGCTCCCACAAAGAATTATTAGATCAAGTTAGTGATAGATACCTAATAAAGAACGTCTCTATGAGGCAGTTTATTTCACAGCAAGCTAGTTCCAGACTAGCAGAGTGTGAAATCTTGAGGTTCCCATGAGGATAAATATGCTGAAGTAAACTGCAATTATATGAACACCTCCGTGCGCTTTTTTTTTTTTTTTTGAAAAAAAGGTGTCATTGTGTTAGCCTGAGCTATAGGTACTTCGCATTGAAGTAGGAAACAGTCAGTGACAAAAGCAGGGTTTTTTTCCTCTTAGTAGGTGTTGCGAAACAACTTAAAATCCTTTCATTTGCATGGGACGAGAGTTTGCAGCCAAAGATAAAATACAACCTGATGGTAAGTACCAACTTGTTCTAGCACTGATGGTGCCTGTTACCCCAGCCACTCCCAGCCTCCCAGTGAATAGTCCATGGAGCACCTGCAGAAGCTCCTCCTCACAGAGACAGGAGGAAGTTCTGCCTGTTATGATCGTGTTCCCTTTTATCTACTTGCTTGCTGCTATTATCGTCTGTCCCTACAGTTGGTGCTTTCAGCTTCCAGAATGTCCTCCTGCAAGATTTCATCACCCTGCCATTTGATTTTTATTTGTAATGTTAAAATAAACCTAGAAAGCTTGCTGTTGGGAGCTCTGAGGTCACTGCCAGCCTTCTGGTGTTTTCCCTTTCTCAAAAACAAGGGAATGTCTGTATGTTTTTTTGCCAGCAGGCTATTGCTTCAGGCAGGCAGATCCCAGGCAATTTGGCCGAGGGCTTTTATAAGAGAAAGCATCTTGTTTTTTAAAATTTCTTTGCTCTGCACTAACTGCTTGTTGGTCTGTGGGTAAAGTCATTTGTTTCCATCACCTTCCCATTGGAGTGGCTGGCTTCTGGGAGCGGTGTCCCCAGGAGAGTGCACTGTGGTTCTTTAGTAGTCACACGGACAAACAGGAATTAGTAATTGCCTGAGTGCACCAGCAATAAAAATTAAGAGGCAGAACTGTTGAGGAAGAGTATTAAGTTCCTGTCCTGCAGATTTACTCTGAGACATGTTTAGAATTGCCTCGAAAATACAAATTTTAGCATTTCTTAGTCTTCTTGTAGGGAGCAGGCAGAACAGGCTGCAAGATGCCTGTGCCAGTGTTACCGTGCAGCAGGCTGATCTGATGACCAAGGGTGTTAAGACTCTTTCTTGCAAAGGTATTTTGTGTGTGTGATTCAGTACAGTTCACCCTGTGCTAACATACATTGTTCCATGTGTGGGATTTCAGACTTTGAAGTAATTTTAGTCTATAGAACCTCTTTTCTGTTTGTGCAAAAAGTCTTTTCTTCAGGAAGATGAAATCCTTTTCCATTTACAGCTGCCCACGCACCTTTGACGATACAATGCTATTACAGAGGTGACAGCATTTCCAGAAGTAACATCTTTTACATCTTTTCTCTACAGATCAGCAGGAATTTCTTCCCCCTTCCCCCCCGCCTCATTTTACCCTTTTTTTCTGAAGATGAAAGAAATGTAAAGCTTCAAGTCAGATTGCTTTGGGAAACACTTTCCCAGGTCTGATCTTTTCACTATCCCTACCTCGTAATTAGTAAACAATCCATTTTCTTTAATAATTCTTTCAGACAGAACTCCTACCTACACGGCACCAAGAGCCTTATGTGATGATGTAGCCAAGAACAGGCGTTTGTGGAGTATGTCGACATAAGTTTTGCACAAGTGACCGGGAGAGAGCCTGCTCCAGCCTGGCCGGTTGCTGCCTTCGCTCTGTTACTAGAGCGCTACCGGTTCACCGGTCGCAGACACCCGGGTTAGGAGTCCGTGGCCCGCAGGTTGAGGCGGGCCAGTGCCGCGGCTAGAGGCTTGTGTTTCGCTATGGGGAGCAGAGGAAGCCCGAAGGCCGGCGACGAGGCCGGGACGCGCTCCGGCAGCGCCCGGGGCGAAGGCAGAGGCTGAGTTTCCTCAGCCTGCTGCCGGGAAGAGCCGGGGGCGGCTGAGAGGCGGCCGGGCCCGCCGTCCCCCTCACGGCCGGGGTGAGGCGGGGAGGGGGGGGGCATTGCGGTGCCTTGGCAACGGCGCGCGGCCCCCCTTCCCCGCGCTCGCGCGCCTCTCTCCCGCCGACCTTCCGGCTGCCGTGCGAACGCGGAGGCGGGCGGGGGCCAGACGGCGGCCCACTGAGTGGCAGGGCCTCCCACTAATCGACGCGCGGAGCGGCGGCGGCGCGCCCCGCCCCTCCAGCCACGCCGCCCAACCAGCGCCCCGGCTGTTAGGCGGGAGGGGCGGGACTTCCGCTGCCGGGGAGGCGGTTTTGTGTGTGTGTGTGAGAGTGTGTGTGTGTGAGTGTGAGCGGTGTGTGAGGGGTCCAGGCTCCCCCGCGGGCGGCGGTGCTTGGGGGGCCCGGCCCGGCCCAGCCCCACCTCCACGGCCTCCGCTGAGGGGCTGCGGCGGCGGGCGGCCCTCCTTCCCGGCGGCGCTGAGGGGGGTCCCCCCTTGAGGGGGCCCCGGCAAGAGTGGGGGGCCCCCGCGGGGGCGGCGGGGTCCCCCCCCGTCCCCCCCCGGAGGGTACGGGGAGACCCGGCGGCGGCGGCGGCGGCTGTTTCCCCGGTTGTCGGCTCCCCGGGCGGGGTGAGGGGCGGGCAGGTGGGCGATGAATGGTTTCAGCACCGAGGAGGACAGCCGGGATGGGCCTCCCGCCGCCCCCTTTTACGGCCAGAGCTGCTGCCTCATCGACGACGGGGACCGCTGCGTGCGCCCCGCCGGCAACGCGTCCTTCAGCAAGAGGATCCAGAAGAGCATCTCGCAGAAGAAGCTGAAGCTGGACATCGACAAAAGTGTGAGTTGCGGCCTCCGCCGGTCCCGCCCGCCGCCGCCGCCGAGCCTCCCCCCGCACACACACCTCCCCCCGCCGAGGGGCCGGCCGGCCGGGCTCGCCGTCCCCTGCCCGCCACCGCACTGCGGTCGGTCCCTGCCGGGGAGGCCGCGCTCCCTGCGCCGCCGGCCGGCGGAAAGTTGCTCCTCCGCCCGGCAAGTTAGGTTTTCCGATTGCCCGGAGGGAAGTGTATGTGGGGGGGGTGTCCCTTAACCCCTGCAAGGCGGGGGGTGGTGGTGGTGGTGCGGCGGTTTGTGCTGCAGACTCGCTTCCTCGGGACCGCGTTTTCTCCGGTGTCACCGCGCTTGGGTAAGGGAAGAACGTGCCTGGGTGAAGATACGGCTTTTTCTCACGGCACTGATTATTTCGTAAGGTTTAATGAAGCAACACGAGAAATCGTGTTTGGGAGGAAAGCTCTCCTGCGGTGGGGAGCAGATGATGTTCGGGGGGAGCAAAGGAGCAAGCCGTCCTTGCTTTGGAGGCAGTAGTGCTGTTTTAATTTCAGTTTCGTATTGAAAACCGCTGATGCTAGTAGGTGAAATCGACGATATGGGTTACTATTTCAGTTAGGTGTCACGTTACTTTTTTAATTGGTAAGAATTCGTGTTCTAGTTGAAGCAGGCTATTAAAAATGAACTATTGTTGGTCGACACTAAACAGCCCGATTTGCTGGTGACCACTTAATGACATTAAGTGACAGCTGTCAGCTCAAGATAGAAACGGGTCGTTTGCCGAGTAACGAAATAGCTACAGGAGAGCAGCCCATCAAGATTACAGAAGGAATTTCTCAGAAGTGACTCGATTAACAGAATTCTGCTCTGTGTGCTTTTATGACCTGATCTTTAAAAATTAAAACAATTAAAACAAAAAAAAAAAAAGGTGAAGTTTTGAGTCTGTGTTTGGCAGCTTTGACAATTGGTTAGGTCCCTTTTGCACAGCCAAAATACATCATGTCATGGGAAGAGAGTGACTCAATTTGAAATATAATCTTATTCTTAAAAAACGGAGTATTTCTCCTGGTTGTAGTTCTCAGCAGATTTGTCTAGTGGTATAGTAGTTTCTTTCATTTTAGGAAGGATTCTTTGTTGACAGATATAAGGCTTTAGAAATAAAAAGAGGAAGTCAGACTAATGAACTCGAAGGGAAAGTATGAAGTGGGCTGCATAAAGTCATTTCAAATGTAGAGTGCCTGTGTTATATGAAGACATTTGTGCCTTACAGGTACCAAATAATTTTGATCGTTTGTGGTCCTTTGTTGTTTCTATGCTAATTTTAGTGAGATAGTATCTGTTAAAAGGTGTTTCTATGGCAGGATAAACTATAGGAAAGAGATTTTTGCTTTTAGTTTGCTTGTTTTAATTGAGGTAATTAGCCAACTTTTATTTGATCTAAATTTTGAAACACTTGCATTAGTAATCTCATGTACTATTTAACCCAGAAAGTTTACAAGAGGGGAGCAGAATGATGTTTTTCTTGCTAGTGACCTGGTAGTAAGTCCTGAAGCAAATGCAATTCCTCCAGACAATTACCTATTTTTTTTCTGACATGCGATTGCAACCATAAAAAAGAAATATATTATCTGCAGAGGTTCAGGTTCAGCTGGAGCTCGTGAGTCCTTCATTTTCCTTGCCTTTAGTCTTTGTAATGTAAATTATCTCTAGCTCAAGAGTACGATATCAGTCCTGGAGTTTAAGATTAGAAATTCCTTAATGTTATGAGGCAGTCAGTCATTCCAGTCATGAGGGATGCACTCTCTAATACTGGTGTATAAGTGGCTGCTGTTGAGTGCTGTTTCTACAGTATCTGTTTTGATTGCTTTTTCACCACTTCTGATTCTTAGGTGAGACATCTGTATATTTGTGATTTTCACAAGAACTTCATTCAAAGTGTCCGAAACAAAAGAAAGAGGAAGACAAGCGATGACGGAGGTGACTCTCCCGAGCACGAAACGGATGTCCCGGAGGTTAGTAAGTGCCAAGCAGGTGGAGGATGCTTTACCAATTTTGAGCACATTGAATTTTGACTTGGATGTTTCCGTGTATCGGGAAATATTTAAATTTTAAATTGCAGCTCCTGTGAAACTGCTATGGATTTACTCTCATTTTTCAGGAAGATTTTGTTCTGATGTGTAATGTCCTAATTTTCTTCTTCATTCCTGCACGAGTTCTTTGCCCATGTAAAGTTTTCTATAAAAAGAGGTATGATAAGGTAACTGCACAGCTTCATGTATATACTGCTTCCAGCGAGTTGTTAAAACAGTATTTGATACCAGTTCTTTTTTAAATGTAAAAGTAAATTATTTTTAGTGGTGATTGAGGCCCTGATTGGTTCTTCGTTACCTAGCATGGATCATTTTGCAAATACACTAGAGATTCAGATAGATCAGTCTCTCTATGTTTGAGTATATGATATCCAGGGATATTAAGCTTCTCCAGACCTTCGCATATATGGTTATTTTCGGCACTATTTAAAACTACCTTCAAATAATTTATAACATCTTTTTATTTTCAGGAAATAGGCCTGTTTTGTTTGGGATATTTTTTTCTGTGTTACAGAACTCCAGAATAATCTCTTCTCTGTGTCATTGTGTTCTGTATTTGCTTTGGTGATGTTTCTGGTACTGTTGACGCTGCAAAAAGTTGTGCAGAGGTGATGTTCATGGAGGAGCAGAGCTCTGGCCACATCAGCAGAGCCCTCTGCTGGAAATGCCACCCGTATTGTCAAAAAGCATTTTACTTCTGAAAAAAAATCCTCCAAGAATTGTTTTGCCAGCAAAGCTGTGTCCACACATCTCTTGTGTGGATGTGTTGAAAGAGTAGCAAGTTTTTGGTTTGTTTTTTTTTTTAAGGATACCTGACCTTTTTTTGTAGTTGTTTGTGTTGCCATTCTACAAGGTTCTCCATCAAAACTTTCCTATACAGGCTTTACGTTAGTTGCCAGGATGATTGGTGAAGATCCAGCTGGCATCTAACAGTTAGTGCTGTAGAGCACGCAGGGTATTTGGTGGTTAAAAACTGAGGGATGCAGGTAGGTCACCTAACTAAACAGGGAACTCTGCAGTGTGTCAGTTTTAATGTCATTTTTTTCTTGGTTTTCAGCAGAGATTCCTTTTTTCTTTGAAAAATGGCATTTTCCACATGATCTTCATCTTCCTTCCTGAAGCCTCCCCCACCACCACCATTGGTTTTAAACTGTGCACTTCCTATTGAATTTCATTTCTTCTCTGTCTCTGTACTCTGTTTTATGTCACAAGCCATTTGTTCAGTGCCTGCTAAATTGATATTTCATGTGTGAGCTTTTTTAAACCTTGTGGGAACAAAAGGTTCCCCTTTGCTAGGAGGTTGCAGAGGTGTAATTGAGAGCAGAAATTGGCCAGCAGTTCTGTTGACAGCATGTGAACCAGAACAAAATTTTGTATTTCCCTGAGGCTATTTTGGTCCTTTAGCATTAACAAATACAAAATATACTTAGATTTGTCAGTGAGGCAAGCTGATGTGGTTCTGAATGCAGGCAAGGAACAGTCCTGTTGAGGAAGAAATAGTTATCTAAAGTAAGTCCACATTTCTGCCTCATAGAAGCTAAAGGTAGTGCTCATCCCCTCTTCTTCTGCATCACTTCCAGGTTGACTTGTTCCAGCTCCAAGTGAACACTCTGCGACGTTACAAGAGACATTATAAGTTGCAGACTAGGCCCGGACTCAACAAGGCTCAGCTAGCAGAAGTAAGTGACAACAAAAGTAGTATCATCTCTGTTATTAAAAACCTTTTTATCTCCTCTGCTGAAGTGCACATTTCTTGGACACTAATACCTGTAAGTGACTCTCGCTTGTATGTACCATGTGCTCTGTGAAAGGTCTCAGGGGATGATGCCAACAGAAAGCTGCATGCTTTCTTTCACCTGAGACAGTCATGGAAGCTGCCTCTTGAAGGCATGTTTTAATAACTTGCTTTTCTCTGCTTCCTTTCCCTCCTTGTTCATAGTCACAATCCGTTACCTTTAGGAAGCAGAAACAGAACCTAGTTTCCAGTCGTGTAGGTGTTAACTGAAGATGGCTGTTGTACAGAAACTCAGACTTACACACTACTAGTCACCTTAAGTGCCCCTGGTAGTTTTTCTTTCCTCACAGGCACTTGAACTGGTTGGAATTGCTTCTTATTAAAGGCAAAATCACTGGCCATGACTTCAGATTCTTTATTTTCCTCCCTTGTCCTGATGTCTTATGACTCTGTATTAAGTCAATAAAAGGCTCTTTCCGTAAGGGCCTCTACTGCTGCTTTCTCACCATATGGGGTACTTGTTAAGAAAGAGCTCTCTGTAACTCTATTATTTGGGCTACTTGTGCTTGGTGTGCATCTGCTCTGCTCTCTTTCCTGACTTGATCTTAAGGCATTCTGTGGGACAAGTCTTCTCTAAACCTGAAAAAACTGTAGCAGTTACTGAATGGTAATGAGCTTGGTTTTGTAAGCTGAGGCTTCCACAACTGTCTGCCCAAAACTGTTTGTTTTGCTTTAAAGAACAACTGGCAGACCAAAAAAGACAGCAAGACACTGTCTTGCTCTCTTTCAAAGTCAACTAGGGAATGAATATACAGAATATAGAGATTGTGTAGTGTAGAACACGTAGGAGTAAGGTGAACAAAGCAGGGTGGGTGTATGTCCTCATTAGTAGTTCTGAATTGTCATGTTCTAACTAACCAGTTCATAGTCTCTCAGCTACCTCCTGCCATGAAGGACTACTTACTTAGGCAATTTACCATGAGTGTGCCCAGGAGGAAAAAAAAAAAAAAAAAAAGAAAAAACTACTATGCAAGCAGAAAATAAAGGGAGCCTAACTTAAAGTTGTCACACACTTCCCAGATTTCCTGTGAAGTCTGAGCAGCTTTGACCCTACGCTGGATCCTCGTCCAGCTCCCATGCTTGAATCACTGCTGCCTGAGGCTCTTAGACTCCTGCTGCTACCCCACCGTAAGGAAAACTAAAACTTCCATAAATCTTCTTGGAGTGACTTATTGCTCAGCCTGCATCAACATCCAGTTCTGGAGCTTTGTTGGGTACCAAAAAAGAGCTTCTTCCATATGAGAAGCAGATCTCATCCATCTCCAACATGTATTCTACGTTCATTTTCTGAGGAAAAAGCAGATAATGGTTCAGGGTTTATGCTAGTGTCAGAGAGGGGGTAGCCCTAACCAAATCTGAACCCTCCCATTGCAAATCCCCTAGCGTTCCTTTCAGTCAAAACTTACCCGGTGTGTTTTCCTCTGGACTCTTAAAACTTTGCTACACCTGGTTCACCCAGAAAAGTGTTTCAATATTTTTGACACACTCCTTTAAAATACTGAGATGCAGAGAAAACTTGCTCTCCAAATAATCTCGGCATGAAATGCCACTTAGGAGAGGCTGTGCTGCTTTGGCAGGAGGACATTCTGGCTTCCAAATTCCACTTGTAGGTTGGCTGCAAATACTGCTGACATAGCAAGACTATGCTATGTTCATATGCACATTCCAGCTGTAAAAAGAGAGAGAGGTAAATGAGGACTGACAGTTTGAATTGGTGCATGTTTGACTAAAAGTATATTGTGCTCAGTGGCCATAAAATCATTTTTGGAAAGTGAAGAGAAACCCTGTTCTGATTATTTCTACTTTTTAATTTCAGAATTTCTGTCTCTTTACATGTTGTCCTTCTAGACTGTCAGTCGTCACTTCAGGAATATTCCTGTGAATGAGAAAGAGACGCTTGCGTATTTCATCTATATGGTGAAGAACAACAAGAGCAGGCTGGACCAGAAATCCGAAAGTAGCAAGCAACTAGAATGAAGATTAACAAGATTTGGAATAAGAGAGACCTTGAAGGAACAGATGGTATTGTGCATTTTAGGTATATAAAAACTGTTGAAGTATATTGTAAATTTTTTTTTTTAAATGCAGTAAGTCTGGATGACAGAAAAAAATATAGACATTCTTATCAGGAGTATTTGAAAACATGTGCCCAGCATGTTTCTGAAGACTTCTTCCCCTCATTTCAAAGTCACATTGGAATAAAGAAATGAGGATAATGAGGAAACCAAGTAAACCTGTAGGACTGTGGAGTTTGTCAACTCAGTGTTTTAAACCATTTCTGGAAATCTGCATCTCAGTGCAATTCACATCACAGATGAAATGTTTTCACTGAATTCAGACTGCATCACAAGCCACCATGCAGTTTGTCTTGGCGCAGGACTGGAATAGCGGCAGAGATAAAATTTGTTATCAAGGTGCATGGGTCAGAAGTTTGTCTGAAGCTTGCTCCCCACCTACACATGCTCTGTCTTGCCTTGAGTCAGTGCTTCAAGTCCCAAACTTCTACAAATGCTCCAGCTCACCAAATCTACTCCAGTGAACACTACTTGACTAGTCTGAAATTTATTTTTAATTTTTTTTTCTTTTTACACCATTTTTCTTCTCGCCCCCTTCTGACATGGATGTCAACTCTCTGCAACCTCTTTTTCTCATTTCTTTTATTTAAGAACTCACTAATTAATTGTCTGTAAGCATTTAAAAACTCCTGCATTTCCTCAGAATGTGGTATTAAGAAAAATAGAGCTTATTTTCTGGGTTTGATCATATTGGTAGAAATGCACGTTTAATTCACTTATGCATATTTCCCTTGTATTCAGGGCTCAGTGATGGTAGGTGAAACAATGGCTTAAGGCATCTGTCTCTTAATCTCTGTGTCGGATCAGGTGTCAATCGCAAGCGATGTGAATTGTATACTGAAGCTAGTCTTCAGCAGGTGTCACAAACCTGCTGTGTGGATTAGTGGGCTCGGCAGCCTCTGCTTAGTATAAAGCAGACTTAGGCTAATGGGTGTAACACCGCAACCAGGGTAGAGAACTGATGGGAGCATGATGCATTTCATCTGTCTTTGCAACGGGCAAAAAGTTTCGAAGCGGTTGCCTTTTGTGAGCATTGCGTGTGCTTTCGTAGGAGCTGTGTGAGTGGATGGCATGCTGGTGCTCTTTAACTGGGCGCTGTAGGAGGAGATCACTCTGATTTTGTTATTTGAAGCCAAGGTGTCCTTACAAATAACACAGTGGTTATTTTGGCAAAAGGAGCTTATAAAAGTGTTGGTCATGACTGACTGTTCTCTAGTGACCTCAAATTCTATTCAAGGGGATCTCATGATTTAAAGCACCACTCTGTTTCTTTGCTGTCCTAACCAGTGTCTCCATTCTGTTACAAGATGCCAAGACTCCACATAGAGTGTATATTCTCAACAAGCCTTAATCAACAAACTGAACAGTAGAAAACTTTGGCTAGCGTTTTGTCAATGGCAGGTTTTAATGTTCCGAAACTGGATGAAGCTTTGTTGAAGAGCTAAACACACAGATCCAAATCCCAGCTTAGTACGCATCATGTTTCGTAAAGCATGAAGGGTTCACATAGTGAAGCTCTTGTCAAAGCTCTCACAAGATCTCTTTAAAAATCAAATCACAATTTAAAGCAAGCTGTTCACATCAGCTCTGAAGCGTTTGCTAATACTCCAAAAATATGTTCAACAAACTTCAGCGCGTCTAAGTCCGGTATCATAGGCAGAAATACTCTGTTATGGTACACGTCCCACTTGTGAAGTTTTGGGAGTGTGATTGTTTCAGCATTTCCTTGTTCAATTCAGTATGGATTTTAAGAACATCAGCCAGGAGAGAGGTTCAAGGAATGAGGAGAGAATGTCTTGCGTTGGTATTTCATGAATGTTTAAAAATTTCCTAATTACACTGGTCCTTTCTTTATTCAAAGAATGTGAAAGAATGGAGTAATTCCCACATCAGTCCACATGATCTGGCTTCTCTCATCTAGGACAGATAGCTAAAAGGGTACGTTCTCTGACTGCATGTTAATCTTCAAAGTGCTCATGTAATCAGAGGATATTACCAAGGGAAAATGAGTTTCTGAGTTCAGAGGCTTATGCCTCATTGTAACTTCTAGACCAAAACTGTAAAAATGTAGTTTGTTTGGGGTTTACTTTTTTGTTGTTATTTTGTTTTGGTTTATTTCTAAGAGTAAATAAATCTGTTGGGGTGTTTTAGCAGCCAGCAGCAAAATGATTCTTTTCAAGGAAATATGGTGGCAGGTTCCATCTGTTCAGGTGTATTCACTGGAATGCTTTTGTGCAGAGGTGGTATCCAGGAAACTTTTTTTTTTTTTTCTGAAAATAATCAATTGATGTGAAATGTGATCTTTGTTGGTTTCACTCTTAAAGCAATTATACTTTTTTGAAAAAATTCTTAGTGAAGTGTGATGATGAAGAGATGTTTACCAGCCATTAGCAGTTGTTTATAAGGTGGAAAGCTTGGAGGCAAGACACCAAAGAAACAGAGGAATCTTTGGCTGTCAGACCCCATGGCCTTATAAACCCTTGCAAATGCCTTATTACCTTGTTCTCAACTTAGCTAGAGCAAAACGCCTTGAGCAAAAGAAAGCCGATGTCTTGTTGGAAGGGTTAGCCACTTTATGGCTCCCATGCTATGAACTGAAATCACACGTCAATTCAGTAGCAATATCCATGTTCAGGGTGCCTGTGATTCTTGAAAAGCATTTAGTGTCTAATAACCAGAAAACGCAACAATGCAATTGTCATTCTGTATAATACCATTCTGTGTATTTGATTCCTTATGCTGCATGCCAATTAAAAAAGACTTTCCAACTTTTTGTTTTAAACTTCAAAGTCAATGTGTTTGAACCTCACACTTGTGAAGCCATGAGGTGGGACATTTTCTCAGCACTTTTAGACGGGACTTGTTGGAAAGGTGGAAGACCCAAATCGCTTTGGCTGGTATGATAAGATTATTTTTTTTCTTTGTACATTTTGCTTTTCACTGATGGGCCTTAAATTCTGTCTAGCTTTGAACCATGGAGCACAAGCCTTGGGGGCATGGAGGATGACCAGATGTCATCTTCCATTTGTAATAGTGGAAGCTTATTTCTTACAAGCCTGCATAGGTGACATTCACCCTGGGGCAGAGGAATAGTCTTTGAAGCCTCCTAGCCATTATATAACCTAATTCTATTACGTAGCCTAATTCAATCCTTGTTGAAGAGTTGCATTAACTTTATTAGACTTCTGAATAGATCCAAAGCTATTAGTATGAAATCCAAATAATGTGGAAGCATCTCTTCTGGGGTTAATTTCATCCTGTATGCTGACCCTCTGCTCACTTTAAGGGAAGAAGAAGAAATCATTGCTGGTAGTTACTGGCTTGAGCTCAACTGAAGGGAGTTGGAAGCATGTGAAGACTTGGGTCGGTGGCAATCTGATGGCTGAAAAGTGCAAATAAATCCAAGGAGGCTGTGTTAGAATGCAGGGGTTTTTTAAATTTCTGCATCTCAAAGAATATTGTATATCAACCTGAAGTAAGCAATTGCATTAAAAACTAATGTTTCTTTTGCCAGGCACTTTAGATGCTCAGCCTGAGAAAAGCAGAGTGGGCAGGTCTGTACCACTTGTCCCCAGTATTCTGGTGTCCCAGTTTTCCTTAGAAATGTGTCTGTAAACCACTAGATAGCCTGGAGTGCAAGACTTGACCAAAACATACCAAGTCTGGCATTTAAAGTTAGTCTTGAGTGCAAGCTGGCTTCAGAGAGGCTTTGAAATCAGGAGCCAAAAAAATCCACAGTAAATGCAAGGTTTCAAGCGGGTCATGATGGCACAGAGAAGATGAAACGGGACGTGGCCCACAGAGAGACTGAACAAAACACGATTCGACAGTTGGCACTGTGGAGGAAGATTGGTTCTGTGTTAGCTCTTGCAATGGATGTTTTATGAGAGGGGAAGAAGGGGGGAGCTGTGCACTTTACGTCTTTTGGTTGAGCCAAATGTAAATACCAATGGGAGATCTTCAGCGGTAACTGCAGTTGGAGGGGAGAGAAATGGTCTGCTGGGGGACTGTTTATTTAAATCCACAGATCGTTATACTTCCCCTGAGCACTAGAGTCACTTTGCCTCTACATTTTAAAAAAGTGGGTAATACAAGGTGGGCTCCTGTACAAAAGGAGTCCTTGTACTGCTCGGAGTATTGACTGAAGAGTCCCAAAGGTGAAGGAATGTTATTGATGCCTCACTCCTCTTGTCACTGATGCCCTTTAGCCATCTCTAGCTTATCAAGTTAGGAAGTTTTCATTTTCTACTTTCAAAGTGCAAATGAACTGTTACGATGCAAGATATTCCTTGCACTTTTCACAGCTATCCCTGGTCTCACGTTTTTGACTTGCCTGTGAACACATCTGTTTGGAATGAATTAAATGGTTGAAGAAAGCGTGGGGAGAGGAGGGGGGCTCCTGCCTTAAACCTGAACTTCCCTTGCAAGCAACTCTGCAGGCCGTCCTGTACATCAGCAGGCTCCAGGAGCTTCTTAATCAGCTGAGCCCTAACGGGGCTGGGTTTGCTCCTGTCCTCGCGCTCTGCTCTGCACCTGGAACGCAGGGGAGGGGAATAGCAGGTAGCTTGCAGAATGGCTTGGAGTCTTAGTGGGCTTAACTGTCAGAGAAAACTGTGTTCCCTCTTCTGTTTCTGGCCTCCATGTATTGTGCTGATCTTATGCCAAATGTTTTGGACACCTTGTATTTTTAACTGTGTAATATAGCTGTGTATTGTTAAAGCAACTTAGTAACTTATAGCAAAAACTGTAGAACTCATTTCTCTGAGGTGTAGGAAATGTCCTGCTTCCACTGTGTATGAGACTTTAACTCTGTACTGTCTGACAAAGATAAAATGCTGAATTTCACTTTAATAAATGATCTATCTAGCAACAAGGCCTACATTCCCTTCTGTTTGCCTTTCTGCCCTCAGCACTGGTGGCTCCAGAGCCAACGGAGTTTTGCTTTGCAGGGATGTTTTGTGCCAGCCTTCTCTAATTCAGTCATTTCCCACCCACCAAAGATCTTGCAGATGTGGAGGGGAGAATGGCACTGCTGCCTAGTATATGTCAAGCCTAAAGGAGAAAACTCAGGTGATGAGATATTTTGTGACAAATGTGTGTGGGTTGCATGGAAGCAAATCACGGGGTCCTTTGAATGCAACAAAAATACAATTCACGAGAAAGATGGAGGTTGTTGGAGAGCCACCTGAACTTCCCTTTTGGGGAGTGTTGGGCTTTTCTGTGATGGGGATTTCCCCCCCATCATGAACAGTCAATCAAGTGCAGCATCTCATTTGATTCATGTTTCCTAATGAATCTTTATGTCTAGTTCAACGCTGTGTTTCTGTTTCCTTCTCAAGTGCACCCTTGGCTGCGTTTCATGCATGACTTCTAGCTCCTGTTGTCCAGAGTCAAAGCTGCATGCCCGGCTGACAAGGTGGGTGCCACTCCAGTGCAATGCTGACATGTAGCATCCCAATGTTCAATCAGTTAAGCTACAAGATCCTTTTACATGTTGTGCTTTGGTTCATTTTTTCCCATATTGCTCTTCCTCTTGACCATCAGCCTTATAGGCGGAGATACCTTGCTTGTTTGCTTCAGTGAGGAAGTGAGTGATACCAGAAATTGGAGCTTCAATACTTTTTCTCCTGAACCCTGTCGTGGCATTTCCTAAGGCTCTGCTGGCACTGTCTGAGGCATGCTTTAGCCTTGATTTTTAGCCAGGAAAGAGGTTGTAGGGTAGCTTTTCAGGCACTTGGGCTGTCACAGAGAAGGATGATAAGATGTTGAGAGCTTTACACTCAAAATACATGACCTGAATTTATCACTGTCAACTTAAATTGCACTGTTGATGTGCAGTAAAGATTTGCACAGATAATTTTCCCTGAAACAATCCCACAACATCTTCTGTATCTTTATTCCTTGGAGCTGTCCTACTCTGCTTATTGCTGGTTGATTCACAGCAAGGGCTAAATTGCCCTTGGGGAGGAGGGTGGCAGGTTGTGTTGCTGCTGAATGGTGACTGAGCCACGCAGAACATGCTTGTTTATACTGCCAGTGATGTGTGCAGGAGACACTTGGTCCCCCTTGTCCTGCCTCCCAGGATACTAGCTTTTGGTAGCAAAGGAGCGAGGACAGCAGGGAAGAGACCTTGGAGAGCTGAATGTGTTGATGCTTTACTAAGCTGCGAGAAACAATCAATGATCAGTAGTTACATTTGAGCCTAATATTCTCTTAGCTAAAGATTGTCCTTGATGTAGCGGGAAGCTGGGGGAGACGGAGCTGGCACATCAAAACAGATCCCAGTGTGGTCAGTGCCTGCGTTTGTGGACGTGTCTGGAGGCCGTTGCGATGACCCACGATCTTTTTGTGTGAGGCAGCATGCTGCCATGCTACAGGGGTGTTGTCCCTGTCTTGGGGAGTTCTCAGTGGAAGAAGTCAAGACCAGAGGTGACACAGGTGGGCACCACGAAACAAGAAGCAAGGGTACATCACTTCACAGGACATCACCCACATCTTGTCAAGCTGTTTTAGGAGGTATCAGGGAAAAGTCTTCAGGTGAGGACAAGGGCAGCGTACCCTAGTGGCAGGGGAAAAGCCATGTCATTTGCATTCTCGAACTGGTGAGTGTGGGCTCTTCTGCCAGGACAGTGAGAAGGTATCCTGCCCAGTGAGGAAAGGCAGAATGGCTGAAGCAGAACAGCTGTAAGCAGCAACCTGTTGTGCAAGTGCTGTGTTTAGCATGAGAGGGTATACTGGAAACCAGCGATACAAATAAACTCTGCCAGTTAATCTGTTATTTGTACAGACTAATGAGTAATGCTGCTTAACCTCATGTTTGCTCCCTGCCAAGAAACCCGCAGAAGATTTCAAGCGCAAAACCAAGGAAGAAACTGCTCAGTCTTTTTAACGTATCCACCCTAAGAGACGGAGCAACCAGCAGATTGAGCTGATGGGCCTAAAACCGCACGTCCCTCTCTCTGCTCCCAGCTGGCCGTGCGAGGGCAGTGTTAGCTCAGCCACCCGGGCGGTGAGTGTCTGCACCCAGAGCAGGGCTGGGGGGGACTAGAGCCGTTCTCCTGTCCCAAAGACACCTCCTCAGTAGGAGCTGGTTGTACTTGTCAGATACCGGAAGGGGGATTATGCTGTAGTGGGATGTGGAGATCATAAAAATGGTTTGTTTGGGTTTTTTGTGGTTGGGTTTTTTTTTTTTTTCCCTGGTTGGACATTGAAATTGAACACGTCCGATTCTCTGCGTGAGCCGTCCTGCGGCCCTCTTGCAGCATTGATGGAAACCAGGCTTCGATTCTCTGCTCCCCAGCAGAAAGGGCAGCGCAGAGGACCGGAGAAAAATGCGAATGTGGATTTAATGGTTTTATGTTTGAGAGATGTGGTTGAGCAGGCTGAGTGTGCAGGGGAGAGCCTTAGGGCTTGCTTTTATTTTTTCTTTTTTTTTTTTTCATTTCCCCTGCATCCAATAAGGGATGACTGCACGGCTCTGCCAGCGCTCAATCTCAGTTTGCCAGGAGCTGGAGCTGATTTCACATCTCTCATCCTTGCAGGCAGTGTTGGCTTCTTCCCTAAGTACCTCAAAGCCCCCTAATGTGCTTTTACTTAATTGTTTTTGGAACTTTTTCCAAGATCTGTTCCCTTTACGTGGTGCAGGAAGTACTCCGTGATCTCTGCGGCACTCCTCGGCGGGGAGCACCATGGTGTCTGTGGGGAAGAGCAGAGACTGAGACAGGGAAGAGGGAAGTGTCAGGCAGCTGAGATGGCTCTGCTGCTTCTCCTACCACATGCAGAGACCAGAGAGCACGACAATGGGCACCGCATTAGCAAGCTCACTAACCCGGCTTGTGGCCGCAAAGCAGAGCAGAGGCTCTGAGTGCAAGAGGTGCGTGAGCATTGCCTGTGTCTCTTTCTGGCCTTGACGCCTCTGTGGGCAAGTCCATCTTTAGAAAAGGGATGGTGGTGGGTTGTAGCCAGTGGTCCTGGAGCCGGCTCCTTCATAGCTCGGTTTGGTGTCTGGGTTTTCGCCAGCTCCTGCGCCTGTGGAGCAGACGGCAGGCCGGCAGCCACGGTCTGGCAGGCAGCCCTGAGCAATCTGATCTCCCGTTTGGTGGCTTGCCGTCCAAATTGCAGGCCCTTGGTTGGGCTGGGGCGGGAAAGGCAAGCACCACATCCAGCCTCTCTGCATGGAGACATGGGGGAAGTAGTCCGGCACCTTCCCTCCTCTGCGCAGCCACGGAGGGCAACCAGGATCCCTGTGCATGTCCCAAAACAGGACTTCTCAGCTCTTCCCTGTCCGCTCTGCTCTGGAAGGATCCCTGTACCCTGCAGGTTGATGTTCTCATTGTTCCACACCCACCTTCCCAACAGAGTCTGATTGACTAATTTTTTTTCCTGGAATTTCCACTGCTTTACTGGCCATAAACCCTAATGCTCAAGTAAAAAGTGGAGCCCTTGCTGCACTACTGCTGACTTAGGCTCACCTCAGCCCTCTGCGTCTCTGTTTTCCTGGGGATAAAAAGCAGGTTGAAGGCTCTTCATTGGCACACTGGGTACAGACAGGGCTTTTCTTATTGGACTAACACAAACCACAGTGCCGGGGAGTTGCTGTCCCTCACTAGGCTATTGCTTGTCCTCCTTCCTTCTCTCCTTTTCCTGATCCTGTTTTTCCCACTCCTTCCTGCTGCTCATCTGCTCCAAGTCCTTCATGCACTCCCCAAAGCAGGTCAACAAAGGTATCTCCACGAGGACCTTCCCACCTCTTTATGCCTCATTCTTAGAAATAGGAGCCTAAAGGGACATTGAGTGTGGAATTGCGTGGGTTCAGCCCGAAGCAGCTGGCTCGGTTCCTGGAGGTTTTGTAAGGTGAGTTGTTGAACACAGCCACGCAGGCTTGAGTTTGAGTCGAGCTGATGAGCTTTAGCACAAAGCCTGCCCTTCTACTCTCCACCAGACACAGGACCAAAGCGGTGGAAGCTGAACAGTGCAGGTGGGCAGAGGAGGGAGTTTCGGGGTTGACGCAAGCTTTGTGCACTAGCTCAGACTCGTAACTCCTTCCAGCTTCTCAGTTTGGGAAGGAGCTCCCGGCCGAGGCAATTAAACCAGCCTGCTCTGGTCCCCACATCCCCCCCGGCTGCTCCTGCGGGTCAGTTACAGGCCATGAGAATTTTGTCAAGGTAGCTGCAGTCTAAGGAAAAAAAAAAAAAAATCCCTTTTCCTCTCAATTCCTCAGCTTTCAGCCACTGGTGACGCCATAAATTCCCCTACTTCTCTGGTTACTGTAAAGCCTTTCAGGGTGGCCAGGACCTGAATTCCTCATGCAAAAGAACAAGCAGGGAAAAGGGAAACTTTGCAAGGGAGGACCTTCCCCGCTTTGGGGATCCTTTGCAAAGAATCAGCAAGGCTCCAAGTGTGCGCTCTTGCCTTGCAGTGCCTCCGCTCGAGCCTCTTGGGTAACTGCCTGTATCGTTCTCCTCTCACCAGTAAATATCATCCGACCAGCCTGCGCTTCCTGCTTGTGCTCCAGCAGGTCTGTCGGCTCCTTGGCCCTTCTGATCTGCAGGCTCCTGGAGCTGCAGCAGCTCCAGGTTTGCTATTGCACTCTAGCTTTGGAGTAACCAGGAGATGCAGCTTGTCCAGCATCACGCAGCTATGGAGATGGCACAAAGTCCCACTGAGCAAAGCGCCCGGCTGTTTTTACCACTTGCCATGAGCTGTATGGCACTGATCCTCCACCAGATAGCCCCAGGTCCCAGCCAGCTTCCATCCTGGACCTTAAATCCAGCTACTGCATGGGGACACAAGTGGGCTGATGTGCCAGCCCACAACATCCAGCTTCACCTGAGGGCTGTGCTGAGATGTTGGGGGAAAAGATCAGTGGGAAATAGGCAGCAAAGCATCGTTGCTGCCAGAGAAGATGCTTGCTAATGGGAGTGCTCCACCACCGAGCAGGACAAGGATGGGTCGTTCTGCAGAAAGCCATGGTAAGCACCTTTGCTAACCCCACATCAAGCACGTGAGTCTTGTGAGAGGAGTAAATACTCACTTATCCCAACACCCCATACTGGGGAAAGGGCTGTCATGGAGTGGAGCAATGAAGGTTGGCTTTGGAGAGGTAGGGGCATGGGGTGGATGATGAGTTTGTCTGTTGTTTGAAGGATAGTCTTGGAAAAATTGGCCCAGGGTGCAGTGCTCCTGGTCTTCTCCCAGCACAGGCAACTGCATGGAGAAATACACCCTGGGCAGAGCTCAGTGCTAGCAGACCCAAGCAGGGACAGCCATAGGGCTGAAAACCCAAAGAGTTCGGATTCATTTTAAAAAATAAAATAAAAGAAAGAAAGAAAACAAAGTTAGAGCTTTCATCTGCCTTGTGGGTCTAGAGTCCTCCCATGCTTGGATATCATTTCTCCAGCTAGGGATTGGAAATCTCTTTAGATGGGTCTCAGGATCACGTGACTCCAGGAGCATGGAGATTTGAGGAAGAACTATTGCATGTCATGAACTTTGCAGCTGAGGGGGCCTCTGTTGGACAGAAAACCTTCCCACCTGAGCGGTACTCCCAGGAGACTAACTTGGGAGCCAGCAACTGGGCTGAGAGGCTCCGAGTGTTGGGAAAGGATCAAAAAGCTCCCCTGGCAGTAAATCTTTCACCTGCCATGTTACTCACTGGGGCTTGTGGCCGTTCCTCCGAGGTCGGCCCCGGGTCAGGATTTCTCCTGTCTCTTTAGCCCCCAAACCTAGAGATTTTTGTCTTATCTTTGACGCCATCTTGACACCGAAAACAAATTATGGCCCAATTACCCTTACTGAGAGGGGCCGGGGCTACCTTAAATGGCCAGAACTATCAGGCGCTTCCTTAAGAGCGGGGGTAATTAGAGTGGGGTGCGGTGTGGGGAGGGGGGCAAGGACGTGGGGGGGACCCCTGGCATGGGGCTGCCCTTGTCCCCCTGCTTGGCGTGGCAGGAGGGGTCACCCCATCCATCCCCATCCCACCCAGTCCCAGCCGTGCCCTTGGACTCCAGAGAGGCCAGAGCAGAGATGGGGCTCCCCGCTGCTCCCCACCAGCGCGAGTCCAGGGGTTGCCCCCAGCCCCATGCCTCCCCCGGCCCTGTGCCACCAGCTGGGGCCAGGCCAGAGAGGCCCCATGATGGGAGGCAGCAGCCCTGGCCCTGGCCATGACCTTCGGGGCGACCTTGAGCGAGTCCCTGCCAGGGCTGGGGACCAGCTGTGCCTCTCATCCCGAGCAGGGACATTCCCGTGCTCACCCCAAGGAAACAGTGAACAGCAGCATCGCAGCCAAAGTGCCGTAACAACCGACCTGAAACTTAAAAAATGTCTTTTTCTTCCCCTCTTTCAGTGACGTTAAAACGCGCTCTCCCCTGCCGGGGACCTGGGCATTTCTTGATGAAATCAGTAGCTGTTTTGGGGACCGACCTGTGCTGAGCTGGGTCCCAGCCCGCAGCCTGGACCGTGCTCATCTGGGGGCTGCTCCCTGAGTTTCTCTGCCCGGGGAAGGTGGTGTTGGCCGTGTGCGGAGCCAGGACCCTTCCAGGATCCATCCCAGGGAGCACAGGGAAGTGGAGCTGTGCAGAAATATCGGGCGCTCCTGTGTCCTTGCAGGTTTGGTCCAGGTACCTTCATATTCTTGGGTGAAGTAGATGGCTGAGGCTGAGTGTTCATTACTTTTTTTTTCTTTTTTTCTTTCTTTTTTTCTTCTTTTTTTTTTTTCCTTTTTGTCAGATTGGTATTTTATTTGGCTCCATACTGTCTACCGAGCTGTCCAGTGTAACCCTTCCCTTGCTGCTTCCGAGATAAGAATAGGCTCCCCCGAGATCAGATAAACAGGCCCATAAATACCTACAACAACAACAAGCAGGGTCTGGGTTTGGCAGGAAGGGAGGGGAAAAAAAAAAAAAAAGGGGGGGGGGGGCAAAAAAGGAGTCATTTCTTTGCACGTCAAACCCCAGGGGTGCAGAGTGTGGGTTGGGAAGCGCCCGACAGCCCCTCTGCCCTCAGCGCTTGCCCCCTTGGCCAGGCGGGGGGGCGAGGGGCCGGGCAGGGCTGGCGGCAGGTCCCCTCCACCGTCCCTGGTGGCTGGATTCCGGCGGCAGGGGACACTGCACGTATGATGTTGCCCCGGGGGCCAAGTGAGCCCTGCGTGCGTGTGCTTCTGTCCGGGCAACTGCAGACTCAAGCCTGCGTGCCGGGACCACGCTGCTTCCCAACGGCATCAAGTTCACAGCAAGGTCGCGCCGTAGGTGTGTGCAGGGCCACCTCCCCCGGCCGATGAGCTAGCTAGGCTCTCAGATCGCCAAAAAACTCCAAACTGGTGGCCAAACCGTTCTTCTTCCACCCAGGTTCGGTGCAGCCGGCACCGGGAGCCCTGCCACCCGCCTGCCGGAGGCTGCCGGGATGTCTCTCCCAGCCGCTCAGGTTTGCTGCCCGAGGAAGAGAGGCTGCCCCTGTGTGGGGCTGCCACCCCCCCTGCAGCTCCTCTCCCTTTGGGGGTGAAGAGGGTGACCCCATGCTAGGCTGGGACCGGTGCTGCGCTCAGCATCCACACCCTTTCCCGGCTCTGGAGCAGCGGAGCCGCCTGTGCAGTGTCGAGGTGGGGACGGAGCTCACTGCTTGCAAATACACCCGCTCCGAAGCCTGTGTTTTGGGGAGCAGTGAAGCCCCGGGGTACAGGAAATGTTTGGTGCTTTTTTTTTTTTTTCACCCACCCTCCCCCAAAACACTGAACGAATCTCGCAGGAAAATCCTCTTGCTGGGCAGGGAAACCCTCCGCAGACGTAGAAACGGGGAACGTTTTCACTTGTAAAATCACGAAGGACGGAGGGAGGCTGGCGCTGGGGACACCTTTCCCAGAAGTTTGCAGCCAGCAGTTTGTGGTAAGAAAAGCATTAATCCTGCCCTGGCTATGCAGGGTGCCCCCTTCCCAGAAGAAAAGCTGGAAACCCATGAGAAAAAAAAAAAACACCAGAGGTTTTCGGTGGGGTAGGGGAGGGTCCCCAAGCTGCAAACGGTGTTCGAGCTAGAGCCTGGTGTGCTGGATGAGGACTCAGACTCCTGTGCAGAGTCCCCTCTGCTTTAGGCAGCAGAGCAAGTCCCAGGTCCCCGTTTAACCCTTCCTCTCGTCTGATGCCGAGGGGCAGCGCCAACCAGTGCTGTATGCATACAGGGATACGGGGATAAGGGCTGGCACATGTAAACTGCATTGGGGCTGGATACATTTATGGGGCGCTGGATTATGGTGTCAGTGATAGCTTGGGAGCTTTCCTGTAAAAACCCAGCCCTTAAGGGACTGTGAAATGTAGATATTTAATAGGATACTGGGGCTGATTTTTTGTAAATTTTCTTTTTTTCTCCTTGAATGTGTTTGGTTTTAGAAAAGCCCTGTTCTCACTTCATTCATGGACTTGGTGCCACGCTAAACTTTTTATAGCCTGAACAAAACAATACCACTGCGGCCATTGCTCCGCTCAGGCAGTCAATTTTCATCTCAGCCTCGGTCAAAGAGATCAGAAACCATATCAGGGGCTGGGAAAGCAGTGAGGGAAGGCTGATTCACGCAGCCTGATCGTTCTGCGAGCTCTAATTACACCAGCCATAACCCCCAATGGTTGTGTGTCTATCTGTCCGTATTTGTACACACGCACAAAGTCATTATAAAACCCACGCTGCTTCTCCACGAGTGTTCAGGGGTGCGCTGGTGTACTTCTGCTGTGTGCAGTTGCACATGCACAAATTGATCGACACGTCAGGGTTTTACGGCTCTTGCATCGTTATTTCTATACCTTTAGTTGCAAGCAAAAACTTGTTTGAAAATAGAAAATGTAATGCTCCCTGCTGAGCCCTCAGATTAACCCTACAATAATATATGACTCTTCCCCATCTCAGTTTTCTTTGCCCCAGCTGCATGTTAGGGTTTATCCTGGCATCTCCGGGAACGGCGGCGTGGCCAGGCTGGGCAGGCAGGATTGGGCCCTGAGCCCACGCACGTACATCTTGGAAGCCCCCCTCTGTAACACAGCTGTGTGCGCACAGAATAAAGGAAGGAGGATTCAGCATTAATTATTAAAGATTATTAAGGATTTATGCCTGAAAGGTGACAGAGATGACTTTGGGCTGCGTGCGCATTGGTGTGTCCGAGGCTGGAGGTATCCATCACATTTGGATGGTGAGGGGACGTTGTTCCTGCAAAATGTGGCTGTGGCAGCGCCTTAGAGGGGATCCCCGTGAGAAAGTGCTGCTGGTGGCAGAGCCGTGCCGGGGAGCTGCCGGGGCAGGGAGGTGAGCCGAGCCCTGGTTCTCTGCGTGGCAGCAATAAAACCAGGGCTCCACAGGTCTACGGTGCTCGTGCCACCCAGCCGCTGTAAAGGCCTGATCCTGCCATCCTCCCCCAAGCCAAATAAAAGTCTGGTCCCTCTAGCAGGTCTCCTGGGTCAGGAGGGAAGGGGTTGTAGGGCAGGGGCAGAGTTTGTGCCCTGGGACAGGCTGTGGGTACGCACTCGCAGAGTCCTGCCAGCTCCAGGGGTGAGCGAGCACGGCATAAAGAAGTCCCAAAGGATCCCACGGAGCTGCCCTAGCCCCACGGGAGGGAATTCCCTCGCATGGAAGGGAATTAAGGACTTCAGGGGAGTCCTTAATCCCCCAGCACCCCTCACCCTTAGGGCAGGAAGGCAGTGGCCCGGCCACGGCAGTGCGATCTCAGGAGCACGGGAAGGCGGAGGGGTCGGACCCGAGGCTGTTTGCATAAAGTTTAAATTTTATTTAATTTTTTTTTTAATTATTCCGTTTTAAATATGTGGTGTGGCGCGCCCGGTCCCTCGGGAAGTGGTCATGCAGATCTGAGGTAGAAAACCCGGCACAGGAGTGTTCCCAAATGCACCTCTAGGTAGTTTCACCGCAGCCACGCGTCGGTCAGGCAGCGGACAGGGACGGGGACGGGGACGGGGACGGGGACGCTCGTATTTACAACAGCAAACGAATCAAACCGTTTCAGCCCGGCCCGCGAGGGCAGGAGCCGCCGATCGCTGCCGACACAACGGGAAGGAGCAACGAGTACTGCAAACGGGGGAGGGGGCGAGGGGAGAAACGGCCCCCGACGGGGCGGGCAGGATCCGGCCCCGCAGGGCGCCCTTCGCTTGTCTCCCGCGGAGCATCCGTCTCGGCGGGGTGGGGGTGAGCCGGACCGGGTACCCGCATCCTGCGCCTGGATGGGGTCCGGGGGCCGGGCCGGGCTCTCTCCGACATTGCACATGGAGGGGCGAGCGGGGAGCGCCGTCGGGGCGGCGGGACAGCCCTCAGGGGTTCAGTTCCAGAGCCCAGACCTGCTGGGGCCAACCCGTCCGGCCCTTCAGCTTCTTCTCGCCGTGGCCCAAAGGCTGCGAGTAGACCTCGGGCTGCTGCGGGAGAGGAGACGGGGAGAAGGGGGGAGAAAGGAGCGGTCAGGAGCCGAGCGGAGGGCCCGGGGAGGGCTCCCGCCGCCCGACCGCACCTTGCGCCCACCTCGGGGCTGCCGCCGAGCCCCAGCGGCTTTTATCAGCCCGACGATAAAAAGTTTTTTTTGGGGTTCCACCCCCCCCCCCCCCCCAAACTCCGCCCGCTGCAGCAAGGGGAGAAGCGTCTGCCCTTGCTCCGAAACGCACCCGCGCCCGTTCGTCCCGGGAAAGCGGCCGGGAGAGGGGAAGGACGAACCGGCCGGTCCCGGGGGTTTATCCCTGGGGGAAAGTGCCCGGGATGCCTCCGGGCAAGTCGAGGTGGGCCGAGGTGCCCCCAAAGGTTTTTTTTTTTAATTATTATTTTTAAGCCGAAAAAAAAAAAAAAAAGGCTGCAGTGGGACAGGGAAGGGTTTGGGTTTTTCCCTCCCCAGCCCCGGGGCTTTCCCCGCCCGCTCCCGGCCCGGGGAGAGCGGGGCAGCGGGGTCCCGGCCCGCCTCTTACCGTCTCCCTTTTCCTCTTGTTCTCCCTGCCGTCGGCCTTCTTGAGCTCGGCTTTGAAGCCCTCGGTGTCCCCGGGCTGGCTGTCCTTGGCCAGCACCTCCATCAGGTAGGCGATGTAGCTGGTGGCCAGGCGCAGGGTCTTGATCTTGGAGAGCTTGGTGTCGGCGGGCACGTTGGGGATGCACTCGCGGAGTTCGGCGAAGGCGCTGTTGATGCTCTCCGTCCTCCGTCGCTCCTTCTTGGGTCCCCCGACCCCTTTCCGCCGGCCCAAGCGGCCGCTGAGAGCCTCCAGCCGCCCCTGCCCGGCGGGGCCGTACTCGGCGGGGCCGTAGCTCGGGCTTTGCCCGGCGAGCTCGGGGGTCACCTCGGCCGGGTTGAGCACCCACCCGGGGAAATAGGCGCGCTCCTGGTGGCACCGCGCCGCCGGCCCGAAGAGGAAAGGGTCGTGCAGCATGTGGTGGTGATGGTGGTGGTGGTGGTGGTGCTGGTAGCCCCCCACCAGGTTCATGGTCCGCCCCGTTGGCCCCGGGGGCCGCGCTCAGCAGCGCACCATGGCCGCGGCGGCCGGCCGGGAAGCGCTCCCCGCCGGGCGGGCGCGGAGGGCAGCGGCGGAGGTGGGGGGGGAGCGCGGCTCCGGCGTGGGGCTGCGATGGTGGTGGCTGGCTTTGGGGTTTGGGTCGGTGCCGGTTGGGGTTTGGGGTTTTGGGTTTGTTGTGGGTTTGTTGGTTTGTTGGTTTTGGGGGTTGTTGTTTTTTTTTTTTTAACCCCTTCTGGAGCCTCCCAACTCTGCCTTTATATAGGGCCGGGCCCCCCCCCGCCGAGGAGCCAATGGGCAGGGGAGGATGCTCGGGGGCCCCGGGGGGAGCGGGGCGGCGGAGGGGGCGTGCGCCGCGCAGTTGACTCGGTTTATTTGGGCTCACACCTCCGCTGGTTGCTCTCGCCTCCCGCTCGCTCCTTGCTTGCAGGGAGAAGGGGGTGAGGAGCGACCCGAGGGGGGACCCCAGCCCCCGCCCCGTCGCGTTTCGATCCCCTCCGCTTCCCCGCTCCCAAGGTGTGTGGGGGTCTCCGAGCCCCCACGGAGAGCCGCCGGGCCCGGCGGGGGACGAGAGGCGGCAGCGGATGCGGGGGAGCCGCCGGTGCCCGGAGCCCCGACGGGCGGGCTGGGCTGTGTGTGCGCTCCGGGGCCGCAGTGACCGGGGGGATTTCTGCTTCCCAGGAGCTGGGGTTTCTGGCGGGGGCGAGCGCCCGGTCCCGGGGCCAACGTGTCCCGTCCCCACGCGAGGAAGGCTCGGCCCCGTGGGAGAGGAGTGCGGGGAGCGTGGGGTGCTCAGTGCTGCACCCAGAGCCGGGGCGTGAGCAGCCTCCGCCGAGGGAGCTGGGTGCTGGGGGAGAGGAGGGTGCGAAGGCACTGGAGCGTGGGCTGCATTGGGCATGGCGGGGGCAGCGGTGATGGCAGGGTGGGCTCCTTGCACAGGGGGCACGTTGCCCACGTGTGCTCCGTGCGCACACGTGCGTTGCACAAATGCACGCTGCACACAGATGCCCACTGCACGCCTTCAGGCACACTGCACCCATGTGCAGCACACACCCACGTTGCACAGCTATACGCTGCACACACATGCATGCTGCACAGTATGCAGTTACACCATGCACATATGCTGCTCGCACTAATACACTGGGTGTGTTGCCTACACATACCACAAACATACACCTCACACCTATCTGTGCTCTGCACACCCCCCCCCAAACATGTTACACACATGCACTTAACTGCACCCACATATATTACATATACACACCAGCAGCACACGTGTGCTACACACACAATGCCACCATATATATATTTCATACACACCCGTGCTGCACACACATACTGTGTACACACACATACGCATTGCATGCATGCTGTATAAACACACGTGTATGCTGCACATTCATGCACAGACACTGCACGCACATACATAAATATATACAAATTATACTATCCACACTCACAAATATGTTTACGATAGGGCAGCGGGGACCTGCCCTGCGTTTCCCTGTCCCAGTCTGGCCACAAAAGGGCTGGAGGGTCCCATTGGGGCTGGGATCTTGTACTTTACTGCAGCCCCCAAACCTGAGCCCAGCATGGGGCTCTGCAAAGAACAGCGTGTCCTGCTCGCCTCTGCACCCATGGGAGACAGATCCCCGGGCCGACGACTGCCAGACCCTGTGCTTCACCCCCAGCCTGGCCGGGTGACATTGGGGCCGACCCCTGCTTTTGCTCCAGTTACTCCCAGTGAGGACAGCCTGGGCACAGCGCTGGCGATCACAGCGCGGCGGGGCAGGAAGGGGCTTTGGGCCCAAGGTATGTTAGCGATTAACGGCGCTTTCCAGCGATTCATCTTGCAGCGGAGGGTGGAAACGTTGGAGGGTTGTTTGCAGGCGCTTGTATTAATCATCCGGGCTAACACACCATTAACGTCCTCCTGCATTTTAAAGATGACAAATTTTATTTGACTTCTCTCAATCACAGTTCCCCGGCGGATTCGGGAGCCACTTAAATGCCTCGGATTTTCCATCGTTAGTTGTTACAAGGCGAGTTGCAAAGGCAGGAGGCTGGGGGGGCTGGGGGGGGTTGGGACAGGGCGCAAGCGGGTCTCCAGTTCTGCCGGGCCCCGGCAGCCGGTGGGGGGACGGTGGTACCGGATCTGCCCCACTTTGCTCCCCCGCTTTGTTCTTAGCTGCTGCAAAGCCCCCCCCCTCCCTTCCCCACCCCCTTTAAACAAGAGCCCTGCAAACATTTGCTAGTGATTACCCTCCGGTTAGAGTCAGGCGTTGGGTAGGGCGTCGTGTCCCCGATTTTCTCCAAAACACCCATGGCTGGGTGGGATCCCTGAGCCCAGCTCGGAGCCATCGGGGGCCAGTGCCCACCTGGGAGAGGGGAGAGGTCCTGCTTCATGCCTTGCTGCCCCCCCCCCCCCCCCCCACTGACACATCACCTGCAGTGCCCTGCTCCCTCTTACAAACCAGCCAGGTTCCTTGCTGAGCATCTCCCCAGCCCTGTAAAAGCCCCGATCCAGCAACCCTCCAGACTGGGGGTCTGTGCCACCCAACACAACACCATCCCTGGAAAACACTCCCCCCATAAAAAAATCCTTTCCATCCCCATAGCCCTGCGTTGCACAGGCCACTCACAGCCACGTCCAGCTCAGAGCCGTCGCCTGGAGCCGTGTTCCGGAGCCACCTCCAGCCTCCGGCCACTGAGCCAGGTAAGCCCAGCCCTAGCCCGGGCGTTATCTTAGTTTATCCCCCCCGCTGGAGGTCCCTGGACCCTGCGCAGTTTGGAAGTTCTCAGCTGAGCAAATAGTGGGACTGGAGGGTTGATTTTCCTTTGGAAAATCATTCTAATCTTTCGTGTTTTAATAAAATAATAAAACCGGACCCTTTTTCACACCGACACCTTCTAAATCAAACCAGACTGCCTTTGTCATGGCGTCCAAATTTAGCACTTCTCAAACTTTTGGTGAGTTTCTTTAATTTCACGTCTCCCCGCTTGCACAGGAGGGAAACGCCGAGCGGTTCGGATTAGGCGATTTATGGCTGGCATGGCGGGAGGAACCACGTTTCTCTCCACCTGTTTTCCTTCAAATCCTTCCCAGAGAAAGATTTCCTGCCCTCACGGCTGGGCAATGGCGAGGCGGGGGCTGGTGCTGTGTTCAGGGGCATGAGGTTATCCTGGGTGTCCGCAGCCCCCAGCACCCCAACCCCAGCAGGAGCCACCCAGCTCCGCACCCATCCCCTGCCCTGGGACAGGGGCTGCGGTGTTGGCCTCGGCCCCTCGGCCACCTCCTTATCAGCGCCCAGCGAGCGGCAGCCCGGGGTGTCCTGTGACTTTGACGCCAGCTCTGCTCCCCCCCCCCCCACCTCCTGCTCCCTTATCTAAATAGGAGCGTAAATCAGGGTCTTGGCAGATGCCCTGGCAGGACAGGGACTCCATAAAAAGGGGTTCTGCTCCAGCTCTGTTTACATTGCAGCCCCGTAAAATATTCCCCTTGTCTTCCCTGCTAGCGTCTCCCTGCAGCATCCCGGCACCCTCCTGCTCCCGCATCCCCCCCACCGGCAGCCCTGGGGTGCAGCTGGGAAGGTCGCAGCCCCAAGACCCTGCAGCTCCCCCCCCCCCCCCATGTCCCCCTGTGAGATTGTGCCCCGAGGTACCTCCGCACGCAGCCACTGCCTGCGATCCCCCCCTCCGACAGCCACCGCAGGCACAGAGCGGGGCTGAGCCAGCTCCCCCCGGGCAGCTGGGTTGTGTCTGAAGGTGCCCCCGGGTATTTATAGCACTCGCCTGAAATAATACAATAATAATCACTCAGCACCTTCCTAACAGTTCTGCTCCTGGAGGCCTGAGGGGAACGGTTGCAAACAGCCTTGGGAAACTGAGGCACGAGCTGAATGTGCTTCAGGGAGAGGTGCGTGGGGCTGGCCACATGCGTGTCACTGCTCTGGGGCGATTATTTTCCTCCTGATGATGCGGGGAGGGAGACAACCTGCAGAAGTGAACAAAATCAAGTCAGTTTGATGGGCAATGAACCCAGCCGGGGTCACGGCCAAGGCTGGGCTATGAGCACCACGGCTGCAAAAGCCCATTCAGGGCATCCCTCCTCCCTGGGGCGGTGGGGGGTGGTGGTGGTGTTTGCCACGTGTGTCTTGCTGTGCCAGTACGGGTCTTGTGGGGGTGGGGGGAGCGTTGGGACATGGTGGAGCTCACGCGTGCCGGTGCTCGTGCACTCCTGCACCCGCACACTGCCTGAGTCCCCCAAACTACATCACGGGGCTGCTCGATCCTACAACGCCATCGCAGAAGTGACCCCAAGTGGGGTTCAGGCTGTCAAAGCCCCACCGAAGGAGCAGGAGGAGTTGGGGGCGAGCCAGGTACCCAGGGTGGCTGTGCCGTGCTGAGCACCGATGCTCCTGTTCTCAGCAGCAATCCGCGGCATTTTCTCTGTATACACACCTCCCGCGCCCCCCCTCCAGCGACATAAAGGATGACTGCAACCATTGCCTCTCGAGAAATACAATCTATTTATGGCCAAGCAGTCACTGCCCTGCCTGGATAAATCAAAAGGAAAACAAAGCTTTATGGAAAAAAGATTATTAAATTTTCCATGTGCTCCTGAAGGGATGCGCCAGGCACTCACTGTTTATTTTTTGTGCTCTCTCCTTGCTAGTACTGTAAATGACATTGTGTTTACAAAAGTTTTTATGTCATCAGAGCAAAGTCACAGCTCAGCTTCCTCTCCTGTGTATTTTATGTAGATGGATGTGTCTGCGAGGAACATTCAAACTAAACAGAGTGCTGGTTTATAGGAAAATGTATTTATTTGAAAAATCGTAACTCACAATTTCGGCAAAACCGGGCTCCACATTTATTGCCGCTAATGGGGTGTGGCGGCCATAAATTAACCTGGAAAATTGCTGCGGCCGTATCAACAACGGCTCATTGTGCTGACGGAGCACAGCGGAGCAGCCGCTCCCCAAAGACGGCTCATGTCAATTTGCAATTGGGTTTGGATGCAAACAATAGGCAAAGGGAAGGTAACAGCAGCCTCGCAGCTCGCCGCTGTAACCGGCCCCAAAATCATTACTCCAAGCCGGCATGGGTGCCCCGAGTCTTACTTAACACAGTGCTGTTCCTCCATCGGATTGCCAGGGACATCAGTGGAAGGAGAGTCTACCTGCCATAAAGGCAGTTTGTATTATGTTACCCCTCATGGATATGCAATTGGAGATGATGGAAAAAATGAGTGCATGAGCTCCGGCTGGCAGCCCAGGTGACCCACGTGCAGGGAGAGCTGGTCTGCTTGCTCCCCAGTTGGCCTCTCTTAATCCAGAAGAAACTTTTGCACTGAAGCAGGAGTGATGCTTCTGCCCTAAATCCTCTTCTTTCCCCACTCAAATTCCCTGCTGAGACCAACACTGACCCCCAAAGGCCCGAGGCCGGGTGCTGACCCCAGGGCAGGAGGTGACACCATCATCCTCTCGTCCCCGATCCCCTGGCTTGGGGCAGGGTTTGGCTGCTGACCTGTGGTGGCACCTCTCTGCTCACGGGGAGAAGCGGAGAAGAGCTCCGGGCTGATGCAGGTCCCTGACGAAAACCAGTGCCTTTTCCTCCTCCGTCCACTTTCCACTCCTGAAGCAAATTTACAAGGGCTCTAAAATGTCCCGCTCCAGGGCATCAGCCAACTGCTAATGGCTGGGGATTGGGAAAGACATTTCCTCCGCGCGAGAAGGATTGCATAAGCGCTTATTAAGGCAGCTCCTGGCGTCTTCGTCTCAAGCATCTGTTTTGGGGCATGGCTGGAGACAAACTGCTGGAGCTGGATGGGGCAGAGCTGGGCTCCCTGCTGCCAACTTTCCCTTCGTCTGGATGTGGGTGCAAGTTTGGGTCGTGTCACACGCGCCGGTGGGGAAGAGGAAGGTGGGTCATGATGTGAGATGTGTCTTTCCCCCCTTCCCTCTGCTTTCCATCTCGTCCTGGCAGTGCCACCGCGGGGACTCACTTTCGTATCTTGTGTCTCCGTTGGCTTTTGCTTTGCGATGTTTGGCAGCAGGAGGCGTGGCGTGAGGTTGGGGACCCTTCCCAGGTACCCCAGGTGCCACAATGCCCCACGTGCATGAAGGCTTTCCCCAGTCCCTGGTAACGACCATTCCACCTTCCTTGAAAGAAGGGCTCCCCTCCTGTCCCGTTGGCACTGTGCCTCGCGTGGGGACAGATCTGGCTCCTTGGTTGAGCTCCTCCTATCCTGCACCGTGTTTGCCTGACATTGCAGGTAAAAGGAGGCCTCTGTGCTTGGCTTTGCAGTGGGAGAAGGCTGGGGACAGTGGCCCAGGCTACCGAAATAGGTCTAACCGGGCTCTGCTGTGCTGCAGGCTCAGCGCGGTGTGGTGGCACTGGGGGAGCAGCTGGAGCCAGGGAGCAGCATCGTACCCACGTCTCCCTGTGGTGGAACCATGTCCCGGGATCCATACCTCCCATCTTTCTCTCCGCGTGGATCCACCTGGGGTTTTTAACTCATTTTGTCTATAAGTTTTTCAGGGCAATTCCAGTTCTCACTGCACAGTGCCTTGTGCCAGGTCCATCTGTGCCTTCCCGGCGCTGCCAGGGTCGGAGGATAAGGATTAGTGGCGCCTTATTATCCTGGTTATCCTCAGCTCTCCCAAAATCCCGGGGCTTCTCTCTCCCTGGGTGCAGGACCCACTGCCTGACTCCCAGGGAAGCAGAGGGGCTGCTTTTCCCTTAGTTCCCCCCGCCACGTTCCGAGAGGTCCGTGCAGCCGCCGGGCCGGCCGTCGGGTTACCGCAAGAGTTGCAAGATGGTTTTTTTCAAGGTTGGGTTCGTGTTCTGCAGATTGGGATGGTTTTAAAAATTAACAAGCGTCTGTTAAGACTTTTTTTGCAACTGAAAATTATTTGGGGGCTGGGGGTTTTAAATCATTTTAGTGCTTTTTTCCACCCTTTTTCCCCCTGTTTTATGAATGGGAGGTGACAGGAGCGCAGCCGGCATCAGACCGGCGCTGCAAATATTTTCCTTTTTAGGATGCAAGTTTGGGGTGGAGGAGATGGTGGGGAACTGTGGGTCGGTTATTTGTGTTGTTTCCTTGGGTTTTGCTTTACAGCCCCCCTCGAAAAAAAAAAAAGGTAGTAGAAGGGAGACTCTGGAGATCCATAGGGCAGCTGTTCCTTTAGTTAAAAACACCATTTTCACACGCAAAGTCAGTGCCGGCCACGGGCCGTATCCAGCCCTCCGCCTCACCACACCGCCTTTTATAAGCACAGCCCGTGCAAGACCGTGTTGTATGGGGGAGATGGTGTGGGCTTCGCCAGAGCTGCCGCCGTCCCGGCGATGGCCCGTCCGCCAGCTCTGGAATGTGCTCCCGAAATACACAATCGCAAACGCATTGCAGAGCCGCCAACCCCACGCTGCGCTGGGGGACACCCCCTCAATATCTGCCACCCTCCAGCCTTTTATCCGGCACCAAAGTGCTCCGAGTGCGGGTGGTTTGGGGTGAGGAAGCATGCTTTTGATGAAATTTTTTTTTTTAATGAAAGCTAACCCGGTCTCGCTCCCCATCATCCAGGCAGCCCCTGGGTTTCAGGTTCGGGGGGGCACTTTGTATCCCCAGGGCTTGTTATCCCCCACCCCCTGCTGGGACCCAGCATGGCTGTGCCGATGCCTCCAGGCCACCCATGGGTGTAGGGGGATGGTGGGGAAGTTTTGGGGGGAAAGACCCCAATGTGCTGGGTGTCCCATGTCACCATGGTCCATGGCACTGCCGTGGACATCGCCCTGCCTTGCTTTTGGGGAGTCACGGGGTGGGGATGTGCTGTGAAAAGGGAATCCAGACCTGCAGAATATAACGGCTTTATTTATTGTATATCAATATGTGACGCCTCCTGGCACGCTCTGGAGAAAATAAAACTGTTTGAAATGGAGCTTATTGGAAGGAAAAATATTTCACCCGTAAAAATGCTTATCCCTCCCCAATTCTCAAAACTGAAACAAAATAGTTTGCTTTGAGCTAAAGACGTTTCTGCTCTTGGCTCCTTGTTTCCCAAGAAGAGCAGTGAACACGAAGGAAAAACAAGCCTTCCCCATTAAAACACACTTAAGCGAAACTCCAGTTTTCTCTTAAACTTTGCTTGGAAACATTTGGAGCAGCTTCATGCAAACCAATTCTTCCCTTTCAGAAGCCATTAAAATAAAAATATATAAAAAAAAACCCAAACCAACCCAAAATAGCCATTTCTTCAGGAAGCATCTCGTTTGGACAAAAGAAAGAGGTTTGTTTTACACCATAAACCCAAAAGCTGCCGGGGAAGCGCTGTGAAACGCACCCACGGGCACTGGCAGCGGAGCAGCTTCAGGGATATTTTGCAGGACACAGCCAACGCCAGCAGCGCTGGCAAGGTGAGGGCCAACACTGGCGTTTCATCGCCAGTTGTTCTGGCCAGTGGAATATCTCCCTTTTCAGCAAGGTGTATTTTCCATCAGGATGAAGGCTTGCAGCGGGCAAGTTTTGGCAAGGAAATGTTTTTGGACCAGCATTCGGCCCCGCTCTGATCTTGCTCCAGTGCTCCCATGGCCTCTCCAAAGGGCCCATCCCATGCAGGAGCTGAGGACACTCGCCGCAGGACAAACGAAAACCCTTCCCCAATGAGGTGTCGAGGCCCTTCATAAAGTGCTGCGCTTTCTTTCCACTGACTCCATGTTACCCCTAAAGCACAGCAAAAAAATCCCAGTAATTCTTATGCCGGCAATATACACACCAACAATCTTGAGATTAAATTTTTTAATATATAAAAATATATGTATTTATATATATGAATGCGTAAAACATTTTAAAATGTATATATGGTGTGTGTATATATATGGCACTGTTTTTTCTGCCAGTGGCATCAGACTGCGATCTAGGGACAAATATTTCTATCCCAGGGTCTTTGGCGATGAATTTTTGCCCCCCTTATGCAGAAAGCCCAGCCCAGTGAGACCCTGCCGGGGCGCTCAGCCCAACGCCCGTGCAATTGGGCAAAAATTATTACTAATGGATTTGCAAGAACTTGCCAGTTAATAAGGGGAACTGGGATCCTTCTGGACGGGTGCTTCTCCTTGCTGCAGCAGCTCTCCAGGTGGAAACTGTCTCAGCCTCATCCGCTCTGTGTGATGCCGAAATCCCGTGCAGAGGGTCTCTGCGGCGAGGGCCCGGGGCCGCATCCCCTCCGCCCCGAGGGCCCACGCACCCCCCCTTTCCTTGGGAGGGGATGGAGGGAGAAGGGGGCCTGCTGCTGTGAAACCACAGTTTTGGGGGCTGGTGGTTGTTTTCTTGAGCCGAAACGGCAAGAAACATCATGTCTAAAAATGACAGGCTTAATTTGCAGTGTCATTAACCAGAGCCGAAACCCTAGATGGGCTGGGTCTCCTGTGTGCAGCGCGCTTGCTTCCCGCGCTGCAGCTGATCTTTCTCCGATTCTGCCAGATAAAGGCCTTTGCGGGTGCATTTCCCTCTCTCGGACCTTGTTTTTGTTCACAGGGATGTTATTATTTAGTATATGGGACGAGGAAATCATTTCTCCCCCTCTCTCATGCACACATCCATAGTGGGTGAATGTACCCCCTGTAACGCGTCGCCTCCCCGGCACGCTTGTGCTCCCCCGTGTACTTGCAGGGGGTTCAAATAAGCACGAAGCACGACCCCTTGGGAAGCATCCCTTCTCACCAGGAGAAAAACTCTCATTTCCGAGCTGGCCACAGCCTTGAGGTCTCGTGGCAATAAGTCCCAGTGTCCGCTCCAGAGGTGGTGTGGTGAGGCTGGTGCGAGCTGCAAGTGGGCAGCGGGACTGGGAAGACCCACAAAAGCCCCATAACAACCCCTCCCTGGGTCCCAACTGTGGTTACAAACCACATTCCCAGTTAAAAGCAGCTGCTGAGGCCTGAACGTGCTGGACGTGGAGAGCAGCCCCCGACCAGGCAAGCTGGGCTGCAGCGTTCAGCCACGCCACTGGCTCTGCGGGGCTTACAGACACCGGCAACGAAACACAAACCGCTGTTTTTAACGAACGTGGTTGCTCTGGGCTCTGAGCAGCCCCTGCCTTGGCGAGCGGAGAGCTGGAGGCGAAGAGGCAAGCGAGGCTTGCTGGCAAGCGAGCAGCAGAGCCGAGCGAGCCGCCCATCTGCGCCATGCGAGCCGGCAGGCTCGGAGCGCGGTAGGAAAAAATACCGCAATAGGCAAAGCATCTCCCATTTGCCCCTAAGCTCCGGCTCTTCCTGTGCTGATAACAAGCCCAGTAAATCTCCCTACAGCAGCAAGACATTTCTTTTTCCCCCTCTCCTGCCTCCTCGGCGGTGCCTCGGCGGAGCGGGCTGCCTCGGGAGCCGCGGCAGGGCTGCCCTCCTCACCCCTCTGCGGGGAAATACCCCAAAGCGGTGCAGCCCCCCGAGCATCCCGGCAGCCCCTGAGCCCTGCTCTGCGGTGTGGGAAGGCAGCCGGGCGCAGGCAGGAGCTGTCTCCTCTCTAATTGTCCCCCCCGGGAGCCCTGTGGCTGAGCCACTTGCTGATATCTCGGGCCATCGCAGCTGGTGCCGGACTGACTCAGGCGAGATGGAGACTGATACATCCCCTCCGACAAGGATGCAGGGCAAGAGCGGGGGAGGAAAACCTGGCGTATATGTGTCCAAAACCTCCCTCACCTTAGTGCTTCTGCTGAGTTGGGGAGCTTGGGCAGCAAGCAGGCTCCCATCGGTAGGTTGGTGCTCAGCCCTGGGCTGTATGAACCCGAGTCACCTGCTAGATGTGGCTTGTGGCTGGATGGACGATGGATGGCACTGACCTGGGAGAGCTTGAGCCCGCTCAAACTCAGGCAGGATGCAATGTTGCTGCTCTGAAAAAGCGGCCCTGTGTGTGCTCGGCACCAGGATGGGGATTTCTCAATTTGGGAGTCGTAGTGGAACCACAGGGCTAATCATTTCCCACACAGGAGGTGGCCACAACACTGCCTCCCAATTGCTGTCTCATGGGTGACAAAGAGCCAGGACCCCTTTTTTGTCCCACCACGCTGCTGTCCCCTCCCCACAGCCAGGCCCCTACCACCGAATCACCCACAATAAACACCACCATGCCATGGCCAAGCTGCTGCCCCGTTGGGACCTTCCTCCCTCCTGCACCAGCAAACGCTGTTGGTTTTCCTCTTCCTCTCCCAAATCCCTCATAAATTTCCCATTGCTGGCTCCTCCAGCGCCATGTTCCCATTAAACCTTGCAGACTGATTGCATCTGTCAGTGTCACTGTCTGGGGCTGCAATGTGTCACCCTGCTCCAGAGGAGTCATTTATTTAGCCGTAGCAGAGCATTTCAGGACAAAGCACTGGGTTAGATCACGGTGGGACGGTTTTCTTGCGGTGGCAAGCACTGATCCATCTCACGCAGCAGGAGGAAAGCGCCGCTGCTGGATTCTTTCCTATTTATTTTTCCTAAACAGAGGGCTGAGGAGTGCGAGAGTCACCTACCAGCAGGATCCTGCACTTTGCTGGAGCGTCCTAAGGAAAGGAAGTTTGCTTTAAAAAGTCTCCAAAACCCGTGAGTCTAGAGCAGATATTTTTTACCACCCTCGTTGTCCTGTCTCACTGTTTCTGCGAGGACTCTTGGGGTGCTCAGCTGGCAGCGGGGGTGGCCCCATGGCCGGGTGTGCTTTAGGGACCCTGCTGCGTGTTGGCAAGGGTTGGGGCTTGTAGGGTCTGGGATGTCCACGGTGGTGGAGGAAACATGTACAACTGCATCCCAGCACAGCCCCATGTTCCTGCAGGCAGGGAAGCACTGGTGGTGACAGTGTGGTGACGATGGGGAGCAGCCAGCCATGACGTGCCCATGCCCACACCATGCGCAGTAGGTCCCTAATGCTGAGGAGGGGGCTGCCTTGTGGGTATTAGATGTGATAATTATACATTCAAGGTTAAAACATAAAATGAAATTAGGCACCGACTCTTGTTACCCATGTAAGTGGGCAGCTGCATGCAGGAACTGGCACTGGGAAATACTCCGTCCTGACCACGTCATCCCTCATCCCTGCCTGGAGAGAGCTCATCCCCATAAAGGCAGGGGTGTGTGTGTGGGGGAGGATGGAGTGATGGAGATGAGGAGCTGAAGGGACGGCTGGTCAGCGCGAGGACAGACACCCTTCTGCACCGGCTGCGCAGCAGGAGCGAGTCATCCTCAGCGCAGTGATGAAGGACTCGGCTGCCTTCCTTTGGGATGCATACCCTTGAGTGGTACTGTGCCACTGGTAACAGGTTTCCCGTTGCTTTTTCCCAGCTACCTGTGCTGGTGTCCTCCGGGGGGGCTCAGATGTGCTGGGAAGCGCCTCTCCTCAGGGTGCTGCCCAGTGACCTGCATATGGTAGGGGTGGAAGAGACAGTCAGTCTGTATTGCTTTGTTTATAAGAACATATTTGCAGTGATTGATGTCTGAGCTGGGGAAGTATGCTTGCAAGTAAGACTTTAAAACATGAATCAAACAATGTTTGGAATACGTACGCTGCTCTGTCAAACATTTCTCGACGTTTGGAGTCTGCAGAGCCTGCGCGTCCAGAGGTACCAGTGCCTGTGCGGAGGTGTCTAGAGGGAAAGCGTCTGCCCTGTTGAGATTGTGAGTGTGGGCATCCTTCAGCCTCGGCATCACCGCTCCACACCCAGAGGCTGCTGGGGACGGGTCGGGGTTTGCACCCGCGTATGTTCTGCCATGGGGTGCGTGTGGAGGTGTCCTGTTAAGCCCCGTCCATCACGGGACATTCCTTTACAGGACGCTCCTTACTGCCAAATAGTCCCCAGGGGCTGCCGAGGAATGAAAGCGGCCCTGGAGGACAGAGTCAGCTTTCAGGCTTCCTTCCCCTCCAGATAACCCGATTGCCCATGGAGGGAAGAAAGGTCTGGAAGGGGCGGGCTGCATCCAGATGTTCACTTAGTGCATTAAGACCCTCAGCCAGAGGACCACATGCTTCAGGTTAAGCCCCTGAGCAGTCCCAGCTGCAGCAGTATTAATGAAGTCTTCAGTTAATCGCTTGCTGAATGCTCTCCCTGATAAGGGCCAGGGTGGTTCGTAGGGGACAGGGAATTTTCTTGGGGTTTCTCTTTGTGTGTCCTGCTTGGGAATTCCTGCATGGGCATCCCTCTGTACCGGCATTGTCACTGCCATGCCACCTCCTGTGCCCATGGAGCGACGTGGGTTTGCCAGTTAAGAGAGCTGCCCGCACCCATTGTGCAGGGGTCATGGATCTGGTCCCGCATTTTCTGGAGCTCTGCTTTCTCCTCCGTTCATAGGGATGTTACCGCTTCCCATCACCCATGAGGTGGGGCTGGACGTGGCTCATCTCAGCAGAACCAGCTGTTGAAATCACTGCCATCTGTTGGGACACCTCTGCCCCAGCTGCCCCATCCCACTTTCTCCAGGTGCCAGGGGACACCTTATCCTCCCGGCCCCAAGCTGGCCCTGGGCCACCACCTCACCCCACCAGATAGGATCTAGCCCCGCCAGCTGAGTTGGGTGATCCCCCCAGCCTCAGGGGTGCACACACATGACCCGATGGCACCAGGTGACATGCCATGCTCAGAGGAGCATCTTCGCCCCGGTGAGCTGTCCTGGGGAGCAGATACTTGGGATGATGTCAAAGCTGCCCTTCCTGGGAATGGGATAGGTTGGGGACATCCTCAGGGGTGCAGGTGCCAGCTGGCTGCCATTCACAGACCATAAATGACATTTCCAGCCCCGGACTGGGTGAGGGCGTTTGGGACTGAGAGGAACACCAGAAACTGGGCATCCCTCCAGGACAGGCAGACCTTTCTCCTCCGGGCTCTCTGCTGCCCACGGGGACAGCGGGTGTGCCCGTCTCATTCCTCCACCCAGCCGTGATTTATTTGTTTTCCCCAGGAACTCCAAGAAAACCACTAGAAAGATATTTTTGATCGATGAAAACCAGAAGGACCTCTGTCCTTCCACCCAAACACACCACCCCTGTGCAAAGTCTCTTTAACCATGGGCATGGAAAATGCATCCCGTGAGCAGATCCGCTCTCACAGGTCCGCTTTCCTTGCCTTTTAGGACGAGGGAGATTTATTCACTCTGTGGGTATTTTTAAGAGGTATTTTCTTTATAGCTGGGCTTCTCCTGCTTAGGCGAGATTAGGAGATCGTATTTCATGACTTCTCGTGGATCCCCTTTCTGAAGCTCTAATGAACTATGGATGAGTGACTGTGGTAATCCAGTCTGTGCAGGAGCTCATTAAAGTCGCTGAGTCCGTTATAGTAACTAGCTACATCTGATCAGATTACTTCTTTAAAACGCTGATTCCACTGGCATATGAGAGCCTGCTCGTACCCCAGCGCAGGCGGCAGGAGCTTTGCTCAGAGCTCAGCGAGTGCCGGGCTCTCGCCTTGTGCGCTGCTAACGAGGCACAATTTGATTAACTCACATTGCAGAAAGGCCACGGGATTTCCCTTCGCTACTTTGCTCGGCTGACCCCGTCCGGAGCAGGCGGTCTCGCGTCCTGCTGAAGGTGGGTGACTGGTACAAAGAAGTGATCTGGCCATTTCCCATGGAATTCCCAAATAGAGATTTTGGGAGAGGGCTGGCAAGCAGCTGCCCAGGGTCACATCCAGCCCAGCCCACACTTGCCGCCCTGGTAAGCCCATGGCCCTCACTGTGGCATCGTGCCCTCCCCGTAGCAGCCGGGCTTGCAGCCCCAGAGCTGTGTGACGGAGCCCAGCACAGTGTCCCATTAAACGGAGCCCAGCACACCAGCAAAACAGGCTGCAGCCCCACTGGCAGCGGGGTCTGCCCTCCTGCCCCACACCGAGGTGGTCGTCCCGACCCCTGCCCATATCCCTTCCTTATTGAAAGCAGAAGCAGGCGGCCCTGCAAATATCCGGGGGGGGGGGGGGAGGGGATGAGGGGGGAGAAGGCCAAATCCATCTGCAAAAACACAGGCAGAAATGTTTCTTTGTCTTGGGAAGTGTCAGCAAAAGAAATTCCCTTTGAGGATAGGTTTGTGTTTGTAAGACTTCAAACCCCTCATCTGGACAATAACAGCTTCTGTCTAAGGGAATCAGGCCCGTAAGGTACCGGCCAAGCCTGGAGTATTAGACGGTAGGACAGTAATTAGGGCTCTGGTGCTGATAAGGCTGCAGACCTCAGCCACCTTCTGCTCTGCTCATGCCAGAGGAGTGAGTGTGCATCACGCCCAGGCTGTTTGCAGGGCTCCGGCGGCGCAGAGGAACCGGGGGCTGTAAACAACCCGCAGTCTGGCCAGGCCAGGGCTCTCCATCGCTGCCGCGCCGGCTAATGCTGGCAGGAGGAGCAGCGAGGGCAACCGCTGTGCCCGCAGCCCGGCTGGGCACTGGCCACCCCACGCTCAGCAAAAGGAGAATGCCCTCAGCACTTGTGGCCCAAAGGTCCCCACTGGCAGCGTAACCTCAAACCTGATTTAATATGGGGAAAAAAAATGATTTTTTCTCATCTTGGACGCCTGTGCCGTGCCAAACCCTGCCAGCCCCCACTCAGCCGTGGGTTTGCCATGGGCTGCCAGCTCCTGCCAGCCTGTGGGGTGATGTGCAGGCACACCCAAACACGTTCGGGACCGAAAAAACGCTGGGTCCTGGTCTTTACAGCTGCCAGCCCTGCAAAAATACATGCGTTTGCCTTCTTAGTCCCCTGGCAGGGAGCCCCCGGGGCTGGCAAAGGGGCTCGTGCCAGCGCCGCGCAGCCCCAGGCCGCAGATGAGGAGGTTGATGCACAGGTCTGCAGGCAAAGGAGGGCCGCCGGGGACTTCTGATCATCTCATTAACTCACGAGAACGGCAGAAAATAATTGCTCGCGATTCAATGCAGTCCATCTGTGTGGGATTTTCTCAATAATAAGTGCATACGGCCTGGTTTTAATGTTTTTCAACGTTTTTTAAACTGAAACATTTCCTAGTGCCGAAGCCTGGGCAGAAATCAGTTCCAGCCCTGGGGGCAGCGAGGGGATTTGGAGGCACAAGTCTCAGGTTGACTTTTTAACAGGGTTCGTACAAACTATCCTGCCCATAATGCTCATGTAATTGATGCTTTTGAATACTCCAAGGAGGCCGAGGTCCTCTGAGGCTTTGAAAGTATGTTTTACAGTATTTTCTGATGTGATATATAAAAAAAACCCTAATCATGAGTCAGGCAAGCAAAGCTCCTGAGACTGACTTAGAATTATTTACGCGCACACACACCCCTTTTTAAGTGATCACAATTAAAGCTTTTCAAAATGCCTTTTTTTTTTTATTTTTTTTTTTTTTTTTAACAAAAGCTGATTTTTCTCGCAGTCCCAGGACTCCGGTTTTGGTGTAAAACCTTCCCTGCAGCCGGCTGCGGGGAGGCCAGGACACACTGGCCGGCCAAGGCTGGGCTCTGCCTTCCTCCAGAAGGGCTCAAAGCAGGAGCTGATTTGTCTTATTTCCCTGCAAGATGCGGTTTGAGGCTTAACCTTGGCCAAGCAGCAAGTGACTGAGGGGAGTTTTGGCCTTCAGGATGGATGAAGCGGTGGGCTCAGTCCTTCCCAGACCCCAATTTCCCCAGTGCGTGAAAGCCAAGCAGGTAACTGGAGCAATTTCCCCGGGATAAGGGAACTTCAGAGGCATCTTGCAAACACACACACACACACACACAGAGTCTTGTTAAAGCTGGTGCTACTAAAGTGACGCTCTGACCCCTGCCAAAAATCTGTCCTAATAATTTCCCCATGTGGTGAAACGCCAGGCATTTATTGCGGCTTTTACTCCGCTGCCTTCCCCCCGAAGAAGGTGTGGGGGGCTGCGCACCCCACCCGCCCCGCGCTGCGGCCCCGTCGCCAGCAGCCCCAGCCCCAGTCCTATCTGGTAACCGGGGAGGGAGTAGGAAATAACCCTCCTAATCCCTTATCGGGTTTGTACACTTAATCCTGCTTTTAAGTGGTACCGAGTTAACCGGCTCCCTTTCCAGGGGCATTGCTCGGGCAGGATCGATGCACCCCACCAAGGTTGTGGGGACCCTCCCAGGCCCCTCCGTGCCTGGACTGTGGTGTGAGGCTGCCGAAGCCCCGGCAGCAGCCGGCCCCGGCCGTCTCATCTGGCTTTTCTGCTTGGGGCTGCCTCTGTGAGACAAAGCAGCCCCCATCCCCCCTGTCCCCCCTGTCCTCCCCATTCCAGGGGTCCCGGGGGCACAGCAGCACCCACCCCAAGGATGCCCCGACGGTGTGGCCAGGGGATATTTTGGGGATGTTTTGTTTCTGGGCCACCATTGGAAAGCTTGAACGGCACAGGAGTCCGAATCTGGCCCAAAGCATTTCAAATATGCTTCGCCGTGGGCTGGAGCGCCGAGCCTGCCTTAAGTGGGCAAGGGATTCAGTAATCGCTGCCTGCCATCGTCCCGCCAAGGGCACGGGAGCCCGGCTCTGGCTGCCACAAAATAACTTGCTGGAGGCTGAGTATTGCACAATTTTCCACCTACTCCTGATGCCCGCAGTGGAATACTCGGGCTGAGCCCGAGATGCTGCACCTGCCCTGGCTGTGGCTTGCATGGTGGGGGGCTTTGGGGGTTTTTCAGGGGTTATTGGTTATTTGGATGATAACACCCTGGGGCAAACTATTGTGATTAGTGATAGTCCAAGAGAGAGAAGCAGGAAATGGAAAAACTGGATTTTGGGGAAGCCGGTGCGGTGCTGCTGCTCGTGCTGGGCGTCCCCACAGCATCCCCAGGGGGGCTTCCAGCACGGTGGGGCAGCAGCAGCCGGCGTCTCACCAAGCCCTGTGTTTTGGGAGCTGCCACCAAAACCGAGAGCTCCCCTTTCCCACGCACTTACTGAATGGTTTGGGTTTCACAGCTGCCCCTAAAAATATATAATGGGGAAACATGGAGATTTTGGTGCAGGAAAGCTACCAAGAAGCTTTATTTAAAGGTCACAACATGCTTTAGGTGACCCCAATATTTCTGGTTTGGTTTGATTTTGGAGACACTGTCCAGTTTTCAATCATTTTTTGCTTAACCCCTTCAAATCACCAAAGTGAACTTGAGGCAGAGAGGAAACATTTCCCAGACATGGAAAAACACCATGATCTTAAATGGCACTTGGCCTTTCTCAGCCCATACCCCAGGCATCCCCCCGGCCTTGCCAGAGCTGTTCGGGGTCTGACTGCAATTTATAATTATTTTTTTTTACCACCAAATTTACACTTTTTATAGTGAACATATACTTCTCCAACTATTTTTTTTGTTGTTGCGGATGGGCAAGGCCAGTTTGCGCCATGGAAATGAAAGGGGAGCAGTGGGCTTTTTCCCTGTGTGGCTTTGCCAAGGTGGGGGGACTCCATGAGCAGCGGTGTGTCCCAGCGCAGCCCATCTGGCACCCACAGTGGGGACACACCGCGAGCAGGGTGATCCATCCCAGAAAGGAGGTGACATGCTGGAAATGGGGTGACATGCTGGAAATGGGGTAACATACTGGAAATGGGTGACATACACTGGGAAAGGTGTGATGCATGCCAGGAAGGGGTGACACGCTGGGAATGAGGTGACACCCACCAGGATGGTGGTGGCACATATGCTGGGAAGAGAGTGACACATGCCAGGAACAGGTGACACTTGCTGGGAAGGGGTTGACGGACATCAAGAAGGGAATGACAGGCATTGAGAAGGGGGTGACCTAGTGGGAAGGGGGTGACACAAGCCAGGAAGGGGGTGACCCCCACCAGGAGAGCAGAGCAGAACTACATGTCCCAGCCCAGCAGCTGCGGATGGCACGGGGCAGCCAGGACAGCACTGGTGTGCAGTAGCACAGCCGTATCCTGTGGTTTTGGGCCACCTCCGCCATCACACGTGTGTGCCCACATGCGGGGCAGCCCCGACACGGAGCGATGCGCCGCGGAGCCGCTGCGTCCCTCTGCCCGGCAGCAATACCCGCCACTGGTGCTCGAGCTGTGGCTAATGTCCTTTCACCATGTATTATACAAATATTATAAATAACTCGTCCTCGGACTTCAAACATGCCACTTCAGATGTATGGTGGGAGATTACAGAGTTTGTTAAAGCTCAGGTCTTCAATCATCCGGGCAGCTTCGAAGCTGCTCACTAAAATACAGATCAATGCTTCAATTTTATGGGAGGCCTGTCCCATGTGACCAGACTCAAATCCCTTATTTTATGGCTTGCTTATACATTCCTGGTGAAAAACGGTTTACATTTTGGGCCCCGGGAGCTCTCCTAAATCAGCTGCCAGGTTTTTGCAGCTGGTAGTAAAGGGAAGCGCTGTCATCGGGCTGCCCGGAGGTGAACAAACGAGCCGCCAGGCACGGGACTGACGGCTCGCCCCTAGCCATGAGCCAGCTCCCTGGCTGCTACCACGGCGAGGATGCCGCTCCGGCGAGGGGACACCGGCTGTGGCACCCTGGGCATCCCCCCAGTGGTGCCGACCCCATGGCAGCATCTCCACCCAGGAGACCCTACAGCTTTGGGTCTTCGGAGATGCGCAGATGAAAGGGTTAAGCCGGGCTGGATGGCTGGAGAGGAGAGGGATGCTAATCCCCTGGCTCTGGCTGCTGCTAATTATTTGCTGATTCAGCTGTCGAGCATAGTCCAGCCCCAAAGCGGGGCCTTGGCCCACGCCTGCTATCGGTGCTGGGTGTGCTCGGGGCTTGGCGTCGCCTGTTTTCTCTTGAGAGGCAAAGCTGAGCATGGTGCCTGAGCCCCGGCTCCCCTTCTGCCCTGCGTGACGAGCAGGTTTTGCAGTGAAACCGAGGCACAAGTTATCCCTGGTAGACCTGAAGGAGTCATGATTTTATCCTCTCTCATCTTCCCGCAGCGCTTCTTCTCTTCCCTTCACCAGCGAGCATGAGAACGGGGCCCCGGCACTGTGGGGTTCGGTCCCCTCGGAGGACTCCAAGCCCCAGCGAGAACCAGAGCTGCCGCCCGCCGCGATGGCACAGGGACGCGGGGGCAGAGCTGGGCTGCGCACTCCCACCTTTGCCGACGGCATCGCCTCCCCTCCTTTAATGAGCACAGCACGCCTCCAGCATTTCCCCGTCAGCAAATCCCCTGAGGTTACCCTTAACAAAGTCCCCTCCAAAGTTCATAAACCCACCGTTGTTGGCTGCCACCTCGCCTGGGCAGCTTCGGCGTTGAGTTATGGCCGTGCCGCTTAGCTCTTGCTGGCTAAGCAGAGCGCGTGGTCGGTAGCAGGCGATGGCTGTAACTCCTGCCCGTACAAACACCCCCTCGCCCCGGCTCCTTCCCGATGGCGCTGTGACGGAAAGCAGCTGCTTTGCCAGAGAAGGGACATTCAGGCTGCAGCCAGCGGAGGGGGAGGGAGCCCGAAGGATGAAGGCAGGTGCCCCGGTGTGCTGATGGGGTGATGAACACAAGCGATGGTTGGATGTGGTGTGGGGTGGGAGGATGGCTGAGCCCATGGGGCACACAGCTTTTCTCTCCCATTGCTTCCCGCCAAGGATGTTGGTGTGGGAGCAGAAAGTCCCACAGGGGATCTCCCCTGGCACGCTCCCCAGCTCTCTTGGATGAAGAGGTTTGTCTCTTCACAGGGTTACCACAGGTTTTCCCCCAGCGTGGCCATTCCCCAACCCCGGCGGCTAAAACTGGCCCCATAGAGAGCATGTTGCCTCCAGTGAGCTCCGAAGCAGAGAGCAGAGCTGCTGCTTCCCAACACAGGTGTTTTACAGTACCTAAATCCATGATGGGACAGTTGCATGAGATGGGTCTGAAATCCAGCTGGGCTGAGCTCCTCCAGCTCCTGCCCAAACCAGCTTCGGTGGTACCAAGGTGGCACCCCGAGAAAACCCAGCTCCTCTCACTGAGGCACCCAAAACAAGCTAGAACCAGCCCTTGGCTCCTGACCCCGCGGCACCGAGGTGCTGGTCTCCTGCTCCAGGCATGGCTGGGCAGCGTTCCCTGTCCCCCAGTCTGGCGATGGCCAGAGCAAGGCTTCAGTAAAGTGCCAGGTGATCTTATCACACCCTTATTAAACAAAGATTAATTTCCATCTCAAGGAAAGCAGTGTCCTCCCACTTCCAGCTATTTAGGGGATGGTTGGGGTTTTTTTCCCTGTTGCAAATGGGTAGCTTTGGGGAAAAAAAAAAAAAGAAAGAAAGAAAGAAAAAAAAAAGGGCCATATTCATCTTGCTTTGAAAATGCTGTAAATAAATCAATTCACTCCCAGGGATAAGCTCTGCCTTCTCTTTGCGGTTGACTCCTGCCAGTGCTAATTGGAGCCAATAGGCACATCATGAGGGGAGCAACCCCCTTTACAGGCAACACTTTAGCCTGGTGAGCATGTTTACAGCCTTATTTCAAAGCCTTAAGGAGGAGGGATCTGTCATAAACCCTGGCAGCTTTCGCCAAGCGAATGGTGCTGCTAGAATATTTAAAAACCCAGCGTTTGGGTGGAAAAATATAGAAAACACATGTGTTTCCATGAGAGCTCTGCTGCTGCTCAGATCAGGATTTGTGCAACACGGGGCGGTAGGGGAGCTCAGCCCCCAGCCCTGCGGGGGACGGCTCTTCCTCAGGACCTGCTAGGTGCCAATGTGAGGAAGAGCTGTCCCCAGCAGGGATAGAGGACCAGGACCTGAGGGCACCAACAGGCTTGAGTGGCCCTGAGGACCTCCTGGGACCCCCACCCTGCCCATGGGAGGGATCCATACGAGCTCAGTGCAGGGCTCAAATAATGTGCTTCTAAAATGAGCCCTCCAACTTTTGGGGTGCTTGAAGACAGCGATTTAGAAGAAAAACACCTTTCCCAGTCAATGAAAGAGTTTGGTGTCTGGCTTTTAAAAGAACAAAATATCTTGGGGAAACTGTAGATGTTAGTAAAGATGTTTTCAGGATTACTTTTATCTGAAGAAAATCATAGAATCACAGAATAGTTAGAGTTGGAAGGGACCTTAAAGATCATCTAGTTCCAACCCCCCTGCCCTGGGCAGGGACACCTTCCACCAGCCCAGGTTGCTGAAAGCCCCATCCAACCTGGCCTCGAACACCTCCAGGGATGGGGCAGCCACAGCTTCTCGGGGCAACCTGAGCCAGTGCCACCTCACCACCCTCAGAGTGAAGAATTTCTTCCTAATGTCTAATCTAAATCTACTCTCAGTTTAAAACTATTACCCCTTGTCCTATCACTCCACTCCCTGATAAAGAGTCCCTTCCCTTCTCTCCTGTAGGTCCCCTTTAGGTACTGGAAGGGGCTATAAGGTCTCCCTGGAGCCTTCTCTTCTCCAGGCTAAACAACCCCAACTCTCTCAGCCTGTCCTCACAGCAGAGGTGCTCCAGCCCTCGGATCATCTCCATAGCCCTCCTCTGGACTCACTCCAACAGGTCCATGTCCTTCTTATGTTGGGGACCCCAGAGCTGGATGCAGTACTCCAGCTGGAAGTAATAAAATAAGGAGAAATTTCCTGCATTAAAGATGTCAAAAAGGTTTATAGGAAAAGCACTGTGCAGGGGTTGACGAATGTGTGAAGGAGCTGTGCGCTGGGTATGGAATGGGGTGACCATGTCCCCTCAGGCTGGAGGAGCAGCAGAACCGGCCACAGCCAACGGTCCCTGATGCTGGATGCTGCATGTCTTGCTGTGGTGCCATCCGCTCAGCATAACCACCTCATCTCTAACACCTGGGCATAAGCTAAGTGCAGATAATTAGCAATAAATCAGGTCTTCCTTGCGCAGATGCCCCTGGTGGTGCCCTTTGCCACCCCCACCCCCCCCGCACACACAGTAGCTAGTGGTGTGATTTCCCACCCTCCACAGGGTTAGGACCTCTCTGTCCCAGCAGGGTAGGGAGCAGGAGGTTGGCGGGACTCCAGCGGGGACACGGCGCTGCCACAAGCCTTCTCCCAAAGATGAATGGCTGCCAGTTTTCTTAATCCAGCCACTTTGGAAAAATTGTTTGTTCTCATCCTGTTTGAAACAGCTTCAAAGTGGCTCCAGTCTAGACTGTGCCAAGATAAATTACAAACCCAAAGCGCTGATATAAACCATAGGGGAAGGAGTCATTTGCTCTAATGTAATTAAAACAAGATATCATAATGTATGTAAGTATGTATTTGTGCAGGCACGCTCTCTCCTAGCAGGGCAGTGGGGAAGGAGCAGGATGCTGCCAGGCTGCTCCCAGCAAAAAACTGGACCATGGCCATTGGGGTGGGGGCTTCTGCCCCCTTTAAAGAGGGGTTGAGCAGGGAGACCACACCCCCAGCACCTGCCAGCCAATCAGGCTGTGGCAGGCACCTTTAACATCACCATCACTGCTATAAAAGGTGAAGAGGCTGAGCTCTGCTGTAGATGGGTGCTGGTGTGTGCTGGTTGGTTGTATCGATGGTGCTGGTTGGTCGTATCGATGGTGCTGGTTGGTCGTATCGATGGTGCTGGTTGGTCGTATCCATGGTGCTGGTTGGTCGTATCCATGGTGCTGGTTGGTCGCATCCATGGTGCTGGTTGGTCGCATCCATGGTGCTGGTTGGTCGCATCCATGGTGCTGGTTGGTCGCATCCATGGTGCTGGTTGGTCGCATCCATGGTGCTGGTGCGTGGTGGTTGGTCGCATCCATGGTGCTGGTGCGTGGTGCCCATATGTGGGGCTGATGTGGGATGTCATTACTGGAAGCAAAAGGGAGGACTCTGGAAGGGCAGCAGTGTGCTAAGGGAGGCTCAGGCTGTACTCATAGTAGGAAGAGAAAGGCAGAAGAAGGGCTGCCCCAATGCAAGAAACAAAGCAGGGAATGTGGGTCTTCCAGCATCAGGGTACCTTTTAACGAAGTGCATCTGATGGGGCCATTCCTCCACACCCCCTGTGGGGGCAACTGAGGAAAAGGGCCTTTTCTCAAAAAAAAAAAAAAAAAGGTAAAAGGTAAAATAAACACGTCTTCCTTCACCTGGAAGAGGTCTGATTTGTGATAAACTAAGTTAAAAAATAAAGTAATCCTTCCACTTTTAATTCAGTTAAATGCAACTCAAGTGAAATAGATGGGAATCCCCTTATCCCTTAAGTCTCCTCTCATTTACTAAAAATGAGGAGGGAGGAGAGAAAGGAAACAGAAAGAACAGGCTCTTAAAATTGGAGGAAAGGAAATTAAATCAAATTAAGGTAACAGTTCTAATTTTGAGTCATTTTGTTGACAAATAAATACAAGAGTCCTTGATGAATAATGCTTATATAAATTTAAGAGACCTTAAAAAAAGTTAATACGATTAATTTTTCAACATGACTTGGCGTACAGACAAACCTCAATGAAATTGCATCCTATAAAAAGAGGCAATTACCAGCAAAGGTGTGTGGCGCTTTCTTTCAGTAGCATTATTACCCTTGGAAGTTAAGATAAGTGTATGTACAGCTGGAAGTTAATGTGTGTATAAACATACGTGTATATATATATGTTTGTGAGTGCCTATATATTGCTATACATCAGCCCCCCCATACCACACTGCTGTTCTCCCCAAGGCCACCACCATGCTGCAGCCCGGCTTTAACCTCCCTCAGGTCTCCCCTCTGGGTCTCTTTCCCTGCAGCTTGCAGCAGTGGAACATCCAAATGCCATCTCAGGTGTGAGACGCTTTCACCCCTGCATTAACCTCAACACAATTCTTTTTCCAGTTAGTCCTGAAATGTCTTTTCCCTTGGTGCTGCCCAGATGCTGACCCCGAACGCACAGTGATAGTGCCCATGGGGTGGCCACAACCCTACGGCTGTGATGCCCCAATGTGACCTGAGGGACACGTGTGGAGTTTCAGCTCATGCCACAAGAGGTCTCACGGATTTCATAGGCACCATCAGAGGAATAAAATCCCGGTTAATGCAAGCAGGGGTAATGCTCGTGGGACCTCTCCAAGGCAGGTGGAGCGTGGTTGTGTCTGGGCTCTTACTTTCTTCGGGAACAACCCTATATCTGCCTGACAGTCTGTGAGCCGGTCTCCAAAGCTACTTTATGCCTGGTGAGACGGTTCCACGTGAAAAGCAAATGGCTCTCATCGAATAGATTTTTATGGGATGCTTTGGGAGCCCATAGGTGCAGAGAGCCCACGGCCATGAGGCACATCCCCGCTTAGAGCTGAGCTGCTGCTTTTACCGTATTGTGCCCATCCCAGCGCAGGGAAACCTGCTTTGCTTCTTGCCTGCATCCCATTTACATCCCACACGAGACTTTGTCGCATCCACGGTTCCATGTGGGCAAACCGTGGCCCCGGCACCGTGTCCTGCCCACGTCCTCCCACGGGGGGCTGCCCCCACCCTCCCAGCACCCACGAGGGCTCTGAAGATGCATAAATTTCAGGTCAGTGCTTTGAAGTGCCCAAGGAGGAGAGTGGTTGTTTTTGTTTGCGATGTGGCTTATCACCGCAATGCCTCCTGCCTGTCTCTCGCCGCACGGCCCCGGCCCGCCGTCCGTGCAGCCCCGCTGCCAGGGACCGCCGAGCTGCCAGCGCCGGCTGATAAGGATGATGGATGGGGAAGAGGCTGGCTCCACCACGGCCCGGCAGCTTCCTGGGAGCCGGAGCCAGCCAAGCTCTCCCTGAGCCTGGAGGAATGCGTTTTTGAGGGATGGAGAGCCGGCATGGGATGCAAGCGGCTCCCTGCCTGGCTGAGCCTTCCACCAGCCCTGACAGTGGGTGTTGGTACCACTCGCATGTCACCCAGTGTCCTTTCCATATCCCCGTGCCCGCAGAGCAGGGTGGGCAGCACAGACCCAAATCCGCAGCCTGTGAGGGTGGTGGTGGTAGTGAGATGTCCCCCACCCTGCTCCATCACCTCCAGGTCCAGCCCACCCTGGTCCCCTCTGTGGGATGAGGGCAGTGGGTGGCTTTGGCAGGTGATGGTGGGGGAAAGCCACTGCGCTGCCAGGGTGGCACCACACCTATTAGGAGCAGCCTGATGGCATGGGGTGACCTGTGAGCGGTTGGTCCTCACATGTCATGTGGTGACTCCAGCATCAACAGGGTTTAGGGCATCCCAGCTGGGAGACTATGCTGCATCACATCCCTTCATATCTGGGTCTCCCCAGCCTTCAGGCGAGCTCTTTGCAGTGATTCTCAGAGCTGAGCCGCTGCTAATGTACCTGGAGCAGCCCCCTCCATGGGTCAGCTCTTGTTCCAGACTCCAAGCAAGCCAAGGGAAACATTTTCAAGCAGCTGCCATAAGGACCACTTGGTAGTTTCTTTGCAATGCCGTTCTTGCTTCTCTTACCACGATTTTTCTTTGCCTCCATTTGAGGCAAAGCTCCCTCCCTTTTATATTTCTTTCCCAGTCCCCCGACCTGTTCCATGGAGCACTAAACATCTCTGCCCCCAGGTTCGAGCTGCAGAAAGCAGCCAGCCCAAATCCCCGTCCCCTGGCAGGAGTCTGGATTCGGTCCCATCTAACAGGCAGGGTGACGAAGAGCCCAGAGCACGGAGATTACCATTAGCCCGTGTCCCCAAAGCATCGCTCCCCGAGCCGTGCCAAATGCAAACCTGGGATAAAACACACTAATTGCAGCGCCTCAGTCAGACAATGGAAAAATCGGATGCCTTTCCATGCCAGCCTCATTACCAGGGTTACTTAAATGGAGGTTGTGCTTGTAATTAAATACATAGCCATATCTTGGCTCCCCAAGACAGGAGGAAAAGGCAATTTGAAAATGTATTAAAACAGGGGTTTTGGCAATTCTCCTGGATTTAGAACAATTCATGGATTTAAATTGTTCCATTTCAAATATGTGTGCTTTATTTCAATGGAATTAAATAAAGATGTGCAAGATGGAAGGCAGGCGATGCTTTCCTGGATGCTTTTCCCTCTCCGGCTATCAAGGGAAGGGGTAACACTGGACTCTGAGAACTTACTTGGTAGCAGTGTGGTTTTTGGGCTGCACTGTGTGGCTGACAGTGTGGCTGACTCAGCTGATGAATGGAGGAAAGCAAGAAGTCCTATTAATGCCAATTTTTCCAAATTTTTTTAGCCTGGCTTCTGGTTTTACGCTTACCTCCTGCATTCCCTACCGTGCTCCTGCCACCAGTGGGACCGGCTCGCTGAGCACGAGCCATGACAGTCTGGGGATGGACAGGCTCCTCTTGTCCAGCTGCTTTTTCTGCAGTGATGCCACATTAAAAATAATAGCCTACAGATTGATAACAAAGGACTCCTTGGGCACTGTGCCTTTATACACACCCTTTGATTTGGCATGAAACATCGGTAATATCATCATACAAGTTTCCACATCTACAGGGAGAAACGCATCAGATATTTGAGAACCACATGAAAATCTAACACCTCTTTTACTCCAAGAAAAGAAAAAAGCCACCCTTAATTTCTCTTTAGACGGCAGTTCTTGTGCTGGGAAGGTTTATCTCGGCGATAGCAGTCAAAGTTCCTCACTTGACCATGGGTAGCTGCTGGGGAGAAAAGGTCCAGCAGCACCCCAAAAAGATGTCCCCCTTTTAGGCAGCTCTTGGACAGAGCAACCTCTTTGCAGAGCAGTTGCACACCTTTGCCTGCTTGTGCATTTGTTAGTCACTTATTTTAAGCCCAAGCAAAACAGAAAAATCCTCTCCTTGCTCCCTCTGGCCCCTCCGGCATCGCGTGTGTGTCAGCGGGCAGCTGAGAGGTGAATGGGAGATGAACTATGAGATGACTTACTCGGGTAGCGGGGAGGATGGAGGAGCAGTTTGAATCTGGCCCAAATCCTGAGCTCTGTGGGCTTGACATAAGCGTTTAAGCCTTTGGTTGGGATCTGGTGATAGAAGAGGGCTGGAAAGCACATTTCTTTTGTGGTTAAAGGTCCTTTTGTCGGTCCATAAATCCAGAGGGAAGTCTGTTTATTCTGTTTACTGCAGTTACCTAACCTGTGAGCCTCCGCGTAAATTATGGCAAGCCGTGATTTAGGGGGGAGCTGGTCTCCCTGTGGCGTGTGCACTGTGTCCCTGCCCAGACCCCCACGCAGGCAGCGTGCTCCTCCAGAAGCCGGGAGATAAGAGCAATAAAAGCCGCAGCTCTCTCTCCAGCGCCACTACCGCTTCATTTTTCTTTGGCACGATCACGCATTGCTGCTAACTGATGGAAAGAGGAACCTGAGCCCAAATTATTTTTTTCTTTTTCTTTCCTTATTTTTAGGAAGCAGCAGGCATTTCCCAGGGCTCCCTGGCTGCAATGTCCCATTTCCACCCCATCACCCCCAGGGATGTCCGAGCGCCGCTATCTGATGGGACTTGGCCAGACAAGGAGGTGACCAGGCTGATAACCCCCCGCGGGTGCCCAGTGTGGGCAGCTGGTAGCCCAGCCTTCCTCACCTGAGAGGTGCTGACTCCTTGGAGCCGAAATCGGCTGCCAGATAAGGGAGTGACTCCCAGATAACGGCGTCAGCTGCTCTGTACAAGCCCCTCGGGGAAAACTGCCTGTATTATCTGGCCACAGAGCACGGGAAGCGAGAGGAAGAGGAGGGTTCGGGAAACTGAAGGGGAAAAAAATCACCTTTGAAACCTCAGCCCTGGCACGGCAGGCTTGGACACGCAGGTTTGGTGATGGAGGAGGGACGATGCAAAGCTGGAGGACTGCAGCCGGGGAGCCAGCTCACCCTGGGGGGAGCGACCTCCAGCCTGGGGGGGGCCCCACTTCTCACAGCCGGGGCTCCATCCTCCACAGTCCCTTCAGCCCGTCCTCCACCTCCTCCCGCCCGCCGCCATTAACAGCCACAGGATTCCCTTGGCCTTTTCCGTTAGGACGTTGCTGCCAGTTTTGATACTAACCATTGCGCTCCCCCGAGCCCCCCCTGTTTCCAGGCTGGAGAGGCGCAGGGGGGGATCAGCCCGGGTCCTCGCTGTTTAGTCTACCGATCAGATTGGTGACGAGGAGTCTAGCAGCTGGCAGAAAGCACTCTTATAATTGCTCAGATGCCGGCTTCGAGCTGTTTGCCCGGTGGATCTTTCTTTCTTTAAATCCTAGAGCAGGGGGCAGGGGAGGATGACTGGTAGGGGGGTGGGTGAAAAATATTACATCCCTGGCGCTGAAGTCTGGGCAGCTGGAGAGGGCTCTCTGCTGGCCTCAAATGCGGAGGGATTTGGGGTATTGGTCACTGGAAAAAGTAAAGGCTTGAAGGGGCAAAGCACAGCACCCTCCAGGCAGGCCGGGCTGGTTCGCTCCACCATCAGGCTGGAGCATCCTTGCCTGAAAAGGTGGACAGGCAGCGCATGGCTCTGGGTGTGCAGATGTGCATACAGATGTGAGTGTGCATTTGGTGGCCCCTTGCAGAGACGGTGAGGCTCTGAGGACACCCCAGCCTGGAGGCCCTGGGCAGCTCGGTCCCTCCAGCCCCAGCCACAATGCAGCGTGATGTCCTGCCCCAACTTCAAGGCTTGAAGGCTTGAGGAGCCCATGCCCTACATCCAGCAACAGATGAACCTCATTTGCTGGAAACCAGAGCTGCGTTTCTGAGCAAAACAGATGGCAGAGTGCTTTGGTGAACGCAGCATCGTTGAGAGGCACACTTGGGATGGCATGTGCCGAAGGGGGAGCCCAGATGGCCAAACCTCACTTGAAGCCTGCAAGTCAGCTGTCTGCCTTCAACTCACATGTGCACTCGAGTATGTAGGCAAAGCAAGTGACCTAGGGTTGCCTTCAGAGCATTGAGGTTCCTCCTTTGAACGTCAATCAAAGTGAGCCCCGCAGGGCTCAGGGCTGCAGGCTCAGGGCAGGACGGAGGTGCTCAGAGGAGTCAGCGCAGCAGCAGGGATGATGAAGGGGACAGCCCAAACTGGCCAAAGAGATGGGGTTTGTTTTCTCTAGAAAGCTGGAGATGGAGGGGGACATGATAAGAGCCTTCCAAGACCTCCGAGACAACAGTGATCAATCGGTCTCAGGGTGTGCTGGAGCTGGGCCAAGATGTAATCAACTTAATTTGCAACGAGAAAGCTCAAAGGTTAGATATTAACAAACGATTCAGGCACTGTAGGAGGACAGTCAAGCCTGGGCCAGGTCACATGAAGGGTATTTTAAAACCGAGCTGGACGAGGCTGTGTCTGGAATAGTCAGGTGTAGGCATAGGGCTTGGAAGGACTTTAATCCTCTGAGCTCAGCAGCCAGGCATGGGACAGGCAGCGGTGCCATGTGCCGAGGACACCCCTGTCCCCAGACATCCCCATTCTAGCAGCTCCATCTGTTTCCAAATTGGCTGGACAGGCTTGACCCAAACCATCCAACCCTCCACCACAGCACAGCCTGGACCATTCTATGTTCCCTCAGCAGCTCCTGCCCTGGGGTGGGACGGGGACCGGTAAGACGTCCCCAAGCCCTCCCCTGCCCCGCAGCACCACTCCAGAGGTGGCATTTCTAAGCCCAAGAGAGGGAAGCTCAGAGGCTTTTAGACACTTACAAGCTATTTTACAGGAATTTTCTAAGCCTTTTTTTGGGCTGGTGCTTTTTGGCATTTTAAAGAGAAAAATTATGAGAGGTCTGAGGCTTATTAAAATCCAAAACTCGACCACTCCTGCAAAAACAACCCTGCTTGTTCCAGGCTGGCTTTTATGGCTGTTATATGTGTGTGATAAAAACTGGCTGGGGCTAGCGGCAGAGTGGTGTGGCTATTGCCATATCCCAAACCGCATGTTCACGGGTGTGTTAGTGATTTGCTGAAGCACTCCGACTTTGGAAAGGTTTCATTGAAACAGGGAGGGTGGAGAACTGTGCTCGTTTGACGTTTCAAAGTTTCTTTTTGCGTGCAATTAGATCTCAGGTTAAATAAGCAGAATTAATCAAGATTAGTAAAAAGAAAAGCACTTTCCTCCCTTTTTGGAGGGTGGCTTCAAGGCTGCAAGGAGCACACACACTCCGTAGCCACCAGCTACTGCAGGAAAACTCCTAAATCCTGTATCTCCCCAAGCCCACGCTCCTGCCTGTATTCTTTTCGTCGGTGCCTGCTGTCTGCTGGTGACTAAGGAGGTTTATCTGCGGGGCTTTGCAATCAAAGGGCTGCGATAGGCAGGGTAGGATTAACCCCAGAAGGGGGAGGAAAATCCCTCGCTGGCCTTCTGCCCCATACATCAAACGCAGCGGTCCCACGGCTAATCTGCAGCGTGGCCCAGCAGTTAATCACGGAGGAGCCCGACCCTTTGAGACGGAGGAGACCTGAGATCTGGCTCCTACAGCCCCCGGCTGGGCTGGTACAGGATCCCCCTGGCCTGGCCCAGCCTTGCGACTCCCGCTGACGCCCATCACCCTCTTCTGGGCTTGCTCTCCCGTGCCAGACCCCGTCGGGGCTGGAGGTCCATTTGGGATGGCTTTTTGCGCAGAGGGAACCTGACGGGCTGTGGGACATGTTGGGGACGGGGTATCGGCCGGGGATGCTGCCACTGCCCAGCCTCCCATCCCGCCCGGCGCGGGGACCAGGCGGGTCGTTAGCTCCATCTGTTGACAGGCGGATACAGCAGCCAGCGGCAGCGGCGGGCTGGGACAGCCGCTCCGGGCACTGCCGGGCTGCGCTGCAACGCAGGGCAGGACAGTGCAGTACTGGGATGCAGGGCAGGGCAGGACAGTGCAGTGCTGGGATGCAGGGCAGGGCAGGACAGTGCAGCACTGGGATGCAGGGCAGGGCAGGACAGTGCAGTGCTGGGATGCAGGGCAGGGCAGGGATGCAGGGCAGGGCAGGGATGCAGGGCAGTGCTGGGATGCAGGGCAGGGCAGGGATGCAGGGCAGGGCAGCGCAATGCAGGGCTGGGTAGTGCAGCGCTGGGATGCAGTGCAGGGCAGTTCAATGCAGTGCTGGGATGCAATGCAAGGCAGGACGGTGCAGTGCTGGGATGCAGCGCAGGGCAGGGCAACGCAGGGCAGGGCAGTGCAGTGCCTTGCAGTGCCAGGATGCAATGCAGTGCAGTGCAATGCAGGGCAGGGCAAGGCAATGTGATGCAATGCAAGGCAGGGCAGTGAAGTGCAGGGATGCAGTGCAGTGCAATGCAGGGCAGAGCAGTGCAGTGCAATGCAGGACAGGACAGTACAGTGCTGGGGTGCAATACAGTGCCATCCAGGGAAGGCAATGCAATGCAGGGCAGGGCAGTGCAATGTGATGCAATGCAAGGCAGGACGGTGCAGTGCTGGGATGCAGTGCAGGGCAGGGCGGTGCAGCCAGGGGTGCAGTCTCCCCTGTGACTGGAGTGCCTCCCTGGGGTACAGCAATCTTTAGGAGCAAACTGGAGCAGAAACTGCGGTGGTGAAGCCTAAGGTGGGGTGACTTGGCTTCCTGCAGGAGGTGTCAGGGCTGGTGGTAAGACCTACAGAGCTCGGAGGGGCAGCCCTGTCACACACCCCTTGACTCCCCGGTTGGAGGTGGGAGCTTGGAGGGATTGGGAGGGAGGCTGCCGCATCCCCGTACCCCGCAGCTGAGGTGGCTTGTGAGGCCACCCTGGGACCTGCACTTCGTCCTCCTCTGCCTCACTTCATGGCCCTGTACGTGGCTTCCCCACATATGGTTTCCATCCCATGGGCTAATGTTTATTGCTGATGATCCTTTTGAAGTTTTTCCTAATAACCATGAGAGGCAGCAGCCTGCAGTACAAACCCCACAATCCAGTGTGTTTTATGAACTTGCCACCTGTACAGTTCCCCCCTTCAGTTTGGACCGACCTGTGCATCCTGCACCCCAGCCCAACCCTTTCCCTCCAGTGCCAAGTGCTGCATCACACCTGCTGTGAGCTGACGGCAGCGTGATGTAATGCCACCTGGGCAATGCCACCATCTGCAAATGGCACCGTGCCACACAGATCCCCCAATAATTTTTATCCCCACCAGGACTTCAGAGAAGAGTCATGGTGACCCTGGGAGCTGGATGGATGAGTCAACAAGAGTGCGCACAGCTAACACCTTGGTGCCTTGCTGAACACAACAACCAAGAGCAGCTCTAATATCCGTCTGGCAAGTGAGCGGTCCCTGAACAAGCAGAGTAATTTGATATTTGGAGAAAAGCTCAAGGGAGTTTTCACGGGGAAAGATCCTGGTTTTGGAGCCATAAGTTTCCCTTAGACAAGGAGATGGCCATCCCTGCTCTGTCCACAAGCTCTCCCAGGGGAGGCAGCCGAGCATGGATGCTCCAGGCTGAGCTCTTGTAATCCACAGCCACCTCCAGTTTAGAGGGAAATACCCCTGGGACCTGCATGGCAGCCAGGAGGGGAGTAACCAACCCAGCATGGGGGATTTGCGCTGCTGCCCTGGGAGCTGCCAGCTGGGCATGTTTTCAGGCAGCTACTCGGTGACGGCCAAACCTCTGGATAGCTGGCGAATCCCCCAGCTCCCTTGGTACATCATCCTGGCAGCTCATCCTCCCTGATCACAGAAAGGACCAGCACTGGAGTGAGAGCGCTGTGTTGGGCAGGATGCGAACGGCTCACAGGGCGCAGGCAGCACGGGCAGGCTGGCAGCAAGAGCATCCTGCACGTACATCCCTGCTCAGTGGATGGTGGGCAGGGGGGACCCCCGGGGAGGGCTCTGCTTCCCCACCAGTGGTGCCAGACACGTAAGTGACAGGAGCTGAAGACCAAGCAGGTAAGCCCAGCCTGTCTGCAGCTCCATCTTGTGTCCCTGCTCATCCGCAGCAGGAAAAACTCAAAGGAGCAATGCAGGATGCACATATTGTCCATGCTGCAGGGACCTCCTGACCACGGGTGACTGTCACCTGGCCAGCAGCATCCCTGGGTAGGAGGTGACCGGGAACCGGCCACAGGGCCCAGCCAGGAGGGCTGGATTGGGCCAAGCCCCGAGCGGAGCCACTGGCCACAGTCCACATGTGCCACCCCCTGGACACTCGGCGTAAACGACTGGAAGCCACTGGATCCCGCAGCAGAAACCTCCAGGTCCGGCTGCTGTTGGTGGGGAAGGCAGATGTTTGGCACCCCTGGGAGTCTCCTCCCTGGCACAGCGGGACCCAAAGGGGCACTGGGGCTCAGAGACGAACCTCTGGACGAGTAGTGCCATGGAGTGATTTAACCATGCCCTGCCAGCCCTCAGCACATCCTCCCAGCTGGGCTATCGCAGCTTTGGTGGGGTTTGGCTCTCCTGTCCCTAAGGAGCACAGAGCACCACAGGGAGCAGCAGGGTTTAGGAGGTGTTCCATTTAAACTCTCTCCAAATTTGCAAAAAGCAAAAAAAAACCACCCCAAGCCTCTGGGTTTTTTCACCATTGTGTTTCTGCCAGCCCAGCCCTCTGGGGTGTATCTTGGATTGGTGGCAGCTGGGGTGCATGTGGAGCTGAGATTTGGGGAAACGAGGCAAGGAATCAGCTCTCACTGGTCCTGAGAGAAGAGGACACAGAAACAAGAAATTGTCTCTTTTGAGAACCCATTAGAAAATTGGATTTTATATAAATTAATTTCACATATAGATATTTGCACCTGTATGTCCACAAAGGCTATCGCTCTTGCAGAAGAGTCGCTGTTTCTCCTCCTGGCACCGGTGCTGTGGGATGCCGCCTCTAGGACCTGAGATGCTATCTTGGGGACTAGCTGGCAGTCCCAGCAAGAGCCAGGGCATATCAACCTGTACTGCGCTGAGGACACCTTGCAAACGTCCTGACGTGTTCCTGAGATTTATTTCTGGGCTGCAGCCAGGCCGGAGGAGGCTTTCTGCAGGCAGCTGTGTGCCCACAGAGCTTTTCCCACCCCGGGCTAGCTGTTTTTCAAGCAAACCCTTTGTCCCTGCAGGTCAAACGCTTCCCTTTGGTAAGAGGGAAAGGGCTGGTTTCGATGTTTTTACACAGAATCACAGAATCTCCTAGATTGGAAAAGACCTGTAAGATCATCTAGTGCAATCCTTAACCTAACACTGACAAGCCCACCACTAAACCATGTCCCTGAGCACTATATCTACACAACCCTAACACTGACAAGCCCACCACTAAACCATGTCCCTGAGCACTATATCTACACAACCCTTAAATACCTCCAGGGATGGGGACTCCACCACTGCCTTGGGTAATGCGTTCCAATTTCTGATGACCCTTTCAGTAAAGAAATTCTTCCTAATATCCAATCTAAACTTCCCTTGATGCAACTTGAAGCCGTTTCCTCTTGTTCTATCCCCTGTTACTTGACAGAATAGGTTGACTCTCACCTCTCTGCAATCTCCTTTCAGGTGGTTGTAGAGAGCGATAAGGTCTCCCCTCAGCCTCCTTCTCTCCCGAATAAACAACCCCAGTTCCCTCAGCCACTCCTCATAAGACATGTGCTCCAGACCCCTCACCAGCTTCGATGCCCTTCTTTGGACACGCTCCAGCGCCTCAATGTCCTTCTTGTGGTGAGGGGCCCAAAACTGGTAAAAGAAAGTCTTTAGGTGAAAGAGAGATGCTCTAGCTGAGATAAATCAGTGCTGTGGGTATCCCTTGGAGCTGGGCGGTGTTTGGTCCCCGCCGGCCCCGGCTCGCCGGGCGGCAGATGGCAGCAAAGCCGGGCTCGGGCTGCCGCTGCTCCTTGGGCTGTCCTGCTCCCGGGCCCAGCCTGGAAGAAGCCAGCAGCAGCATTTCCTTCCAAACTGTTTTCTCCTGCAGGGCGAGTGTCTTTTTCCCCGGCTCTGCCATGCCCCATCTCCTTTCCCAGCAGGGAAGGGGAAGCGCACTGGCAAGTTCGAGCTGGCTCCGCGCTGCTCCCCATCCTCAGCCATCCCAAGGCCACCACTGTGACCTCGCCAGGGCTCTGTGGGGCACGGTGACAGCCCAAACATCTCTCTCCTTGCCCCATCCTGGGCTTTTATCCCTCCCAGGAAGGATAAGCAATTCCCACTGCATTGAGCAGTGGTTTCTGATCCCTCTCAAGGGAGAGCCCTGGGTGCCAGGGAGAGGGGCCAGGCTCCCCAACCCCCAAACAATCTCTGCCAAAATAAAAAATAAATTAAAAAAAAAAAGCAAAGTGCAAGGCTGTGAGAGCTGTAAACAGGTTTTCAGTGGGTTTTCCATGGCACCTGCCCAACGGCTGGGAGCACAGCCAGAGCCCACGGGGGTGCACGGCTGGCCAAGGCAACCGAAGCTCTCCCTTGGCACCCAGCGCCAGGGCAATGCTGGGAGGGGGCCAAGGACACCCCTCTTCTCAGGACGCTCTGGGGTGCCTGTTTACAGGAGTGGGTGATTTTGTTGAGTCACAGGTCGGGACTGGCAAGCACCCAGCGCTGCACCACCAGCCTGACGGAGGCTTGGGGCTGTGCCACCCTCAGAGAAACTGTGGGGGAAAAAACTGTAACCCTGGAAGGGAGCTGGGAGCATCTTCTCCAGCCTGCCGGGCTCCTTTAACATCCTGCTTGTTAAAAAAATAATAATTAAAAACTAGGGAGAGAGCAACGTCTGCTTTCTGCTTTGGGAGTGCAGAGCCCATGCTGGTGGAGCAGGTCCTGCCAGGAGGGTGGGCACAGGGAAGGCATTGAGCTGTGCCTGGAGGCATGGTTAGGGCTGCAAAGCTGGGTCCAGGCCCTGCTTCAGTGCTGTATGATTTTAGGAAGCTCAAGCCTTGCCGCAAGGGCACACAGAGGCTGCTGCAAGCAATTAGCGGGTCTCTGAGCCTGCAAGTGACTCTGAGCAGGAGAGGAGGTGGCTGGAACCAGCTGGTGATGCTGGTGGTGCCAGGATCCGCAACCCCTGGTGCTGAGCCACCCTGAGATATCTCTCTTTTACTCCCTGGCTCTCCTGTCACTGGAAGCATCCCTGGAAGGGATGGGGGGACTTCTCCAATGGGGGCTGGGGCGAGGGCAGGAGCCCCAGCACTGGCATTGCCAGTTCCCAAAGGACCGACCGTGCAGGGAAGCTCACCGCAGCTGCATAACCTCTTGGGCTCCACCAGCAACTGCAGTGGTGGGAAATTCTCCCTGTCAGAGGTAGCCCCCTCTTTCGCTTGCCAGCTCTGCCTCCTGGGGCTCCGAGTTATCTCTGGCGCTGGGGTCCTGGGTGCCTGCGTCACCCCACCCAGCCTGGCTCACCAGAGATGCAGTTAAGAGCCGGGGCTGCCCTCTCCTGATTACACACGTGGGTGCTGAAGCTTTTATCGTGGGCAAAGCCCTGCTGGCTCACTCGGTCCCTTCGGCCGCTCCCGAGAGCCCTGCACTCGGAGCTCCGCTGCGCTATCTCCCCTCCTCACGTGAACTGTGCGACTCGCAGCCTGCCTATCTGAAAAGCGATGCCGAGCAGGTCAGGGTCCCTGGCCTCTGCCCAAGGGAAAGTGCCATTTGCTGCTACCTGGCAAACTGGTTCTTCCAGGGAAGGATGGATCCTGATTGCTCTCCTGCTGCCGTTGTGACCCCCTGAACACCAGCAGCTGCTGCTGGGACTGGCTGAGCCCAGGAGCCGGCTCCAAGCCCTGTCCTGACCCTGGGAGTGGGGTGAAGGGGCAGGATTGTCCTCCAGCAGCCAGCAGGCCTTCAGAATGGGATGAAAAGGGTTATGCAGTGTGTCAGAAAATGTTTAAATGTGAGCATCTGACCGCACTGCATTTTTCCTGGGGGTTTTCCTGGTGTTTGGGCTATCACACAACCAAGTAGGTCACTAGAGGGGTTGCATGGACATGGAGAACAGCTTCACTAGGCAAAGCATCCAAACCAGCAGCACTTGGGGGAGCCCCATGGGAGCATCTTCCACTGCCCGGTGAAAGGACAGCGCCATCCCAAATAGTTTCCAAAGAGCTGTTAGGGCCCCTGCATCAGTGACCAGATCGTCTGCTTGGAAAGGGGACAACATAGAAGTGTTTGATCCCCAGAGGAGCATGGGGCGGGGGAGTTAGGCTGGAGAGCCCTGGGAGGAGGTATCTGTGTTTGAAGATCAAGCAGAAGATGTGCCCGGGTGCCCCACGGTTAGCATGAGCAGCAGCGGCTCGATGCTCCGGCCTCTGCTAATATTATCAGCAATTGTAACGTGCTGTCACCACGCGCAGAAAGGCAGGAGGTGCCTTAATGAGGCTCACTAAAGTAGATTATTGAATTAACAGCTAAGGCAGTGCAACTGTAGAAATGACCAGCGCTGGTGCAGGAACTGCAGTGCTGCGCAGAGCAGAGTGGCTCATCCCTATGGGGGAGTGTGTCGGGGAAAACCACCTTGGGACCTACTGGGAAGAGGAACAGCAGAGCTGGTGGTCTAGCAGGTGCAGAAGGGGAGGGATGTGTGGGCAGGGACTGACGCTGCCCTGGATTTTCCCCTCTCTGGTGGCCCCATCCCACCAAGCAGGAGAGAGACTCAAAAGCAGCCTCTAATGTGGCTGTTGTCCTTCTCTCGTGTTGTACCAGGGAGGTCTCGTGCCCCACCAGCGTTAACCGTCCCCGGCTGCTCTGCAGGCTCCGGCTGCCATCCTGTGCCAGGCTCCAGGCCACCATCACGTGCTCCTCCCTGCTCAGATAAACCGCGGAGATGTTTTGGTTTGGCACGAGCTTTGGTTTTGTGTGTTTAGAAGAGGAATTACAAAATAATAAGATAAGGCTGTAGACTGGAAGCAAGCTCAAAAAAAGCTGTTTCAAGTGCAAAGAAGTCTCTCCTGCCTGGCAGTCTTGGTTGAGGACATAAATTGTTGCCAAGGGTTTCTGGAGAGCTGGAAAGCCCTCACCGTTGCTTCAGGGTGGTCCTGTGGTGACCTTGTGCTGGCTCTGCTGAGGCCGAGACAAGATTTTGCTACAGCAGAAGGAGCTTAGAAGCCACTTGCAGGGGAGGAGAGGTGCAATATGGGCTTTTCCCCCTGTTGTTTTTCTGAGGATGGAGAGGATCTGAAAGGTGTCTCTCTCTGAAGAGGATGAGCTCCTGTCTGGTACCTGTTGTTTCCACTCTAAAGTCCTGACCCTGCTTTCTGTCAGATGAAAATGTGTTTAGGAACAAACGAGGTTAACTGAGAAGCGTGAAAATCAAACAGACTGAAACACAGGCGAGAAATCCTGGCTCCGATTGCACACAGCTTCACGTTGCATTTATTTTGCTCATGATTTAAATTCAAAATCTAACAACCAGCCTGGCGGGAGGTCAGACTCCCTTACAGGGCAGCACCATCCCTCTTGATGGATGAGGGAGGGCTTTCGTATTACTACAAAATCGGGCAGTCAAATATAACAAAATCCACTTGAAAACTCTGCATTTCTGGTCTGAGGTCCCTTTCACCCAGCATGGCTGGAGCTGGTCAGTAGTTGTCACCACTGCAACAACCTCCATCAACTAACATCATCAGGACTTCTTTGTTTGCTTGATATAATTGATATTGCTTGATATAATTGTAAAAATGAATGAAACGATGCAGAACATAGCTGTTGCACCCCCAGCTTTGCAATTAAACTTCCCATTCCACGCTAATTTCCACTGACAGTGTTGGAGGCAGAGGATGTCTCAAGTCCCCGGGGTGGGTCTCTTTTTCCCTCGTTGCTCGCTTGGCTGTCAAGAACCTCAGGAGTTTGGTGGGAAGTAGAGGGGCAGAAGAGACAGGGGCAAGAATAAAGTCATAAAATACAGTCTCTCACAGCCTGGATTCCTGGTCTATTTGCTCTCCGTGGACAGTAGATTCATGATTCTCCTGGATGCTCTACAGGAGCACGTCCTTGAGCATCCCGTAGTCTTGCTTGCCCCCTGGAGCAGGGAAAGCAGACATTCTGGGGTTAATTAGAGATACTCTGGTTGGTGCCTTGGTGGCTGCTCATCTCGATGAACCTTTCCTACAGCAACAGCTTCAGGCTTTTTAAAACCACTGATGGAGCAATTCCTTTCCACTGCTCCCATCTCTAGGACCAGGTGAGGTTCTCCAGCCTTCCTGAGGGCCACTACAGAGCCAGGGAGCTCCCTAGAACCTTCCAGGCACTACAGCATTATCTGACATCCCCAGTCTGGGTCTCTGCTGGGAGGGGAGCAGGTGGGGGGCTCCTCTTGCCCAGGCCAGTCTCACTCTGCCCTCCCCAGTCCCGTCACCCCACTGGCTGCTCTGGCTGACGGGAGGGCTGACACGGACACCGCACGTCCGCCCCTCCACAACCCATTCCCATCACCGATGACCTCCCTGGGGACAAAGCGTGAACATGAGCCCTTTTAGCTGCCGTGTTTGTATACACAGGCCTGCTGCTGACACAGATCTCTTAATCCCCCCGCCTGTGTCCCACAGACCATGCTTGTACAGCGGTGGCCATGGCTGGGTGCTGGCACTGCACTTTACTGAAGCCCTTTTACCTCTGACTCGCTGATCAGCTGCTGACGGGGTGTTATCGGGGGGCTCCAGCAGGATTGGTGGCAGTGCTGGCGTTCTGGCTAAGGACACTGTCCCCAGCTTGGCTTGGTGGCACCAGGACAGGCTGGGGGAGGGGGGGAGTACCAGTGTGTGCTGTACTATGTTTTGGCATTGCTTTGGTTCCAGTTTGTCATCTCTCCCAGCTCGGAGGCGGAGGTGGCTCAGCTCACGATTCGGCAGGCTGATGTTTCCTTTGCACCAGCAAAATATTTGGGAAAGCAAACACAAAGCTAGGGAGGCTGGGTGGGAGTTACAGCCAGAGAGCCCGGCTCACTGCAGGGCACAAGTGGAGAGGAGAGGATGCTCAGAGCAGGTTGGAGCCATGGTCCCCCCTGCACCCTGGGTGCTGGGTGCATGGGAGAGCGGTGCTGGGCAGTGGAGGAGTGTCTGTGCAGGATGGAGCTCTCCCCAAAAGACAGTGTGGGGAGGAAAGCCAGGAAAACCAGCCCAGCATGGAAACATCCCTGCAACGGGAACAGGGATGGGAGCAGAAACCTGTGCAGTGGAGGAAGACCCTCGTGGCACAGGGAGTGCGGCAGCCCCGCACAGCACATCCCCACAGTTAAAGGTGGGGTCATTTAGTCATGCCTGGGGGTCAGGCAGAGCCAGGCATGGAGCTGCCCTCGCTTCAGCCACTTTGTTTGTGTGCACGATTCAGCTCTTGGTCACAGAGAGATGTGCTGTCCCCTCCTGGGTGTCCTTTGCCACCTGCGGTGTGATGGCCAGAGCTCGGGGCAGGCAGCCAGGCTGGGCTGGGCAGGGAGCGGGTGTGCGGAGACCCTCCGCTGCAGGTGATGGGAGGAGATCCAAGAACTACGTGGGAGAGCCAGCCGGGCAGCTCGGCTCCACAATTCAGGACTGGTTCTTGGTGGGGTTCCTGCACAGTTCCTCCTCCTCTGGTACCCCCATGATGCCCCTCGGAGCCTGCGCTGCTGGGTGCTTGTGCCTGGCGCCAGAGTCCATGTGGCTGCAAAAGTGGGAAGGGAAGGGAAGGGAAGGGAAGGGAAGGGAAGGGAAGGGAAGGGAAGGGAAGGGAAGGGAAGGGAAGGGAAGGGAAGGGAAGGGAAGGGAAGGGAAGGGAAGGGAAGGGAAGGGAAGGGAAGGGAAGGGAAGGGAAGGGAAGGGAAGGGAAGGGAAGGGAAGGGAAGGGAAGGGAAGGGAAGGGAAGGGAAGGGAAGGGAAGGGAAGGGAAGGGAAGGGAAGGGAAGGGAAGGGAAGGGAAGCATCATGATAGGATGCCTGGCGCCCTCAAAAGTTAGGGACAGAAGTCTGAACTCTTACACAAAAACTAACAGGAAGCTTTTAACTTTTCTTCTGACTTCTCAGCTCCCTAGCTGTCTGAAGAGAGGAGCACCTATAGGATCCATGCGTATCGATACAGCGCACAGATCCCAAAGTGCTGCCAGCCAGAGAAACACCAGGCCTCATTGTAATTGTGCTGTGGGTCAGGCTAGGATTTGAATGGCAAAGCCCAGGGCTTTGCTTTGACTGCAGAGGGGTAAAACAATATTTAAATAACTGCCAGCCACTGAAATGAGCAGGAGTCCCATGGGAAAAGAGAGAATTTGCGGCCGTGCATGGCTGATGGTTTTATCATGAACATACAACCAGCAAAGGGAGTGAACGAAGCTGCTGGGAGCCGTCTCTGATTTAGTATTTATTTCATAACGTTGGTGGTTGACTCCGAGCCTTTTGGCTGTTAATTATCCTTAGGTGCTTAGAGGAAAATATCCCAGCAATTCCACCCATAAATCTTATTGATTCTCACCTTGAGTCCTTGGGAGCTTTTAGGGCACCTGCACAAGCTGCCACCGCTTGAATTAATTGAGCTCTGCGGAGCAGCTGCCGGCTGGTGCCTCCCTGCACATTAGGCGCGAGGCAGAAAGATGTATGTCCCCGGCCAGCTCTGGCACAAGGTGCTGATGGCACAGACACGTGGGCTCCTTGGACTCGCAGCACATTGCCAGCACACTTCATTTCTCCGTGGGAATGGCACATCCCCGGCTGAGCTGAGCCAGGAGCCTCCAGGACTGCTGTGGGCAGTCAGGACCTGGGAGGGATGCAGGACGTCGCATCTGAAGCACGGAGAGCTCAGGGCCTTTTGAAGAAGGATGTTAGAGCATTTATATCTCATTTCTCTTTGTAGAAGTGTCTGAAATAATTTTGCTGAAATTTCTGATGGCAGAGGGGTGGCACAGAGGGTAGACAGCCATCGACAAAAATATCAGCCTCGGTGGTTAACTTATGCCATGTTTGCACGAGCACCTGGAAAATGAAATGACTTAGGGGACGTGTTAAGCAACCTCAGGCTAATATATCTGCAGCAAAATATACAAGGTGGGAAATTCTGGTCTAGAGGAGGTATTTCTTTCTACAGCCAATGTCATCAATAACTAGGAAATGGGGGTGTTTTCAGAATTTTTCTAGAGCAGTAAAGGTTATTTATTGGCTTTGGGAGAGTCCTACACGAACTGTGGCTTTTGGATGAAAAACTTGTGATGATAAAAGCAGTTATGTATCATTAGACATTCCGCCCCCCCCAATCCATTTATTAAAAACATGCAAAAAAGGGCATAGCACGCTTCAGATTTTTAATTGTGGGATATTTAACCTCATTTAAATCTAACTTATTAATTCCAGGAAAATCTATGCGTTGCACTCTCGACACAAACACGTTTGCCGCACCACTTCCCAGTGGAAGATGGGTGGAGATGGCAGCAGATGGGTGGAAGCGGTGAGGGTCCAGCAGCTCCGCAGAGCTGACGGGAGCCAGTTTCTACCCCACGTGTGGCGTGAGTGCCCTGAGCAGCACCGTGCCTTCGGCTGGACTGCACCACCAAACCGCCAAGCCCCTGGGCCGTGGAGTCCTGCTAAGTGAAAGCACTTTTTAATGGGGATGTAATGGAAGTCGTTAGTGTTTGCTGTTTTATTACGCAGGTTGAAAATTACTTATTAGCATGAATGCATTCACTCTTCACGCTGATCGTTCATATGCTTTGCTAGAAGGGTCCAGGGACATTTATCTCGGAGCCGGGAAATATCTTTCACCTTTCTGGATCACATGGCTGCAGATAGAAAAAGCCTATGGGACTGTCCGTGAGCACTCGGTATGTTCTCATCCTGTTGCCCCGGCAGGAGAAGCGGAGAGGTCGCTGGTCTGGCTGCGTGTGGTGCTTTCGTGTATGGCCCCTCTCCCCAGAGCAGGGGCACGAGCTCTGGGGTTAAAAACCCAGAACAAGGAGAGGTGAAAAGCTGCGTTGAGGAAGGAGATGTTGCAGGAGGTCTTTCCGGCAGATACCTGCAGGAATGGGAGCTCTCTTCTGGTTCTGAGCTAAAGTGGGTTGAAATGGCAGTATCTGGAGTAGTAGAATAAAAGCTTGGGGGTGTTATTTTAAAAACACTCGAGTCCTTTGTGATGGCCACAATGTGCCACTAATAGGTGTCTGCCGGGGCTGGGAGGCACCTGCCACGGCAGGGTGACAGGGGTGTGCTGGCAGGGAAACCATCAGATTTTCTGAAACTGAAAATGCTCCGTTCAACCTTAGAGTTGTAACTGGTGCCTTGGAGACCTGGGAAGGGTTGTGCACCAGCGTGCCACCCTCTGATGTTTCTCTTCTAGGTGCCCTTTGAAAAGTATCCCCCCCGTGAATGCCAGGGGTAGCCCTGCCGTTTGGTGGGTCACGCTGCCTTTGCAAGTCCCTGGGGAGCAGGACGATGACACCCTTCTGGGGCAGGAAAATTTGCCCAACCTTGAGTGCGTTGTCCTTGACAGCGTTCCTGCCTGGCAGAATTCACAGAGCAGTGACGACTACGTAAATAAGCCAAAGCATATGAATCAGGATAGGAAGTTTGGGTTTTTCTTGGCAAAATCCCCTTTCTCTTGCAAAGTGTTAAAGATGCCTGAGCCTTAATATTCTGCCATCTACGTGTAAAGCTTGGGCTTGCATCTACTCACCTCACCAGGGAACAGCGTGACTGGCACTGGCTGGCAGTGAGCAAGCTGGTCCGGAGGTGCTGGGGAACGAGGAGAAGATTCCCTTTGGAAGAGCACCTCTGGTCCGAGCTGACCACAAGGTCGGCACAGATCCCACATGCAGGAAAAAGAGATGTGACCGCCAGTGTGCAGCAGCCACTGATGGGCATTTGGTTCTTGGGACAGATGGAGCAAAAGTAAAAATTCAGGAAACACAAGTGATGGTGATCCCCTGTCCCCAGCATCTGTCCCCAGTCCCACTGCAACTTGCTGGTGTAGCTGCTGTCATTTTAAGACCTGAATCGTCTAGCCGGGCTCGGCTCTGGTTTTCATGTTGCTGCTGGAGGGAATGAGGGTGGAAAAGATGTTACCCCCCCCCCCCCCTTTTTTAATGTTAGTTATTTACAAACACAACTCACTCAGGAGAAAAACACTCCACATTTGGCCACACGTACCCTGAGGGTATTGATACCTCCTCAAATGCCAATCAGTTCAGAAACCGTTAACATAAAGGTGTTTGTACCTTAGCTAAAAGATGAAATGTATGGGTAGCTCCGTGTATACCATCAGCCACCCCGCTGGCTTGGTAGCGTCCTGCCCTGGGCTTTACGGGGATCAGGGGGGAAATGCATTGGGCTGAAGGGGAACAACTCAGACTGCTCCATTCACGGTGCACGCAGCACAGTGCTTGCATGAGCAGAGACAAAATTAGGCAAGTAGAACCCGAGAAAGGGGCTGAGGTACCATCCAACAGGATGGTGGTGCTCAGGGGTGTATCAGTCACCTCGGCTGCGTTGTGCTTCCCCCCACGCACACCGCTCACTCCAGGCCACTGAATTGAAGCTGTTCCCAAAGGGAGGGACAGGACCGCAGGTGAGGTCACCAGCTGGGCAGAAATGAAATGGGATATTCAGGGCCAGAAGAGACCCAGAGGTGCTCAAAGAGGTTAACGGCCACCATCAAAGCGTCCTTAAACCTCCAGGCCAGCGTCAAAGCAGCCAGGCATCTGTGATAAATATGCAAGCCATGCTTTAGTCAGGGAGAAATAAGTCAGCTGTTGTACATGGAGAAAGGGAGGTGGGGAGCTCCTGCCCAAATCACTGCTGTGTGGCTGCTGATGCCAGCAGAGGAGTTTCCCTGGAGACTGCTTCCTCGGAGCCTGCACGAGCCAGCACGGGGCTGGGAGGCAGCACCCAGAGCCACTCGGCGTGACCAGGGCAGGCACGGGGACACATCTGGGGTGAAGCAGGCTTGGGGATGGATGGTTAAGTGCTTTCATGGAATTTAGGGAAAGCAGAGCTGGATTACTTCCCGGTGAATTGTGCCGCTGAAATGCAGCAACTTCTTGGCTGCTTCTCAGCAAGACCCTGAAGCTGAGGAGCAGAATATCCCAGTGCCGCAGATGCTGGGCAGAGCAGGGGAAGATGGGTCTGGCAGAGGTGAGGACACAGAGGGAGAAGTGGGGCATGTGGAGGTTGCTAGATGTGGCCGGTGTATTTCTGCCAGCTGGAGATGGTTCACACTGAGCTCCCCATCACATGACGGACGGGTGTTTGAGAGCTGACCGGCCAAGGCGGTCTGTCCCTGTGGCTGATGCAGAAAAGTTGCACGGACACTTCCCTTTCTCCCCCCTCGCCTGTGTATTTATTTTCTAACATTTAAAACTCTGCCGAGGTCTGGCCTGGCTGGCCACCGAGGGAGCGTGGAGGGTGAAACTCGCCCAGCTCCCTCTTGACTGGCAGCTCCGGAGCCAGTTTGGCGCTCAGCCACCGCGGGCTCCTTCCCGCTCACGTGGCAGGCAGAGCAGCGTCCCGAAGGGACCGAGCAGCAGGAACGCTGTGACCCGGCTGGGGGACGGGACAGGGACTCCTCTGGGCTGCACATCCTGGCTGCAGCCATGTCCCTCAACCAGCGATGGGCTGCGCTCCCCACCCAAGGACCCGCTCCTAGAGAGGGTAAAGGTGCGAGCCTGGCTGGCAGGGATGGCGGCCCCAACTGATGGGAGTTGTGTGCCCCCCGAGCCGTGCTTGTCAGGAGCACAGCGACCCTCCAGCAAATAGGGGATTGGGCTATAGAGAGTACGGGACACAGCTTGTGTTACTGCAACTCAGGTATAAGAGCATCCCCTCCAGACATTCAGCGAGGCCAGTGGCCGGCTCTTCTGGAGTTATAAATAAACTTCATTTTGGAATTTTACCAGCCAAATTCTTAAATGTATTTGGGATGTGGCACACGCTGGCAATTCCCAAGGCTGCGGCACACAAGGGTGCTCCCTGAGCCAAGGATACCACGGGATGCAGCTGAGATGGTCTCAGTGGAGCAACCCTGACAGCCTGAGACTCCCTCTGCAGCTCCACCAGGCCCTCGACACTGTTGCCCTTCCAAATGGAGTGCTGAGCTCACGTTTGTCTCTTTCCTTCTAATGGCTCTGCTGTGAAATCAGCTTTTCATCCTTCTCCACGCACCATCAGCTGGGAGCTACGTCCTCAGTGCCTTGTCACACTGCCGGGTCTCCTGCGGGGTTTGCACAGATGTCTCACCGGGGCTACAGGACATGCCGGGGCTTCCAGATGAACCTTTCTGGGGAGAAGTGGGGCGGCGTGCTTGCTGCTCCTGAGAAAAGGCCAGGAGAGGCTGCAATAAAAAAGGCACCGACTAAGGGCCGCTGGGAATTAGACAGGTCGTGCTAAATGGTATCGCCGGTGCAAGCTGCCTTTTAAATGTGTATAATTCGTGTGTGCCTATACACTTGGTTTGGACTCTCTGCCTCGCTGGCCGAAAGAATTAGGGGACAAATACTGGGGGTGTTAGTGACGATGATGAGAGAGCGACGTCCCATCAGCTGGAGACCAATCAAATATTTAAACCTCCTCAAATGAAGGTCCGTGGGGCTCATCGGGCTCAGGAGAGAGGAGGGGGTTTCCCCAGGACAGGGTTATTTCCCCGGGACACGCACCCGGTCCCTTACTGCACCTTCCACTGGAGAGGAAAACACTGGCAGCCGCCCGCCCCGTTATCACGGGGCGCGGGTACCCGGGAGCATCCTCATCCCTCGGCTCCGGGTTGAAGCTCTCCGGTTCACACCTCCAACCCTCCTCACTCGCCGGCTCGGGGGGACCGGGGCTCCCCGGTGCGTTCCGAGCCGGCAAGCGGAACCCCGGGCCGGAGCGCGGCCTCTCCCAGCCGGTACGCCCGGGATGAAGCCCTGCGGCGGTGCTCGCCCCCGCCGGTCCCCCCCCTCCCTTCCCCGCCGGCGCGGTCCCTTTAAGCGCGCCCCCCCCCCGCCCAGCCGGGCGTTGCATCAGGCACGTGCGCGCCGCCGGCCGGCCCGCGGGGGCGCGCCCCGCCCTGCCCCGCCCCTCCCCTCGCCGGCGGCGCGCACGGGCTGGACGGGGCCGGCGCGGCGCGCGCGCCCCCGCGGCAGTCGCGTGGTCCCCGCGCGTCTCCATATTGCGGCGGCGGCGGGGCTCGGGGAGTTCCCCCGGCGGGGCGGGGGCGCGCAGATGGCGACGCAGGTGGAGGCGCTGCTGCCCGGCGCCCCTCCGCTGCTGCCCGCCGAGGAGCGCGCCCTGGTGCTGAAGCCGCCGCAGGACGGCGGCCGGGAGAAGGGCGAACCCCCCATGGGCCCCGACGGCGGCCCGGCGGCGTCGCGGCCGCCCAGCGCGAAACAGCAGAAGGAGGAGAGCAACAACCAGGAGAAGGAGAGCCTGCTGAGGGCGGGCGGCGAGGCGGAGGACTGCGGCGAGGCGGGCGGAGCGGGGCGCCGGGAGTTCATCGAGGCCCCGCCGCCCAAGGTGAACCCCTGGACGAAGAACGCCCCCGCCGCCGCGCCGGCAGTGAACGGGCAGTCGCCTCCCGGTGGGTGCCCGGGGCCGGAGGAGGGAGGGTTGGAGCCGGGTTGGTGGGGGAAGAAGTGAAGGGGGGAGCCTTGGTTGCGCCGCCGACCGCGCCCCGGCCGGCCGCGCCATGCGGCACGGCGTGGGGACGGCGCCGCGCCTGCGGCCTGCCGGGCAGCGGGGCCGCGGCCGGCGTGAGGGGAGCGCGGCGGCGGGGGAAGGGAGGCGTGTGTGTGGTGGGGAGGGTGTGTGTGAGGGGAATGGAGGGGGGGTGGTTCGTTGGAAGTAGGAAGCGGCGGCGCCGTGCGGGGCCATGAGGCGGGGAGCGCGTGTGCGGGGGAGGGGAGCGCGGCCCGGCCCGGCCATGAGGCGGCGGCGGAGGGAGGGAGTTGGAGGGGGGGACGCTGAGGGCCCGGCGGCGGGCCCGGCCGTGAGGCGGCCGAAGGCGCTCGGCGGGCGGGCAACGCGGCGCGGCACCCCACCTCCCCCCCCCCCGCTTCTTTCCACCCCCCCCCACCCCTCCCTCCCGCTCCCAGCATTCCGCTGCAGCCCAGCGAAGGCAACGTGGTCGCTTTCCCCGGGCACCACCGCCCGCCTGCGGCTTCCCCCGGGAGGGCAACGCAGCGCGGCCCGGCCACCGCCGCTCCACCGCCCCCCACAACCCCGGGAGTGTCGGGGGACACACACACGGGGCCTTCCCCGGCCCGCGGCCCGGCGCTGCCCACGTGTGCGGCGGCGGCGGCGGCTCCCCGGGCGCGCAGGCCGCGCCGCCTTTCTCTGCCGACTCATGGCGGCGGGGCCGGGGGCTGCGGCGGCGAATAGAGGCTGTCAGCAGCGGGGCCTGCACGGCTTCGGGAGGGGGGTGGGTGTCCCCCTCAAAAGGGTGTCGCCTGTGGGGAGGAGAGGGGCAGCGTGCGGCGGTAGCGACGCTGTCCTAAACCGCGTTTGTAACCCGCCGCTGTCGTCAGCAAAGGCTGAAATTGCAGAACACCATTTCCTCAGACCTTGGGATGGGTGCTGCTTTGACCAGGAGGGCATCGCTCGCACCTGCTTCGGGTGAATCAGTGCAAAGAGGAAAACACAGAAGTTTTCCCTAAGCGTCTTGTTTGGGAAAGACTCTTGGATTTTTCTGGCCTGCCTCTGTTAACTCCAAAATCACCCCGCCAGATATGACATCAGGTTCCCTGTTACTGTATGGGTAGTGTTTTGCAAGAACTGTTACTGCCTGGCATGATGATTCATCAGAGGTATTGATCTTTGGAAGATGGACAGCTCTGCAATTTCCACCTGGAAAGCTGTCATCTTAATGGGGAGTATAGAGGAGAAGTTAATAGTGCCAGGTAAAAGTCTATGTTCTGATTGTTTGGTGGTTTGTTATTGTACGCACCAATGTAAGCAAAGCTTAACGAAATCCAGGACAGCGTTGCTGTCTGCATTTGCCTCTTGTGGCATCATGTAAAACTGGTCACTCCTTTGTGTGAAAGGTGCACTCCATTGCACTGCCTTCTCGGGTGACAGTCCCTAGAAATAACACAAAAGATGCAAAACCACAAGACTGAACACTCCTGTTTGAGGCTTGCATCTCTGGCACCTCCAGATTCGTTACCAGGCCCGTTGCAAAGGTGGGTGACTCGTCAACATGAGCAGGGATGAGGCTGTCTGCCCCACACAGGGAGGGGGCCCTTGTGACTCCGGGATGATTTTTTGGAGGGGACAGAGCGTGTCAGTAGCATGTCCACCCTGCGGTAGGGTAGGGGAGTAATGCTGCAACGCTCAGAATTTTCTTGGGCCCAGCACGGTTGTCCTGGTATTCCCAAAGGTGTTTAAATAATGGAATTGGTTAGTGGTGCGTTTTGGGACGCTTGGCAGCAGCGATCAGTTCCTGCAGTGCCCCAGACACTGCCACTTGGCTCTCCTCTCTTGGGGCATTGTTTCTTTTGCTGCCTGTTCGTTAGCAGAAAAGAAAACGTGTAAAATAAACACGGCTGGCAAACTCCCACGAGAGGCAGGCTGGCAGCTGACCTTGCCCGGCGGCCCTTTGCCCAAGCGCCTTCTTGGAGAGTTTGCAGGCTCCTACCGTGTCTTTGCTGCTTTGGGTGGAGGATTTCTTTTGGCAGATGCTTATGAAAAACGTTCTGGAGCTTGAGTTTGGGTGAAAGACGATGCTGGTGAGGTGAGTCATGTTGCAGTGACCTCCAGGAGGATTGCCTAAGGAAAGTGACTCCTTTGGACACTTGGAGTGTATTGAGAGCTTTCAGGCTCTGGAAAGGCACCACTAGATGTTTTTGTTTTTTCAGCAGAGCTTAGAAAACCATGGCTCACAATCCAGCAGTGTTCCCAGGACAGTGCTTGTGTGCTGGAGATACTAAATGCTTCCAGCCCTCATCCTGCCAGAGGTAGCGAGGAGACCGAGGAGACCAAGGAGCCTAGTGAGGACAGCTCTGTAAAGATAAAGGGATCCGTCTGTGACTTGTTTTACAGGCTTCGAAAGCCCTAATTTTTTATAATGATTATATTAATTATAGGCCCACAGAGCAGATTTAATGGATGAGACCTACTCCTTAGGTGTTCACCCATTCTGTAATGGTCTGTGTTGGAATTGGTGCTTATAAAAGTAAAGGCGTTGAGTTGTGGCCCAGAGAAAACAGAGCCACCTTCAAGATCTTTGAGTTTCTGCTGTCTTTGTTGGACTATGGCTAGGGAAGAGCTTAACAAATCCACCTCTGGTTGTTTTGAACTGTTTGACTCGCTACAGCTGGGAAAGTTGAATACATTGGGACTGAAGAACAGTGTCCTTTTTTGATGGATTAGGCTTTATTTTCAGAAGTTGGTTTCTTGCCTACCTGCTGCATCTTTTTTATGCTCAAGGTTGGCAGGGAGGTCTGTAACAGGGTGTTTGAGTAAATGTTTCTGCTTTTTCAGGAAGGATGACTATTGAAGCAAAGCCTCTCCTTGCTTCTTAACCCCTCCTTCCAAAAGCTCATTGCTGTGGCAGTAAGTGGAGCAACCATTAGATCGAGTTAGACAACAGTGATACCGCTGATGCTGTAAGCGGAGGCTGAGGCTCAGCTGGAGTGGCACACCAGAAAATCTTCCCTGGTGCGTTGGCAAGATGCGTGTTACATTCCTATGCGTGTGTTTCGGAGTCAGGGTGCAAGACCAGAGGGGATCCTTTGAGTCCTGAGGTAACACATGGTCCTGTCCTATGTGGCAAGGCTGGTACTTGATGCTGCTCACTGCTTGTGAGGGACGCTGGCAGAGCTGGTAATGATCCCTCATTTTTACTCTCTAATGATCTAGTAACGAGGTCTGAGTGACTGTCCCCTCATTATTGTAAGTTCTCTTCTTGTAAATAAATGCAGCTAGCAGCCTGACTGGCAGAGGCATGATGGTAGTATGTGTGTGTCTGCAGTAGCGAAGGAAACGTTTTCAGGCAAAAACAGCTTTGCACTTTTGGCTATAAACCAAATTCAAAGTATTTTCTCATATTCTTCTATAGAGGAGAAGTGTGGCTTGCAGTTAAGACAGCTCGACCTTCTGGAACATGTTGTACTCCTCCACTGTGCCCTGCACCAGGGCTGGTGCTGATGCAAGCGTTGGTGCGGACAGGTGTTAACAGCACCCCATTTTGAAAACCTGCTGGATTTATTTCAAGAAATGTTGCATCAACGCACTTGGCACTTCTTAATTTTTAAAGCCATTTACATCTTGGAAATAAGAGCACTCAGATCTTAATGACTGGCACTGCAATTGCCAAGCTTTGCCTGCACTAACTTTTATGGCAGTTTTCATTCTTCTTGCAAACACTCAGCTGGGAGAAAGCAGCGCATTTCCTAGTGGAGATGCAGGAGGTGTTTTAATTTCTTGAGTAGAGTTTCTTGCTTGCCGTTTGGCAAATGCACTGGGCGGATAAGCAGTACTTTCCAGAAGGCACACCTTAGTTGCTAGCAGCAAGCACCAGAGGTTAGCTGACTATTGTTCAGAGAGAGCGCATGTTGCTTTATGCCAGAGCAGAGGCTGGGTTGGCTACTGGTACGGAGGAGAAGGCAGGGGAAGATTCATTAGCTTCTCACCCCTCGTTGACTAACTCCCCATAGGGCTTTCCTTGAAACCAGCCTCCAGTACAGGAGATAAGATGTATGGGAAGCTTGTTTTACCTTTGGCATCTCTTTGTGTTGAGAGTAGGTGCGTGCATCTGCCTGCTTGGGTATCCAGCTTGCTAGTGCTGCACACACCTATTTCCAAAATGTTGTTGGGCAATTCTTGCTCTGTCGTGGCACGTAATTGTGGAGCACTCCTGGCTGTTTGTTGCAACAGAGCTGCTATCGCAGCAGGAATCCTCCCCCCCCCACAACCGCCCAAGTTTTCTCTCCAAAATACTGTTTTGTTCTGATCCCACAACTCACGTTTGAATAACTCTTACCATCTTGTTGGGGAGGATGAGGGTAACTTGCTGTTCCAAAAAAACTGTGAAGCTTGGTATTTTCCCTCCTCTGCATACCTTTGCCCTTCAGCTTTGTGCTGGACCTTTGCCCTGTTCTGCACTGTTTGTTTCGGGAAGACTGGGGAATGCGGTGCAGCTCCTGAGAGCTGACTCACTGGCCCTGGTTGCTGGGCTTCCATGCTTGCTTCTGTTGTGACCTCTGGTTTCAGATTGCCAGGTCCGAGGCATGGCTGGAGGATTCTCACCAACCACCTCCTTACCCTCACAACTCTTTATTTAAACTGCTTGTTGCCTGTGATGCCATGAGGGTTTCCACCAGGATTGCATCTGGGATCACTAGACTGGGCAGCAGAAGAACTTGGGTGAGATGTAAAAGTGCAAAAAAGCAGGGCTGGGAAATGGGGGCACTGGGGCTGCAATGCTCTGCTCTCCCTTCCAAATTATGACACCTGATCCTTTCACTGTGCTCGAATAGTGTGAAATTATCCTCGGGAGAATGCCGAATGCCGACTTGCATAGAGTTAGGTTGCTCTGTGCATGCTTGAAACTACTTTGTAATGAATTTCTGACACCACCTCAGTGGTAGTGCTTGTTTGGCTAAATAAGGAATGGGCATTTTAGTAGAAAGCTGTCTTGTCTACACCAGGTTGAGTGTTTTAATCCTTACAGTTACTACAACTGCAAACAGCAAGGGTTAAAAAAAAAAAATCACCTTAATGAAAACTTAAAGACACTTGAATACTGTCAGAGGATTGTGGGGTCCTTTATGGTGGTGCAGCTCTCAGAGGGGCTCGTCTGCCATCTCGGTGACCAGGTAAACAGAGGTACGGTGGCCTCGCTGTAGACGTGGCAGATAACTGATAGGAGAGCTGGGAAGGCTTTTTGCCCTGCTCTTACCATAAGGCTAGTTGGGAGTGGTGAGCTTTGTTCATTCCCAACCATGATATGCATTTACATTATGGTCCTTAAAATGTTACTTATCCTCTGGTCATTTTGGCATTGGAACCTTTGATGACTTCTTACCAAGGGCTTAAGCCTCCATGCTGCTGGCTCTGTTAGATCCCTGGCTTGCTGTGTGCACAGGGAGCTTGGGGATAGAGGTGGTGCAACCTTGGTGATACCTGCTGGGCTCGCTCATGGTGGTAATGCTGTCTAGGTGGAGCTTTGCATGGGCAAGAAGTTGTCTCCTGGGGCTGGGTAAAGCTCTGGGTGCTCTGTGTTGGATGTGTGGTCTCTGGTGTGGCCAGCTCTGCGTTTGTCTCTTTCTTCACTTGAGACCAAGCTTCAGTTCCAAACTCATTCTGCAGGTCCAGGTCCTTGTTGGTGATCTCTGAGTGGAGTTGGGAGACTTTTCTCCTTGTGTTGAAATAAATGGCTAATCTGAACATCTAGTAGCAAATGATACAGTTGCATGACTTGAACCAGTCAAAGGGTAGGTAAGAGAAAGGCTTCGGAGAACTTAATGCAGCTACTTGTGCATTTAGGCAACAATATTTGGTGGCCAGAACAAACAGGAACTGAATTTGGCCTTGGATAAATCAATTGCCGGACTTCTTTGTGGGGAGAGTCCTGGGTCAGGGTCAGTCTGGATTGCTTGGCTGAAAGAGGAGGTGGGTGCGCATGTGAAGGTCCCGCAGCCGTGAACTGAAAACTGGCACGATGCATTAGGTGAAAATATGTTTGCTGATGGCAATTCTAATACTGCACAAGATACAAGTTTGGTTGTTGGTTTTTTGTTGTGGTTTTTTTTTTTTTTTTTTTGGGAAGGGTTGTGGAAATGGTGGGCAAGTCAAGTGTCAACACATTTCTAAACGAAAGCTCATCCTGTAATTGCAGGTTCCCAGAAGATCCTCCGAACTGAACTTCCCTGTATCAGAGCACGCGTTTGTGCTACAGTCTGGGGGGCTTCTGTGGGCTGGCGTTGGGGGGATTGCCTTTTCCGAGCGAATCGGTGTGTAATATGTTGTGGCTCTGCCGGTTTCAGTGTTGCGCTGAGCAGCCGGAGCCATCCTTAGTAAGTCATCTGGCCTAGCTTCGCTGTGACACTCACTGTGGATTTTGCCATGATCACGAGCTCTTCCCGCAGCATTAAAGCTATGTGTGCTGGGGGATATTCTGCCGTGACATGCACAGAGAGGGAGGAAGGGCTGATCTAATACCTGCATTATCAGTGGTTTACCTTCAGTGTCCTTCTGGAGCAAAGCTGACTTAGGAGCAGCAGCTTGCCTCGACACTTCCATGTGGTGCAGCGCTGTACGGGAGCTTGCAGTGTGCTTCAGTATTCTGCGGTGGTTGTGATTTTATTTTTTGGTTTTTGATTTTGAGTCATCCTGTTACTTTACATGGTCACAAGTCGGAAGGATTGGTAGACATCTCTGCTGCAGGTAGCTTGGGGCTGACAGTGTGTTGGGAGGTGGCTGTGGTGGCCCTGGCTGAGTTAGATGCTCTGGCACGATGGGTCAGGTGGAAGTCTCCGTTTGCTTTAGAAATGGCCGGTGGAGGTGGTTGTTGGTGTGACTGAGGTTTGTCAGTGCCACTCAGTCTGGTTCTGGTGGCACTCAGAGGTGACACAGGCACCCTTTATTTACTTGATCTAGAAAATGGCACTCTGGTTCCCTCTGGACCGTGCGTGGCAGGCATGGCTTGCCCTGACCTGCGCTCCTGGGGAACCATGTTCGCTTCCTGCTGGGCACCCCTTGAAGTGGCTGGAAACAGGTCTGCAGCCTGCTGCTTTAGCAGGCAGAGCTGGCCCGGGACCTGGCCATGTGCCCGCAGGTGCCTCTCTCCACTCCTGACTTGTTCCCCAAAGTGGCCCTGGCTTCTGGTGGGGCCCGGGAGAGGCATCCCTGGTGGAAAGAGCATGGTGGAGGAGAAGCATCTCTGGTGCTCCACAGCGTTACTTGTTTGGTCTCTGGCAGGCTTTGCAGAGATGCCTTGGTGATGGTGAGAGCGATGGCCAGGGGGACAGTGGGAGAGAGGGGAGCTCAGATGGGGCTTGAACCTCACGTGTCCTTGACACACGAGGCAGAGTTAAACCGTGACTGGGAAGCTGGGTGGGGGGTTGGAAAGGTGCTGCGTGTCCTTCCTGCTGGGCGCCAGTGCCGCCAGAGGGGCTGTGGGAGCACAGTGTTGCTCTGCTTTTGCCTGCCCAGGTACAGGGGTGCAGCCCCCCGGGCTCGGGGGGTGGTGGGAGGACGCGGGGTCCGTCCCGAGCTCTCTGCTGAACACGTTTTTCCAGCTGAGCAGCGGCGTGTGCTGTGCTCCTGCAGAGTGACTCTGCAGTCTGCAGGGCATGGCTGCGTGCTGGAAGGGATCCGCCAGCAAGAGGGAGGGTGCAGGGGGCTGCTTATCTCTTCTCCTCCTTTCCTGGTAGTCATTTGACTTTTTTGACTTGCCTGCCGGATGCGTGCGTGGAGAGAACAGAGAGTTTTCAGGGCTAGATAAGTTAGGTTTTAAAGAAGTCTGAAACACTGAGAAAAGAGGTGAGTTTTTCCTGACTGAATATGTGGGGAAACAAGTATGAAATTGGAAAAGCCACAAAAATGAGGAAAGGGTAGTAGAGTTTTGTTGACGGGAAAGTAAGAGAAAAGGTGTGTGTGGAGATTGGTGTCTTACCTGCCTGGTAACTCGGGGGTGCTGCCAGGAGGTGGGTATGTTGCTAAATACTCAGCACTGTCTCTGAGCAGATTATTTGTAGTATATATTCAGCTTTCACTCTAAATTCACTCCGTGTTTTGGTTTGGTTGGTTTTTTTTTTGGTTTTTTTTTTTTTTCCCTTTATAACTGTGCTTTTGAAAGCTTCTGGTCAGTGGTACAAATGAATGATTGTTAATTTACCAAATGTTAGTTACCAAACTATCTGGTTTGTGCACTTACACGTGATGAAGCTAGTGATGGAATGAATTAGTGAGAACTTACGGCTAATAAGCAATACTCAAATGTTTGATAAGCCAACATTCACTTCATTTCAAACTACAGGAAATTAATTTCTTAGATTCTCCAAGGTCAGATCTTTCTTTTTTTTTTTTTTAATTCTGCAAAAGAAACACTGAATTTATTCCTGCAAGACACTCTCACTACAATAGTTTTATACCTTTACTGTAGCCCTTCCAAATAGTTACAAAGTCAACGTACCTCAGGAGCAATGTCTGTTTATGTTGGCTCTCCTGGCCTTGCAGAGCAAAGCTACTGAAAATAAAGACTTGACCATAATAACAAATAGAAATGCTCTTTGCCTCATCTAGCACAAAAAAATATATTTAAAGGAGTGACTGAAGCTCTTTGCCCTACCTGTGTACGTCCAGATAGGCTCCTGTTGGCAAGTCAGCTACAAGGCTGTGCAAGGGGGCAAGCAAAGGGAAAACCAGCAAAGAGTTAAGTGTGAAGAGGGACACCAGTATGCATGGTGCTGAGAAATGATGTGATCATAGCAGCAGATACTGAAATGTGGAGAAATGCATCCCAAAAATGTTGTTGGGGGTTGTACTCTGACTGAAATAGAAGCGATAGGATGTTTGTGCATGAGATCCCACCCAGCAAGACAGAAAAGCGAATCACAGAGGTGTCTCCACCATGTGCTCAGATGACAAAGCATGAGACTTTGTTGGCTGTAATCATATTAAATTTCACTTCCCAACTCCCAGCTAAACCTTGAGAGCTCGGGGAATACCTAATATGATCTAATGCATCTTCCGAGTGCTCAGAAATCCTCTGCTGCTGCAGAGGGTCTTTCACTGAGCTGAACAAAAGGGGAACTTACTTCTTTTGGCTTCCTAATTTCAGGTGAACTCTTCTAGCTACCCTTTTCTTAACCGGAGAGTGACAGATGTGACATTTGTGTGCTGTGCAGGGAGGAATTTGCTGTAAGTGACCCACCCTTTTTAAAATGTGAAATTAAACCTGTAAGTACAACTGTGAAGATGATTTGGAAGAGAGGTGGCAGATTACAGGCAGACAACAGGCAGACAACACTCTTAACTTCAGTTGGAGCTGAAATCTGAGTTGATCTAATTAACAGCAGAGAAGTGGAACCAAGCGAAGATGGAGTTTGGAGGGTGATTGGAGAAGCTGTGTGTTTGATTAAAACCAACCCGATAGCCTGGACTGGAGGGGGGAGCATCTCAGACTGTGAGTCTGATGATTTCTAATTCAGTTAAGAGATTTAATTATGTTGTCTTCACTGTGCTGCCTTGTGTATCTTACAGACCCCCTGCTTGGCCCTCTGCCCACAGCCCTAAGGTGGAGAGCCTTGCAATTTTCAGTTCCTGTGGTTTTCACAGGGGTTTATGGCATCCCTGCCTGATGTTACGAGGCATACCTGTGATAATGGTGCTCTTGAGAAGGTAGGGGGGATTGTCTTTCATGGAGGGGCTGGATTTCTGGCTACAGTAATGGATTCTCCTCTGTAGGGAGAAGGATCCATCTTGCTCATTCCTCATTGAGCTGTCCTTAAGCAAAGCTTTACTGTGGTGTCTGGGACTGCCTGCCCTTGATGTGCACACAGAGTGCGTTGCAGAGCGGTGTGCGATAACCCTGTCGGAGAGAAACCCTGTCCCGTATTGGTTTCCACAGCGTGGGATCCAGTTGGCTTCTGGGCCTCACCAAAATGAGTCTTGTGTTTCAACAAGAGTCTCTGAGGCACGTTAATTTTGCTTCATCATGCCTGAAATTTTACTGCCTGTTCAATATCCAGTAGCTTAAAGAACAATTTGGGGAGGGTGACTGTGATCACGTAGGGTTAGTCTCCTGGAAGGCTGGAGACTTCCAGTGGTGTCACTTCAGGCTTACTGGTGATTAAAGGATGTGAGGCAGAGAGCTGGGTCACCAGCGGCTTCATGGGAACAGTAATCAAGCACCTTTAATGTGCCTTCTACTTTCTCTGCAGCTTTGTGAATAGGAGTGTTGGGACTCATGTTTGGAGCCGCAGCGCTTTGCTGCTTCATTTTGGAGATGGGGGGGGGAAGGGGTTAATGGGAGAGAACACCCAGTGTTTGTTCTCTCTAGTGCAAGCACTGATAAGTGGATGGGAGAAAAAACAGCCGTGACCTTACAGTTATTCCTTGTGTGCCTGCGCATATGTAAGTGTTGGATTTGCAGGACTGTCTGTTTGGAGAGCTCTCATTTTTTTCTGGTCAGGCTGACCAGATGCATTCCGCAGAACACTGTTGGTATCTCTGGTGCCTGGAGAAGAGACCTGGACCTTCTTCCAAGTGGATCTCTGAAAGGGGCTTTTGCTGGGCACAGTGTCGGTCCCACTGGTGACTGTGTGTTCAGCCAGGGTCGCAGCCCTGCGCGGTCAGCTCTGCTCCCCCTCTGTCCAGAAGAGACTGAACATCGTCATTAAGGTACTAATTTAGTTTAGTGTGTGGTGTGAAGTTAAAGCTAGGGAACTATCTCAGACATAATGCTCTGATTTTGGAGTAGGTGGGTTTTTTTTCAAGGGTTGTTCCTCTTTCAGCTTGGTGATACTGGAAGTCTTCATCCCCTTTTGACTACGTGTACTTAACATGGACACCCCAGCTGAGCTTCAACAAAACCACAGTCGTTTATACACTGAAAACTTCTTTCAAGCATTTGTTTCCATGTGGTTTGTGGGAAATGGATGTCAGAGCTCACACTGGCTGCAGCTCTTCAGCCAGTGTAGGTGATGGGGGTGTCTGAGATTGAACCAAGCCTCTCCTCTGGATGGAGAGCAGAAAACCACTTACTGGGTGGGGTCCAATTGTCTGGATGCCCTTGCAGAGAAACGGATTTGGGAGCTGATAAATGCTTCTGTAGCTTTTTATCTTTTTCTTGCACAGACCTTATTGGTGTCTTAGGATGTAACCAGCATCAGATCAGGGTTGATCCATCTGTCTCAAGCTTCAGCTTCTCTTTGAGGGGGTAAAGATACTACTTATTACAGTAGCCAAGCTTTGTTAAGAGGCATGGGAAGTGTTTGCCCAGACCTGGCAGCTGGGGAGGGTTGGGAAGATCTGGGTGGCTGAGAGCTGGACCCTCCCCGAGCCTGCTCGGCAGGTAACGAAGGAGGGGAGCAGGAAGCAAGCAAGATCTCAGGAGGGGCTTAATTGGCCATGCTAATCTTTGGGTTTGGGGTTTCTTGCTTTGCTGCTTTTTCCTAACAGACCTCACCCCCTTCTCTGCTGAGTGTTGCTTTGAAGAGGCCTGTAACTGTCTTGGGAACCTGTGCAGGCACTGCCTTGGCCTCTGAGCAGGAGCCAGGTGATAGAGATTTGAGCTGAAATGTTGCCTGGGGACGGAGAAAAGATTCAAGCAGCACTGGTCTCTTTGCAGCAGATGCTGGACTATGTAATTTGGACCTCTTCCCTGCCTGTGCTGTTTGCACTGGAAGGATTGCCATTGTAGCCAGAGGAGCAGAACTGAATCGTCCCCGCCGGGCGGCAGGTCAGGTTAGGAGGAGAGATCCCCAGCAATCCTGCCGTCTGCCAGCATTTCCCTTCCCTGTCCCTCTCCTGGGCAGCCAGCACAGCCCTCCAGCTTTTGAGCCATCACGACCAAGTTCTGGTCACGTCTCTGCTGCTGAGTCCCCGTGTGACCTTGGAGAGGTCATTTTTTTTGCTGACGTCCAAGTCTTTGTCTGCGAAATGTGGAGGATGATTTAGTTACAACTTCGTGGGTCGAATGCCAGAACAAGTCAGCTGGTGTCTTCCTGTAGTAGTGGCGGTATGGATGAACCCTGTGTCGTGCTGGGAACGGCTGAGGAGCTTGCTATCATGTATACTTGTACCTGTGCATGCAGAGGAGCAGCCCTCACTCAGCACAGCGGTGCAGTGGTACCAGTCAGTGTGCTTTGGTGACTGACAGGTGACATAAAGTGCACTGAGGTCTTTTCCCCCCCCCCCACCAAGTTTGGGGAGCAGAAGGGTAATCGCAGGCGGTGAGGTTCAGGGAGCTGGTTCTTGCTGGTGCGGAGCCTGCGGCCATGCTGCCCCTCTTGGCAGTTACGGCTGTGGGTTGCTGTAATAACGAGTCAGCATTTCTCTTGCGTCAGGGCTAATGAGCTGCTCTTCAGCCACTGCCTCCCGGGCCCTGCTGGGAAGAAGCAGCATCGGTGGCAGAAGAGGAGTGCTGGCAGCAGGGGGGGCTGGGGACAGCAGCGGGTGGCGGAGGTCCCTTCCCAGCTGTAGCTCCCGAGCAGGGAGAAGGCAGGCTTCCTGTAAGGGTGTTTGGATTTGGCGCTGAAGCGTGGCTGGTAGAGGGCCTGATTGTGCTTCTGCAGTGAGGGGAGGAGCAGTGGAAGGGAGATGTGGGCTTGTAAATGGGGTGGCTTTTCTGGATCTGTCCCAGATACCTGAATAGCAGCCCTGGCCAGATAACCCCTGAGGGGTGGGGTACGTGTGTGGATGCATCAGCTTTTCTCTTCAGATGCCCCATTTTAGCATACGATCTCCTCTTGTGTTTAAAAATATCATCAGGCAAAAATTGGGATTCGGTATGCATCCCCCAGTACCACCTGAAATAAGGATGACTGCCCTCAATTTGGTTATGCCTCCTGGGCTTTTTGTGCAGCAGCTATGGGTATCGGTGTTCAGAGCAAGCACCTCTGTTCCGTGTCTGCACCCTCATGTGACAGTCCCGAAAGAGTTGCTCAAAGGGGATGCTCTGTGCCAGTCCTGGCATCCTGCCGGCTGCAACACATCCTTGACCTCCTCCTGCTTGCTCCTTCCTCCACCCCCCTTGGCTGATAACAGGGAGATTCATGGAATGTGTTTTCTGCTGAGATGTTGTAGGCTGTATGGATAATGTACAGAGCTGAGTAGGATGGTAAAGAGCTTGGGAAATACCTGGCTTGGCAGAAACTGGTGCTACAATGAAGAAGAGATCACTGGTGCCTGTGGTAATTATAATCCCTCTGTTTAGACACCAATTATTTCTCATTTTGGGTTCGTGCTATGAAACAAAGTGTCTGCATGCAGGAAGGGGAAGGAAATGTGAGACCACAGGGCCTAAATTTCATGGGTCTTCCTTGCTTGCATCGCGATATTATTATTTTTCGCTCCTTCCCGTTTGCCTGCCTGGGGGCTGTTTTGTATCAGCCCAGTCTGGATTTGGCTGGGAGATGAGGTGCAGGCAGAGGCAGAGCTGCCCGGTTCCCATGTGGGGAGTGCCCACTGCTGGGCAGGTGCCCCATGAGATGGTGGAGAGCTGCTGTGGAGCATTGTCCTCTGCAGCCTCTGGCCTGCATCGGGATACCGAGCATTGGGGTCCCTTGGGGAGAGGCCAGTGGGAAAGTGGTGTGTGTGGTGGGAGGAATCAGTGGGGCTGGTTTGCTGGCTTTGGCTCTCTGTGTTGGGACTTTGCTTGAGCAAAATCCCAGCCTGGTCTCTGTGGCTGGGTGCTTTTTGTTTGATTTTTTTTTTTTTTTTTTTTTTTTTTTTTTTAAAACCTCAGGAGCACTGGGAAGGGAGCTAAACTGGACAGGTAGCCTCAGTCCTGCAGTATGCTAGACGGGCTCTTGGGCATTTATCTTTGCCCTGCCAGCCACACATGTTTCAGTCTCCTTCCCCACCATGGCTTTCTTGGGAAAAGAAAGTGCTGCCTAATTTAGACTTCCCTTGGGCACTGCAGGTGCTGCCCTTAATTGGCAGGCTAATTTCTAATCTAGTCACTTGTGCTTGCAAGGGAAGAAGGGGTCCCAAAGGGTCATTATGCCTGGCAGTCCCTGACCAGCCCTGCCTCATATGTGTCCTCCCAGCAACCCTGTTTTTCAGAAGAGCAAGTCCTGCAGACTGATTGTTCTGTGCTCGTTTTCAGCAGTGAGGACAGGCCTGCAAGCCCAGTGCTCTGTGTCTCTGCTCTAGAGAGCTTGGAGTCAAATCTGCTTTAATGGTAGGTGTGATGAGTTGGACAGGCTCAGCCTCTCCCAGACAAGAGGGCTGAGGACTGGAGGCAAGTGTCCTTCCTTGACAGAAGGTGCACTGGCAAACCTTTCGAGGTGAATGTGAGCAATATCTGCCCCTGGCCATCATCATCTGTGGTCCTTGCTTTCTACTGACCTAAGCCACTGAGGAGTTTCCACTGCTTTTCTAGTAAATGTGGTGGCAGATCTGTTACCGAGTTGTTGTGGTTTCTAGAAGTGGGGTAGGCTGGACCTCTCGTGGCTGGCTGGTTCTGCAGATGGCCAGCCAGGCTGTGGCTTGCACTTGACAGAGCTGGTAGGACGGTCTAGCAGGAATGCGAACTGGGTAACTGCTCCTGGCAGGGGTATAGTAAGGGGAATGGTTATCAAGGCCTGTAGTTCTTGGCTGGCACAAAGGAATTCCTTTTTTCAGCCATTGTAGTATTATTACTATTATTATTTAAATTTTGAGGGGGTTTGGTAATAGCCATTACAGCTAGCTGCTCTAAACAGGTGCAATATTCGTTAAGCAGTGCTTCTCCCTTGTTCGTCTGCGGAGAAGCTGTCTGGGAGTTACCCAAGTAGGGAAACACAGAAATTGCCTCTTGTTTGGGCCCTGTTAGATCAAAATACAGAGTGTTTCTACTCACTGTTGTCAGAGCCTGACCTCGTCAGCGACCATCGCAGAAATACAAGATATTTAGAGGCGCCTGGGTGATGTGCTGCTGGAGGTTTGCAGTAGAACACACAGTCTGCAAAGGATCCAGGATTGGAGGATTTTATTGATATGTTGGTTTTTCCTTGGGATCATACCTTCAATGTGGCCGCAGACCATAACTGTGCGTAATGTCAGAGAGAACTGTGAATTTTTTTTTTTTTTTTCATACTTGCTTCTGCTGCTCATATGTTGGATGAAGGCATCCCTGCTGAGGATGCCTTGAACACAATGCACTGTCAATAGGAGCTCTTTGATAGAGGCGTGTTTTTGCTGTTTCTGCATTGGTTGAGCCCAGGCCAGAGAGCATTGCCCTGTCCAAGGGGTAGTCCTTGCTGCAACTTTTGTGACTTTTCAGCTGAATGTGTGTTTCGGGCAGCTGATAAGCAGGAGCCAGGGGCCTGCCCCTGTCCTAGGAGGACCTTGGCTCGCTGGCAGCCTCCCTTCCCCCTCTTCCAAATTCCTTGAATAAAACAGTGTGTTGTGCTCTCAAAAGTGGTGTTTTCATAGTTTTTCAGGGAGCCTTTATCGACAGGATTTCTCCACACATGCTGTCCTGTGTGCTCCACAAAAGAATGAATTTTTCATCTGATCCTCCCCAGCTACTTTGGTGAATGTCTCCCTCCAGCAATAAATAGGGTCCATCAGTTAGAGGTACAGGACCTTCTCCTGAAAGAGCTTGGGGGCTGGGAAGGTTGAGTAATCTGTTTTGGGATCTGAAACCCTCTAGATTCCAGCAGCTCTGCGCAGCAGACTGTGCTTGCTGGCAGAGCCACCTGAGATGGGAAGGTGAAAGCATTCCCTCAGGGTCATGCGTTGTGCCATGCCACTGGGCGCCCATTCAGGTGATGGGTGCGTGCTTCTGGCTGCCCGTTCTATGGAATAGGTGCTGTGTTGGAGCCAGGCACAGCTGTTGATGTCCCTTGTGGCTATGAAAACTAAGAACCATCAGGAAAACGCCCGTTTTGCTTTTTGCTTTGGCTGCCACCTGCGCTCCCCAGCTGGTCACCATGTTAGGTGTTCTCTGTACAGGTTTCCAATTGATAATGCTGGCCAGGGGGAGTGTGGGGGTGCCATCAACTACCTCATCGTGTGGAGCTTTGTACATCTCACGAGCTTTTTATTCATCACCACTGTCTGTTAGAAGCCAATGTAGAAGGTTATTTATGAGAGCAATACATTGAGGTAAACACAGACTCCTTCAAAATCTTTCCCACAACAAGTGGTTGAATTGAGGTGGCTTCCAAGCTGGATTGATGTTTAACTTGGGATACTAAGAAAATACTTCCTCTGTTTAGCTAAAGCAAACAAATCAAGAGAGGAGGGACCTTTTAAATATGATTCGCACTCCAGCTGCAACCAATACTAATTTTTTTCTTTTTTTTTTTTCTTCCACAGATATATTTCCAACTGACAGCCAGTCTGGTATGTACTAATTAAAAATGGAGTTCTTCAAACGTCCCTCTCCCATGCCTTCCCTGCACTTCTCTTTCTGAAGAGTCAGCACGAACCAGATTTAGAAGACTGGTACAGGAATATGCAACAGACAGACATTAATTCAAAAAAAAAAAAACCAAACCAACAACCAAACCAAAACAAAAAACCCCAAAACTCCAAAACACCCAAAATCCCAAACAAAACAAAAAAAACCTCAAAGAAACAACCAAACAAAAAAGCTCCTCTAATATTTGGCCATTCCTTCATGTCAGTGACATGTTTTATGCTTTCATTTAGTGATGACTGCAACTGCTGGAAGGTTACTTTCCTCCCATACATTGTATCATGACAAAATTGGGTGTCCAGGGTGAAAGAGTTTGGGAAGTTGTAGGACTTGATCATCAAACATAACTGAAAACATTGATTTGTCAAGATGCAAATGTAACTCAGAACTGCTGCTGTTAGTCTGTATGTTAGTTGTATACAGCTTGATGTGTCCATGACCCTGAAGATGTATATTGGAATTTGTAATACTTTGAAAATATGCAGACTTCACCCTTGGCTTGTTTAGCCTGTTGTTGCTGCTGAGTGTCGCTGTTAATGACAACCGAGATACACACTGCGTTGCCGTCAGTGCAAGACCAGTGAAAACTTCCTGGCCCCAGTGGTGCATGCAGCCTTGCCAGGAGGGACCCTTTAGAAGTGAACTGGGGTCCTAGGGAGGGAGGGGAGGCTGCTCTGGACATAGGTCCCAAACCAGGAAGGGGATGTAGTTTTAAAAGCAAGTATTGATTATCTCAATTCTTGCCTCTCCCAAAGGAGCTCTTCATCCAGGTTGATGTTGTTGAAGTGCCAAGACTGAAGGAAAGGTTTGTGTTTTACCCAGTGGTACCATGACCAGACAGTGAGATCCTGTTGTCTCAAAGCTGTAGTGCCTTGTGGAGATGTCCCATAGCAAAGGCACTGGGAATAGGGGTCAGTGCCTGGCTTGGCCTTGTGCAACCTTGGACACATCACTATGTCCACCTCCTGCTGGCATCTTTGGCTTTTGGGATCACATTTCCCCAGTTCACGTGATAGCGTGAGGATAAATTGCTGCTGATTGTGGAGGCATTATGCGATCAGGATTTGGAAGTGTGGAAATCAACTCCATTGTCTTAAAGTTGACTTCAGTAAAAATAACTCACCAGTTTGGAGCGGTGTGGTGTAACATTGGAGACAGTGTAATTTGACTTCATGAACTGGACAAAGGGCTGGAAGTTGTGCATGTGTATGTGTTTCCAGAGCTCTAGCCAGCTAACGAGGCTGTGGTATGTAACTGGATCCACTGGAGTGTTGCAGAAGATGCCTCTATAGGTGTTGGAGAAGTAACCCAAGTAGTAACCCAGCCAGTTTGTAAGTTTTCCGTTATTTTCTTGTTTTCAGAACATGTATGAGAGTAAAGTATTAAGACTGGTTTTGAAGGAGCAAAGGTGTATTTCCATATATTGAGCTTGTAAGAGGCTTTTCTCCACTGTGCTGAAGATCTGCCTTCATCAGGTGTTGTGTTTTGTCTGCCTGTGCTGCAGACTCAGAGATGTCCTTTGGTTGGCACAACTCCATCCTCTGCTCTCCATCCAACTGGTTGGGGACCTTCACAGCTGCCTCCAGGGTGGGGTGTGAGTGTGTGTCTGCAGCAGATAGCGTTTCACTAAGTGCATATTACATGTCAGTAGTGTTGCAGAAAACATTACCTACAGAGCTTGGGGTTTTGTTTGTTTTTTTGTTGTTTTTAACAATTTTATGTTTGTAAGGAGATAAGTGAAAGCTTAAACAGGATTCCTCTTAATGATAGCTACACCGGACACTGCACGGTCCTTTCTCATTCCTTCTCCTGAAAAGCCTTAAAGCTGGTGCCATGTGTTTTCTTCCCATGTACTAAGCTTACCTGGAAGCCCTGGTATCTCAAACCACAGTGAAGTGTGAATGCATGAGGTGAAGGCAGGGTAGCACCACTGGCGGGGGGGCAGTAGGCTTGCCTGGAGCATACCTGCTCCCAGCACCCGAGTTGTTGTGCACTCCTGAGGCTGTTGGGTTTGACTCCCTCGCCTCCCTTTTGTTGCTGAGGTTGTTCAACGAGTCAATTTGCTCAGGTCTGTTACTGCAAATCACCAGGACTCCTGTATCTGTCAGTGCCTATTTTTTTAAGGTTAATCTTGTGAGGCCAGGTGGGTCTGTATGGCTGGTTTCCCCTCTTGATGAGAAGTCCGTTGTTCTTCCGCCCAAGGAATTGGTTAGCATAGTGACAGAGGATGCTGAGTTGCCATAACAGAGTTGGAACTTGCATAGGTGGGGAGCCTGAGCCAAAAATCAGCCATTTTGTACGCACAGTAGCTGTAGCGTGCCCCAAAGCATGTTCCTGCTTGTTAGTGTATGGATGCTGGAGGCGTTCTGCCCTCAGCCTGGTGTCACGTGCAAGCGCTATGGAGGTGGAAGGGCAGCAGTGTTTGCGTCCCAGTTACCTAACAGCGTTTGGAAATAAAGCTGCTCTTGGAGAGAGGTGACTGACTTTTCCTCTCTAACACAGCAGTTCCTCGGTCCTTCACTCTTCCACATCCAGTGACTAGGATTCAGCAGCTGTAGGGTGCTTTTCAGAAGAAGCCACTTCAAACCTTGTGATCTGGAGCTCAGGTGGGAAGCTGAGAGACTTCAACACTCTTGAGAGATGTGAGTCTGGGCTTGGTGGTGTGGTGGCAGAGCAGAGAGACAGACTCTCATGTTCCCCACTTCTGCTGTTAGAGGAAGGCTGTGAGGGCACATCTGTACCAGGACCTCTGTGGACATGTTGGCCGTGAACACCTAACCCCTCTGTGAGGCTGCCGGTGCTGTCCATCTGCCAGGACTTACTGCTGCATGGGGTGGTGAAGTTTGCCTGCTATTTAAGGAAATACTTTTTTTTTTTTTAATTATTTTTTTGCTTTAAATGGATCTAGCTTCGTGTGCTGTTCCTGTGTCCTCCTGGTATCATATACTGCAGCCAGCCCTCTTCCTCTCAGCGGTGGGGGATCCCAGCCTTTTTAGTCTCGCCTCGTAAGGGGCTGCCTCTGGGTGATTCAGTTGCTTTTCTCTGTGCATCTGTAACATGGCTTGAAATGCGGAGACCAGAGTTGACTGCAGGGTGCAGTTGTGGATGTGCTGGTGTTAAACACAGCAACAAGTGATGCTCTGTCTTGGTCTCACTACTCTTGATGATTTTATTTTTCTTTTTTCATCTTCTGCACTCTGAGCTGATCATTTTGGAGAATTGTCAGCAGTGACGAGATATCTTTTGTGAGTTATAAATGCCACTTTGAATTAAACATTGTGAAGTTTTCCATAAAGAGATGTGGGTGATGCTCCCACTGCAAGGAAGTGATTTTTAATCCTTTATAAAAAGAAGAGGAGGGGAGATGGATCTTGAAATTAAGAGGGGAAGTGCTGTGTTGCGCTCTTTTGTAGCTGGTTGTTCCTGATTCCTTTGGGAAGGCTCGCTTTGATTTTAGGGTGTTTTTATTCTTATGCCATCTATTGAGGCAGGGGAGGCAGCCACCTGTAGCACTGGAATTACCTGGATTGGAGAGAGTGGTTTATGCAGCAGGATCCACATGGTGGAAGGAAGGAAATTGGCAGCATTTGTTATATCAAAGATATTAAGAAAAATCTTGAATTTCACTGCATCTGGCTTACGGTGGGGGGCGTAAGTGAGGATGTTCTGTCTTGTGCTTGGAGAGCATGCCCTGAAATCAACTGAGATGAGGTACAGTAATCCTTAAGTCGGGGGAAAAAAAAAAAGGAGCCTTTCTGCCTACTCTCAAAGATTGCAAGGATATTTGGCTGCCTTGTTGTCACGGTTTTAATGCTCTGGATTTGCCAATGGGAGGAAGCCCCCATACCCATGCTTCGTTTAATCCAGGTGGCTACGGGACTGTAGGATTTCTTCAGCTCATTTCTGGAGACACCCTGTTTAGTGGGTGACCTAGATCTGGCCTGTTCAAATTCCTGGGAATGTTTGCTGCACCTGGTCCTACCACTAAATTGCTACTGCTTTCTCCCATCCCAAGAGACGGGGCTGTATTTCTGCCTGGTGGTGGCTTTGTCTTCCTGGGCCACGCAAGCTAAGCTGCTGCTCTGTGTTCTTTTATTATACGCGGTCAGGGAGGCAGGTTTGCAGCTGACCTGGTGCAGGCGTCGAGGATGAGGTCTAGTGGTCGCTTTGCAAGTGGCCACTGCACAGGGGACACACTGGTCCTCTGGAGATCCCTGTGCAGGAGTAGCCAAAGTTGGGTACGGGAATCACAGCAGGGAAGAACTAAGAATGATGTTATTTAAATTACATCACAGTTTCCTTTCTAGAAACCCACTCTCTGCCTCTCTTCTTTGAGATGATAGGTTTTCCAGAGGCGAGTTTTGCAGAGTTTGCACCTTTGCCTTGTATGACCCCTCGCCCCGCTCTGCTGGTGCAGATGGTGGAAGCCGCGCAGTCCTCTCCTAGACAGCGCGAACGTGGGGAGCAGGAGCAGGAGGGTCTCGCGGCAGGCGCTTGGCTCTCAATTCCCGTCGCTTCATTGTTAAATATTTACAGTGAGATGTACCAGATGCTTCCCAGGAAGGGTTTTGTCAGCTTCCAAGTCCCCAGATGCAGCTGCAGAAGAGGCTGACAGCCATTAAAGGGATCGCATCAGTGTGATGCTCTGGGTTCGGCAACGATGCGGTGACTTCTTCTCGCTTGTGCTACGGGCACTGCTGGTTGTGCTGTCTCATCGGCTGCAGCAGGATGCAGGCAGAGAGCACCCCTCTGCTGATGACAAGAGATTAATGATGTCTGGTCCTCAGGCTTTTTTTTTTTTTCCCTTTGAAGCTCTTCCACTGCGGTGGGAGGGTTAGCAGGTGATGCTCTTGGCTTTTGTTGCTGCACACCATTTTTCGGGGACCTTTTCTCTGTGGCGGTGTCACGCGTGTGTGACTGCTGCACGGCTGCCTTTGGTCCCTCTCTGTTCTCAGCATGGCCATGTCTGTCCCATTCACCCAACCGCCCTGCGGCAAGAGAGGGGTGAGCTGATCCAGGAGAGGCAAACTCCTGCCACCAACTCTGACCATTGCCAGCCCTGGGTGTGCAGAGGCCAGCAGCTGGAGTGTCGCTGCTAAATGCCACCCCTGCACTGGTCACACTGGTCACGTTCCCAATGTGCCTCCTGTTTTCAAGATAAGGTCCAGGACCTTGGGCTGGGCCCTGTTTGTTGCTCTTGGTGCTTATCAGCTTTGGCCGCTGACAAGGTGACCTGCTGCACAGCACTGGGGATGGGGAGGGAAGGTCCCCCCAGCCAGAGCTGCACACTGATCTGCCCCCCCCACCCCTGGACAGCCTGTGCATGTGCATCCACACCGGGCTCGCTCCTGTGCCAGGCATCCCTGTCTTGGTGTAACACACCTCCTGGCTGGATGAGGGACTTCCCATGGAGGTAGGATCTCTGGAGGTGGTAGGTCAGCTTTTCGAAGGGGGGGGCGGGGAGGGCCGGGCTCGCTAGGTCATCGTTTTTCTGACTAAATATAGTTGCCCGTGCTTTCATAAGGCCAGGATTTTTGCATCACGTGACTCTCTTATCCCTCCCGGCCGGCAGTCGGTCAGAGTAGGGATCGTGTGTCTGAATGGGTAATAATTAACTGTTAACTAGCTTTTCATTAGAGCCTGGCAGAACAGGCAGAGCAGTGCAGGAGAAGTAAGCAGGAGTGGAGGAGACTGCTCCCGGTCCCTCCTGGAGGGCGGACACCCCCCCTTTTAATTTGCAAATCAGTTGCCCCCAAAGGTGAGTGGGTTGGGTTTGGTTTCTTTTGCTGTGTTTTATAAGGAGTCGCGAGTCCTACCATGCCTTGTGTGTCTGTTCTTGCTCTCCTGTAGTTCCCGCTCATGTCATCCCTCCCTCTCCCCCACCGCTGATTTTTTATTTTTTTTTTTAGGTCATGAACTATCAGCTGGTCTCTGAGCCGGCTTGGAGGAGAGCCTGACCCTCCAGCTCCTCCGCAATTTGGCCTGCCTGCATGCCCCCGGGCCCCTGCAGCCTTGCCTCGGGTGCCCTCCTCTCCCCACGCCGAGGTGTCCTTGCTGCGCTTCGCCGCCCTCAGCAGCAGCTGGATCAACTTGCGCCTTTTCTCAGGGGCCTCAGCCTGCCCGTGAGGGACTGACGCGGCATTTGCTCTGCAGCCCTGCTGGCTTTTCCAGCCCCCCTCCCTGAACCGTTTAATGCGATGGATAGTATTTGCAGATGTCCTTGGAGGCTTTTCCATGATGGCAGAGGAATTGATGTTTAAATGCTCTGTGAGACAGAGACTTGTCTGCACCGGACAAGCCGGGTCAGGCACTGGTGCTGGAGAAGCCTCTCCCGCAGGGGTGGCGGGGTGATGGCTGCCTTTCTCCCTGCCTGGGTAGAGCAGGGTGGCTCAGCAACCGTGCGCGCCTGAGCCAGCCCAGTTCCCTGGTTTTGACAGTTTCTGGAGTCTGCTCAGCTGGGTGACCTTGGCTGCATCCCCAGTGTGATGCTTTCTGGGGTCTGGGAACCACTGGCTTTCCTAGCAGAGACCCCCTTAGTTTAGGGCTCGGTTTTCCTTAGAGAATAGGGGGGGTCCCTGTGCCGTCTTGTTCTGCTTGAGCCTGGCATCTCAGGATTCAGTGCAGTGCATGATCGTGTGTCAAAAGTTTCCTAGAAGCCCTCTTCGGGGAAGAGCATTGCTTGAAAAGGCGGTGGAAAGATGTCGGTCGCCCTTGAGAGAGTTCATTTGCTGGCTATTACTAGTAGCCATCTGTGCCAGGAAGAGTCCGCGGTGCCCTCGCTGTTGCTGTTAATGTTAGAAATGCCCGTTGGCATTTCTTAACCTGCTTCTTCCAGAGTGTAGCTTGGCCACAATTTGAAGAGATTTTGTCTTGGACTGGGAGGTTACAGGGAGGAGGTTTATGTGTCTTTGGTAAGTCCAGACCCTTACTGCCCCTCATCTGCCCTGGAAGTAAAAGTCAGACCCTGCAGATAACGTGTGTAGAGCTTGTAACAGTTAAGTGCGTTTAAAAAGCAATACTGTTCTTTAGCTCCCTGTGACCAGGGCCTTGTTACAGCTGGTGCCCCTGGTTGCTCTGCAGGTCTGCGCTGCCTGCAGGGTGCTGTCCGCGGAGAGACAGGCTCTGCAAGTGTCCTGAGCTGTGTTACCTCCCCCTGCTCTGGGGATGTCTTGGGAGTGTCACCTGAGGGATGTTGGGGCTTGCAGAGCTGGGAATATAGCTCAGGTGCCCGTGCTCTCAGCCTGTGACAGTGCTGCCCCGCACGCTGTGTTGAACCTGCCTGTACCCCTCCCTGGTCATCTCCCTGTGCTTTCCTGGGGCAAATTCCTGAGTTCTTGGAGCCTGCCTAGGACACCCAGGTGGGAGTGTTCTCATGCTCTCTGCAGAGCTGTCAGATGCCCTTTTTGAAGTTATTTTTAGCGAGTGATCTTTGCAGCAGTTGCAGAGCTTACATTGCAGAGAAGTGTAGGCAGCTCCCTGCTCCCTTTGCTGTTACAGTAGGGCTTGTAAGGTGGAGCTGTCTGCTGAGGAGCTGCAGAAAATTGCTTGGAAGGCTTTGAGCCACGGTGCCTGCAGCTTGTCTCTTGCTCCTGCTGAACAGGCTTCCCACATGCTTTACAAGCCTGAATCCCACTCAGCCATGCAGCTTGAGGATCCAGTCTTCTACTTGGTCCTGACCTTCCCCATTCTACAGTGATTTTTCTTGCACCTTTAAGAAACTTCTGCTATTGCAGAAGTGTTGCAAATATCCTTCTTGCCTTTGTAGACAGGGCGAGATGCTATGCTGCCAGCTGGGAGCTGTGAGACTGTGTGCTGCAAGTGGTGGGGCTGACTGTGGTTCTCTGCAGTCCCCAGGAGCGGGTGGGAGCCTCTGCTGTGGAGACAAAGACTCCTTTAGGCTGGAAGATGTCCTTGTGAGAGTGTCTCATTTAAAGCTGTTGAAGAATTCCATCCTAGTGCTCCCTTGACTTCCCCCTCTGTGCATGCACCTCCGGCTACAACCATGCCTCCGGCTACAACCATGTTTTGGTGGGAGGTAGAGCCATAAACCATTGCATACCCAGAGGAGGTACAGTCTGCGTGCCCAGTTTGCTCTGACCCTTGGTGGTTTTGTGTACTTTATGATGTCTTCAGCAAAACATGAGCATGCTGAGCAATCAGCACTATAAATCCCAGGCTTTTCAGGCATTAGCTTTGATGGATCGCTGAGGCTGGTGCTGGAAGCAGCTCCTTGGGAGCCAGGCAGAAGTGGAAGTTGCTACTTGGTCTCTGGGGGTATCTGCATGTTTCTCAGCACAAAGGGGTGCTACCAAATAGCCCCGTAAGGAGACCAAGGTCCTGTCTGCTCTCCTATGCTGAGCATTCCTGTCTGCTTGTGCTTCCCAGCCCCATGGCTGCTTGATAGAACTCAGAGGGTTGTGATTAGCGGCACAGAGTCTAGTTGGAAGCCTGTAACCAGTGGTGTCCCCCAGGGGTCAATACTTGGTCCAATCTTGTTTAATATATTCGTTAATGATCTGGATGAGGGGACAGAGTGTATCCTCAGCAAGTTCGCTGATGATACCAAGCTGGGTGGGGTGGCTGACACCCCAGAGGGCCGTGCTGCTATCCAGCATGACCTGGGCAGGCTGGAGAGCTGGGCAGAGAAGAACCTAATGAGGTTCAACAAAGGCAAGTGCCAAAGGAAGAATGCAAAGCACCAGTATAGGTTAGGGGTGGACCTGCTGGGAAGTAGTTCTGAGGAGAAGGATCTGGGGGTCCTAGTAGACAGTAAATTATCCATGACCCAGCAATGTGCCCTTGTTGCCAAAAAGGCCAATGGAATCCTGGGCTGCATAGGGAAGAGTGTGGCCAGTAGGTCGAAGGAGGTAATTCTCCCTCTCTAATCTGCACTGGTGAGGCCACAACTGGGATACTGTGTCCAGTTTTGGGCTCCCCAGTTCAAGAGGGACAGGGAACTGCTGAAGCGAGTCCAGCGAAGAGCAACTAAGATGATTAAGGGCTTGGAGCATCTCCCTTATGAGGAAAGGCTGAGAGAGCTGGGACTCTTTAGCCTGGAGAAGAGAAGGCTGAGGGGAGACCTTATTATGGCATACAAGTATCTAAAGGGTGGGTTGAAGGAGGATGGAGCCAGGCTCTTTTCAATGGTTCCCAGTGACGGGACGAGGGGCAACGGGCACAAGTTGGAACATAGGAAGTTCCATTCAAATACAAAAAAAACCCAAAAAACAAAAAAAAAACAAAAACAAACAAAAAAAAAAAAAAAAAAAACAAAAACCAAAAAAACCTCTTTACAGTGAGGGTAACAGAGCACTGGCACAGGCTGCCCAGGGAGGTTGTGGAGTCCCCTCCTCTGGAGATGTTCAAGCCCCGCCTGGATGCAGTCCTGAGTAATGTGCTCTGGGCAATCCTGCTTTGGCAGGGGAGTGGGACTAGATGATCTCTAGAGGTCCCTTCCAACTCTGTGATTCCGTGATTGATTACGGTAAGGATGTGTTGCCCACTGCTGCTGTCTTGCTGATTAATAGACAGTTGCAGCAACCCTGGGTGCTGGGCAGAAAGCATTTGCCTGTCCTTCAGGGCTTTCTCTGCCCATAACTTCAGGGGGATCTGTGGCACAGGCTCTCAACAAGAAAAACCTTCAGCACCAACTGCAGCTGGCGGGCTGCTGGTGGGAGGGGAAGGCTGCTCTCAGCTTGGGTCACATCTGGCCTGCAGGACTGATCCTGCCAATGTCTCTGGACATGTGAGGTTGATGGGCACAAAGCTTACTAGCTACGTCCTCTGATGGCTCAGTCTGGCTCAAGCTCCCAAGTTGTAGAGTTTGAGTGTGTGGGCAGTGTTGGGTGCCACAGGAGAGCCTCCAAATCAATGTCTTGCCCCTGCTGCTGTGTGGATCAGGCCACCCTGGGACAGAGCTTGCTTGAGACCTGTAGGACAGAGACAGGCTTGGTGCTCTGAGTTTCCCACATTGGCAATGTGGGGACACACCTTCATGCAGATGTTCTCTGTTGGCTCCCTAGGTCTCCTTTGAGACCAGCAAGGGGATTCTTGCAGCCACAGGTGGGGTCCTGGTGGGCTTGGCTGTGGCTGGCTGCCTGCAGGGTCCTTCTTACTGGAGTTGCCTTGCAGGTCGGTGCTGTCCCACCAGGTCTGTCTTGTGCATCGTACCCCAGGAGGGACTCTTTTGCCCTCCTGTAAAGACTCTGAAGGAACTAGCTACCTCTAGGTGAAATGGCTAATCTCTCTGATTTTTCAATTACTGGACAACGAGCGTGTGTTTACAAATAGTGTGAGCGAGTAGTGGTCCTCTTAGGTGTAAGCTGTCTAATGGTTTCTGTCTTTACTCTTCTCAGAAGTTGTCATACCTGGCTGTCCTTTGGTTTCTCAGGAGGTTAATGCAGTACCTTTTCCTTGCCGCATCATTTTGGCTGAGGCGCTATTCCCCCTCTCATTTGCAACCTGCTCAGACCCCCAGCCTGCGCAGGGTGCAGCTTGCCCTTGCCCAAGCTGCACTTGCTCTTCCTCACCTGGAGACCTCAAAGAAGCATTGCTGACATGGCTGTCCCCTAGCACTGGGTGTAGGCTGTGGTCCTCACCTGCGCCAGGACCATGCCACGGAATCTGGGGAGGAAGGAGGATCGTTTGGAGACTGTCTGTTGAGTGGTGAAGCAGATCCCATTGGACTGCTGGACGTATGGCCGGCTGTCCTGCGTGGTGCCCTCGGGCTCCTGCCAGGGTTCTGGGGATACCAGTTCAGCTCTTCCAGCCCCTGCAGGACCCGCAACACAGAGCGTGCGCCCCTGCCTCAGCCTCTCCAGCACAAAGTCCAGGCTCTTGGCTTCAAAACTGCCTTCATCAGCAGTTTCTCTGAGGTGCCAGGCTCTGGGCTGGAGCGGCAAGGGGGCAGGCTGGCTCCTTTCTGTTGACTTGGCTGCTAGGAAAGGAGAGGTGTGCTGTGTCAGGGATGGAGCGCGGGACAGAGCTGAGGGCTCTGCATTCCTGCTGGGAGCCTGGGCTGACCTCTGAGGCTGTCCCAGCTGGTGCTGGGGTGCTCTAAACCTTTGTCTACATTGCATGTGAGCAGTACCCCAGGAGAAGGCACTACAGCTTTCTTGGTAGAGGTGTAGGCATTTCTGCTGTATAACACCAGGCCTTTGCCCAGCCCTGCAGATTTATTCCACCTCTTCTTTTGCCTTATCTAAAAATCCATTACAAGCTGCATTGGATGTAAGAAAAGGCAGGGAACCAGGCCATCAAGCATTGGGATTGATTTCCCCGGGTAAGGTAGTGAATATGTCTCCTAGGCTGAGCACAGTGTCCTACAGCACATGTCCCTCTCAAAAGGGCACACGTAGCTGTGGAGCTGCCATCACCCTGGCTGTCAGGTCCTTGTGCAATGGCTGTTCTCCTTCCAGGTATGAGGTGTTTGCTCACCTGGACTGCCCCATGAGCTTTCTGCCTCGAGTGCTGCTGTGCTGCCGCCAGCCGCAGGCTGGAAGGAAAGCACAAGGTGGCCGCACGGCCTTGCCCTTCTTGATGCTCACTGGGTGCATTGGGGAGTGAGCACCGAAAGCCAGCAAATGCTTTGGCTGTGCCTTGGCCGTGGTGGGGGTGGTTTGCAGTATTGGCATCTGGGCTTCAGTGCTCCCACCTGTGACTTGTCCCCTTGTTTGTTAAGAAATAACCTCGTCTTGGGTGGGCAACCCCAGGGGCAAACGATCTGGCTCTGGCTGCAAGCAGCAGATCAAAACTCAAGACCTGCTTTTCTGTTGCTGGCTGTGCCAGCATCTTCTCTGTGGCCACAGGCAAAGCTGCTCCTTCCTTCCCTGCCCGCAGTCCCCTTGCCAGTCTTGCACTGCTAAAGCCCTGGCTCTGGCTACAGCTGTTTTGTCTGTCTCCTCGCATGGAGGGGCCCTGTTTTTTGGGGGGGAGGGTCAGGTGGTGCTAGTGCAACTGAAAATCACTTACTGCCACCAAATAAATGCAAAAAGGATGTGAAATGCTGGGAGGTCTGAAACGTCTGCCAGCAGCTTTTAAGGGGTCAGCTATCAGCTGGGGCAGTATCTACTATCCCTTGCTAGCACTGCTTGTCCTGAGCTCCTGGGTGGGTACAAGCAACACCCACTTGCTCTCTATTTCCCAAATTGATGCAGTGACAAAGGGCAGTGGGGTTTAGCAAGGTGATCTTTACAGATGTGCACCACAAGATGTGTTGCTGTCCTTGTAGGAAGGTTTTCTTCTGAAGCCTGAGCACTTAAATGTGTTTTGAGTGGGTTTGGGTTTGTTGTGTTGTTTGTGGTGTTTTTTTTTGTTTGTTTTTTTTTTTTTTTTTTTTTTTTTAAACTGGAGTTTGCTAGAGTGTCTGCAAGGGAACATGAGCAGTTTTGGGCTTGATGTCCAGGAGCGTGACTACAGAATCGCTGATGGGCTGGAGCTGGGGCTCTTGGTTAGGCTGGCGCACCCTGGAGGGTGCCAGGCATGCACAGCTTCTGCTCCCCCATGTCTCTTGGCTCTGCAGATGGTGTGTCTGCCTGTCTGTCCTCTAGCACTGTCACACCCTCTCTGTCTCCTGCCTTGGTCTTGAGCAGTCTCCACCATGACTTGCAGATCTTGAACTCCATACTCACTGGCAAGAGCTGCCTTGCAGCCCCCGCCGCCGCTGTGCTCCCTGGAGCAGCTTCCCTGCCAGGCTGCAGCTCTGCTTTTGTGTTTTGTCTTTCACAGGGCTCTGCAAATGCTAATTAGTCTTCTCAGCACCTCAGCTAGATAAGGGATCCCTGTTCCTATCTTGCAGATAAGGAAACCAGCAGAACTTGTTTCAAACAATCTCCTCCCTCCCCCGCAAAGATGATAGAGTCTGTGGCACCCACCCCTGCAGCCCGTGCCTATGCGTCCTCTTTTGCTAGAGGTTGTGAGGGAGCCTCTCTTTGACTGGTCCCCAAAAAAGCACAAGAACCTCTATGGCCTTGAGGCTCCTGAGCTGAAGCAGCTGGAGAAAAGGGCTGGATGCCATTGCCGTGAACCCTGGGGCTGCAGTGCTGTGTGAGCAGGCGCCTGGGTGAGGTGCTGGCAGTGAGAGCTCTGCTCTCCCCCAGCCAGAGACTGGTGCCTAATCAGGCTGCAGAGCAAGCTCAGTTCTTTATTTCCATGGTGCCAGGCATGTCGGTGCTGTTGGAGCACGCAGGGGTGCTCCATACCTGTGGAAAACTGGGCTGGCTGTGGGTTTGTGCTGTAGCACTTGGTGCCTTTTGAAGCTATATTTAGTTGGTGACATATGTGGGCGTTGAGTGGAGGATTTTAGGGGCTGTTTTGAAAGCGCTTGCTCTTCCTATGCTAGCAGAAAAGTTTAAAAGCCTTGTAGCAAGCTTTGTGCCATGGAACCAGGATTCTCAATGAGGTGCACGTGGAATAAATGAGACACGTGGGATTGCTGGTGCTTGGGAAGGGGAGGCAGTGCAGGTGGGCTGGGGAGGTCCTGAGGGGAAAGAGGAGCATTTGGGCACCTAGGTGAGAGCTTGGGTTCTGCTGGGGGTGAAATCCCCACGCAGGAGCCTTGGGGAAGGGGAGCGCATGTTGCTCTGTCCTGCCATGTCTGACTCTGCCTTATTGACACTTCAAAGCCTCCAGCTCTGAGCGAGGCTGGGCTGGCAGGATGAATCACAGGTTTCAAGGCTCTGAAGGGGACCGGTTTTGATCATCTAGGCAAAGTTGTCCCGGCTTACGCAGGAGATCAAAGCCTGCTTTGAGTGGAGCTGGGTAGGCTATTCAGGGTGTTTCCCGGGGCATCCCCAGATAGCTTTTGCCATTCCTTGGGGCTCTTCTCTTCACCTCCCTCCCACCCTCGCCCCCTACCCAGTCTGGGGTGCTTTTCTTTTAGACAAAGCCAGTGGAGTCAGCAGAAATGCTGAGTGCATGGCACCTGGCACAGGCTGTCCCTCAAGGCAGTGGTTGGTGGGCTCTCCTCTCCCTACTGAGCACCACTGTTGTGGAGGAGAGTCTCATATGTGGTCCTCACGGTGCTGGTTTATGTCAGGCAGCGGTGTGCTGCACTGTTGGACTCTGGCATGCCCTGTGTGAGCTCGCTTCTGATGCGGGGACCTTGCAGCCAAACCTGGGAGGGAGAAAACAAGACAAATTTCTTCTTCCGCTTGTAGGGAGGTGGTATGTGAGCAGGAGCCGAGACAGGTCATGGTGGGGCTGAGGTCTTTACTTACTGTAGGTCTTGCAGGGAGGTCCATGGTGGTGTGAAGCCCAACAGTTGCATTCTGATACCTTTAAACACCCCAGGGGCACTCAAGTGCCTAAATACTTTAGACTGTAGCTGGATTTATGTACTTCCCAGATCTGGCTCCTTCTCTCTGTATGTCCCCTCTCGTGAAGTTGCTGCCCTGTGCTGGGATGCACCGGAGACCAAAGCATGAGATGAGCAGCACCTGTGTGCCGCAGACTTGTGCATCCCTCCTCCGCCCTCTGGGGAGGACCAGCTACATTGGTGCGGTGATGGCCCTTGCCTATTCAAGGGCATGGGGGTTTTTGCTGTGCATAACAGCAGATCAAGTTCTATGTAGTGCTTTACGGAGCGAGTGGAACTCCTCGCCACCCCTCCTTCCTGGCTGGCAAGGCCAAGTGGGGAGGGCTGAGCTAAGTCAGGGAGTGCCTTCCTGTGGCTAGATGGGGTTAAAGGTCCATTTCTTGGCCACCTGGATTCATCAGGAGTTTTCTGATCTTGATGGGGCCCTTCTGAGACCCAGGTCAGAAACTGGCTCTGTTTTCTATTCACTCTTTCCTCTTAGCCCCCCTTTGCTGAAGGGGGAGCTGGCTTGCTTCCCACCCGCTTCCCTCCAGAGCTAACGCTTCCAAAGCCCTCAGCTGTGTTTTAACAGTTTTGTTCTCCTCCTCCTCTTTTTGCAGAACATACAACTCCTGCGAAAGTGGTGAGGGCTGCCAACCCAAGACAGCGGAAAGGAAGCAAGGTAAGGATGTGCCTGCCGCCCCCCTCGCTGGCCTTTAGCTTCTGGCGCAGTTGTCAGTGCTGTGTGAGCATCTTGAGAGTCTGGTGAGCAGACCACTTCCTTCGCAAGCCTGGTTGCGGAGGGGTTGATGTGCTGGCCTGGCTGCTTCCAAGAGCGTGAAGAACGACATCCTGATACTCCATTTCCTCTTTAGCATTTAAGTGGTCTTGCATTCTGCCTGGACTGGTTTTCTGCCCAGCTAGGCCAGAGGAGACCTTCTCATCTCCCCTCTCGCAGGGAGGCACTTGGAGCACAGTCCTGGATATGGAAAGCTTCTCCCTATCCCAAGGACACCCCAACTCTCCCTTGAGAGCTTAGCCAGTGCCCTGCTTTGCAGTGCAGACAAGGCGGTGGTGTGAGAGCAGTGTGTCTGTAGGTCCTTTCTTCCTTGTGCAATCTGTTCTTTACTGGCACGTGGAGAGTCAGGGTAATTGATTTCAAACAAAGCAACTTCTTTGGAGGAACCAGGGCAATCTGTTCCAGGGGATCAACACGTGATGGAGGGACAGTTGCTTCTGAGGATGTTGCATGCAGCTGGGGCACAGCTAGGGACATGGGCTGTTGGTGTTGGCTCCCAGCTGCCAGTGAAGACGCATCTGAAACTTGATATGACTTTCCTTATCTGTTCCATCACAGGGAGAGGAGGGCCCTGGAGATGGAAGGTGTTCCTGTCTATGAAACAGACAGGATGCATGGCCCTGCACTGGAAGTAGTTTTCCCAGCAAACCTGCCTCCTGGGAACAGGAGCATAGCACCTGAATGTAGAGATGTGATCTCCTGTGGGACTCAGTGATGCCAAATTAATTTAGAAATAAACTCCTCCTTGGTCTTGTGGGATTATTATGTGCTCACATAAACTCAGTGCCCAGCCATGATGAATCATTACCTGGGTAGCTGTTTGGGTCCTTTCCTCTCTGTCCTGCAGGTCCTCTCTGAAACCTATAAGAGGTAGAAATGATGGTAGTTGCCAGGTCACTTACTCAGCAGAGAAGTGACTGGTGCTTCCCCACGTGGCCATGAGGTGTTAGGAATGAGGGAGCTCCCATCACAATCAGATACCGGCTTGAATTTTCCCACCAATTCTATGACATGATCCCTTTGCTTTGTTGTTGCCAGCACTTGGTTGCAGTTAGGCACTTAAGTGAAGCTATGCCTGGCTGTAACCTGCCACTAGATGGAGGCAGCTTCTTTCATGGGATGTGGTTGCTTCAGATGCATTTAGGATGCTGAAGGCCACGTGCTTTCCCTGTCCAAGGGATGGTGCCTATGATGAGCGAGTTACCCTGGGCAACTTAGTGCCAGATGCTACTGCTGGGGCAAAATGTTTGGTGGGAACTGGGAGGCTGGTAGCTTACAGGGCTGGTGGCAGCCTCATTACAATCCCTGAGAGACATAAACTTGTCTGCAGTTATCTGAGATTAATTTGGGCGCCCTGGTTGGGGGGGGGAGAGGGACTGTGTATATGCAGTTTGTGTTACCCCCAAACCTCCTGGGGACAGCCACCTGCAGTGGTGGGTGGTGGCTGTGACAGTGTGGCTAGAAGGGCTTCTGGCTGCTGATGCAGGGAACAGCACTAGCAGCTTGTGGACTAATGTGACCTTTCTCTTTGGATACAAGGTTGGTGACTTCGGTGATGCCACAAATTGGCCAACACCTGGAGAAATAGCCCACAAGAGTGTCCAGGTGAGAAAACAAAATTGCTCTGGTGAGCAGAATAAGGCTCTTGCAGACCTCCCCGTCCCTCTGGAAGCACTGGCTGAGCCGGGCCATTTGGGGTGCTGACTGTCAGTATGGAGGCAGCCAGGAATAGTGTGCAGGGGATTTCCTTTTAGGGCTGCCCTGTGTGTTGGGCTCCCTCCCTTGGTGCTATTCTGGGAGCCTGGTCTAAACCCCTGGGCTGGGTGAAGCAGGTAGGCAGCTCCCAGTCCCGCTCCCCTGAGGGCCGCTCAGCGCAAGAAGGGCCCTGGGCAGAAGCCAAGGCTTCCACGGGAGAAACTGAAAACACGCGTGAGAAAGGGTTGGTGTGCCTGAGGGGCATGGCCTTCCTGTCCCATTACGGACATGGGTGTTGTTGAAACCTTTCTATTTTTGGATGCTGCTTTGCCAGCTCCTGGCTGTCTGTCAGGGCATGAGGTCACTTACTCTTTTGCCATTGGGGCAGTCTGGTCCCTTGTAGGACACTGTCATCCAGGAGCACCAGGCTTCCCTGGCAGTCCATCTTGGTAACTTCTGTGTCTAGGGCTTGTGACTCAGCTTGAGCACTTCCCAGCACCTGTAGAGCCACTTGCCCTGCTCAGACATGAGCCCTTCCCCAGGAACAGGACAGCTCTGGGAGGCTCAGAGCAGGGATGCTTGCAGCCTAGGGCAAGGTACTCCTGTTCCTGCTCCTGCTGGGACAGCTGGGGTCTGCTGCCAGCTCTTCATTTCTTCCACCTTTCATATCTTTCCTTCACTGGTGTGTCTCCAGCAGCCGCACAAAGCCCCGTCCCTCCGGAAACTGCCTGTTAAGAAAGACATGAAAGAGCAGGAGAAAGGGGATGGGAGCGATGGCAAAGAGAGTCTGAAAACCAAATCGGATGAGTCTGGGGAGGAGAAGAATGGTGATGATGACAACCAGAAGTCAGCACAGAAGAAGAAAGGTAAGGCAGGACCTGGCAGGGCCAGTATCCCAGGCTCAGCCTGTCTCCCTCTCTGTGACCCACAGTGGAAGTGTCCACTGCTTTCCATGAGGTCTTGCTGTGGGACATGGTCCCAGTGCAGGGACAGCTGTGGTGAAAGGGTGTTTGCAGGCTTCATTCAGTGGGGCAAAGTGTCATTTTTCGTGGGAGCACGTGGAGCAGGGCCCAAGTAGAGGTATTACAAGCTTCCACTATTTTGATCAATGTGGGATTCGGATTAGGAAGAGATTTCAATAGCTTTTTACAATCAGCATTAGCATTTTCAACAGCCAGCTTCAACAACAGTATTTCTCGAGCCTCCGTGTTGTCTATTTGACATTCTAAAGCCTGTTTCAGTCTATCAATAAACTGCATGTAAGGCTCTCGGGGTCCTTGAGTGATAGTGGTAAAGGCTTTCTGCGGCTTCTGTGAGTCGGGGATTTTAAGAAAAGCCTTTTTTGCTTCTTCACAGACTGCTTCGAGAGGCAGGCTTCAGTGGGGCAAAGTGTCATTTTTCGTGGGAGCACGTGGAGCAGGGCCCAAGTAAAGGCATCTGTGTGTCTGGGGAGCGTGGCAGTAGTCTGCCCTCTCACGTGCACTCCGTTTTGGCACAGAAAAGCCCCTGACTGGATTGCATCAGCCATGGTTGACCCTTGGGCTCAGTCTGGCCTGAGCCTCGTCAGGTAGAAAGGAAGGACAAGTGCCGTGAAGCAACAGGGGAGTTTTATGTCATCTCCCTCCATCCCAGAGAGTCCTGGTCGGAGTCTTTCTTCATCCAGTGACGCCTGGAGGGATGTTAGAGGACAGGGTCGGTCCGGAAGGCCCTCCCTGCTTTATCTCCTCCATGTGTGGGGGCTGTGTGGCAAGAAGGGGCTGCGGGGGAGGAAGCAGACACTCTCTGAACCTGTGTCACACCCAAACCCTGTCCTTTTGCAGGCAACAAACACAAGTGGGTCCCTTTGCAGATAGACATGAAGTCAGAGGTGCCTAGGGACAAAACGGCCTCTCGGAACAACCGGCAAAATGAGCAGCACAGGCACCCCTCCAACAACCGCAGCGAGCTGAAAGGTGGGGGCTCGGACTGGGGACTTACTCTCCCCACCCTAGCTGTGGGGCAGAGCAAGCCCTGATGCCCAGGCATGGCATGGGGCGGTGGGCATGCTTCCTGCATTCAAACAGCTCTGCGTGCAGCGGGCTTGCTCCAGGGAGGTGCTTTCATCCTGTAACACTCCTGCCTCTCTTTCCTCATCTGCTGCAGGCTGGCACCCGGACAACAAGCATGAACGCAGCTGGCAGGACCACGATGAAACCTCCAGTGTGAAAAGCGAGGGAGGAGCTGTGCGAGGGGCCTTCCGGGGCCGAGGTCGGGGCCGCGGAAGGGGCCGTGGCCGTGGCCGAGGAGGTGATCACTCTTATATGTGGTCTTGTGACAGTAGGAGAGAGGAGAGCATGTGCCAAAGTGTGCAGGGCTCGTGTGTGTCTGTGTGTGTGTCTGTGTGTGTGTCTGTGTGTGTGTCTGTGTGTGTGTCTGTGTGTGTGTCTGTGTGTGTGTCTGTGTGTGTGTCTGTGTGTGTGTCTGTGTGTGTGTCTGTGTGTGTGTCTGTGTGTGTGTCTGTGTGTGTGTCTGTGTGTGTGTCTGTGTGTGTGTCTGTGTGTGTGTCTGTGTGTGTGTCTGTGTGTGTGTCTGTGTGTGTGTCTGTGTGTGTGTCTGTGTGTGTGTCTGTGTGTGTGTCTGTGTGTGTGTCTGTGTGTGTGTCTGTGTGTGTGTCTGTGTGTGTGTCTGTGTGTGTGTCTGTGTGTGTGTCTGTGTGTGTGTCTGTGTGTGTGTCTGTGTGTGTGTCTGTGTGTGTGTCTGTGTGTGTGTCTGTGTGACCTGGGGCTCCAAAGCAGGCTGGGGAGGGCAGAGCACTGTAGGGATACAGGAAAATATTGTGGCAAGTCATCCCAGCTGATAAGTTGAGTTGCTTTTAATAAAATCAAATAATTCTTACTAGTATTTGAATAAAGGGAAATTACTTTCAGATATTTGGACCAAGCTCTTCCACCTGTTTCCTTCTACCCCTTGCAGTATCCCTGTGTGCAGGAGTTGAAGCCTGCTGATATTCTGCATAGGTTTTATGTCATGTTGAGAGCCAAGCACAGGAGCCCTGGCTTGGATGGGGAAGAACATCTGCACTGGCATTTGGCAGGGCAGTGTCTGTGCACAGCTTCAGTCTAGGGTCTTTGTGTGTCACCTGGGCTGCCTAGTTGCTCCTGTGTAAGAATGCTTCTGGCCTCTTTGCCTTGGTGTGTTGAGGCTTCACTGGAATCCTTTCTGTGGCGAAGGCTGAGACCAGGAGGAGAGGGTGTGGGTCAGTGATGCTTCATTGTGGGCTGCCATGGGGGCCCCAGGAACAGTGTGGAGGGAGCTATTTGTGCAGAAGTCCAACCCTATTTGGCAGCGCAGTCTGTCTAGCAGATCTGAGGGGCTCTGTGATGACCCTTACTGGTGTCCCCCAGGGCACTTCGACTACCAGTATGGGTACCGGAAATTTGAAGGCTCGGATGGCTCCCGCACCCAGAAGTATGCTAGCAACATCACTTACTACTTCGACAACATCAGTAGCGCCGAGCTCTACAGTGTGGACCAGGAATTGCTCAAGGACTACATCAAGCGGCAGATGTAAGCACCACCTCTTCTCTGAGTGTTGGTTGTTGGTGGGATGTTCACAGATGCCCTCCCTGGAGTCTGCATAGCTAATCCCATGGGTAGGGTTAGACCTGAGGTGTGTTGACTCTGTGCCACACAGCTTACAGTACCAGCTTGCCCCAGGTTTGGGATCCCTAGACTGTCTCTCTTCAGCCTCACAGTAGCAGAAGCTGGGGGGGGGGGGGGGGGAGGGGGGGGGAGGAGATTATTTCCTCAGAGGTGCCCAGAGGAAGTTGGCTTGGAGCTGCCTCTCACTGACATGTTGTCTGTACAGAGAATATTACTTCAGCGTGGACAACCTGGAGCGAGACTTCTTCCTGCGTCGCAAGATGGACTCAGATGGCTTCCTTCCCATCACCCTGATCGCCAGCTTCCACCGGGTGCAGGCACTGACCACCGACATCAACCTCATCATCAAGGTGAGAGCAATAAAAAATGAACTTTCCTTCTTGTTCTGCTTCTTGCCACCCTGGTCTGAGGCCTGTTTTCTAGATGGCCTATGGGCGAGATGTGAGTGGAGCCTTCCCTTGTCCTTGGCTTGCTCCCTCCTCCTCTTGGTCCTCGTAGGGAGGAAGAGCTGGGGCTGAGCCACTCAACGTGCCAAGGCAGGGCCTTAAGTTAACCGGGTATCACTTGGTTCCAGGCTCTGAAGGACAGCAAGGTGGTGGAAATCGTGGATGAGAAGATCAGGAGAAAAGAACAGCCAGAAAAATGGGCTCTGCCTGGCCCTCCTATGGCAGACTACACACAAACAGACTTCTCGCAGTTCATCAACTGCCCTGAGTTTGTGCCCCGGCAAAGCTTCCAGAAAGAGACAGGTGAGCACTGGGGGAATGTGGAGGGAGGTCTGGGATGCAGTGATGGTACTGCAGCAGGACTGAGACCCTGAGAATCAGGAGTGTTCCCCAGTGCAGGGCTCTGCCGTTTGCTTTCTACTTGGTGATGGGAGCTGGTATGGGCTGTCCTCAGAGCACTGCTGCTTCTGTACATGGGGAGACCTGGAAGAGACTTGAGTCTGTGGCTTTTCCTCTGTGGGGGCTGAAGGGATTCGGGCATGGTCAGTCCTGCTGGAAGTCTCTTGGCTGTGCCTGGAAATACTCTACTACTGCTGGGCAGAGCAGAGAACACTTGTGAACCCAACCTTTTCTTAATGGTTGAGGAGCTCTTGGGCACAAATGGGGCAGCAGGTATGGAGCTGTCAACCAAGTGTTGGAGAAGTATCTGCTGTCCTTCATGGGCTGCCCCTGCTCTCGTCACCCCATCCTGTGGGGGCTGGCAGGAGCCCAGGCTGGTCCCAAGAGGTGCTGTCATAAGAGTTGGTGCTTCTTAGTGCTGCCTGGTGCTGTCATAAGAATTTAGTTTTGGTAGGAGAAGATCTGTTCCCACTGGCTGCAGACTGCCTTGGGAAGGTTTCCCCAAGAGCAACAGAGCACCTGCTTTAGGGCTTTGTGTGTCTGGGAAACCGTCACCTGCAGAGCTCTGTGACCACCTCTGGCATCACAGCCTTAACCAGATACTTTTTTATTTCTCCACCCCCTACCCCCCCAACACTTGTGGGCAATGTGCTGGTAAGCCTTTGGGCCACTGAATGCTAGTTAGTCCCACAAGCTGTGCTATGCTGCCAAAATAACTCCATCTTTGGTCGGGTGCTTTAAGTACACAACCCCCAGGGCTCGCTCCCTCCCTCTAAAGCACCTCGTGGCTCTTGTTGGCTCTAGAGTCTGCTCCTGGCTCCCCGCGTCCTGCCAGCCCGGTCCCCACCAAAACAGAGGAGGTCAGTAACCTGAAGACGATGCCCAAAGGCCTGTCCGCAAGTCTGCCAGACCTGGATTCGGAGACGTGGATTGAAGTGAAGAAGAGACCTCGGCCCTCCCCAGCCAGGCCCAAGGTTGGTGGTGATGTAGGAGCTGTTGGGGTGAGGGTCTCCCGGTTGTCTGGATGACTGGAATCATAAGTAGGCAGGTTTCAGATCAAATACGGTCTGTTGACCACGGGAGTGATGTCCTGGTGTCTCTTGGCCCCATCTGACCCCCTTTGGAGCTGCTTCTCAGTGGTGTAAATAAGGTATTCTCCCTAGATGGGCAGCTTCTGGCTGTGGTAAAGAAACACAGGGCAAGAGTTGGGCCTCCAAGCAGTAGGCTTGTGCTGCTGTGTGGTCTTTATCCTGTGTCACCTTTGTCCCCCTACCTGTAGAAACCAGAGGAGTCAAAGACACCACAGCAGCAGAAGCAGAAGGACCAAGATGAACCTGAGGAACTAGACTTCCTTTTTGATGAGGAGATGGAGCAGATGGATGGCCGCAAGAACACCTTCACCGACTGGTCAGATGAAGATTCAGATTATGAGATCGACGATCGGGATGTGAACAAGATCCTCATTGTGACGCAGACGCCTCCTTACCTGCGCCGGCATCCTGGTGGGGATCGGACTGGCAACCACACATCCAGGGCTAAAATGAGCTCAGAGCTGGCCAAGGTGATCAACGATGGGTTGTACTACTATGAGCAGGACCTGTGGACAGAGCAGTTTGAGCCAGAGTATTCGCAGATCAAGGTGAGAGCAGCTGATCAAGGAGGGGAGCGCACAAGTGTGCGGGGCTTCTCACAGGGAGCTTCGTGTGCACTAGGCAGGCCGCCTTGTTGGTGTGGGGTGGAAAAGGTGGTATAGCGGGTTACAGCACACTTGTGGGGTAGTTAAGCCACAACTAGTCCTCTTGTAGAGCTTGGGATTCCTGGCTCCCAGTGTCACGCTCTGCTGTGTTGGGGATAAACACAGCTCTAACGTGGCATAAGACTGCAGCCAGGTAAACAAAGTGCCAGTAACAAGTTGACATGGAACACGGGGTCCACTGCTCTGCTGTCTGCCAGGGTCTTGGCAGGCAGTGCCAGATCTATGGAGGGAACCGGGTGTCTTGTCCATAGTGCCCAGCACTCCATGGCACAGTCCCTTGGAGACTGCACTTACTGGAGATGGGTTCACTGAGGGCTGGGCTGCACTTGGCCTGTATTCTCCATTTTGCTGCCAGTTTGCATAGACCTGAGCTTTTTATAGAAGCCCGTCTGCTGCTTTGAAACATTTGGGTCCCAGCTTGGTGACTCTGATGGTCGGGGACTTGCCTAGGCTTGTTCAGTGTCTGAAGTTATTTTGGCTGTGAGGTGGGATGGCCCATTGGAGCTACCAGCTGGGCTCAGTGTTGCAACGTCTGGTACCTGGCACATTGCTGAAGCAGTGCTGCTCTTTGAAGTGGCAGAAGCGGAGGGTGTGGGCAGAGCAGGTGACAGAGGGACAGCATGTGCCGGGGTTATGGGTCCTTCAAGCGCATGGGAGCATTGTGCCCCACTGCTGGTGTGGCAGTGAGGGTACAGGGAAGAGGCTCTAGGGAATGCAAGAACATGGCAGGGGCAATGGGGTCCTGGCCAAGGTTGCCTTGAACCTTGCTGCACCAGCACAGACCCAGGTGAGTAAAAGCCTGAAAGAAGCAAGCAATGGTTAGTGGAGCTGCCTTGTAAGATCCCTGAAAGCTTGAGACCAGCAAGTGACTCGGATCTGGCCCATGTGGGGCCCCATTTTCTTTCTGCTGCATCTCCCCTTCCCCTATATCTGTGCAGCACATCACCCTTCTGGGCACTGAGGTCTCGTGGCTGCACCTGGTGCCCAGCATTGTGGCTGCTGGACAAGCAAAGCGGTGGTCACAATGAGTTGTTGGGATGAGGGCAGAAGAGAGCAATTGGTTGCTTCATTGTCTTCCTCTTTCAATGCAGCAAGAAGTGGAGAACTTCAAGAAGGTGAATATGATCAGCAGGGAGCAGTTTGACACCCTGACACCAGAGCCCCCTGTGGATCCAAACCAGGAAGTCCCTCCTGGTCCCCCCAGGTTCCAGCAAGGTAAGAGACGGGGGGCATGAGCAGGTGGCACTGATTTTGTCCCTTCTAATGAGAGGTCCTCAGAGGTTGGATAGCAGCTGGGGAGAAGGAAGTGGGGTCACAGGCACGTGGGATGATCTTTCCCAGAGCAATGTACTTCTCTTAGCTGAATGTTTTGGGGCTCCAGAAGAGGAGGCCCAAAAGCAGGGGTGACCCAGCAGAGAGGAAACTTTGGGGGGCTTTGATGTAGGTCCCTGGATGTGACTTTTGGACCCTTTGAGTACCTGGAAGGCAGCTGCCTGCTGGGCCTCACGTGCCTGTGCGTGCTGCCTGGTACCCTGTCTCCTGGGGATGGGGGATTTGTTGCTGCTGTTAGCCACTGGGAAGCAGATACCTTGTGGGATCCCTCGAAGCTCAGTCCTTGGATCCGCTGCTAGGCTTTGGGCTGTCTCCCCAGGCTGGTGACATGCTGGATTTGAAGCTGCTTGTCTCAGGGGGCTGGGATGTATCCTTGTATTCTTGCCCCCATTGCTTCCCCTCTACCAGATGGGTGTCCCTTGGCTGTAATGATGCTCTTGTGCTCAGAGCTCAGCTTGACCTGGGCTGGGGGGGGTTCTCCCTGCAGTACCTACAGATGCTTTGGCTAACAAGTTGTTTGGAGTCCCTGAGCCTTCAACCATCGCCCGGTCTTTGCCTACAACTGTACCAGAATCGCCCAACTACCGCAACGCCAGGACCCCCCGGACCCCTCGCACACCTCAGCTGAAGGACCCGACGCAGACACCCCGGTTCTACCCGGTGGTGAAAGAGGGCAGGACGATAGATGCCAAGGTGGGACCAGGGCTGGGGTGTGGGACGAGAGCTGGGGTTTCCCAGCTGGGGACTGGGGAGGAAGGGGACACATCCCTGATGCACCATGTCTTTCAGACTCCGCGGAAGAGGAAGACAAGGCACAGTTCGAACCCTCCGATGGAGTGCCACGTGGGCTGGGTGATGGACTCTCGGGAGCATAGGCCGCGAACTGCCTCCATCAGGTAATGGAGGCAGACATGCATGATCGTGGAGGACCCAGAAATGGGAAAGGGAGCGTCTGGTGGGAAGGAAGGGGAAAGGCAGCATCTTGTCTTGGAGGGGACGTCTCCTGTTGTGTTACTGCAGAAAGGGTTGGGGTCCAACTTGTCCCACCTGGAACAAGCTGAGGGAAGTCTGAGGTCTTGGAATAATGAGATGAGATTCGGTTGGGAATGTTGGTTCCCTTCATTGTAGGATACCCTACGGCTCGGGTCCAAAACACAGAGTAGGCAGTCACAGGGAGTCAGTAGGACCAACAGACAAGTGTCGCAGGGTGGAACGTGACCCCACTCTGTCAGTTGGGTGATGCCAAGGAAGGGGGTTGACGGGAATCTCTTGTGCTCAGCTCCAGCCCCTCGGAGGGGACCCCAGCCGTTGGAAGCTACGGCTGCACCCCGCAGTCCCTGCCCAAGTTCCAGCATCCTTCGCACGAGCTGCTCAAGGAGAACGGCTTCACGCAACACGTCTACCACAAGTACCGTCGGCGCTGCCTTAACGGTAAGCATGCCTGCACCACAGGGCACGGGGCAGGGTGTCTGTGCCCTGCTGTGTTGGGGGGCAGGGTACAGTGGCAGAGCACGCACATGGAGAGAAGCAGGGTCCTGTAGGACAACCTTGCTGGTAGCTGATGCTTCCTCACAGTCTGTGGTGAGCCTGAGCTGTGGCTCAGGGTGTCCAGCACTGGGGCTGGGTGTAGCCACAGGGCCCTCCTGTATGTGAGCCCCTGTGCAGAGCTGGTTCCCTGAGAGAGGATCTGCCTTGTCATCATCACCTCTTCCCAAAACAGAGCGGAAACGACTGGGCATTGGTCAGTCCCAGGAGATGAACACGCTCTTCCGATTTTGGTCCTTCTTCCTACGAGATCACTTTAACAAGAAAATGTATGAGGAATTCAAGCAACTGGCTGTGGAGGACGGGAAGGAGGGATACAGGTAGGAGAGGAGGGGGCAAAGTGGCCTTTCCTGGGAGGGGAGTGAGGGAAGAAGGGTTCAGCCTTTTGCGCCACTCATGGCAAAACAAAGGCAGTGTCTCTGCCTTGCTTGAAGGTAGGACTGGGGCCACCCACAGTCGCCTCTGGCTGCTGGCGCGCAGCGGGGCTCTTGCCTCGAGAGCCTGTCTGCCCAGGTGTTTTGTGCACCACTGTCTGAGCACCACGTGCTGCTCCGTTCCCAGGTACGGTCTGGAGTGCCTTTTCAGATACTACAGTTACGGGCTGGAGAAGAAATTCCGGCCAGACATATTTAAAGACTTTCAAGAAGAGACCATCAAGGATTACGAAGCTGGTAGGTGCCTCATTTGTCATCCTCTGGGGTTGGCAGCGGTGTAGCTCAACTGCATGGCTGCCCCTGGGCCTTTTCTCATGACTTTGGGGAAGCCATGTAATGCTGTACATTAATGTGTGCGATGGGGACCAGCTGGATGTCCTGTTGCTCGCTTCACGGGAGAGGGTTGGGCAGACGCTTACCAGCCTGAAGACTGCTGGCGAGGTGGAGGGGGGGCATAATGGGAGGCTGTAGCTCTCCGAAAACATTTCCCTAGAGGCACTGATTCCTCTAGGTTTTCTCAAGGCCCTGCAGTAGCTGAGCCTTGTCACCACCAGGTCAGCTGAGCCTGGAGAACATCCCCTGTCAAGAAGGCAACCCAGTATTGATGTAGGTTGCTTCACTCCAGGTTCTCCCTCTTGCCTCAGTTGTGTCCACCAGTGGGACAGGAGGGTCTGGGGGGTGAGTGGTGGGGAAGCCTGGAGGAAAGGGTTCTGACATCTGGTTTGATTTTTTTTTATATATATATTTTTATTATTATTATTTTATTTTTTAATTTTTTGTTCTGCTGATGTCTGGTTTGGTTTTCTCCCTCTCCAGGACAGCTCTATGGGCTGGAAAAGTTCTGGGCCTTCTTAAAATATTCCAAAGCCAAAAATCTGGACATTAACAGCAAACTGCAAGAATACCTCAGCAAGTTCAAGCGCCTCGAGGACTTCCGAGTGGATGTGAGTAGACACAATGCCTGCACCATACTAATGGTCCCTGCAAAAACACCCCGCGGCCCCCTCCAAGGAGGATTTTGGGGGCTGGTCCCCAAGCAGTGCCAGGCAGGGGAAGTCAGTGACACCTAGTGTCATGCCCTATCATTGCAGCCAGGCCAGGAGCAAGCTGCAGGGTTTGAATATTGCAAATCCACTTCAGAGTGGCTCTCTGGGGAATTGGATGAGCCTATCTTCCCTGATGAACTGAGAAGAGAGGAAGAAAGTGAGTCTTGATGGCTTGAGTGGAGCCAGCATTGTGGGGAGCTTCAGCTCCCAGACTTCTGGACTGTACCCCTGTGTGGGAAGGAGGTGCCTAAGAGCAAGTTGTCACCCTTGTGCTTGATTGGAAGTCAGTCTGTCTTTCTGTCAGCAAATCTGGCAGCGATAGATTTAGAGAGGAGGGCAGCTGTGTGCTTGGGGTGAGTATGCATGTTCCTTGTGGGTCAGGGAGAAAAGTTGCAACTGGAGGTTTGCAGGAGGGCTGTTCTCTGATCCGGGGGGAGGGCATCTGCATTTGGAGGACACTGTGCTGATACTGGGGTGCTTCTTTTCCAGCCACCTATGGGGGAGGAAGGTGGACACAAGAGATACCCTACGACGTCAGGGGGAGATGGCAGGAAGCGCTACCCATCCCAGTCTTCCAGCAAAACGGTCAGCCAGTGCCCATCCAGCCAAGCCCACGCCTCGCCCAGCCAGCCTGCACAAGAGGATGCCAAAAACCTGAGCCACCAATCCCCTGCCCCGTCAGCTGCAGAATCGCAGACAGTGGGGAAGTAGAGAGGCTGCAGCATCTGCTTCCTGCCAGGGGACAGGGTGGGTTGGTGGGGGACTGGCTCAGAGAAGGGGAGACCTGAGGGGTGGGACAGGAAGGGAGCTGGAAGGTGGGTGCCCAGGAATAGGCTGCTTGGGAGAAACTTCAACGCACACAATTTTTTCTCTTGTGGCTGGAAAGCAAAGACGATCTGCATCTAAAACACCATTTTGCTATTACGACCCTGACCAGAGCCAGACCCGCTCCTGGCAGAACCACCCTTTGCTTTTCCTTCCCTCCCCTCCTGTGCACACACTCATGTCTTAGTGTCTCTTCAAAAAAAACAAAAAAAAAGTGTTCTGGCTGGGTTGGAAAGGGGAGATTTTTTATTATTATATATATATATCAAGTTTTAAATTATTGCTAGAAGTTCGTCTGGATTTACCAAAACAAGTCTGCTCTGCGTGGCCCCAACGACTCCCCTCTGTGTCCCTCCTTGGATCGCAGAGCAGCCTGCTTAGGAAGCTCAGAGGAGCGAGGTTCCCTGATGGGGGACCGAAGCCGCAGCATGTTGCGATGCTGCGGAGCCTCTGATCTCCATGACCTGGCTGATGTCTCCCATTCCACGTGTGGCGGTGCCTTTCCGACACTGACCACCGCGACAGGAGCATTGCCCTGTTTGTCCTTCTGGTCCCCCCTCCCCAGCGTCTTCACCTCCAACCTTCCCGAGGGTCTGGCTCTCCATCCGCCCGCCTCTCCCTTCCATCACGGACAATTTGGAAGTCAACCAAAGGACCTTTGCCAAGGATAGGCTTGTTTTGACTCCTTCCTGCGAGGACGGCTGGTGGGAGGCCAGCAGGCACCTGGACTCGAGCCTGTGTGGACGGTGCACCTGCTGCTCCAGGAACGCCCATCGCATGCAAAGACAGGACTTTGCTGAAGGAGGTTTTCTCTTCCTTTTCCCTTGGAAAAATGAAACTACAACAAAAAAAGAAAAAAAAACAAACACCAAAATAACAGAAAAACCCCCAACAACAAAAAAACTCTTTAAAAAGACATATCTCCCTTTGCTTTCTTCCTTGGAAATATTATTGAAGAAAAAAACAAACAAAAAAAACCCCAAACAAACAAAAAACCCACAAAAAAAAAATAGTTGCCTTATGGTGGAGCTGGACTGGGGAGGCTTGCTGGCTTCCTACACCCTGGGGCGCGCTGGGCTCTCGGCCCCCCTGGGCCCAGAGACTCCTCACGGCATTGCTGCCGAGCTGATCTTCCCTGCGGCCTTTTCTCTGACCCCGCAGCTTGCTCGGATGCCTCCCCCCCATCATGGAGACCCCCTGCCCACCCTGATTGTCATGGGGGAAGGTGCTGAGGGCAGTGAAATCCAAGACTTGTGCTCATGAAGTAGTTGAAGCCGCTACGTTGTGTATATACCATTGTAGCATCCTCCCTGCGGTGGCGACTGTATGTGCTTATGGCCTCGCTCAGACTCCTGTGCTCTCTCTGGGCAGGCTGGGGCGGGAGGGTGGTCTGCTCCCCTCTGTGCCTCCAGCGTGGTTGGGAGGTGAGTGGGGAGAGCCATCGCAGCAGCTGGAAGGACTGGTCCTTGGTGCGAGCAAGTGGGAGGGCTGGTGTGTCTCTGGTGCCACTTAATGCTGTAGACTGATGAGGGAGTGATGCAGCCCTAGGGAACACGTCTCTCTCAGCCGTCACTGGCCTGGGGCTGCTGGTGGGTGCGAGCAGGAGACCTGCCCAGCAAAGGAGGGCTCTCGCCTGGGTTTTCTGACATGTCATGTCTTAGTTGGGTGGCTGTGTGGAGCTTCCTGCTCAGGGCAGTGTCCCTGTGCATCTCCAAGGGCTGAGATAACACCACGCTGTTCCTTGCTCGGCTGAGGCAAGGAGATGGCTGTAGAGCTGCTGTGCTATTTACTTGGCTCCTCTGCCCAGCAGCAGCTGGGCTTCAGCAGGCAAACCCTCCCCAGGCTGGCGAGCTGCCTTACCTCGCGAGGGGCACGTGTTGGAGGGGTGAGATCTGCTCCAGGGGCCCAGAAGTAGCACTGGAAAGTCGTGCTCCCACCGTAAGAGTGGAAGCTCCTTTTCAGCCAGAGCTGCTTGTCTGGCTGCTGCTGTGCTCCATCTCCTGGGTTGGGATACCTGCTCTGCAGCTGGCGTGGTTGTGGCTCCAGCATCCTGTCCTTATGAGCTGCACAGTGTGCTCCTGAGCACGGTGTGGAGCAAGCACCGCAGTGGGCTAACTCAAAGATGCAGCTATTTGCGTTACCCTCTCTGCAAAATCACAAGCTGGTACCGAACAGCGTTTTCCCAAAGTATCCAGTTAATCCAGTGCTGTGTCTCCTAGCTGGGAGAAGTCATCTCCAGGGCTGTCCCTGTATATCTGCGGGGCTGGTGGATGGGAGCAGCCAGAAGCTGAGAGTGGAGATGAAAAGGGCGAGCTTGGGCAAGTTGTCCATCAGCAGTGGCTGTGGGTGCTCGTGGGGCCCTGGCTGAAGTTAGCACCTTTCTGAACTGACACTGCATTGAAGATGCTGCTTTAGTGGGTGGGTTAGGGGGGAGGAGGTGGGCTGGTCTGCATGGAGCAGCTTTGTGAACTGCTGCTAGGGTTGAAAGCACAGCTGGGTTTGAGTGAGGCCGGGTAGCTGCTACTTTGCTGTTTCCTGGTGGTGTGATCCTGCCCTGGTCTGTCTGCCCCCGCCACATCACCCTGCAGCTCGGTACCGCTTGCAGGCCCCATTCCAGCACCCCAACCTGTCTGAGCCCCACGGCTTGCTCCGTTACAGCAGCAGTGCCCTGGGGCTGCAGGGTGGTAACTGGGCAAGACGGGCAAGTAATGCTTGTACAGTGCTGTGGCCGTGACTGTTATCTCTGGAATTCCCTTCTCGTGAGCTGGAGTCAGATCTCTGAGGTTACGGATGTGGCTGGGTTTGCCCCTGATTTGGGAAGCAGGAGCCTCGGAGGCGGGAGGTGGGGGTTGATCCAGGACATTGGAGAGGAGTTGCTGGTTGATCACAAGTGGAAGTGGGTCTGGATGTGCCGCAGGTGGTCCTTTGCTGCTGCGTCCCCATGGTCCTCTTGTCGGTGTGTGTTCTCTTTTTGAAGCCAATTGTCTGCATTTTAGCAACAAATTAAATAGGAAATGAGGAGGAATGAGCTCCTCTTTGGAACAACTCGTGCTGTGGAGTTGTTTCTTGTGGAGCAGACTGTGGAATTGCTTGGGTGGTAGAAGAAGTAAGGAGTTTCCTAAAAGCTGAGTTGATTTAAATTATTTTTTAATTTCTAAGTCTGAGACTCTCTAGTCTTGGCACAGAAGAGGTTAAGAGGTTTCCCTGGGGAAGGTGGGTCAGAAGAGCAATCCCAGCCGTCCCGCCACCCTCCGGATTTGCGGACTGTGTGCCTTGTTTTACTGTCTGTGGGGCAGCAGCATGGCCAGGGAGCGAAGGAAAGACATGACAGCCTGAGGCAGCTGTTCCTTGCTCCCGTCTGTCTTCCTCTGCATTTGGGGAACGCAGGCAGTGCACTTCTCTCTGCCGCGGCACGATGCCGCCGGTCATGGCGTGGGTGGTGGCAGAGGGCAGGGAGCTCCGCGATGCTCTGGTACAGGGCAGCACCCTGTACCCCTGTGCTGGGCAGCGGCCGTGGTGAGGCCGGGGCCGCAGAGCACATGGTCCACGCCAGGCTGAGGAGGGGCTGACCGCAGCAAGGCTTTCCCCTCTTACGGCTGACACGGGACAGGTCTGCGGAGGCACTTTCCCTCTCGCTGCATACAGAAGGCATCACACACCGCTGGACAAAGGGACGGCTGTCCAGAGAGGGGTTTTGGTTTTAGCTTGGATGCGTCACCATGATCATGTGTTGTGCTTTTTCTTTTTTTTTTTTTTTGTAATTTTAGTGGTTGGGCATGCATATTCCTGTGAACGCTGATCCGTCCCGCAGCTTGCGAGGGCCGTGTGGTGCTGGCACCCAGCCACCGGCAAGGTCGGAGGGAGCCCCAGCTGCTCTCGGAAAGGCTGGGGGAGGCCCTTGGGCCCATGGGGGGAGTGCTCTCTATCGCGCCCCTCTTCTTGGGAGGTCCCAGGCTGCTACAGCCGCAGCTCCTTGCCGAGATCCTGTGTGTCAGCCTGTCTTTGAGATGCAGGTGGTTGCAATGGGTACAGAGCTCTGGCATGGGGTCAGGAGTGGAGGTGGAAGGTGTGTTTCAGAGGAGGCTTTGTTGCTTTGCCACGCTCATTTTGGGGAAAAAAAATAATAAAAGAAGTAATAATCCTGCTGCTCCATTCGCCTGTCTGTCCCTCTTCCTGCTGCCCCCCTCGCACCACCTATGGTGGCTTGTCACTGTAGCCCTCGGGGTCCCTCGAGTTTCGGCAACTGCTCGTCTTGCTTAGGACTGGTCAACTGTACTGTAACAAAATGATGTGTTAACCTCAGTACCCTGCCACGTGTCTGTACACGTTCCGCATGGCGGTGCAGAGGGGGCCTTCTAGCTGTTAATGCCTTTCCAGTTATTTTATCAAAAGGAAAAGAAAAAGAAAAAAAAAAAAAAAGGAAAACTGTAAATGTAGCAAGCTGTGTTTGCAATGCTTATTTTCTCCTGTCTCCTCTGAGACTGGCTATGTCACTTTGTCACTGTTTTGAAATGGATGCTAGGCTCTTTTGAATAGAGGGTTGCTACACTTGATGTTAAATGCCTCACTGACTTTTTTTTTCTTAAAGTTTCCAGTACAGGCAATAGATTAATTACTTTTTTTGTTGTTTTCTTAAAGAAAATGTTCATCTCGGTGGTGTGGGGCAGGTGGCTGGAGGGCAGTGTTTCAATGAGTAGTTTACAGTTTCACTTTCTGCAGACACTTGAACATAGGACCGAAGTATCTGTGACAAGCACATCCCCTTGGTGGGAAGCTCCAGAGGAGCAGGGAGCACCCTGGGCACCAGCCAGCCCCCTGCGGAGTGTGCTTGGGTCACCCCCAGGGTCCCCATGTTGTCCCCCTGTGGCTCCCTCTCCAGGTGTCAGCTGGGGGCTGGCTTGTGGCAGTGGTGGCCCTTGCGGGAGGGGGTCCCTGGCAGCACTTGGTCCCTCCAGCCTCCCTGGTGTGACCCCCCTCCCCCTACTCCTCTCCCAGCCTGTCCTGGTCTCGTTGGGGTCGGAAACCTTTGGATCTGTGGCTCTGAAACCCCCGCTGAGTTGCGCCACGGCAAGGGTGGCCCTCTCCTTGTTCGCCTGGATCAAAATGGGTGATGGTTTGATGTGCTGGCCCTTCTCAAACCCTGTGTGTCCCAACCTCAGCCTTCTGTTTCCCGAAACTAGAAAGTGTGTGCAACCTTCTTCAGCTGCATTTATCGTAGAGACAAACTTAAAATGACTCATCACAGACCATGTATCACTTGGGAGGAAAATCTTGTTAATATGGCCCGCTGTACATGATCCATCTTCTGTCGATAGTACATAATCTTTGACCCATGTGCTAGGATCATCATCACATATAAAGGAAAAGAAAAAAAAATGTAAAATACTTGAATGAGAGCTTGTATTATAACATTAATATTATTCAGAGTATCTGCTTTCTAGGCTGATGTGATTCATTATTCTAGTAATGCTTTAGTCCTTTGTAATTTGTGGTAATTATGCTTTTTCCTTTTTAATACAAAAAAAAAATGTATAAAAATAAAAACTTCAAAAGACAATGCAGCCTGGGTTTTCTGTTCTGCTGACTTGCCCTCCCCAGGGGGCTGGGAGTGCATGAGCAGGCTGGGCTCATCCCTGGGCGGTTGTAGGTGGGGGAAGAGAGTTGGCTTCCATGGGTAGAGCCGGGCTTGGCACCAGGTAAGTGCAGCACAGGTCAGCCCTGCGTGTCCTCTCCTCGGAGGTTTTGCTTAGGACACGGGTCTAGCGATGGTGAGAGGGAGGTGTCATTTTTGGCCCAGGCTCCCGGCAGGATTGTGCCATAAAAAGATACTGGAGAAAATTCATAGCATGTCTCAGTCGGTTACATGAGTACTTAGGGATGTGCGTAAAGGTATGGGTGCTTTTTGTTGGATCCTTTCTTAAAGGATTTCACTAAGCTCCATGCAGCCCAGGCCAGCAGCGATCCTTCTTTACCCGGAAAGTCTCTTCCCATGGTTTATTGTGGTACACAGCTGCTTTGTTTTGGTTTGTGCCTCCTGTTGGCGTGTGGGCAGCGAGGTGAGGCTCAGCAGGAGGAGGGGATGTACCAGAGCTTCTGCCGTGTAGCACATCAGCTCCCAGCTCTGCTTCCCTGTCCCGCGAGGGGCAAACTCGCTTTACATTTGCAGACATTAGTTTGTGGAGTAGAGATGAAGATGTGGCAGCCCTTAATTCAGACCTGTACTGACCTCTCTCATGAAGAAAAACTGCTGGGGGAAAGTCAGGGCTCTGTTGTATGTACAGGGCAGAGTGTTTCCAAAGCCGTGGCCCCACGGGCTTTCCATGGGGCTGCATCTCATATCCCAGGTGTTCTGAGTCTCAGAAAAATAATGGGTTTAATTCCTATTATATGTAGTTCCAGTGATCTTGCTGGTGTTTCTATAGAGTGCTGCTGCAAGAGGCCAAAGCGTGGCCTGTGAAAACTGAGTGCTAAAACCTTAATAATGATAACTCCCCAAAGCCACATGGCCAGGGAAGCATCTGGCTTACACGCAGGCAGCTAGAACCAAGGAACAGTGCAAGTAATTAAGGAAAAAAAAAAACAACCCACACCTCTCAACTTTGTTTAAAAATAGCTTTCCAGAGCAGTATTTTGTGCCTTAGACAGAAAATAACAGGCAGCAAAAGTGCAGTCATCTCAAGTAGCATGTTTAAGTTCAGCTTTGGGTTTTGTTATGTGTGAACAATAACTTGTTTCCCAATTAAAATACTATTTGGCTTAAATAATTGTCACTCGCTTTGCTAGTCGCTGGGCTCTGGAAGACCCGCAGGCTGCTGGGTTCACTCTGCCTTCTTGGGTGCCTCGGGGATGCTTTCGGAGAGTGGCGTGAGGCTGAGGAGGACCCTGTGTCTCTCAAAGGCTTTGGTTTGTCTGAACGCTGCATCTGTTCCATGCAGGTAATCCAGCACTCCCAGGACTCCGTAGCACTGGTTGAACCTGGAAAGCAAACAAACATCACTAGAAGTTACTGGGATTGCCTCACCCTTCCTATTTCCATCTCCTTTCCGAGCCCTGATAAGCCGTCTCTGTGATTTCTGCCACTGCACCAGTCTCCCTCGCAGCCCTAACGAAGCCTGGGTGAAACTTCTCCTGCAACTTCCCTCCCTGGTGTCATCGTTACCCAGAAATGGTGGCGCTGAACAATCGGCCATCTGTCTCCTGGGCGGCTCAGAGCTGCGGGAGCAGCTGGACGGCCACATCGCTGTGTCTGTGTGCTCCCAAGACCCGCTGTCCTGGGCCACCGAACGGCCGCGCTTCCCGCGTGGGGACACCAGCACAGCCCTTCTGCCCAGAGAGTGTCTCGGCTCTGCAGTGATCTGTGTCCTGACACGAGCTGAGCTTCGGAGGAAATGACTGGTAACGAGAAGCAGCGCGGTGGTTTGGATGTTGCCCGGCATTTGCACGGTGGTAGAACTGCCGCGTTGTCTGTCTCTGCAGGAGGGGCAAACTGTTCGAGGGAGTGAATTTAGTGCACGCCTGGGAGACGGGAACACTTCCTCCACTACTGTGGAATGTATCCCTGAACAACCCACTGAAACTGCTCTCTGCGGTGTAGGAGGAGGCAGGGGATCTCTGCCAGGAAGGGTTAACTGCGATTGTTTGGGCAAGGTGTTATCTGATGGAGTGTTACCCATCCCAGCGGATGGGAGAGGGACAGACAGAGAGACTCCCTGCAAATTTATGTCAGCTGTGTGACTTGCCCTCGCTCTGTCTCTATTCTAGATCACGCGCAGCGTCTGCTCAACTTCTAGGAAGAGCTTTGCAGAGAGCCGTCCCTGACCCGGTGCTTGTGCTGTGGGAAGCCCAGGTGATACCTGCTGCTTCAGACACTATGTGCTTTCTTTCCTCCCGTGTAATCTTAGGAAACTTGAGACCCTCAGCCTCCGCTGGGCTGTTTGTGCTTTGGAGAAGGTTTCCAAGTCAGCTGCTGGAGGAGGGTGGGTGTCAGTGAGGCGGCTGGCAGTTGCGCGGGCAGTGGGCTCTAAGAACTGACAGCTTTCAGCCTGCTGTCGGGGGAACCGTGTAGGCTCCTCTGCTTGTACGCGAGTTACACAAACCCACCTGACCCTCAGAAGGGATCTTTGCCCGTCAGCAGTGCCGGGGGGCGGGCGGGAGGGGAAGGGGGAGCTGAGCAGTGCCCGGACGTACTTGAGGTGGTGGAAGTCGTGGAACTCCGGTGACGGTAGGAAGGGCAGGTGGTAGCCGCAGTGCGAAATGCTTGTTGTTATGAGAGCAAGGGAGAACCACGCTGCGATTGAAACAATGTGAGACCCCATGATCATCGGGCCAGTCATGACAGGCAGTGTGTTGGAGAGCTAGAAATGAGAAACAAACTCTGCTTCATTAATGGGTCCCCAAGAAGCAGACTCCCCTCTAGGAGCTGAATCGTTTCACCTGGGTGATACGTCACATTAGTTTTGCGCACACAACATAAAGGGAAAACCCCTCTGCAAACGCCTTACTAAAATTACATAATCATCAAAGAAATACTTTACTCTGAGCTAACTGTGTTTTACTCGCTGCAGAACATAGTCACAGCCCGAACTCCCTAAGCTTGTAGTAGAGGTTAGATGTGAGATCAAACCGGGGGTGTGAGGGCAGTAGGGCTCCAGAAAATCACCCTGGAGCCAGAGCTCTGAATCTCAGCTTCACCTTGGAACAGTGCTGAAGGTGCCCTTGGGAAACCTCGCTGTCAAAGGGCACTGGCCTGGGGACACGTGCAGTCAAAGGTAGCCACGTGGTGGTCCCGGCTGCATCACTTCATTGTGTCCTACCAGTGGCACATGCGCCTGCCACTGCCCAGGCCAAGTTTACCACACCAGTTAGGCTCAGCGGGACTCTTCAATATAAAAACTCACTCTGCTGCCCAAAGACTATAAACTGCAGAGACTCACAAGGGCTGGTGCTGCAGCCCAGGACTGTTGTTAACAGGAGTCGGTACTGAGAAGTGGAATCTTCCAAAGGCGGGATGTGTTTGCATGAGAAGTCTCAGCTGGAGCAGCACTGGGAGACGCTCCTGCAAACACTGATCCCAGCCACCAGCACGGAAATCTTGATGGGACTCTGAGCCCGTGCAGTAACCCAGACTGTCTGAGTGTCACATCTCGTGCCGGAAGCACCGTCTGTGCTCCCAGCTCTCTTGTGCTCAAGGAAGCACCGTTCAGTCATCTCCTTATCTGTTGGAGGCACTTAAAGCCAGTGCAGTCCAGTATAAACAGGTATGGCAACCCTTCTACAGCTAGCCTTCGTGGCCGTGCAGCTTAGCTTCCTCTTCCTGAGGAAGAAGAGTCTCGGGGCGCGTTTGCTTGTCTTCTCTTACCACTTCTCATCATCCCACAGAAATCACACTCCGTGCAGGAACGGGAGGGTGACCGTGGGAGAATCCACTTACTACGTGTTCTACCGGGTGAGCATAAATGGAGACCACGCCGATGGGGGCCGTCCATTCGTGGTGCTTCTTGTGAATGTGCTTATACAGGAGTGGGAGGTGAACAAGCCTAAGCAGAGAAAACAGAGAAGAAGGGAACGTAGAGTAACCTAACACAGAATTTCTGATGGGGACTTGCTCACGCCTCCTCTTTATAATAAAGATTTTAGCGCAGCTGAAATGAGAGTGTAGGACTCATGGTTTCCCTCTATCTCTTTTTCTTTGACACAGACCCCTCACTTAATGTGTGTGTCCACTGACTGATGTTAAACTTAAGTCCAGACAAATCCCATAAATCGAAGTCCCTGAATGGCTGTTTTTCCCAAACCTGGGAGTACTTTGGAGGGGAAGACTCACTTTATATTTTCACTGTTTTGACTTTACCTACTGGCAACTATTAGAGGCAGAATTTTAGGTTCTGTGGGCCTTTAAGAATTTTTTTTTTTTATGGAGTTTTTTGTCTGTGTTTGTCCAAAAGGAAAACCTACATAGTTCTGAGAATGCTGTGCTCTCTTCTGTGCAGCCTCGCGGGCTTTTTTCTTCCATGCTTTGGGTCTTTCCTTTAACACTGGTGTCAGTGCTTAGGCAGCCTGCTATGCCAGCATCCAGGCTCCGTTTCGTAGGTGCCATACTGGTGAACGGCAGATCGGTCACTGATCTCTTGAGCTTTTTTCTTTCAGGATAGTCAGTCTTGTTCTCCTTTTTTGGAAGAATGACGAGTTACAGCTTTTGTGTGAAGCTAGCTGCTTTGGTTTTTTTTCTTAGCCTCTAAGCTCCGCCACCTTTGTAATTTTACCCATTTTTGCTTACTAGAGTTACGAGCAGCATTGCAGCGCCCAAGCCTCATGTTGTAAGGATGGATTCCAGGACCTGTGAGTCTTCCCATATAAATACAAGATTGGTGGAAGTGGGGGGACTAGGACTATTAATGTTGCAGGAGATGGGTATAAGCTTAAAGGGATGGGGGAAAATCACAAAGCCCTGTTCCTGTACTCACCTGTGTGTATAATAAAAGAGAATTTCCTCTATTAAGGTGAAGATGCTTAGCTCCACAAGAAACCAGTGGAAGGTGGGCAATTCCTTGCTGAAGGTGTTGCCCCACCATTTCATGACGTGGAACATGGGCACCAGCATGGGCAAGGAGATAAAGAACTGATTACACAGCGCTACGCAGATGGCTTGGCGCAATTTCTTTGTGTCCACCTGCAAAAGAGAAGTGAGGACTTGAGGCTAAATCAGAAGCAATGTGGCTTTGAGTTGGGAGGATGAAGAGCCTTGTAAGAGTTGTAAGCTGTTTCTGTGTTAGTTTGGGGATCAACTTTTTAACAAGCAGTCAAACCAGATCTGATCACTAGCCTAATTACAAGAACCGCCTTCCTCTCTGCAGTTGATATACAAGACTCAGCTTGATTCTCCTCGAACCGTATCTGGTTGCAAGAGAAAAGCGTGACAGGTTCTCCTCCCCACTCCTAGCCCGGGAGACTGCAGGAAGGGTTTAGCCAGCAGAAGAGGCAGAGTGAGAAATACTTACAGGATCATTCTTGCCCAGCTGAATGCGATAGCGGGTAATGAAAGTTGGCTTTCCTGTTACATCAGCCACCATAAGGATTCCATTGAAGCACCAGAAAGCAAGGGTAGGCACCAACGCAGCCCCTGTGGCGTGAGCAAAGGGCAGAGGTGTGTGAATAAATTGAGAGCTACGGCTGAATTGGAAACAAAATACAGCGGCGTAGTATCTAGAGGACCCAGATGTGCCAGATGCGTATCCCCTGCCCTGAGAAGCTTTAAAATGGAATATGGGTAAGTTCTGACAGCCAGGTAAGACCTAGGGAATGGGGAGGAGGTTAGAGAAGACAAGTGTCTTATAGGTTGCAATTTGCCACACCTGAGGCTAAGAAAGGGCTTTTCCGGGAGGCTGGGGGATCTCTGTCAGGGGTTGTTTTTAAATACAAGTAGGATAAGGATGAGTTGATCCCTGGAACCTTGTGAGGTCCCTACCAGGCCCGTTCGCCAGCTGTTAACCACAGACAGAGCAGGGTTTTGTAGGTGCTACAGCAAGAGTAAAATTCACTAATTTTACTATAATTTTCAGTAATTAGTTCTACAGAGTCATTCAGCTCTCACAGGAGCAAAGAGTGTTTTTCCACAAGGAAGCCATTTCAGCAGCAGCAAAAAGATCAAATTTTTAATTTGTATGAGGGGTCTAACGATGAACCAGTGCAAAGGCAGCACGGTCGCGCTACATCAGCAGTGGCTGGCTTTGAAGCCTACGTGTGCTTTTTCAGTGGGAGCATTAATGAGTTTGGGAAGGCATGTCCGTGTCCCCCCTCTAGATGTAATACATCGGGTGGTTCCTCCTACAGCAGAGAGCTGTTAAAACTTACCAAGGAGGAAGATTGTCCACTCCTCTCCCTCAAACGTGTAGTAGAACTGTAGCCATGCTGTTTGACAGAAATGGCCTAAGATGTCCCAGATGTCCTGTGCGTGCCTGTGGGAGTAAGTGTTCTTGGTTGCCCATCTTTTCATCACCCACTTTTTCCCCTCCCCCCAGAAAAGTTTCTCCTCGAGCCCCTTTGTTCCAAAAATCTTACCAAGAAACAGAGTTCGCTAAGGCAGTGAATATGAGCAGGCCTGTGCCAAGGACGTAGGCAGTGATCTTCATGGCATCCCAGAGCTTCTCTTCCTGCGAGCAAGCAGCAAGAGTGTCCATGTGTTGCTGCGTCCTACACTGGCATTGTTTGTATTTGAAACACAAGAGGTAAAGGCAGTCCTATGATGGCCCATTATGTTTCACAAACTCTCTAAAGAGCATAATAACAAAGCTGTTATGTGATATTGTGTGTAACTGAGGGGAGGAGTGCACACACATCCATCTGCCGTGCTTACAGAGACCTGGAGTGTCACCGACATGGAATTTCCCTGGAATAACCAAAGGAGAGAAAGGACCGCTGATTTTTTTGATAAAAACAAGGACCTCCTTGTTTTTATTTGGCACATTTATCGGTACCTGGAGGACTATAATATAAGGGGCTTCTGGATAACTCAAAGCAGTCGGAAAGGAAGAACTGGGGGTGAGGAATGGTGCTCCATCGCAACACCTCTCTCCCTCAGTATTTTCTCCCTCCCAGTATGCAGAATGCTTTCTCCCCACAGTAGTCAAGAACTGTTGTGCTCAGATGATCTCATTAACAGCTCCAGTTAATCCAGAACCACTCCTCTCAACCTTCCTCTTTGCTTTGAAGACCGATTCTGAAGACAGGCTCGCGTGCCCGGAAGCTTGCCTTTTTTCCCCCCAAGTATAACAGAGGTTTAATACGGGACAATACCTTTCTTTGCAGAATTCATTTTGCTGTGCCTTTAGGCCATCACAGGTACAACTCAGTTCTAGTACTGAGAGCACAACTTGTCTAGTAGGTACCATGTGCCATCTGTGTAGAACAGCTGCACAGTAACAAGGAGCTAAAATACTCAACTTCTCAAAAGTGTAAAGGTCTCTAAATCCCTGCTCTCGGTCACAGAAATGGTATCTACTGAAAAAATATTCCTGTGTACAGCACAAGGGCAGCTGTGATGTTAGCGTGATTGTAAGGATTTTAACCGTACAAAGCAACTGCAAGAAAGTCAGCAAATTACCAGTGAGACCTTTTGATTCCAGGAATAAGTGTATTCAAAAAGCAGTATTCAATATATTTGAGCATATAAATATTCAAAACCAATTTGTTTAGCAAATATATGACAAATGTATAATTAACTATGTGTCTTTTAGAGTAGCCCAAGTTGGAACTGGTTCTGGAGTTCAGCAATCTTAGTTCAGGTTTTCTTAGGTGAAATACGCATTATGTTTATCTGCAGGATAAATGTTTAAAAAAATAATCAATGCAATTATAAAATAATATAGTGTAATAACCAGCTGGTGTCTTGTTCATCACTCAGTTAGAAAACAGGAAGGACAGTGGTGTTGTGCTGCACAAACAGACTGAAGTAAAAATAATGATTCATAGTTGCTGTCCTGCTCGTCTCCTGTCAGAGAGGACAAACAAGAGAGGCAGCTCACTAATAAATGTTGAATGCAGGTGTGTTTAGGGTAATGCAATATAGAGGAATCCTCTCTACGTGGCTTTTGGTGCTAAGAGATTCTTTTAGATTCTGTAACAGCTACAGAACGTTAAACATCTCCCAGGACTTGTCAGCAATATTTATCTGTCCCAGAACAGAACCTTGCTCATTAGCACTGAGACTTTCCTCATTAAAACAAACAACCGTTTTCTCTTATCATCTTTCTTTTTTTTTTTTTTTTTTTTTAAATCAAGTTAGCAACTGGGGAGGAAGTCATTTAAAGGACTCTTGCCCTACAGCTCGATGTGTGTGAACCCTTTAGGTTTTATTAGAAGCAATGCAATCAGTTGCCAACATTATCGCTGGGTGTACTGAGCTACAAATGCAAGGCAGGCGAAAACCATCTATTCCAGCTTCAGATAGCGTGTGCCAGATTCTGAAGATTCGCTCTCGTAGCAGTTTCATAGTTGCAATTGCATCCATGTTATGCCTCGTGTATGCTGACATGAGGTAAGAATTTCTTAATCTTTAGCCCCTGGAAGACCATCTACATATTCTTTAGAAAAAAGGGTTACAAAAGCTATAAAAAGCTTAGAGCTTTTTAACAAATCATATCCTATAAAACTTTCTTTTTCCTGGGATGAAGAAAGAACATACCAAAGGAAAAACTCTGATGTCTTACAAGTGTCAGAATTTTTAGTTAGACCAAATAGTATTTCAGAGTCTTTAGCATCTTCCAGCCAAAAACCTCAGTGTTGCAAAAACTAGTAACTCCTAAGACTCATCAGACACTGTGAGTGTCCTGCTTTGAGGTAGGACAGAAAGTAGCTAAAGCTCAGTACTTGAGCTATTTTAAAAGCCCTTTGGCAAGAAACTGTCTTGTTTTGAGGCTGTGTTTTTATTGCACGTGATGAAGCGATTACGTGAATGAATCCCACGCAGTATAATTACATGAGCTGTAGAAGCAAAGAAGTTTACATAGAAAAAAAAAATCTTGTTCATCAAGTTCAAGTGCTAACACCCTGTTTCTCTTCATGCCAACGGCTCCAGCACAGTAGTTTCCAAACTCTGACCCATGGATTGCTTGAGATCTTGCCCTTAAAGGGCTTGTAGGAGTTGGCAAATTCCTTAAGTGCAGAACAGGGTTGCTGCCTGCAAGGTAAAGAGACTGGGGCACGTCAGCTGGGAAACGTATTGTTCAGCAGGACCACTTTGAGAACGGGGCCCAGTTAGGTGGCACATCTTCTGGTTACAGGGGAGTGTTGTGGTCTATTTGCCAGGCAAGCAAAGACAACAGGCCCTTCACCCCTCAGTGCCGTGGCTGCAGCCCACTGGAAGGGAAAAAGTGCTGGGGAGATGTTGCTGTGCTGAGCTCCTAGTCGTGCTAAAGTGATCAGAGCGTGGATGTTTCTGTCACTTCTCTTAGAAGATGGTGCAACACATCCCTCCTTCCAAAGCACCCGCGTAACACTTCCTTTAACAGATGACCTTGAGCCTTTACCTGCTTCTGCTGCTCAGCCATGGTGGAGTATCCAGAGTCTCTTGTCATCTGAAATAAGAGGTGATCTAAGTAAGTGAACCTTGTACAGCTGGAGAGTGGAAGAATACACTGCTGACAACAGCAAATCCCCTCAACCTCGAGCTCAGTTGCAAAACTGTAAAATATTTACTCTCTGTGCTCTGTCCTGTCCTGCTCTCTCCTTCGTGTTGGCCATGGAGCACAGCTGAGCTCTTGAGTAGAAAAATGCCCCTATTTCCTGACAAGTTAGTATTGTCCCAGAAGACGAGCAGGGATGCAAGGGTGACAAAGAAAATGGGAGAACAGGCAAAACCAAAGCTTTTGATTGTGGCACTGGCGTGTTGTGGCACAGCTGCCGCCCTCGATCTGGCCCATTGCGCCCAGTAGGAACTCCAGCCCTTCACAGACTGCAAACAAATGACAATAAGGGACACGGGCTCTTCCATAACAACGACATGCTGTTAAACTAACAAGAACGAAAACAAAAATCTGACAACAAACATGTGAGTTTGTGCCACAAAGAATTAACAGAGTAGAGCCCCACACAGCCTTCACTCAGGCAGCAGAGGAACTGTAAGTTACAGCAAAAGAATGTGGAAAGTGAGAAAATCATCTTTGCTTTGAGTCCTGCTCTGGTCAATTTGAAGGTTTAAAGTCCTCAATGGACGGGTGGCCAGGTTATAATAAACCTCCCTGCATTTGGTTCTGGTTTGACCATTTTTTGCTGGTTTTGGTTAAAAAAAAAAATCAAAAAAAAAATCAAATCCAAGGTTTAAGTAGCTGCCGGGGCTTCACGGCTGTCCATGGCCAGGGAAAGATCACTACTTCAGGACATGCTGTGGCTGTCTGAGGGGTTATCTGTAGCTGTTTTTATATCGCTGCCCTGTTACCATAAATTATAATTAGCAAAAGCTAAAACATTCCTTAAGGTTTTCTTGGTTTCACCCTGTCTTTAAGAACAAACACATGAATTCTGACAGTACGAAGGCCAGATTACTTGAGGATTGCAGAATTTACTCCATTTTGCTTTTCATACTCAGAAGAATACTCAAGCACAGGCAAACTATGTTACCTAAGGTAACAAAGAAAAGTACAAAGAGGATAGAAAGGCACCTTTCTAAGGGACAAAGAAAAACAGTTGGAAAATTATTCATTAGAAAGGTGACATTCTATTACCTTTATGACGCTAGCAAGCCTCTGGGGAGTACTCCTCTTGGAGTATTTCAGAAAGGAGGAATACACTGCCAAAAAGAAGCCCCCATATTAGCCAGGAGATTACACTTTAGCTTTGAAATGATAGCTTTCTGCTTACGCTCTTACAAATGCAACCCTGTTTATTTACAAGTGTTTCCAGCTCTGTTTCCCTGCATTACGTGTTAGTATGCAGGTCAAGAGGCACGAGACCGAAAAACTGGACACCACCTTCCTGCTTGGGTTCCTGCTTACTCATGGACAGAAAAGGACGAGGCCAGTCCACCAAACTACATATTTTAGTGGAAGAAACTGATGTTAAATGGTTATGAGAAGGGAAAAAAAAAAAAAAATCAGGCAAAAAGTGAAACTTGAAACCACCAGCCCAAACTCCAACCCCCTATTTCGACATTAGGGTTGTATATACTCCTATGGGAAATGCTAACTTTGGGTAGCAGCCTTAAAAAAACCAAAACAATAAACAAGTTAACTTTGTCTCCCTTGGCTAAAAAAACAGTAGTGTGAGAAATGCCCTAAGGTGCTATTGCTTAAAATGAGAATGTGTTAAGGAAGTCACAGTGTCTTGTTTTTCGCAGATCTACAGCTCCTCGCTATTAGACTTTGTGAGCTACTATACTGTCTGACAGATCAAGCTTGCCAACCACAACCTTATTGAAAAAATACAGTTGGACTCTAACATATCTGAGGAAGAATACCTATAAGTAGCAATCACAAATACACTGCTAGCCTGAGTAGAACAGTGTAAATAACTTGCCACGGGACAAATTGATCTTATCTTCATTTCCAAAAGACCTTCTAATCACAGTGATGCATCTGATGTTATGTAACATGTGCTACATGTCCACCTTGTCACACAGGTCCTCTCAGTCCACGTGTGCCCACTGTTTCTTAAGAAAACACTACTAATACTTGAAATATGTCAAGTGTGAATAATCCATTCCTTTTGGAGGCTTTGCTCCATTCCAGCTTTCTTAGCAGGTTGTTCAGAGCCTTGAAGAGTTGAGTTTTGAGTATTTGCATGGAGGGAGACTCCACAGCTTCTCTGGGAAATCTGTTCCAGTATTTGACTACCTTCACTGTAATTCCCTCCTCCCCTGTCCCCAGTATACAATCAGAATTTCTCTTGTTATAACTCATATCGCTTGCCCTTTTGCTGCGCACCTCCCCGTCTTCTCTACAACCATCCAGTAAGGAGCTGAAAACAGCAATATGAAATTATTCTGCTGGGACAGTACAGTAAATAGCATTGGCCATAGTTTTCTGTGGTTAACGAGATTATTCTACTCTGATGACCTTGTAGTAGACAACATTAGATCTTAGAGAGGCAGACATAAAAGGGGTTTCTCAGTTACTGTTAGCTGCTTGCTGGAAGGTTGATGCTCCAGAATGGTTCCTCCACACAGCAGTGCTGAGTCAAACCCTGCTGAATCTTTGCATGCGAAGAGCTAGAGAGCAGAGCACAGTAGAGGATGTGACTCTGCTTTGACTTTTTAGGAGGAGAAAGAGCCAGTGCTTGATCGAGTCTCATATTCTGTGAGTTTAGGGAAGAGTTAAAATTACAATCACATTTCTAGCAGTACTCCTTTTAAAATAATCAAATTATGATACAAGTCTTGCTTGGGCAAAGAATTCCAGTTTGAAACAGTACTGCGATGTCTGCTTACCCTCCCTCATGCCAAAATCTCAGTACACTACCTTTATTAACCCACATTTACAGGATAAAACTTTAAGTAAGTTTTTATGGATTATGTTTTTCCCCCAACGTTTCATTACCTACTCTTTTTTGTTGGATTATGTTTTTTCTGATTCAGAATACACCAAATACATTTAAAAAGCATTGCTGTAACCATGGCTGTTTCGGCAAACAAAAAAGCCATTCAACTGCTTGGCACTGATCTCATGTTGGCATGTTAACCAGCTCCGAATCAACCAGTGAAGACTTCAGCTGCCTGCAGCTATTTACAAATATTAGCTAGAAATGGTGCTGTTAAAAAAAAACTTAAAAAACCAAAACAAATAATGTTCCTTTTTGGTTATTTCAAACTAGTTAACACAAAATTTCATCAAACCAAATTCTCAACCCTAAAATAAAAGTAATTTTTTTTTTCCAAGCAGTCTTTTGACATTAGAGAGGAAACATACACTAGTCAATAAAGAATTCTAATACTTCTTTTTTATTATTTCCATGTACTTCATAATTTGTCCAACAACTGTTCGTTAAGTCCCAGATCTATTTTCACTGAATTTTCCACTTCATTTATCAGAAAAAGCTACTTTGTCTAAGTCATGTTTTAAAATGCTTAACATAATCTGAAAAGGAAAGCACTGCCACATTTTTTACATTTGTTTTAAAATTTACATTATTATTTATGTCCCGTCTCTGCTGTTCCCTTACATTGCTGTTGCACAGACAGTCCCAAGCTGCGGCTGCACAAGCGCCCGCTTCTCCTTCCATTGCACCCAGTATTGTACTGGATTGTATCCTTCTTCCAACACCAGCCAGCCAGTCCTGCTGCTGGCAGGTGCAGCTGAGGAACAGGGTACATCTGCCGCGATGGGCTGCCTGCCTACCACAGTTTCTTGGTATTCCTTTTTCCCTCCTGCTTGAATCTTCAGTTGTAGACCTTACTTCATTGGGATCAACCTTTATAGTGCTCAGACAGTGGGAAACAACTGTGCCTGAGAGAGAAAAGGCTATGACTATCCATGAAAGTAGGGAAAGGAAAACGTAAGGACAACTTACCTGGTCACCCGAAAAGTTGCATATCAGCCACACTATGTGGACAGACACGGGACTAGACTTCGTGTTTGGTGGATGTCCTACTGTGCCAAGCACTGCACAGATCTCGAGGCAACCACGGTTCCTAGAAAAGCTTACAATTGTACTTTAAACAGACACATGACGGTGCCTTTTAATTATTTCCTCAAAGTTTCTATCATATCTTTTCAAGGTACTACACCCCTGAACTCTGGCTGTCCATTCTTTGCTCACCTCCTGCTGATGGTAGCCTAGGAGAGGTCCTTTGTGTCTATTCAGAGCCCAGAGTTCAACTCCTCACCTTTCATTACTGCTGTGGAAACTTTATGAGGGTTTAGGCAAAGGCAACGGGGGTGTGTTTCCAAGCAGGAGCTGGCTGTCCCCTCCCAGACAAGTCATGTGAAGCCAGTGCCGTGTCACTGTTAGTACTGGCAGCGTTCCCTGCGCATATGCGCATGCTGTCACTCAGTTAAGCATTTTGAATGCATCTCTGCAGGTAAGACTTTTTCATCAAGAGTTAATGGCTGTATCTGAGAATAAGAAAGCCACCTAAACCTTAAAGATAAGTGGTTTTTATAATGCACTAACTCATGTTTCGGGCACAAAACAGCTAGTGCCAGTGCAACTGAATGGGTCAAAGGTGTGTTTGTTAAAAGCAGTAAGGGTTACTGTGGAATTTGGCAAAAAAAAACAGCAGTCCAGTTTTCATCGTGTTGCACTAAATCTGTAAGTTATACCAACACTGTTGCTACACAGTGTCCTCAACCAGTTACAGGTATTGGTTCAGTCTGTAAGGACAAGATGCAAATAGGTTAGAATGTGCTTGGGCTCAGTTGTCTTTAAATATGATGTTTACAGACCATAAAGTCTGTAATTATTGTATTGCAGAGAGCAAGATGTAATTTGCAGTAGCATTGGTCTTTATTATGTAAATGTGGCCCCAATCTATGTTACTTACCTAACGTACAGTGCCCTATTATGAATTAAGCTCTGTGAATTGAGGGTGTTACTCGCCATTACTTTCCAGATTTATTTTGCCACACAAGGAAAAACAAGGAATATCACCCCTGTCTTGTATGGCCATTCACAGGTGAAGCCACACACATGCTCTTGTTTGGTAGGCAGTATCTCAAACCAGCAGCAGCTAGACCTGCAGAGAGATCAGCAAGCACCAACAACGGTGGTGCCTCACCGTCTGTGCCTGGTTTCTTGTACCTACCACTACAGCTGTATTTTTACCAATTAACTTTTTTCTGGAAGGAGCGTATTCCCAGCACTCACTTCCCAACCTCACGCTGTTTGTCCTCTTAGTGCGGCAAACATTTGCTGTTGCTTCATTTCAGACTTCAGACTGTGTTACTGTTTTCATTGACACTTTCTCTTGACTAATCCTCACTATTCCCTAGTGGGGAAAGAGTTTGTAATTCTTAGCTGTTGCTACTAATTGTTATTTATCATAGACAGCAGACTCAAGAGAGAGGAATGCAATTCCTTCAAACTATTTACACATGTGCAGAGGAGGAAGTGGAATTTGTCATTTCAAGAGAAGAGTGCCATACGAGTGTTGTCCTGAGCTGATCTTTTTTTGGACTTGCGCTTGCACTGTTCATCCAATAGCCAAAAGTGGGTGATAAGCCAGTGAATTTCACAGACCTCAGTGTTTCTTTTTAATGGCTGTTCAATTCCGACAGAGGTTACCTCTGAAATATTTATACCCAATAGGAACAGACAGCTCAGCGTGTCAGTCGTAAGTATGTAAACGTAATTTACCTTCTGTTGCAAGTTTGTGTCTAGCACAGGTTGGCAGTAATCTAAAAGCTACTTCTGTCTGTTGGCTGGCGTGTGCCCTGCACTGGTGTCTTCACCACAAACCCTCCAATGGTCGTGCAATCTTTGCTGAGGCATGCAAGAAGTTGGATTTCTTCCCAGCAGAAAGGCTTTTTGATCAGACATTCATAAATAACTTCTCTGTGTTCACTCTCCACAGTTTTTGTAATAGTCACTGTTTGTTTTGCGGTTTGAAAAAAACACCAGAGGAAAAAAACTGAATTATCTTTCAGGATTGTACAAACCCACACTCATAGTTCCTCTAATGTTGAAGAGGAATCAGAACTTAGCGCACCTCACCTAAGCATCAATTCCCTGCATTCTGCACTGTATTTCTAACCATGTGCCAGGGCACACCTCTGCCACCACCTAGCACTGCAGCAGTATGCTTTGGAAACATCTGTGGAGCAATGGAAGGGTTAGGAAAAGGTAAATGATGGCCTTGCCGTTACGGTTCAAACATGTTCAGCAATAGCTGCATCTTTTAACTCTCAAATCACATTTTAAGATTTCCATAAGTAAGTTTTCTACCATTTGTGGTGCTCTAACTAAGCTCTAAAGGAAACCCTCAACTGTTTCAACAGGGCACAATCCAGGACGTGCAGCTCAAGCTGACTAACGTGAAAATGCTGAGCTAAAGCCCTTCCTTACACCTTATGATGTAGGTCTGCACACACAAAGTGTTCTGTTACTGTGGTCTTAACCATGTAGAGGGTATGAGGACTCTTCAGGAACCTGCTTTGGAGTGCTGGACCTGGAAGCAAGTCTGATTAAATCTAAATACAATAACTGTGGGACTTTTTTAAAGAGCAGGATGACTTTTCCAGCTGTTCCTCTTCTTTATTAGCCATGATGAAAATTAGCCATGAGTGAAAGAACAAATTCTGATCTCCTTGAGCAAAATGTTTCCAGCTCTCACCACCAGTGCTTGTAAACATCCTTGAACAGCTTTTTTTATAAACTACATGCAGACTGTTAACAATTACAAGCATAATTTATCACAAGTGATTATTTCCTGCAATATATTTTTTATTAAAGTAGCAGGGTGCACATATTTTTGGTGTCCGGAGAAGATTAATCCTCCTTTTTTCCCTGGATTCAAGATATCTTCAAGCGCTGGGTTCATGAGCAAGAAAAAAATATGTATTTTACTCTGAAGTCCTTAGGAAAATAAAATCTAACCTTTTATTTGCAGAGTGCTGTAATCCAATCTGTTATATTTACCTGTTAACAACATACGTTTTCTTGCACAAATCCCAAACTCAAGTGACCACGGGAAGAAAGGTGATTACTTTCTGCTAATCTAGCACACTGTATAATATATAAATTGCGCAACACAAGAGACTGCAGAGCTGAGAAGGCAAAATGGTAACTATCTATCATCTATGAAGATAAACTTTGACTCAAAATAACCTTCAGTAATGGGATGTCATGAGATGCTGACAGCACCAAGGCCACTTGATAGCAGTACTTGAGAAAAACTCTTCTTTTCTAAAAGCAATTTTTCTGCTGAGGTATGAACATTAAACTGTAGCCGCTGAACTATGTCTGAAGTGTGAAAGATACCAAGACTTGTTTTTCCAGATACTTTTATCAAAATGGTAGGCAAGTAGCTGAGATTCAGTGAAAGGCTCCTGAATGGTGGGCAGATTACAATTCTGCAGCAGTACCAGAACTGCAGTATAACACATGCAACCCTGTCCAGAAGGCTGGCAGTCTAAGAGAAAGGAAATACTATCTAAGCTTAGTTATTAGTAGACAAGCTTCCAAAATTGCATAGCTGCCGTCAGCATCAGCCAGCAAACAAATGTTGGCAGTTATGTTACACAAGAAGTTACATTACGCTGCTTTACCGGATACAAGCTTCTCTTGCTCATGTAATTTAAACAGCATTTTTGGAACATAAGAAGCCAGCCTAAAAGTTTGCAGACATAGTAGGTACTTGAATGATGACTTCTAAGCTTCTGCACGAAGAGGAAGAACTCCCTCAACTAATGAGACTGCTGGACACTACAACGCAGGAGCAACCCGTGCCAGGACACCAGCAGTTTGCCCTCACGGCATTGAAACAATACACCCTCATCCCACTCCACGACCCTGCGTGCCCACGGCTGGGCCGCAAAGGCCTGTGAGCCCATGGGAGGCTCAGGCCTCGCAGCAGCCCAGGCCTGGTCGAGGCTGCAGCCTACGGCTCTCTGGTGCGACCCGCTCGCCTCCCTTCCATGAGGGAGGGGCGGCCGCTATTTCTCTGGGGAACGCTCAGCCAGGGCCTGGCGCAGCCCCTGGCCCGGGGGACCTAGCTGCGGGGTTGCTGGTCGGGCCGCCATGGTGGAAGGCCGCGCGGCCTCGAGGCCCTCCGGGAGAGGAGGGCCCCTACCTCCCTCCCCCCCCCCACGCCGTCGGACTTTGGGCTCGCCCGCCGCGCCCAGAGCAGAGAGCCCGGGCGAATCCATTCTCGGCACTGCGGGGAGGGAGGGAGGGGGGAAACGAGGACACAGCCGCAGGATTTGCGCAGGCGCACTCCGGGCAGAACCGCCGCGCCTGCGCGCTCCGCCTCCCCCGCCCCTTCCCTTTTCCCCTCCCCTCCGCGGGAGCGCGCGCGACCGCGAGACAGGCGCGCACAGGCCCCTCCCTCCCCCCCCCCCCTTCAACGGCACGCGCGCGCGCCCCCCGGCGGCTTTGCCATATCTCTCGCGAGAGAGCGAAACGCAACCCGGAAGTCCCGCCCCTCCCGGCAGGTCGCATCGCGCCTGCGCGGAGGTGACCGGCCCGGCCCCGGCTTCCGGGCAGGTAGGGGGGGTGGGGTGGGGGCAGGGAAGGCGATGGGGAGCGGCGGAGCAGACGAGTCGCGGGGGGGACCGAGGGCTAGAACGGCTGGGCGGACCCGCCTCCCGGAGCGCGAGCGGCGGGGACCGGCCCGGCGGCGCGACAGCAGGTGGGGGCGAGGGGCGGGCCCAGGCGCTGAGGGGACGGCGGCGGGTTGGCGCCCCCCCCCCCCCCCCCCCCCCCCCTCAGCTCTCCCACTAGGCTGGGCCGCGGCGGGCTGAGGCAGCGGGACAACCGCGTGGCCGTTGGGGCGGGTCCCCGGGTGAGGGGGCGCGCGGGGCCCGGCCGTTGGTGGGAGCGTTGGAGCCCCGCGCGCGGAGCCCGGGGGTCGTTTTGCCCGTGTTGTTGGAGGAAATGGTAAAAGAGGCGGTGCTTTATCCGAGGTGCGGCGCTGCGGGAACCGCCGTTAGCAGCAGCTGAAATTCAGTGTTTCCTGAATTACGTCAGAGAAGCTCGTGTCTGTAACTGTAGTCTGTAAAGCATGCTCTTAGTGTTTCTAAAAGCTGTCGCTGTATTTGAAAAGTATTAAACATGAGGGTTCCTTGCTTGTATATATTATGCCCAGAGCTTCAGAGCTTATGCGAGGAGAAGAAAGGCAGGGAGAATGACTCTATTCATAAATAACTGGGCTGTTAACTGTGCACCCACTTTTGTATCCTGAACGATGCTCTACGTTTTCTTCTGGTTCAGCATGTTTACAGGAAGTGATAAAAGCGAGAAAAAACTTGGTGTAAACTTGAAATGGGCTATTTGAATCTGAAAATGGGAGTGTGACTGACTTTGCCAGAGCTGTCATTCTTATATGTAGATCTTTCTTCATATAAAGCATTATTTATTTATCTGTTTAGTGCAGCACACTGATAAGATCGCACAGCTTGCAGTTCTACGCTGTCATCTGAATTCAGCGTCAGCTGTCTTTACTCTGGTCCCCGCAAGATGCCAGCGGCCCTTGCAGAGAACAGCCAGGTTATCTGTGAAGTATGGGCAAACAATCTGGAAGAAGAGATGAGGAAGATTCGAGAGATTGTTCTAAGTTACAGCTACATTGCGATGGTAAATATTTTATACTTGACCTAATGGGCTTAATCAGGGGATTTCGGGGAGAAGGGGAATGAGTCAGTTCTTGAGCAAGGAGTGATTTCCCCCAGCTAGAACTCAGCTAGCAGTTAAGGGCTGGAAAATAAGGAAGCTGTACAGTAGAAGCTTTCCGGAATTTAATACAAGTAGTGTTGCGCATGAATTGAGTGAAAGATGGGAGAGAGAGGGACCACCTTAAAAACCTGAATTCATTTAATATTTACCTTTTCAGCATGTATTAGTTTATGTAACAGAAAATGAAATGGGTCAGATGTACAACTGGGTTTAAATCTTCAGATTTCCACCAGTGTATTTGTCCTTTGAATGTCTTTCTCCCTTTGGTCATGGAAGATGCCATGATGTTGTAGGACAAAAGACCTGCAAGTGACAGTCTGCTGGGCTCTCTCCTTTTTAAGGGAGTCAGATGTTGATTCTTATTAAAGGAAAATATTTTGGCTGTAAGTAAGATAAAGTGCTCAGAAAGCTTTGTTTAAGATGACCAGAATCTCCCCCAGGTGGGAGGAATCTCTTCCTGCTCGTAAAAGTCTGTATCTGCTTGGCACGACCCGGTCAGTTACATAAATAATTGGTTTTAGTTATGATACTGTAAGTTATGCCAACTTTGCTTAGGAACACTAAACTTCAAGATATGAAAATTCCTTAATAAAAGTGCAGCATAAAAACACATGCCCCTGCAGAGTGTGTAGTATTTCAGTGTAGAACGGAGTTCTGTAAGTGAATATGATTTTTTTTGTTACCATATGTCAATGGAAAATGTTTCTGTTGGATCTCATTGAAAGTGTGCTGTGTGACCTGTTTTAGTGGCTGTGCTGTAAGAGTGGACACAAAAAGATCTTGGGCAAGGGAAGAACTTTATCAGACACACAGCACTGGATTCTTCATGAAAGTTTTTTGCGTGTACTCTAGTCAGTATAAGTTTCGTGACCTGGTCTGAGAGTAAAAATAGTCTAGAAGTTTGGGTTTCAGCAAAGATAGCAACAGTTACTGGCCAAGTAAAATGTTCTCTGTATAATAGATGGTTGCTTTGCTGCTAAGGTCTTTTTTGATTGGCAATAGTTTTTGTTATTGTAGGCTGTTCCTCAAAAACAGTGAAGGTTATCACTGTTTGGACTGTTGAATGAAGATGGTCAGAGTGCTAAATTTAACTTGTACTTAAAACATGAAAAAACACTGAATAAGTAAATAAAAGTCCATTTTAGTAGATTTAGGGAAAATGAGAGAGTTGGTCCTTTGTGAGAGAGATATGTTTAGATTATACAGTAGTGCCTATTGGATGAATTTATAACATTTTTATTTTGGAATAAAACAAAACTGCAAGAAAGGATACCTGTAATAAATGAATAAATACAATAGTTAAATTGTGTAGGGTTTTTTTAGTATCTGACTTGTAGCAGTTTATTCTGTATGAATATGGAAAAGGAGAGAAAGTAAATGATTTTTACAGAAGAATTCACAGAATGCAGTACTGAGACCTGCAAGCGTGGAACTGAATAGACTCCTAATAGTGATAATAATGACTCCTAATAAAGTAGGTGGTGAAATAAGGTTTTCCCTTCTCTCCTAGGACACAGAGTTTCCTGGAGTTGTTGTAAGGCCAATTGGTGAATTCCGCAGTTCCATAGACTATCAATATCAGCTCCTTCGGTGTAATGTTGACCTTCTGAAAATTATCCAGCTGGGCCTGACTTTCACAAATGAGAAAGGAGAATATCCTTCTGGCATCAACACCTGGCAGTTTAACTTCAAATTCAACCTTACGTGAGTCTCTTGAGCTAGGGAATAATCATCTACTTTATTCTGCTGAAGTGATACTTTCCTTTGAGAATGCAGGTGTCTGTATGTTCATCATCTGTGGCTGGTTCTGAGCAATAAAGACAAGATTCTAACGCAGTTTATGTGTTAACCTATTTTGGCATGACAGGAGTTTGCAGTATTTCTGGACGTCAAAGCCATGCTAAAATCCTATTCTTAATACCCTTTCCTGTGATAAATAGCCTAGCCCAAATAATTGTATGTGCCTTAAACTTCTTTTCTGCAACAACATCATAGTTTTAAACTTTATACATTTATATATATCTCTCTATAAAAAAGTCCATCTCTTTCTGCTAAAAATAAATGGATGTGCTGTTTTCAGAAAAAAGGAAGATACCTCTTTACAGATCCATGCCCAAATATAAACTGGGATCTAAAAAAATGTTGGTGTGATCATCACGCCTGTTCAGGAGAATGAATCTTGTTAAATGGAGTGTGGCAGTTCTTGTCAGCTCCATGCTGCAATACCCTGGGTTACAGTTGAAACAAATGTCATTATCCCTTACCCTGTAATTGCGAAGACAAACTCAGCATAATTACCCCTAGAGCTGCCAGGACATAAAGAGAGGGTTTATCTGGCAAAACCACACATTTTTAGGAAATCAGTCAGTATTTTTATGGAAATGTCATTGGAAAACACTACAAAAATTTGTAGCTAGTATGTGCAGATCTTGAACCCAAAAGTTGCAATATTTACTTCCACAACTTTGTGAGCTTCTTGAAAGTATTGAAATCAGAGCAAAGTGGTTTTCACGGTGTGATCACTTCATTTGATTCAATTATCACATTTGGCATGAAGTTTGCTCTGTGTGTTGTCATGTCCTTCCCCCCCCAGCCCCATATGAAACAAACTGGTATAGGAGTCGGGTTCCTGCTCAGCTCTCCACCAAGCATATCATCACTCACCTTCCTTAGTCAAGTATTATGCAATTTTGTTTACTCCCAGAGCTGGAACTGGCAATGATGATACAGTGGTATGTGCTGTGAAGGGAAAAAGAAAAATGTAGACAGGAATGATGCTCAGTGATTTAGAGTTGCACGTCATCCTACTTGGGGGACCTCCTCTTTTCTCCATGTTCTCATCTGTGGGGCTTCTGTTCACCTTGTGGAAGTGACATTTTTTAAAATGTCATTCAGTTCCATGGAGGTGGATTCTTTGGAATTCGCACTGAAGTATTAACTACTTATGGTTGGAGAATAGCTTGTTATGGATGTAGGAAGCTGCAACAGCAGTATTAAAAGTGATCCAATTTGATTTTCTAGAGACAAACCTGCAACCCAGAGATAGCCTGCCTGCTTGTCACTCCATTTTTTTAAACACAGTGTGTGGGGGGAATTTTTCTAAAATGAGCCTGACTTGTTAGTACCTTGAGTGCAAAGCTGCTTTTCTCCTTCAGGGAGGACATGTACTCTCAGGATTCCATAGACCTCCTTGCCAGCTCTGGGCTGCAGTTCCAGAAACACGAAGAAGAAGGGATCGATACCCTGCATTTTGCCGAGTTGCTTATGACATCTGGGGTCGTCCTTAGTGACAGTGTGAAATGGCTGTCCTTCCACAGGTAGGTCCAAGATGGTCCATGACACTGTGAAGTGAAAAATCTCTTTTTGGTTGAAATACTGCTGCTTTTGTCCACGGAGACTGACACAGATTTTAAGGAGAATTAGCAGCTCTGCAGTTCTTAAAATAAGCTTAAAGATATAAAGGCCAAGTTTAAGAAGGAAGGACACTTAGCACTTTATTTTGTACTAGCACTTACTGTGATCTGAATTTTTTGTATGTGTTGCTTGAAAATCTTTTTGCTGTTACAGTCTTTTCCTCTATGGAAGAAGTTACTAACAAGCTGAAATGTGATTTCTACACTTACTAACTTGTATGCATTGTAAAGTAAGGGTTTTATTTCTTCTTCCTTACACTGTTGGTGGTGTTCTCAACTTCTATCTTGTGTTTACATTGAAGAAGAAATCTGTGTACTTAAGATGTCTTTCTTGTAGCATTTCAAGCAACTTGATTACAAAGCCTCTGGTCCTTGATACCGTCGCAAGTGAAAGGACTTGAGGGAGGAGAAGGTGGTGGCAGAAGATACTTACAGGGTTTCCTGCTTTTCTGTATTGCCTATAGCTACAGTTGCAGTGTTGGGAAGAAAAGTATGTTCTTCCCAAAGGCTTAGCTGTTCTGCAAGAGGTTAGTGGAGGCACCCAGGGAGCATTCAAAAGTCCTACATTGACATAGATGATCAGGATGAATTCTGTCGATCCAGAAGAGTTCTATGAATGTCAGAAAATGCTAAGGTTGTAAAGCTACAGCATATAAAACTTTTGTGAAAAATGAGATATGGTTACTGACCAAGTATAGGTGTTGCCTGCTTATCTGGTTTCTGCGGTTTTGTTTTCAGTGGTTATGACTTTGGCTACATGGTGAAGCTGTTGACAGATTCCAGGTTACCAGAAGAGGAACATGAATTTTTCCATATCTTGAACCTTTTCTTCCCATCCATCTATGATGTGAAGTACTTAATGAAGAGCTGCAAAAACCTCAAGGTACTTATATCTCCCCAGCAAGTGATGGATGGGCATCAACACTGTAAATGTACAGTAAGACAAGTGACAGAACTGCTGCATCTATCCAGTCTTAAAACTGGAACGTGTATAAAAGCTAGTGGTCACACATAAGCACCTATGACTAAGTTTGTATCTAATAGATGCTGCCTCCCTGGTTTTAGACTTATCAATATGTGTATTATATAGGGGACATTGCCATAACCTTCCGGTTTGTGTATCAGTAATTTCAGAGGCTAATTATAATTCAGCATGCTTATCTTCCCTATGCAAGGTGGAGTATTTCTTCTTACATGACTTGATTAACTGGTAGACACTCGGAGGGTTGAAAGTAATTTATCTACTGAATCACAGCCTTGTTTGAGGAAAGGGAAGGAAAGGTCCATACATAGGTTACATAGCATTTGTAACCTATGAATGTACCCGCAATCATCTCAAGAATCTGCAGCAGAATAGCAAGGTACCTACATTTGAGAACAGTACTTATGTGTTCTTGAACAGTATTTAGCACTGTTTCACTCGCAGTTGGTGTGTGTGTATTGCTGGAATCTGTATCGATTCATCGTAGCCAGTGTTTGCCCTCATGTTCTGGACAAGTGTGGCAATTTTGGTAAGAGATGGATCTTCCAAAATGAAATCTGTTCTCATTGCAGGGTGGCCTTCAAGAAGTGGCAGATCAGCTGGATTTGCAGCGAATTGGACGACAACACCAGGCAGGATCGGACTCTCTTCTCACGGGAATGGCATTCTTCAGAATGAAAGAGGTACTGCAATATTCTTTATGGTTCTTCTTTCTCCAGTTCCTATCCATAAATGTCATCATCGACAATGTGGTTTTGGTTTTGTTTTGGTTTTTCTTGACTCTTGTGGCTTTCAGACTTCAAACTGTCAATAATAGGACTTGTTGATACTGGCACATTCTTCCTCTGTTTACACCTCTTTCATGTGTTTATTTTAATTCGCATGCTGTGTCTTAGAGGTGGCTGACATCAAATGAGCTGTTTAATTAACATTGGTTGCTTTCGGATTTAGAGGCACAATTAAACAATACCTGTTTCTTCACTCTTTTTTTAATCTACAGTTGTTTTTTGAAGATACAATTGATGATGCAAAGTATTGCGGGAGGTTGTATGGCCTTGGCACAGGAGTGGCTCAGAAACAAAATGAAGATGTGGACTCAGCCCAGGAGAAAATGAGCATTTTGGCTATTATCAACAACATGCAGCCATGATAAGCGGTACCCCTCAGCAGAACATGGTTACCATATTGGCAGCTGCTGTCCTCAACCATTTTCCCTAATAGTGTCTCAAACAACAGGCATCTACAGTATTCATCCTGCAGAAGGCCTGCAGTTTTGCTGAAGAGCTGCATCTTCATTTGAAACCCAGAAGAGAGTTGACTGAATTCCTAATGCCAGCATTTGTGGTTTGCCATCTTTTTAATACCAAGGGCAAAAGACAGAACCTACTGTGTATACCTCTGTTTTTTTCCTCTTTATACTGTACAGAATCTGCAAGGAAGACTTAATGGGAGAATATTCAGTAGAGCTAAGGGTCTGAAAATCTAGTGAAAATGGACACAGACTTGCACACAAACTTGCAAATTGTGCTTTATAAAGCTTATTTTAAAACTTCTGCATGTTGAGAGGGTGGCTGCTTCACCTCATGTTTTGCTTATTTTATCTTTGTGTAGTCTGTGGAAATTGCTCTCTTTGATCACTGCAGAGGTTTGGGAACAGATCACATTAAAAATGATCCTTGCAGCTGAAAATATTCAGAGACTTGCTTTAACAACAGTGGGAATGGATGTTACTAAGCTGATCTGATCAGCTCTCCATAGTTTCTAATTCTGTATGGTACAGGTTTGACTCATACTGAGCCTCAGCTTAGCACTTATGGGTGTTAATAAACTGTTTTGGAATAGATTAAGAGACCCTAAAAGTTCACCTTTGCTGGAGGACCTTTTGATAGGGGACTGGAGTAATACTCTGACTTCAGTCTTCTTCAGCTTAACCTACGAACTTTATTCTTCTCATTGCAACACAGTTCAGCAGACGGATAAATATTTGTTCCTATTCTCCACCCCCTAATTTTACTCTATGCTTGACAACAAAACAGCTCAATTTCTTTTCATTATAAACATCTGAAAAGTAGTTAGAGGATGGAAGACCAACTTGGGATTCTGACTTTTTTAAACATGAGCTATTCTATAGTATTTTTTTTCAACAGCTCTGTAATGACATTTCTTAAAAAAAAAAAAAAAAAAACAACCAAAAAAACCCAGAAACACCACCACTACCAAACCCTTTTGGACATGGCAAACTTCAAATTTTAAGACTTTGTCTTGCATTTTAAACAAGCTTAAACCATTATTAGGAGTTGAGGTTTACAGCTGGTATTTAAAATGCTTGTAAATACTACTTGGTTTTAATTTTTGTAAAATAAATTTTTTTTAAACCAGGCCTTGTTTTGGATTTTCCATCAAGCACTAAAATTCCCAAAGTTCAGGCTTTGGAATCTGAATTTGAGCGATACATGCTCAAAGGGAAGATGCTTGTTTGTTTCTTCTTTTGTTGTTTATGATGTGCCACTGCAGTAGTTCTTAGCAAAAACCTGCTTTTGAGCTTATTGTACAGTAGCTGATGAAAACTGAGCTCAAAATCTGTTTGGGGGACTTGTATTCTCTTTCTGCTTGCAGTATTGTGGAATATTCTTTCAAGTGCAGCATAATCACTTAAAGTGACAAATCCATTTTGCTCCTTTGTCCTGTGTGAAGTTTTCCTGCTTCTAGAGTCTTAAGTCTAGAATGGTTGTTTGGTTAAGCACTAGCTCCCCCTCCTGGTTTCCAGTACTTTGTACAGAATTTAGGAAGTTCAAGTTAAGTGGCAGCACTTTACCAGGTTAACACATCTACCAGAGGATCTTTTGGTATAACCCCTGGCTTTTACCTACTGCTCTTCATTTCTTCTGATGCTTTACTCAGCTTGGAGCAGTTCTAGATGAGCAGCTTTTCTAGAGAACATGATAGTACCTCAAATAGATACTTCAAATTTACCATCATTGTAACAAAAAGCAGTTTGTTCAGTCACAGATATTGCCAAAAGCAGGGACTGTCGCTTTTCTTGACCCAGAGAAATCTCTTATCTCTTGCTAATCATGCTGGAATCAAGTATGAAAGATCTTCCCCTTCCTTTTATGTTGTACAGTTGGCTTCACCATGCAAAGCTAAGTCATAGCACACACTTGTTTTATCTACCAAGTTTGATTGATGTGTCTTTAACAAAAAAAAAGGTTTATAATGCATTTACCCTTGATTGGTACTGATTTCTATCCATCAAACTAAATGCCAATTCCTGGTGGTAGAAGACTTTATTTAAAGGAGGGAAAAGAAACTTACAATGCTTTTAAGAACAATACTGGCTTAAGGATCAGTTTGCTTACAGAAAACATTCTTTTTCCAAGAGCTTTCACCGGCATAACTTCCAACAAATAAAAAAAAAAAATATACAAAAATCCTGTATACATTTCGAGGCCACAACCTACCGCTTTTCAGTTTTCTAACACAATTCCTTTAATAGTAGTAGTTCATGCCTACATGTGAGTCTGTATATAAACCTGATTTTTTTGTAGTTTTATCCAAAACAGTAGTCTTCAATAACCACGGCCATCCAAACAAGCCTTCACTTGAAAAAAGAACAGCCTTGGTGTTAAGTAGCTGTAGGCAGCTCAAGAGGAGATGGTTTGGTCTCACAATGTCATGTCAAGAACCTCCTGCCAGCCTTTTTGTAAATATTAGCACTACTGTGTTTCCTAAGGAGATCCAATGCCTGTTCATGTAGTTCAGGAGGGCACTGGGATCCAGCATGAAGGAGTACAAGACAGCACTCCAGCACATCAGGGAATGGGAAGACCTGCAAAAACAGGAACGTGAGGTGATGTCTACTCTTTCAATTATAATTGCTTTACAGTATCTTTGGAACAGAGAGTCACGAGTCAGATGCATTTTTTTCCTCTTCTTCCAGTGTATCAGCTCACTTTAACCAAGTTTGCCCCCTGTTGTATAATCACCGTGATTACCTTTAGTTATATTATAGGCTGAAGAACAGAGGGGATGAGACTGGCTAGTAAACATTGTTTTCAAACATGCGATGAGTAGTTTCTAGAGTTCCTAATTGATAAAGGCCATTTTATACCTTAAATTCCTGGTTTCACTGTTTATCAAAAATGGTTTTGCATACATAATTGTAAGTAGCAAGGGATTACTTTTAAAATGCATGGGAGAGATTCATACAGAATATCCCACTGAGTTCTCCCATGCTTTACCTACACTTTCCCACCGTACAGAGAAAGTTATGCTTGAAACAAAAATATGAGCCTGATGCCATGTGTCAGTTCTCTCTCAAAATTGCCACAGGATCACCAGGAAAGTCAATACGTTCCTTACTTTCTGTATGAAAGGTACTCTATGATGAGGTTGCCCTTAAAAAAAGACTCTTTTTTTCAGAACCACAATGCCCCTTCCGAAAACTTACCTTTAAATTATCTGGAAATTCTGCCAGTTTCTGCTTTGCTTTTAGAAGCTGCTTTGTTAGCTCAGGGAGTGTAATTGGTTCCTTTACTTCATCTTTACTGTCAAGAAAAGAGCAGGTCTCATGAGTAACTGTTTTGCTTAAATGACTACACAGCCTCCCTCCTGTACAGGGAGCACAGGAGAGAGTTGGACAAGTGTTAACACGGTCTAGGTCATCCTTGCCAAAGTCCCAAATAATTGTTCAACAAAGAGACAGACCTCTTAGATCATGCTTGTCCTTTTCATTATCCTCCCCTTTTCAAGCTGCCCTGTTTATTCACCATACCAACACACCCTGTGTATCAGGAAGTTATTCAGCTGTAGTAAGGTTATGCACATGGCAGTTCAGCCCCAGGGAAATGCAAGACTTTTGAGCTGTATGTTGAAGTTTCCCTGGGTGACAAGCTTGAGATTAGAGGCAAACCCAAGAAATAGGCTGCACAAGCACACAAAAACCCCAATGCTTTTCAATCCATTCATTCATGTTCTGAAGCTTACCGATTCATCTGGTTGCTGTCAGAGCATGGTTTGTCCGATTCAGTCTCTGAACTCTGCTGCAGGTTGCTTTCCTGGGTGCTCCCATTTGTGTTTTCCTGGAGATTGTTCCTCTGCTGCTGATGCTGGCGGATCATATCTGCTAAAATCTGCTGGACCTCAGCTATATCTCTCTGGGTGTTTTGTAAAGCAGCAATCTCTTCTGAAAGAAGCACTTTGCAGCCATTCAGTTTTGCCTGACTGTATACCAAATTGACTGAGCTAGTTCTCAAGTCGCTTTCTGTCTCACACCTACAAACTTCATTTGTATTGCAGAGGTTTTCATCCATCTCAACTGCAGTTTGATCAAGAGTTTCTTCGGAGGACTGATCTGAAACGTAACTCTTCTCAAGAGCTGTCTGCTCACTGGGACGCAGCACAGGATCCAAGACAGCCTTTTGCAAGCCAAGGGAGTCTTTGGGTGGGTTCCACCACAGGTCGTACAGCAGTCCGTAAGCCACAAAGCCCTCTAAGCTTCTGCAAGCATCTGTGCTCTGAGAATTTGTGCTGTCCAGTTTGTCTCTCAGGTTATCACAACCTAATTATGAAAAAAGGGATTACAAATAGTTTACAGAGATTGCCAAAGAAAAAGACCAGATCTGGTAGATGAACGGCTATCCTGAAGACCCAAACCTGAGATTTACTCAGATACTGGCAGAGTGGTGTGGAAAGCAGAAAGGCAGACACCTTTGGCATCTTTTTAAACACGATACTCTGTTCTAGCTAGCATGAGACTGCAAGTTCTCATCATCTACAGCAAAATTCCTTGGCCCTGAGCCGCATATCAAGATGTTCACATGATCAAGAACTGCAAAATAAATGTACTGCGTACTCTGCAGAGAATGAAGGGAAGGGCTGGTTGGAGTGATTTGTAACTATGAGATGAACACAGCTTTCCACTGTCCCCATCTCCCTTATAGAATAGAGTTTGCTCAGTTTCTTACATCACCCACACCAGCTGACACTTGAGCTTCCTTACACAGTTGGGAATTTTGATCACCCAACGGCCCTTGCACTAGCCAAATTCTACAGGTTTCCATGATATATGGGTATGTCTTGCTCCTCCCAAACATTATTATGCCTAGTAATATTAATGGACACACAGCTGTGATTACAAGGAAGATCCCCCTATCTGTCTGTGCCAGGAGATACACAAGAAGAGACTTACCTTCAGGAAGGATGATACTGCAAATCTCTTGCATCAGAGTGAAATTACCAGCATCATAACTGCGGGTCACAGCTCCAAGAATACTTTTCACTGCCTCGTCCCAGGTAGCAGTCTGATAGCTCAGGGCTGCAAGGGTCAGGTCATGGGAGATATGGAAAAGCACCTACAGGAAGCACCAAAGAACACGCTTAATAGTTTTACTGCAAAGTATGAATTACTCACAGCTTATGACCATTGTGGAGAGCCCAGAAGCACAAGACTTAAAAGCAATTTTAACGACAATGCCATTTACATAGACTCCCTCATGCAGGAAAGAGAGCACTTTTACATTACGTGTAACTGTAAAAGCAGCAGCTGTGCTTGCATGTGTCCTACTAAGCAGAGGAGATGTGGGAGCACACCAAAGGTCAATGACTCACTGTGGTCAGAGAGAAGAGCTGCAGGAGCACCAGTCTATGAACGCACCTTCTGAGCTCCAGGATATTTTAACAACAAGCAGCCTTGCCTCTCCTAACAGTTCAGCACAAACCCCTGAATCACTGCTGAGACTACTCGCTATGCCAATCACTCCTACCCAGCCAGCATATCTTGATGATCTCAGTGTTCATCACTGAGACTGTATGTCAGTTCTTACCCTGCACAGAAACAAATGCAAAACCAAACTGGTGGCTATGCAAGTGGTCCCAGCTGCCTATCATCTACTTCTCCCAGACAATAACCTCATCCTGCAGCAGGGTGCAGACATCAGTCCCCTGGGAATGGCTGGCACAACACCACAATGTGGCTGCCTTTTACTGTGTATGCTATACTAAAGCTTAGTGTGTATACAGATCTAAATCCATTTACCTGCTTTGGGTGTGCGTTGCTGGTAGAAGGAGGATGCTCAATACTGCGCAGCTGCTGCCATGCACACGTGGCTTGTTCAGTGGTGCCCATGCCAAATATATTCTGCCACACTTCTATCACCATGTCAAAAAATGAGGCCTCTCTGTTCAGCTCCCAGCTGTGATAACAGGGAGGCACGGGGCTCTTTCGGTCACAGGGATTTCTTTCACTAAGGCACTTGCAAAGCAGTTCGTTAAGGCAGAAAACAAGTCTTTGTCCCTTTAACAAAAGAAAAATAAAAAAAGAGCACTGAGCTGCTGTTAAAACAATCCCTTACTGACCACAGCAGGTAGACAAATTTAAGAACATCATGGCTAGTAGCAGCTTGTTGGTGATAGACTGTTTCACAACTGCAGCGACTGAAGAACAATGCTGATAACTTAAGGTAAGAAGGAAACATCAGAACAAGCTAAGCTACCCTTCTGCTTCTCAGTCTGCACAAAAATGGACTTCTGGATTAAGACTCCAGCAGACGGAGTTACAGTTAGCTCATCTGTTTCTTTAATGTAAACAGTGAATACTTTCCTTTGCTTCTTTCTTCTTATGATCAGTATTACATACTTAAAAAAATCCCACTTTTCTCAACTACCTCTCATATAACTAAGAAGCATAGAGTCTATGTGCCTCCCCACCCTGGGCCCTTTGCCTCTGCACAGACATGTGCTTTTTCATTGGGTCATTGCAATAAACTTCTAGGAAAATATTTTGAGGCAAAACCAGCTTGAAGGACTACCTGTGGACTATAAACATATGGGAAGTGGTGCCAAGTTAATCAAGTTAGTCTGGAGAGAGACAACGCTGAAGAAAGGAGAAAGGAAACAACCAGACTCACAAATAAAGTTTTATGTTGCTGAAGGACTTCCTGAGCTCCCACCCAGTTCCTGGATAACAGCAGGTCTTGGGCACATCTGAAAGACAAACTTGCTGACAACTCCTCCTCTCCAGATATCAATGCAAGCTCTGCAGCAGTTTTAAGGGATGTCACATCCCCCTTTTTTGCCAACACTTTAACTGCATCATAGGGTGAGGAAGCCCCCAAATAACTGAAAAGAGATAGAAGCAAATTGACTTGATTAGTACTAAAATAGCATTTTTAAATTGTAATGCAACACAATAGCACAAACATACAAATGAAGATAAACCTGTTCTCAGAGCTCTCATCACTTTGCCTTACCAAAGTTTACTATAGACATAGGGCATGTAATCTGATGCAAAGCTACAAAGGGAAAGTCACACAGCCTAATAATCTGGACTGAAACCTTTGGTGGTGTGCATACCATGCCTGGCTTGGATGAGAAACAGAAATCAATAGATTCAAGAGAGAAAGGTTATATGCAGTAGTTTATCTCTACTGCATTTCTCTGGATTTCATCTGAATCCTTTCATGAATGTGAACACCCTCAAAAATGCCAGAACTGAAATCAGCATCAAGAAAAAGACAGTATTCCAGCCAAAATATTTCAAGCATCATTAGTAAAATTTGTGACTGCCAAAATTAAACACTCTAGTTGGAGAAGGATAACCCAGTGATTAGGATATTAGCTAAGGCCTCAAGAAACTCAAGATGAACTGTGGCACTGCACATTTCTAGTGGAAAGGTTGGAAACATCACATAGTCTTTTCATACAGGCTGCCCAGGGAGGTGGTGGAGTCTCCATCTCTGGAGACATTCAAAACCCGCCTGGACGCGTTCCTGTGCAACCTGCTCTAAGGTGTCCCTACTCTGGCAGGGGGGTTGGACTAGATGATCTCCAGAGGTCCCTTCCAACCCTATGATTCTATGATTCTATATATATACTAATCTTAGTCTTGCTAGACTAGTTTTCAAAGACTTCCAGTAATGTCTATGGAAAGAGATGGCTCTACTGTAGTATGGCATTTGGACCTTCTGCTCTGAACTGCCCTCTGGAGCTTCTAGAGGGAGTCTAGTGAGATTGGGCTCAGAAAGCACCGTAGACAAATAATGACCAGACTGACCAGTTAACAGATTTCAGCTGCTACAAAACAACGAACCTTCTTTGTTTCAGGCATGGAACCAATTCTGTCTGTCTTCCCAGTAATACTCACCATTTGGCGGCCATGGAATAATGACCATCTTTCTCTAACAGAGCTGCCCAACTGGTGTAAAGATCCCTCAGAATTGGATCTTCTGGACGCAACCTTGCCTTAGCAATTACAATTGCTTCCCTAATGCACATAAACAAAACCAGACAGAAAAGTAAATTGACTGTGTACAAGAAGTGAACCAAAATGTCAAATCTACCACATTAGAAAACAAGAGCAAATCCTAAACAAATATACAGCAACCTGTAAAAATGGTTGACTTTCAGGAGCTCAACAGCCTCATACACTTTGTGGATGGACAGGAGATGGGAGGCAGCCTTCACATATTGCTCCTGAAAACACAGCTGCTTTGCAAAAGCTTCTACTGTCCAAACCCAGGCCTGGTATCCCACTGCAAAAGAGAAGGCAATACAATTGGAGACAAAGTTTTAAAACTGGAAGAATTCCTGTGGCATGACATCATCACTGGTTTCTTCAACATGTACCTCTTCTCTGCCCCAGATTAGTTTTTTGTGTTTTAACAATCCTAATAAATATCACTGAGGCAATGAAACAGGGCAAAGCTATGGCTTGAACACAACTGTAGGACTTCACTATCAGTAAAATAACTTAAAAGCACATTTAAACGAACAACAAGCCAGAAGGACTGCTACATACTGCAGGAAACCATCTATTTCCTGCTATCCCAACCTAAGGGTGCTGGTGGAAACATCCTATTTATGACAAAGACTTAGATATGTTTTGTGTTTTGATTTTTGTTACCAGACAGTTAAAGAAGCGACTTCCTTCCAGTCTGGAACAATCATGAGTTTCCAATCCAAATCAATCAGAATGAGGCCACCCTTGGCAGCTAATTCCATCTGCTTATCTGTTACCAGAACAAACATACCCATGGGTGACATTGCTACCAGCTGGTCTGTTAGCTCTCCCCTCTCAGCAGCTGCCTGGAGGACACCCTTCATATCTCCTTTCCATAACATGAGCTGCTGAAAGAGCTCTGGATGCCCATTCTCCAAGTGATGTTTTCCTGTTGGAAGCAAACATACTTCCTATCAGCACGAATGCAATACCATTATTTGCCATAGTAAACTAACTTGGCAAAAGTGAGATTATTCAAGCATAAGGTGTTGCAAGTTTGTACCTGAAAGATGTACAAACTCTTTGGGAAGAATGTCTTTTCTTCTTTTCATACAGACCTGCATTCTTAATCCTATACTTTAATCCACAGTAAAGAAAATTCAAGCACTTGAATGATCATATTGTCAAAGTGGATTCATTATTCCACTTACCTTCCACATCAATCATCTTGTGCAGAGAAGCCCTGTCTGTGAACAGCCCCAGGTGGATGCGATCCTTGAGGTCAGGGGACATATCTTCATTACTATCTAAACCAGATAAAAAAGAATGAGTATTTTAAGATTTGGTAAAACACTGGGAACTGGGACCTGCCAAGTCACTGTACCACTCCATTACCCTCAACAGTTAGCAAATACGTATGTCGTCTACTTTCTTTCCTGTATAGCAGATTTAACAATTTGCAGATGAACACTTAGAACTTACGTCTAAGATTGATTGGCCAAAGTCAAGTCCTTGGACAGATGCTTCTGAATGCTTTAGAGCACCTACCCCCCAAGTATTTTAGTTTTAGACTGATACCTTTGGTTTTCAGACACGTAGCCAGCCTCAAGCAGTCCTGATGCAATTCATCTTTTGATCTGTGATCCATGAATGTGCTGAAGGGTAGAATAGAACGAGGCTTCCTCTTCTTCAGAGAGGCATCAGGAGCTGTAAAACCAGATACATTTTAGTTGCTGCTGCACAGTTCCAAGAGTCTCCTACAGCAGAACTCTCCAATGTATTCCCAAACCCCCTCTTCCTCACACAGGAAATCAAAAACCAGATGCTCAAGTGCCACATGCATCTCTACTGTGACAACTCTGACTTTTGAATGCTGATCACTTTGCGTATTTTTCTGCCCATCTTGCCTGGAATGAAACTAGCAACTAAAAGGCAATATCTAAGCCCACACTAAACAACTACTCATTTGACATGACAAGCAGGGCAAGTAAAAGAAGAAGCAACTGAAAACATTTAAGATATTTAAAAGGCATACTCTTCTTTCCCTGGCACATATTTGGTGTCACATTAGGAAGGGAAGCTGCAGCCAAACAGAAGCCTAGAATGGGGAACTCTGCTTTGATGCAGGACTGTTAATAGTTCCCGAAACATACTAACTTGGTTTCTCTTTAGGTAGATCCTTTTTCACAGGAATGGCTTTCTGGGTCACAAAGGGCTTTGGCAAGCTGAATGAAGAATTATCATATGCAGATGAAGATGTATCCTTGGACACTGTGGAGTTAAGTGATAAAAAAGTGATAAAAAATGAAAAACAATACATAGAAAATCCCATAGCAGAATACTTAACATATTCACATTCTACTACATTAATTTCAGAACATACAGAAACCAAGCTTTGCTTTGCCATAGAACTTAATAGCTTTTTAGGGAAAGGAAATACTAAGAAAACATTACAGAACTGTCAGAAAGATAAATGAGATGTCAACAGACACTAACAAAGGTCCACCAGTATAGTGAGATTTATCACCAGAAGGCAACACTGATCAAAAATGAAATTGTTTCAAACCAAACACAGTAACTTTGTTCGTTAGGCCAGAATCATCTTATTTAAAGACAGTTAGTCCTGAACTAGTTTAGAAAATTATGAAAGGCATTCCAGAACTGTATTTCATTCAAGTGGACTATTTCAATAAAACTGTATTATAAGAAGATCTGCATGAAAATATTAAACTTGGTGATGTGCTGAGTGCTAAACAGTCTGGGAACCATTTTGATGATTTGATTATTACCAGTCATGGAGACTTTATCAGGCAACTCTGCCTCCTGTGCTTCTTTTTCTCCTTCGTGGTCCGATGCTCCATTTTCCTCTAGCAACATTTCCTTCATGCTCTCATCTCCATTCACAGCATCACTTAGATCCTGCTTGGCTGGATTCTTTCCTATAGGCTTTTTTTTCTTCTTGGTTTTGACTTTTGGTTGCATACTTCTTTTTTTCTCTAATTCTATACTTTTTTTGCCTGTAAAAGGTTGCAAAAGTTACCCTGATACTATCTGTAGAGATTTTTAGTGTATTAGCTGTCTGTCTCTCAAGATGAACATTTAGTTTCCAAATAAAACTCAATTAAAACCTAGACACAATTTATTCCTGAATAGGTACCAGGACAGATTTGGAATTCAACATAAGAACTTATCATACCATTTCAATGTGGCAACCCTCTACTTCCCAGCTCCAACATCATCTTCAGGAAAGGATCTTCTGCTTGAATATACTTACCCTGGGGAGGCCGTGTATGCTCCTGCTTTGAAATGTGCCATTTGTGAACAGAAAAATCGTCTGCTCCAGTATAAACAGAATCTGAATCGACTGGTGACCACTGGACACTCAGTAGCCGGCCCTGGTGCCCTCGGTAGTTGCAGAGTGGCTCCTCCTTCATAACATCCCATACCTTATAAACAAGAAAGAAATCGAATTACTCAGAAAGTCTCATCTCCCCCTAATGCTCTGCATTTTCTCTTCAGTTATTTGCACTTGTAGGAGTTTCTCTTTTAGGGTGTTTGCACAGATATTTCAAATACCAACATGCAAATGCAGAAAATTCAGGGCTTCCTTTGTTTGCATTGATACATTTGCATAACATCTTTCTTTTTTAAGGATCCAAAAGTGCCAATATGAAAATGATGACTGGCAGTTTATCTCACAAAAGCAGCTTTGCTGTTTAGTCAGCCTGGTTCTAAAACACTGTAGAATGGATGATTTGCAACTAAATGAAATACAATCCTGAGTGGTTGTGGAGCAATACCTGCGCAGTGCCATCGTAGCAAGCAGATACCAATCTTCCCTCATGGTGGGGGCTCCAAGAAAGACTTGTGATTTTAGCTGTGTGCCCAGCCAGAGTTCGAAAAGGCTCTGTTATTGTCAAAGGAGTTTCTGAAGTGCTCTCTGAAAGAAAAAAGAAAAGGATCAAATATGGCCAGCAAGACAAACTGGGAGTAAACGAAAACAAGAGGCCAAGAATTGGAATATAATCTGCAAACCGTTACCTACAACGCTCTTCAGATTATGCACATAAATAGTGGCATTGATTGAACCTGAAGCTATCAAGTAACTCAGGTCTGTCTCACTCCCATGCTCATGATGCCAACGAATGGCATTAATCAGTTTATGATGTTGTTGTATAGTGCAGAGCAGCTTCAAGTTTGGTGCCTGAAATATTTCAATTGACCTGAAAGGTACGAAAGAAAGTGTAAGAATTCCAGTAGTCAGTGAAAATAGGGATTTTTTTTTTGTTATCCTGCATGAGCAGAATTACAGAACATGAAATAGAGTAACTAAATGAGTTTTTCTCTTCTGGATTCAACTCAAACCCTTATTTAGTACATTAGCAAAAGTGCGTTTCAACCGTGAGTGGATCCTTGAAAAATAATTTAACACAATGATGTGGATTCTTCATGCCAAGAGCGGCTAAACTAAATAACAGCAAGGAATGCTGTATTATCACAATTCAAATACATTGGCAGTGAAAGAATAGAGACAAACCAGGGCAACGAAAAGTACTTTTGCTTCACTACTGTGATTCTAGTCAAGACGAGCACACATACCACCTTAACCTACAAGTGAAACATACCCATCTTCATTGCCAAGAGCCAAGAGTTTGCCATCTGGTTTCCAGCTGATCTCTGTACGTGCAGGCAGTTTGTGCTGTAGAGAGAAGACAAAACTATTAACATGACCTCTTAAATCTCTCTCATACATTCAACAGAGCAAGACTGGCAACTGGACAGAGCTGCAATTAGTCTGCGAAATGAAAGTCACTTAAGTGTCCACTGCTTTTGTAGCAGTAACATAAGCTTGAGCAATTAAGAAAGACTCAGTGAACTGATGCAAGAACCAGTGATTATTTTTATCAGTTCAGTGAAATGTCCCAAAGGAAGTTTGTCTGGATTCCAGTAGGACCTTCACCTCCTTATGTTCCTTGCAAAGCCCAGACATCGCAATCATATTTCAAAAGAAATCAAAGTTTACATGTAATTATTTCTATTCTTTCTCATTCAGACAAAAGCTACTTATAATTTAAAACTTAGATGCCTAAAAATCGTTTCATTGCCTGTGACATGAATATCTTAACCCCCAGTGAGTCTTCCACTCAAGGAAGAAGCCAAAACCCAGCTGATATAAAACAGTATAGTTTGAGTGACTTCAGTTGACTTATGCTGACTTAAAGCAACTGAAGATCTAGCCCACGTCACTTATTTTGTACTTAGAACTAGGAAATGACTGATCATACTTGAGAAGATGTTATAGTCAGTTACTACCAACCACTCTGCATTAGTTGCAGTGTAAATGGAAAGACTCCTGCAAAATCATGACTGCCTTAACTTTTTCTTTTTTTAAATAAATTTTGCAGGAAACATTTGAAAGAAGAGAACTAGAGAAGTTGCGGTAGTTAACTCATGCATGCCCACCATGTGATTGACATTATTCAGGATATTACTTCAAGTGCTTTTCAGCTGGAAAGCTCTGTATGAACTAATTATTTTTAACCGCCACACAGAGCTTTGAAACCAAACTCTACACTTCAGTTTAACTTTTTTGGTTAAGTAAATTACATAGTAGAAAATTAAGTAAGTGATGCCAGGAACAGATGTGCCATGTTGACATTGCGGAAAAAAAGGAGACCCTTTTTCAGAGGCAAACACATAAACTGTTTTAATAGTTTGAGTCAATAACTGTCTCTGAAGTTCATCTGTGGAGACTGCAGGTTTCAATTTTTTTATTTGTTACAGATACATCATGAAGGCAAAATCAGAAACCAACAACTACAAGGCCACAGAAACTATGACATGGTTAACATAAATCCATAAACCCTCCTCAAAATCATACTCACTTTGATTGAATTAGTGTCTCGGATGACTTTGTTGATGTCATTTGCTTCTCCGTTAAGCTTCCAGGGGTTGTGTTGAAAAACAATACCTTCTCCAGCACAACTATATAAAGTTACAGGGGGATGTTCACCTTCTTCTATCCAACAGAGAAAAAAAGCTAAATATATTTATGTTTTTCATAGGTCTTCCCAGAAGTAATCACTCCCACTATAAATCAAACCATTATTTTAAAAGGCTATATACACGCTTCAATTGCCTGTGATCCGGAAGCAAGAAATTCTCACAATTTGATCCTCTGAAAGGACCTCTCATTTCTACCAACACATCTCTCCATAGCACAATCACTGCAAGCATTAAAATTCCTTTTAAAGTTTGGTCCTTAAAAACATCCAAGTTGTTGAAGAAGAGCTAATGGAGCTGTAATGTTTAGTTCAACTATTGGAAACATACTTCTGGAGCTAAGGAACACATATTTGATCTGATGCAGTTACTGCAGGAAGCCCGTGCAGACAGTCACTGGTCTGTAATACCCTGAAGTATGCACAGAGGTGTGGTACGCTACTCCCACCTATTTCCTGAAGCTACTAGAATTCAAAAACTAAAAAAGATTGTTTTGCTCCCTTGCAGAAATATTAACAATTCCTCAAGCAGAATGCATTCTTAGCTGCTAGAAAGGATTGCTACCAAGCAAATGGGGCTGCTTTTCCTAAGAAGGGAGGGCATACCAACTTCATGGAGTCTGTGTGCTCTGCATGGGTGTTCTACTTTGTCACAAAGTGCTGGAAGACTCACCAGAAGACAGAGGAGGAGTTGGAGGCCCCCAGGCTAATGTGTATACAGTCTTCTTGTGGTAAGTGCTGGAGATCTGAGGCGGCTTATTCTTAGCACTGGGTGGGGAGACAAGGAAGCAGCGGCAGTCAGAGTTCAGCAAAAGGGGGAAAATAAATAATTAAAAGCAATATATTTCCAGTGGTGAAAACAGACACCGCGTGCTCTAACATGCTAAAGCAATGGCTCAACCAAGCATCTAACTTCTCCTGTAGGACACTACTAAAACCGTAACAAAACTGTCCTGATGACCTGTACCTGCAAGTTGCTCTTCATTCTCTGAAAATGTCTTTCTGGCTAAAGTTTTCCTTGACTGACGTCCTCCACAGATGATCTCTGGTCATGAGATTTGATTAAATTACCTTAGAAGCTAATTTAATCCTAATCTTTTCTAACAGTAAAGATATACCTCAGGAAAGACCACACCACCTATGCATGGTAATATACCAACAGGATCTGACACTAATGAATTTGAAAGCTTACCTGCTGGAGAAGGTGTCAAATATGCCAACTTTTCCATCATCTGTTCCAAAAGCCAAGCAGCCTTCCTTAGTTGGATGCCAGGATAACTGCAAGCAAAACAGAGAGAGACCCATAATGATACAAGCTACAGATACTTTATTTCTAAGCAATAAACAAAAGGAAAACATTGAAACTGATAAGCAAGTACCATCCCTTATACCAACCCTTCCAACTACAGCCACTTGATTTGATCACTTTGCTATGAGTATCAAAGTCTCTTCCCCTACCAGCTATTGTGGGAAAAGATGAAAGGAACTAAAATCATTAAAATACTATTTGACATCTACATTACAGAACAGAAATGGAGAATGTGGTAGGAATGCAAGAAAACTTTTGGTGTGAACAAGAATAACTGCCATGTTTTACTGCTGCCAGCAGTCTAACCACTGGTCGAACCCAAACTAAATAGATCCATGTTGGGTTTTGCGCATGTCAAGCTTCCTAGCAGAGCAAGGGCAACCATGGATGAAGCAACAAAAGATCACAAAGGAGGATAAAAGTGAAAAATTAATTTAAAGCCAGCTGAACTTCAGCTAATTTTCACTAGATGTCATGCAAACATCTAAGGCTGTAAAAAAGGTCTAAAAATGCATTGCCAGATTCTGAAATGTATTGTATACTAAAAGAATTGAGTACAAAAGGAACAACTTGGCTTTATATATTTTCAGTTGGGAGAAACCTTCTTCAGAGTGAAAGAGAGAGAAAAATATGGAATGAGAAGAGACAAAGTAAAAAAAAAAGGAATCAAAAGCACACTTACTGCTGTAACTTTGGACTTTATGCTTTGCCAGAAGGTTTTAACATCGTAAATATTGTTCATGGACAAAGTATTCCACACCCGGATCATGCTGTCTCCAACACCAATGGCAAGACAGCCTGTGTCCACAGGGGAGAAGGCAAGACTATAAACAAACCCCCCAAGCGAGGGCATGGTCCAGCTACAATCGAGAGTTGACAGGTCCCAGCATTTCACCTGAATATTTAAGAAACAAGGAATGGTTAAATGTAGAGTGACTGGTATGACAAGGAAAACCAAAGCATGAGTGAGATGAGGAATAAAAGGGTCAAATTCGAGGCTTGACATAGTATGTGATCTAAACCTAGAGAATTACATGTCACAGATAGGGCTGCAGTAGTTGGAAGACTGCAATGGAATGGACAAACCAACTATATTTTAATACTACAGTCCTCTTCTAACTTCAAAATAGTAGGCGCATTGCTGCCTGTAAAAAGCAGAAAGTTAATAAAATAAAATAGATGCTTTAGTTTGTAAAAGTAAATGATTTTAAGAAGGAAAAACAGGCCTTTTAAAAATAAAACATACAGGAGAAAGAAATGGTAAACTCCCTTTATTAAATGCTAACCATTCAAGTCCAGAATGTCATAAACATTCACTCCACCATGGTAAGAGCTTGGGCTTATAAACTAACAAAAATATACACAACCTGTTTGCAGAACAAATTTTAAGGAATGATGTTATAAAATGCTGCAGTAAAACCACCTTAAGAGAAATTTGTGGCCCTAAAAGGAGTAGCTGCACTCAGTCAAACTGTACAGGTACAGCTATTTTTATGTTAATTTTATAAATGGTTCTTACATCTCTGTCCATTGAAATGGAAAAAAGGAACTCTTTGTCTTGATGCTTCACAGAACTCAGATTGAACACAATACGGGAGTGATTTTGTCCATCTGAAGATCCTAGAAGTGTCCACTTGCGTTTTCCACACTGGGTCAAATCCCAGAGCAGCAATTCTCCTCTGCAAAATTTAAAGTGTGTACTTCACTGTTCACTTCAAAAGAATAATATAGGCTAAATATAGACTACATTACATGTGCAACAGTAATACAGCTAGACACACATCCACTATATATGCCTATACACAGATACACACATGAACACCACCCTACATATGATATCCATAGTTAACCACACTGAAAACTGACATGTCATTTTTCTCCTATTAGATGGGCAAGCCATTAGCAGTCAATATTCAGTTAGATTATCAGACAAATTATGGGATAAATAGTAGTTTTCTAGTACTGAACTCCCACTTTAACATTTGTCCTGTCTTCTCTCCACTTACACTGGGAAGGAAGAGGGTGTCCAAGTTTCCTACCCAATTCTTCCTTAAGTCTTAATCTGCAGTTCCTGACGGTACCCAAAGGTACCCTACTTACCCAAAAGAGCTGGATACAATTTCTGTGGATCGACCAGAAGGCCAGTGAACAGTCAGCCAAATGCGCTCTTTAACAGCGGGATCAATGGCTCCACCTCTTCTCTTCGTGGGTGGCAACTTCAAAGTCATCACACCTATGGAACAAAGAGGGATCATCTAGACCTAGTACAGAAAAATTGTCTGAGGGAAAAAGAAGTCCTGTGAATCTGAAGCTTTAAACCATCAAGTTAGTAAATGAATGCTGCAGTTAGAGTATAATTCTTTCACCATCTTATTACTGTATATCGCAGATTATTAATCTTACTTACTTCTGCCTCTAGTACAGCTCCATATTCGTATGGTCTGATCTTTGCTTCCCGAAGCCAGGTAACAGCCTTTCTTTGTGGTTGTGTCCTGTGTCAGCTCCCCATTTGGAACTTTGCCTTCCTCTGAAGGAACTACTGAATAACAACGAAGTCATGTTATTATAATTTAAAATTCAAAGCTTTATGAAAATTAACTGACAATATATTGATTTGTAACAGAAGATACTTTATTGAACTTACCAGTTGCCTCTGCTTAGCTACTTACTGACTTTCTATAAGGAATTCAATTCTCTAGAAGAACATTTACATGAACTAAAAACCACTTCATAGACTATTAATCACCTCTACATACCTTGGAGCTCATCTTGCCAAGCAGGTAACCGTTCTTCACCAGGCACAGGGCACCAGGCCAGACAATGTATTTCATCATCATGGCCTCTTAGCCGATGAAGTACTTCTCTCTTCCTGCTGATATCAATTATAACCACCATGCCATCCTTGTAGCTAAAACCAGAGATTTAAATTAATGAAGAGATTCTCGCATCCTTGTGTAATAATATCTGAGTCGATTTCCCAGCTCTTTACCAGGATCACTATCACCATATTACAGACAGAGAAGCCAAATCACAAGTAGCAATGGGATTAGCAGACTAATGGTGAATGGGAGCTCCAGTATAGCACTGATGTACCTGCAGCTGCCTTTTCAAGAAGTGCAACCAGTACGTCTGGCTTCAAGAATGACATCCATTCGTTAGTAATACAGTTTTCAGAGACTTGAAAAACAACAGTGGCTTTTATACAAGGAAAACTTTTCCCTTTAACACAAAAGCAAATTATTTTCATTCCTTCCCTCCTCTTGGGTCTGTTCTCCTTCAAGAGAACTATCAGCAAGTCTAAAGGGCTTTCCTGTTCCTGCTCTTTTCAATACAATCTTGGGTCTCTAAAGGACTGGAACTGCAGTGATTGACAAAGGCGTAGAAAAACTAAAAAACTCTCTTGAGATGAAGTAACCGATAATGCAACGAATAAGTCTAATTAAAAACCAACAGTTTAAAGAAATTTCAGAGATGCAAACCAAACCTGGACCCTTACACTGTTAAGGATTTCTAGGTCTTGCAGGTCTGCCAAATCTAAATGTTATTTCTAAATTACTGTATACCACAAGAAAAAAATAGCCACCAAACCCTCTTAAAAATAACCTTACAATTGTGTACCAAAAATTAACAATAAGGTTTTTGCAGAAGAATAACAGAAAACAAAACATAACGAATATTTACCCAATTGCCACCAGGTTTTCATGATGAGGAGAACAAGTGAGACAAAAAATTGTCCGAGGCTCTGGGAAGAACTGCTGGCTGTCACTTCTGTTGTGCCAGTAACAAACAATTATACCTTTTTCATCACCGGATACAATCAGATCTTTCACAAGAGGTGACCAGTGCAATGCTGAGATCGCATTCTGAAGAAAAAGAATTGGATACATTAAAAGCTGTCTTATCACCATCTAACACAGAGTAACAGGAGAAAATAATCTGCAAGTACACCCCAGCATCAGTTGAGTCTGTTCTAAAGTGTTTCAGTTCTTTTGGGCTTTGGCACGATGGACATATTTGCCAATATGGTGTCCTGGGTCACAGTAACCGTTCAAAAATACGTTCTTACTCTGTCCCGTGTGGAACAATAACTTGCTGAAAAGATTTTAAGTGAGCTGGGTTAAGCGGCAAAGAATACGCCCTGCGAGCACACTCGCTCACTGAGGCTTTGATGGTAACCAACACCTTATTGAGGTGATGTAACAACGCTGCAGGCCTAAGGCGAAAACAAAACGCTGGCCAAAAGCATTCAACGGTTTTAATTTCACCGGGTTTGAAACTCACCTTTGCTGAAGTAACATCACCCTGCTTTGTCTGCAAGACCTACAAACGCCCACCCCACCCTGTGGGTTCTTTCTGTCTCGCTGTCTCCATCCCCTCAGCGGTGGCTCCCGGTGGGCACCCTACCTGGTGCAGGCTGTACTCCGCCACCGGAGCCAAGGCCTCCGTGTCCCAAATTTGGACGCTTCCATCGTCGGAGCTGCTGGCGCAAAGGCTGCTCTGCCCGGGGCTATGGCAAAACGCGAACCCGGAGATCCTGTCCGTGTGCCCGATGAGCTCTCCTGCACCGACAGCAAAAGACCGCAGATGGGACCCGCCGTAAGCGCCCGGCACCTTCTCGATCCCGATCCCGCCCCCCATCCCCGGGGTTCCCGCTGCCTCCCGGACTCCCGGGCTCCCCTGCCCAAGCGGCGCACGGCGGCTCCTGGCGGAGGACCGGTCCGACGAGGCCGGAGCGCCCTTATAAAAGGCCGAGGTAGTAAAGGAGAGCCGCCGGCAGGCTCGGGGTCTCCGCAGGAGCAGGTCGTGGCGGTACCGTAAAACGCAGGTGCGGTGGCGCTAACATCCAGCAGGCAGATGCGGTGCCTCGCCGCGAAGCCGAAGAGGCGGCCATCGCTGCTGGTGTCGCTGCAGCGGCTGCTGTACCAGTTGGGCGAGGCGGGCAGCACCCGCACCGCCACCATCGCCCCGGGCCGCTCCGCGATACCCACGCTCCCCGCCAGGCCGCCGCGGGCGTGCCGCCAAGCGTCGCGCACGCCGTCGCAAACCGTCGCAAACAAAACCCATCACTGCGCTTGCGCCGATAGCGCCCGCCGTCAAGTAAGGCGGGGAAGATGGCGGCGCGGTGGGTAATTAACGCGGGTAAGTTTGAGGGGATGGAGTGGAGCGCTGGTTTTGGGAGTTCTCGCCTGCTTTTTCCTTGCTTACCGTGCTGCTTTCTTACAGGTAGTGCCTGGGCGTGCAGTCTTCTCGGCTGGGCGCGGCCGGAGAGGTGAGTCAGTCCTGGAGCAGGCCTGTCCCTCCGGCGCCCTGGGTAGCCGGGCTTTGGGCCTCCTCGTTTGGGTGTTCCTCGGGGCTGGAGGCTCCCTGGGTCATTGGCTCGGTCTTCTCGCTGCTTTCTTGCTCTTCCCTGCCCCGGAGCTGTGGGAAACAGGTTGCTCCGTGTCTCTGTCGTTTCTTTCTACGTACTTTTTATATTGTAGCGGGATGGAGGTGCTTCTCTCTCCTGGCTGCTTTCTATCGGGCACCCAGATTACCTCCGACTTTATGGTGCAGGTCACAGTAATATAGTACCTGTTGCTCCCCCCTGCGTTCTCCCTGGTCACTGCTTTTCTGTAGTTGCTGGTCTTTTCCTGAGTCTGGAGGAATGGCAAAGTTGTGCTGGGGGAGTTTTGGTCACTGCTGCCTGTACCCCTGACTTCAGAAGAAAGGCTGATGTGGATTCTTAAAGTGCAGAGCTTTGGTCTCGGCTAGAGTCTCTGGATTTGAACTGCAGAGACCTGTGTCACTGAAGGAAGAAGAAATAGACTTATGTTGTCTGTGCTTTGCTTACTGTATTGCAGTTGAACAGAGTTACATGCTAATTGTTTTACTCTGTTCTTCTAGTCTGTATGTTTCTCACTTACTGCTTATGCACGTTTCTTTTTAGAAGGGTGCTCAGCACTTTTTTTTCCTGTTCCCCTTACTTACCCATAAATAACGTACTTTTGTTTGTTGCTTGTTGCTATCTTCTTTTGCTTATAATGTGTTTGTGTCCTCTTTCTTCTCCTAAAGGTGTGATAAATAGAGTTGCTCTTCACATGAGGTTGGATTACCTTATGGTAGAGGGAATGTGAGATTCCTTAGTTTGTAGCATATATTAATGTGTTCTGCTAATACCAGGAAGACAATCCTTAATTCATTACTGCTTAAGTTGTTAATCTGCAAAATATTTATGCGTTTGTCAAATAGTTTCCTGTATTAATTGATCATGTTATGTCTGGTGATGATGAATTGCATTGTGTGACACTTTTAAATATTAAACAAATAAAGCAGTTTTGGTAAATATCTGAAAAAATAACATTTAAATTAGTGTCTTATGCTACCCCCTACTGATAGGATGTGAAAACTTTAACAGTGTACAGTGCTCTCTTGAAACTATATCAATGTGTTCTGTTTGCCAGTCATTTTTAAAATGCTTTGCATGGTTGGGCTACCCACACAAAGCCATTCAAGCCTTAGTAAAACTCACAATATCTGGTCTTGAACTCATCTGTTTCTTGTAATTACAAGCGGCTGCCCAGTACTGCTTTATCTAGTCAGCAGGGAGTAAAAGGTAGCTGTTTTTTTCTGAATCTGAGGTGAGCAAACTGACTGAAAACTAGAGTTTTTTTTTCTCTCAGCTGCTATTGACTTGATTGCATTTTGAAAGTAGATTGGAACAGCTTTCCTTTCAAATTTCAGAATGTTTATAAACTTCTAATACTTTGATACTCAATTTCTAGTTTTTCAGGGGACTTTTATTGCTAAAAATGTTGTTAAAAAGTTAAATAAGTATTGGCTAGTCTTGGAGAAGATATAAATTGTGTGAGTAATGAACCCTACATAAGAACAAAGAGGTAGCTGTGTCCTTGTGTCACGATCCGGGGACACTTAATGTGGAATCTTATGCTGTACCAATGTCACTTGTGGTTCATGGTTTGCTTTAGGAAGCCTGAGGCTTCTTGTTGAATTAAAAAGCCCTTCCAATATAAACTATAGAGGACTTGAACAGTTTTATTTTGTGAGTAATCAAATGTGTTGGTTGTCTTTATCAAGTCAGGTAGGTTCACAATTTTCCAGATAAACTGCGCAAGGACAAAGAACTCATGTTCATCAGCAAAGACTGTGGTCTTGTCTTGCAGGTGGCTAGCAACTGGTAGCCTTTTTCCTCTGTCATGCATCCACACGAGCACATCTCTACAGAAATTTGGGAAGTGGGAGAAAAAGAACAGGATTGTTTATCCTCCGCAGTTGCCTGGAGAACCTCGCAGACCAGCTGTAAGGATACACCTGTGAATTTCCTTACCTGTTTATGTCTAGCAACTTCCTAACAGATTGTCACTGTCTCTGTGTGACTCCACAAAGCGCTAGTTACATAGCTTATTCATTTGTTATTTAAGATTTTAGTCAGTTTGGCATATCTATATTGTAAAAGGTAACATCACTTTGAATGTTTTCCATTTCAAAATTATATTGGAGCTTCAAGTTGCTTGCAGCTGATCACTTACCTAACTTGTGATGCGAACTGCAAATACAGGTACCACCCTGTCTTTGTGGAAGTTGCTGAACTACGAGGAGGTAGAAGTTACCAAGGATTTATCAGGATACACTTCTGTCTGTACTGACAGTAAATAACTAGAGAAGAACGTGATTGTATTGTTACCTCTGTGCACAAAGATATAAAGGTAATTTTCCTTGCGTAGTGGAACTGATGGTGCCTGTTTTGATGTAGATACAATACAGTGCACACTCTTTTCATTTCTTAATTTCCCTGCATTATAGAGTCTCTGAGGTCTGTTAAGGTGTTGCCTCTTGCTATGGCCTCCCCTTAATGAAACTATTCGGAGGTTGTTTTCTGTCACAGTGGTTGCTTTAAATGCTTAATAGGGACTGACAAGTTCTACAGTTAGGTGGGAAGGGATGTGTGAGTCATGTGGCATATGATTGCAGTAAGTTTTTTTCCTTAGGAAACCATTTCATACTGTACAGTGGGGTTGTTTCTTCAGTCTGTTGCACAGTAACTTGTGTTTTACTAAACCAGAAGCTGAAGCAAAGAATCTAAAATCTTTTTGTTATCTGTGTGCTTGGTATAGGGCCTTCTGCTTTCTGTTCAAGACAACTTTTGGAAAAATCATCATAAGTAACATGGTCGATTTTTTAAATGCAGTCATAACAGATTAGTTTTTGATAACAGCATGCTTACGCCTGTTTCTCCCTATCCCCTCTTATTGATCACTTTACAACTGGGAAGTGCAGTTAAATTAAGACACTTCTATTCACATTCAAGTTGTGCATGAAAACTAAATGTTGTGTATTTCGTCACTGAAGGGACTAATCAGTGCTGCTTTCTCTACACCGCAGCCTGGGAGAATTTTAGGTGAATTCTTCAATATTTCCTCACTCTTGAGAACTGATAATTTGGAATTCCATTTTTGTAATTATTCTTCACTAGGAATTAATATATTGTGGCCTCTGTTAGGCATACTGCTCAGCAAAATATTTGCATTTCAAATGAATAGGGTTTTTTGGACGTGTGCTTTTGTGGACTATGAATATTTATTGCTTCTGTGAACATTATGGCCTAGGACACAGAAGTACATGCTGCGTACTGTGCTGACTAATGCAATGTATGTGAAAATGCAGTTATTGACCAACTCGCTTATTAAATCAGTTTTGTATCTGTACATAAAGAATGCCATCTTTTTCAAATTTGAATTGATGTTAAATTTTACTAGCTAGTTTTGGTCCCTGTTGGTACAGTAATAATGTTAAATGGGTCTTTGGAGACAGCTCTTCATGCCTATCAAACTTGAAACCCTCTTCACTTCTGAAGAGCTAATTAAGTTCATTTTAGTAATATTGTTTAGTTGCTATCCCAGTAAGCTGACTTGACAGCAGAGTAATGTTTTTGATGCTAAATGGGCATGTCAGTCTTAGACTGCTTCAAAAGGTGGGGAGGAGGAAAGGAAAAGATGATTAAAAATCTTCTGGTTATCCTTTGCAGGGACTTCTGCTTATAAACTAATTCTCATGAGGTTATATTAAAATTTTTCATATGCTAGCTACCTCTCTTAATCCTTTCAGTTTCAAATGTCAAAGGTATGCCTGATTTGGTATGTTTGTGGCATAGTAGGGAGAGTCATACTTATTTTATTCTGAGTAAGAAAATAGATTGTGGAGCAGACATGTATGCTCCATTCTTGTTTTCACAGCAAAATTACTGATACTCTAACTTTTCTTCGCACCTAGGAAATATATCACTGTCGGAGGGAAATAAAATATAGCAAAGATAAGATGTGGTATCTGGCAAAACTGGTAAGCAAAAAGTACTTTGTACTGTATTTGTTAGAATGCAGAATTTAATTGCTGTATTTGCCTTAACAGCTTAATTCAATCACAGTCTAATCAGCATCTTCATAAAGAAGTCCTAGGGAAGAGCATGCATCTGTGCAGGCAAACAGTGGCTTGTAGTTTGGTTTAGCTGCTTTATCCTTGTACACTCTCAAATGTGTACCCAGGATCATATTCAGATTATGCAGTGTGGAAGAATTTTCCTGTTGGTTTCTGCCTAGTAGTAGATGGCAAGGGGAACTTGGAACAATAGTAATGGGCTGTTCTTCTCTTAAAAATAATAATTGAATGTTTTATCAAGATTTACTCAGTATTTAGCTCAGAAATTATGTAAGATATTATATTGAAAAAATGGCAATTAAGGATATAAGTTTTGATTTGCTCTTTATAATGGGAAAATAATATAAATACTGTCTTCTGAATAAGTAAAGGGAAATATTTGTAATTGCTGAAGTTAACTTTAACACTTTGATTGCAGATAAAAGGAATGTCCATTGATCAGGCTCTTGCTCAGTTGGAATTTAATGATAAAAAGGGAGCAAAGGTGATTAAAGAGGTATGTGGGAGTATTCTTTAACACTCCTAGTTTCAAGAAAACTTTAAATATCTATCACTAGAAGTTTGGAGACATTTCTATTTCTGTGTTTTTCTATGTTTCTATTAAGCCTGTCAGGAGCACATTCAAACAACATATTTTTGTAGTAATGTAGTGACTTATGAATGTGCAGAGGTCACTTGTCATTACACGCTAAAATAGACAACACAATACATTACATGAGTACCCTCTCTAGCAATGCTCGGTGTTAAGTTCATGGTAAATAATGCAGAATCGTTGTCACTAACAGCTGCTACACCTATATGCTTTGGCTCTTAAAATTGTAAGAGATAAAGGATATCATCAGGGAAAGGACTGAGTTCTGTAAAGGCATGAAAACTTTTCATATACTGTAATCGTTAGGAGTCTCAAATTACTTATTTTCTCAGCCAAGCGTTGATTTCTGGCGTAATAATGACAAAGTGGTATCCTGTATTAGCTGAAAATATTGAATGGCCTAAGTTCATTTTGACCAGCTTGGAACTTTTTTCTAGTCTGGTGTCTAATTAGACAAAGGTCTGTGGATGGAAGGCTGAAAAATGCTGGTGGGAACCATCTTTTCCACTCCCTTTCCTCCCCCAAAATGTAATAAAGTTGTCCTGAAGCTTTTTCAGTCTGTATGAAAAGAACATACTTATGTAAAAGGTGTTTGTCTTTTAGGAATTTTGATCTCTGTAGAATACTTTTTCTGGAACTGACTTAAACTTGCAATTTCTTCCAAGCTATCTAGAGATAAGAAATAGCATTGCTTAAATTCCTACTCAGTATTTCAATTTCTTTTCCTTTTGTTACAGGTTCTATTAGAAGCTCAGGAAATGGCAGTAAGAAATCACAACGTGGAATTCAAATCAAATTTACATATAGGTACATGTTTTTCTTATTCTAGGGCAGAAAAATGTCATCCTACCCAACAGGAAAAAGTTTTAATCCTAAGGTTTTGTTGCAGAAGTGATTAGGCGATAATTTCTAGTAAACTTATCTTTGCCAAAACATGATAGGCACGTGCTTTCAACTTGCAGCAGAACTAAAGTTAGTGTGGTGGTTGAGCCTTCAACCATTGGTTTGTTATAGTTGGTGTCTGACCGGTGCTGGAATCTGCTGGATGCATTGTTTTTAAGATGCGTTCATCTTAAAGTGGAATTTCTGCTCCCTGTGTGAACAGAAAGTCCTGAGGAGGAAGATGTGTGACATGATTATGAAAGACGAGATAACAAGAAGCAAACTGTTACTACTTTTTACTGTTGCCAGTGAATATAGATGCTGGAAGCTTTGTCTGTGACTAGTACTACTAGCTTTGCAGGATTGGAATCCAAACTTCTGTTAGAAACAGTATAAAAGTAAATGAATATTGACAGTAGACTTCTTTAAAAGGCTTTGCTATAGATGATTACAGGGTAAGCTTGTAATAACTACAGCACTTTCTTGCTTAGAGAAATGTTTACTTCTAGCTGTTTTTAGGCCCAAAGAAAGAAATTCCCTTTTTGTCAAATATGGTATAAATGTTATTAAGCTGACCTCATAACTTTAAAGTAACCTGGATTGTAGAGCAGATTAGATTAGAATTCTTTGGAGCCTTTCTAGGCCTCTGCCAGAAGGAGGTTTATCTGCTAGTGCAGGACTGGATGTGTAGATAATGAAAATACCTATGCTGAATGCAATAAAGGGAGAAAGGAGGGAAAATGAAGTCTCTAAGAATTATTCTACAGGAATTCATGAGACAAGCTACTAAAAAGCAATGGAATTAATACCACCTTCAGAAGAGCTATATAATCTAGTCAGGGCTCAGTGTAGCTTCATTTGGATTTGTCCTTTACTATATATTTATCTTTGCATGCTTTCTAAATTCACCTTTTTGGTGCTTCTGAAGAGTCTTAATTCAACTCACTGCTTCCTCTATAGCAGTAATCTGCTAAATGTGGTAGAAGATGGAGGAGAGAATCCTGAATAGAATTAACTTTTCATATGCAGTCATGAAAAATACACTGGCAAGTGGGTGTTTCAGTTGCAGATGTGTAGTAGTTTATTCTTGACTGAATAGTCTTCTCTCCCCCCTTCCCCCCGCCTTTTTCCTTCAGCTGAGTCAATGACGGGCAGAGGCCGCTATGTGAAGCGGATTCGTTACCATGGCAAAGGCATGTTTGGCATCATGAAAATCACCAGGTGCCATTACTTTGTGAAGTTGGTGGAAGGTCCTCCTCCTCCTCCAGAGCCACCAAGGACTGGTTTTGACCAAGCAAAAGAATATGTGCAGCAGCTGCGAAGTAGAACACTTGTTAATACACTGTGACAGGCTTTTGTGACTGTATAGGTATTTCTTGTTTGACAATGTAATTATATTAAAAGAATAATTAAAATGTTTTACTTACATCTTTGGTGCTGCTGGAGCTGGATGATGCAAGAATGATCATAGTGGTGTTTTTTTTTTTTTTTATTTGTCAAGCCATAGGTATGGAAAAATCTTGGAAAAGGAGCAATAGATGTTACTTTTTGGGTTACTTGGACCACAGCATTCAACCTCTACCCTGGACTATCAAATCTAGAACGCACAGTGATGTTATAAAGCTTGTAAGAAACTGTGGTTGTCCTCAAACTTACACAGCTGTCTCTGTTATGTATTGATGGGTCTTTTATTGTAAAAAAATATGTGCTTGACAGTCAAGTTGCGAGATAGACTTGAACTAAAATTACTAAAATTTGACATCTTAAAGTAGCTACAACTGTGGAACAAAACAAGTAAAGGTAATAGTTGAGTTTATCGGGCATCAATTTATGGTTTATTTGTCTGGGCTGTAATGCTCTTGCCTTACAGCCTCTGTTGTGCATCTTAGGCATTGTGTGTGGGAGTGGGAAATTTAAAAAAAAAAAAAAAAAAAAAAAAACAACAAAAAAAACCCAAACAAAACAAAAAAAAACCCCACATTTAAAGTTCAGGTTTGAACAGAGTCGGTAGGTGGCAATGTTTAGTTTGTCAGAGAGGGAAGCAGCAATGAAAACTTACAGCATGTTGAAACTCCCTTGATTCTGACCATGGCATTAATAGTCTGGTATGTGCATGGAGTTCAGGCTCCGTGGAAACTCGGTGTGGGTAACAGGCACAATATGGAGAAAAGCTTGTCTTGGTGAAGAGTGAACTAATTATTCTGTACTGTCTGAAAACAAATTGCTTTTGTAATGCTGAAGCGAGTAAAATACTCCGTGGATTTAATATGGAATGGCATGTTGCATATACAAATCAGGCTTTCAGTTCTCTGAAAACAATCCTATTTCTATCCTTATTTTTTTTTTTAAAAAGAAAAAGACTGAGGTCAGTAGGGGGAATCTCATTTCACCCAGTCAAATTTTCAAGTCAGATGGCCAGAGATCATGAACATCAGCATAAAAAGAGAATGAGTAATTGCTTGTTTATGCAAATGTCTGATATTTAGACCTTTCTTTTCCATTCTGGGAACATTAGAATGGGAGATAGATTGCTTAGCTCATTTGGATCTTTTTACCACACAAGCTAGTGGTAGCCTCTTATGTGTTTGCTTTGATCAGTACTTGAATGATGGCAAAGGGACGGTTCCTATAAGGAAACAAGTTATCTTTGTTGTATTAATGAAAGTGGCATATGGTTGCTTCTTTTGGCTACCAAAGAAAGCATCTCATGATGTTAGAGTGTTAGGGGATTGTCAAGTTACACAAGAAGTACATGCCTAACTCAATACCATTAATGGGTGCTTATTTGCACTCATTTTTTCTGCAGTCCACTTACAGATGCATTACTTGCTTTAAAGCTGTGATGTATAACTTTTGTCTGAAAGGTATGTTCCTGGTGTGCTTGAAGAGCTGTTTCTGATGTACTATGATAAACAGCTGTGCTTTGCTCTGCCAGCTGCTGTTAAACTTTCTGTCATAACGAATCTCTTAGAAGTTGTAGCAGACTTGAATGACTTAATCTTTTTGGGGGCCAGTGATCTGGGAGAACACTATGGAATTGCAAAATAAGCCAAGCTTAATAAGCACTTGTCATCTAAGCATGTAAAACCTGGCTTCTAGATATTTTATTCCAGTACCTGTTTCTCCTGCATGCTGTACGTTTTGCTTTGGATCCCTTCTGGACCTCCGGACAAGGCTGTATCCTTATAGATGTCATTGCTCTAGTTATGAATCTGCAGGTGGGGAGAAAAGTGAGAATGTGACTGATGTCTTTTCCAGCTTCTTTATGATGCAGCAGGTGGCCCTGACACTCCTTTAAACAAACAGACCTGGGCTTTTAAAATTTTTCAGTTAAAAAAGCGAGGTTGTTGCTTGTCATTCTTGTTCTTTCTCAAAACAGTAAGTGGGAAGACACTTTTTTTGACATGTTTTTCAGCATTCCTCTTATTCCCTAGTCCCCTTTTCTGCCTTCTTGAAGGTGTGTAACCCGTAGTGGATCCTTACAGTGTTGGCTAAGGAAGCTCTGTGGCAGTAACAGTGCAACGATGGGAGATTTAGTGAGATGAGGAACTTGAACTGGCTCAATCCCTGCCTTTCACTGGTGGAATGGTAAGAGTGTCTGATGTGGTTTGTGTGATAAGTGCGTCAGAACATTGGTATGGGAACCTGCCTGAGCCTTTTAAAAATTCAGTAAGATCTAATGATTTGTGCTGTCAAGGTCTATATATAAATAAAATTTGGAGGTTTGGATTCTACTGTGCTTTCTTTGTAATTAGTACATCTACACCTCAGTTAGATATTTGATATGGATTCAGACAGAAAATTTCATGCTAACTGCAATGGGTCTCTAGCAGAAGATGATCACTTATTACTTTGACCTCCAATAAAAGAACATTCTTAAATGATCTGTCCCCAGAAGGGAGGGGGAGAGGCACCTAGGCTGCTGCTTGATGCTAATTTTATTAGTAACATCTGGGGGCACTGTAAACTCACCACTTGTGTATTTATGTGCTGATGTTACAGAAACTGGAGAAGGAGCAAGTACGCGTGAAGGTGTAGTAAGGCTTCAGGGAAATCTGAAGAGAGCATAACTGTGAGCTGTGCTGAGCAATGTGAGATTTAATTGATGAAAACTTAAAAACCTGCTGTTGGGTTTGTTCATAAACATTTTAAAGTATCCAGTGAGAAAGTCAAAGTACTTTTGTCAGACAATGTGATGTTTTTTTAGATGTGGTGTTTGTTTTGTTTGGGGTTTTTTTGTTTGTTTGTTTTCTTTTTTCTTTTTAAAACTCTTGGACAGTTATTGAGATGGTTCATCAAAGGCAGAGTAAGGAAAGACTCATGAATATAGTTATGAAGTGATCATCAGTCTCTTTAAAAACATGGAAGATAAACGTGAATGTGATAGTGACTGGACAGTTGGGGACCTCTGATTCTGGTCAGGCCTGTACTGAAAATTGCTGTTGTGATGTGGACTGCGTACTGTTGTGAAGTGGACTGCATAAGGGCTCAGGTGGTGCCTGGGCACAGACTGGCATGTTCTGCCCAGGGCTTGAGCTGTGTTGCTGTACCTGGCATGAACTTGACTAGACCAAGGTCATGCAATGCAACTCTTCTGATTACCCCTGTTTGCACAAATGGGAGGCGTGTGACAGTGGCTACCTCTGCATTGCAGAGTTGCTTGGGAAATCCTTCAGTCACTGGTGTGAAGGAAGAATAGGAATCACTGTTTGCTTTCTGCCAGTCTGTATGAAAATCCACTGCTGGGATGCTGGAAAGTCATTTGCAAACAGAATTCTCCTTTAAACAGAAATAAGGTTACTCCTAATATCCTCAATGAACCATAGAAACAGTGTGACATTCTTCACCGTATGAGCTGTAGTCCTGCTGAAAATATCTGTTTCTAACTTTTCAAAGACCAAGCCTTTATTGCTGAATGACATCTGTCTAGCTGTACTTCAGCCATGTAATTTAAAATAATTACTAATTATACAAAATAAGAGACTGTAATAGCAATAATAATCATACAAGTTACTGTCTGCTGGAGCCTTACCTAGGGAGAATAACCTGGAAGGAGGGGAAAGTTTCAGGAACTGACTTTTGAGTGCTTGGACTGAAGTAAGGAACAAGATCTCTCTTAGGAGTAGTCAGCAAATGCAGAGCTAATTTTGTATTTGCTCTGTAACATCAACACTCTCTTCATGTTTCAAAGAAGCTAATACAGAGGGCAGACTGCCATTGAAGAGAAAGAGCCAAGGAGAGCATAACTTTACATTGGGCAAATTAGGCATCCACCTCTGAGTATTAGACTTTCATATTCATTTCCTCAGCTATAACTCTGGAACAGAGCATTCTTGAAACTGATGATGTGGTGCAGATAATCTGAATAACTGCTGCATCTGTGGGTGCTACTTCTGTGTATTGCACAGTAGTACAGCCATCAAGTTTTGTGTGGTAAAAGGAATTTGTCATATATGAACTTAGATTCACTCCCTTTTTTTCCTCCGAAAATAATGAAACAGAGGCTTAAACCATATGTGTATTCATATGGTATCTTATTTTAAATTAGCTTGGAGTTGGAACCATTGTCAGCAGTGCATCAAGTCACCCGTGTTTCTGTCTAACAATACTGGAAATCCAGTAACCTCTCGGGTAGCCTGTGCTAGCGCTACTCTACTCTTGTGAAAACTTCTTGCAAAGCTCAGCCTGAGCCTCCCAAGCTGTAGTCTGTTGTGCTTGTCCTTTATTCCATTGCCCAGTGCTACTGAGAAGTGGCTGACTCTATCACATTGTAATTCTCCTGTTGCTGTCAGATCACCCTGCTAACTGCCTTTTTGGCAGGCTGAACAAGCCCAGCTTCAGTCTCTCCTCATAAATCTAGTTATCTAGCCCTCGTGCTGTACCCTTTCCAGTTTCCCATCTCTGTTGCAGTGGGGGGACCTAAAATCAGACTCAGTTTTCCAGGTACAGCTTCACTGGCAGTGATGAGAGGGAGATAACTTCCCTTGGTCTGCTTGCCATGCTTTTAACAGTCAAGTATGCAGTCTGCTGTGTCTGCGATGAGAGCGTGTTGTTGGCTCTCATTCAGCTTGATGTTCATGCAACTCTCAGGTCCTTTTTAGGTCGCTCATCAGAATTGCAGTAAGTACCTGTGGCACCAGTGTTCCAGCTTTCATTGCTTTTCTGTAGACACTAGTGAGGACTCCTTTACCACTAGGAAATTGTTCTGTGATGATAATTTTCTTTCCTAATAGAGAAATTGCAAAACAGTTTTCTGGCTTCTGTTATTAATCAAACTCTTGGGCTAGCTAAGAGTGGAGTAAAGGCATTTTTACGTTTTATTGTAGTAAACTCCATCAACGTATGCAGCTAATAAGTGGTGAAATGTGTCTACATCTGCTATTGATTATCTCCTTCAGAGTAAGACAAACATGGGTCCTTACTGTATGCTGGCCATGTAAAATAAAACCTTAATTAAATGAAAACGGAGTGGACCGTGAGGTGCACTGTGCTGGGCCATTAAAGGATTGCTGTTCAAAACCAGCTCTTCTAGATGCCCCCAATTCCATTGCCTTCTTTTTTCCCCACTTAAAATTCCCCAAAGTGCATTAAGATGAACTCAGTAGTTAGTAAATTTTCCCCTGTGTAGTTTACAAGCTCAAGGTTATGGGCCAGAACAAGTAGTGTCATACTATAAATCAGGTGTAATGGAACAGCCTGAGAGAGCGCACAGAAGTTCTACGTCCCCTCACACAGTGTGCATCCTAAAACTCTGAAGGTAGAGTTGGCACAAACCCAAAAATCCCCACAAATGGCTGATTAAATCATTAATAATGAGCCTTGTTCTGCTACCCTCTCTCTGCTGGAGTTGGAATTTCCTGAATCATTCCAGTACAGCAAGGTGTCCTGGAAATTCTTAAAAGGGCTGCAAATAGGAAAAGACAAGTTTTCACCAGAAGGGGGATGCAGCTGAACCCCACTGTGGTGCAGAGTGGAGGTAGGACATTTGCCTTGTGGTCATTCTCCTTCCAGCAACTAAATGCCTTTTGTCAATGTGCTGTATCATAACTTACATGGCTTTAGCTTTCAGCTATTCTTTATGGTTCCGGTTCTCTCCACTGGCTTAAAAAGTCCTTTCCTATTTCTTCCAGACCTGAAATATGTTACTAGTTCAGTGATTCTGAACATTGGACTGTCTAAAGAAAAACCTGCCTGCACAGGCAGGGGAAGGCAGTCCTGAGTTTGCAGCCAAGGTCTTCCCAGCAGGACTGTGCTCAGGGTTTTACTTGGGTTACTACTGAGCCTGAAGGCTGCCTGGATGGGTTCATATTCTGTCTGCTCTGACACATGCAGAAGCAACCTGCGACGGTTTGTGCTGTGACAGATGTGCCCTGAGTTGGAGCCTGTAACATGGTTCTTGCGAGAAAAAGACAAGCTGGAGATACCAAACCTTGAGCTGGAAAGGTTCAGTTAGCAGGGATGACTTCTACATAGAGCTTACATGATAGTAGTGGAAGAACTATGATATAATACTATATCCATGCATATGCTCTAGTTATGTTTTGTCTGCCCTGTCCATGTGAATTGGGGAAGCCACCCAAGATCCCTGTTGGTAGCAACCTCTTTTACATAACACTGTTGCTAAGTTTCATCCTGAGTGTGCTCAGGTAAATGTAGAAATGTGGTTGCAGACAGTTGAATGAGGGAAGACTAACGGCACCTTCTCGACTGAGACATACCTGGGGAAACTTGTGTGAAATAACTGGAACTGTCTTGCCCTTAGAAGGGGAAGGTGATTTCCAAAGTCAGTAAAGGATAGGGACAAAAGATGTGGAATTTGGATTTACCTTGGGCTGACTGGTGTCAAGAATGAGGGTCACAAGTCTGGTGCAGTTAGACCTCTCTCACCTACAAAAGTTGGTGAAAATTTCTGTCCGAGATCAAGGCAATGCCAACTAAACTATTGACTGAGTAGCTAGAAATGTCGGGGTTCGTCTCAAGTATATAGCATTTTGAAGCAGAGATTCCCACCTGTTCTAGTCAATTCTTAGATAATAAAAGCAAAAGAAAAATGAAGAGTATCTTTGAAACATCTATCTCTTTTGTGGGCCAATGCTCCCTACTTTTATGGGCATGGATGCTTGGAAAGCAATTATTGTTCATTTTCTCTATCTGTTCTGATGCTGAGTATGTCTGTCTTTCAGAGTCTGTGCTGGGAATGCGTTTGTCTTCCTAGTGTTGAGAGATTTGTATTTTAATGGGTATTTGTTTTATCTATCGCATGCTAGATTTATTTACTTGATAATCTTAATCTCTCATGTCCTGATCTAGCACACAGGTATTTTATTCATTTAACAGTTTGGCTTTTGGATCAGATAGCCCTTAGAGGTAAATCCTGCAGTGTGCTGAGTGGGCTCAACTGAGAGCAGCAATAACTTGCAGGGAGCCTGCAGCACCTTTCAGGATTGTGCTCTTAGAAGCTTTCTTTACATATGAAGTATATGAATAAGTTACTGTGTGGTGCGTGTCTTTTATTCCTAGACCATATCCTTCTTTAATATGATTTCTCTCTGATAAGCGAGACTTCTTCAAGAAATTTTTGCAATGACTGCCTGTGCTCGGTTGACCCTTTTTGGGTCTCTTATGAGTTCTTTTCTGTGTCTATCTTCTTTGATACAAAACAAAGACATCCTTCTTTCTTCAAGGTGTGCTTTGTTGAAGTTTGTTTGAAAATGAGGGGGGGAAAAGCAAACAAAAATACTTTCTTGAAGTGACACTTCTACCCCACTCCAGCACAGTACAATAAACTCAGTATTGTTGCCCTTGAATGTAAGACGTTAACATTTCTTTCTCTCTACAGCAGGAAAAAACAACAGGTCTTTTTCTTGTTCTCCGACACAGAAGCTTCCAACTTATTACTACTTTAAGAAAACAAAACTTAATTCAGATCCTCTATCAGACAGCATAGTATCTTCATTTCTTAAAAGTAGGTTTGAGATGTTATATTTGTTCCTGTTATGGTTTGAGAAACCCATAGCAATTTACTGTCGTTTGGACAATCATTGTCGTTTAGACCCCTTCTGACCCAGGAAGGGGAATCAAAGGAAAAACAAGGAAACCTGGGGGCTGAAATATAAATAGATTTCATAGAATAAGATAATTAACATTAGTAGCACTAAAGAACCAATATTGATCCTGACACCAATACTGAATATGCAAAGATTATACTCAGCCCATTCTATCTGTAGGAAGCTGTGCACTCCCAGCACTGGACAATAACTGTCGGACACTGTGAGCACTGCAGCTTCGGGAGGAAGGGAAGTGCTCAGGGGTCCGGCACTGGGACAAGAAGTTCTCAGGATGGCAGCCATCAAGGGAGAGAGCAAACTTTGCAGCGAACTTTCTAATTTATATTGGATGTGGTGTTCATGGTATGAAATAATCCTGTTGGCCAGCTTGGGTCAAGTGCCCGGGTCTTGCTCCTCCTCATCCCTGCGCCTGGTGAGCTTGAAAACACCAAGACCTTGAAACTCACATACCATAGCTGGCTGCAAAGTAAATATTTTCACAAATTCAGACACCGGAGTCTTCTAAAAGTGCAGTCTTTCCAAGTATTAGAAGAGAAATTAGTCCTGAGTCACTCAAACCAGGACAGCTCCTGATAGGAATCATGGGGACCAAAATTCTAGGTTTCAGAAGGAGGCTAATAACACATTTTGCTGATATGGTGCCTGGGATAGCAGGGGAATAGGGGTGATGACCCAGGGGTGCATCTTATACCTACAAGGTGAAATGCAACAGCAGCCTTGGTGGTAGACAGTTCCTTGGCACAGCTGTGACTTTGGCAAGCCAACACTTTCATGGCACTGACAGCACAAACATTTTGTGGCAATTGTGCAAAGCAGGGAGGCAATTATTTTACTAATGATTGCTTATCAGTGCTCTCCTCCTTCACCTGCCCTAGAGAGGAAAACTTTCTCCCCTGTACTCTATCCTCTTGGATAACGGCATAAATGGATTCTTTCTGTAAAAATGTAGTACTAACACTGCAGTAGTCTGCTGTGTGGGACTCGGCTATGTAATTATATTCATCCTCTAAGTTCCCTCCTTTTCCAGACTTTATTTGTAGATCTTGTCTGTGACTGTGCTAACTGTAGCAGGGAAAGTCTGAGAACTTGCATCTCTGCTGACTTCTCCAAGCTGTTCAACTGCTTCCTGCTAACCAAAGTGATGGGAGAGTTAATGCTTCCAGAGCATTTCTAAATTTCTCCTCCTGATGGTGCTCTCAGTGAGGGCTTTGCATAAGTGGGTGGTGACCTTCTGCTGAGTCATTTGCACAGCTGGTCCAGGTTGACTCCAGTAGTTTCAACTGAGGAACATAAAAAAACAGTTTGTGTGCCCATTAAATTCTCAGAGTAGTCAGGCCCATGGGGAAGTTTAGGGCTATAACAGTGTATATATACAAACACAAAGAAAGAAAATGTTTGGTACAATCTGTAGGTGGGTCAGGAGTAGAGTGGTAATTCTTCTGCTTGAAGATATGTTCTTAATTCAGTGAGCTGAGGGTTAGTTGCTGTGCTCTAAACAGGAGTAGCAGGGCAGGAATCCCAACTTAAAAAGCTGGTTTTGGTTTTGTAAGCCCAGGGTTCATCTCTCTTTAGTGAATCCTGTAGGTTAAATCTGAGTGTTTAAGTTGCACTAAGTTAACTTAGTTTTTGGATAGCAAATGCCTACTGGAAATGATTCCCAGCTTCCTTAGCAGTCCTCTAGTGTTGTCTTCTTAATAGAATATTGGAAGAATTCTGGGCAGTATGACCATGGCATCACTCTGACCTTAATTCTGATAAATACAATGATAAATACAAACTGAGCTCCATCCTGCTGGTACTAGATTGCTACCAGCCTCTGAGCTACCCAGATTAAAGCTAGCTGGAGTGTTCAGCAGTGAAAAGGTAACTTCAGATACTGTCCTCCATCAGTTTTAAAAGGAGAGGTGTATAGCTTCCTAATTGAAGACTATCCTCTACCTCACCACTGTTGTCAGCTGTGGAATCCAATACAGCACTTTCATCTAGTGACAGTGATGAAGTGGTTATTAAATGCAATAGAAATCATCCAGGCCCCTTTTGATTAAAAGCTTCACTCTTATCTCTGTCTTTCTATGCTCTTGGAAAAGAGCTCACCAGAAATACAGACCTAGGGAGAGAAATGCTCCCCTACTTTGTTGTTTTGGGAGGGGACACAGGGCTTTCAAGCATACAAAGGTAGGTATTTGCATCTAAAGCAAGGGGTTGTTACATTATCATCTAAATCTTAATATTGAGAGGTTGGGGTATGTCTCCTCCCCAGCTTAGGCACAGAGCTTTTAAGCAATGATCCAAATGGATTAAACTGCAGAAATGTCATCTTTTGGGTAGTCATCATGGAATAAAACACCAAACATTTAAGAAATAACCATTACTTTGCATATAACATATGCCAGAGAACGAGCATGGAAAAAATGTCAGTGCCCTTCTATTAGCCAGCTCTTTTGAATACAAACATAAAATATTAATTTAAATCAACTGAAAGGCATTAAAAACGTGATGTTCTCTTTGCCCCAGAAGTACTCTGCTGATAAGAAACAAATTAAAAATGCAGAGTTTTCAAATAGCAAAAATGCTGCATATTTCAAATGAAGTTGGTCTTTTTATGTGTAGCGTTTTGGACTAAAAAAATAATATTAAATGCACATAAAAATGATTACTGTAAATGGTGAAGACATCAAAGTTTGGCATCAAAGTTAAATGAAAGCACTTGGAAGTCTGTTTGTTTGATCTGTACATAAATAAGCTTAAAAAGAAGCCAGGGCTTTTTTACACAGCTGGAACTGGGTAGCCAGTTCAAGTTCCTCTACATCCCAGGGATTCCCAAACTAGGTTAGATCCAAACATGGTCATTTTTTTTTGTTGTTGTTATTTTTTTTTTGTGTTTGCCTAGCAAGCTTCCATGCCAATGCAACAGGGGAAAAGAGCTGGCAGAAGACACAAGTCACAGGCTCTTATAAAATGCTTTTGAGTTCATATGGAGAGTGGACAAACTGTAGGATACTTAAATAAAAGCCTCTGTCCTCTTCTAGTTTTGAAAAGAGGACTTTCAAAATGAAGGTAAATTGATGAGTTCTTAACCTTGTTGAAGCCAAAGCTTGTGTAGTTAACTGTAGTCATCTTGGTCGCGTTTCACCACCAAACATCCATTCCTGGGTTGGCAAGAATGTGTGAATTGGGAATATGGGTCAGAGCGCTGTTAATTTATATTAGCTAAGGATTTACTACAGAACTGAGCCACGCTAATGTTCAGTTCATTTCAGTTCGCTCTTAGAAAAAAAACCAAAACAAACAGAGATGTGGAATCTGTAAGAAAAAATAGGACCTGACTTCTTTAGTGCCTTTCACTGAAACACCTCACTGTGCTTCACAGTGATTAACTCTTACAAGAATCTGCGTGATGCAGAGGAATTGCTCTGTGCTCTGGGAGCTCTTTTGGTACAGTGCAAATGTAAGACCTTTATCTACAGAGAGCCAAGCTTCAGCTCATTTAGCCTGAGAGCTGGAAGGTGTAAGCAACTAGAAGAAAGACTTCAAAGAGAAGCACCTTGGTTCTTGGGACTTCTGTTTAGTCGCCCAAACCTTTTGGGATCAACAGACTTTCAACACTTAAGGGTGCGTGACAGTCAGTAAAACACGGTCTCAAAAACACTACAAATTTACCCTGTTTCGTTTGGCCTTTAATCACAGACCTTTCACCAGTAACCTAAGCTGGAGCTGCGTATGCCTTTGTGGTCCAAAGGAAGATGTTCTGTTTTGAAGAGCAACTTGAAAGGCCATGCTTCACCTGACAGGAGAACGTGCTGCTGCTCCACCCAGGTCTCTGTTTGTAGCCCTGGAGTTAAATGTATGCCCTCCCCCGGAAGGCAGACCATCTCAGAGGAGGCACACCTGAGCATGTGCCTTTGGAGATGATGACTTCAAGGCCTCTTCTGGGACTGCTGTATGAGGTCACTGCAGGCAGCCAGCAAGGCAAGTCTCAGTGGAGGACCTGCCCTTCAAAAATCCAGCCACAGCCTCAGGGTGTGTGTCTCTGACTTATAAAGGTATTATTTTTCCCTGCTGAGAAAGTCAAAATTGTCCTACCCCCATGTTGTCTTCCATTAAACAGTTCCACAACATGTGTCCCCCAAAACTATTCATTATCATGTTAAGGTGGGGTTTCTTTTTCTTCCTGGGAAACTTCCCCTGTCAAGTGCTAGAAGGAGAACCCTGAAGTCTGTGGATTGCTTTTCCATTTTCTTTCTGTGAGTGGGAGTGCAGGAAAGATGCGCTTTATGAAAATAGCAATTTTTGAAGTAAGAGAAATAATAAAAATCCTCCTCTGGAATGAAAGCACAGCCTGCATCCTCCCAGAGCGGGGTGGCAGCTGAGGTGGCAGGCTGCAATTTGGCACTGTGGTCTGCATTTTGGGCAACGTCCTGCCTGTAGGCGGTGAGCCCAAATGTCGTTGGAGCCCCATGGGAGGATGGCTGTGCTTGCTGGGGTGGGTGGTGGGGATGTGGTCAACCCCCTGCTGCAGCGTGATACTGAGGCCACTGGGCTTACTTTCTCTGGAGGTTTGTCAGCTTTTCAACCTGCTTTCCTGGCTCTTGCAGCTGTGTTTATTGCAGTTGCCAGTTAATAACGTCTGGTTTATTTTAGTTTTGTACAGGCTACTGTATTCTCCATTGCTTCCATTTAGAGCTTAGGTGAACTTGGTGGGGCCTGCAAAGCATCCCGGGGAGGGCCGGAGGAAGGAGGCTGCGGAAATGGACAGTCTCGGCATGTCACTGTGCTCAAAGTAAAATCCATCTCAGCGTAGAAGTGGATAGCAGGCTATCAGGGCATGGCAAGCTGCTTTTCAGGTATGAAATTAGCTCAGAAAATCACATGGTTCCGCTTTGTGGGCAAAAGGAAAAACCAGGAGGACTCAATGTTGTCGCCTTCATCTCCCTTACCTGGGAGAGCTTCTCTGCAAATGCAATAAAACTGTTTTCCTATGAATGCAAGAGCGCTCTTGAAATAATCTCATTTCAATCCCTCTTGTTATTTTTAATGGATTCCAGGATGAGCTGGTTGCTATGTATAGCTTTTTTTTACATACAAATTTGGGTTTGAACCCAGTTGAATATTCAGTCCAATTAAAAGCAAAGTCTCTGCTAAAACAAAGGCAAAGGGAACAGTGGGGAAGGCTTTCATGCAAATGAATGAAACAACAAAAACAGGAGGACTGAATATTTGTTATTCATACATATTCTTAGAGGTAATTATTGTGATTTCATTCCTAAAAACTGCCCGCTTTAAGAAGAAATGATTGTATTATAATAAGTACTTGTTTATTAAACTTGCAGTAACTGAAGTTGAATATGAATTATTAAAATGTCTGTGAGGTGCAGGGCTGGTTTTATTTTCCAGTTGTCTGTGAAAAATAAAAACAACAAGAGAACAGGCAGCAAATCAGGAGAGGGAAGATATAAGGCAAGAACTGGCCCTGGATCAATGGTCCCAGTCCTGCTGGCCACAGGACGGGATTCCCAAAGTCTGCCAGCAAAGCCAGAGCTCTGAACCCCCATCACCTGCAGGACAACCCCTGCCCTGGTGTCTGGGGAGGGGTCTGCGCTGCCTGAGGAAGCAAGCTGACAGTTTACTGCTCTCATCAACTTGTGTAAGGCTGAGGCATATTTTTCGTTTAAGAAATAAGGGAAAATTTGGGGGGGAATGATAATGCCAGGAGCACAAAAGTAACAGCGGGTGGGTTGCAGCACGTTATAAAGAGGAAAGAAGGAAAAGGGGATGGTCTGTGAGGGCAGGTAGGATCTGTCTATTTATAAAGGACACGGTCTACCCTGCAATTTCCAAGAACTGAAAGGGAAGTTCGAACAGAGCAAGGGAAGCCTCGAGAACTCAATAGTCTTGTAAGAGATTAATGGCTTAAATGTAACGGAAAATGCGGGGAGGTTTGTGTGATGGCTTTGACGTATTCTGGCAATAAATGCAATAAGAATATGTTTCATGCATTTTCTCTAAGCCTTTGACTATGTCACTATGGGAAACTCACCGCACGTAAGAGAAAAAAGAAGAGAGGACGTGAATATCTGTTGGAAAGTATTTGTGTTTTTCTCTAGCACAGTTCACTACAGAAAGGAAGGTCATGCCTTTGCACCCTGTTTGTGTATCTCCCAGACTTCTCAGCAGTGTCAGGATCTGTTGACCAAGTTTGACAGATGAAGGCAAGTGTGGAAGAGAATGAAGTTTCTAGAAAATCAGTGGCAGGTAGAGCAGAGATCCTATAAGCACCTAAAAAAGAAAAGCTGTGATGACTTCAAGAAAAGAGACCTTGTTTTGGTCCTACTCCAGGAAAAGTTTCAACTGGAGTTCACATCTTTCTAAAGCATGAAGTCCATCAGTCACTTGACACAAGCCTGTGGAAAATCAAACTACATTTTTTCTTTTTGTGCTACTGTGGGTGAATTCTAGAGAACTATTGACATGCGGAAATCAGACTCCAGAAACTCCACAACCGAGAAGGTTGTAAAGTAGGTATTTTTATTTGGTGCCGGGCAGCACGAGGGGTTGCCCCACCACAATCGTAAGCGCCCAATGCAGTGGCTTTCTCAAATATATATAGTACTTAATTACATAATTTCCCAATATGCCTATACATATGCATAACCTGTCCCCGCTTTATATTAAAATTAGCTCTAAGAAGTCATTTCCATGAACTCCTCCCAACTGTGCTTGCACAGTGCCTCCTGGTGGTGGTCACTGAGGGTCGTGAGGATGAAGGCTGATGATTCCTCTTCATCACCGCAAGTAACCTTTTGTCCCTGCACAGACTCAGTTCTTCTTTGGTCTTTGTCCAGACCGCAGGGTTGGCTTCAACCGGTTTTCAAGGCATACTCTTATTCGTTATCAGGACCTGTCCTTGGCAATGTCTCAAGACTTCTTGCTTCGTCCATTTTTTATCAGGCATGTCCTTTAGGTTATGAATCACTACTAGTCAATCAGTACACAATGTGTTATTGTCTCTATCATATACCCCTGACTCACTATTGAACCTCAATGTCCTGAACAGGTGATCCAGCTGTGCTTAAAATCAGTTCTCATTTGAACAGCACCTGTGCAATTGCAGTCTTTATTTTCTCCCTGATTCCTGGGTGTTTGCTGTGTGGTTGTACAGTTTTGTCTAAGAGAAATGTAAGTCAAATGACTCTTCTTGAAGCCCAACAGCCTTCTGAGTGACAGAACACAGGTACAGTCGTATTCATAGTTTTGATTGCTGGTTATTCGCATGAGGTGCTGTAGGCATATGTGCCTTTTTAGCTGTGTTCCCTGCTGTGTAGTCCTGCTTCTGTCAGAGCCTCCCAGTAGAAAAACATGCTTTGGCCCAGTGATGTCTGCATGTTACTGTTTTCTGTGCTCATACTGTTACAGTGCTCATATTCTTAACATTTATAATTCAAACATCTTCAGAAAGAAGTGACAGTTTCTCTTCTACAAAATAAAGAGCAAAATGACTTGTGTTAATTATTCCTTCTCGCTTACTTGCTTACCAGGTCATATATTACTCCAAGGCTTTTAGTGCCTTGGGCCAAAAAGGGTCATTACAGCAAGCAGCCTAATGACCTGACCAAAAAAATATAAGTGAGAGGGAATGAGTCCTTCTCTGCTGAGCTCCCTGCAGTCATTAATGGATGCCTTGGGAATTCTACAAAGCAACAGCTCGGAAAACAAACAGAATTCTTCAGTGTTGGATATCACTCTCGTGACATGTATGCTATTACAAAGATTTACAGCTGAAGTAATTTGATCTGGGTTTTTCTCTTTCCCCCATTGACTCACATTTTGGAAGGCAGTCAGACCCCGCGAGTTGGGTTTTGCATAATTGAAGCACCAGAACATATTAAGTGGAACGACTAATGGGGATGAAGATTTTCCCTTCCTTCCAGACTGGGTTATCAATTATGAATTAGCGGCAATCTAAGATCAAAGGGGTTCCATTTTTGCAGCTGAATTTGAAGATTTTGGAACTGAACAGATGAAATGCAGTTAATGACTCATTTCAGGAAGGCAGAGACGGGAGATAACTGACAGGGGTGGAGTTAAGTGTTTGCTTTAATATGTGTCTGAACATGCACATACATTCTCGAACGTAAAACTGGACACTGCGATGAAGTTACTCATATAAAATGATGCTGTTAGTTCCCCTTGTGGGGCATGGCAGATGGGAATCTGATCTGTAGCATTTTTCTTAATGCTGTATATGACCTAGTTATTGAGACATACTATAGAAACGCGTTGGGGTTACTGTGTATTTGTTACACAAAAGGCTGGTTTGCATTAATACAAGTTCCATTGCTGCGGAGAAAATACATCTCTCCAGCAAGGACAGTTCAATGCATGCTTAAAACAAAAAATTGTGAAGGTTTTGATCTAAAAGTGGCTACAACCTAGCGGAGGGACATTCAAAAGAGCAGTCCGAGGCAGGACTGAGCTACACAATCCCCGAAGCAGAAAACAATAAAGCAGTTTATGATTCAAGATAGTAGCTGGTGCCACAAAGACCTCAGAAACCTTAGGGAAAACATAGAATTCTGCTGTGATTTCTGCCAGAAAAGTGCATGAACACTGGAGAAAGCAACAGGCGCATCAGGTGCCTATTGTTTAAAAGCCTTTTCTCCTTCAAATATTCTGATTCTGAGTACGCGGGACCCTGGGCAAACCAGGTGAAAAGTGTTTGTGGTTAGGGGCGGAGAGCTTCTCCCCACAGCTGCCCCATGGTGTGGAGGTAATGAGCTCCATGGGGGTGGGAAGCCGCACAGGTGAGGCTGTGGTTACCTGCTGGGGCTGGCCGGGAGAAGACACCAGCCATGGCGCTTCCCTGCTGCTAGAGAAGAGGGATTTCTTAACCCTGAGGCTGGAAGGCAGCAGGAGCCTGCAAAGAAGCTTCCCAAGGAGCTCTGGCTGCCCTGGCAGAAGTGAGTAACTGGTGTAATAACACCCCTGAGTTCAGAGAGGAAAATATTTGGGAGGGCGAGAGGAGGAGGCTAGGGTGGGCTGCTGGTGGGGTCTGGGGCCAGCCCTGGGGAGGTGAAGCCCCTGTGGTTCCCCCGCCTTCCTGTTTGTGCTAGTATGGGGACTGGCTATCTGCTCTCGCTTCAAAATACAGCAGGAAAAAGTCAATTATCTTGTATGCTTTTAAGTAAAATATATTTTTTTTTTTGGCCTCAAAGTCATCATTTTTAATAGGATGTTAGATAAATTTCATGGTACGTATTACTTATTTTGTTTGGGTAATGCCTCGTAAGTAGGCTTTTAAATTAATTTAATTTTAATTGTTTCTTATTTTGTTTGGATAATGCCTTATAGTAAGACTTTTGAAATTAATGTGAACCCATTACTAAATTATAATGGAGCAATTATGAAAATAATGAATTTATTATCATAACTGCTGTTAGAATAAGTGGGAAGGAGATTCTAATGACCTGGCTTGCCTTTGCTGATACATCAGAAGAAAATGTGGTTTGGAGTATTAAGTCTTATATTCAAGCAGTTTAATATTTGGGGAGAAACTTTCACGCTTACCTGTAAAGTGAAATGACTATTTACTTTGGAACAAGAAAACTCCACCCTTTTCTAATCAAGCTGAATGCAGAGGCCAAATTAGTAAATCCTTTTGCGTTGAAAACTCCAAACTTTTTTGAGGATCTCTAACGGAAAATGCTTCCGTGCCTCCCCAATTTTGACTTTCATTTGAGCAAGTTCTGACTTTGGGAAGATGTGTCCTGTTGCTCTGAGCTGCTCAAAGTTTTATTTTTGTCTCTGGCTGTAACGATGAGCACCTGGAGATGAGAGTATCTCCCTCTACGGAACAGCAAGGCATCTGGTTGAATCGGTGGTTTAAATTATTCTTTTTCTTTCTCTGTCAGCGTTTGTTCATGTTGCTCGTGTTTCTCCAAGGGCTTCTCTACTTCCTGATACTGATTTTATTCAGACATTTGGTAGTTTGTAAATCTTTGTGAGAGACGATAGAAGGCATGACCTAGGCACGGTCTTCTAGAAAAACAACCTAAACCACTTATTACAGGGAAAATGCTCAGCCCTTCTTTAAAACTCTGGGCTAGGTTTGTCCTTGATGGCTCTCTCTTCAGACCACGGTGCCAAGTTTCTTTCTCTAAAAGATCTTCTCGTGGCAGCAGAGCTATTGCTTAGGAAGTTACTACTCTGGAGGGGGGTACTGACTGGTGCACTGAAAAGGGAGACAGCGATAACCGTGTTATTGATCTGTTGTCTGATGGTTTAAGTCTGCCCCAGAAACAGGCAGCTCTGGCCTCTGCTGTGTACGCAGTTCAGCCCTTTGGGTCCAGCGAGGTGGAGGAGGGTGTGGAGGTGGGGAATCTGTAACTCAAGGCGTCTTGTTGGAGAATAAGGGGAAGAGATGTCGATGGTACTCAGGTTTTCAGGAACCTGCCTGGGCTCAGTGCTTTGAGTACGGTGGGCTGGAAGGGGAGCATCCAGGCTGATGCAGGCAAGTAAGTTGTACAGTCACTTTCAGGCCCATCTCAAAGGCTGCTGGTTGCTTTCCTCCTGGCAGTACGTGTAATCCTTAATGCTTTTGTAAAGGGTCCTCTTCAGTGTTTTTCGGGCTTTGATCCTAGGTGCAGGCTCCTGTGCTGCTGTCCTCTCCAGCCAGCCAGGGCTGGAGGTAGAGGGATGCTGTTCTTCATGAGGCCTGATCCAGGGGCTTCTGGAGGTGGAAACGTGTCCTCGCAAAGCACGAGCAAAGCTGTCGCGCTCAGTGGGCTGCAGAGTTGGGGGCTGGTCTGGGGAGTGAAAACCCATTCTTTACCTCTGCCATCTCTGTACGGCCCTATGTCCTCTGGTCTCTTCCCTCGTGCTGCCAGAACGTGCAGCAATTTCATTCCCGGGAGCGTGCCAGAGGTGTGAGTGAGTAGGTCCTATCCCCTCTGTTTGCTGTTTGTTTTATTTGGTGTGTTGTTAACCTTTACTCAGTGCGCTTATTTACTTCAGGTTTTAATAGTGTGATAAGGTCACAACAAATTTAGTGGGAGGCATTTTAAGCACTTACAGCAATAAATCACAGTGTACATCACCCCTGTGTGGTTTATCCAGAACCAGAGAAATCCAATTTGGTCCATAATATGAAGGCCAAATAAAGGCAGGTATCATAGTGAGAAAGCTTTGACGTATGGCTCTGAAAGAACCTGCACACTTCTCCTCTATAAATTAACAGCTATTTTGCAGAGCTGACAAGTAGCTGATATTCTTGGAACCGGTCCTATTTGTGGCTTCCCCCCCGCCCCCTTCCATTCCAGCCTCTTGATCTTTCCCTTTAGAAAATCCAAAGAGAAGAAAAAGCAGTCTATTCTCTAATGTAGGTTTTAAAACACTGGTGGTATGGACACATCTCACAAGTGCCATGAACTTGCTGGTAGTGCATGAAACCCTAAAACCTCAGGGACTCATCTCTGCAGGAATATGTTTTTATCTATTCCTTTATACACTGATTTTTTTTTTTTTTTTTTTTTTCTTAAACAAGACAGCCTTTGCGGGTAGGATCAAACCAGCCTGCAGGTCATCCTAAGAGCTGCAATGTCCTAGTGACCAGAAATGAATAGTAGCAAGCTCTATTCAAGAGCTGTAGATAAAGCACAAGGGAATGTGTCGTGGGCCACTAAACTGCGCTGGCCGGGAGATGGGCTTGATAACCTGGCGTATATATCCCACTTTAATTCCTGTTGGTTTATGGCCCCTGCAATATCCCAGGAGCCCTGCCGGTTGTCTGACCTTACCCCTGCCTTCGGTCCAGCCAAATTGAAAGGGTGTTTGAGAGAGGGGGAAAGAGGGGGAGGAAGGGATTAGTTGCGGGCAGTAGTGTCAGACTCCTGAACTCTCTAAATGACCCAAAAGGAGATTGATTTTGCTGATGTGTAAAGCCTAGCAACCACCTGGGTTTTAAGCTAACATTAAAAATTAAATGCCAGTTTCCATCTTATTAAAGGTGGAATAAAGAATGTTGCGCTTTACCACATTCAGAGCAAGAAAAAGATGGAGACTTTGTAGAGCTCAGCAATGCCACAGCTGTGAAGTGCAAAAGCAGTGTGAGGAGGAGAAGGAAGGCTGACTGTCCCCTCGGGTTTCTCCTTCATCTGGGCAGTGAGAGAATAAAAAAAAAAAAAACCACTCTCCAAGTGAGAGAGAGTGCTGTGATGTCTGCCAGACTTACCAGAGAGCAGTGTCTGGCTGAGCTGTGTGAGCCACACACCTGATGGATGCTGGAACACAGCCTCCATAACCACAGGCAGGTTGGGTTTTGCCGGGCACAGGTGCCTCTCACTCCGTGTCAAATAATCCCTCTGAGAGCAACTCCCCTAGCGATAGATTAAAAAGCAGCAAGAGCTCCTCAAAATCTGGATACAATCTTGTTTAGGTAAATAAAACCTTGTCGTTATGGAAGAATAGAGGGACTGGATGAATTTTTTAGTGGCTGTGGGCGAGGCAGGTTTCCCTCTCATCACGGGGGTGTTCTGGGTACATATAACCATTGCTGGTTCTGCCATTTTAATTTTGAGTCCTTGCCTGATATCTTTCTGAAGACTGCTGCTCCTAGAAATGTGTGATTTGTTTGTTTTTTAAATGCATGAGCCTCCTACCTTCATCTGCATACATGGATCGTGAATATCTGACCTCTCTGCATCGGGCTGGGAGGAAAGCCAAACATTTTTTTAGGACTTTTTATCTAAGTACATGCACTCTTGGCGCAGTGGAGCCGAGCGTACCGAGTGGATGAACAGCTGATGCACCGGACCTGTGTAACCTGATTGTGGTCCCTATGACAGAACACGAAAGCCGTCAGTCCCTGCTGTGAAACTTGGGGAACGGGAGGCGCAGAAGTTTAATGGAGCCACAACCTACCGTAGGTGCAAACTCTATAGCTGTCACTGGCAAAGCAACAGACGGGAGCAATGGATTCACTGGGAAATGGGGTCTGCACCTCCACCCAAAGCACTGAGCACCACCCGTGGGCGCTCTGCCGTGCGCTGAAACCTGCAGCTCTGGAGCATTTTGCATGCGGAATAGTCTTTCTCAGTTTTTAATGCCTAACTATTCTGATCATCCTCTTTTAATTTTTTGCTGAGTAACTACATCCATAACATCTTTGCTGTAGTAAAAATCTGCTTAATGCACAGCCATGTTGTAAAGCCAAGCTACGCTTCCAACATGCCTAATCCTAAAAGAAGCATTTGTTCAAAAAAGATCCATTTCCCTAGGAAATGTGCTTTGATTTGCGAAACAGAAAATGTATTCATTCAACTAAGCCATTCATATGACAGGTCACTATTTCACCCTTTTGGTGCAGTAAAAGTTTATTCTTTTAATAGGTTTATTGCTTTTCGGTTATTCGCTTCCAAAGGACTCACTTGAGTGCTGCAGCTCTGATCTGGAGTACAGAAAATTAATTCTTTTTATGGTAGTCTGTTCCTTTCACAAGTCCTCATTTTAAGTGCAGCTCAACTGTATTACAAATAACAGTATGTGGTCCTAGAGGGAGTACCAAGCCTCTAATTTAATGTTGTACTAGAGGCCTTATAATGTCAGCACTGCCAAACCGAGCTTTTCTCTTTCGAGCCTCCTCTGTGTCCCAAGGGGAGTCGCGAGAGACCGGGCTGGCTGCTACCGTTGTGCATGGATGTTGCTGGGGGTGTGCGTTCATTCTTCTGCTTTTGGATTTTCTGATCCTGAGCCTCATTACTAGAAGTGAATGTCCAGGATGAAGGCTTATCTCAAGACTCTGTAATAAATAGGAAAGCACTGTGTGCAAAAATCATGTTACTGCCAGGATTCCGTGGTGAGATACTCTGCTGTGAAGGCACCGGAACCCATGGAGATATCCTAAACTCCCTCTGCTGATGTGCACGTGGTCCCTGGCAGACCACGGCAGACTTCACCCGGTGCCTCAGGAGAAGACTTCTGAGTTTCCAAGACCAGACTTGGGGCATGGTGCTGGGTGTGCCATTTCGTTTGCATCTATTCCTCTGTTCGATGCTTTGAGAGAGTTTGAGGGGTAAAACCTTACAAATCTTCGTCTGGTACCTGTACAATAGATTTAAATGGGAATTATAATCTTACCAGTTATAATAGAAAATGACCCACGTTTGGGCATGGGGTTAAAACCACTCAATATTTCGCAGTGGCACCAGAATCCACCATTTCATTCATCTCTGGGATGAATCAAAGCTCTGGTTCTTTTTTGCCTCTTCATTTTTTGCAAACTATTCTACCTTTGCTTCCTAACTTCCTCCTCCTCCTCTGGCTAATTCTGGGTAGGTTTCCTACCCGTTACTGACAGAAGATGACCAAGATCTGGTGCATCTTTCCTGGAGAAAGCAGCCGAGCTGATTCTACTTATTCTCCGTGCTGTTTAAAGCTAGGCGTGATTCAGCAGAACTCAACCGCTTTGCCCTTGAGAGTAAATCCCAAGCTTCGAGATGTATCTTTACTGTTGTGTTTCATGCTTTACAGACTGAAGTACCCGTCAGGATTTCTTGTGAGCTGTGGGGATGAGACAATACACTCCACCTCGCTTCAGCGTACTGACAAGGCACTAACCGTTAAATGCTGACTGGCTCAATTTCATTTTTCTTGTGTCATGTTGGTGTCTCGTGTCCTGTTGGCGTCTCATCCCATGTGAAATCCAAGCCCTGTTTATTTTGCAGGACTGGATTCTGTGTGTACCTATGGTGATCAGTGGTTTGGCCTGTAGGAAAAAATGATCTGGGTAACCAAGACAGGGCAAGAAACAGAAATACGTGCCCTCTTCTGTAGGGAATTTAAGGCAGAGAGAGAAGAGGAGGAGTTTTCCCCTTGCTGGAAGCTCTAGCAATGGCTTTGTGGCCATGCTGGACGTTGGTGGCAGTGCAGGAGGCAAGCGTGATGCTCCTGGGTGGAGTCTGTGACTCTTCCCTTAGCTGGGGAAGAGGAAATTTGACTTTAATTGTCTGAACAGCACAGGCTTAATTTCAAAACAACTGTTTATTATTATTTACTCTGGTACTATTTCTGCATTGTCATCACTCCAGTTCCCAGACTCGACGCAGGATTCAAATGCCCTGTTCCTGCCTGCGGGGCTGGTGAGCTCCAGTGGGAACACGTGGAACGGGAGGCGATGCTCAACGAAAGAGGAAAATGGCACAATTTCAGAGTGTCATTTGTAATTATGCTTGCAATCGTTATGTTGCTTTGAAAGACTTTGTGAAAGTGTGGACATATGGACTCCCTCAGCGTTCAGTTGTTTTCAAGAGGCATATTGTGAGTGGGTGGGTGCTTGATCGGATGGAAATAAGGAAACCAGAATTCTCTCAAATGGTGAATCGCTTTTGGTTTTCCCAATAACAAAAGGTCTCCCTTTCAAGGTGACTTTATTAATTGGGCCCTTTATAATTTCTTACATCACAGTGGAAAGTGAAACGTATCAGCAACTGTGTGTGGCCCTGGCTACAGAAGAAACAGACAGCTAACATCTGCAAAATTGAGCGCTTTCCATCAAAAATTAATTAAATTAGCCCAGATTCTGTAAGTAATACAACTAGATCTCCCTGGTACCTCCCAAGAGAAGCATGTTCTAAGTCAAGTGCACCCAGAGACAGTGTTTGGAAATGAGGCAATTATTAGTTTAATACAGTCATCAAATTAATTTTACAGAAGCAGAAAATGCCAACCACTGGAGGAGGTGGCAGCGGTGTGTAGCACATGGCCTGCTCTGGCTGCAGCGGGACCATGGTGGAGGCAGTGAGAGGACAGACAGACCGACCACGCTGTCTGACCACTGGCAGTATCCAGACCACCCTTAGGTAGAAGCAGCTCGTTAGTCTGTCCTCCCCATGCTTTTCTAGATGGGGTTTTTATTCTGCCCTCAGCACAACAGCATGCAAGAAGCATAATGGAAGGGCAGCTTCCTCAGCTGCCACAGCTGCTGTGTCGTGTGAGCTCCAGAGAGCACGGGGAGGTTAAGACCGGGAACTGGCCAGGGCTCCTAGACCGCAACTCGCTCATCAGCCACTGAAGAGAAGTAGTCACGACACCGAAATTAGAGTCTGATAGTAGATATTTTGACTACAGCCCGAAGCACCGCCATGAAATGCATTAAGTGACCTGTCTCATGCAGTTTGTCGTTTTGCTCATCCTCTGCCCTGGAGACAACTGTGTGCACAATGAGTTATTTGTAGTGGTAGGAATTTTTGAAATAACCATACACCCTTCTGTCCGCTGGAGAAAGCAAGCTGAGATGTGGAGATAGCTGCAGCAGAGAGTGTAGTGATGGTCCTTTAACCACACAAAAGCGGTTTTACTTCATGGGCTCTGACCGGTTCCTGAGAAGACGCTGTCTTCTGTGCCTAACACAACAAGATAAATGTGCTTTCCGTAAAGCTTGTTGGCTGTTCCACCAAACCCAATGTGACTGCTAAGGTAGTTACAGATGGTGCAGGCTTTGTCTTTAACCAGTTGCTTGCTGGAACTCTTGGAAAAGCCATACACAAGTGATGTGTACTTGTTTGCTTCTTTTTAAAAGTTTGCTCACTTTAAAACACAATCATGGGTACTTCATTGACCCCGGTAGGGTATCCATCTTTCTGCAAAACAGTGACAGTCTATCAGGTGCAAAAAGTACCGGTATAGTTAAAAGATATTCTCTAATTATTTAAGATAAATGTAAATACTTTAGCCCACAAATTACTCCCTGCAATGGTCAAACTTACTCTAGTGCTGAGAGGTTTTCTTCTAGCTGAAGTATCCCTGGGTTTACCAGTTATTTTGTTAGAGAACCTGCACAGTCATCCTTGGGGACTTTTTGATAGGTACAGAAACAAATGTATGCAAACCTTTTCCTTTTTTTTTTTTTCTTTCTTTTTCTGCTCGTTCTGCATCTCACTCTTTTATTGGAATCAGAACTGGGTTTAAACATTTCCATTTCAGTATCCATGTCAACTGTGCTGCCTTGCTGAGAAGATGCATTTTCTAGGCTCTTTGGGAGTGCTCCTGTTTCCTGGCATCAGTGGATGTGCTTGTTCCATCTATACTCATCTTGTCCTAATCTTGATTGATTTCTTGCGTCTCTTTATCTGCTGATGGACTGTCTCTATTTGATGCCTAAATTTTTCACAGTTGCTTTCCAGAAGGCATTTTGTTTTCTACCTAGTACTTGCAGCTATATTTTAGCATTAATGTTAGATTCAAGTGCTAGTTATATTCTGTTTCAATTTGCCCAGTGTTGATTTTTATCTCCATCCTCCCCCCCACCCCACCCCCCCAGCAATTTCTTTGACTGATCTTCACTCTCCTTATATTGATACCTCTATGCGGGTTTCTCTGCGAGGTATGATTGGTGGGTTACCTTCTTGAAATGCTTTCTGCTATGATGGTGTTTCTTGATCTCTGGGCTCCAAGGATTAGACATACATATGTGTAGCCCTACCCAATTTGCTATTTTTGCTGGGCTGTTCACCTTGTTTGTAGCTACTTGGAAGAACAGCACAGTTACTCCATGTCGTCAGCCAACTCTAGGACTTGTAGGTGTCTCTTGGACTGCCATAGGGTTCTGCTGCACCTCTCTGAGTTCCCTTTCCTTCTCCTGTCGTTGGCAGCGCCAGTAAGCCATGTAGGTCCAAGCAGAAAAACCGTGTCTGGCCATTTCCTCTTACGGTGTACTTCATATCCGAACACTTAGGTATGCTTCGGGGTGGGGAAGAAACCCTCAGCCTCTTTGTGTTAGTGGTATGGGAGGTTTTGTGCAATACACTGACCGTTACAAGATAATTATTTAATAAGCAGCTGGAGTTCCCCTTTATTTCAGGGAACCTTATGCAGCATGCAAGTCCTCAAAGTTGGGTGTAATTGGGTGGCTCTAGGTTTTGCATTGGTTTTCAATCTGGGATGGATTATACTCTGTATGTGATGAAAATATCTGCTTTAATAAACAATACCAACCGAATCTGCTTTCCCTCACATTTGGTAGTTGAGGAGTTTCTTTTTGCTGGTACACATGGATGCTTCAGGCAAAGTAACTTGAGATCTTCGGCTGATGGACAAAAATAGCCTTCTCTTGTTTTTAATATTTCTAATTGGTTAAAGGAAAAGAAACCTAACACTATAAGCTCTCTTTCACATGAGAGAGTCTTAGATCCAGGCCTGTAGTCAGAGATGTGAGACCATGGCCCTGGTGGGTTGGGTAACCATTGCTGCCCAGCACCTTGATCCAGGCTTGAAGTGAAATAAGACAGGAGAGAGCACTCGGAGGTAAATATTCAGTGCTCTGTGTGGGGAGTTTAGCCATCCACATGATTGCCATTAATGCTAATGATGGTTGTGAATCTACATTCTCATGCATCAGGTTGCACAATTACCCCTTTGGTGTTATTAGAGCATCTCTTGAGGTTCCCTCTTCCCTTTTTGCCATCAGCCAGAGCACCTGTCTCTCCTCCAGAGCCACCATGGGATCCACTTCACCACTCTCTTGTAACAGGTCTCATTATCTGGGGTATTTCATCAGTATTTACCTTAAGCAGAAGATCTAAATAGTCCTGCCAAGGCATAATAATAAAAACTGGAAGGGGTAATAAAAAATAACCATAAACCAGTTTCTTTTTTGCTAGCCGATACACAGATCAAGACCCTGTCAGGTAAACTTGGATCCTCTGCGTGGGTCCTATGTGATCACATCTGTATCTGCAGGAACAGTTTCTACTGACAGTTTAGTTATCTGTGTACAATTTGGTCACATCCGCAGCAGGAACTGCTGGGGACTGCCAGGCTCTCCACTCAGGGGGTTAATCCGTGCATTTGAGGCGATAAGTGGTGTCCATTAATTGATATGTGCGAAGTGGGGGCTGCCTCAGGGCATCTCTAGTGAAAGATGTCCCTGCCTGTAGCAGAGAGGTTGGACTAGATGATCTTCAAAGGTCCCTTCCAACCCAAAACAGTCTGTGATCTCCAGCACTGTCCAAAATTCCACTCTTGTAGCAGTCGGTGGCTTTGCTGTGAAGTGGTCCATTGCCTCTGGGCAGAGACGAGCTGGGGAGTTCCTGGACCACCCGGGGCTGTGGGTGAGCGAGCGCACACAGGCACTTGGTTATGTCACTGTTGCTGCTTGAATTCCTTGCTTAAATCCCGGTTGTTTACTTAAATGCCACGGAACTTGCCACAGACCCCAAGTTAGGTTCTGGTTTTCGCGTCTCTTCGGAAAGCGTGAGGAGCTTGTGGTGTGTCTGCCCAGGAGGTTACAGCACCCGTCGGGAACCCCTTTGCGTGCCTTAAAGGCTGTAAAATAATGTGGTGTGCTGCTCTTGCCTGACGCTTTGGCTCAGCATGGTTTCTTTTTGGTGTGAATTAACCTGTGTTGAGCTTGATCGTCTGCAACTAGACCGTTTCAGGTCTCTGCCAAGTATCTCTTAAAATTCATCGTTCGTTCATACCAGTAGTTACTACACCCATGTAAAATTAACTGGTGGTTCTTGTTAATCACTTAACCACGAATGGGTAAGCCTTGTGCAGGGGAGTTGCTGAGTTGGACGTGGATGGCAGAAGATGATTCCTCCCTGCTTCCTTGCGTTGCCTGTCAGGCCTCAAAGTCACTTGCTTTCTTCTTCCGTGAATTTTAATACGGTAGTGCCTGCACAGCCTCTGATCACGGGAGTATTGTCGTGGTGCTGTGGTGAGCTAGATCACAGGACACATATTCTGTGGTTTCACCAAAGTTTTTCTTTATTGTAATTTTTTCCTTTTGCTGATTCTTTTCTGTCACCCAGTGCCAATGTGATGAGGTGTGGCGCTGTAGTGCTGCTAACGATGTTCTGAGCTTGTTGGTCTCACTGGGAAATATCAGTATTGTGTCAAAAGTCACCTGGCATAGAAGAGCTAAGGTAGCCCGTGGACCCATCGATAGCTGTAGGACTCGGTGGTGCTTTGCGGCATGACCACCACAGTCAGATAATCCGACTCTTCTAGGTGTGCTTGAATGGTGCTGAAAATCACATTTGTGCTGAATGCGGAGCTTGGACCACAGGCATGATCCGTTTTAGCCTTTGAACTTCTGATTTGGTACAGGCAGTCCTTCAGTTTGGCTCTAGATACGATGAGAGGGAGCCTGTCTATAGGAAACTATGGCAGTGGGAAGGGACTTTTGGGGATGTCTAAACCAGCTTTGCGCTGGCTGTGCTCTGCTTCCCAGCACCAGGGCTAAATCATCTTTGGTGTCACCTGCTAAGTCTGTTGGTGGTGCACCAGGAAGGGATCTGGCCCCAGCTGCAGTTTTCTTGCCCACTTAAGCATGTTTACTTGGCTTTGCCAAAAAGATGGTGCGTGAAAATTGCTTTTATTACCAGAAAAAGAAGTTTGCAATAAAACCTGTCTCCTTGGGTGCACTAATTCTATTTTACGAAGAAAGAACATATTGTTTTAATTAATCATATGAAAGCAAAATTAGCATGATTATGTGAAAGGTGCTGTAAATCATTCTGATCCACATCATTGAACAAAGAGCACTTAGTTATTCCAGAGTTGTTAAAGATTTTATCTACCCAAGTGAAAATTCAATTAGCACAAACCAGTCTCATATAAAACTAAGGATTCTGACTGCTCGAAAAACTTTGTGTGTGAATACTACCTTGTGCCAGTTTGATAAATTGCTGTAATTAACTGTATCCCACGCAAGCTAAACAAAATTTACAGAAATGTTGTTGTACAAAAGAGGAATATCTTCCCTCTCGTTCTTAGGTAGAAATTCAAATAGTCACCATAATATTGTTCTGAACATCCTATTCTACATCAAGGTAAAAAAAATACTGCCAAGAAATGCAGACAGCTCTGAAACCCATTGTTTTGTATTGTGGTATTTTTTTTTTTTCTTTTCTCCCTCTCCTGCTGCATTAGAAACAGGCACTGCACTTAACATGTTTCAATTAAGCAACTTGAGTGCAATTAGTTAACCGGAGACATTAGTAGCGATAGACAAACTAAAAAAGAAATGCGATTACTTAGAAAAAGAGCTGTGTTCCCATTCCTGGGTGAGCAGGGAGACTTGCAGAGGTGTTAAAGAAAGGGGCAGAAATGGTGGGTCTGGCAAGTTATGCCAGAATACATCCTCTTAATGGACAAATAACTATACAAATAAACGGGTTTGTTCTTGAAGCACGTCTTTCCTCACCTGTTAATTATATTTGTCAGGTTTTGACTGAATTCTCCTCCTGTGAGGAAAAACTGCTGTCGGTGTCTGCAGGGTCGGGCTCGTGGCTGGTACGTGTGTACGGTGACGCACTGATACGGCTCTCTGCTGGAGGCTGGTGTCTGTGTTACCCTCGTCCTGTGCTGCTCTTCGTTTGTCTTGCAAAACACCTTAGTGAGCAACTGGTAGTGGCCTGTTCTCGTCAGAGTAGTCTATTAGTGTTTAAGTGTTCTAATATTCCGGGGAGGGTTTCCTTACGTCTGCGTAGATGAGGTTAGGGAGAACATGCAGTGGCCCATAGCCACATGTAACTGCGTTTGGGGAAGGTTATCATTATTATCCCCAAAGATTCTACCCTGGGCAAACCCCAAAGCTATTGCAGAATAGTCTACTGTGTTTGGACTGGACCACGTGTCTCAAGGAACGCAGCCGTTCAGGGTCTCGAATGTGATTTGCTACTTGTTCTTGTTGCGAATGTGGTTGTTCGAGATGTGATCAGGTAGTGTCTGGTGTCCTTTCTTCATCTTGTCTTGGGCAGTCTTTCCCTTCAGAGAAATGGGAAAAACCGTGATAAAACTCTGCAATCTGAAGGAAGAAAGGGGGAACGAACCCCCCCACCTTTCTTTGGATGCTTGGGTGTGAAATGTGTCCCTTCTCTTGTTTCAGTGGTTTGCTTTGGGTGGATTTCCTGGGTGGTTTTAACTTTCTTTCAAATTTAACTTAACTGTCCAAATTCGGATCTGGAGATAGCTCTCTTTGCCAAAAGTGACTCATTCTAAGGGTCTTCGCCGATGCAGCAGTGCCACACCAGACTGGCTGACTTATGGGGACTCTCTTGCTTTTTGGACTGAAAACAAAAAGCTGAATGCAAGTAAGCCTTGAATTGTAAAATGTACCGGTGTGTGTCCCTGGACTCCTAACCCGGCAACTAAACCTTACGGCGGGGCTTGGCGTGTGTGTTAAGCAAAAGAGTAAGGTCTCGGGATGAGATCCCTGTGCACTGCACTCGCTGTACTGTTACCCCACACCCCATTTGATTCAGAGGGGGGAAAAAAAAGAAACCCTTATGAACTACAGAATTGCTGTCTCTGCTCTCTGTAGCACCTGAAAATGTCTCGGGCATCTCCCAAATGAATAATGAGCGTTGCTCTGATGAGTCAAAGATCTCTGCCAGCCGGCGCTGGCTGGGGAGCCGGCTTCTGGATTTTAAGGGAAAATGTGGGCAAATGTAACCGGCAGCAAATAGGATACAAATGGCTGTAGATTTAGGCAAGTAGAAGTGTGGCAGGGAGCGAGGGGGAGAGGACGACAGCAAACACTTGAAGCAGCTGTCACTGCAGTTTAGGTTATTTAAGTGGAAACATTTACCCAGAGCACAAGCGAAAGATCTGTCTGCGTGGCTAAAGTTACGTTTAAGCTTGTTCCCTCGGAGGCGAACAGGGAGGGAATTCCTTCTTCTACTTTAAAAAAAAAAAAATATATCCCCCCCCCCCCCCTCCCCCCCAAATCCCCAGAAATGAGCAAACCCCCATGCTGGCAAGGGGGTCGCTGGGATGTAACTGCTGCACCCCCTGTACCACATCCCGACCCACAGCAGCTCTGCATCCCTTTCCAGAGCAAATTGCTGTTTCTCAGCAGCTCGCTTTCCCTGCCAGTTTAATTTCAAGTCTGTTGGATTTCAGGCTTCCTCCTTTTAATCCCCACTTATTTCTTTAAACAGAAATGGTCAACCGTTTTGGGGCGAGGTGGATTAGTGGAAGCGTTGTGGGTGTGTTGGCAGCGAGTGATCTCTCGGCGCGGGGAAACCCGCGGCGTGTTTCCTTCCCGTGCCAGATTAGCTCCGCCGGTCCCTGCCGAGTGAGGAAAAATGGGTCATTGCTAATATCGTTCAATTTTGTTTCTCCGAGATGGGCTGCGGCTGCCTTAGGTCCGTGTAGCTCGGCTGTATTCAGTGTGTCACGCGTAAGCCTCTGTGCCTTTCAATAGCGGGATGATAGGGGTGATGCTTTCACAGAGCTAAAGTGGGCCAGTTGTGGGGTTTTCTACCCTTTTCAGATGTCAGCCTGCATTCCTCGCTAAGACAAAAGAGCATTTTATCTGAGTGAGACTTGGGTTGAGAATCTAATCTGTTCCGTGGTACCTTATGAAATAGGCAATTGTGCAACCACCTGCCTTACCCATCCCAGGCTTAGGGCAAAGTTTTGGGTAATAGTTTTGTTAATTGCCCCTGTAATGAATGTTCACTTTGCTGAATACTCTCAGACACACTGCTACCCTCCTAAATAAGAAGAGGTAGGACTAGCAATTCACTGGCTTTTGTGCACATGAGGCACACAAAATACATCTTTGGAAATAGGACACAGCAAGAAGTCCTGTTACTTTTTTTTTGCTCCAGCTCAAGGCTTTGCAAGTAAACTACTGAAAATATTGTTTCGACAAACATCTGTGTGTGCTCCTGTGTGTTGTTCACACACATGTGGGCGCCCAACGTGTGCTCCCTCCACGGCTGGTCGCTGGTTTGCCTTGGGATGAGCAGCTTAGTGCCGTGACCGAGCCACTGCTGTGGCGCTGGCGGTCAAGGTCTGGGTGCTTGTGCTCAAACCTGGCTTCAAGGTCCTCTGCCGACCCGCGCGGGTGGCTCTCCTCCTGGTTTATTGAAAAGCAATGCCAAAGCGCCCCATGGCTGCCCTCCCCATCTTTTGCACCGATTTGGAAGTCAATTATGTATTGAGTAGTTTATTCATCCTTTCCTCTTTGTCCCCCCCTTGCGCTTTCTTGGTCTGGTTTCTGAACAAACATTAACTTGCATAGTTTTACTGGCTGTCAAGCTGTGGTGGAGTTTATTTGGCTAGTCACTTTTTGTTTTGCAAAATTAATTAGATAAGGATAGACTTAAGTGACTGTGGAAGTCAGCAATGAAACATTACGTTCTCATTAGCCAGAATAATACAGTTGCTCTGCTGTAATCTGCAGAACCTCTGCAGAGTCAACGAGACGGACGCGAGTGAGAGGAGAGGAACTTTTGCAGTGACTGCTTGCCAAGGGGGGATGGTGATGGGATGGTCGCTTGTCATCAATATGCTTTCTTTGGAAAGGGCATCCTTCTTGGTCAGAGCTACGGAGCGTGACTGGGAGGCTGTTCGTGGCTTTCAGGAGCAGAGTCAGCACTTTTGGTGCATCTCCAGGGCACTTGACTGTCCTCCCCCTCCCACCGCTAAAGGGTTCCCTTCCCCACCCTGCCTCTGCAGACTTCCCACTGGGGAAGGCAGAAATCGTTCCTTCCTTTACAAATAAAGACGGCTAGAGGGGAAAGTAAAAGGAGAGAGAAAAATCAAATGGGACAGAAGAACAAACCCCAGTCTACGTAGCAAAGTGGGACTGAGACTGTCCCTGTGTTCAGATGGGCGTGTTCAGGCATGTGTGATTTTGAGCACTTAGAGCTGCTTCATTGTCATCAAAAATGCTACCATGATAAAAATAATAAGGCTTTCTGTTGGGCTGAATAAAGAGCCAAATTTTATATTAGAGTAAGGCAGGATTTTGGTGTTGTGCTAGGTTTAATAGCCTAAAAAACAGGTTCAGAGGACCCCACTTTTGCCTGTTTAGTTCATAGCTCCATGTGGGAATGGCCGTTGTGGAGGCTAAAGGAAATCTTCTGTCTGGGAAGATGGAGCTCTGCTTCTGCAGAGAGGATGAGCTGTCGTGAATGCTGAGCCGCAGCCTGCAAGCAGAAAGGTGATCGAATTCCTTGGAGACAAACAGCTGGAGCCGTACTGACATACGGCTGGGGGCACGGATCTGGGGGTGGATGAGTCCCTTCTATAAATAATTGCTGAGGAATACAGCACACGGGAAGTAAAGGACAGAAAACAATGCCAAGGACAAAAATGCACAACTAGGGAATACTCTGAGAGAGCGGAATGAATCGGAGAGTGAAAAACAAAGCAGAACAGGGGAAGGTTCTGGGGTTACAGCGAATAATGGCGCACCTCTCCTGCCGAGTGCCTCACATGAAAGGCGCTTGGTGAAAGTGGTTTATAAGCTGTACACTGGATTGAATTCCCACTGAGGCTTGTGGAATTGCTCCCATTTATTTTTTTTTAATGAGTTGAATTGGGCCTCGTGGGCCACGTTTTGATCCCTTGTGCTTTGTGGATGTTTTCTTCTTCTACTGGGCAAATATATCAATTGGTTTTAGTTGGACTGTTTGAGCACTAAGACTGTGTTAATTGTGAGTTAGGACATTCCTGTTGTTGTTTAGGATCATAAACTGTCACAGGATCAAGGATCTCTTTGCCTACTAGAGTTTTAAGAAGGATTGTGTTACCAACACGGATAACATCCCAGTGCAACGCTGGGTAGGGCTGTAGCTGGGGGAACAAGACTTTAAGCAAAGATGGAGAGCTGAGAAAATACCAATGTGTGAAGAACTCCGCAGCTGTTTTTGGCTGAGAAGTCAACACTGGCAGGGGATACTTCTCAAAGCAAGACTCCCCAGCCTCTTGCTTCAAAGCAGCTTAAGAAATTCACACAGATTAATGTTACTTAAGTCATGCACCTAAGTCTTTTATCTGCTAACAATACCAAGCAATTAGCTTGTCAAATATTTGTAACTGACTCAAAAATATTTATATTTTTTAGCCTTGAAACAGAAAAGAACATTTTGCCCTCGTCTCCTGAAAAATGCCAGGCATTGAGCTGACAGCAGCAGGAATCTGAGGCAGCAGAATGCTGTCAGCGGAGACCACGCAGGGGTTGGGTTTGGACCCCCATCTCCAAAGTGCTGCTGGATCTTTAACTCTTCCAGGGTGTTGGGTTTTTCCCCCCAGACCTTCTGGTTAGGGTAGTACCAGGACACTGACACCTCTTTGGGTTTTCCTTCTTTCCTTCTAAATTACTAAGCCAAACTATCTATGTTTATTTTAAAGTTTATTGTGACCGTGTACCACGTAATTGCAGATTTGAGTGTAAATCGGGGAAAGGCACCTGGGGCTTGAGTTTTATTGTCAATAAATAATCGGGAGAATCTGGGAGCTGCAGCGCGGTGAGGAGTATCTGTGTGCCAAAGGGGTAGGACGCTGAAAGTGCAGTGAAGCAGGAGAGTGGAGAAAAAATAACTAATTAATGCTTATTGAATAAAACTATTTTGCTTTTGATCTGTGGGAATTAGATTTAGAAAGAATTAGATTTAGAAGAGACTTGAGCAGGCTGATTCGGTGACATGGGTTTTGGTGTAGCGCTGAGGCCGGTGTTTGCAGAAGCACAGACACCAAGGTCATGTCTCTGAACTACACACGTTTTTGATGGGGAATAAAAATGAAAGACATTCCTGGTGTCTTTGAACTGGTATCAGAAAAAGAACTAGAGGTCACAAAGTGACAGTGAAGGAATGGATGCACCCGAAATGCTCGTGACAAAAATTTCTTCTGCTGGGCAGAGCTTGGTACCGCACAAGAAATCAGCTGTGTAAAAATACCCTGCAAGAAAACGCTCAAAGGGAGCAGAATGGGTTCGTATTAGGAAAAGAGTGCTCCAGCGTTTAAGTTAAATCTTGCCTCGTTTGGAGTGGTGGCTGGGCTGGTGCCTCAAAGGTTGGCTGTGGGAAGCAGCAGCAGCAGCTGTGTTGCTGGAAGACACCAAAAGAGGACATGAGATGAGAGAGGTTACCTCCATAGCGTTGGTAGGGAAAGGATGCTCCTCTCCCATGCAGCTGGTATAGAGTACTGGTGAATTGGTGGGTGAGGTGAGAGAGGCAATGGGAGGTATGTGAGAAGTTTAGTACTGGTTTCTACCTTCCCCCTGCTGTTTTGCAGCTTGTCCCGGAGTTTTCAGCCTTGCAGACATCTTGGGTCCCCGCAGTACAGCTGCTTGGTATGCCAGCACCCCTGGCTGGAGATATGTCCAGCTGTACGAGGAAGGACAAGGGTTCCCAGTACAGGGGTGTTGCTGGGGACGTGCTCCCTAACAGGGCTCCTTCCAGCATGGGGCCCTGCGGTGGCTCCTTGTTTGTCAGCCGACAGAAGGTGTCAGCAGCAGGGGGCTGGAGCAAAGTCTCCCTGAGATAAGGGCGCTGCGAGGAGGGTGTTTGAGGTGGGGAACACTGAGCCATGTGTCTTGAAACAGTTCATAGAAGTTGTTAAGTATCTGAAATGCCCAACGTTTTCTCCCTACTCTGAGCAGCAGCAGGACCCCTGCGAGACCGCTGGCTGCTTCATCCGTTCAGCCCTGGCTGTGGCTCTTCCCTTCCCGAGTGCTAAAGCTCAGCTGAAGCAGAGCCCTTCTGAACTTAGCTGAGCTTCAGGGAAAAGTTGGCATTGACTGCGGGTCTGTTGTTGGTCTGTTCACACTTACTGACCTTTCCTGGCCGCTTCCTCGCCCGTCCCTGTTACGTCTTCCTCCTGTCTGTGATTCTGTCCGCCTTATGCGTCCAGCTAGGAGGAGTGCCGTTAGAAAGGGCTGTCGCTCTTGGTGATTGACAAAAGGAAGGGCAATTGTCCTTTTGTCTATCAGTGTGATAAGCAAATCCAGTGCCCGTCATTTGCATGCAGAGAGGACCGTTTCATTAAGAATTTCATTAAGATGGTAATGTTTAATGTTTCCTGGAAAAAATGAGTTTTTGGGGTTGTTCAATTATATAATTAAAGTCAGAGAATTAGGGAAGATTGCAAGCTGCTTGCATAATGTGGGCAAGTTTAATGGTAAAACTTGTAAATAAGTTCAAAGGAAATGAGCTTGCTTTATTCTTTATGTTACTTGCCTTGGATGGAGTTTGTCCCTTGCAAGGGTGAGGGATGCGGCGGAGGGCAGACGGGGAGTTAACAGGCTTTGACAGAGGAATGTATTAGCAGACAGATTTTTTTTTTTTTTTTTTTTTTTTTCCCCCTCAGAATTTGAGCAATGGGAGACAGGTGACCTGGTGGAAAGCAGGAAGCAGTGCTCGCCAGGCTCAGCCCGCTCGCTGGACATCGTGCCTTGCGCAGGCTGAGACTTAAGAACATTTCTTCCACTTTATTTAGCACAGCACCGGGCTACAGTGGCATCGGCCTCGTATTCTGCAAGCTTGCATTAATTTGTTCCCTGTGATGTTATATCTCCGTTCCCACCACGAGTGGGGTTGGAGTGCTGCGCGTACGTTGCGCTGGAGCTGTCTGCCCACTGGGTGTGTTTGTGCGTGCAAGGGAGCAGCACCCAACGCCGGCCGGCGTGAAGGCCAAGAGCTGGTGTATAACCAGGCTCGTAAGGTGAAGTCAAGGTATGTCAGAGGTGTACACGCATATATGTGTGTATAGGTGTACACATCTGCACACATACACATATGTATACACGTGTGTGTATAGCTGAGAAGAAGAAATTCAAACGCTGTAGCATTAGTCCCTTAAGCTAACAGAATACGCCCTCTCTGCTTTGGTATAGAATAGGTTTCCTTAAGGCAGTAGGAATGGTTTGAGAGGGATCCTTTCCTCTGTGGAGGAAAAACTCTTAAAGATCACTGTGCCCTATCCACACAGTTTCCATTGCAGCAGGCTGAAGTCCTTCTGCGTCCCAGTCTACCCAAATCCTACCTGCTAGGAGGGGCTCTCCCGATCACACCCTGGGCTTCCCAGAGCACCAGAGGAGCTGACCCTGCAGTTCGTTGGCATCCGGATGGCTCTGTAGACTCCCTGACTCCTGTCCTGCACCAACACTGGTTATCGTTCAAGTGGGGCATCTGACAGAGAGCTGCTGTGCTCCTGTCTGCTGAGGGTTACCAGCTCCACATGGTTACTCCAGAAGCTCTCTGAATCTTTTCAGAGCATCCTTTAAATGACAGTCCTGAGAAGGGACATAAAAAGGGGAATTTATCAGGGAGAATTCCCAGCAGAAGCTCAAGCAGTTTAACACCTTAAAAAGAAAATGGTGACCTGACAACGCTGCAGCAATAAGTCATGTATTATATGCTTCTCTTTTTAGTGCTTTATATAGCTTATTTTAAGGAGATGACCGTTTTTGATGCACCATTATTCTTTATAAGGAAGATCTATATTTGAGTGAGAATAACAACTGTTTCCTCCTTTTTTTTTTTCCCCTCCCCACAGTGTTCCAATTCAGTTCATTATGGGCTTTTAATTTCTTTAATTTGTGACTTTTGAAAGCTGGCCAGCATATTAATAATTTCATATGGAAAATCACTTATATGGATTAATTTATTCAATACTCTTTCTCTCATTTAGCTTGTGAAAGATTCACAGATTTCCTTAAATTTCTTAAATCACATCATTTTTTCCCTTCAATATATATATTTTGCAGCCGCAACTTGGGTTGTGAGATGGTTTGGAGCATTTTATTTGGAGTATGTGGTGATCCTACATTTTTGGATGTGAGACCAGGTTATGTATTGGCTCGTGCTAGCAGTCTGGTCTTGGTCCCTTTAGCCCCCTGGTAAACTTATGCCTCAATATCTATTCCAGGTTCTTGCAGATTAACATTTAGTTTTTTTTTTTCTTTCCCCCCAATTTCTGTACGTTCAGCAAATCTTTTCAGCACATTGACAAGAATGATGCATAGGTCTTTCATTATTATTTATCTGTAATGTATTATGAGTCAATGAATCACATATTTGCCTTCTGCCTGATAAATACTTGACTGCAGGGAGAAATATACCCAGTCATTAGTAGTCAAAGAATGGTAATTCCTATGAGTTTACTACTGGGTCAATAAAAATGTGTCTAGGCATTATGCTGGACAAAAGGGGATTACCGGGTTATTGAATGGGAGGCGAGTGATTATCGATTGAGGTATTTGTGTTTTGATATAGCTTTGAATAAAAACATACCACGCGTGTTGTGACTTGCCAAACTTCTGGGTCCTCTCTGTGATAACGGAAATACTCCTTTTGTGTTGCCCTTTAATAGTGATGTTGTTCACCTGTTAAGATTTGTAATGCAGACTTGATTTGTTGGTCAGCTCTGCGTTCTTCCCAATGAAACTGTGCGAATACTGGGATTCGTGAGATCCAAGGTGTGCTGCGTGGATTTGCCCATGACCCGTGGGACCAGCGAGGGCCAGCCCTTGCCCTACTGCTCAGCCTGGCAATCACACAGCGGTCTGGAGCAGCTCTCTGCTTTAGCGCCACTCTTGATTTAGCATTTCCATATTTACTGTCATCGTAGTGTTGAGAAGAGCGGGAATGTATTTTGCTTCCCAAACTCCCTGAAGGAATTGGCTCTCTAACTGCAAGGTAGTTGGAGTGCGGCATGGATGGGGAAGATTGATGAGCAGTAAGTAAAATATTTAAACACGTATGTAAGACAAGCTTTGCATGGTATCCATTTATCATCTCGAGTGAATTTCATTTCCGAGCTGAGTTCAGACTTTTAAAGGAGAAAACAAGAGCTTTCGCTCTTGGTGCTGCAGCTGTAGAGAACTTCAAGGAGCAGCAGCCACTGCGAAATTAGTCTATCTCTGGATCTTTATTGAACTGTTGGTGGTTACACATTTATTGCTGCAAAGGCTTGGCTGCTGCTGATGGCGAGAGGGACACAATCAGACATTTCAACAGTGTAATTACTCTGGTGTGGAGGCAACAAAGTTGTTCCAAGGTCATGTTGTCACATCAGAGCAGGCTGTTTCCTGCATCTCGTTTTTATGCCCACACACAAAGAGACACTTTTCTGGCTGATATTTATAGATAAGTCCCACAGTCATTTTAATTATGCACAACATACTGATGCCTGCCTCACTGATCATAATTGCAGCTCTGACCTGTTTTATTTTGTGATTTAGATGCTTTCTCTTAAGCGTTGCTCTGGGGTATGATTTACAGTGGCAGGTACTGGAAGTGAGGAGACAGCCATTGATAACGCAGCTTCGGCTGGAGGAGGCTGAAACGTGCTGTGGGCTGTCACTGAAGGGCTCCTGCGTGTTCTTGAGGAAAGTGTTGCCAGCAACAGCTGGGAGGGGACAGACCAGGACCTGCCTGTCCCATCCTGCCCAGATGACTTGTCTTGTCCATCCCCTCCAACTTCGTTTCCCCCCCAGCACTTCTCAACATGAAAAGTCCACAGCCAAAACCTTTACTCTCTGTCTATTCCTTCCAAGAGTGATGTTTTTCCTGATCTGAGCGGCAGGTCGTGCAAAGGCAGGTCCAGGAGCAATGGGAACACTCTTCCATAGGCAGCCTTCTGCATCGTGGTGTCCAAGAAAAGCGTTCCAGCACCGCTACCGTGTCCTTTCTATTTGTCGCATTAAAGATTCACTAACCAGAGAAATCCATTTCTTGTAAAACAAGGGAATGTGGGGAACGTGGCATCTCGTGAGCAGCAGTGCTGCCAGCCTGCACGTCGCAGCAAAAGAACCCCCAGGGAATGTCTGGGAAGACTTAATTTTTTAAATCCCTTGTCATGTTGTTAAGCCACTTGTTCACGTACCAGCAGAGGTGTCAGAAGATGTGTCCTGTGGGCCTTCTTCAGTGCTTGGCAACAAAGCATTTGTCACCTAATGCTTTTAAGTGGTCATCCAGGGCAGGAAAGGGATGAGCGTTTGGGAGAGAAGATGGCCCGTTTCTATCTTTCAGAAGTCTTCCTCAGATGGAAGAGGCAGAGGTTGCTGGCAGAGGTTTCTGCTGATGGAACAAAGCTGAGAGATGACGAGCCCTTTGGAGAGTTGCTCTTCCACGGAGCGCTGTCTGCAGAGCCCTGTTTTGGTTACTTTAGCTCCGTTAACAAGTCAGGGCTTGCATCTGCTCTTTCTCGGCAGGAAAGGCCTGCTGTGTTCAAATCCACTATAACCAGAACATCAGGATGTGACCTGTCTGCACACAGACTCTGTGGTGGTTCTCATGAGCTAAGTCTGGAAGCCTGAACCCTGAAAATGACTAATCCCGTGTCCTGGGGCTACAAATAAAGCTTTTCCAGCTGCAGCAAGGCCTTGTATTCCACAGTGTGAAAGGATTCCTACTCCTAAGTCTGTGAAGTGCACCAGTCTGCCCCTTGTCAATGGGCAGATACAGAGCAGAGGCCGGTCCCTGTCTGAACTGGGAGCAGTTCAGTTCTTGCTATGCATTTTTTTAAAAAAAAAAAACCAAAACCCTAATTTAACATTTCCTCTGAATTCTTCAACAAAAACAGCTGGTGGTGGTGGAGTAGACTGGAGAAGCAGCTCCACAGATAACAAAGAAATGGAACGAGGAGGTGATGAGAAAGGTGGCTCACTGTTTGCTTTGGTTCTCCCCTGGTGTTTATTTGACTGCATTCCTCTCCATGGCTATAGTCTGCTTTGTTTGGTACAGCTTTCTCTGATATTTTAAGGAAACATGACATGGCATAACTCCTGTAGGAGAAGTGATGTTCAATAACATAACACTTTAATGGCTGTGGAAGCGGTCAGCATGGGGCACCAAATAGCCCATTGGAATGGGCTATGGCTTTTCTCACCTTCAGGTTAATAGTTTGTATTGCATTTAGCTGCTCTGAAACAGGTTTAATGCTGTGTGCTGAATCTAGTTTGGAGGAGAAGCTGTAGTAAGAGAAGAAATGTTGAGATATATTTCAGTTGTGGTGTTGTTTTGTTTGATTGGTTTGTGGTTTGCTTTTTTTTTTTTTTTTTCCTACTGGGAAAGTAGGAAAGTGTTAGCCTTATTCTGTGGCATTCCCAGGCTACTTCTGCTATTGTTTTAGCAGGAGCCAAAACAAAAATTCACTTAGTCTCAGCGTATTTCAGCAATGTATCTCTGTCCCAGGTTCACTGCAGTGGCACGAGAGAGGTGGGAGCAGCCATTCACTCCACACTGACCTGGGATGTGGAATTAATTTTATTTAAGCTATTGAGTTGCTGCTATTGTCCCTTATTGTGTGAGAGTAAACAGTATGGGAATCCTCTGTCTTCCCTCACCTTCTCCTGTTGCGTCACATCATCTGCTCCCGCTTTGGCCTGCCACACAGCTTGTCAGAAGCTGCGATCCTGTACAGGGACTTCAGAGGGGTTCTTTAAAAAGAAAAAAAAAGAAAAAAAAAAACAACCAGCTCTGCCCACTAACATGCTGAATAGTGACAATTTAACTTACAATAACAGAAGGATGACTTCAAGTGTGGTCCTCCTCTTCAAGTGTCCCCAGTAAGAGAGGAAAAATATCTGGAATCCAAAGCAAACAGTAGCAACCTTGGACTGGTGCTGCTTCTGCCTCTCTCGAAGCTGCACCCTACAGCGACGGCCTTACGCTGTTGTTTCATCCAAGCAGAGGGTTTGGCCTCCGCATGGGTTTGCGGACCTGTCTGCTCCTCGACCTGGTTCTTAACAAGGAGCCAGGTGGTCATCTTAGCAGCGGCTGGACCTACTCTTGATGGGTGAAGGTGTAAAATAAACCCAATCTGTGCCCCCCCCAGCCGCTTTCCTCCTTTTTCTTGGGCTCTTTCCCCACTGAGGCAAGAAGTCTGTGATTTCCAAAAGCAAACGGCTCGCTTGGTCTGTCTTAGACCAAACTGTGTCACAAGTGGCAGGTCCTTAAAGCAGATGTGACAGCTACAGTAGGGCACGTCACCCAGCTGGTGCCGTCAGGACCCGGTGTGACAGGCACGGTGCATTGCGGGCCTGGCAATAGGCAGAAGAGCCCCTGAGAACTTCTCAGCACAAAACCAGCTTATGAATGATTGATCATCAGTGCATGAGCGCTGCACGAAGCGCTCGCGCCAGCTTGACTGAATTTGGTATCTGCCGTTCACCCTGACCGACGCCGCTGGGAGATAAGTGCTGCTTACTGACCCGAAGGTGACTGTTACCGGTTGACTTTGCAGGAGGGGGTTGCAGGATCCTGCCTGTTTCAGAGCTTAAACTTACCCTTTGGAGCGTGGTGTGACTGCACCGTGTCTGGGCAGATCTCATCTGAACCACGCCAAGGAGGCGCAGGCTCTGCCTCTCCGTCCTGGGTGATGGGAACTCATTTCAGATGGGTTCTCTGCCGGGTGCTCGTACCACCTCTGGAGCACCTGTGGTAAAAATACCCGTGTGCAGAATCAAACTCCATCACATGGATTATGTAGGCAGTGAATGATAGTCTATCTTGAAGAGTTAAAGCCTGAAAGGTGGGGTTTTTTGTTGTTGTTTCTAATTTGGTATCCAATGTGTCCCTGCTACCTTGCTCGAGTCAAGTGGGAGTTATTGGGAAGTTAAGAGGCAAAGGGATTTAGGCACTTGGCTGATCTCATTCAAGAAACAAGCCCTTCAGCTTCTGTCCTTACAACCTCAAAGTCCTTCAAGGTGACAGCGTATGACATCTTCTGTCCCTCTGCATAATGGAAAGAAGTCTGACAGTTTGGATAGATGTCTCATGGTATCAGGTACAGGTATGAAATGGGATAGTAAGAGTGTGATGAAATCTTAGGCCGTTTGCTGTCTTGTGCACTTGGGAGGATGCTTTATGTTGATGTACGTGCTCCCTGCTTTTACCAACAAGGATTTCTCCTTCATTCTTAAGATTTGGTACTCACAGTTCAAACGAGGTTGGCAGGAGAAAAGCAGAAAGCAACTGTGAACTCCGGTGCTCTCTTGCAGACCCGCACTGTATGAAGGGATGTTTTCCTGCCACAGGCTCTGACTCGGTCCTGATTCAAATTCACACGGGCCCCGGGTTTTGTAAGCTGAAAGCTTTCTGGGATAACCTGTCTCCACCACCCTCGTTGCAGCTTCTATGCTGAGGTGTAGTTTTGAAATCACCAAAACACTGCCTGTTTGCGTATCATTAAACACGGGGGGCTCTGTCAGTCTTTTAATTCCAGAATACGTCAATATACCGACAGCAAAGAGTAGTAATGACGTGAGCAGGACAAGTATGGGAGTCTGTCAGGGGTTGTATGCGCACAGAGGAGCCTTCCGCAGCCGGCAGAAATTGCACGGCTCACCCTCCCCTTCCGATCTGGCAGTAATGCACCATCGGCTGAAAGCCAAGGGCTCTTCATCGATGATTACGCACCGTCATTAGCCGGCACGTGCTGAAAGGAGGCATTGAAGTAGAGAGTGCCAATCTGGCTTTTGACTCCTGGGACTAATTTTCCAGGAAGGTGAAAGCAAACCTGTGACAGTCAACAAATTGGGAAATTCCTGATGTGTCACACATCACTGCCAGGCTGTGCAGCAGCTCGGGAGGACCTGATGCAGAAATACGACCCATTAGCAGACCTCACGTTGTCAATATTCTCGTGGATGGGTCAGGGTGTAAAACTTGCCAGGCAAGACAAGGGAGTGGAAGCCTGGCACCTTGAGAAAGTTCGTCTTCCAGAAGCGCCCAGGAAGGGGTGATGTGACTTTGACTGTGCTGCCATTAAGGTGCAGCAACTGGTGGCCCAAAAGCAGCTTGGGCAGCGGTGATGTGGTACCTGCCAGCTCAAAAGGAAGAGGCGAGCGTGTAGGCAGGCAGAAGAAGAACAGAACCGTTTTTGTTTTGTTTTGTTTGCAGAAATGTGAGCTGTACACCAGTTAGATGAATCCTTTCAGTGGTGGTGCCAGGGTTTTCAGCTTCACCCCTGTGCTCTCCAAGCCAGGTCCTCGCGAGGTGGGAGTGGCGGTTGCTGAGGCTGTCACTGCCGCTTGCTGCTCATCGCCTGACGCCGCCTTACTGCACTGTAACCGGCAAGGAAACGTGCCAGTGTGGGCAGGTGTTAGAGCCGCTTACTAATTTTTATCAGACGATAAATGTTTTCATTTCTTCTCTGTCGCAGAAGAAGCCTTGGTTACTCTTTGGGAAAATTGAACGGAGATAATAGGTTTCCGCTAATGCTCCTCTTCTATCTTGCTTACTCAGAGCTGGTCCCATCCCTACAGAGGGGAGCCCAGCTTGTCTAGTGAACGTATCGCTGCCAAGGCAAACTGTGGAAATCTAATGATATTACATATTGCTCTCAAAGATGGAGAAAACATTTGTAATACTCTGCCTTATCACTAAGCTGCCCGGTCATGAAAGAAGCGGCAAGCTGATGCATTCAAATAATAATATAAAAATAACAGAGGAGGAGAAAAATGTTTTAAGAAATCTCTACTTGGTGCTAACTTTTCCTATCAAAAGGACCGATGCTTTGGCTAGGTCAGTACGATTGTAATAGCGTCTCTGGGATGAGATTTGATGTGATGTTTGTGGAGGTATTGTTTGGCAAGTTTATTTTGCTTTTTCCCTACCAAGCTCCTTCCCTGTTCCATAGTTCCACTGAAAAAATAACTGAGAGTGTGTATAATGCCTGTTTTTATTCATAGTGACTATCCACTGGGGTGCTTTAGTAACAATTATCTTCCTTCCAAAGTAGAGGAGTGCATAGCAAGAGATTAGATTGGTTTCATGACTTTGCAACCAACTTTCTTTATAACCTCGGGTGAACCTTTTGATCTCAATTATGTCCCAGTGCACCAGTGTTATTAAATTTAATAATATTTAGTAATATAATTTAAAACAAATATTGTGGTTTAAATGAGTACTCTGACATAAGCCAGTCTCTTTTTTTTTTTTTTTTTTTTTTTTTCTTCAGAAGATCTCAACTCGGAACTTTCACTGACCTTGGTGGCAGTTGACCTTTCTGTTTTGAGCTATTGGGTTACTTCATGCCACCTTTCTTGATTGTCTGAACCAAGAACAAGCCTTCGTATGGCTGAGGACTGTGGGCCATGTGCAGTGTATGGGGCTGAGGGAGCTTGGAGCAGCACTTCTGCTTGGAGTGGACACCACAGCTCCTGCTGCATCATTGCAGATGGGCTGCATGAGATGCGTGGGGGGCTTCAGGGGCACCCCGTCATGGACTGCAGCCGTTTTGGTTCACTTTCATCTAGGGCTGTAAGCATGACCTAGGAACTGCTCTCTATCACATCAGGAACGGTATATTGCTCAGGGTTGGGTAGTTTCTGGTGTTTAAGTATTAAGAGCCTCACGCTAATCACAGCTCTCAACCAAGATGATTTTGCAATGTCTGTGTTACCGCTATTGATGGATTTGATGCCTTTATCCAGATTGAATTGGTGTCTTCTGCCAACAGAAAAAGCGAAAAGATCTCCAGGGTGCCCGCTGTGTTTGACATGACATCCACAAAGAACAGAAGTCATTGCTGCAGCCCTGGTCTCTCTTATCTTTGGCCATTCCTGTCTCTTTAGTACAACACTATCCAGATAAAGCTGTCTAATTGCTAGGGAAATCTCCTTCCCAGACGCTCCCCTGGACAGCTAATGCAACTGCCCTGGACACGCAGTTGGTAACGCGTGCACGATGTAGCTCAAGGGACACCCTCTTGCTCCACCTCCGTGTTTTGCTTGATTCTTGTTTCATGAGACAGCCTAAGGTTCTGAGGGGGGTTCCCAGAAATGATCAGTTGGCACAGTGAATCCTGTTGCTTCCTCCCCATCGCTCGCTAGAAGGGGACACAGCATTCTAGATATTGGACTTAATTGCTTTCTGAATGGCAACACATTAGGTTTAATTACCCATAAAATTGAAGTACAGATACTTTAGGTCCAAAATAATTTTCCAGCTCGGTAATCTGTATGTGGCCAACCTCTTGGCACAGCGTCTTGTATTTCCAAAGGCATTTCAGGGTGCAACAGTTACACGTGCATCCATCAAAACGCTTTTACCTGGAAAATATCCTTTAGCATTTGACAGTTTTTTGGTTGCAACCAAAAATCAAGAGTCTGGCTCTTGGCTAGCTTGCAACTGAAATAACGTCTAGGATTGCCAAGTAGAGGTAAAATTCTACCAGGTCAGAACAGTCCTGTTACCTTTTATCTTTCAGCTGATTGCTCTTGTACAAAGTGGAAGTGGGAAAAGCCAATCCCATTAAAATAGATGACATTGCATCCTCTTTTAACTTTATTGATATTGGAAGAAATAAGCTAGATCAAATGCGGAGAGGATAACTACAGAGAAACTTTAATCTACCTATGAAATCTTCTGAAATTAAAAGAAAAAATAGTTCTTGCTCCTATATTGAAGTCATGAGCTTTCTGAATAGAAACAGGATAAAAAGAGGCATCCTTAAAGATCTTATGGTTTTTTGTTTCTGTTTGTTTCTCCACCCCCTACTTCAAGCCACCGGGTTCTCCTGACCAGGGTCTACCTGGGGCAAGTCTGCTCCGGCACTTTCAACTGCACGTGGTATCTTCAGGTTTTTGTAACATGTTGTCATCTGCTGGGGCTGTTTAGAGAATGAAATTGGGCAGTGCTTAAATTGCATTAAAGCATGACTGAGATGGGGCTTGAGAGAATAAAAATAGGGCTGTGCAACCATTTATCTTTGCGTGTTTTTTTTTTGTTTTGTTTTATTTTCTTTTCTCCGTGCAGCTCGCATACATCCATTGGAGATCATCACAACAAATCCGCACGCACACCAAAGGTTTCGGGAAGGGAACATTGTTATTTATCTGAGTAAAAGTATCTGTAGGTAGATAGCTAGTATTAGCAGCATTAAGGTTTTTAAAGAGATTGAGAGATGACTCGCGTTTCAGGGGACAAAATCCTAACCAGTGAGTGCTATGAGCCAGCTGCCCATCAAGAGGCCACCCCAGTGGGAGTCCATAGCAATGCATCTTGCACCTTCAGCTGCTCACTATGGAATAATCCTTCCTTTGTTTGGAAGAATAGTAGATCCTAGTCTTACCCTGTTTAGCTGTGCCTCTGTTTCCATTTCTTCCCCAGTCTGCAGGAAGAAAATGCAACAGAGCCTGTTATTCATGATGGCCCTGAATTCAGGAATTAAATAAGATAGGTCCAGGCTAGGTGAGCTCAAGCACGACGGTGTATTAGTATTTCCACGGTGGCTGGTTAGGATTCTGCTTGCATTGAGCCACAGCTTTGCTTATGCCTGCTCTGTATCTCAAAAACATCATGAGTTTTCCTATTGCTTTCCCTATAAATCATTCTTTGTCGAGCAAGCTACATACCTCGCTGAGCAAAAGCTAAATATTCCCTCCTTAATCTGGGGTATATATTATTCTGCTAATGCTCATATGGCTACTTTTTATTTTTTTTCAAGGTCATTAGTCACTCGCCACAATGGTAAAAAGTGATGAACAACCCTATGAAAGGTTCAATGAAATGAATAACTAGCTTTAAACTATTTTATGGAAGAAAAAAAACAGCAGCAGTAAACTAGGCAGTGTGTTTCACATAGAAAATTCATCTATGATTAACCTCGCAAGGCTGAAATTTAGTCTTCTACGTTATTCTTTACATGCCTTCATGAAATTACTCTAATGATCAAAAATTTCCATTATTATTTTCTTGTACTCTTCAGTTTCTCAGATAAGACATGGGTGGTAACTGGAATTTCCCTGCCTCTGAGAAGTAATGCTAGTCCTCTTGTGTATTTATTTTTAATAATTTCAGAGCTTTCCCCCATAAGCCCCAGAGTAGATGAGTAATGAAACTGGTTTCAGTTGGAGCTTTTCTACTCAATACACAACGTATTATGACGAAGTAATAAATTCACCACAAAAAGGGTTTAGCATAGTAGTGGGTATCCTGATATAATGAGTCCCTGGTTCTTCGGTGGGAAAGAGGCTGTAAAGATATCAACCCTGATGTTTGTATTTACTTATTCAGATGAATAAGTAAATAAATCAGGTATAGCTGGCTTAAGAAGAAGAAAAATATTAGTTTCTTAGCTCAGTCTGAAGACCACTGTAACAGAATGACCTGTGGCACGGTACAAGCAGGTGATCCAATGCCTTGCTGTGAACACATCCATCTTCTCTTGTAGTGACCCAAAGTATTAAGGCACACTAGCCATGTTATCTAATGTGGAAGTGTCCAGTGAGACCCAATTAGGGTTAGCAAGTTGCTCTGAGGTTTTGGGTGGAGGTTGTTCTGGTTGGGTAAAGCATTGCACTTATGAAAAGAAATGGAAGTGAACATTACTTTTTTCCTTGCTGCCTTTGTAGTCTTTCAAATTCCAGTGTTTTCAGTTCCTGCAAACTTTTGTTTCTTTAACTGCTGCGATGCACGCAAAGGTGAGGTTTGCTCTTCTGGAAAGGTTCAGCACAAGTACACTAATCTATTTGAATCTCAAGGGCTCACTGGCCTAAGTCTTGTATGGATTTTGATGAGTAGCAATTTCAGTGGTGTGGGTTTTTGTGTGTGTTTTTTTTTTTTTTTTTCTTATGATTATATTAATATTCTAAATCTTATGATATTTAACTTTATAGATAAAGCCCTTCAAAAGGGCATTTCAAAACCACATTCTTTTGTATTGGAGAAAAAAAATTGTTTCTGCCCTTCGTGGTTACACAAGAAGTCTTGAGAGCCCAATCAGAGAATCTTCCATATAATGGAATGCCCAGAGAACAAGCAGAACTACATTCTTGCTTGTCATGTCTGAAGCCACTGTAATTTTTGGAATATGAAGGGTTCAGGTTTGTGGTTTTTTATTTCTATTGATGGTAGTTGCTATAACACTTGCATTCCTTCCAGTTAACGCACTGTGCAAAGGTAAAAAGGCACCTTAGCAGCTTGTGAAATGTTGGTGAACTACCTGATGTGAACAGAGTTGGGAGATAGGAGTGATAGGAGGAGTGTATCCTGGTCACTGAGGTGACCTCCTCAGAGCTGGAGAGTGGTATTTGGGTTGGGGATGCACAGAGCGATGGCTGTGTAGGCAGATATCATCTCCTTTGAGTCCTGTTATTCTCAAAACATTATGTACACAGTAATAGAGCCATGTAAATAAATGAAGGATAAAGCCTCTGATTTGATGGACCCAATGCGCTAAGCCAGCAATGCTTTGGAGATGACCACTTCCAGCCTTGGAGCAATCAGTGCTGGATGGGGCCAAATGAGCTGCTCTGTGAGCAGGCCTGGTGAAGAAATACCTCTATTTGTTTCTGTTGTGGTTACAAGTGGCTTGAGTTTTCTAAAGATGGCTTCTTGTTGTCAAATTATCAGTTATTATACTGTTGTTGAAATGCTAGACTGAATATCTCAAGTGCCACTTGAGTTGTAGCAGCAGATTTGTTGGCGAGGGACGGAGACAGCGAGAGAACACAATGCTCGCCCAGGGAGAGGTTGAAACTGTCACTTCGCTCTTTAATGGAGACAGGAAAGGTAATTAACAGCTAGCGTTGTGTACAGATTCGTATTTCATGGGGAAGATGACTCATTTTGGCTCTGAGCAAGTACGAGAATGAAATTAAACCACCGCCTGGTGCCATGCCAGCGACTTTGGCATTTTAAAAATATCTCCCCTCCGTGTCCCAACACAAGCTCACTATGTTTTCAAAATCAGTATGTGCTTTGTGGGAGCAGGGTTTTCCAGCCTCTCTCTGTAGGTGAAATATAGCTTTTATTTTACTACTTGCATCCAAATTCATTCATTTAGTAAACTCACTGTGCATTGGCTGTGTGTGTTTTATGTGCATCAGCCTGTTCCCGTAGAGTCTTGAAGTTGTACTAGCTCAAGGTTAGATTTATTGGGACAGTTGAGGAGTTTGTAGAAGAGTGTGTTGGGCAGGGCTGGCAGAACAGGATACACTGAACGTGATACGGGGAAAGGCTGCAATTATTCCTTCCATTGGGGTCATGCTACCTACGCTCTTCTCCTGCATCCCTGATGGTCAGAATGGCTGAGCCATGCTATGCCTGGAGCTTCTCTCCATCTCCAAAGAGCTGTGGGCTTTTTGTGTGTGTAACAGGTCAATGGGATACTCCAACAGAGAGCTGCAGTTTATGCAGCAAAGTTTGGGCAAAAGTGCTGCAAGTGAAATGAAAGAAAAACTGTCATTTAGAGCAGTGTATTCTTTGCTCAGTGGTATGGATTTACTCTGTCTGTTATCCTTTTTGGGAAGCGATCAACGACAAAGGTGTCCAGTTAGACCTGCCTTGTCCTCGCTTCCCTGCCTTTTCATCCTGCAAGTCTTCCCTTTTATCTTTGAACAATGCATTAACCATACGTGTGCCTGCTGAGGGATGGCTGGATATCATCACCAATACGTGGAGAGACTCTTAAGTCAGCATTCAGGTCTATCTTAGCCAAGGATCGGGGAGGACCCTTTGTGGTCGGTGGGATGGAATAGAAAGGAGTTACCTGCGTCCTCAAGGAAGCAGTTGCCTAAATACCACGTTGTGACAGATGAGAGGGGAATCGCTGCTGAATGAGCCGTGCACTGGGTTAGAGATAGGGTCAAGCAGCAGCAGGCGGCTGAGGATGGGACTGTTCCCTGCTGTACGCAGAGCGCTGGGGCGACCGTGATACTGTGCCTCAATGCTGTCCACAGTTTCTCCATCATCACTTGTGTTAACACCGAGCAAGCATTGAACAAATGAGTCACAGTTCCAATAAGCTTATATTTACCTGTCACAGCTGTAAAGGGCTATCTAGTACCTTTATGTTACTCAGGCAAATTAATAGACAACTGGAAATGAGCCATATTTTGAGATGTTCTAATACTTTCCAGTGCTATCTTTATGCTGTGAACTTTTTCTAAAAGGTGGTAGAGACCTTGATTATTTTTTTTTTAGGAAAAAAGCATCCATAAATAAACCTCTAGTGATGGACTGATTCATTACCTCCCCCCCCACCCATTTCCAAAATAGCAACCCAGATCCAGCCCCCCACCAGCTTTATGACAGCAGGAGCAGAATTCGGATAATGAGGGCATGAGGAAAAGGTTACCAAACAAAGCTAAGGGAGTTAAATTTAGAGAAGGAAGAGCTAACAGGTGGCCAGAGAAAAGGGAGGGAGGAAGACTTTAGAGAGGCAGTGAATAGGAATGTGATTGCATTCGTTATGAGGTTTTTATAACAGGGAAAATGTTGGGAGTGAAATAAACTCTATAAAGAACTATTTAAAAATGTATTGTTTGCAGAAAACTGTAATCAATCTAACTGACAGTCAGAAAGGTCTATTTAAATTGCAGGGCTTTCTCCCTTGCACTCTTACCAAAATCAGCTTCAGCAAATTGGGAGGAGTATAGAAACAGTTAGTGAACTCATCCACTGACATGTTAAACCATTTCTAAGTCTTAACTGCGTTTTAGGCTTCTCCCTTTATTTTATGGTACAATCTGACCTGGGTTTGGTCCAAGAGTTCATGTTGGGATGTTAACACCAATATCCAAGTGCCTTTCAGGCCTTGGCTTGCTTGTGTGTCTTCATATCAAATGGTTTCTTTGCCTCAAAGTCAACTTTTATCAAAGGAGCATTGAAAACAAACAGGGACCTAACTAACAAAAGTCATCTGCCCACTGCTTGCATTTGTCAATGATAGCTTTGACCGCAACAGTGCACCATGGACTGACTCCTAAAACGGAGATTAATTGGCCATATGGGGGACTGAGATGTATCTAAAGAAATAAACATAAGTCTGGCCCATATTCTGTGCAATGCCCTTGGGCTCAGTTCTCATGATGTGGGAGGATATTGTCTGAAAGAAAGATTTTGTTCGCTCTGTGTGAAGAGTGAACTTAGCGACTACTCAATGCTGTATTTTTCTTTACTTGGTAACAAGGCTTTCTTAGTTTGTTTCATACAATTTTTGAAGAAAACTCTATATCTTGACCACAGAGCTAGTTTCCAGGGTTTTTTTTTACACTGGAGAAACGGGATTTATCTTTAGCATTAGTCATCTGCAATGGTGCTTTAGTCCATCCATCAGTAATGGAATGACAGGGATTTCCCTCCAGAAGTACCTAGCTCTTCATGTATGGGGTCTAAATGAATTTTCATATGTAAATATTCTCATTGCAGGTAGTTGAAGTTGGGCAAATGAATCCCTTATGAAGTGCTCACTGTACTGAACTGGAATTTGGGAGTCTCAGTCGCACTACATTTCAGAGGCTTTTGTCAGTACAGCGGTATTAAGCCCTTAGGTAATATATTATTGTTTATACTTACTGGAAATCCTCTAAGGATTACTTTCTTTCTTCTGGTAGAGTTTGCCTAGATTAAGGAGGTGTATTATGACAATGCTGTATCACTCCCTGGTTTTATCTGAAGGAATAACTTATATTTCTGCTGTCCCTGAACCACGATCAGTTGTGCATTGATATGTCCAGGGTGCTTTTATGTTACCTAGACGTGGCCTGTGGCCAATGTGTGTAGAACACAGCATTATCCTGAAGACAACGTTTCAGCCTCTTTTTATGATTCAGGGACATCCTCTTGAATTTCGTCTTTGACATGATGGCAACTGACACCATTTTAGAAATATTGATTCTGAACAGGAGCATTTAGATAGTGCCACAGCCACTGTTACAGGGATAATAACAAGGTTTTTCTTTCTCTCTCCTTTATTAATCCGTAGAAAACATAGCCCTGGCTACCTCAGCCAGCTTTAAAAGGGAAAATGCAGCACACGGACTCTGTTCTTCACTGAGTGGAAATACTTTTATTTTGGCCATCTTTTTTATTCAGAGAATTGGCCCAGTCTCAGATGGCCTTTTGCTATAGTTCTGCCCTGACTTTGATTGATGTTATCTCTCTATTTGGGGATTGACTAATTAAGGCTGGCTGATCTAAAATCAGTTTGCTTTGCTGCTTTTGTTGTTGTTGTTGTTTGGGTGGCTTTTCTCCACTCAATTATTATTTTGAGTTTGAAGCGGAGCAGGGCACCCTGGTGTACAACTACTTTTAAAGTGTTTTCTTTCCCAGTGCTAAACCCAAATCTGATTTAAACTCTTCTCTTTACTTTAGAATTTTCCCTGATCCAATCTACCTGTCCTTATTTAACCAAATCACCCTTTTTCAGATTACTGTGTTGCTAATTATAGTATCGATTACCTCTTCCTCTCATTCATTCTTTTTTCAGCCTTGTTAACTGGTAGCTTGAAATCCTGCAAGGGGAGTTTGCATAGCATATCCTTGAAATTACACTTGGAAACTATTACTTGGACAGTTACTTTAGAGGCATTCTTGGAGGTCATTACAGTTTTTGTCAAGAACAGTTTAATTCTCTGCCATTTTCCACTTTTGTTATTATTGTGGATTGTCATGGGAGCAGGTTAATTTGGTCCAATTTCCTCCTCATGTTCTGTCCCTCATCTCATGAATGCAAACACGTGAAAGCTGGACTCTGCAGAAGATTAAACCTGTGGTGACAAGTAATTCCTGTGACAGAGGCTTTAATGAGAAGAGAAAAAGACCTTAAAATATCTTCTTTCACTTAATAGGAATAATCTAAAAAGTGGTATGAAAATCACTGGAGGATGGGTCTCACCTGTCTGCTGGTCACGTTAGGAGCCACGCTGGGACTGGCTCCTGCCATCTTCTCGTGCGGCGGCTTGGCTCCACACTGTTCTCTGTCCCCTCTCACTGCTAAGGACAACATGGAAGCGGCCATCACCTGGTCAGCCAAAGTCTGTCTAGTGGCAGATGCATAGCAAAGGCACAAGAAATAAATAGGCGTCAAGCCTGCCTCAGATAAACCTCTCTGGTTTCTGGCAATTGCTGGTTTAGAGGCTTTCAAGCCGTCTCCTCAGGTGCTAAGTCTTCATGACTTTGTCTAGTCCCTTATTAAATCCTTTCAAAAACCTTTGTCTTCTGCAGTAGCTTGTGTCAAGGAGTTCCATAAATTGACTGTGTTTAAAAAAAAAAAAAAAAAAAAAAAAGGCACTTTATTTAATTTGTGTTAGGCATGCTGCCTGATCGCTTCATCAAATTCCACCCCTAACCCCTATTTATTAAGTTGGGAGTAGTTGCCCCCTCACTACCTTTCCACTCCTGATTTTACAGACCTCTTACTCCCCCCTCCATCGCTCTCCTACTATCCTCTGGAGCGAGCCCGTAAGGAAACGCAGACCTGTTAAATGGGAGAGGCCACCTCGGAGCTGCTCCTCGGGGTCAGATTCATCAAGCAGGGCTGTGGACCTCAAAGGGAGCGCTCTGTAGCAATGAATGTAGCAATCACTTTTACCCGTGATATTGAAAGAGGCTATTTGCAATAGGAAGCATTTGCATAGTGTTGCCTTTCACACATAGGCTATTCAGGCAGGCATACGCATGTTTTTAGGATAACTTTTTTTACAATGGGAATCGGTGAGTTTGCTGTCACTTGCCAGAAACGCTTGCCTGAGGGAGAAAATCATCACTTTCTGGGAGTTTATTGATGGCAGGGCTCTGATTGATAAATAATTCCAGTGCTGGGTTTCTCCCGAGACATGTCTCTCGCTGCTTCATCCCTTGACCCATCCCTAAACCTTAGCATCCTTTGCCCAGAGGGGTGAAGGAAGCAGGATTAAAAAAAAAAAAAAAGTGCCATATTTCGGTGAGATTGCCTGGTACGTCATTTAGATGCGCGTGTGAACTTAGCTCAGCAGGTCAGTCAAGCCTTCCTCTTGTGCTTGCTTCTCATTGACTTCTGTAAAAGCCAAGCACGCGTAAACCATGCGCTTATAGTTTCTCCCTGGGTGAGGAGGAGAGCGGTCACCTTGCAGGCGGCTCAGCTGTAACCCCGTGCCTTGGATCTGCTGGGACTTGGGGGGCTGGAGGTCTTTCTGGTCCTGACCCGCTGGATGAGCTCGGGTAAAAGTCACTGCCCTGGTCTGTGCTTCCAGGCTCCCTCTTTGCCAGCTGGGGCAAGAAGTGTTCTGCCTCCTTGCAATCCCTGCGGAAACATCCCTGTGTAAGTTATAGGTGTTACTAAAGGACTGTCGTGGCAGCAGCTTGGAGATTACACCCGCTACCTGAGAGGCTTTTGTTGTTGGAAACCAGCTCATCGGAATTTTTACAAGCAGAATATATATATATTTTTTTTCTTTTCCCCCAGGTCTGGATGCTCCCAAAAGCAAGAACGTTTCCACCAGGTATTAAAATCTGGCTTTTGCTTTCAGCGGCAGGCAGGGACGTGTGTTATTACTGTACTTGGACAAAATGTCACTCAGGATAATACAGAGCTGCAGACAAGCATTGCTTTAAAAGCAGGCCCTTGTCTCTCTGTATTTCCTCAGCACACTGAATGTTTGGCTAAGCTCCAGGAACTTTCCAAACACAAACAAGCATTTATGTATTAAGCCTTTTTATCAGGCTACGCTCTGTCTGAGCTGGGATGTGGGCAGCCTTTCTAATAAGGTGTATGCAGAATTGTTAATGGCTTTCCCATCAACCCGTGCAACAAAAATATCAAAACTTTTAAAAATTAAATCACTAAAAGTTTTTTAGAAGTAAATCACTGTCTTCTTTTCACTAAACAGTATTAGAAGAATGAGCTAATTACGGGTTTGATAAAAACCCTATTTTTTTTTCCCAAGTAAATGGATTGCTGCGCATGTATGGTGAGAATATGAAAGGCAGGTTGAAGCTTTTGGATGTGGTTGTGCCTGGTGCTGGAATGAACTTTGGCAGTACTGGTCCATCCCTGTCCCCTGGTCAGTGGGTGACAGTCCCACCAGCTCTTGGGTTCGTTTTATCAGGGGAGCTGCTGAAATGGGGCCGGGTTCCAGGTAGCAGATAATAACCAGATTAACAATGCTTGTGCAGTTGCTAGCATAAGATGGCCAGCAATTTAGGATCTCTAAATGCATTTCTAGCAGAAATAGCACTAGCTCGCTTTAATGGTGAGGATGAGTGGGAGTTGGGAAAGGTACGATGCTGTGTGATCTCCGGTCCACCAACTTGATGCAGTGGGCGACTGCCCTGGAGCAGTTGTAATCACACTGGCATTTTGAGTTGATGAAGTTTGAATTGCTGGTGCGCAAGCTGAGTGTGTTGCAAACTCTAGTAAAGGATTTCAGCACTTTTACTCTGCTCTCTTTCCTTTACCGGACTCACTGAAATGAAAAAGAGATGCATTTAAAATATATACGTTTAAACATGTAGATATATTTTAGATTTGAAGATGCAATCTGTTGTTCGGTCTTCAGTTTGTGTTTTATGTCAGTGGAATGATCTCCGAAATAAGCTACTAACTCTGAATGCATACCACAGCAAAACCTGGCCTCAAATAATGCCTTAAGATAAAGCCTTATTGGCTGCAAGGTGTGCTTTGTATTCACAGCGTTGCCCATCTTCACTCATTTTCCATACACTTATCGGTCACATGTTATCCCTTCTGCCCTTAGACAGGAGGAGATGGTCCTCAGAAGCGAAGTTTAAGTATAAATGTTTGCCTCTCTGGACTCAAATTTTGCTTGTATCAAATAGCATCTGAAATGATCTCATTTATGTTTTCATCAAATAGGTAAGTAGGAATTCAAATAATACCCCGTATCTCTGTGGGAAGATTAATAGCAGTGAGCTACACGTGTGCAGGTGTTAGAGGGGACTGGATCGGGGCATTTCCTATGCTCCCCTCATCAGGGAGAATCAGGGGATCCCAATCACTTAAAGTAGCTGAGAAAGGGACCGTGGCAGTGGTGGGGAAAAGCTAGCAGCGAGCTCTGGAGAGCAGAGGTGACGGTGGTAGCTGTTCAGGAAGGTGGGTTAGAAGCATCCACCAGGTCTTGCTTGTGTCCAAATTGGAGGTTTCTGAGAGCTGTGGGGCAGGACCTTTCCGAGCGAGCTGGTGTCACAGAAATGGGTTCACATGCTGAATGAATGTGGCTTTGAGAAGTAGTCTTTAATACACCACAGTGTTTCTGGAAAAATCAAATATTTGGGTTCAACCACAGTTCATTTTTAAACCTCTAAGGTATACTGGAGTTCATCATGCCTTTCTTTCCTTCCAGGAGTATTTATTTTCTTTTTCCCACCCTTGTTTCTTGCTGGTCCCTGTTAGCATGCAGCTCTCCTTGCATCTAGAGATCAAAAAATCCTGTATATATGACAGGGCTATTGAAAGTAAAAAGGAGATAAAAGAGTGATAGCTGGGAATAAGGCCAATGTTGCGGTTTCTCAAAAAACACCCTTCTGAAGTGTAAGTGCTCAGAAAAGGCACCAGATGTTGTGTGTGTGTGCGTGTGTATTTTTAATATAGCTTTGACTAGAGGGAAGCGATAAAGACGGTTATCTCTAGAAAAGGGGATTCGGGGCAGGTAGGACGGGATGATGAGCTGAAGACCAAATGTTCCCCTTCATTTGTACTTCCTCTTGTCAGGGAGGGGAGGAACATTGCAGCCAATTGATCTCTGGGCCAGAGCAGCTGTGGCTAGTAAAAAACAGACACTTTAAACCACAAGTTTCTTTAAACTCTCAGCATTAGCCTTTCTTCTTCTTAAATGAAGAGGAGTTGCCCTTAGCATCTGCTGTGGCCTGGGATTGCTTTCTCTTGTGCACTGGGATCCCTTCACATCTGCTTCAGGCGACGAACCTCCCCTGCAGAGCAGATCTCCAGGTCTGCCAAGAGAGAAGGAAATAGTGACACTCAGCCAGTTCTCCCCATCCTACTGTTTTCCTGAGGCTCGCACAGGCACTCCAGTTTTGGGAAATGAGGACCTGCCAGAGCTTCTTGTATAACGTCTGGCTTTTGGAGGCCTGTCTGCAAGGTAAGGCAATGCTCAGGGCTCCAGCGGAGGTCAGATTGGTCCCCAGTCCCAAGGCTGATCTTGGAGCTTGGCAGCCAGTTTCAGTCTTCCCAGGGACCTCTTCCTCTTCCTTCCCTTCCCTGTTATAGCAGGGCAGGGGCTCTCTGATTCCCCCTAGCTGGCTAATGCCCATAGCTTTGACCCCTGTGCATCCCTCCTTCAGCAGAGACCTATGGCCGGGGAGGGCTCGTAGGTGTGACCTAGGTTGTGCTGGGACAAATACTAATGCTCCGCGCTAGAAATCCCCGTGTTAAATGGTTTGCAGGCACGCGGCTGACATGACGTTGCTGAGATCAGAGGGGCTGTGGCAGGAGAAGGTTCTGCTCCGTAGCTGTGAATTATGTGCGTCTCCAGCACGGCGGAGGCTCCATTCTGTTTCTGAGCACGTCTCCGCTGGCAGGATGAGCTGTGAACAAAACAAGGTGCTGGGAAGGAAGGAAGAATCAAGTCGGTGGTCTGGGAAGGCAGAGAATTTATATTTTTGGAGTAATTTTTCTGAACAACTCAAATGACTAAGCGAAGCTGTTAATGCCGAAGTAGCCTGATGATTGCCATGGGGGTCAAGGAGCCACTGTGCTTCTCGGTGCCAAATCACTAATGATCTGTGCAACTTTAAGTGAGGTGGGTCTCCCTTTCTGTGTCAGTCGCTTCTGCCGTATGAGAAACGAGAGCAGGAAAGAGGAGAAAGGGAAGGAGCAGGAAAGAGGAGAAAGGGAAGGAGCAGGAATCTCCTGGAAAACCAAGGAGACTGCACTGGAGTGTGAGCCGTCCTGGGGCACATTAGCAATCTCAATGTTGTTTGTGGGTGTATTGTTAAGGAAGTGTTTCTAAATAATAGCTTTGTTGCAGTTTTTCTATGTAGAAAGCTTACTTAAGCATGATTTCTCCCAGGACATTTAGTGCTTTTCTTTTCTCTTGACAAACATAGAAGGATAAAATGGATCCATCCACAAAAGCCCCAAATGCTGCTGCTTTCACCAGCAGAGCTGGCTGTCACCTGGGATGGCCAGGAGCATCACTCATGGAGCATCTCAGTAATTGGACTTTGCCAAGGAAGAAGTAAATAAAAGGTATCCAGTGAGGATTGCTCCAATAGCATGGATTTCACAGATTGAAAACATATTAGCTTCTGACAGCTCTGTTCTTCTATAGACAAAACAACTACATTCCCAGGAGCTCTGTGCTTCAAGTTTTAAACCTTTTCCCTTCTGGTGAATTCTTCGTGCATCTAAAGAAGGCACCTAGAGCCTGATTTTTACACTGTTTTGCACCTTGGTTTATCATTCACACCAATGCCAGGCAGGCTCAAATTGTTCCTTTGCATCTGATTTGGCAGCATTTCACATCCACTTGGCACTGGGGCATGTGTTTACGTCTCTTACTCCACTGGGTATGAGGCAGTAAAAATTTGGCCCTTTAGGTATTTCTTACAGTTGAACCCAGGGTTAGGTATCCTCTCCAATTTGTTTATTCTTTGCTCTGCTCATCTTGCCTCTACTGTTGGTGCCTGCTGATAAAATTGAAAAGAAAATTTTAAGAAAAGTTTTGAAGATAAAAAACGTCAGGTGCATCTCGGAAACAGACTTTTAGTTGAAGTTCGTGGCTGCTGTGTCCTGCCAGGCTGCGCGCAGCGTACTCCGGACTAGGAAAGGTTGGGAGGAGGGAGACCAGTGCAGCGGTTGGCATCTCGTAACAGCACTTTCTTGGGCCGGTAGAGAGAAATCTCAGTGCTTTGCATCAGTCTGTCAATATATAGTTGAGTCAATAGGTGCCTTTTTTTCCCTCTCCACATGGATGAGTTTGGCTCATGGGTTTCCCAGTAAATCACTAGAAAACTATTTATGACTTGGCCTTCTTTGTACGACTTCTGCTCTGACCGCCAGTTACACCAAATAGAAAAACTGACAGCAGGGCAGATCTATGCTCCTTGTCTCGCTATAAATTGGGGCCATTTTTTGCCCAGTAACGGGTCGCAGCCAGCCCTTTCCAGTATCCGGAAGAAGCGGAGGTAGGCGCAAGGTCATCCTGTTAACAAGTAGGGATGAGTGGAGCATGAAAGACTCGGGAGGCAAACATGATAATCTGCCAGGCTCTAGCTGGGCAGCTTTGGGGTGAGCTTTCTCTCCTCCGTTTGCATCTTGGCTAGCTCTTGAAGGGGGAGAAGCCCAGGGCTTACCTTGCTAGCCCAGCTGTGCCCCGCAGGGGTGCCAGCAGCGCCTGTGGGGCAGTGCTGAAGGCAGGGCTTGCCTCTAAGGGGAAAACTGAGTCCGTGTCGGCTTTTGCACAAGGTGTGGGGGCAAACTGAGCACTTCCAGCTACTTCTGGATAACCGGAAGCCACCAGACTTCCCTGTGCTCTGAGCTTTGCCGAGCCAGCCTAGTTTGTCCTGTTCTGGGAATCAAATAAATAGTTTGGGCAGAGTTAGGTAACCACCGTGGTACAGCAGGTACCTCCCCGCGCTTCCCACCGGCATCCTCCCCTGAAAGGGGGAGAGGATGAGGCTCAGCACAGTCTTACTTTGCTGCATTGCTAAAGACAGGTCTCCAGCCTGTTTCGAGCCTCAGCTGGGCAGCAGTTGGGAATGCTGGAGAAAGGAAGCTGAACTCCTGGGCCAGTGTCGCCTAGCCCTGGCTTTTAAGCAACTGTTCTCTAACCAACCTGAGAAATGCGTTGGCCGGACCCATCCCTCTTTTTTGGCTGTGGGAAGAATCAGCGCAGTCTTGGGGGGGCAGAGAAAGCAGAGGGGAAAGAATGGTGGGTGTGAAGGGAGGATTTTGCATGACAAAGTCATGCACGGTGTCCATTTAAAAGCAGGCGCTGAAGATCAGTACCTTTAGGGGAACCCAGGGAGCCATCCCCACATCCTCTGCTGCGCGGAAAGGAAGTTTTTGCACTGTGGTACACAAAGGAAGAAACAACGGGGCCTCTTTCCCCTCTTCTAATGGCAGCGCTCAGCTCTTAACACTTCAGCTGTGATAGGCAGCCCCAGCACAGGCTGCAGAAGCTGTTGCATTGGTGTTCACTACAATTTTGCAAAGTCCTGCTCTGACCCGTGCCGACTGCAGTGGTGGCTCTGGAGAGATGGTATTGGATTTCATGGCTTGGTTTGTAGTTTGGTGTGTTTCTCTGGGGACTCGGAGCAGTGTACGCTCAGGCTGCTGTTTGTGAGCTGCAGGTAGAGCAGAGCAGTAGCTCACCTGTGCGTGGAGGTACCCGAGAGCACTGTTTCCCAGGCTCCGTGGGACGCCGATGTGCTGCTGTTTAGGGCGTTTTCACGTGGCCGTCCCTTGAAAACGTCGCAGCCTCACATAAATCCTGTTTAGCCTTCGATGACTGGATTCACGTCTCGGGAAACCTGTGCCGCAGAGCGGAACCCAAGAATTCATTTTTACTGGGCATTTATAGACACTGCTAGTTGGCTTTGAAAACTTCAGCTTACAATTATATTTGATTATATCAATGTTTGTATGCTAGTGTGCGTACTATGGGCCAGATGGTGCAACTGTTGTTACCTGCACTGCAGATGCAATTTGGCCCAAATGATGGTGTAAGTCACCCCCAAGTGCCTTCCAGGTCTCAGAGTTAAATATTAACTTTTGTGAATATTATTTTTTCCTCCTACAGATGAAACAGGGCAAAATAGATGTAGTGAAAGGAAAAAAGAAGTAACTAACCAGTACAGCTAATACAAGGCTAATCCTTGGCTGCAGCTCTGAGCTGCTGCAGCACAAATGAGAGCGCAGCTTTCAAACTTCACTGGTCATCCCAAAAGAACAGGTCCCAGTCACCCACGATAGGATTAGGAGGGTACAGAAGCATAGAGCCCATGCCATTTCTGCAATCCTTTCCAATCCCATGAGTTGCTCTGAGCAAAGATATCCCACAGACAGACAAGGCTGGGCAGAGAGGCGAGGTTGAAGACAGCAGGAAATTTCAGCACTCCTCAAAGTGCCATATTCCCCGATTCTTCCTCGTAAAGGGGGATTTAGTGTGGTGACTTTGCAAACAGGCATCTGGATTGATTTAGCAGCTGTTGTACTTCTGCAATACCTAATGTACTTGACATCTAATGGATGAAAGGCAAAAGAAATCAGGGAGGCACATGAAATGACCCGTAATCGCAGTTGCTAACACTTGTGATTTTATCAAATGTCTTGGGGTATTTGGTAACTTTTGAGAGTCCTGTGGTTATGCAAGACTGTTCCTTTGCAAAGGGGAAAAATAAAAAAGGGCATTTCAAGAGCGAAGTATTAAGATGTGGCCCTTAAGATTCAAACAACAGGGAATAAAAAGAACATCGCGTGTATTTTTTTTGTTGTTTTAAAAATGCATACAAAATACCATGACTTTAACCTCCCAATTTTCTGGCCTGTTCATGAGCGCTTGGGGTTGGTCATTCTAGACCTTTAGGAAAAAGTGTAATAACACAGTTTCAGTGCTGTGTGGATTTTCAGTATTTCACGTTTCCAAAGCAGGTAGTCCACAGAAAAGAGTTTAGACACCCTTTGTCTGCCACGGGCTTAGGCTGTAAGCTTTACGGGAATCTAAAGCTGTTTCAGGCTTAATTGCAGAAGTGTGTGTTACCCCTCTTGAGAATAAACTGTATTGTATACCGTAACTGCAGCTCGTGCAGAGGAGAGGAGAGACTACCCTGCAAATCAGTGTAAAGCCTTTACTCCTTTCCCTGCTTTTTGTTGCTTTCTCCCAGGTGCTGTGGCTGTCTTGGGGAAACCAGAAATGGCTTTTGGAACAAATGAGACAAACAGTGAAGTAAAGATCAAGGATGCTTGAAATGAAGTGTAACATCCTCACGCTCCTTCCTTTAATGCGTTGGAAAATAAGTGCAAAAAGAGAAATATGAAGTGCGATGAATTTTGACTCCTTCAATACTTGTTTAAAGGAACCAACGTTTTTGCTGGGACTTGGATTTCAGGAGTAATTGCTGTGCTAACATTGCAGCATTAAATGCATTTCCTCTGATCTCTTCTTGCAATATAATTGTATTGCCATGGTCAGCTGCATTCCCTCTTTCTGCAATTGCTTTATGCTTCCCCCGCAATAAGGATGCTAAATTTGGGATCCGCGTTTCAGAAGCAAATCAGAAAAAACATCTGCATACAAATGGCTCTGAAATAAGTGAGCTTTTCTTTTTTGGCACAGAGGTCTTCAGAGCTATAGCACTACTGTGAATGTTTTCCTTGCTTGGTTTCTAGCAACGCAGGTAGGCAAGAGCCCATTTGTATTGTGATCCGAAGTGCCTTGTGTTGCGAATGGACTTGGGAGTAGGACAACCGGAGACTGCGCCCGTCTCAGCTACAGCGCTGATGGGTAACCAATACAACGGGTAAATCGAGGCGTGAAGAATTTAAGTGGTCGGTCCCAAATGCTAAGGCCAGGCAGAAGCACGACTCAGTTCTATGAGCGAGCCCCACTGCCACGCTTGTGTGCGAATGTGCTTCCGTGTTCTCCATCAGTACTTCTTTTCTTTGCCCATATTGAAGGGAAGGCTGCTGCGCTTCTGAAGGGCAGGAGTCCTGTCCCTTTCCTGGGCTGGCTCTGTGTCCCCGCGGTGGCCTGTGGTGTCTGTAATGGAGCAGAGGCAACTGCTCCCTCTTCTGCACCCTCACGGCCGTTTCTGCTGCATATCCCGACATACTTGTCAGGTTATTTGCTGCCAATGTTGTCTTGCCATTTTTTGTCCTTGACATCTGCAATGCGTCCAATGGTTGAGCCTTTCGAAGTGACAGCTGGGAATTAGGCACCCACATCCTAGGAGATTTGCTGGAATTTGTAGCATTGCAAAACTCAGCTTTGGTGACACTTTTGGTGTATGTCATACCAGTGGTATGGACTTTCGCTGCTTTTTCCCAGGTGCTGTGACTGTCTTGTGGAAACCAGAAATGGCTGATTTTCTACAGAGCCCAGGGTTTGTCTCTCTATACTTACAATATTTGGCAAAGTTGACAAAACTTGGTTTGTGATCTGACAGTCTTTAACCCTGACAAAGCCATCCGTGCCAAGATAGATGGGGTGACTTTTTGGAGTAATTTCTCATGACTCTTTAGTGTCGTCTTGGTACTGCCTGATATTTTTTTGTTTCGCTGTTGTACTATGCATAAATACGTACATGGGAGCCATAGTCAAATGCTTTCAGTTCTTCAGGACTTTCCTGAAGACTATCGGCCTTTCACAGACTGCTGCTGCATTTCCCCAGATGTCTTCAAAAGAAGTTGTTGACTGCTAACTGTGTTGTTGCCCACATGTCATCTAACCCTTTGAAAAGCCCATCCCCTCTGGGCTGGGCAGATATTGCTGTGGTATCCGCACATCACTGACTCTGGTGGGTTTGGCTGATTTGAGCCTCCTGATGTGGTCTCTGATAGTTTGTGTTCTCCAGTTTCAGGTAACAAAACATACCAGGGAACTCATGCTTTCTCTCACATCTCAGCTGTAAAGTTTTGGTTCCTGACCCTTCCTTAAAGTAGACAGAAATTTGAAGTAGATGGAATTAGATGGTTTTGTCTCTGGACAGATCTCCTCAGCTCTTGGACTGTCAAATGTTAAGTCTACTTCAAGACAAAAGGCTGAGACTCGTTATAGTTACACTGGTGTAAATGGGAGTCTCTCCGTATTTGTGGGAGCTGTGTGCGGGGGTTGGGGCCAGCACTTTTCATAGAATCATAGAATGATAGAATGGTTTAGGTTGGAAGGGACCTTGAAGATCATCGAGTTCCAACCCCCCTGCCATAGGCAGGGACACCTCCCACTAGACCAGGTTGCCCAAGGCCACGTCCAGCCTGGCCTTGAACACCTCCAGGGATGGGGCAGCCACAGCTTCTCTGGGCAACCTGGGCCAGTGCCTCACCACCCTCAGAGTGAAAAACTTCTTCCTAATGTTCAATCTGAACCTGCCCTCTTCCAGTTTGAAGCCATTCCCCCTCATCCTATCGCTACCTGCCCGAGTAAAAAGTCCTTCCCCAGCTCTCCTGGAGGCCCCCTTTAGGGACTGGAAGACCGCAATACTTTTGAGAAAGTAGTTAAATAGAGTTGGGGCACTTACAAAATTAATTTTGCAGCTATTGACTTTATAAAAGTTGGGCCTGATCCAGCCCAATCCTGAACTCCGGCATCTCTCTCTGACCAAGCAGAGATGGTTATTTCTTGCGGGACTCTTGCTTTTGTCGTTGTAGGGGGGAGTTGGGCTGCTTAGCTTAGACTGGAGTTCAGGTGCTTCAGTTTGGAGTTTTGCAGACAAACTTTTTTTTTAATTACATTGTTGGGGAATGTTTAAACAGACTTGATGTGCTCAGTGCACGCACCCTTTTCCAATTCTTTTTGTTTTGTGTAGCTCATGTTTTCCTCACGCTTCAAATCCGTCCTAACAAAAAAGTTTTTCATTTACTTAGACTTTCACAAAGTTTCAATACCTGTTAGTTCACAGTGCATGAAAAAGCTGAATGCTATTATATTTCCTATTTACTGCTCACAGTTATAATACCCTTCTTAATGATGTAAAATATAAATGAATTATGTGCCGTCATTTGTGGTTGCAAGTTGCTATTATGAATAATGCAAATGGATGCTTGTGAGGCGGTATACGAAAATTTTTTGAAAAGAAATGACAGGAAGAATGGAAGAAAAGCAGCCTTTTGGTTGGCTTGTGGTATGCAATAACATTTGTGACTGAGCTGTGCAGAACTCTGTATAGACTCACCACTCTTTTTTTTCTATTTAAATCTTTTGTCTTAAAAACTGCTTATATTCCAAAATGCCATTGTAGTGTTACCTCAACTTTCTTGTTAGAGATGAGAAATATGTTTTAAAAATAAATTTCATTTCAGAATTTGTTTGCTGCAGGAAAATGAGAAACTTGATATATAAATCTTTTGCAGGGGCTGTAGGAAGAAATGTTTTCTACAGGATATAGAGTGCAGGACCGGTTTTGAAATCGGTGAAGCAACAAAGTTGATTTCTTATACCTAAGATACCATAAATAATTCATTTAGTGTTGTAATTTATCATTACTTACAAATAGAAAAAATTAAGTTTCATATATTTGTTTTTTAAAAGGTTTGCCAGTGGTATCTAAGATCTGCATCCTTAATTGTAAGTATGTGAAGAGTTAGATCTGCTTGAATAATTTCTGTGCAAGGCTTGAGCTATGTCCCCTTCCCCAGCAAAACCTTGCGGCTGCTTTTAAAAATGAGAAACAGATAGAAGACGACCCGAAGGCACTGGAGGAAAATAAAATAATCCTGGCCTGAAATTAATAGAATTGGTCACAGAATCACAGAATAGTCAGGGTTGGAAGGGACCTCTGGAGATCATCTAGTCCAACCCCCCCGCCAGAGCAGGGGCACCTACAGCAGTTGCACAGGACGGCGTCCAGGCGGGTTTGGAATGTCTCCAGAGTGGGAGACTCCACAACCTCTCTGGTCATGTGGTTCCTATTATTCTCTCAAATATTTTGTTGAATTGCAGGTCAATTAGTAAGATTTTGAGTGATGTGGGTCTAAATACATTCTTTCTAGCTTTATTCTCTAGTAACTCATAATTCTTCATTACGTGTTACGTTCCAATAAAATCCTTTTTTTTTTTTTTTTTTTTTCAGAAAAATACATATGTTAAAAGCTTTTTGCATTAATTTCACAAGTATTACATTAAAAGATCATCCTTCTTGTTCTTTTTGGCATTGCATTTTTCTCCCGTTTCTCTTTTTATTCTTCATTGCCAGTTTTGACTGCTCGGCTCAGTCACAGGAGTTTATCAAAATAAAAAATGTTTTGTTTTAGATAAGTGTGAACATCAGCTGTGGAATGATTAAATGAAAACAGGAGTGAAAAATAGCTCCTTGAACATCAGTAACTAGAGTGAGGGTCGGGATTTTTTTTTTTGGTGGGTTTTAAATTGCCTATTGATTTTTTTTTTTTTTTTTTTTTTTTTTTTTGTATTAAAATATCCCAATTAGCTGTTATGAGCAAGTCCTGCAGCATCTCTTTGTGCTTGCAGCTTTGAGGTAACTGAGGGTAACTCATATCCACGTTAGGTATGGGAAGCATCAAGGCTGGCTTTGGGATTTTGTAGTCTCTGGATGCAGACTGAGCCCTGCGTGCTCTGGAGCAGTAGTTGTGCCTCTGCAGCTCTGTGAGTGAGATGTTTAAATCTGTATCGAGTCCACAGTGGTATATTTTCCCGTATCCAGCACTGAGATGATGTATTAGCCTCCAGCATGCAATGAGTTGTTAAGTTTTTCCAGCGAAGCCAATTCAGTGCTGCGAGGCTCAGCTGAGGATGTATTTGGGGCTGCTGACGTGTTACAGCAATAGAGACGGTGCTGCTTTTTGCCAGACTGGGTGAGTTTCCGGGACACTTTGTCTTCTGCTCTCTCTCCGATGGGCCTGCTGGAGAGAGAATTCGATAAGCGTGCCTTTCAGATGATGATGATGATAGAAGAAAAAGACTGCCATGAAATCACAACAAGGATCCTCTCCCCCTCTTTTCCTTGCACTCTACCTTCATTTATCTCGGCAAGCCTGAATTGCAGTCCCATTGCTATTAACCTTTCGACTGCTGGCATTTTACCCAGAGCGCTCAGCCCCAGCTGGCAGCGGAAAGGAGAGGATTTGAGCAACTCTGTAGTGATGAATTGGCATTGGCGCTTCACTCAATGGCCGCTCTCTGGAAAGTGGAAAATGCGCTGTGCAGCTCTGCGGTCTTAATAGTGTGACTGCCCAGGTAGCCGCCTGCGAAAGCCTGGAATCCGGGAGCAAAAAAGAGAAGGGAGAACTGCAGCACTGGAAGGCTTATTTTTCTTTTTACCTTCCACAACCGACTGCTTTGCCTCTGTACAAGGAACCAAACTTTCTCAGCTCTCCTGGCAGTGGCTGCCTTTCAGGCTGGTGCTGACAAGTCAGACTGGGCGGCTTTGCTCTCTGCTGAGGGGCTCTTACTGGAGCGGAGCACCAAATTAGGATGTCTCTCCCAAGGGCTGGCTCTTTCCCTCTCAAATCCAGCACCCGACTCCAGACATGACTTGTTTTCTAGGCTGTGCCACCAAGTTTCAAGTTGCTTGGTGGACCGCGGTGTTGGTATTAGTGCTGTCATGCTGCCTTCGGTCCTCCCTGGAGCACCTTGGATGCTCAGCATGATGCTCGGTGCTGCGTTGGCTGTGTCTTGGCTGTGTAATTGCCAGTCCTGCCATCTGCTAGGCGCAGGGCAGGGAACGTTTTGTACCGGCTTCCTCTGGCCTGTCGGGATAGCGCGCGGCAGGAGGTATCATAAACCGGGGAGGTGTGATGAAGTCTGGTCGTGTTGCTTGGCAGGGGAAGGGCGGCTGCCGTCCACACCTCCGGCCCCTGGGAGAGCTCTTGGCAGATCTGCCTGCGATATCGACCGTCACGCTGAGAGCCGGTTGGGCCCTCACAGGTACGTGGCTGGGCACGAGCAGCCCGTATTCTGGTACGGTCATTATTCTGCTCTAGAGAATGCCGCTAGATAAATGTCAGCAAATGACTCGGTCTCCAGTTAATGAAGAGAGGCTTTTCTTTCAAAGAGCTAATTGTCCATCTCTTCTGCATGAGAAATGCAGGGCTTTTTTTTTTTTTTTTTTCCTAGCAATGTGGCAGAACTTACAGATGTGCAAATATAGTGGGCAACATCTATTATTTAACTTTCATTACCATTAATATGAATTAAATTGATGGCGTTTGTCAGGGTGCTTTATGTGTTGTAGCAGATGCCTTAGGGAACTGCTTTTCAAAGAGGAGAATTTCAGGAAAAGAAAAGTTGATTTAGTGGCTAGGAGGAAAGGACTCTGGAGAGTTGAGTTTAGCTCTCAGAAGCGAGAGCTGATTTTGGTTCTCTGTATGACCTCATGTAAATATTGCAAGACCAGGGTTTCTGTGAAACTCACCTCCTGAAGTGGCTGGATTTTCAAAACAGGTCTGGTAACATAAATGAGATACAAATTTATCGATCTTGTGTCCAGTTCAGGAAAAAATGTGAAAATACAGGACCAGGTGGCAGGTAAAACAAGTGTACAATCAGTCAGATGTGGCCAAGAAGTGTTGGCTCTGATTTGCACGTTCTGTAGACCTGATCGTGCAGTGACATAACTGGAATTTCTCAGTCTTATCGGTGCGAAAAGATGGCTATGTAAGAAACAACGTGTCTGGTGAGATCCAGGTATATGATTTTTGGAGCGTGAGGGTTGCAGTCATATACTCAAGCATCAAATAGCATTGCTGCTGATCTGTGCCCAGTAACCGTGAATGTTCCTCTGTTGCTGTCATCTGCTGAGAGGGGGAGAGAAAAAAAAAAAAAAAAGAGCTTGAACAGAAGAGTTTCAATTTAAAGACAGTGGAGGTACTGCAGTAGGAACTGTTTCCTACCGCTGCTGGTTTCTGTGGGTGCGTGGCCAGGCCCTCTCTGGGGGCTCTGCCCAGCCGGCGCGTCTTGGTGACAATTAAAAGAAAACCCAAGTTCAAACACCTGGAAACCCGGTCACTAGTATTACGCTTAACCTGCGTTAATGTGAGTGACTCAGTATGAGATAAATTAACCCAAATGCCTGGTTACAGTAGTGCATGTCTCACTGCAAGTGAGAGATTTGAGCTGCCATCCTCTCCTCTTCTTTCTCTTCACGGAATTTCATGGAATCACGGAATTTTCAGAGTTGGAAGGGACCTCTAGAGATCATCCAGTCCACCTCTTCTGGTGTTAATTTTATTTGCTGAACAATGAGTATTCCTTTAATAAAAGCATTGGCTTCCATAGCAGGCTATGTGAAAGAGCCTCTAAAAATACCCAGGTGATTGGTACTAGGCTAAAAGTGAAAGATGACCCCCAAATGCAGCCGTTTTTGCAAGTTCCACCTAAACCACTTGGGCAGTAGATGGTTGCAGTACAGCACAAAAATAGCCAGCTGCCTCTCTCGGCCTTGTTGGGAGCAGGTATCAGTCTGACTTCGGCCAGACACCAAACTCCGCGTTGTCAGTCTGTAGACGAGGAGTCACTGTGTGCCTGCTGAGAAAGTGCGTCAGTGTTTCTTCTGTAGGGGACCAGATAGGCACAAGAGAGCCCTGTGGCTCCCTTGCTTGGACTTGGGTGTTCCTGTGTGTAGACTGTCTGCTGAGAAACACGCGAAGGCTTCACCTTCTTTTGCATTGAGCGTGAAATAGTAGCAACTTTCTGAACTCTTTTGATCCAGGCCAGGGCTGAATTGATAAGGAAGAAACTTCCTATTTCGTTGCCGATCACCAAAATCCCACAGTTGCGTTTTTAATATCTACTACAAAAAAAATCTATGGCCGTAGACCACCTCTTTCTGATTCCTGTGTGTCTCCAAGGGAGTGCTCCTGTTAAAAATTCAGAGGCTCTGGCTGCCACTTTGGTTTTATATATTCTGCCCATGTCCAGTAGTAGTTTCTGTAACTGTTGGGCCAGCTGCAGTTAGAGCCGCAGTTTATTGCAGTACAGAATATGGACAGGAGCTCTTCTGAGGAGCAAACTCCCCGGACTGAAATCGCTTACAGTATAAGCTGGAAGGTCACCAGCCTGTCAAAATCTTCACAGCACTGATTTTTCAAGTCATTGTTCATACCAGGATGAACTCTAGACCAATTCAATCTTTTCATAGTTCCTAATAGTAATACTGGTCTTCCTGTACCTTGGATGCAGGCAAAATAACAACAATAAGATTTGAGAGAGTTTCTTGAAGTTTCATCTTCTGGGGCAGGAGATGAGAGAAGAAGCCCTTCCTCTGCCTCGCTTGCCAAGGCAGGCAGGGATGTCACCTTCCTCCAAGAAGGCCTTGGACAAGTGCAATACACCAGGCCAGAGGTCTGGGAAGCCCTGAAGAAATATCCATGCTGCATTTGATTTTTTTTATATGTGTATAGTTGGTCTTACAGCCAGAGCTGTGGGCTTTGGGATTCTCCATCTAGGTCTGCACCTCTGCTCTAACTCCACCATGTGTGTGGTGCTGAAGAAGTATAGATAATGCTTGCCTTCAGGTATAGGTGAGGTTCAAACATTTGGAGATTCATGAGTGAATGGTCCTCTTCAAGTACGGAACCTCCATCTACAAATTCTTAAGAAAACATTTCATCTTGCATTATCAGCATTTTCTGAGAGGAAAAAAAAAAAGAAAAAGAAAACCCTTTCCAGATAAACTACTTCAGCGTTCACGGAACTTCCATTTTTCCTGGGGAAAAAAAAGTTTCTCAGTTCTAATCTCTTGTTGACCGAGGTTTTGACCAGACTTACTCAACAACAGCAGCTCAGTTCTGAATCAGGGCTCTTGCTTGGTAAAGGTGCAGTTCAAACTCCTGCTCTGCATTAGCATCATTTATTCAATGTGAGGTCACTGCCGTGGGACAGGCGGAGCCCTCCCAAAAACAGGCAGCAAACAGGGGGCACTCATGGGCAGTAAGGAGGCTCAGAGCAGGAGCTTGACTGACATTGCTTGCAACTCATGCAGGTGTTCTCCTTTTACATAGAGGGTTTTAAGATCGCCTTGATGCAGAATGAGGAAACTTTTGAAATGCTTGAGAGATTTCACAGGTTCCTGAATTTTCTGTCCCCAAATCAGTAGTAATGTCCACAGCATGAGATGAAGTCTGTCGATATTGGAATACGGTAGATCTGTACTCATGTGAGAAGCTAAATGCCAGTTTATACTCTAGGTTAATGCCTGTTTGAGGAAACTTTTCATTGAACTTCTACTCTCTGCAAAGCAACAAGCATGGAGACGTTAAGCATGTAGCAACCTGGTATAACATCCAATGGGTAATTTGCTCTGACAATTTTTATGAGCAGGAAAAAAGCTAAAACTCATCAAATGTGTGTCACACTTTCTGACCCTTCTCTGTGGTTCATTTATCTTCTGGAAGAACCACCTGGTTTCTGCTTTGATGCTCCATTTGCAGTACTTGAGGGAGGAATGATTATAGTGGCATGCAGCCACTGGTTAACTTCTCTCCAGATGTGTGCTCCAGATGGCTATCCCGAGAATCCACCCCAACCCAGATTTCCTATTTAACACTGACAGACTTGATTCAATCTGAAACACAGTCTTCTGCTGTACTTTTCTCCTTTCTAACTGGTAGCATCCACAGAGTGGTGGGAGCCAAACGCAGTCCATAGAACGCTACACTGCATGTGTTATTGACTCGCTGGTAGCAATAAAGATGTGGGTGTTAGCCTCTTCTCTTAAAGCCTGTCTCAATCTGTACAAATGGCTACGATCTGCTGCATTTCATGAAGATCAGAACTGACCCTCTGAAACCTGGTGTGTTGGCACGGGATGAACTGTTTGAGCAAACATGCATGCTATTTTTTTTTTTTTTTTTCTTTAAGCATTTGCTGGGCTTTTACAGAATAATAGCTTCTCTCCTTATTGCCTCTCTCACATTTTCTGTTCCATCTCTCTGAACAATAGCACCGGCTTCTTTACTCCTGAGCTCTCTCAGGATGTTATTTGTTTATCATCTTTCTTTAGTAACAACCAGTGTAGCAGAGTGATATAATTTAGCTTTGTGAAGCCCTGACCATAGTAGAATGCAAAGTGGTTCCTCTCATTTCTCTGGAGTTCAGGAAAGCTGCAACAAGCAGAAGAAAGCAAGTTGCGCTCTCTCCATATGCTCACTTCTCTACCCCTTTCTGCTTCCGAACAAAACCCCTTGTATTTCTTTTTTCTTTCTTTCTTTTTTTTTTTTTTTTTAACATAGAATCAATATTTTTTGTCTTCAAGTTTTGCTGATCATCTCAGGGTACATAGCAGAGCTAGGCTGAGCATCCTCCTCTCAAATCACGTCCCCTGCAGATGTGATACTAAGCATAACAAAGCACATCAGGTCACTGCATTTCAGTGTCGGCGCTCTTGACTTGCGATCAAGTAATCTCTGTGACTCTTCTGCAAGAGAACATCTCTGCTGTGGCACCAGAATACAGTGCAGATCGCAAGAAAAGGGTGAAGCCTGGAGAGCCCCAGCAAGCTTTGCTGTAGGGGATTTGTTGCTTACCTACCGGGTTACAACGTACAGGGCTAGGCACACCATTACAGCATTTGGAGGTAATCTTCCTATTGCCTCCAGGGAACTAGGGGAGACTCAAACTGGGACTTTCTGGATGAAGTGAAACCTTTGAAGCTGGTCCTAACAAAGCCTCTCAAGCAACAGGCCGCTCTGATGTTGCTCACATCTCCAGGAATGATAAACAAACTCAGGAAATTCTAGCCAACAGAGGCAGGAGAGTCTGATGCTCCATATTGTAACCTTTAAAAGGCTTCACCCATGATGTCGTGTTTCCAAGCTCCCTCCTGGGTCCCAGCAAGTGGGTGCAGCAATTGCTTAGAGGATGTAAAATCTGGTCAATGGTGTGAGTGGACAGGGCTCCCCAAAGCCTGGGGGTTGGGATGCACCAAGGAGCCCAATGAACCCCAGGGCCGCTGGAGCTGCAGGACCCAGGGAAGGGACTCCAACTACGTGGTCACAGCACGAAAATGGAGACTTTGGGAGTCTGTGACAATTAAGTGTCCGTGTGTGTGTGTGCCATGCTGCAGGAGGGGAGCAGCACCGCTTGCTGCTCTGATGCACTCCTTTTCCATCAAGTCTTTGGGAGTGCTTTCAACACCTTATTCCAGGAAATACGCCAAGAAAGGGCAAATATGCTGGTTATTTATAGGCCTTCTTATGGCCTTCCTTATTACTGCCTGGAGTCCGTCAGGGCAGGCATTTATGTACTGCTCTGACCTTTTCTGCCAGCTGAAAGAACACAGATCCTCTGGTTCTCCACTGACCTTCCAGTGTACTCTTTCTTGGGAAGACAGAAATAAGAAAAGAATCCCCGAGGATCCTCAAAGGAAGAAACATTTTTCTCTTATTAAAAGATCCACTGGAAGTATTCATAATTGGCAAAGAAAGAGGTTTTGTAGGCTTCTATCTTCCTTTGTCATGGGTATGAATCAAACAAGGAATTATATTTTTTTTGTCACCTCAGCTCAGGACGATAGGAATCATTTTTATTTGTATGAAGTCGCTGTTGAGAATGTTTTCAATATCTCCTATGAACAGATGCAAAACTCCCACAGCAAAGACTCCATTAATCTTTGCTGCCCTGATCTAGATTGACTTATTCAGCGCATGAGCTACATCATTAGCAACACTAGGGATTTCCCCTCATCCGGTGGTGGAGAGATCAGTGGAAACAATAAACAAGTGTGAGCGAATGTGCAGGCTGATTAGTGTATACACATATATTTTCATGCTTGGGGACTTTTGTAATATCTCCCTTGGCATTAGGTGCCGCTTATTGGCTCTTCTGTTGCAAAAGGTCAGTGGTATTCCCACTCCCTAGGGCCACTGCTCATCATAGATGGTATTTGTGTTTGACTAAACTTCAAACAACTTTGACCTTTTTATTATTTTTTTTTTATCTGTGCAATTTAGTGGGGTTTTTTTGAGGGTGGGTGGAAGAACTCTTCTGCCAGCCTTTCCAAGAGTCAACCAGGGGAGCTAAGTTTTTTACAAAGGCCAAGTTATCTCCTTCAAGACATAATTTCTCTGAAAACAGAATAATTTAAAACCTAATTTTCTTACTTAAAAACTTGGAATCTCTTGTGTGTGGGTGAGGGAGATGCAGATGTTTTCAGGCACTTGGGAACTGCTCGCTGGTTAGTTTAAAATATTTAGCTATTTGCATGCTTCATTTTGAGGTATGTAAAATAAATGGAATCATAAATCACTCCTTAAATATTCTATTTTGTGCTGGGTGACTGGAAATAACAGATGGATGCTTACAGGCGGGATTTAATTTTGCTCTAAGTTAGCGGTGGGTTAGAAACCAGAACACCACAACTTAGCCCCCTAAAGCTTTAGATCTCTTTGCATCTGTCTTGGGAGCTTTGTAAGGCACAAGACTCGCATTAAATGGGTAACAGCTCTAACCCCAGATCAGAGTTGTCTTCAACAATGGGGAAGTTTCGGTCCAGGCCTGGGAGAGTGCTCCCAAATTTCTGCTTAAAACTGCCATCAAAGTATGGAGAATTAAGTAGTGTGGGTGGGGCTATAATTTCCGCCTTTTCCAAAATATCAGATAGGTCAGAGATTTAAAGCTAACTTGCAGACTATCAAACTCCTCCTGGCAGCGTGTGCGAGTCGGTCTTACTGCACAGAGGGAGATAAGGCTGAACGCTGGCTGCAGACACCTGTAAGAGCACGGCGTTGACATGATCCTCGTTGTCTGTCTGTCAGCTGTGCCAATACCTTTTCTTTTCATGCAAGAAAAGGAGAGAGTGGGAGAAAAGAGATTGTGATCCTCTGCCAGGAGGCTTGTGCTCTCTGTACAGCTTCCCTTTGCATGGACGGCTGCTGGAGGGTGAGATTAAGTCATGAGGAGGGATTCCATGGGACAAGAAGCAGTGTTGTCCCACGTTTCTTGCATCAGTAGAAGCTAACAGAGATGCAGAATTGTACCCAGCCCACTAGTTTTCAATAAAGTTTAAATTGCAGATCCCAGCTAATGGGGCCAGGTCTCCCTTGAGCATACGTCTAAGCAGGTAGAACATGGCTTGCAGCAGTGTCCAGGATTTGGGCTGCTGTGTAGGTATCAGCCCTTCAGGCGATGAGGGGTGCGGGCACGCTAGCGTGTGCATCGGCCACGGTGATCACCACTTCTCCTTGCAATGCTGAAGCTGCTGAGCTTGAGAACTGCCCGTTGCTGTGCCAAGTAGTGCTTTCGTTGTGCTGCGCGTTGCGTCAGAAGATACCTCCTTTTCCTGGAGAAAAAGTAGGTGGTTTCATAAAGACACCGGGATTCATCTTTAGAGGCTGGGGATCTGGGACTGGGCAATCATGGTGGTGTCTGGGACTGCTCAGGGATACAAAGCTATAATGACTGATAAAAAAGATCATTTGTCTTGTGCACTGTCCTGCACGTGGAATTTGGGACCTTTAAGCAAGCTTCTGCTAACACATCCAGAAATTTGCCTGACCTCGACCATTTTCCCATTTGCTTATTTGTTTTTTCAAGTCATGGGATCCTTGGTAACACTGAAGTTGAGAAAACTGCAAATGATTTAATAGCAGATGTGACTCCCGTTTCCATTTGCCAAGTCACTGCTAGTTCAGTGCAAACATTTAGTTTTTCTTTTATCTGAAGGTGAAATAGTCTCTCTAGCAGTAATCCTGCAGAGCCCAGTGTACACACTTCATCTTCCATGCTGGGCCCACAAGGCCAGCGCAGTGACATTTGGCTCGGAGAACTCTTTCCAAGTACATTTAAAGTTCAACCTTGACTGGGAGGATTCTCCATCACAATAGCATCTTCATTACTACCAACTTGCAGAAGCAGGGAAAGAAGGAACGGCGCTGTTGAGGTCAATTTGCAGGCACAGCGCTCTTGGCTTGCTGAATAAACTGGGTTTAGAGATGGTGCTGCTGATTTTGCTTGCGTCCACCAGAGAAAGGTTATTGAGCATTCAGTAAATCTCCTGGGGATCAGTTATAAAGAATGGTATTTACAGGAGGGTAAACCATAAATCTTTATGACCTTCTTGCAGTTAGTAGCATTTAAAGTTGCATTATTCTTTTCTTTTCCTGTAGACAAGGCTTTGATAAAACTATCTGTCAGTTAACTTAAATAATCCATGGACAACAGGGTCTTTGCTGGAGAAGAGGAGAAATGACTTAGTTGAATTTTAACTTGTTTGTTTGTTTTACTTCTTGCCAATATTTTTTTTTTTCAGGAGATTAAAGATGAATTTAATGTTTTGATGGATTCTCTGAGGAATATTTACCTTGACAGGAGGTGAAAAAAGGCCCCCTTAGGTCACCGTTGTCTTCCTTTCTGATCTTCTTGCCAGATAGGCAATGACAACAGGACTGTGGAGAGTTGAACAAGGGAATCTCTGTCATTCGAACTATTGCATGTTTGATCCCTGCTGTCACATTTTCATGAATTTCACATGCGCAATGTGTGTCTCCACTTGTTACAAATTAGCGCCCGGTATTTTTCAGGCTACCTGGGATAACCTTCCTCTTAAATAATTGAAATTTATGTTATTTTGATTTTACTTCTGTAGTTGTGAGGTCTTTGTTCTCAGTATTTTGTTTACTTAATAAGAAATTTTGAAAGTCCTTCTTTTCCTTGTTCTTTCACTAGTCTCAATCAATGCCATAATTTCTTGTCAATGGAGTTTCACTGACTTTTTAACACTGTGAACAGATTGCATATATTATTGAAATATATTTACAGACCTTTTGCTTCTGTTAAAGCCATGCAAAACTCTCTGGCATGGATACTTTTATTTTGTGTCTATATTTCGGCCTAATATTTATAAACAAGGTTTCTAAAACCAAACTGTACTGATACTGTCTGTTGTTGTATGGAGGCAATTAGATGGGTAAGAAGGGAACGTTCACTAGACTTACTCGTTTCTATTCCTGGTTAGGAACACTTCTGCCACTCTAGAAGACCTTTACACTAGTAAAATTGCATTCACGTTTATGTTGCTAAGATGGCGTTGTTAGATCAGAGACTAGGTATAATTCTACTGGAAGAGTTAAAGCAGGACAACCTCTTCTCGTAGGCAAACCTTCAGGAGGTATGGAGGCCAGGTTGCCCTGTGCAACAACTCCAGCTGCAGGAGTTGTGGAGGTCTCTTGAGGACATGGACATCTCATTTTAAGCTACTGCATTTGCAACAGGTGCGATTGTATAAGTAAAAGATAACATTCAGGTCTCTGGGCAAGTTATAGGCTGATTGAACCTCCCTAAAAGGCGATGTTATGGTGTTAGCAAAAAGAATAAAATTTTTAATCTACGTTCTTCACAGTCTTACCCCTTTGGTGTAGTGATTGGAGTTCCCATGGTGAAAAAACTGAATGCCAGAGAAAATTAGCAAAATTGGTCAGTTTGACTGCAGAGGAAACATGGGCATCAGTTGGGAGGCTGGCGTTGCTCTGCGTTCCATATATTACTTTTTAAGAAAGGAATGCCAATGCAGGAAACTCTCCACGTAATTCTTTGGCTTTCGGGAGCAGCAGTTTTAGGCTGCAGTGGGCTGCGGGTGCTGGAGGACAGAGCACCCACATATGAAGTCATGTGTGATTCCCTGCCACAGGAGGCGTTAATATTTTAAAAGGAAGAGCAAACGTCTGTGCCTTGGAAATAGACAGTTTTGTTTTGTCCTTTGTAAATTATGCAGAGCGAAAACTTTCACAAATAACTGGCAATGTATAAACATTTATGTCTGGAGCAAGGTTAATACATATATTTGTTTGAAAGAAACGTAGGTGTCGCTCCAAGGGTCTGGCTGGTGAAGCATTTCAGTACTTGCTTACGCTCTGCTGAAGCCAACGAGATACTGTAACTACAGATGGAGCCAGCTTTTCCTATCAGCTCCTGCTCAGGTGTGATTTGCAAATGAAGTATTTTGGCTTGGGGGAACACTTTCTCTGGAGAAGCTAGCGGTGACACATGGCACAGTCCTTTACGGCTCTCAGGCATTGCGTGGGAAAGCATCGCATCGCAACAATAGGGGAATTAACTGATGCCGACAACTGAGTCGTTGGGAGGGTATGGCACAGAGCGGATGTAGTTGGTAGTGCCTCAAAGTTCTTTGTGCCCTTTGCTTTAAAATTAGGAAACAGATGGCCTGTTGGAGTTAACTCGCTTCCCCTTCCCTCCTCAGGTGCTCGTATTGTGCTAAAGGCAGCCATCTGCTTAGGACTGCTCACTTGTACCTGTGCAACATAAATACCGAATAGGTTTCATTCTACTGTAAGTGGCTTTTAAGCTTGGAACATCGTACTGAAGTATTAACACGCTCCTATTTGTGTCTTTCTGCTGTGACACAGAAATGTGTATTTAATCCCCTAACTGCGTGGTCGGTAGGAAGTACTTCTGAAATATTAGTGCATGACATATGTTTTGCTTCTGTCTAGTGGGAGAGCCGTACCCTCTAATGGGTGTCTCACTGTGCTCTTTTGTACAGTGCAGCTGGACCCCTCTTTATTTACCCTTTTTATTCTAAAATCGCCAGTGCTCCTCTTACTTGTGACCAACTGAAGGCAGAGAGGAGTTTCCTGAAAGCCCCTGCTCTGTGCGCACGAAGGTACCCGGTTGTATTTCACTTGCAATCTGCTCATTTCAGCAAACGCTCTATCATATGATTTTCAGGCTCCAAAGCAAATGCCTCATTATTTCCTCCAGTCTCCCAGGTCCCTGAGGAGCTTCCTCTATTTCTCTCTTTACCTTTGTTGCCATCCTCTGTGGCGGATGCCAGGCTCCCGGTAAAACAAGTCTGACTTCATCGGTGATTTGCTTCCAGCTCTAAACCGTACCGAATTTGTTTTGGAAATCCTACAGCATTGTGGGAACAATGTTATCCCAGTGCTGCACGCCGCTGTGGTCCTTTCTGCTGTGCCTGGTGCCCAGGCTCCTGCCCCGCCAGGCTCCGTGCCAGTGGCCGGGCTCCCCGTTTTGCGTGCGCGGGTGCAGCTTGTGCTCTGAAGCGCAGGTTTTTTGCCGGAATGGAAGCGTGAAACAGGGTGGCGTGAACAAATATGTACAGATGTACAGAATAAAGCTCCGAGCTTTGGAAACTGGCTCAAAACCGCTTTGGAAATGCAGCCAGTTGGGCTAGATGCATCCCAGGTGTAAAACTGTGGACTTAAATTCACCGATTGCAGCGGCTGTCTGATAGACTCGGAGATGATGCTGGAGCAGAAATCATGGGCATGAGGGACCTATGTCTGCTTACATTAACAGACAGACACCACGATCTAATGTTTTTGCGTGGACGTAGGCGTGTATATAAAGAGATCATTCCTAATCTTCTTATACAGAGTGCGTGGATGAAATATTGAAAACTTTAGTATCAGGTTCTGGCTCAGACAGAAAAATTCCTTTGCCACCACCACGCTCTGCCTTGTATTGTAAACGGTGCAGCTTCTCCGAGTGGAGGACACCTGTAAAATAATGAGCACTGCTCTCCACCAATTCCTCGCGGCAGGTCAGGAGAGATGTGAGATTGCTGCAATTGGCTAAAAACTTTGCCGAGAAAAGTCATAATGGGGGTGAAATACAATAAAAAAATGAAGGCAGCCAGCACAGTATAAAAGGAACATGACTGAAGAGAGAAGGAAAGCAGAATTTGAGTGGAAAACAGCTTAGTGAAATCATGTTGGAATGGGCTGAGTTTGCAGGTAAGATGTGCTCTTTACTTATCCGTTAGAATTACGTTTTGATTCTTTTGTCTGCTGCTTTGTGCAGCTCTACTACCTCTTCTCAGGATTAAGAAAGTCCCCCCAAAATGAGCATAACTAATCCTTGCTTGTCTACTTAATGTCTTCTCCTGGGTGGTTTGTTTTTTTTTGTTTTTTTTTGTTTTTTTTTTTTTAGAGCATCTTTTGAGAGAGCTGTGGCTGCTGTTGCAGCTCTTAATTCAGTCCTTCCAGGCTGGAGCAAGAGAAAAAGTGTCCGAACAGCAGTCAGTGACGCAGGAGTTTCCTGCGCTTTGCTGCCGGGTCTGCAGAGCGCTAGATAATTCATTCTTTCAACTCGCTGCCAGAGGTCCTGCGGTTACCCGTCTCTGAGAAAGTGAAGCAATGTCTGCCCGAGGCTTGTAAAGCGCTGGGCGATGCTGACAGTCTTAGTTTGGGATGAGCCACTGCAGCACAACCACCGTGGTGGCAGAGCTGGAGCTCAGCTGACGATCTCCTCCAAACCTGGAGTGCTGTAAGGGAAAACGGCAGAGGAAACGGGCCATTTTCTTGCGCTTCTAGCGTTCGCAGCACTCAAAACTTCGCCCGTGTCTGTTGCCTCTGTAAAAAGCAGGGCCGTGTGCTGTACGTCGGAGCACAGGAAACACGGTGTGGGGACATGGAGATGTTTGGTCTTAGACAGCATATTTTTCTTTTCTGTTGTTGCAAGTACACTAGTGCTGACAGTCCACTTCTAGAAAACTTCTACCGAGTTTCTCTCTGTCACAGTAGACAACAGGTGGTTTTGAAGACTGGAGGTTCTTACAGCGGTTGTGGAGTTTTTGGGCATAGTTTTAAGGTCTGACAATAACTTCAAGAATCCAGCTTGGATGTGGTGAAATCAAATGTCTCCTACATCTCTGTTCTCTGAGAACAATTCGGCTTCTTACCGTGAGCATTTTCTGTGGTCAGAAATTACCTGCACCAGTAGCAGATTTCACTAGCCAATGTTACTAACCTAGGGACCAACAACTTGGTTTTCAAAAAATGACCAAAATGATCATAGAATCGTTTAGGTTGGAAAAGACCTTTAAGATCATCAAATCTTGCTGCTATATTCCCCTTGTCCCCTAAAGGAAGGTTAAAACCCCACATATTTACTTTAGACACATTATCCATTAATATGGAATTCAGAAAACAATTTGAAATTCCACAGGCAAAAAATATACCACAAAGATGCAAATTTAAACAAATTGATCACATCAGAAGAATTAATTAGTGACTGATAAACAAATAAACCTCTTAGGTGCCACCAGAGAGAGGAATAAAACCCTAGTCTGGGATTTACCTAAGACTGTCCTGGGTGAAAAGTGCCTACTGGAGAATAGTACCATATGGATTGAGCAGTGCAGGGGTTGGACGCTCTTCCTCACCCTATTTGTCACGAGTTTGGGCTTTGCTAAATGGAATGACATCCATTTTCCTCTTCCTTTCCTACACTGCTAGTGCCCTGTAGATTATTTGATTCTCCTGACACGATTGCCAGCTTGCCTTGTGGAGGTGACTCCGGCGTCTGGTTGCTCCAGCAGATGATCTCTTGCTGCTGCACTGTTTGCATGAGCTGTTTTTATGTAGAAAGATGAACAACCAGACTGAATTAATGTGTATATGTGTATATATGCATGTGTATATGTACATACTTTTTTTTCCCCCCATGATGTTGAACCCACCAGTTTTTTGAGAGCCCAGGAACCCAACCCAAGTGGCTCAGCTGGCCATGTCCTCATCTGTTTTACCGGCCATGTTGTGCCCATCAGCCTCCCCTAGTGGCGCACCATCCTGAAGGGCCCTTTGATTTTAGGTCTTGCCTTGCTTGTCAAATGGCTTCCAGTGCTCTTTGAGAAGGGTGTTATTTATTGCAGATCGCCCATATGCAGTTTAATGTACTCTGTACCAATACAGTAGCCGAGAGCACTCATATATATTATTTATAAGATCAGTATTTTAAATGCAAAAACAAATATTCTGTGTAAACTCATTTGCTCTGCGTATCGGATTTCTGCAGATCTCTGAAATCCAGCAGGCTTAGAAACCTCTTTTTGAGGGACTTCTTGGGCTGAAAGTTGTTTTGTTGTTGGAGGTCAGTAACGAGTGTTGTCCCTCAGGGGTCAGTACTGGGTCCAGTCCTGTTCAATATATTTATCAATGACCTGGATGAAGGGACAGAGTGTACCATCAGCAAGTTTGCTGATGACACAAAACTGGGAGGAGTGGCTGACATGCCAGAAGGCTGTGCTGCCATACAGTGAGACCTGGACAGGCTGGAGAGTTGGGCAGAGAGAAACCTTATGAAATTCAACAAGGGCAAGTGTAGGGTGCTGCACCTGGGGAGGAATAACCCCCTGCATCAGTACAGGTTGGGGGCTGACCTCCTGGAGAGCAGCTCTGTGGAAAGGGACCTGGGAGTCCTGGTGGACAACAGGATGACCATGAGCCAGCAATGTGTCCTGGTGGCCAAGAAGGCCAATGGCATCCTGGAGTGCATCAAGACGAGTGCGTCCAGCAGGTCGAGGGAGGTCATCCTCCCCCTCTACTCTGCCCTGGTGAGGCCACATCTGGAGTACCGTGTCCAGTTCTGGGCTCCCCAGTTCAAGAAAGACAGGGATCTGCTGGAGAGTGTCCAGCAAGATGATTAGGGGATTAGAACGTCTCTCCTATGAGGAAAGGCTGAGAGACTTGGGCCTTTTTAGTCTAGAGAAAAGGAAGATTGAGGGGGGATCTTATTAATGCTTATAAATACTTAAAGGGAGAGTGCCAGGGGGATGGGAACAGTCTTTTTTCAGTGGAGCCCAGTGACAGGACAAGAGGTAATGGGCACAAACTTGAACATAGGAAGTTCCATCTAAACGTAAGGAGGAACTCCTTTACTTTGAAGGTGGCAGAGCACTGGCACAGGCTGCCCAGAGAGGTTGTGGAGTCTTCCACTCTGGAGACATTCCAAACCCGCCTGGACGCCGTCCTGTGCAACTGCTGTAGGTGCCCCTGCTCTGGCAGAGGGGTTGGACTAGATGATCTCCAGAGATCCCTTCCAACCCTGACCATTCTGTGATTCTGTGAATTGTGAGTTCTGTCTGACGGGTCACTGCATCCAGCATGGGTCGATCTGCAGCAATGTCCGAGCAGCATCGTTAGCTATGAACCAGCTGCCCTGTGGTCAGGAGGAAGGGCTGTGCGGCCCAGCAACCTCTCTGACCATCTCAACCCAGGGTCTGGGTACCTAACAGGTCATGTTGCAATGCTAGGATGGTGTTCTCCAGCCAAGAGAGAACTATCATACTTCAGTTGGCTCGGGGGAGAAAGGTTTTTCTGCACTGCAGAACCAATTATTTTGAGAGATGCTCTTAGGTGCAAAGGCTTCCACATCCAAAGTGCCTTGTGACCGAATGTGAGATTTTCGGGTTGGCTGGTCGCTTCGCCAGCTGGGGAAGCTGGAAAACGAGTGGTTGCGGAGCAAGGCTTGAGTGGGCCAGGAGAGAAGTCTCTTGATCCCCTTCCCCTGTTAGGATACTTGGTTTGGCGCTTTTCCAGAGGTAAGCTCTAAATATGAGCTGCTCTGTGCTTTAAGTGGCTTAGGTATTCTGTGCAGCAGTGAGAGAGGGAGAGATGTAGCATATTAGCTTCAATTTTGCGATATCAGCAAGCGCTCACGCAGTATGTGTGGTACATTAATCTTGACCCACGAAGACTTGTACAAACAGAAAGAAAGTTGAACGGAATAAAAAATAAGTTAGGAGGTTAGTTTCTATTCTCTCTTCTGAAATAAGATGTTTTCTTTAGCTTGGTTACAGCTAGAAAGGAAAAGTCTTGTGATGGGAGCAATACTGAGCACAGTGAACTGTATTGCACTCCAACTCCCATCCCATGAAATGTGGCAGCACAGGACATCATCCAAGGACAGATGCTACCTCATTGCTGTTGATACCTGGGATTGAATATATGTGTGTTCTGCTGCAGTCTATCTCACTGGATGGGTTTTCTCCGGAAATATAATTCTCTGGGGTCTGTCTCAGTGACATGTCCCCAGACAGATGTCAGTATCGCCTTTGGAAGTTGCCATAGGCAACTCTGGAAGCGCTTGGCAGTGGGTGGGATAGGCAACATGTCTGGAAGCGCTTGGCAGTGGGTGGGATAGGCAACATGTCTGGAAGCGCTTGGCAGTGGGTGGGATTGGAGAGCGGGTTTTGGAGGTCTTTGAACCTGGACCGTTTGCTTGATTTCTGCTTCAAAGGAAGGTTTATTCTGTATGGTGTCTGCTTCATGGTGTTTAGACTGTGTGATCTGTCAGTTTATCTTCACGTTTAGAAAAAAATCCACAAAAGAAAACCCTGACAAAGAGCTGCAGAGCAGTGCGGGCTTTTACTGTATCTCTTATTAGCAATGAAAAGTGAACTAACTGCTGGCTCCTGTGGGACTTCTTCTGCCTTGATGATTTCTTAATATCTTTTGTTTTCCTCGAAGGTTAATCTCCTTTAGCTACCCCGTGATATTTGGCCCCTTTCCACATGCACCTGCTTTTCTCAGCTGGGTCTTCAGTAGTGACCTTCTAACTCTGTAGACAAACATGATCGTTGTTGATCTGTCAAATCCAATATCCCTTTACTTAAATGTTAGGTGGATTTGTGTTATTGCTTTGGGAGGCAATAATCCAGGAGGGAATTCATTTTACAGAGAGGTCTTCTGCCTTGCTCCAGAGCTGTTGGTTGGATGAGCTACCTGCCTAACGTCATCCCAGTTGATTTGCTTCTTCATTTGTTCATACATCTATTTGTCTCTCACGCATAGACTAAGAAGCAGAGTCTGATCTTTCCATCTGATGCTTGGTAATCCTTGCTTACAGCCAATGAAGGAGTTTCTCTGACTTAGGCATGCAAATATAGCAGTGCTGAGGCTCTACTGTGCAGTGCCATTGCAGAGGGAAGATAGCAGATGAAGGCTGGTTATCATTTGGACCCTGCTGCTGCTTTGGTTGCTTACAACAGCATTTTTAGAAGCCAGGCAAGTGAACAGTAGGGACAGCAAATAAGAGTTAACCCAGCCAAAACCCACAAAACCAATTGCAATTGGCTGCGCTGGAGGTTTTAGGAAACAACTGTATATGTACGACTGTGATCTCTGCTGTTCAGACCTCCAGAGCAGCGCCAGAGATGTAGATTAATGCCTGCTCTACTAAACATTATCACACGCTCTTCTTTCTCGGGGCGGGAAGAGTACACTTAGCTTAATGGAATAAAAATCCATTGCAGCAGAGAGTGGCTGAAATGAAGTTTGTTAATGGAGTGACATTTAACGATATCTCCTATGGCTGTTTAGTCTCTACAGAAAGCATTTTCCAGCTGGCCGTTGGTCTGGCTTGACTAGAGGAGGAATGCACATGCATGCAGTGTCCAGGGTTTGCGAGCTCTTACCTGACGAACTGGGCTATGCAGGAACATCTCTCTGGAAGCGGGATGTGTTTGCTTAATCTGCAGCGCTGGTGGACCTCTCGTTCCTGGGAGCCCGATGTCACCTTTGGCACCTTATTTAGCATCTCCTGCTCTATGGTTTCAGCAGCAGCTTTCACAGTCTCCTTTTAAACATACCCTTTCAACGTTTAGCTGAGGAGTAGAAACATCTTAATGTGACTAAGAGTTGCTGCTTGCTGACCATGCATTCAGCTCAGATAATTGTTTCCCCTTCTGGCCATAGGAAATAGCTGTAAATAAATCAAGATCACCAGCACTTTAAGCACAGGCTGTTTCTTTCATGGGTATCCACGTGGAGGCCAGCCAGCCCAATGGAGCCCAGCTCCATAATGCAGCTGCTACTCAATGCAGGAATATAAATATTAACAAGTGCAAAAAGGTTTCTCAGAGTGCTAGAAAACCAAAAGTAGCTTGAGGTGAGGTTATTTCATTTTATTGCAGGCTTGTGAAAAGATGCAGGGACCCAAGCAAACTCATGAGCTATTTTTTTTTTTTTTTTTTTTTCAAAAGTGTTTACAGCTTTGGGTTATTTGTCATGTAAAACCTCAGAATGCTGTTGCCTTTGTATACAACTACTTATTTGTCATGTTGTTTGCTCAAACCCTATCTATTCACAGATTATATGCTCAGATTTAGACCAGACAGGACACAGTTTTTTGGGAACTGGCATAAAAGCAAAAAGGTTGCATTAAGGACACGTGCATTTATTTTCTGAGCAGCTGATCTATTATTTCCAGATGCATATTTTCTTTAATGGGACAGAAGCAGGGCGCATGCTGGGTGCTTTGTACTCTGTGATGACTGAAGGCAGCTCGGCTTGTATGTCTGAAAATTTCCACAGATCCATTTGCAGCCGTTAGAGCAGCAATGGAGGATGTGGGTGCCTCTGCATTATGACTATTCAGAATAAACATCAAGTGAGCCAACTCCTCCTTTTCTGTTTTCTTGCTTCTCTTCCTCATTTCCCTGAGAAAAGAGAAATTGCTGGAAGCTACTGCCTGCCTAACTGCAAATTATTAGAGACATCCAGTAGTCATTTAGCTGTCCTTTCTTTTGTATGCTTTGGGTATAAAAGACAGGTCCCATTGCAAACTGATGCTATGGCAAGTCCTTGCCTGTGGGGAGAAGGGAAGTGTGGTCGTGCTCTAGAGTACTCCGAAGTTACTCAGAATATTTTTATTCTGATACTCTCTGGGCACTTTCTTCCTTGAGGTTGTTCAGAAGCTCCAGGCAGATTTGTGCTGTGGTTTTTGGTGGTGGTCATTTTTAAAGGGATTATTTTGCCCCCTCTGACCTGATTAGCAAAGTAACTTTAATGCAGTCATCTGTTAGAGATGGGACTGTATAAATTAGACAGATTGGGGGCCTGAATTGACCTGCAAAACAATTTGTTATGAATCCCCCGAAGGAGTGTTAAAATTTCAGTAGTAAAAAATTGCTCTCTGCTCACCTCTGCAAGTTGTGAGTCATTAGGGATAGACTCATTTTGTAAGGAGAGTTTTCTGTTGTTAAAAATTCATCCCGCTAAATATTGCAAGAGAAAAATACATTGATAAACTTGGAACTTCTCGGTAGCCATAGGTACTCAACTTTTTCCAGCTTTATGACAAATGCATACCACAGGGGCTAAGATATATTTTCCATCTTTTTTTTTTTTTTTTTTCCCCCCTCCCCAACCTGTCATGGACAGCTGGGCAGTTGGAACACTTGAAGTTACTGTGTTAACAGCAGCAGAACTTGGAGAAGGACCTAGGGTTTTGTGAAAGTGTTTTTAAAAGAAGCTGTATGCTGGGCAATAGCACTTGGTCTCTGCCCTGGAAAAATCTTAGCCCAGCTTTTGCAAGCTCAGTCAGAAGGTTGCTTTGCTTTTTTTAGGCTGAAAAGGCAAAGCAGCTGTGCCAGCGCAGTGGGAACATCCTAGTCTCAACCTCAGTTACCTCCCAGCATGTCTTTCTGCCTGTCTAGATGGCTTGTACCAGGTGCAGCACCTGTAGAGAGCCTTTCTGTCTTGTTGACAAAAATATATGTATCGATTGGCATATAAAACTGCAGCAAATGGCGTTTATTCTGGTATATTCTACACTTGCTAGCAGTACAGCTATATACACAAAGTCAACAGCACTATCAACGTTTGCTGTGTTTTGAGTACAGATGTTTGCTGGTGTATCCTCCTCTGCCAGATGCTTGTAAAAAGCTGTTACCGTTTAAAAAAAAAAAGGACATCAAATGATATTGCCGATATTAAAAGAAATTTCAGAATCATTCCTTTAACTGAAATTCTTAAAGAATCCGTTTGGATGGTGCAATATGTTTTGAGAGAGATTAATATGGTACTGTGGAAAGAGATGAAGTAAAGTTTGTATTTCTGCATACTGCAGTACTTGGAGGGATATTAGAGAAATAAATAAAACCAATGGTGGTCAGTGTAATTGGGGGGAAGTTAAAAAATGGAGCTGTTTGAAAATGACGTTATTTCTGTTGTAACAGAGGCAGCTGCTTAATGGACTAAGGGGCTAAAAAGCAAGAACTTAAGGGACTGAACAAAAATAAGTCTGTTTAAGGACTGCATGGAGCAAGCTCTCAAAGGTGACATCTAAAGTTGCTGACACCTGCCCGTTGGCTACCTGTGGCTTGTGCTGCAGTCAGGAAAGATGAGAGTCCTGAACTGAGATTCCCTAAGAAACAGGAATTATGTGACCATATTTCACCTCTCCCGCTGTTAGGCAGGGGCATATCTATATGTAAGCCAAGAACTTTTTTTCCCCAGGATGCCACGTGTGACACGTGCGGGCAGCTCGTTGTCTTTTGCAGCACAGGTACAGACCCTTCCTGATGCCCTTTCTCAGCCCGTGTTTCACAGCTCTCCTGGCGATGGTTGAGAGCTTTGAAGAAGAAAGGACCATAAATCCTGGGGAGAAGGTGGCGCAAAGAAAGGCAGTTAGTGACAGCCCGTGCAGGGCCAGGCACGTGGCTGCACCCACATCTGCACTCTCTTCTTCCCAAAGCCGGTGTCCTCTCCTCCCCGCCTCCGTCGGGAGCTGCACGGGCTCGGCTATGTAGGGAGTTGGCATAAGGGTTAGGGTGGGGGACTTGGGGACCTTCTGAGCTGGAATCCCTGTGGAGGGTCCTGCTGAGCATGGACGAAGACCGGGGTCAGGACAGAGCTTAGCTCAAAGCACATTTGGAGCGTGGCACCAAACCACCCAGCCCCTTTGGATGGGAAAGGGCTTGAGGAAAAGGAAAGCAGAACAACAACTGGTTTTGTGGGTGAATTTTCTTGGTTCCTGACCCACCCAAACTGTCCCTGCTGTAAGTTCCTGCTGTTTCCCAGTTCTGCTCCTGAAATTAGTAATTTTCTATCTGGAAGAGCACTTTTTGGGGGTATTAAGACAGGTTTTGGCTTTCACGAGGAGGGAATTACTTCAAAGGTCAAACATGTGCTTGTCTTGCATGCAGCCTCACTCGCGGTCCCACTCAGTCCCCCGGCAGCAGTGGTCACGGCTGCCTGCTGCATCTCCTTCTTGGGCCACGGGGTGTCTTGGGAATCATAGCTTTTGTTTCAAATTCCCTGTGTTTTGATTTGAGTTAGTTGAAATATAAATACAATTAGAGTTAGCAGAATACCTCTGACTTCGATTTTTGCCCTCTCGTTTGTGCTCCAGGCATTATGCTTTAGGCAGCAGCTAAAATGGGATCTAAACCATTAAAAAGCCCGCAGGTCCTGACTCAAAACTCTGTTTCATGTTTAAAGGGAAAGGTTGAGTTATCAACGCTTTGTAGTGATGCCTACTCAGCAGGGATGGTACATTGCAACTTGCAGCGGGTTTGAATCCTGTTCTGTATCCGCAAAGAAAGCAAAAGGATTGAGGTCCAGTTTGAACTGAACGAGTGAATTTGTGGACTGCATAGTAAATTGTACCTGGAGACTTGAAAAGACCTGATTATTTTATTTTTTTTTACACGGCTTCAAAAACCCAGACTCATCCATAAAAATTTAAGTTTAGAAGTTTTACGTGTGGTTACAGAGCTTTGCATACATAAGCATTTTTGTGTAGTTTGGGGCTTATGTTTTCTCTGGATACAAATTAAGTTATAAAAGCATGTGAAAGTTCCTAGAAGGAAGGCTGCTGCTTCTCCGGTGCTGCACTGTCATTCTACCTGGTTCCATGATATTTACAAACCATGGCTTAAGCAAAGATGTCTCAGTTTTACTCACTCTGCCTGTGCTGTTTTTCCAGTCGTACGGTTCGGGGTATAATTTTCTTATTCAGTCCAATTTGCATTGCCGCTATCTCTTTTTACAGCTACCTATTTCCAGCTATGCCCGCTCACTGCATTAGCCTGTGAATGCAGACATCAGCTACTGGAACTTCCCAGAGATTGATTTTATGGAACTTAACTGGAAATAAAACGATACCAATAAAATCTTTTTCTTGCTTTGCCTTGACAAACTGCAGGCAAAGTCTGCCATGCATCTTATGATGGGTTCTCCTTTAGTCTGCAAGTGGTCTCATTTTCCTAGGAAAAAGGGAAGCACAGAGCACTGCTCACGGTGTGTTGGGATATCGCAGAATCTGTAGCCCTGTAAATAAGGGGCTGTTGCTCTCACCTGGAGTCATAAACTCTTCCACTTCTTTTTTTTTTTTTTTTTTTTTTTCAATTACCAGCAGCTGCCATCATATGAAAGGTGATAGCATAGCTCTAACTGAACAAAACTGTTTAAAAAATGAGAGACAGAATAGGGTTTTTTTGTGTCTCTTATTTCTAATGGGAGGGGATGAAAAAAAAAACCCAGCATCCAGCACTGCTGAGTGTAGGAGGTCTCTGACCTTGGCAGAGTCGGTGTTTGAACCCAACAGTCCCCATAAGCTCTGTAGGAATTAGTTACATGGGAAACAAGTAGAGAGGATATGAAAGATACTGTCTAATGAAAATGAGTTTTACGTATACGAGCGATTGGAAACCTTACCTTTTATGGGGAATGCTGCAATCTGAAAACAACACGGTAGGGAGGTAAATGTTAGCAATCCTCTGAACGTGGTGGATGCTAGGAGAGGATATAGAGGAAGGGATAGGTTTGAGTAGTCTGTGTAGCACTGGAAAAACACACTGATTTGGGCACACAAACTCTTCAAGAGAGGAAAGCCATTTCTGTAATAAAACCTCTTTCATTTGCTCGTATATTAGCTGATTATGCACCTTTCTTTTACGCTATTTTCTTTGCTTTATCTCAGACCAAAGATTATTTTCCTCCCCTTCCCTTTCAGATATGATCAAAATACATTTATTTGTCCCTGAGAAACAGTATCATTGTTATTTATATAGCAGTAGTTGTGTTCACAGGGGTAATGAAATACCAGCAAAGCTCCAGTTTGCTGAGATACAGAAATGTGATACAGAGGAAAACAGTAAAAGTACGGTGACATACTTTTAGAAAAAAGCGTCGTGAGAGGTTGGGGTTTAGTTATTGATTTCCAGTGCTTTTCCTTGTAATATTTTCTATGGTTGTCTCTGCATTAGAATATTTATTTTTTTTGTTATTGCCATTTGCCTTTAAGAAATGCAAAGATCAAATGTTAAGACTGTTGTTTCCTGAAAAGCATGGAAGTAGTTGGACCATCGGCATAGTTATGAACAATATTCATGATGTAGTAGAACCCTTTAGAAGTCCGGTGCTTGCTGGACAAGCTCTGTTGCCCTTAGGAATATTTTTCTCCTTGTGCCTGATAAATTGGGCTCATGGTGAATGCTGCTACTAGGTCCCTTCCTACCACAGAGGCAGATGCAAAAAAAAAGTTTGAGATGACAGCTTTGGGACTCATTCAGGAATCCTTTAATGTTGGTGGAAAGTCCTCATTGACTTCAAAAGGGAAAATTCTGCAGGGGTGGCAAGCGTTACCTTCCCAGGTCAAACCCTGGGATGGGGCATCATGTTCCCAGTCTGGGTTTCAGACCTGGCAGAGGTGCTGGCCCACGGCTGAGGGACGTACCCTGCAGTTTCTGGGCACATCTGGTGAGCGCCCTGCGGGGGCTGGCAGAGCGCAACCCCAGCTCTACAGCAGCACTAGTCTCCATGGCTGTGTGGTTGCTGTCTCATATGTCTGTTTTCCGTTGTCCAAGCCTGTTTCCCTTTAAAGCTCGGTTTTAAATACTGCTAGCTTGAAATGTAAGGTGTAGACCCAAAACGAATTCTGCTGTGATACCTTTCTAATCAACTGGCCTCTGGCTTGCATTTCTCAGTAGCTGCAGGGATTTTGTGGTGTGGCAGGTCTCTGAGCGGGCTTGCGCCTTTCAGCGGAGATCATGGCCATGGAGGGAGAACACCTGCTGATTAATCTCCAATGTCCTTCCCAAAATTGGCTTCTTCCATCACAGCTCACTTGTGCCTGCCACAGCGAACGTGAAAATCATCTCGTTAGACGTGAGAGGGCCTGTGCAAGTAACGCGCTGAATTTATCTTTTCAGCAGGACAATGAAATATGTGATATTATCAAGATCAGTCCTATTTCGATCCTACTGCTCCACCCTTTCTAGAGTCCTGGATTTGGCTAAACAATCCAATGCAAATTGGAGGCAGGAGAGAGGAAAGCTGAAGCATTGAGAATCCTCTTTTCTGGGTGTGTCGTGAAATCTGATAGTTTTAAACTTTGCTGTCTAAAATTTAGAGCCTACGCTGGTGCATCTTGATCAAGGTGATCCTAATATCAGAGATTAGGTCTTAGTTATCCACTTAGGAGGTCCCTACACCTCCTAAAGAGGAGGATTCCTAACCAGGAACATCATCCTGTTTCTTCCATGCACCTGTCTCATCAGCTTCCCCATGGACTAAATTGCCTTCTCTGCTTGTGTTGGGTAAAAGTCCAGAGCATGTTTGCATGGTGCACAAGAACCCCAAGGCTTTAAACTATACAGGTTATTAAAATCAACCGTAAAGCTGCTGTCTTACAAATGACTCGTTCAACTTATTGGCAGCTATTGTGGGTCCATCCACTTTGCAACATGGGCTGTGTCAAGTCCACGTGACTTTATTGGGTCTGTTTGGAGGACTTGCAGTGAAACACTCAATCCTGAAAATCGAAGCGATTGACAGGTTGGGACTCGGTGGCAGTGTAAATGCACCCACAGGGACAGCGTGGCTGTGACAAACACCCCACCATGTCTTCCAGAAGCCAGCGATGATTCTTGAAAGTTTTTCTCTGACATAAAATAGAGTGGACTGAGGGCACCAGGCATGAACTGGATTCAGCTGGCAGCATCATCCAAAATGCCCTTATCAGCATGATGGCATTTTACCAAACAGTCATATTTAATAAGTCGTGCCACAGCTTATTCTTGCTTACGTGGTCCCGTTGTTGGCTCTTCCTCTGAACAACGGTCATGTCTCAAAGAGCTGAATTCATCATTTTTGGTTTTTCCTTCATCAGCAGCCATTCCACATTCTGCAGAAAAATTCTGTTCTGTGAATTACTTAATTTGAAACCGAAGCTCAAAGAAAGTCCTTGTAATCACAGTACAGGTCACATAGGGGCCCTCAGCTGCTCATTTAGGGAGAGATAATAAGTAGCAGGTTCCAAAAATGCCCAGCAGGGAGAAAGTTGTTTGTGGAAAGAAGTTAGTCTGGACAAGTGACAGCACACCCGTGCTCACTGCTCACCCACTTTTACATAAAACAAAACCAAAATTGGAACTGATGCCCCCCAGATCTGGTCAAAACTGTAGGTGCTAAAGTTGTATATTGCTGTGTATTCTTGCTTTTGAAGATCCATTTGTGCCAGTTGGGAAGGAACTCGCAAGGAAGCCGTTGAGCTGATGCTCTGTCTGTTACTGCTGAAGCAATGGGATTTTTGTAGCACAAAGTGGTGGAAGAAGGTATGCATAGCAAGGAGGAGACCATGGGCTCAGGGTTCATCTCACCGTGCCTTGATTCATCTTCTTTCTCTGCAGTCTTTGTTTTCAAATAGGTTTTTAGTGAGGTTGTTGCAGGGAACCCTCTGCATCTCCCTATCGGCTTTCTGTCATACAAATGATGAGGCAAAGTTGCTCTCAGTCCCTTGGCTGAAGAGGGCAGAGAAGTCCCAGTCCAACCAGATGGATTTTATTCTCACCTGTTTGGCATTTCTCTCTTTATTGCCTTCTTAGCATCTTTTTCTTTTCCTGATGGCACACTCTGCTTGTCAGTGGTTTAGGTTGGGGCCACGAGCACATCCTTGTGGGTCAGACATACTTTCTGATTTTGCCTGCTTTTGTATTGTGCCTTTTACCAGTATAAAGTCTGTCTCTCTGTCTGCTAGGCTGTAGGATAGAAATGATAATCAAAATTAAGCTGGTCTTTCATTTGAATATGTGCTTTTAAAATGTATTTCGCTGATGACTGTTCATGTTAGCTTTCCTCCTTTCTTTCTTCTCTCTTCTGCTCCACCCCAGCAGAGGTCCTGCTGGCAGGCTCCCACCCAATACCTAAGTCCAATCTTAGACTGGAATAATTTCAGAGCAATCCCAATGAACAAAAAGCACTTGTACTTGAGGAAAAACAAGGTGATAGCAGAAGACAGGGCCTGGATATTTCCTCTTCTTCTGTTCCTCTGAGAGCAAAACTATTCTGAGTTATTCTGCGTTTCAGTTCAGTGTTTGTGTTTTCCTTTTCTGTCCCATCAGTTAGTGGTACAGTGCCTCCAAGACTTAGCCTGAAGCACCTGTGAAGAGGCAACAACGACAGGTCAAAGGAAAGGCCAAGAGTACACAGATATTTTTATCTCCATTTGATCCATTTTCAGTGTCTTGTCACATCCCTTTTCTGTGGCCGATGTTTCCAGTCCATTTTCCTGTATAAATTCTTCATCCTTCAGCTTTGGTGCCGGTACCTGAGGCAACCATCTGGGATTAGAAGGCCTTTAATTGGCTGGCTTTATATCATCTGTAAGAAAGAGATGATATTTTTATCGTCAGGCCAGCAACGATGCTTCAGCAGCTATCTAGCGCCGTAGACTGACAAGCTGATCCCCCTTGGTCCTCCAGCCCCCTCCGCCCCCGCTCTCCCCGCTGTGAAGGAGAAAGCCAGGGAGGCTGCAGCATCCTAATTTTCCAGATGACAGTGCTCCCAGGCCTCCCAGGGAGCTGCAGACGGATCTGATCCCAGCTGCGTTTGGCTCCCCTCAGCTTGCGGAGGCTGAGCCAGGAGATTGCTGCTTCCTCCGGAGGAACGTGCGCCTTCCAGAGCGGCCCGTAAACGTGGGAGCTGCCTCAACCCCCACCCCCCTCCACCCTCCCCGAGCAAACAAGGAAGAAAAATTGTAATAAAACATATTAATATGCCAAGAGTTGGCCAAGTTGCTAGGGCGCGTATTGGCAGAGCTGTAAAGCAGAGAATGGAGTTCCAAATGCTTGCAGTTATTTACAAGCTTCACATTGTTTTACAGAATAAATTACTTTATGGTATTTTTACGCAGAAAAGGAGACAGGGGACAGCTCCTGAGACATCCTGACCACAGTCCAGCTCTCCTGCAGGGTCCTAAATAGCAAACCAGGCAAGGGAAGGATCCCCATTAAGGAAACAGATTCAAAGAGAACTTCTTCACTTTTAAAACCATGTTCTTTACCCAAAATTGTAGTGTCTTCCCTAGGTTGGTTTTCTTGTTCTTTGGTTCTAGAATGTGATTTCAAAGATAAAGGAAATGTCCTTGGTGGTTGAGATGTCACTGTTTCCCTTGACTGAGCAAGCCCATCTAATGCTGATGTTCGCCAATTCTGCCTGCAAACTTTTAGTCCAGCATGAAATCGTACCCTTTCCAAGTCAGGCAAAGCCATCTTTAGAAAGGGTAAAAATGGCTTTACAGTTCTTTTCAATGCTTTTCTGAGCCACAGATCTGATATGTGTTTTCTTATTAATATACAATCCCAGCAATTCTCCTCCACCATAACTCAAATCTTTGTTCTCCCATGAGACATGCATTTGGTACTAATCCACAGCATGAAATTCTCCTGTCCTGTGGCATTTTTACCCATTGCTTTTTTGTTACCAGATGCATGTCTCTGATTGACAGAATTACTAATCCATTATAATCATATTTTCATAATTAGTCCCACTGAGCCTCCGATGCCTGCACGCAAGCATAGGTAAACTACAGCCTGCCACAATATGTTTTTACTTACTGACAGCTCAGTGTGAAGGAAATGTCTGTCTAGTTCCTGCAACGGTTATTAGAGTTGCGTTTTGTTTTCCCTTTCACTCTTTCTTTTCCTTGATCACTTTTTTTTCCCAAGTCTTTGCTAATGTGGACTCTTTGTTGATTATAAGTCACCATTATCAACTTCTAATCCTTAAGAATATCAGGAAATATTGGAGATTGGAACTTCAAAGTCACTTTTGAATAAAAACACATGGAAATGCATCAATTATTCACCAGGTAGAGCCTGAGCAGACATAGATGCCAATACCTGTTTGTTTGCCTGATGGAGGAAAGATTGCCAAAGCTTTCAGATTTGTCTTTTTGCATCTTTCATATCACGTCATTATGGCTGTGTCCTACGTGCCATGCAATCTTGTGTCCCATCCGCCTTTTCTCAGTCTTGGATGACTTTGAGGCATTGGCTTATTGTTTGGCGCCTCATTCCGGGTTTGGTTCTGCCAGTGGTCACAGACAAGTCCCTCGGAAGAGCGTGGGGACAGTCCTGCGGATCCAGCTGAAGGGCTTTTTGGCAGCAAAGCGGTATTGCCTTTACTGTCCATGGACCTCCTGCCATTCCCAGCTACTCGCCCTATTCCTCTGGACTTTGCAGCCATCTGGACTACTATGTGACTTCACTGTTGGTTTCAACAACTTTTTGAAATTTGCTTTATTTCTAACAAGCTTACTGTAAATCTTGGATGCTTCTTGAAGTATTATATTTTAATTTTAAAAGTTAAACAAAAAGTGTTTAATAACCTCCAAATAAATTAAAAAAAAAACCCAGCCCTGCTTAAAGATGATGGTTTAGATTGGCCAAAAAGCTTAATTATTTAGAATATTCTATCCATCTCTTAAACAAAAGGTTTGAGAAAGTTCATCTGGCTTCAGCCTGCCTGGATGTTTCTGCCCCCTGTACCAAATTTTTTTCCCCAAAACTGAAGAGCTTCAGACATTAAATCTCAGCACCGTATCTGCCCAGCAAGTTCTTGATTAGGACAGAGGGCTGCAATCCCCAGGCAGCAAGAAGTAAGACATTTGATGCCTTCACTGATAGAAAGATAAATCACTGCTGCAGGGATTGGAAGGAGTTACCTGGCCACAGGAGAAGCTGAGGTCTGGAGGGGAGCAGCAAGGACTTAACGTGTGAAAATCAGCTACCTCCTTAATTATTGCCATCATTAGTCATCTGCACGTGTCATACAATCTGTTCTAATCACGCAGTGGGTAAGTAGGACAGCGGGAAAGGTAACGTAGAAGGGCTGTGTCTGGCTCTGCGTTTTGATCAGCAGACAGCTCTGCTGGTCGGAATTGCAGACGTAACCTCCTGCTACCTCTGCAACCTTTAGGCTGCAGCAAAGGGAAGATGAGTTTCCACTTTATGTCCCATCTCTGGCTTCCCTGGTACTCACAGCTGCTGGGACACCCCGTGTCTGCTCTGAATCTCCTCCAGGCGAGAGGGTACGAAATCCCCGCATCTCAGAAAGCAGCGTGAGGTGGTGATGGGGGGGCTCTCCTCTAAGCGCTCCGGTGTGCTGCAGCTGCTCCTTGTGCTGCTCATCGCTCTTCTACAGGCAGGGTATGCGGATCCAGCACACCAGTGGCACCAGTAGTGTAAGGGTTTTGCTGGGGGGTGTTGGGAGGAAGGCACCTCTTTTCCCACCTGCCTTAAACAAGAGAGGGGAGATGTCTTCTCTCCAATTCCCACGTCCTCTTGTTATTATGGTATCAGACAGTGTATCTTCCACCGTCCAACTCCCAAGAGCAACTTGATGGGCTTTAAAACGAGCATATGCTTGTGTGAAGCCTAAGTAATGGATGAGAACTGTGCTGAGCTGGGCAGTGCTGGGCACTGTTTTGCTGACACGATCATTTCCAGTAAGGCACAGGGGACTCTGGGTAAGACAAATCCCTCCTTAGGCGACGACTCTTCTGCAGAGATTCTCGGTGCTAATCCCTCAGCCACAGAAGTCTGATTTGGTTTTCTTTGCTTTTTGTTTTGACAGACTTACTGCTTAAATAGTGGCCTTTCTGCTCTCTCTGGTGGTCTTAAGGTTTGAGCTGGGCTGTCTAGCTGGGAACAGAAGCATCTCTGGGCAGTGCCTGGCCAGCACCCTCTCTTTGTAATGGAACAGATGCAACACAAACAACAAAAAACAAAATTACCTTCCCCTATACTTTGTGGCTAGAGCAGACCTGGCTGTATTTGGGCTGAGGACCTGGAGATACAGCTTTTTGTGTCGTTGGAGCTCCAGCTCCAGCTGTAACACTATGAGACGTGTTTAAGTTAGAGGGACGTGGGCTTTGATCTCTGAAGCTGGATGCCCGTTGTATGGCCTTCTGTGCCTTTATCACGGAATCACGGAACTTTCAGAGTTGGAAGGGACCTCTAGAGATCATCTAGCCCAACTCCCCTGCTAAAGCAGGATTGCCCAGAGCACATTACTCAGGACTGCATCCAGGCGGGTCTTGAAAATCTCCAGAGAAGGGGACTCCACAACCTCCCTGGGCAGCCTGTGCCAGTGCTCTGTCACCCTCACTGTAAAGAGGTGGTTTTTTTTTTTGTTGTATTTGAATGGAACTTCCTATTTTCCAACTTGTGCCTGTTGCCCCTCGTCCTGTCACTGGGAACCACTGAAAAGAGCCTGGCTCCATCCTCCTTCAACCCACTCTTTAGATACTTGTATGTAAAAATAAGGTCTCCTCTCAGCCTTCTCTTTTATGACCTGATTCTTGCTTTTTGGCCTCACCATGACACAGTGGTTGCATTTGCAGCCCCCACAGGCCTCTTTAAGAGATTGCATGGCCTGCCTTCCCCAGAGTCACCAGTCTTTGTTTTGGAAGATATTAGAAAGAATTTTCTTATGCCCAATACAGGCTGGTTGGAGCACAGTTTTTAATTTAACTTCCAAAATGAGCAAACAGCAGCGGATATTTCTGTATTTCTAGACACTCTTGAAAACTGGGGTGGAATGGAGAACTTCGGCTTTTGGCATATTGGGTATTGCAGTTGCAAAGCAGATGTCTTGAAGCGTGAGAAGTTTAGGATGTATGTAAGCTCTGCTATGGGTCTTCGCTGTTGTCGATCTAATTAATGGGGGAGACGGTCTGATACTCTCTGGGGGCAGTCTGTGGCTAAGATGTGTAAAAAGGCACTGAAGCAATAGGAAAGTAGCATCTTGGCTTTTCTAGTAAAAGTCATAGGTGAGTATTGGGTAATGAAGCCTGTGCTGCTGTTTGATGGAAAACTCAGGTCTTGAAGTCTTTCATGAATAAATTCATTAGCAAACCCTTTAAAAAAGGTCTAACTCAATTTTCCTTCCCATTACCCCCACAATGGATTCTAGCACAAAGCCAGTTAAGAGCAATAAGGAGGGCAAAACCTGACCAGAACCTGCCAGTATCTTTTCTCTTGGTCGGATGGGAGGTGAGGCTGTGCATGTGATGGGAGGTGATTGCATCCCGCTGCATCTGCGCTTGTGGATTCAGAGCACGGGGAAGGGCTGCTCGGGGAACAGCTTCTGCCCTGGTGATGTCATGTGATGACTTGAAGTAGGACCAGGATTGAAAGTGTGAGCTGATACTGTTGCTTCTGCTCTCTCCTTGTTAGGATCGAGTGTTTTACCAGCAACAATGCGTTTGTGGGAAAAGAAATCGTATGGTCTAGTGTTTTCCATCGTCACAGAGCAAAGACTTTCAAGCAGAGTAGGAGGCCAACTTAGTTTGTTTCAGGGCCTGGAGACAGGCCTACCTTGCCTATATAGTCAGGGCGCTATGCAGAATCCTCCACAAAGCAAAAAGTAGACGTGTTAGTTGTAATATAACGCATTTCCATGGGCTGTGTGGTCATGCAAGGGTACGTATTCCTCTCTCCCACCCCAGGGTTGCGGCAGTAAGTCTCTCCACCTGCTGTGGGAAAGCCGCGGATGGCTGATCTTTTGAGGAGAGTTCAGCCCAGGGTTATATCAGTAGGTCTGTTAGATACTGAATAATGTATCCTGGCGGCAGCGTTTCAGTCGGTGACACAAATGTGACATTTGCCTGCATCATGTCTTTTTTCATCCGCCTCCCTTAGATCAGGGAGCCTTAAAATCTCTCCGGTGTTTTGGATGACTGGTCATCTGTGGAAAGGGGGCCAGCTGAAGGTGAAACGGCTGAGACAGTTGCATCAAAACATCCTCGGAGAAACAAACAGATCCCGAATGTGAACACGGCCCTTTCCCCGGCAACTTGTATGCGACATGCAGCCATGAAATGAAGCGTACCAGGAAATAAAAGCAATGTGGCGTGATGCACACTGATGCTTGTTTGAGGGCTTTGAGGATCGCCTGCCTGTCGGGGCCGTGCGGTTCTCTGTGAAACTGCTTAGGGTAACTACAGACTTAATAGAGTTAGATCTGCAACTCCAAGTGCCACAGAGGAAATAATTCTTCTGATCGATGAACTTGCAGCGTAACTTCTTGGGGTGACTGGTAACTAAGAGGTTTGCTCTGAGGTTGAGAAAAGAATCAAGACGAGGAATAGGTAGAGCCAAAATACCCTGCACATCTCTAATTTATGCTTAATTAAATGTAATGCTCGGTAGTCCCTCAGAGCATTATTTTGGTACTCTATATATCTTGACTTAAATAATGTAGGCAATAATATTTCTGTACCTGAGGCAATGAAATCTGTTCTTGGTAAAACTGGGTCAGCATCAGGGTTTTGCGTGGTTCAGCCCATCATCTTTTGGTGAAACTTCAGGGAAACTCGTTTTCACAAACTTGTCTTCAGGGCAGTTGGACCGTGCTGACCGTGCTGTCTAACAGGGAGGTCCTGCTGAGGTTCACCTTGGAAGTCATCCAGATTTTTGCCTTCTACAGAGAAAGAAAAAGGGATTGCTAACCTGTGAACTAGTAGGAACTTGGTCCTCCCAAATCCTTAGCTCACAGCCCTGAGGCAGCCTACCCCAACAGTCAGCCTCAAGTCAGCCTCAAGAGGAGCCTCCTGAAATCTTTTTCTCTTCCTTCTTTAAACACTATAAGTTCATCCTTTCTATGTGTCTTCCAGCGGGACTGATGCCCGAACACTGTTCCCACCACTTTTCATAGAAAGTAGGTCTAGATGCTAATAGATCCAAATGGAAGAGTTCAGTGAATTGCTTCCTCTGATGGTGACTTCTGGCCATCCTCCAGATGGGTCCCACGTCTCAGAGGGGATTACCCATGCGGGGGCACTTGGGCAGCAACCTGAGAAGCTCTGTGGGAAAATACTTTGTATGGTTGTTTTCCTAATGCTCTGCAGAACAGAATAGCGCTTGGCTCCTCAGTTACTTGAGATGACAAGCAGAGAACGGACAGACAAACCAAGTAAAGGTGACTCGATCAGATGAAAGCTGTTGCAGATAAACTTCCTCAAGTGAAGAAACTAACTTAGCTGCACGTTTGCCAGCCTGTCAGTTTATCTCCCACCCTCCGTGCCACGCTACCCAAGCACTGAGCACTGCGGTGATTGCTTCAATTTACGTGTACAGGAGGGGATGGGGGTGGAAAAGTTGGTATTCGCCTCTGCATCAAAGTGAGAGAACTGGAGAAGCAGAGTGTGCCGAGCAGCTCCCAGAACCACAGACTCTGAGCGATAATTATAAAGAAGACCAAACGCATCGCAGAAAGACTAATTGTAATAAATTGGCCGAGAAACTGAAAACTTTGGTTGTGCATTGCAGCAAAACAAGAATTAATTCCTGGGAGCAGACTAGGCCCCAGGTTGGCAGAAGGCTAATGTAATTGGCTCTGGGTGCGTTCAGACGGCACTGGCATCTCAGAGCCTTGGCATTTGAGAGGGTAAGAGAGAAATGAGAGCCTGCCCTGCCAGCTACAGCACTAGAACTGATTGGATTTGGTGCATGTTAGAGCAACAACAATCCTACTGTGTGGCCTCCGGATGATCACAGAACAAGAGAGCAAATGTAGATAATCGCACAGCAAGAGCCCGTGGCAAAGGGAAGGCCAACGAGGCCTCAAGCTGGGAGAATCGGAATAGGCTCTAGATCCAGGAAATATGGGACTGCTGGCTGAGAAGTGGGACCCCACCTGGGCTGGGAGGGTTGCAGGCATCAGGCTTTGTCTTGTCCAGCTCTTACTAAAATAGATTAGTAAGGAGAAGCTAGAGCATGTGCTGGAGATGCTTTTATAGTATGTTGCTTTGGCTTTATTTTTGTTTGGTTGGGGTTTGTTTCTTTTTTTTTAAACTAGCTGCTCCATCCTTCCCTGACAAGAAGGGGACTAACTGCTGGAGTAAGAAAGGTGGGGGTATCGGTCACAGTTTGCTGAAGGGGCTGTACTTAAGGAAGTCTGAATTAGTTTACTGCTGGGGAAGGTGATCTGGGGTACTCCACATCAATTAATTTAAAACGTTTTCCTCCTTTGTCTCAGCCTGGCTTGTAGTGAAGACGTGATACAACGTAGGGTTTCCCATGCTTTACAAGCCCCGAAAGAATTTGATGTCACAACCATCTACGAGGAAATAATAATGGGTGGACTGAATATGACACTTGAAATTTGCCAACGGAGTAAAAGTATCTCCTGTACTAGTGCCGTCCTGCCCTGGGGGCTGCGGTGTCCTACACCACTCTCGCCTCTTCCGAACCCCTCACGTTGGGGTAGACCCCTAACAGTAAATGGAGGCTTTGGAATCCCCCTTTTTTGTCTTTGTTGATACATGGAAGAGCTGATGTGCTTACCAGCAATGGGATATACCTGTTTTCACAGCCTTTCATATCTAGTTAGCTAAAAAAAAATGGAATGCACGTTTCCTCCATTCTTTCTCTTCTTCTACCTTCAGTAGTCTCCTTAGGGCTATCTGAAGCCTGCTTTGTTTCTTCGTGAATCATTTGTTGCCCAGGGTCTGGAATAACAGATCTGTAGTTCTGCCGTAACCGTGTTTGCTGTCTGTGAAACGCGAAGCACTTTGTTCCTGGGGTAGTGGGTGCACCCAAAGTAACGCAACGCTCGAAGCAAGAGCTGCATGGGGAGGAGATGCGGAGCTCCGGCCGCACGCACAGTCACGCAGAAGCCAAGTGCTGCAGGAAGAGAAAGTCAGCACGTTCTGTTACACCCTGCGTAGGTAAAGGGCAGGCTGTCTGAGGATTAGAGGGGTTGTCTTGTTACTACATGCAGCAGTGTCAAAATTTTCTAAAAATCCCATGTTGCATTATGCACAGTTAATAGGCTATGCTGACAAAAGCTCCTGTCCCCCCAGGCCCCCATAGATGTTCTTTTGCACGGACTGGGTTCTTCTCTACTGGATAGCATCTGCAAATGGGATTTTGAACCTTTGTAGCTGGAGTTGATTGGTCTCTTTATGTATAACTGATTTGTTTATCACCAATCATCGTGAATGATTGGCCTCTGGATAACTGCTGATAATTGTGCCTGGGACCTAACGGTGGGGATGCTTGTTTGTGTATTATCTGTGTTGTAGCTGCTGTCTTCTTAGTCTTCATATATATGCATTCTATGCATGCACACATTTACTTCAGAAGGGGCCTCAGGAAAATGTATTTGAAGTACACGTATTATTTCTAAGCTTGTCCTGATTAACTTTGGGGAGAACGTGGTCCAGGGCCAGGAGCAATAGAGGCAATTGCATTAACTGCATTGGCTTCACAAGAGCCACGGTGGACCTCTGAGTCTGTGTTTCCAAGGGGTCGTGCGGATTCTTATTTCATTTTTATCTGCAAAGCAAAGGCTAGTTATTCCACCTGAACTATTGCGTCAGGATCACAGCTTAGGGACATCCCTCAGGATTGCTGCACGCTACACAAGACCCAGCAGTTCCCCAGAACGACTGCTTTCTGTCTCAGTTTCCCTGTCTGGATGGTCTCTGTGCAGAATGGGACCCTGCCATTTTCTCAGACGGTATTATATTTGAGAGCGGTTCTGTGCTGGAAGCGCTGTCACTGCTCTCCTGGCTCCTGTGGTGCTGGATGCTGCTCTTGGAGACCTGAACTCGTGCAGCTAATGCAGAGGGTCCACAGACTCCAAACATTGCTTTTTCTTTTCATCCTGCTACTGCAGAGCTAACAGACTGGTGCGCTAATCTGGTGTGCAGATGTCTCTGTTGCCTGAGAAGAGCTTTTCACCCTCAGTAATTCAGAGATGCATTTGTAATAAGATATGTGACAAACAGTTATATCCTGACAGTTCTTCACAATCATAGGAAAATACCTATACCAGGTGTTTTTGAAAAAAAGTAAGTCTTCTGTGGTCCAGTAACTTTCCAGACTACTTCAGTGGTATGAAATTACCACCACAAAATGCTTCCGTACATAAAACAGTAGGAACTTCTCTGTTATAAGTATATTTACAATGCATATCTCCTGGGTAGTTGTTAAATGCATGAACATTACACTGGCATTTCCTCTTTAAACATTGTCATTTTATTGCTTTATCTATCTAAGGGAGAGCAGAAATTATCCTTTAATTACAATGAATTTAATGGTATTGGTTATGCAGCGTTTTAGTTCACACACAGCATGACAAAAGCTTGGAGTTTAGCATATTCCTATCATGCATCACTGATTCATCTTTTCATCCCGGAGTGCTGAGTCTTTCCTAAGTCTCTGCTAAAAGCAGGTAAAAGATTGTAAGCTGGAGGTGTTTAGAATGCCTTAGTCAAAAAGAATCAAAATGGGACTACGGGGTGGCACGGGCAAGGTAGGTCGTGCTAACACTTTGCTATGCTGCTCCTTAGAAGGGAGAGGAAAGCATGGGAATAAAATGCCTGTCATTATCGAAACACAACACTGTAACGTGAAGAGGTGGAGTAATTTATCTTTAAGTAACAGGCTGACCTATTCAGAACTGTAATTTTAATGTAAGGCTAACCTTTGAAAATAGATCAAGTGATATAAATTATTAAGGAACAGGCATTCGTCAGATAGATGGTCTCTATTAGTAATTTTATGCATGAATGGTTATCTTCAAAGGTAGAGTTGCTGTCTGCTGAGAAAGAAAGTGCAAAAGCAGGTTACCTTAAGCTGATGTGTCAGGCTGACTTTTAATCAGTGTTTTTCTAATCCAGTCGAAAAAAAGGCTGAAGTGGGGTCATCTCTCTTGCTACCCAGCCCGTGTAGCTCTTGAATTTTTTTGCTTGCAGAGTAAACTCCTGGTAATGTTGCTGATGTTCCTAAAATATCTTCCAGTAGTTTTAGAGCTCAAACAAATGGGCATGTGTCCCTATTTGAGAATGGCAGCACCAATGCTGGATGCCGCTGGGATGTCCCAGCCCCGGGTGAAGGAGAGTTGGTACCCAGAGACCCCGACGGGGGGGGGGATGCCTGCCCCAGGTGACCGGCTCCTTTGGAGTGCTGCCTTTGAATCCTTTTTGGAGATGAAAGGTGCAGGTCCTTTTTTTTTTTTTTCTTTTTCCCCTGCAAGTATTCAAGAGGAATGTCTTATAAAGTATTAGCGTCTGTGACTCTGATGGTGTTTTGCACCCATTTTGAACTTGGAATGGGAGAAGAAAAAGGGAGAGGTCAAGCTATTTGTGAAAGATACTTTTCCATCATCTGATCATTCTGCCTTTTTTTTTTCCCCAACAAATTCCTCTTTTCATGAGTTTCCTTCTGCTTTGTTTCTTTGTTTACTTTATATGCAAACTACCTCCATGCCCTTGTGAACTTGTGATCAAAGGTACTGCAGTGCACTTAAAGCTAAATTTGAATGCTTTTGAGAAGCTGTTGGTAGGAGACTGTGGTCATAAACTTGATTTTCCCAATAGTAGATTCTTTGCATATGCTTGACATGGAAAAGTAGGAAAACAAAGGTTACCTGAAGCTATATACTCCTTGCCTGCTCATCCTGTAAAGAGAAGCAGCTTCAGTTTTTTCTTAAATTTTTCAGTCTGCAGCTTTTGGTATGTCTTGTCTTCCAGCCACAGATACTGCTTTTGCTGTTTTAGAATGGGATGTGCATAGAGGGTCTTATAGCCCTTCCTCCATCCTTTAGCCACACCAAAGCCTATAATACTTCTGGAGAATTTGTGCGTACGCTGAGGCACGTCCCTGTTGAATGGCAGCTCTACCCGGCACGTGAGGCTTCACGCAGTCCCTGCACCGCTTGTTTTGCACAGCGACTCTCAGCCATTGCATTACCTCTAGAGCACAATATAATGTATTTGATCTCTTCTGACATCTTTATTCACTCAAAGGGTGAAAGGGGAATAATCTACAATGTTTGGTGTCTGCAAATTCTCCTACACTGACAGACAACATAAGCAATCATATCGGGCAGGGAAAGACTTTTTATCTGGCCAACTTTAACTTCCAAAAGAATCTGGAAGCTGTCCGCATGTAAGTGAGCATCTCTTCTCGGCAGGAATCCTCCTTTTCTTTTCTCCCAAGCATCAATCTCATCTATATTTCCATCTGAATTAAGGCCCCAAGACTAAGGTTTCTAAGGGAATTGGAATTTATGACCCTTTTGACAATATCTACAAAGAGATTTATTTTCTGAACCCTATTTTCTTCAACTCCAATTGAGCAATTGGCAGGGAAAAAATGGAAATATAAACAATTACTCCAGTGTGTGGAGTCCTACTGACTTCTCTCTTTTTCACTTTTTCCTTCATATAGTTCATTGCTGTGCTGGGATGAATGCTTTGTGGTTAAAGCACTGGAGTGGGATGCAAATGTTGGGAGCTTAAATTTCCAGATATGTCAAAGACTTCCTCTATGACAACATGTAATAGTTCTCTGATCTCTGCATGTACTTTTAGATAGAAAAGGTATCTAAAAACATGACCTTCTCTCACATTCTTTTTTGTCTGTTTAGACAATCATAAAACAGACTCGGGATGTTTGAAACCCCTTGACTTTGTTTCTTCTAACAAAATGTCTCCTGTTGGTGTTGAAGTGATACAGGTTAACGCTTTGAACAAGGAAAAAAGATAAGCATTTGGTGTACTAATTTCAGGAGCAACTGTTTTCAGTAGCCTGGAACCCTTCTGCAGTATATTGATGTTTCAATTTGAACAGAGTAGCAGCTGCCCTTAATGATAAAGGAAAGCGACTGCTCTGCTCCGCTCCGTGATGATTTGACATGGCAGCAGTAGTCTTGTGGAATGTGACATGACAACTTGAAATAATGATATGTAGATACGATGCCACAGACGTGTCACGAAATAACATAAATTACTAAAAATGATAGGAAGAGAAAACACCTTCAGAGCAAAAATATTGAGACAAAAAGTTGTCACTTATCACGTCTGAGGTTGAGATGAATATGCCAGTTTGCGTGATTCCTACTAGAAACAGTTTAGTTGAAATGGTCTTTTATAATTGGGCTTTATAAAATCAACACAATCATCAGCAGACTCTAACTTGTCTCATACAAAAGTAAGATGATTTTCTAGCATAGAGTCATAGAATGGTTCGAGTTGGAAGGGACCTTAAAGATCATAGCGTTCCAACCCCCCTGCCCTGGGCAGGGATACCTCCCACCAGCCCAGGTTGCTCCAAGCCCCGTCCAGCCTGGCCTTGAACACCTCCAGGGAGGGGGCAGCCACAGCTTCTCTGGGCAACTTGGGACAGGGGATCACCACCCTCAGAGTAAAGAATTTTTTCCTAATATCTAATCTAAATCTGCCCTCTTTCAGTTTAAACCGGCTTCCCCTCGTCCTATCACTCCACTCCCTGATAAAAAGTCCCTCCCCATCTTTCCTGTAGGCCCCCTGTAGGTCTGTAGGCTATAAGGTGTCCCCAGAGCCTTCTCTTCTCTAGGTTGAAGAACCCCGACTCTCTCAGCCTGTCTTCACAGCATCAGCAATGCTTTTTAGTGTAAACTCTTTCTGACTTTGGGCATGTGTGACCACACTCAAGAGGCCGTGAAGGCTGTGCCCACAGTAACAAGTAATACATCTCAACAAGAACACATCTGTAGACCAAAGTGGTGCTGAAGGTCCAGCCCCTACACTACATGCGTTTCGGAGGTTTTTACTTCAGGTAGCTGTAGTCTGACTGGTCTGCTGTCCACCAGCTGCTGAAGGGCAGTAGCTGAGCTCCTGGAGTGCATCTTCCAGTCTAATTTTATCCTGAATTAAAATTGGGTGTTCCAAGAACAGGCTGTGATGGGAACCAAAGCCCAGTAAGTGGAGACAACCAGGAGAGCATCTTCGAAAGCACATCCTCAATCCACAGTGAAGCACTAATACATGCATGTCCAAAGACATCTGGGCTCTCTGAATGCTTCCAAAAGATGAACAAAATTGTTTATTCAAACAATCAGATTAATCCTCCTGGAAGTGAGAGAATTATCGTTGTGCTGATTAGAATTGGATCCGTGGATGATCCGTTTATCCAGGAGCTTCCTTCATCCGATTGGGCTTTGCTGGTTCAAAGAAAATGGAAATTGTTTCTGAACCATCTCTGATGTTGGGTAATGGAAAAGCCAAAGCCTGGGCTCTGAATCATTTCCATTACAAATAATGTCAATGTGGTCCCTTAGACACCGTTTCGGACAAATCTTTATGCCAATATCTACTCTGAACTTCCTTCCTCCCTTCCTGCTCTCTTCAGCCTTCTCTTTCTGTAAGAGAAGAGACTGTGCTTCATTCTTCTATGAAGGCTTCTGCTGAACAAAAGCAATTGACTCTGAAAGTCATACTCTGACATCAAACCCTTGGACTTTTCAAAGCATTGCTCAGGGTTTTAGATGTGAGGCTCCTATTGAATTTAATTGGAGCCGTGCAGCTGCACCAAAGCTTTCAAGATGCACACCCTGAAATACTCATGTCGCCTTCCTCTCTTCCCTTTCTCTCAGCCACATTTGTTAAAGTTTAAAGGAAGTGGCTTCCAGTTCTTGTAGGTGCAAATTTGTGCTTGCATAGTCTATGAAGACATTAGCATTTAGACATTGAACACCCTTGATTTGTATGCGCCAGTCACTTGGTAAACAGCTGAAGTGGTTGCATGTATGCTGTCAGTAAAGCCTGGCTACAAAAATGGATTCTACTTTTTAAAAGTCAAGCCCTATCAGATATCTGCTCTTCTGTTACTTGCACATAAAATGATTTTGATCCTAGTGTTTTAAAATCCCCCCTTGTCCAGGCAGAGGTTTTCCATTGCTGGTTGGTTTGCTCTCAGTTTGCAGGATGCCAAGGTTGTCCAAGGTTGCTTTCCTTTCAGTAGGAGAGCATGACACAAGAGAGAGGTGAGGTATTAAAATATTGGACGTATTCCCTCAGTTTGTGTAGCACCCTTGAACACAAGGTCTGGGGGCAGAGCTTGGCTTTCTGAGATGGGTTTGCTCGGTGGCTGAGAGAAAGGGTACGTGAGCGCTAGGCACAAGAGTACTACAACGGAATAAGGATGATATATTATAATAAGGATGATATCACTCATTTTAGAGCCACACATGTAGCGGGTATCTATCCCAGAGGAATATCATCTGCAGAAATTATTTCAGAAATAATTATACTCTGTTCTCCTCGCTTAAATATAGACCCTTCAGAATTAGCTCTCATCTTATTTTCAAGCATATCCATCTCCGAAGGCTGCTTAACATGGAAGAGTTCCTAATTGCTTGACTGCAAAGCGAGTCTGCTAAAAGTGTAGTCTGCTAGAAGAAGCAGGAGTGCTTCTGTTTATAGGGAACAGCTCAGGACAAAATAGCAGGAACGCAGCTTTCTCTTTTCTTCGTCTCTGCTGATGTGCTGCATAGCCTTGATCAGTAACCTGTTGGCACCTCAGTCTGCCCATCAGTAAAATGGGTATAAGGGTATAAGTAAGAACAACGATGGGCAACCTGTGGCAAAAGCTAACGTTGTCATGGCACTCACCATTTTACACAGTTGCTGATACTGCAAGCACCTGAGTTCCTGTGCTTCATAATTTGCTGCTCGTTAGCTTTACTGAATTAACTGACCACATGCACAGCCCTAATCCATTGCAAACACAGGGTAAAACGCGTTATCTTAAAACACCGTGAAGGCAAGCTGGGCTGATAAGCAGAAAATTGGGAAGATCTGGTTACTCATTTGTTTGTAATTGCGGGTCCACACCCATAATTAATGTTTCTGGGCTGATCAGAGGCCTTCAGAAGCAAAGGATATTAGGAGAACTTGTACTTTTGTTTGTTGTTGTCAGGCTTTGTAAAACCTCTTGCACGAACAGCCTTCAGAAATACTGGTTTCTCCTTCAGCCTGGGAAAGACTTGCCTCATCAGCAAGGTGCTGCTATTTTAGCTGCCCACCTTTCTAATTGAATTTAGAATATAACAGAATCATCACTAGCAGCACTGCAAACCTTCCCAGTTTGCTTTGGATAATTTTGCCTCGCTGCTGCAGGGTTTTCTGCATACTGTTGGGAATACCCAGGGAAAAATGCAAATTGTGACACAGAATTACTTAGCTCTCCGCAACAGCCGACAAGATCTAAGTACATTCTCTGTGTCTATCTCTGACTGCTTCTGATTTCACTTGTTGTCATGTGTTTAGATTGGCAATTGTTTTGTATAGATAGACCTGTAGTGTTAATATCCTGCTTTGATGATATTACTCTTCAGGAATATTAATGAGTGGCTTCTGTATGTAGCATCTTTAAAACCTTCCACTGCTGGTATTTTTTTTTTTTAATTTTTTTTTTTTTTTAATGGTGAAAGCGCACTGCTGAAGGCCCCTTGGGTAAATAGTGTTTAAAGTAGTCCACGCATTTTAATTAGCAAAGAAATACATAGATAAGGATGAAAGATTTGTTTTCCTCAGGCAAACCATGAGAACATCAGGCCCACAGGTAGCTTAGTTTAACTCCAGAGAGATTACATTTATATCTCCTCGTCTAAATCGTAGAAATGCCGTCCTGTTACAAGCAGTACAAATTAAGGCAAGATAAAGGTGTCTTCTCTGCTGGAGGTTTAAGGTCCTTTTTGCTGCACATTATTAAGGTGTCCTATATAGGAGGGGGAAAAAAAGGCAAAACTTGAAGAAGAAAACTGCAGCGTAATCTGTGTATGAGACTCTGTTTTTGCGTGCACAGGAAAAACATGGGTTATTTTAACTAATGATTGGGCGTAGAAGTGGGTTGATTGTGTTTACTGGTCATGAAGCAGTGGATTCATGAAACGCATTTATATGTTTTAATTATTAAAAATCAGTTTTCTGTATTATCTAGCTTCTGGTAGAAGATGCACCTCTGGTACTCACCTTTGCCATGTAGCTGCAGGCTAGGCTTTTAACTGCTTGAGGGTTTTTTTTTTTTTAAACTTCAGGTTTTTAACCTCTTTTGAGGTTAAATGACTAGCCTGTGCCTACGCAGCATATATATGAGCGCTCCTGTGGTATACAAGGGGTATGTTTTGAGGCATGAGGTTAGCAATGACTCGTAGAGGCAGGAATTTTGTTGGCACCTCCATGAGTCCGGTCGCTTGAGCTCTAGGAAAGGGTTACTGTTTGCTTCTCGGCAGGAGTATAGTCCATGCACAGAAAAGTCTGAGGAAAGATGTTTTGTGAATTACCTTCCAAGCGGCCGTAGTATTCTCTCTCTGAAAGGGTATGGAGATCACTGCATTTAGAGATCAACAAGGTTTGCTGTTGCTGGAGAACAGCAGGAGGACAAGGAAGGTGCTGCACGTGCAGAGCTCCTCGTAGGGCTACAGCTCATTTCTACACCATTTTCTAGTTTTCCAATGAGGTCATCAGCTCAGGAACAAGGAAATGTGTATGACTAGGCTGAGATCACAGGGAAGGGACGCAAATTAATCGGAGGCACTAGAGGGCTTCTGCTTCCCAGCCAGAAGGCTGAGGCACGGGTGCTGCTGCTTCTTCCTTCTGTCTTCCAGAAGCAGCTGGACTTGCTCGTGCCAAAACAGAGCGAATGACTGAAAGATAACGCTGAGACTTTTCTCAGTGCCTGCCTTGAGAGCATTGTCAGCACGGCTCAGATAAAGATGCCTGTTAGTTTGGAGATAAAGGAACCCATCGTACCTTGCAGTGTTCATTGTGTGGGAGCTGGTCTTAAACGGTGTCTGGTCCTGTGCTGTGACAGACGGCGGCGGATAGACCCAGCACCGCCCATTACGCTTTGCTTTAAGAGGAGGCTGAATATGCCACAGAACTTGATTGAGATCCTGCGATACCAGAATAAACCCGTGCAGAGTTATTGTGCGTTATTCAACGAAGCAAAACGTTTCTGAAAGACGTCGTCTTCAAGTGCATGCAAGATTGATTTGATTTCCAGACCTGAGACAGATTCTTTAGCGTTAACAAATTCAAGACCCAAACGGGAAGGGGGTGGCGTCTGCTCTCCAGGTTGTGCGCTGGTCTAGGTAGCCTCTGGGCTGCTCTAATTAATCTCTCTCCCGCGCTGGGATATTCAGAGCAAGGAGGGCAGGCTGGCGGCCAAAACCGAGAGGTCTGTGCCAGAGGAGGGTCCCGCAGGCTGGTGGGGTCTGCAGCTCTGCCGCCCAGCCCCCTTGCTGTGCCGATGCCATCCAAACGGGGCAGCCCAGAGCCGAGAAATGGGAGCTTTTACGCGAAAGGCTGTGAAAAAACGCGTGCCAGGGCCGTAACCATCGTCGCGTGCGATTATGGCACACACACGGGCACGTTTGTTAAACAGAGCATGAGGCGGAAGAGCCTTCCACCGCCTAAGCAGAAGCCTTTTTTATAGAAGCCTCTGCCATTTACTGGTCATTTGTTGTGGTCTTTTGAGAAATAAGTCAGTGCTGTCTCCAGCTTAATTACCAGTGTAAAAGACAATTTATCACTTACCAAAGTTTTGATGGCTTTTTCAGCCTTGCACGGCCTCTTGGTTGGTAGGTGGAATTGTGTACAGGATTGGCATTTTTTTTAAAGGGAAATTCTTACCATAAAAAAAAGACAGAAAGAAAGGAGCCAAAAATTCAACTTCCAATTCTGTGCTTTAATGTCTGCCTGATATTTTTAATTGTCTTTGGATGTAAGCTTGTTGTCGTTCTCATTTAGAAATCAGGAAAAATAAAATCTCATTTAAGAAGTCTATCTTTGGGTTCATATTTTTTAAAAATTTTGCCCCTGAGAATGAAGATGCAACTTCCCATAGCCTAAAATGCAAGAGTCAGCAGGAGAAATAGCTCACTTGAAAAAAAATAATCTGAGGCATAATTATTAATTAATGTACAAAAAAAAGATTTGGTGTGCAAAAATCTCTGTCTTTTTCTCATTTTTATCACTGATTTCCTCTTCTGGACTTTAGATGTGGCTCTGAACGAGCCACCTTATGTTATATTTTTGCAGATCAAATAATCGGAAGAAAACAGGTCATATGTTTTGTCAGATACCACATAAAAGGAAATGTTTAGACTGCTATAGCCATACTCAAATTTGATTATAGGGAATTAAGTTTCTTCAAAGCAAATGGCTTGCTTTTTCTTCTCGGTGTTTCTCATGCAATTAGCAAGTTGGTTATATTAACTCAGTTGACAGACGATATTACTGATCTTATCAACTTTCACTTGTGTATACAGGGCTTTATTAATTTCATGTTTGCTTATGAACTTCTTTCTCAACAATAAAATTGGTGGGTAAATGTGGAACATACGTGTCATGGAAATGCGTTGTTTGCTTTGCTTATCAGTAAATAACAAACTTTTGGCAAATAAATAAGAGCAACAAGGGAGCAGGTGGGTCTTAGGGGTTTCTTTTGCCACTGTTGGCACGTCGTCATGTTGCTAAGTTACAGTAGCTTCTGGCTTCTGCCTTAGAGAGTAGAAGTTATTTTTGAATGTATAATGAACACAGTACCAGGGACTCACAAAGCTGTTCTGGAAGTGGCTGTGATTCAGGGGGGACCGTGAACGAGGTCTGGAGGGCGACCCTGCAAAACACCGGTCTGATACAAACACGGTTCCTACCATTGCATTACAATTAAACAGGTGTGCATTTTATTTATTTTTATAAAATGTCTTAAAAGTAGCAAACAGCAATAATTAAGTGCTGGATTGGGTGGTACCTGCCTGTGACTCGTAGAGCATAGGCTGAGCCTGGTTGTTTTTCTGAGAATGTAGGAATGATCATGGCTAGAAGTAAAAAATTCCAAATTAACATCCCTGAAGAGAATATTCTCAGAATAGATTCCTCTTTCCTTACTGAAAACTTAGTTCTTTGTATCACTAGTCAAAAGTTTTTCTTCCTCATATCGCAGCAGCGGTTTCATTATTACCACTACGGAGAGAACGAGCAGTAACACCCACCTCCTCAAGTAGGAATTTTGAACTTGCTGCAAAATCACCCAGCGCAGTCCTCGCTATTCCTTCTTCTGAGGCACCAAAAGGGAAACTGAGTGATACTACTTAGGGTTCACTTGTGCTGGTGGCATTACAAAGGCAGAAGCTCTGGACTGAAAAATGGAGTCAGCTTTCACACTGGAATTGGAAATTATGTACAGATTTTTATTGATATTCCAGTTGGAGAGAGGAAAACATCATTTTCCTGCTGGTTAGAAGTTGCACTCCGCCATCTGTTGCTGGGCAATAAAAGCCCTTTGGAAGGGCTGGAGTTCAACTCCACTTGGCTTCAGGCTTAACCTGCCTCTCTAGTGGAGGAGAGGAGTCCAGGGGGTCAGATGGTGGGAGCATATGACTCAAAGCTGCTGGGAGATATTGGAGGATGGCCTGAGTCCAGGGAGATGAGCACAGCGTAGCTTAATGCAGAAAATTGCTAAGTAATGTGCTTTGGCAGCAAGTTGTCTGTCTGAGTGCCGTGAAATCGTTTGGGGCAGTGAGAGGGGAAAGGATGCCCTGTAGCAGGGCACTGAAACCCAGAGAGAGATGCAGGAAACCATCAAATCTACAAGAAAAAGGTGGGAATTTCTGGCCACCGGCTGAGCTTCTGGTTTATGTTGGTTAATAGTTTCCAGGCATGGTTAACTCAACATACTACTTGCCAGAGTTAGGCAGTGTTGGTAGATCCCAATGCAGCAGGAGGTGACACCTCGATAGTATGTACTGTAGTCTGAGTTCTTCTACCTGAAGTTATTCTTTTGTCCAGTCTTTCCTTTTCCTACTGAAATGGGTCCTGGAGGAAGGATTTGGGTGTTGTTTTTTTTTTTTTTTTTAAGAGTTCACAGAGTTGTCTCAGCTCTGCTTCTGATGAAGTCCGTAGGTGTCCTATTCCTGCTAAAGATATTTCCACGGGGGTGTAGGGAATATTCTTGTCCACGCAAGGGAAACGTTCTTCTCTGCTTGTTGGGAAGCTGTTAAAAGTCTACCAATTTTTTCTTTTTTTTCTGGATACCTCGTTTTTCTCTCAGGATGAATTGTCTAAATGCTATATTCTTATATGTAAGAAAAGAAAGTATGTGAAACCTCAGAGACCCAGCTGGGGAGAAGCAGCAAGCCCCAGGACACCCGTCTAAGGGAAAAATCAGAATAGCTGTAAAGATGACACTAGTACTAAGCATTTCTTTTGCAGATGGTTACAGGTATAGACTGACTCGCGCCAGGACTACCTGAGGCACTTCTCCCTTCGTGCCTCCAGGAGCCCGCTGGGATGTCTGATTCATCCCTGCAGGCTGAGACAGAACCATCAGGCTCTGAAAAATGGATTTCAAGGGGATTTCACTCATTGTCTCAGCATGGCACTCTTCAGGACAGCTCGCCCTCTGCAGAAATCATCATAATTGTGCCTAGGCTTCTCAAAGGAGGCTGTGCTGGGTTTCCAGCCTCCCCTGGGATCTGGGCTCCTTATGCGGTGACATGGCTTCAGAGATGTCCTTTCTTCTTAGAACAGGTGAAGTCAACGGGAGGTCTGCAGCAACAGGCTTTTGAAAGAAAGTTGGTGAATATAATGGGGAGCGGGAATCATCTTAGACTCCAGAGGGGCAGGTTTTAAACCTGCCCCTCTGGAGTCTAAGATGATTACACCTATGCTCAAACTTTATAGGTGAGCCCCTAGAATGCAGGGAGAGGGTCTGATCAAGCCTCTGTTCTTCTCCGCTCAGCGCCATCAGGAGTATTACAACCAAAAATGAAAGCGGCAGATCGCAGCGGAGCTGCCGTGGGTGAACCGCAGGGAGACCCGGTGGCCAGAGCCAGGTCTGGCTTTTATATTTTTTTTCTTCCCATAAAGCAGAGAGAAATTCTTGCACCCCCCGCAAGACTGCAGGCTGGTGGAGGTTTGCTAAATGCGAACCACAGCTCTGCGTTCTCAGAGATTCAAGAGCAGACCCAGCTTAGAGCTCCTACCTCTGTCGCTTGTCACCAGCACTGTCCCTCCAGGCAAAGCTGCGGTGGGGCAGTGCTGCAGCAGCCACCTGTAAAGCCATGCGTGGGGAGGGGGAAGCGATGCAAAAGGATGGTTATTCACTGGTTTTCACAATAAGGGAATTAGGGGGCATCTGAATCTCTCAGCGGCTTAATAACTTAGAAGAGGCATTATTTCCACATAGTGCATAACTGAACTGTGGAGTTTGTTACTATGTGATTTGGTGGGCATAAGAAATTTAGATGACTTCCGAAAGCCATTGGGAAACATTACGGAAGGAAAATGCACTGACTGGTAAGCACAGTGATGGAGAAGTTTCAGACTGGTAACTCTTCCCAGTTCCTCACCATGGAAGGAACACTTTAGATCTTTTCTCTACGGACCTTAAGCTGGTGCCTGACAGGTACTGCATTAGACCTCAAGTGCACAGAAACCAGTATGACAATTCCTATGTTTCTTATGCTGGCTTTACAGAAGAAGCTATGTGGTGGAGATGATTTTGGACTCCTTTTGATATTCAGTCTCAAGTCAGAAAATGGCCAAGAAGGATGAAGAAAGGAGGGATTTGTTACCATCATTTGCTATGGAAAAGCCTGGCAAACCATTTAATTCAGTATTCAGTAACATCTGTATGACCATCCAGTCTCTATATTGAAAGATTCTGCAGCTGAAGTGGTCAGATATGATGGTGAGGACAGCCACAAAGGCATTGCAATAGGGTGGTGACTGCCCACATAAGAAGATGGGTAGCTGGTCCTGCTTATCTTATCAGACCAGGGCCACTGTCAACATGGTTCACAGGCTTCTTCAAGCAGCAGCAGTTCATAGAGATGCTTGGCTTGTCACAGACCCAAAGTAAAACATATTAGCCTCAACATAATGAAAGAGGTTAAGATAAACCCATCCTCTTCATCTTTGTTGTGAGCTAAGAGCATGCATATGAGCAGTTACTGCAGATCAGCCAATGTGTGGTAACTCATTACGCTGCAATAGCTTGATCATACTTCTGAGCCCTTGAGCTTCTCAGTTTACTGCAAGGATCTTCATTTACTGCCAAGCTCGTACCTCCTCTTTGTTTTTCAGCGAACAATTCCACTGGCGTTTTACGCTCTTCTCTCCTTTTACCTGCAATTCCTTTGACATTTGTCTGAAACACACCTCAAATCCCAGTGTCGGGATATAGGAACTAGTAGATCTTGTTGTTCTTGACCTTTTTTGGAACCTCACAAGGAACAGCCCTGGAGCTGTTTCCTCTGAAGTACACTGACCCATTTATATCTGTGACAGATGCCTGGGAGGTGCCAAGACACAGGTTTCCCACCTTGGGAAGGAGCAAAGGTCTGTGCTCATTCAGCCCTACGGAGGGTTAATTATTGTTTTGCTTAAAAAAGCATTCGGCTGCCCTTAGGTATAGGAATTTATTTAAGCCTTATCTGCATAATTATCATGTTTATTGCTCAACACAGCTGGATGGATATGAAGAGTATGCAGTTTTTGATACACACTTTATGTCAGAACCATTATAAGAGAAAACGATCATCTCTTATAGCCCCTGCAAAGAGGCTGGCAGCAATAGCTAGTTTTCTGACTTTAAAAACCAAATCCTAGGACCCGATTTATTGGGCCTATTTACATAGTTTTGATGCTAAAGCTTTTCCTCCCTTTATGGAAATGCATGCTGTGGTGATGAACAGCCCAGGACTGTGAAGGGTGATTGGTGACCCGAGGTGCTTGGCTTAATAGGCTCAAATTGCAGAGAGGCGGGAACTGCATCACATCAAAGTCATTCACCTCTTTCAGGGACTCCTGTCAGGCACCCAAAATCACCATTTGTCTTCAGAAATCTTAGCCCCTTCTAACGTCATCGTCGCTGAGGTATTTAACATAGAAACTCTGGAGTAGCCAGAAAAATATAGAGAGCATTTTAATCTATGGTTTTGAGGTTTCTTTTACATCTTGCAAGACAGCTATTGCTCTTTTTGAAAGCATAGTATGTTGTATCCTTTATAGGTAAACTTCTATGAGGCATTGACGGGTTTTTCTGTATTTGTAATAGGGTGCAAGCGTCTAAATGGCTCAACTTTGACTCATTCATTAGAGAATGCTTACTATTTCAAATTCCCGTTATGGTGTGAGGCAGCGTACTGCAGTCTGAGGGCTCCCTGGTCCAGGCTGCAGTCTGCAGAAGCCTCGCAAATACCTGCATCGCACAACCCTGGGGCAGCAGCTGGCTCGCACGCTGATGTGACTGCCAGTGACCTGGAATAACACTTGAAAATGAATATGAGATACACACAGGCGCAGGCAAGGGCAGGAGAGGGATCTCTTCTCTATGGTCGAGTCACTAACAACCCCTTTCTGTCCAGCGTGGGGGTGGGGGTGCTGTATTGGAAAAACGAACATTTAGCATCATTCTGACAAAGCTGATATTATCACCAGATAACATCTGATCTCAGCAACTGGGTTACGGAACGAACAACACAAAACACCTGAAAAAGTAGCATTTCAGTTATTGTCACCTTCATCAGTGATGTGAGAGCTACTTAATTTAAAACCCTGATTGTGTGTGTGGTAGGAGTCGGTATCAGTCTGTTGTGATTTGTTGGGGTGTTAGAGCTACTTCTATTTCCTCTTTGTTTGTTTGTTATACAAATGAACGTTTTAGTTGTGGTCGGCAAGAAGATGAACATGGTAAAGTGACAAGATGGAAATTTTGCATAAAAGCCAAAATAGTTAGAAGGGAGGGAGGCAAACACCTATCAGTGGCAACTTCTCCTCTCTGCTAATCTCTCCATGTTCCGTAGGTGATAAATTACCTATCACTCCCTTTCTTTGGGAGACATCTCTTCCCCTGCTAACGTCCTGCCCCTACTCCTCAGTTACCCAACTACCTTCTCTCTTCTGGTTTGATCGATATCTCTGGTCAGATAAATTGCTTTTGACCTGCTTGCTCTGAAGAAGTGTGTGTGTAACTTCCAACTGCATGAACTGGTCTTATGAAAGTTATGTTTTCTCCACCCACAAACATGACCTGGCTCTCGGTTACAGCTTTATCCCTGTAAAATAGGTGGTGTCATTATGGCCTGATGACTATGGTACAAAATGCCCATTGCACTAAAGGCAGGAGGTAGCTCCTGAAGCTCTTACATGTATATAAATCTATTTGGCAGTGGAATGACCTCCTGCACCGCAGCAGAGAAACTTATTTGCCCATTGTGCTACAGGTTGTGAAAGTTGGGAGAAGAACATAGAAAGTATCATTATCTCTCCAGAATGCTTTTACCATGTAAAGCCATTTTAGAACTGAGCAGTTGTTTAATCTCCTTTACCGTTTCTGCTTCACAGTTCTGCGGATCAGTATAAAACTTGAAGAAGTTCTCGGATGGGCCAGGGCATCGGTGTCAGAATCAAGAATCTGAGCCTGGGTTGTGAACTCAGGACTGTCTTAAGCTGAAGGATACAGTACTCTCAAGTGAACTTGAAAGGTATGTGTTTTAATTGCTCCTTGCTACTGCCCAGTGACTTCTCTGGGTTTGCACGTTAGACCCTCTTAGGTCCGCTGCATTCTCTGCACAAGCGACAGATGGGAGTTCTCTCTAGCAGCGTATATATTTGGCATCAGATTTCAACAAGGTCTGCAAATACACAACTAAGCCTGTCATTCAAAGATTTTTCTGAATCTTTTTTTAATGAACTTTTTTTCAATCTTTTTTTTTTTTTTTTCAACTTTTACCCCAATGTCACTTGCTGTCATTCTGATTCCATAGTCTTGGCGTGAGAAGTAGGCGAAATGTTTTCATTACTCTTAACAGACTGACCATGGTATGAAGAGTAATGTTACATTCCCTATTAGGAGACTTTATTCAGCATTTAGCAGAACTGTCGTCCCAGCTCCTCTTGTTAGCTTACCATCACAGACTGTGCTTTCGAGGTGTTGATTAGCTTAGAGGGGTCTCCAGTTTATTAAAACATCTTTCCCTCTCTTCTGTCACGTTTCCTCACCACGGGATAACCAAACCTTTCTACAGGTGATCAGCGTGACATAAGACCTCAAATTAGGAAGCAGTAAGACTTGCCCGTTTCCCTTGTTGAGTAGTACCTCGCTCCAAATGAGGTCTTATTGGTGCAAAAGTAACCCTGTGGAGAGGCAGAGGAGCTGCTCCTTAGGTTGCTTTCTTTTCATTTCTTCATATGTAGCTTGCTGCAGGGTGAAATAGGTATAGTTGTGAAGAGCAGCCAAGAGACTCTATCTTAAGAGCATTCTTTGTGAGGGATGGTTGTTGATTTGGGTGCTCTGGGTGGGAGACTTTACGGAATAGCCTTATTCGAACCTCTCATACTGTGGACCTTAGTGCTAGGGAGTGGAATTCCTTGTGAGAAGGTGATGGATCTGGGTGAAAGGAGGAAAAGTATATTTGATTTGGTCAGAGTAAAAGAGAAATATGAAAGATGGGAAAAATGAAGACGATAAAAGTTTCATATAGACTATGATGAGTCTGGTTTCTTGGGGACTATTGAAGGATAAGCTTCTGAGACATTTAAGGCATGCTCCTCACTACTACATTCACAAATAGATCTTCCTTCTTCCCTTTAAAGACTGGCACTACAATCCTCTGACAACTTGCATTACATTCAGCAGGACCATGTAGTATTACATCATGTCATGTTTTTTTTTTTTTTCCCACTGCCTGGTACTAACAGGAGCTGACATTACATGAGTGAGCTAATGTAGCTAAAGTAGCTGTGATGGTGTGGGCTGTCACTTGAACTGAAGTCAAGAGGGTGAAAAAGACTGAAACAAAGAAAAAAGTATCCTGTACTTTGGAAAGTGCACTAATTTTGCAAGCAATAGGATTCAAAGTAGACAGTGCTGAATTATTAGCAGAGATTTCAGCACTTTTTCTTGGTGGGTGTGAGGGTGGGGTTGGAACTTACCAGGATCTGTTTCTGGCTTTTCAGGGTTTATTGTCTTGAAGTACTCGCCGATAGCTTATAGAGTGTTCTTAAATATTCAGTTTACTTGCTATTTTTGGCAGTTAGGCACTGAAAGCACATGTTATAATTTCTGCACCTAAAAATGAACAATAAATAAACATGGGATTTGGGGTTACTTTTGCTAATTGCAGGCTTCCTCTTAAGGAAACACTCACGACGTGTGGTGGTTGAATCTAACAGAAAAAAGCCTTCGGGAAGAATTTGCTGATACAGTTATCAAAAATGTCTGGAAATCTTGTGTTAATTCCAACAGCTTTAGGGGAGACAACAGCACTACGGGCTCTTTAGAGTAGCAATCTATTAAGTTCTGCTTTAGGAGCAATCTCTCCCCGTGCCATTATTCCCCCGACTCCGGGTGCCGCCAGCCCCGAGCAGCGGGGGCTCTCTCTGATGCCAGAGTTTTGTGCTCAGTCTCATTGATGGTAACTCACACCTTTTTGGCGCGTACCAAGCCTCACCCCAGAATAGCCAAGAGTCCGGTTAGTGAAGATGCTCATTTGACATTCGGGTCCAGGCTGCGGGTCTGATTGATTCAGAACAGAGAAATGAATTCAAATATCCCCTTGGCTGGGCAATGTGCTGGGCTGGGTTACGTCCCTCTGCTGGATCAAGGAATATTTATTTATATCAAGTAAATAAAAAATCCCATTAGAAGACAGAGATGTATTTTTTGGTGAGGTGGTGTAAATGTCATATCTCATTTGAGTGGAGTTCTGATCTGAAGCAGGTTTTTAAATGCGGGAAAACAGCTTTTGGCCACTTCGTGGTGGTTAAATCTATCTGATTTGATCACAGACTCTGTACTGGACGTGGGAAATATTTCTTACTTAAGGGGTTGTCTAAACTGATACATCCCCAAGAAATTTTGAGTCAAAGTCTTCTAATATAAAGCCCACTGTCCTTTTATATTAAAAATAAATTCCTTAGAACTCACTTTATTCTGAATTCTTTTTGCTTTTTTGCACTCTACCAATGAGGTGTTGTTATGTGGAGAGCACCTCTAATTTTAGACATCTCTCTCCATGTTTGTCAGCATATTCCTGGTAAAGAGCTCAGAGAAAAGCAACAAGGTAGTTAAGAGTGCAAATAAATGTAATTACACAAAAAAAATTAAGATTGTACAGTGTGGTATCTGAGTAAAGAATGATTAGGTGGTGGGAGACAGTGAAGTTCTTTGGAGTAACTGCAAAATATGAGCTTTGGGGAGGAAAGAATTATTTACAGGTAGAAAGTATAAGGGAGAGAAATGTAATGAAAGGAAAGGAAAACTTGGTTCAAGTATCCGCCAAACTTCTGACAGTGAGATAGAGTGTGTTACGATATGGTCTCCCTGGGCAAGTGGCAGTAGTTCAGCGTCTGGCACGTTTCAAGCTAGACCAGACCAGACACTGAAAAATTAATAATAAGGAGCAATCCCACGGTGACAGGAAGATGAACTGGAAGACCCAAGTGGTTGCTACCAGTCTCAAGATCCCCAGCTATCACTCCACATATGAAGAGCCCAGGGAAAGAGATGTTTTTCTGTATTCATGCAAAGTTAAGGGGTTTGACTACGCCATCTGTAGTAATCCTGTCTTGGCTGAGATGAAAGGAAAGGTGAGGATGCCAGTACGCTTAATTCTGTTATTACAGTATTAAAACCCCAGTTATTTTCCTTGAATATATTTTTAAAATTCTGACTCAAAAAAAGAAAGGTTAAAATAAAGGAGTCCTGCATATCTGCCTGCCACTTAGGACTGAAAAATATGTGTAAACTGTAAGAAAAAAAAAACCAACAAACTGCATTGTGTCTGATGGATAATGCAGCCTGGGGATGTGTCATCCGTCTGAAGCTCAAAAGAATGTACATTTATAAAGTAGCAACAACAACAAAAAATGCTAAACAGTAGTTGGATTCCCCACCAAATATCTGAAACTTTAAAAAAATGTGAAACTTCTTTCAGGAAAGAAATTAGAGCTAAGCTAGAAAACTCCAGAAGTGTATGTTACATTCCTTAAACTTCAGGGTGAACACTCAGGTGTTTTTGTAAAGGAAATGCCTGATTTAGTAGATGAAATAAATATTTGATACTTCCACGGGTTTTTGAGTCTGTTATCTCTGTGGAGATGGTGCTGAGCATCATCTCATCAGAGCAGAAGTCTCCCATCCCAGCTCGGGGCTGGTACCTCACAGCCGGCCTGAGCTCCAGGCTGGGAGCAGCCGTGTGTGTTGGCTGTGGAATCTGAAATACTTCAGTGAAGAAATGGAGAACAATAAAGTGTCGTAGCCTGTCAGTCTGCTGGATGTCTGAATAAGCGATTTCTCAGGAAACTGCCTTTCAGCTTTTGGTTTTTTCCACCACCCCCTGCTGAAATAGGACTTGTGTGGTGGTATGGCTTGTGACATGTGAGAAACTCCAGCGTACCGGGAGCTCTGATCCTTCCCCCGAGGGCTGTTGCAGAGCTGCTGTTCCTGTGGCATCGTCCTGGTGTGGAGAGCTGCAGCATCTGTTGCTCGGTGCCGTGGCCAGGCGCAGGCAGCGGCGGTGGCACTCGGTGGCCGTGGCCTGCTGTGACCTACCTCTGGCCCTGCTCCCTGTGGCTCCTCTCCGCTACCCTGCTCCGAATCCCCTCGTGCCTCCTGCCCCCCTGCCCTGCCCTCTCGAGCCCTGTCACCTAATAAAACCCACAGAAGGCATTAAAGCTCCCACTGAAGAGCTTTGTGCGTCCTCTCCCCGCCGGCCCGCAGCAGGTCGCAGCAGCCGTGCTCCCCCGTGGGTCAGTCCTGCCTTCGGGATTGTTAACATGGACCGGGATGTGCTTTTCCCAACCAGGACAGAGGGGAGTTCGTGTTGTCTCGCTTGAAGGGAGCGTCTCCAACTCCTTTCAAGGTTGGAAGGACTGAGAGGGGTTTGACGGAGCTCGGATTTAAAGTCGGAAGCGAGCTGGGAGCAGCGAGCTCCGATGCCAGTAAAGAAGGCTGCCACGCTCGTGGCCGATGGGTAATTTCAGCCAAGGGCATTTGAATCAGCACAGTATTTCATTGAATGTAAATGCTCTGTCTTAACCTTATTTTAACCTTTGGGTGACTGTAGAAGGCTGTCGGTTTGAAGAGGTCCCGGGGGGCCGTTAAAACCGTCCATGTGGGAGAGTTCAGTTTATAAATATAAACTGTACAGACAGCTTGCTTGGAAACTACGGAAATTATTCGGTAATAAAGGGTACTTGCGATTTCAGGAGAGCGCTGCAGGTTGATAAGCTGACTTTGGAAAGGTCAGCAGCCGTGACTGAATCGCTCCAGGGCCCCCACTAACGATGCCTCGTGCCGCGGTGGGCGCGCTGGCAGGGAGCGGGGCTGGCGAGCAGACGCGCTGAGGCTGTTGGAACAAGCGATGCCAGGTTCAGTTTTCAAACCTGCTCACCCAACAGCCCTTGGGTGCTTTTGTGCAGGTCCTGCGGAGCACAAGTCTGGGCTGTAAAGAAAATCTGTTTGGAAACTCTCTTTGCCTTTTCTTTTTTCCCCTCCTAATTTTACCTTTTCCCCTGGTGCTGCCCGACTTATTCCCAGACTAGTCATTTCTTGTCTCAATGGCCTTTTTGTTATGTTTTGACTAAAAATTTCAATTATGGACACAATTATTTGCATTGCTGAAGAGACTTGCATGGCCCTCTAAATCTCCTGTGTGCACAATTCTTTTAATTAAATTTGCATCTTAGTTTCATGTTTCCCGGGGCTGTGCTCTGGCTGGTGGCACTAGCTTGAGAGTGACAGAGCTCTGTTTTTCCAGAATTTTGAAGCGTTTTCTGCAAACAGGTACGTCTCTCTCCATGTTAAGCTATCAATTTTGTGAGGTGAAGATTAGGAAGCGATAGGCTCTTTTGGAGGCTTGTACGACTCAGGGATTTTGGAAGTCGTGACTTGGCTGTTTCCATATTGCTGACTCGCAAATTTGGGTTCTGCTGCGTGGCGAGTTTTGATTTTGCCAGGTTGTGACGTACGAAATTAGAGTCGCGCAGTCACAACTTGCTGAGAGCTGGAGATACCCGAGGTGCTTGGGTTTCTGAGAGACAGTGACAAAGTTTTTCTGCTGAAGCTCTTAAACTTGCTTCTCAAACAGGCCTCAGCTTAATTGTTAGGTTAACGAAAAATACATGGAACCACATATTCTGTCTTCTAAGTAGGTAACTGTCCTAACCCTTCTAAGGGGAGCAGCTCTCCCTGGAGATCTCGGTCCTCGTCTGCTAATGAGATGGGTTTTTACCTGCATTGATTTCAAGGGATGCTGGATTGGGCTTCATAGGAATATGCTCTATTTGATATACTTTTAGTATGAACTGTTCTTTTGTAGGTAGCAACCTAAATATCAGGCCACTTAACCGTTGGCACGGACTGGTAATGCTCTGGCCTTCTGACAAGCCATAGGGACCGCAAGCAGGTCTGTAACGTTGCTCCAGAATTTCCCTTGAAATGACCCGTTTTAGATGCGCAGGTGAAGGGGGGAGGGGAGCATCCAGGGCTAAAGAGCACTGAAGTGCGCAAATGGTCCTGATGTCAGCCAAATGAACTGGATCATCCAATTATTTCCAATTACAATTCCGATCCTTTCCTTAGTGCTTTGCTATGCTGATATCTGTGTTGGCAATGTAGCCAGCTCTGGCTTTATGATCCCCCTTGTTGCAACGTGCTGTGCTTAATTACTTTGCCTCCATAACAAACAGACATTCTGAACAATTAGACAATAATATGGAAGCAGGAAAGGAAAATAGCTCAAGATACTTTCATTTTAATTATGCTGATAGTGCACCCCATGGTTTTGAGTCAATGCTGGAATAATGTTCTTTTGATAGTCTTCAATAACTTTAAACGAGATCTAATAAATTTGTATGTTTATGTGAAGTTTAGAAGGAAAAATCCCTCGCTGTTGATTTTATTTTCAATTGAAAATCACAACTCCCATGATTTGTACTCTTGTGTTCTAATTGGATGTCCACCCCCATTGAACAAATCACTTAAACACCTTAATTACTATACTGGAAGGGATTACACTTCGAGCACATGTTTAATACTTTCCTGAGTTGCTGCCCTGTTGAAAAAACAAGGCTCTTGCATTTTAGAAACTGGTGAAATAAGAATTATATTTAGGGCTTTGTTTCCTATACACAATCACAAATTTCTATGCATAGTTCTTTTTACAGCTAATAAGCTGACAGTTAGCAGAGTTGACTCTTTGCGAGCAGAAAAGAAGACTGATGTCATAAAATGAATGCCCAGCTGCTTTGTTCTTTAAAGTTAAATGGAGCTAATTTCGGAAGGGCTGCTACTGAGCCAGGCTGACGCTAACACATAACTTTTCTGTACTGTGCTACGCAGCCACAGGTGCATATTTAGCTCCTTAAATCTTCCTCACCAATGTCACAAAAATAAAACAAGCAGCACTAAACCAGCCAGTTTTCTGAGATGATATGGGAAGAAAACAGATTAATTCCTTCATTAATACTATTTACATGGAATTACCATAATTTCTAAACTATGACTTTTGACAGTTCTCCTAATATAAAGAAACATCTGAGGCACATGGAAATCCCCTGTGAGCTGCTCCTGTAGTCTTAAAATAAATAAATGTAAATAGGGCATTTTAAAGCTCAGAGGATGCGATAAGAAATCCGTTTCCATCGTTGCGAAATGTTTTAGGGCGTTTAAGGAGATACCTGATTGTGGCAGGCTTAGTTTCTAACAGACTCAGTAAGGGTCACGCTGGGATACTGCTAACTGAAAGTTCATGTCACTCATCTTAAAGTCAGCGAGATGCCTGGAAGCGTCTGGTGTTTGACCGTCCAAATCCAGTTTCGCGAGATTCATCACCTCTTGTCTTTGTGTATATAACTGAGGGTAGGAACTGTCTTCAAAAGCCTTAGCTTGTGATAAGCGCGCCCAGGAATATGTAGTTTGCTAAGGGTTTTGTACTGGTAACTCTGGTTCTGAAAGCTCCAGGTTGAATTTGCGCAGCAGCCTAGAAAAGAAAGGTCTGAATAGGCTCCCAGCGCCTACGGGATGGCAGTATGGTTGGCCAGGTTTGTGCTCGCGCAGCATGCCCGCCAAGCCCTTTGGGTCTGTCTGCTGCCTGGGCACGCAGGCCTCGTCGTGGACCGTATGAGCAATATATCAGTTGGCCTAAGGAGCCAGAAAAATGACTTTCAGTGGGCTCAAGTTATTGGGTGTGACTAAAAGAAAAGATTCTTTGCTCGTTGGGTGATTAGCAGTTTGAAATTCCTGTCTTTAGCCACGTTTCTTAATAAAGTCTGGCCCGTGATGCCTATTAAAGACAAACAGTACTCTGGTTACTGTTTTAGACGGCACAAGTTTTTTACAATTTATTTGAAAAAAGTTTCGGCAGAGGATTTATAAATGGACAACCAATTTTTGAGTGTGTATGTATAAGCACGCGCAGGATGCGCGCTCAATTTGAGATTTCTAAAAAGCAAGTGAATGATACGTACCAGCCTTTGAAAAGGGATCTCATGCAAGCATGTGCCATTGGCTATCAAAGGCTCCGAAGTTATTACTCACTGCCGAAATCCTTGGCTATGCACACTGAAGCACTCACGGCGCTAGATCAGGCTAAACCAACACGATTATTTTCATTGCTGCTCAACGTTGTGGTTTGACCTGACTTCTCCAAAATTGAGTGTAACAACAGTACCGCTTAGATGGATATAGCTTGTCAAATGGTCTTACAGATATTAATATATTATGCTAACCTTTGTATCACTTGGTATACAGCTGAACATAGATCCCAGCTATTCAGGTGATAGTGTTCCTGCTCTAATCTCTAGACAGACTTCTCAATAATTCACTTTGCCCATAGGGTCCCTTGAGCAAAAGTTTTGGAAGAAAACCCAGAGATCTGCTTGATTTACAGTGTTCAGGTAGACAAGCGCCTCTACTTCCCAGACTGAAAGCTGTTTTCTGCTAAGCAGCAGATGTAGCTGTCAGCGGGGAAAATTATTTCATATCGCCTGAGTTTCTCAACCACAGCACAAGCGAAGTGCTTCCTGTAATATGGAGCATTTATGGATAATATTTGTAGAGTAATTGCTATGCAATCACTGCTCCACTGCCAAAGATTTCAGTCAGTTGTTATGAATCTTGCAGTAAAAATCCTATCGGGGACGGTGTGATGAAAACATCACAAGCATTTGGGAAAATGATGTGAGGTCAGTTGGTTTGATTTGACTTGATGTGGGTATTCAATATGCTGCGCTGCCTGGTGTTGAGAGCGTTTTCATTTCAAATCTGAAAAGTGGGCCGCCTCAGATGAAAAATTAGTGGGAAGCTGGAACGCAATTACCAGTATTCATGGCACCTAGAAAGAAACAGGAACCTGTTGTCCTTTGGGTGACTCCATGTGTTGTGCTCTTTTGGAAAAGGAGCGAGAAATCCAGGTCCAAAATATTGGTCATTTTTTCTTGCTGCATAGCACGTTTTTGACAAGCATTCTTATCCTTTTCTTGAAAAATGCAGCCTTTTCATTTGTGGAAATTGGATTGATGGCGAATAAAACTGAACTTTTCTTTGAATTTTTCATCTGAGAGTAAGAAAATCTTACATCTAATCTAAATTCATCGTCTAATATCTTTGATTTTTCTTATCTAATATTGAACAGTGGCCGATTGTATTTAATTTTAGTTCTGAGAGTTCATTGCTTTCTTCTGCCTAATGATAAATATTTACTCTCTGCTATGGAAGATCAGTGATCCTTCACTGCAGGATACCCCTTCATCATAATTTTTATCATGTGTAATCTTACTTTTTTGACGACTTTCACTTGAAAGCAGTGAGAAATGGGATCTATTGTCAGCTTCTTCTATGACTTTTGGAAAGTTGAGCCGGGGTGTGGTTTCCCTGCTGTTCTGCAAGCTGTGCACTTTCCCAAGTCTCTTGTGCTGAGTCACCAAAAACGGGACCTCATCATGTAGCTTTTGCTGTCTACATTACCGAGCTACGTGATACTCAGTGTTTTACTCCCTAAACTGAGCTGTCAGAGTAGCGAGCTGATTGTTTCTCATTATCGTTCCGCAAAATGCTCAGCTATGTTTGGAAGAATTTGCTGTAAGGTGACTGCAACTTTCCCTGACCTTTAATTTAATTTATTTGGTTTTCTTCCACCGAGGCTCTCCAAGTCAGCAGAAGATATATTCTTACTGGGCTGATTAACCCAAGGAAGTGTCTGACTTAAACAAGAGTGTAAGTTAGGTGAGGGACTTCTTTGGCAGAAGGAATTCAGTGGAGATAAAGCAGCCATGCAGTAAAGGCTGGCTGGTGTGAAATGAATTTTAATGGAAGTGGGAATTTTAGTCCAGCTTCTATGGGAAGATGTCTTCTGTGCCACATTACCACATTCGGTGCCTCCTGCTGAGCACTGCGCAGAGTGGCCAAGGCTGAAGTGGTCAAGGACTGGTCTTCTGTCCAGAGGAGGGGCCCTCCCGGAGGAGGAGGGCTGGGGTTGGCTGCCTTGGCCTACAGGGGCGCTCCTGAATGGTGGTGGGACTTTTAGCTCAGAGAGGAGCAAACCCTAAATGCTATCAATGCTGTCATTTCCATGAAATTTCTTATTGTGGAGCTGAATTTTCTATTTGCTTCTCTTCTTCGGTCTTTCTTCGGTCCCTTTGCAAACGTTTTAGTACATCCAGAGAAGGTGTTGCTTTGGGGACACTGTGGCTCTGTGTCTGACCGTGCGATGTGGAGGTATCCCATTTTGGGCTTACTGCTTTCAGACCTGCCAGTGTCTGCAAATCTTGAGGCTGGAGTTTGAATACTCAGTCATCCAATCTCCTACACTGGCCATGCAAGTGCACAATGTGTTCGCTGAGAGTCGATATTATGTTCTGCTGAGCCTTTTTTCTTTCTTCCCAATTATTCTCTTTTCTTGATGTGCTCGACAAGTTTCCAGGGACTCCCTTCTTGGAGAGAGCCATTGGAGGGTCTTGATCCCCAAGTGACCTGGAAATGTTCTTATTGCTAATATTTTAATTCATAAATTTTGTTTGTTGCATAATCTAGCGTCCAACCTATCCCAAGAATTAGAAAGATCAAATTTTGTATTTGCGGTGATAGCTCTGTTGTAAGCTGGTGTTGTTCCCTTAACTTTGGTAGAATTCCAGTGGGCATTTGTGTATTGTACTTGGGGGCGACTGCTTGATTCTTCCCCTCACTGATCTGGTTTTCTTATCAGTATTTGCCACACTCCAGCAATGTTATATTTGCTCTTTCTGCAGAACACCAACTTCTGTTCTGAGATTTCTGTATTTTATGCTCCACTGAGGTAAGGAATGGATTTCTTCTTGTTGTGTAGCAGGCACCTACACAAATATCCTCTCCCTAGCACTTGGAGGAATCTAATAGCTTAAGCACTTCATTAGCAGAGTACCACAGTTGCTGCTGTTTCTTGTTGGCAGAAGGTGAGCTAGAATAAATATTAAGCATTTGTTTCACCCTTTGCTTTTGGTGCATCCACGGAAACAAGCCCATATTCAGCTTTTTCCCGTGTTGTGCTGGAAAGGTTGGCATTTTCATTTAAAACAGGAAGGTGCTTTCGCATTCGGTGGTTGCAGAATTCAGCGAGATAAAGTGTGTAACATGAACTTGTAGAAATCAATTCTGTGGTTGAAGAAGAATCGATGACCCTAAACAGAACTAAAAATAAGAGTAGCGCTCTTTGAAGTGTTTGCACTGTCACTCTAGAGTAGCTACGAACACAGGGCAAGTTGGATACTGTTTGCTCATACCACCTCACGATCTTGAGAGTAGCTGTCTTTCACATACGTGCACGGATTTTTGTAGCTTTAGGTGAAATGAAAGGTTTTGTAGCTAAGTTGGCAAAAATGATCTGGAAAAAAGTAATATCCCATAGTTGATTAGCTCTGGAGCACATGATACTAGAGTCAAGATGTGAGATCCTTTGGAAACAAATTAGCTTAAATTTTATTGAAAATTATTGATTTTCATGGTCAGAGGTTAACGAAGTTTGTCTTTCATTTAGCTTCCCTGCTCTTGGGAGAATAATGAAATTGCCTGAAGATACAGACCATTCAATTAAAATCAACAGATGAGTCAAACATATATTAGAGTTGATTTTTGGTATTCTGTCATTTTTTTTGATGCATTTTAGCATCTTGGACTTTTGAAGAAGTGTGTGAGGGGATGGTTTGTGAAACATGTGGCATCTATCAGTTTGTTTTCTCTATATTTGAGCCTCTGATGTCTTAGTGATAGGAATGCACCCTGAAGACAAAATTATGTGCGCTAGACTGACAGATCAGGATTGATTAGATAAGTGTGCTGGGGAGAGGGGATGCATGTAGAAGAGAATAGGGCAGAGAGAAAGTATCAGAAGACAGCAGTTGTTTTTGGTTTGTTTTTTTTTTTTTTTTTTTACATAAAAACTTCATTAACAGTTTCTCTAATACATAGATATATCTAAAACATGCCTTTGTGTTTAATTTCTGATATTGGGTGAATGCACACAGAAACCCAGCCTTGAGCAGCACGGTGCCTGAGGGCTGCAGCACTGATGCCTGCCTCTTCTCTCTGCTGAGCCTCTGCACCTCATTCCGGTAGCAAGATGCCTGTTTTCCACAAAATTTGAAGGAACATAATACCTATGAGATTCCTGCACCTCCGCCAAATTTGGGGAAAGCTGGCCAAAAGGCAAAAGGCTCCTTGTGAGAGAAGAGGGTACATTTTGCTGTAGGGAAGGACTGTGAACTCTCCCTGCCCCAAGTTGAACGTAGTGATTTAACTTTTGAAGTGTTCTGTCACTTCGCTATGATCTGTGTTGCTCCAGCAGAAAGAGCTCACGAAAGAGCAGCTCCAGGGGCTGAAGGCCACCAGAGCACCGCGTGCCTGGGCCATGCACTTTCTCAGCGCCGGATAATGTCATTTAAGGATGGTGAGGGAACTGTCTAACCTTTCGGCTGGTACTGCACTCCCCTCAGGCTCCCAAATACTGAGGGAATCCCTGGCTGCCTCTCTGTGGCAGCTGCATTTCACCGCCTGCTCTTTCAGCTATACCAAGTGTCAGAGATGCTGGTGGGACTCCAGGGGAAACCTGAGGGCTCAGCAGGGCGTATCCTGCGTTGGAGCTGCTTTGCACAGACCCAGAAGTAACTTCTATTCAAAAAGCTTCACACGCCGCTCTGTTATCCTGGCATAAATTGGGAGTGAGTGTGCTGTGGAGCTGCTGCCTCCATAAAGGAGAAGTAGCTGAAAATAAACCCTAACTTTCCCATCTCTTTATTTCTCTTCCTGTGTAACCTCCACACCACTTCAGGAAAAAATGAAGAGAAAATAAAGACAAAAGCAAATGCCTTTGGTGTACTTTTGCTCGGTCAGTATGGTTCATTTCTCAAAGAAGGGAAGCATGCAGTTCGGATCTCCTTCTTGCCTATTGTCCCGTTGGGTCAGACAAGGGACTCCAGCCAAACCAAGCAGTTAGCATGTCCTTGTCAAGTATCAAAGCTGCAGGTGTTCCTAGATGTTCTCTTCAGTACCAGAAGAAATGTACTGGGGCTCTGAGTTTGCAGTGGTCTGTGTACAAGGATGTCCTGTCCACATGGAGTTCATAGCCACACCGAGGTTTAAGTTATCACGATGGCTACAGGAAGGCAAATACATTGCTGAACCATCGCAGTGATGTTTTGGAGCTTGTTCTTAGTCAAAGAGAAATCCATCTATGGACCTGATGACAAAGCACATGGGAAAGGCCGAGATTCTCAATGCCATCTTCACCTCAGTCTTTGCTCATAAGTTTTGCCCTCAGGAATCTCGGGCCCCTGAGATCAGTGGGAAATTCTGGAGCAAGGAAGACTTATCCTTGCTGGAAGAAGATGAGGTTTGGGTGCATTTAAGCAAATGGTAATTGGGAGTAGTCAGTATGGATTTACAAAGGGGAAATCACGTCTGGTCAACCTGATAGCCTTCTACGATGAAACGACAAGCTCAGTGGATGTTGTTTATCTAGACACTAACAAGGCTTTCAACACTGTCTCCCTTGACATCCTAATTAACAAACCGATGAAATGTGGACAGTGAGGTGGATGGAAAACTGGCTGAACTGCACAGCTCGAACAGTTGTGATCAGCAGCACAAAGCCCAGCCGGAGGCCGGGCGCTCGCTGTGCACCCCGGGGCAGACGCTGGGGCCAGTGCTGTTTAACATCGCCGTTCCTGACCTGGGCGATGGAATAGAGTGCACCCTTGGCAAGTTTATAGATGATACAAACCGGGAGTCGTTGATAGGTGTGTCTATCTATATAAAATATCACTTTCTGCTGGATTTTTCTTGCTTATTTCTTTCTGATGTTTTGGAAGTGCAGAAGGTAATTTTTTACCCCAGCTGTGCCTGACTCCATTCCGCCAGACCACTGTGGCACATAATTGTTCTCCTCTTGTGTTTGAACTAAGGTCTCTCAAAATGAATTGATTTGCTAAGTAGTTGGGGAAAAAAGGAACTGGGGAAATTCAACCTTAGCAGTCGTGTTACTATATGGTGGTTATTCACAGGAGCGGAGCAGAACTACTGACCAAAAGGTGCTTAAAAGCGGGTGCCAATAAAATCTCAGCAGTTGCTCAGTGCCCCGCTGGCATTCTGGCTGGCTGAAATGCACAACGACATACTCCTGGGTGAATTTACAAAAGCAAATATTTTGACAAAGAAATTTAATGAGAGCCCGTGGGGCTTAGTAAATAAGGTTTGTGGTGGTTTGAAGGGATCATTGAACATGTTGATCCCTAAGGAACTCTGTCTCTCTCTCCCACCTTTTTTTTTTTTTCTTTTATTCCCCCCCCTTCTTACGCCTCCTCCTTGCATAATGGGGCCAAACCACCCTGCAAGTTTGGTTTAAAGAATCCCAGAGCTATGCTGCTCCAAAAGACAAAGGTGGGTGGGAGGGCTTGATCTCAGCATGGTGCATGCATGAAGTGGCGCCTCCACCCTGTGCGTGTCATGAGCGAGCGGCAGCATCAGGCAGAGTAAATGGACAGGCGGTGACTATATACAGTAACTGTTCCAGGCGATGATCTGCGAGTTTGCATGGCGATGCGGGCACTGTGCTTGATATTGCTGAACTGAGAGAACTACTCAGCTCAGCAAGGCGGTTCTGAGGGCCGGCTCAGACAACTGAGGTTTCTGCAGCATTTCTGACCTTTTGCACAAAGGGGCAGTGAAGGTGACAATTGACTGCAACATGTTTTTTGTCCTTTCTGTGGGCAGAGGTAACAAAGAGGATTGTTTCCTCCAAAATCAAGCTGATTTCTTCACAAAAGGCTGCAGGAATACCTAAAAAACCGGCACGAGATCTTTAGGATTTAAAATTCCGTCACTGTGGGGTACCAGAAGCTGCCAGATAACCAATGAGAAAACTAAATCAGTCTGGAGTGGCTGGTGTTTTGCCTTTTTCTTTTCAGGCTGATAACCTATGCTACACGGGCCAAATTTGTCTTTGAAGTAAGGTCTTTAAAGTTTATAGTCATGAAGGAAATCTTTGGACCATGGGACAAACCGAGGTCACGTCAGGGACCCGCAGAGCCAGCTGGGATGATGGCTCTTCTCAGTGCTGTGTAACTGCCTACTAATAGCAGACTGTCGAGCGATGCTGCCGCCTGCAGAATGGAGGATCTTTATGAAAATCTACATTTGTTGCAAATTAGTTTTTGGAAGCGGTGTCTCTGTTAGTCCACATCACTCCTGTCAACTGCTTCTTATTACAGAGTGGGAGCTTTTTGATGTAAAGCAAAATATTTGCAATTTTGGGGGTTGAATTCTTCCCAAGTTCAAAGTAGGACATGTCCTTCATCCTTTAGAGGTAGCCAGAATGACTTCGAAATTCAGGCAGCATGCAAAGACAGACAGGGTGTTTAGCCACATGTGTGAAGTCAGTATGACCAGGCAAAAGTGGCACCAGAAGTCGGCAGAGTGTGGAGGACTTGGCTGCAGCCCCATTGTTACCAGCAGTGAAGGTGTTCTGCCCTTCACACTCTGTCCTACGAGAATATTCATTAAACTGTCACACTATTGGGAGAGTCGCTAATCTTCATATAACTTGAAAGATTTGATAACATTTGCCAAGGAAATTGTTATCTTGAGGGTTTTCCCTTTTGCGTTCAGCTTCAGCAGCTCTGGCATGGTCCAAAAGATGGATTTCCATAGATGTCCTGTACAGACACCCCCTGTTCCCTGACTAATCATGGGCTACAAGGAAACTAAGTTTAATCACTCTCTCAAAAGCACCAAAAGCTGAGGCTCTTTTTCAGTCAGATTTCATTCCTAGGGTGTCCACAGCAGCAGAAGACTGTAGAAAAATCAGCATTCATTCTCTAGCCTTCAACAGTTACCCCGTGTGAATATCATGAATGCTATTTCATCATCGTGAAGATTAACCAAACGAAATAGAAAGGTCAAATACTAAAAAACAATTAAATGAGCATTTCCATCTACTGAAAAAATCAATCAAGAATGAAATTTGGTTTTCCACTTCCAGTAACCTCAAACATATTTGAATGTATATCTCTGACGAGCTGAAAAGACAAACCGCTCCTGTCCCACCCCTCCAACAAAAGACATTTTGGTAGCAATGGAGAAGTGATGGTTTTATTTCAGAAGTGCTAAGTGCCAGCGCCTTCCCCTCAATCCAGAACAGGCTTCTTCGATGGCTTTGAACTGCAGACAACTAACAGGTTTCTACTTTCTACGTTTTGCTGACACATTTTGAGGTTTCTCTCATTCGGTGACATTGGCCATGCCTGGGAGGGAAGGGTCCGTGGGCCCCGGGGTCCCCCTCCCAGCAGTGAAAGGAATAACAAGAACAGCTGCTTAGGAAAGGGATGTAGGCAGCAGGGCATGTGCAGGGCGGTCCTTCTCCTCCCATCTTCTGCTGCCTAGGAACCAAGCTTGGTGCTTTTGGATCATTGTGTTTATTGGTCCTGCTAGACACTTAATAGTGCACGCACCCATTTGGAAACCATTTGTCCTTTTCTGCCTCCCCCAGGTGCATTAATAATGACTTAATTTTTTTTTTTTTCTTTAAACCTTTCCTAATAATTCTTGATATTTTACTAGCCATTTTGATTACTGTTGAGGATTGATCTGATTTTCACTGGGAACTAACCAAAGGCTCCAGCATCCGTACACTGAATAGCAGTAGATAATGTAAAGCCTATTGATTTGAGTGTATAGCTGTTTTTCCCAGCATGCAGTGCTTTCTTCAGCAAAACTGGATTTCATCTACCATTTTGTCATCCAATTGCTTAGTGCTGCAAGTTCGTTGTGCAATAGTTCATGGTCCACTTTAGATTTGATTATCCTGAATGATTTTGTATCACCTGCAAACTTTGTCTTTTCACTATTCATCTCTTTTTCCAGATCATTTATGAATAGAAGTGTACATTTTCTAGTCCTTAATGATCCACCTTCAGAAACATTGATTTCTGCCACTGAAATTTGCTTTTTGAAAAAGCATTACAGAGTTCGATAAGAATTGCCAACTTTCACAGAACGCTTTTTGGGCTGTTTCATGAAATACCTATTTTCAGTAGCAAAAATCATCAAATACCACCACTTCTGAGCAACTGCGCTATATTTTTTTTTGATAGAGTATGTGTGGAAGAGGTTGATATTTAATAAGTTTAGTGGTGAATAAAAATGACTACATAAAAGTGTAGAAGTTTGGGGGTTTGTGTTTTTAACTCGCCTCCCCACTCCCCTGGTGGTAGGAAAACAGCCAAATATTTTGAACCGCAAAACTTTCTACCTGTATGTTTCCTTTAGGTTTGAGGGATATTTTTACATTCACTTTGACAGACTTATGCTCTCTCTCAAAGCAGAGAAACTTCTGTCCCTAAGCTTAGCAGAAACAAGAAATCTGTTCAGCTTTGCTAGAACATACTGTCTAACTCCATAGTTTTGAGAACAAGCTGCAAAATTTCTGGCCAAAATAATTATTTCTGTATGGATAAAATTGTTCGGACTTTCTTTTTCTGTACCTGAGCCCATTGCTGCTGGGGAAGATGTGGTCATTCACTTTCTTTCTTGGTGCGTACCAATACTCAGACCTCTTTTGTGATGTCCCGGGACAAGAGACTACAGAGTTCAGAGTCTCAAAGCCACCAAATCAGGGCTTAAGGCCCAAACTCCTTCATTAATTACACATTTCCTATTAGGTGTAGTCATCCTGAATTGCAATTTACCTTCATCATGGATAACAAAAGAGGAAGAACAGGGCTAAAGAGGCTTGTGGAACAGTCCTGAAAATCAGCGTGGGGTTACCCAGATATCTGCAAAATAACAAGTGTCCTTTTCTTGTGCTCCCTTCCTTAACTTCTGTTTCTGCACCCTTGTTCCAACCAGGCTTTCAGTTTTGGCACAGCACGTGTTCTTCCTTGTGCCTGAGAATCGCAAAAAAAAACCCTTTTTTTTCAAAAAAAACTTTTGCCATGTGCCATCACTGATAAACTATAGGTCAGCTTCCAACTTTGATACTCCTGTAAAGAAAATCAGAGTTCTGGTGTCACTCAGCCAGCAACTGGGTGATGATCACAGTTAACGCGTGTCACGGTCGCTTGTCTGGAGTGCGCTGTAATAAAACCTACTTTGACAAAATTAAACCATATTCAATCCCTATTACAAAACAGCACAGCTCGATACAGACGCAGTCCATTCTGACAAGGCATCCTGGTCTTGAATTTATTTTTATAGTTTACAGAATTAGTTCAAAGGACTGAAAATCTGCAAGTGATATGTCAGCATTCCCTGGCTACTTAACAATCCGCTATTGTGGTTTAAAATAGCTTATTTAAGTCTTCACTTTGCTGTTAGTCAAACAGATGAACAATGTTAGCTATTATGCAAGTGTTTACTGCCTAAATAATCCAAATAAAGCAGTAACTAGGCACAAGCAATAACCTCACCTATCCTGAAGCTAATTATTTTTGTGCATGTCAGGTATTCAAAAATAGCCGGATTTTGGAATAGCAGGTAGTTGCATGGTGACTATGAAACATGAACACTTTTATAACGTGTCATATAAAAGAGTATAACAGTTAACGATCGAGTCATAGCTGCTTCACTGAGGTCAGTCAGTTTTTGCACTGATGGCAGCCAAGCTGGAATTTGACCCCGCAGTTTTAACACGGTAGTCGTGTTCTGTCATTAACACCTTGGCTCCATCAGCTGCGGATGAATCGGTTCTGCATTAGCACCTTCCAAACCTCAGAACGGTTTTCACTGGAGTCGTAGTCCTGGAGAAGCGAGCTCCAGACTGAATCGGATTACCTTACGCATGCGAGTCCATCCAGCAGAACAGTAATTCCACCACGGTGATTCTGCCTTGCCTCTAATCCTGTTTTCCGTACTGCAACTCGGCTAACTTTTCTGCAGTTATTTCTGATTTAATTTGCTATGCTTCTTGCATCTTGTTCCTCTGTCCTGAGTGTGGGCAGAGCTATTGTTTCTTATGGGAGACTCAGCAATGGGAGCCAGAGGAGCAGGATTTCTTGTTTTCTATCTAGAAACTTGCAAAGTACCTCTCGTGGTGCTTTGCTGGTTCAGCTGCAGAGCTCTCTGGTAACACCGAGCGCCGGTGCAAGACCAAAGACGACCAAGCACTTCCCCAAAGAAGTGTCAGGGATGGTGACGCTGCCATCAGACTTTGATAAGACCCAGTCGAGAAAGGCTTAGCACTCATGTTGCTACAGCAAATGACATCCGTACATGTGTGCCAACCTAATGTGACATGTCTTTGGATTCAAGACAAGGATATCAGCGCCATCTAGTTAGCTAGGGAGTTTGGTGCGAGATCGTTTTAAGCAAAGGTGACACTTCTGGCATTAGTTGTGACAGCTGACCTTTCTTTAGATCATTGCACTCCTAATGGATCTCTTAACATAAGCAGCACTGACACATGACAGAAGTCCTTAGGCGTTCAGGCGCTCCGCACAAGTCCATTAGATGTTACAGTCTACTGTCAGCTACAGTCAAATCCTGCAGCTGCTGCTGGGGAAACGGCATCTCTGCAGGTGATGGCAAGAATATGTCACCAAACGAGTAGTCTGCACGGTCGGTGTGGCCGGCAACTCTGTCAAGTGCTCTCAGCTGAAGAAATCTGCCTTTCTGGATTGGAAGGGACAGCCGTGTGAGAGAGCGGCGGAGACGGAGTTAGTCTTTCCTTTGTGTCTCGGAGAAGTAGTTAAACTTTTCTGGTTACGCTGCTATGCTTTTCAGACAGCCCCAGTAAGACACTGGTCTGAGAGGTCGCGGTATCGTGCTTGGGTTCCTGTAGCGCAGTGAGCACGTGGCAGATGTGGGGTGAATGAATGCTAACGCACTGGGAGTGTGCTCAGAGGATCGGCTTGGGGCATGGCGCCGCTTTGTGCTCCCTCCAGAGCCCACCACGAGCATTATGTGTGTGAAGGAAAGTTAAATGTGTTCCGCTGGTGGAGTTTTGCCGTATTTCACCCCTTTTACCCCACTGCACTGGTGCAAAACTTCACCGTGAAATTTTCCCATCTTGCAAAGGGACGTCCTGGGTCTTACTTCTTTAGCTTCTCTGTGAAGTTAATTTAGAAGGCCTCTCCTCTTGCCTTTAGAGGTCCTCCTTTGGCAGTTCCTGCAGGATGCACTGATTAGCCGGTGGCTCATTAGTCGTGGGGTGTATCTCTGTCAGTATTGCTTGAAATTGTTTCCAAGATGTAAAGTTATATTGTGTCATATCAACCAGCACAATTAATCCATTCGTTTTGGATTACACCGTAATGGTTTCAGGAAGAGGAGAGTTTTGGGGTGTTCTAGCTAGTGCTTCAAGAAGCTTTCCAATAACTGGCCACCATCATAAACGTTGCTATTAGCAGGGATGGGGGTGGTTGTTGAAGCAAATCTTTTTGATTTGATAGCTGGAAGTCGTCTACTTCAGTGAAACTGTGACGGTTAAAGATCCAGAGATCCCCTGGATCACGTGTAACTGATCTAGCGAATCAATTATCTGTTATGTAATTAATCTTCTTGGACTAAGTGCGAAGCCCTGTTGTGGGCGGCACAAATTAAAGAGTGTTGTTTACGCTATGGCTTTCCTCAGACTACCGTCAAAGCTCAGTGGGTACTTTAAGAATCCTATTTTCCTGTTTGTGACTCTTAAATATTATTTGTGGCAAGGGGAGAAGAATGTTCTTTCAATACCCGTCAGCTTTCTTCATAACAGTGCCAGTGAGAGATGAGTCCAGTTACTGAAAAGCAGAAACTGGAAAAGGCTATGATCGTGATTGACTGAAATTTGCACTGTCATTCACAAATGCACTTTTAAAAGTTGAAGACGATGCACACAATGTGTGCATTTTCTTTTGGTAATGCTTGAGGATAGAGCATACGTAATTGCAGTCTCATGCTTGTGAATTTAGGTTTCTGCAGCAGATAGCAGTGAAAGAGTAGTTCTTCTTCCTTCCCATGCTGCTGACCGTGCATTTCCTCCTCCTTTTCCTATAGTTGTAGCATTTGTGCAGTCTCACGGTGAATTTTGTCTGTCCGTTGATCTAACTAAATACGAGCCCTGCAAAAAAAGCTTAGCTCTTAATCAGAGTGGCAAACCGATCCAATGCAGCGTGCAGCTAAGCCTGGAGAAGTGATGGGTCAGAGCTGGCACTGAGAGCGAGCGGGGAGAGAGGCAGGGCAGCCCCTCCTGGTCATCGTATGGGTTGTAGATAGATCCAACTGTAACGTTTCACCTGGACTTCAAGGACTTATTTGGGGATTCTTGGAAAAATATGGGCCCCTTCCCTTGAAGTTTAGGGATTTCCCTTGAAGTTTCTTTTAATGAAAAAATGACAACTTGTGTAATATAATATACTGCTGCCATTGTAAATATGAGTAACTCCTTTCGCTGTATATGCATAAAAGAGCTTGTGCAAGTAAAATAAACCTTCTCGTGTTCTGGGAAGGAAGAAGAGCTTGAAAATTTACGAAGTCTTCAGGAGACTTTGTTTTTTGATTCCTCTAAACAGGAATTGTTAGACTTTGCATTGCAAAGGGTTGATGCCCTACCTGGCATTGTTGAATGCTTTTTTGCATTGGGCGGGATGGGTATGAGCATGCTGCACCTCTAGAGCGCATAAGGTGAACATGGCGATGCCTTCCAGAATACTTTGAAAGCGAGGTAGGTAGTTTGCACTATGTTTCCACCTGTTCTAATAAATCTAGATCAGGTGTTAAGAAATAATGCAACTACCCGTCTACTCTTCAAGTGTCTAAAGGCATTAGTGCATTTCTCTGAATGAAATATGTTCACTTCATATCACGTTACAATACATCATGTTGTAAAACAACATGACAGTGTGTCAGGATGTGACAAACAACTGGTGCAGTGCATTAAGAAATTTAAATGAAAATTAGTTTAGACCATTTTTCTTCCCATCAGCTGGAAGAACAAGGGCTTGATCTGACATTTGTAGATCAGTTAAGTAACAGAGAGGAGCTGCATGTTTTTATCCCTCTCCAGCTCCTCGCAGGTGGTCTGTGTTGGTGGGCATCTTTGGACATGCTTAATTGACTGCAATTATGGGATTCTGTGGTGGGCTGACCCTGGCTGGATGCCAGGTGCCCAGCAAAGCTACCCTGTCACTCCCCTCCTCAACTGGACAGGGGAGAGAAAATCTACCGAAAGGCTAGTGGGTCGAGATAAGGACAGGGAGAGATCCATCACCCATTACCGTCACGGACAAAACAGACCCAACGTGGGGAAATTAATTTAATTATTTCACAATCCAACCAGAGTAGGGTAATCAGAAATAAAAACTAAATCTTAAAACACCTTCCTCCCTCCCCTCCCTTCTTCTGGGACTCAGCTTCACTCACCATTTCTCTACCTCCTCTCCCCCAACAGCGCAGGAGGACGGGGAATAGGGGTTGTGGTCAGTCTGTCACATGCTGTCTCTGCCACTCCTTCCTCCTCAGGGAAGGGCTCCTCACACTCTTCCCCTGCTCCAGCCTGGGGTCCCTCGCACAGGAAACAGCCCTCCACGAACTTCTCCAACCGGAGTCCTTCCCACGGGCTGCATTTCTTCATGAACTGCTCCAGCGTGGGTCCCTTCCATGGGGTGCAGTCCTTCAGGAACAGAATGCTCCAGCATGGGTCCCCTGCGGGGTCACAAGTCCTGCCAGCAAGCCTGCTCCAGCCTGGGCTCCTCTCTTCAGGGGGCCACAGGTCCTGCCAGGAGGCTGCTCCAGCATGGGCTTCCCACAGGGTCAGAGCCTTCTTCAGGCATCCACCAGCTCCAGCATGGGGTCCTCCACAGGCTGTAGGTGGATATCTACTCCACCACAGAGCTCCATGGGCTGCAGGGGGACAGCCTGCCTCATCGTGTTCTTCACCATGGGCTGCAGGGGAATCTCTGCTCCGATGCCTGGAGCACCTCCTCCCCTCCTCCCCTGACCTTGGTGTCTGCAGAGTTGTTGCTCTCACGTATTCTCACTCCTGTCTTTGGCTGCAGTTTCCATTGTGCAGTTTTCTCCCCTTAAATATGTTATCCCAGAGTTGTTGCCACTGTTGCTGATGGGTTTGGCCTTGGCCAGTGGTGGGTCCGTATGGACCTGCCTGGCGTTGGCTGTATCAGACATGGGGGAAGCTTCCAGCAGGTTCTCACAGAAGCCAGCCCTGTAGACCCCTGGCTGCCAAAACCTTGCTGCACAAACCCAATACAGATTCTTCAAGAATATAGTATGCAATTTTGGGCAAAGGAAAATGATTGGTTGTTACTAACCTCAACCGCGTTTTGAGATGGATTTCAGTGGTTTCAAAGAAAACGTTTACATATACACAGACGTTTTTCTGCAGTCACCCTGAGTGCTCTGTCATATTGAAGTGGCTTATTGTTTCACAAGAGCTTCTAACTTTCAACTTCTCTTGCTTGATCTTCTGCTGGACTCTCTGGGTTAAATTTTATTCTTGATTATTTTGGCAGTAAACAGGTTTAGTTTCTTAAAAATTATTTCCCTCTATTATGGTAAACAAAGAGCAGAATCTGACCTGTAAAGTCATGTATTCTAGAAATTAGACCCAGCCAATCTTATTATAGAAGACTAGGATAACTCCGGGTAATGTTATACGATGATGAAAAATGGCCATTTCTTAAATCTTGTGTGTTAGTTGAAAAAACTAGAACCTTAGTTAAGATTCAGAACTCATTCCTGTTTCTGAGTCCATCACTGCATAGTTTCATTAATGAAGTCTTATGAAAAGCTTCAGGAAAGGTTTTAAAAAAGTCAAAGTTTTTGGTGAAGTTGGTTTTCAAGGCTTTGCTGACCCTTTGGAAGAATTTCAGGCTTGAATTTCCTTTATAGACTTTGTGCTGATATCCATTATGTGATTCTCATCTAGATACTTTATAATTCCATTTTTAATTGACTTTGAATTAAGTATCCATTTTTTCATTCAAAATCACTCTCTTATCAAAAACTCCTTAGCCGGTCTAGATGGCACTTAATTTACCATTTCAGCAGTTTCTTCCAAGAGCGATATTATGCAAAATTATTTCAAATATTAATATTTTACAGGCTTGGGGGAAAGGAGGTTTAAAAAGTAATTATTTGAGAAACAACTTATTTCAAAAGTTACTGGAAAGAGACAATCAACATGTTTGCACAAGCCTTGTTTTTTTAGAAAACCAAGCTGAAGACAGAAGGTCTCTAAACAGCTGGACATCTGATAGACTTCTGGTTTGGTATGGAAGAGTGTGGAAACTACAGAATCTATTTTTACATCAAACGTTTCAGAAGGACCCAAAGCAGCACAATTTCTTTTTATACATAGAATTGGGATGTTTAACATTTAATGTGCTGTATTCGAAATGAAAAATACATTTATTTATTTATAATTTCTTGGTGCTTGGACCTTTGGACCTCCGAGATAGATACAACTTCAGCAGATGTTTTCCATCTCCCTCATATAAAGAGAAGAACGCAGGTGGATATGATAGATCATGCGCTCTTCCTTATCATTAATTTAAATGGGATCGAGCTCTGACAGAGGGTCCTGAACCTACTTCCAGTTTAGTGGGTCCTTGGACAATAACCAGAATTCCAGGGAAATCCTTGAAGGAAAAAACTCTCCAGGGGAGCTTTGCCTAACTTTTACAATTGCAATTGGGAACTTTATTAGAGCTGATGAAAAGAGGTAGTAGCCACAGGAGTTGAAATAGGTTGTCCTTCCCCTAGGAATATGAAAAGCTGTGCTGTAAATGACATTGCTGCTCTGGGAAAACTTGGAGAATTGACATTACAGCATTTCAGTGTGTTTTTCAGTAAGCAGGTTCCCTTTGTGTGGACAAACTTTTCTCCTGCACCTGTAAGTGCAAATCTAGCCTTGTTTGTTGAACTTGCAAACTTTTGGCTTGTTGCTTTGCAGGTATAGAATTGTAAGGGTAATTGAAGGGCCAAAGTTATTGTTCAGTCCTTTGGAAAATGCATGTTTTTGTGCACTCAGAAATGGCCATTTTCTAGTGCTCTGGCAGCTACCTTTAATGTATTAGCCATAAAATGAGTGTTCATTCAGGTAATATATTGCATTGGATACTTTCTGGAGATTTTAAGAAGTGATAATTCTAGCCACTGTGTGTTTTTTCTCAGTTGGTGTATGGGAGACAACACAGCAGAATGTGACATGCTAGAGAAGGACTGGGGAGTCCAGGGCATGATTGTTTCTCTTTAGAGGGCCCCGTGGAAATGCCTCTTCCAGATCTGCAAGATCACTTTGCAAATAGGGAGAGCAGTGGCAAAGGGGTGCAACTATCACCTGCTTGCCTCAGATGTCGTATTCCTAGGCTTAGCTAAAATTAGGCAGTCATAGTTTCATGGGCTATACATGATGAAATTCGTTGAATGGATTTCACATCCCACCTCTCCTAGCAGGACCATCAAGTTTCTGAAGCTCTCACTGCGTTCTCTTCCAGGACTGCTACCGAACCAAGGAAGTCATCTCTGAAAGGACAAATTTCCCCGTGATCTAAGGGCAGGGAGATTGCACCTTCTGTTCCCTCTGACACATTTTTGGAAGAAAACTCAGTAAAAAACACCCTTGCAAATGTTCAGGTGGTATTTGGAATAGATGGAGTGATTTGGTTGTGACTTTGTAAAGGTTCTCCCTTTTTCTCTTTGTCATTACGAGTGCTATCATGCAGAGTAGTTCAGTCCCTGTTGAAGACAGTCCCTAAATGTCAAACCTGAAAAGATACAGTCCTTTAATTAGCAGGGCCATTTTATTCCATGGATGCTCCTTTAAAGCTTCCCTAGACCCTATAATTTCTGCTCTGATAGATTGAGATTTTTTTATGTTCACTTCTAAATGTCTTTGTTTCTTTTGTAATGGATTAAATGAAGTTTTAACAAGGCTTATGGTGAGATTCCTCATCATTAAAATAACAAATGGTTGAAAAGCTGCCTTCTGTCTTGCAGAAATCTAACAGCATTAGTGGACCATAATCCAGCTGGTAACTGATTGCTGAACAACTGCAAAACCTTTCATACTTTGAGATGCTATCAGTACAGAAAATATGTTTTCATGTAGTTTATTGAGCAGCTTATTAGAGGAGGTTAAGGCAATGGTGCTTCACAAATTCCATTTAGCATTCAAAAATATTTTATCTGAGAGTTTCAGATTTTTCAAGTTTAATTGGGTTTCTTTTATCTATTCTGGATACACCAAGGTAATATTTCCTGAAAGATGTGTAACATTCTCTGGTTCTAGCTTGGTGGTTTTTTTGGTTCTAGCCAGATTTGAGAAATTGAAGATGTTTGTGGCCTCCAAGGATGGATCATTTTGTTTTGTTTGTATTTTAAGGTTCTTGTTTCATCAGAAGGATTCTCTGGTCTCTCCCTGGGGCAAAGGACTAAAATGTTGCCGACATTGTCCCAGGTATTCTGTCCTCATTTTCCCACTTCCCTTAAAACTCTCCCCAGTGAACGTGCTCCAACCTAGCTGACTTGCCCAGGGACATGTCTTTCCCAGCTGGAGGCCTTGTTCTCCATTGCATCGCAGGTCTTTGATGCCATTCCTGTAATGTGAAGCTGACACATTGCTAGGATTCCCTCAGGCCAAGGGGAAGCACTGGGTGATGCAGGGCTGCGCATTATCCCTTCTTCCCAGATACAGAAGAAACAAAGGACGCAGTTGTAGGAAAAGCACAGGTGCATCCCCCAGCAATTTCTGCCTGCCCTTACAGTTTCTTGGGCTTATGGGCACCCAAGCACAAGCTAAAGTTGTCCCGAGGCTATCCTTGTTCAAATCACAGATCAGGAAGGAAAAGTGCTTCAACCCGCTGCATCTATTTGAGGGACAAGGCTGGAAGCATAACCTTTGTTACCTCTCTCTATTTTTGACAGCCAGAGCCCCTCTATCAGGCAACAGGCTGGAAGCAATCAGCTGCAGCTCCTGCTCGGTCCATCTCTCCGTCTGGGTCCCTTGATTGGGAGAACCACAGTCTGTGGACGCCCTTTTTAATCCATCCTATTTTACACAAATCAAAGCTCTTCTTCTCGCTACCATTACGGTCACATCCAAATTTCTTTCCAGAGAGTGCCAGCCCGTTCTCTAGTTTAATCTAGTGATCAAGCCTTTTGTAGTGTGTTAGCAACAGCATAAAGCATTTCTTGACACTTCTTATGCCTTCTGGACACTGAGTGCTTGACAGTGAGTTTTATGGGTTGTTGGCAATGAAAGTTATGAGTGCTCAGTTCACAGCTGAAGACTGGCACCACGCAATTTCCTCCCAGAATTGCAATTTTCCTCTGTTTTCTTTAATACTGATGAGTAAATTGGGTCCTGCTTACATGCTCTGCACACCGAAGGAAAACCAGTGAAGGGGAATTTTGTTATTGTTTTTAACGCTGCCAAGATATCAGGCCTTAGCGTTCAGCTTACTGGATCCAATACAGCCTCACCTATACAGAAATTCCCAAGATCCATATTCATCTTTTGTCTCATTTATTTGTGCATCCTGGATCCACACGGAGAAATACCCTGTTACCTCGAGGCTTTTACATTAAGTGTGTGTGTGTGTGTGGCTTTTTCTTCCTCCCCCAGGATTACAAAGCCCCTTTTCAGATGGACTGTCAGGTTACTGGGACCATATAGGAATCTCCCAAACCTCTTTTGAGCTTCATTGTCCTCAGACTATAACTTTTGGGGTCAGTGATGGATTCTTACTGCAGAAAGGAGGTCTGCTATCAGAACTCAGTCTAAGGAATCTGGAAATCTAGTGGAACTAAACACAGTTTACACTCTTCCTTAAACATGAAGAAACTATCAGTTACAGCTCCGTAAATTTCTGTTAGAAACGCCCTTGAATTTTTAAAATTATTCTTTATCTCTTAGATAAGCAATGACCTGTACAGATGATTAAAAATATTTTCACTGCATTCTGGCTAGCAGATCCAGAGACATAAATGTTGAAGAATTTTTACCATCCAGGATTTACATTTGAAGCCATTTCATTAATCTGATGTTAGGGACTATAAATGTCCTATTAAACTTTAATTGAAAGACTGCTTGAAAACCTGTAACCATTAAGTATTAACCCAGACTTGCCTTTCTGATATGGCAATATCACAAAACTACAAAAAAAATGAGGTTTTGGCTTTCTCTAGAGGTGCTTTGAGAGACCTCCGTATACTCAAGCTCCAAGGTCAGTGCAGTTTTGGACTGCCTTTAAAAACATGACTGGCAAGAGATCCTCCAAAATTAAAAGTCTCTGCACAGATAAAGTATGACAGCCCTGTCTACTGTGATTACTTCAGTTCTGCGGGGTCGTCATTCGTTCCCAGTCATTCCCTCTGACTTTCGGAGTCACGCTCTCTGTCCTTCCTTCCTTCTGCCCACCCTCGGGCAGTCCTGGGAGAAGAAGGGTCTCATTCAACTCATTGGTCTTACCTCTCCTCCCTTTTATTTCTCTGTCTGCCTTCCTATCTCCCCCAGATAACAAATTTGACTTTTGCCTGTCTTCTCCCACTACGGCTTGAAATGCAACGGTGCTCAGCCAAAAGGGATAAGGTATTGGAGAGCAGAAGGATTGTCATCTCTGCCCTTCAGCTTGTGAAAGGATACGTAAGCTGTACCGGGCTGGGAGAGGAAATCCCTTGTAGGTACTTTTATTTCTATATTTATATATGCACTACGGCACATCACAGGCCTGCTGTGCTTTGTAGCTTTGTCCTCTCCTCTGGCATGTCCCCATGGTCTTCAAATGTCAAGGGGAAGTCGTTAGTTTTATCTCCTTAAAGAAACTTGGTGTCATTTGCTCGAGGCCTGGGTGCCCTCTGGCATCTGCTGTGCCGTGGGTCTCTGGGCAGCGGGTGAGTTCTGAGCAGCCGGAGAAAGAAAAAGGAAGCAGTTTTGTGTCCTTCCTAAAATAATTTTAAGCTGCTGATTATTTGTGTGTTAACAAGTAGGTTGCAGAACTTTAAAAATCAGGAATGCAAGTAAATATCTGTTTACTGCCTCATTACGAGAGGGGAAAACTGAGAGAGGTCAAGGCATGAGGGAAAGGCAACTGAGAAGCGAAGGTTTTGTGTTCATCATTAATCAGTGCGGCGAGCAATGGAGATACCAGGGGGGCTGAAAGGCATCCAACCCTGAGAAAGTGCAATTAAGTCTTTGGCAGAAGAGCTGGCTGACCTGCTTTTGGGAGTAAGGGCAGGGGGAAGAAAAGGGGACAATCTTAACAGCATCTCCCCCATCCTATCGCCGGTCTCTTGGAAGCAGAGACAGCCGGAGACCTGGCTGGAACGCGACAGCTGCCCTGTCTGCAGTAGCTGGCCTAAGGCTAGGCTTGTGGCAAGCGGAGGGAAAAAACACTGCTGGCCTACTAAATGGAAGTGTGTTTGTAGTTTAAATTTAGAAACTGTACATGGTGGTGTAGAAATTACACCTGCAGGAGAAAGGACCTGTTAGAGCACAGGATCTCTGAGTCCGTCTCTTACTTCGGTGTGCACAGATAATACCCCCGTTCACAGCGTTGTGACAGTTTCCTCTTAAAATCCCCGAAGCTTCTCAGCAGAAGCCCTCTCAGAGCGCCAAGCAATTATCAGTGATGGAGGAATTTGCGTTTGCGTCTTTCAAGAGATGCCCTCTGATGTGTGTGCTGTGACAGGGGAGTCGTGCTGAGCTCCGCTGTGGTCCCGTTCCCTGTGCCTGCCCCCTCTTCAGCGCGGCTGGATAACTAAAGTATTTTTTGAGAACCTACTTGCCTGATTGCAGTCGGATTTGGAGACGGTGCTTTTGCAGCTTGCTGGGGCTACGTCCCCTTCCTCTCTCCGGTGCCAGTCTCCTTTTGGTGAGACAGAGCTGAGAGCGATCAGTGAAGCTCGGTAGCGTGAGGTCGACTTCCAAGCATTTTGGTAGGTACCAGAGCATAAGGAAATGCACTGGCGGTACATTCACCTCTGCTAAGGAGTCATCTCTAATTGCGCAATTTTGCAATGCGAAAAGGTGAATCTGGTAGAAACCAGAAAGAGACGTGAGCTGAGAGGTGCACGTTGCTCCTGCCCTATACATCAAAGGCTTCTTGATTTCTGTACATGACATTCTGTCATCCCACGGGTCCGGAGAGACTGCAAAGAGAAAAGGACGTGAATCTCATCTCAGCTACGTGCCTGCCTGTCTCAGACAGTTTGCCAGGACCACTTGTCTCTTCCTGAGAAAGACGTCGGGAAAGGAGTGTGTTTCAGGTGCCTGTCACCCGGGACAGCGGTAAGGAGCTGCGCATCTCTCATTGGTAGTGGTCACGCAAAATGTTTTAAATTAGCCAAACGCTCCCCAGATCTTTACCATGTTCTGGCGGGAATAAGAAGAGAATTGACAAAGGCATCAATCCTCCTTTGACACTTCCTATTGCCCTAAATTCACCTTGTGTTCAACACCATCGCTGGCAACCCCGGGAAGGATTGTTGTAGTAATGAGGATAATTCATGAAGAGGCTTTGTGCTGTTGAGAGCTATTAGTGCCTGAACTACAGTGGGGGCTGTCCCAAAGTGGGTGGAACACGCTTCCCCGTGAACTTCTGAGGGTGTATGTCTGGGGCTTAGCATATAAAAATTCTTCATAGCATTAGTGACTCAGGAACATCATTTCAAGCCTGCTTCTAGATGCTGCTGCTGTAATTGAGCATGCTCATTATTTATAGGCTTCCAAATTAAGCATTCATTTATGCTGTGTTTGGAATAAATGAAATCAACAACATGCCTTTTGGTGAAAGAGCTGCAGATGCAAACAGACGCGTTCACAGCTTTCAAGTCTTGTGTTTGTTTACGTCAGTGAATGCGGACTGTTAGAACAACTTCCACCGCTGATTATTTTCAATTAAAGCTTCGGGGATTTTAAGAGGAAACTGTCACAATACTGTGATCAGGGATATTATAGCCTCTGGATGCAAATTAGCTACCAAACTTTAAAACAACAGATTTACAGGATCTGTTTCAAATTAATTGCCAACTGGCCGTAAGCACCTCCAGCTCTTGAAGTCTGCCTCCACAGCTGATGGAAAAGGTGCTGTGAGTTTCCCCGAGCTGTCGGGCTGTAGGCGGTAGTTTGCCTGGGAGGAGAAAGGGACGCGAATGAGTTTCTGAAGTGTCCTTCATGAAGTGTCCTTCAAGAACCTTTTCCACCAGAGTCTTCTCACGACCAATGCTGGATGCAAACCCAGCTCGGGTCCAGCTCATAGGCCATCTGCCTCTCTCCAGTGGTCGCCCCTGAGCACTGGGGAGTCCCCGAACACCGCAGACAGGCAAGAGGGAAGTGGGAAGCCAGGTTCAGATTACATCGTTTTATTCCAGGCAGACCAAAGGCGTGCTCTTAAAAAAGCAGGGTGGTGTGGGATTGAAATGGAAAAGACCGGTGGTGGTCAGGACTGAGGTTCTGCGAGACAGGAAGATGCAGCGAAAATTTACATGTTGCCTTTTTGCGCTGGACAATACTAACTGTCTGCTTCTGTAAGCATTTGAGCATGCAGGAAGCATATGAGTAAAAGAAAATACGATCCTTAACACTCCTGGAAGACATAAGCACCGTTTCTTAGATTTGTGTCTACTGCGTAACCAGCAGAGAGAAAACGTTTTTCATTCTTCTTTAGTATTAGATCTCATGGCACAGAAACTTCAGATGTTTAACAGTTTGTGCATTTATTTTTAAGGCGATAAAACAGCCATTTATTCCCTCAAAAAAATTCCTAGTAAATTTTGGCGGTTAGTGTTTTTAGTTCTAATACACATTATTTATTACAATTTCTTAGGGGAATCGGAGTAATTTGCCTACTTAATGTTATCTTTAGTAAATCTAAATGGAAACTTGAGCAAGATCTCCTGTGGCTCTGGTAGATTTATGCTTCCTTGTGCCACAGTCATGGAATACAGGCATGAAGTTGGTAAAGAATATTTTATTTTTCTTTTGCTGCAAGAGTGTTTGATGTCCATAATATGAGATGGACTGCTACTTAAATTCTGGATGGTTTTAAAGGCCATCAGGAGTAGCCCTTGGGAAATATATAGAGTTTGTATATTGTCTCAGGAACAAATATGCAGAAAGTATGGAGAAAGGTTGCGTTGCTTATGCTTTGGTGCTAGAACTTAGAGCAGAATAGAGTTTGAGTCCAGTAGAGTACTTGTTGCTCATTTGAAGGAATGATCCAGTACCATTAGTGCAGTGACTACGTCAAAAAATGCAGTGGGCGCAAATCAGTAATAATTGCCAAAACCCCCACAACCCTAGTGTGTGAATATGTGAATATTTAGGTGTTTTCATGAAATAAGGGAGATTTTAATCAGAAGGAAGCTTCATATCAGATGTGACACATCCCTTTGCAAATTCTGGCTGGCAGTTGCATCAAAATGAAGCATACTGCACGGACTGTCTCTGCATCAGGATTTCATTCCTTAAACGGGAACCTGCAGGAAAAGGAAAACGTTTAACAGATAACACCTCTTGCAATGATAAATCATGAACCTTAGTAGGAACAGCTTCACAAGAAGTTTATTTGTCTTCGCATTGGAACGTTTAGCACTGTAACAGTATGCAGTAACTATATGGGATCAAATTTCTGTTATTTTGTGTTTCATTGTTTGGTTCTTAAATAGTATAACAATAGGGACAAAACAGGGGCTGCAAGGGAATAGCAAACAACTGAAAGAAGCTATTTGGCACCTTCTAGGTGGTGCCACCTATCACGACAGCTCTGTTTTCCTGTGTATTTTACATGCCACGAAGGGAAACTTGGGACAAGAGACAGAACAGTGTAGGAGTTCAGCGCTAGCACATTTAGGTGGAAGCAAAAGCAGAACAGAAAAACACTGGCTTTTCGCATTGTCCACCACAAATTCACTTTATGTCTCTGCTGTAGCTTTTAGTTTCCCTTCATCATAAACTGGAATAGATTAATTTCTCCAGCTGTGTCGATTGTAGAGCAATACCGGTAGTTTTATATTCAAGTTTAATGCAGTAATCAGTCTTTTAGAGGATGATCAGCAATAAACAGCGTGCAATATTTGAAGACAGGTGCCCTACTATGACCTACGGTAGGGTGGTTGTGACAGAATAGCCAGAATGTTGTTAAAATGCTTAATATTTAATTTGAAAGTTATAAAAGGTATTATGCTATCTAGCGATTAACATCGTTCCCACTGAGACAAACTATTTTTACCAGACGCAAGTAATTTCTTCAGGCCTCTTGTCTTTAAAAAAGATGAGAAAAGCAAACATTTTGCAAAGATGATGCATGAATATGAATTATGCTAGGGCTTAGACTACCAACTTGACCTTGGGTTAGGCTGTGTGACGCTGCTACGAAGAGCCACAGCTCCATATTAGAGCAGCGTAAGTTCTAAGAGTAGAAACCATTGTTTCATGTTTGTTTGAAACCAGTGGTTGATTTTGATTCAGCTGTCATTGTCATTCTTTTGTGTTTCTGTAAATGTTTCTGTGCTCAAGCTCTACTAATGAAATGACATCCAGGAAGTAAATATTTATCCAAAACAGTCACTGAAATCAGATTGTGAAATCCATAATAATTTTTGGCATTGTCAGTTTGTACTGTTGTGACCATTACAATCCAAAATCCATGCTGAAAGTCCCAGGGAGTCATACAACATTTATATAAATTACAGCATAAATGAGGAATTATGAAAAATTGATTGCAATGTACGTTATTCAATTACTCTGCCAACCAAGATTATTTGCTGCTGACAGGCACAAGCAGATGTACCAAAGTGACATACTGGACAGCCACCAAGGGGAAATGTTCAAGGAAAGTTGGTTTTTGGATGTCTTAAAGCTAGTTCAGATACTGTCTGTACAACCTTCTTCAGTGACTGGTGAAACCAAAATGCAAAATGTTACCAAAAAATGCGACTTTCCATCCTTAAATAGATTTTTTCATTCCTGAAAGGACTCTGATGTTCATCTCTTCTCGCCAGATGTGAAATACAGGCCACATAGCTTATGATCCACAACATCTGCAGTGAGCTTCGGGCTTTTGAATAAGACCAAAGGCATCCGCTCCCTGGCCAAATCAGAATAAACTGCTGTTCTCTTTTAAATAGAGGGACAAGGGCTTTTGGATCTCGATCCAAAGGTTTAAGAGCTCTGCTCCTTTTCACGTTCCTGAAGTCCATGGTGTATGTTATCTACCTGGGAAAGATGGAGATCAATAGGATCCGTACTGCAGCCATGAGACATGCTCGGCTTAGAATAACATTTTTCAGGATAACTTAATAAAATAATGTGTTTTCCTTTTTGTGGGGAAGCTTTGAAAGAAACCTTACAACGTTGTTCTCTAAGTGATAAAGTACAGTCACTGTATAAGAAACACATGGCGGAGAAGCACAAGGAGGAGAAAACTTGGCAGAAGCAACAATCCGTAATTTAGAAATGATGCCGCCTTCTCGCATCCTGCAAATATCATTCCTACTGGGGAGTTAAATTACTGCCTGTTGTAAGTGTAGGCCAAGAGAGCAAAATGATGACCCAGGTGAGGTCTTGCTCTCACACGCCTGTGTGGGCGCGTTCCCCTGGCTCTGTGCACGGCTGCATCACTGCCTGTGCGCGCAGCCCCTTGCGTGTGTACCAGGGCACGGGGGTGTTTGCCATCTCTCACTATGTGAAAAGCACCTCAGAAAACTCCAGGCTTTTCCCAATGCAGGATTATCCCCGCTCACGAGCTCTTCTTGCTCTGTCTCCCCGGTGAGAAAAGATGCCGAGGTCAGATCGTTGCTTAAAATTAAGCAAGAGGCAATGCAAAATGTTTTCAAGGAGTAGACTAAGGAAAGCGATAGAAGGCACGGGTGCGGAGTAACTAGAGGCTGCTCGCCAAAGCATGCAAAAATCTGGTACTGTTGCCCGTAGCCTAGGTTGTCGACTGCTGCGGCTGCAGTTAATTTGCACTGCAAGAGCAAATCACAGATCTCGGCAAGGAGTAGCTGCCTGAGGTCTTCTGCACCAGGTATAACAAGGCGTTTCTTCTACGAAACTTCGGGTGCTTTAACCCGGCGGATTCAGATGTAGCTGTACCTCCCTGCCTAAGGTCCGACCTGCGGGGGTATCAGCCAGCTCCAACCCTGACCATGGCAAGACTGGCGTGTGCAGGACTCTCTCCGGGTTTGCGCCTGCATTTGGGGGTCTGACCACCTCAGCTCAGCCCCATTGCTACGCTACTGTAGTTGTTTGGTTTTTATCCCGGAGCCGGCTCCCAGCTGACCGGATTGAAACACCAGCCGTGGGGCTTAGGGCCTCCAGAATCGGGCCGTTGGGAAGGTTTCCAATATAGCTTAATTTTCAGGGGTAAGGGACGGAAAAATGTGCACGTTAAAAGTGTTTCTTAATTAACTGCATCTGAGTAAATAATTCACAGTGAATAATTAACTGATGAATTTAGCCTGTCTCTTTTTCTTTCTCTATCTTTTTTTTTTTTTTTTTTTTTTTTCCCTGTGCACAAAACGTCCTTGAACAGATTGCAGGTTCCTTAACTTGCTACAGGAGTGTGCCTCATACTTTATCTGCCATTTTTATTGGGTTGTTTGGAACAGGTCTGTTCCCTGCTTGCCTTAGTGAAACTTTTAAAGGCAGGAATTGAAGAATAGAAATAGTGCTCTCTGCAGGGCAATTTAAGGACCCACGCCAGGGGGAAAAGTATTAAGGAATTTACAAGATTTAACACTTTTATTTCATGGGTAACGCTTTCTTCAAGGTCCTAATTTTACATCTGTACGTAATGGACAACGGTATTTCCTTTGGTGAAGTCCTTTGGTTCAGACTTGTCTTATAAGACAATTCTTTTTGCGGTTGTGCTTGCAGCGTGGTAGCAGAGAGCTGGGCATTTTGTAACAAGTGAAATGGCTGCGTTCCAAACCGGAAATTTATTCCTTTTGGATCTTCACGGCGCCTTTTTCTGTCTGAAATCTCCTGGCGGAATCAAGCCCATTGCTAAACAGAGCGCCTCACCCTGTGCAGAGGCAATGCCATTAGTCAGCCCAAAATTGCCCTGCAGGACGGTGTTATCACTGCAACTGCGTGCTGCGAGGACAGCCAGCCGAGTCTCGGCAGGTTAGTCCATCGAGAGGGTGGGTGTTTGCCTTTTATTTGAGAAATCATCGCTTTTGGGGATTAGACAGTCGCTGCCGGCTCAACCCATCTGTCTTTGTGGTGTTGGTTTAGCAGCAGCATCATCCAAATGTAGCAACTCCTCTCGCTTGCTTGCAGACAGCCAGATGCAGCATATATACCTCCTCCTTAAATTAGCAGAACATTTTGCATAAATCTCTTCTGGGCATATCACTGGGAATGTGCCCTGGAGCATAACCCGGCTGACTGGCAGTTTTGTATGGCTCAGTTGACTCTGTGGTTTCACCTGTCGCTGCGGGGGGCAGAGAAGAGCAAGAGGCCAAGAGGTTGCAGGTCCAGTGATGTCTCTGGGCTGATGTAAAAATGGGGCGAAAATAGCGGGAGACGGAAGTGTCCGCATTGAGCACGTGGGCGGTGGCAGAGCTTTCACCCCATCCCTTTGGGCTGGTGAAAAGATGCTTCGGAATTCCTGGTGAGAAACGTTTTCACGCCTTGCGACGGGGCCGCAGGCACCGCTCCGATGGAGATGCGATCCCAGCTTCAGTGCTCTGACTCGCAACAATAGGGGGAAAAACCCGCCCCAAACCCAAAGTGCTCCTTATTGAATTAGCATAACGCGAGGATAAAATAAAGTAGGGCATTTGGAGCTGCTTTGTACGCTGTAACTGGGGCAGGGTATTTTAGCATCCTGCTGGAGATATTCGCCCTGTAGCGTCCTGTAGCTGCTAAGAGAAAAGGCTCAGCGATATCGGTTAATGAACGTTGTTTCTCACACAGGAAAACCAGCAGAGAACAGCATATGGACTGTGTGACAAGAGTGACTGTAGGGCGCTGGACTCCACTGACTCGATAGTTTTCCTTACATCCTACTTAGCTGTAAAATTCTAATAAAGAAGAAAGAGGCCATTATATTAATGGCATTACGGGGATTGCAGCATGATCTCTAGGACCCATGGGGATTTCTCTGATGTCCAAAATAAATGCTCTTCTATTCTAATGACCATAAATGACCTCTTTCCAAACCTGGTATTGATGAAATAGCTTTAATGTTTCAACATCAATACTCCAAGCTTTGCTGAACAGTGACATTAATCTGATATTGCATAGCACATGGGGAAGAACAGCCAAAAAATATGCTGGAGCTTATAAAGTTATGCAGCTTTCTAGCCTGACAGCAGTTTTCATGCTATTTTCCCACCAAGTGGGAAACAAGTCGTGGGATACAAATGACAGAGACATTTTCCCTTAAAGCCTGATGGAAGGAAATCACAGGTGGTTGGAAACTGCTCATAATTTCAAAGGGTACAGTGTAAACAGAGGAAGTTTTTTGAAAAGTTGGTGCACCACCCTCCTGTGTTTGCTTCTGTCAGGTTACAATCTATTTTCTTTTTCCCAGCAAACATTTTTGATTACTTAGCATATCTTAATTAATATGCAAACACAGACACGGATTCTCGCAGCATAGAAACAGAGGCATTGGCTGATTTATGATTTTAATCAGGTCAGCCTTAGCTGATATGCAGTAAGAAATAATTAGCTAGCTGTTTGTACACAAAATTGCATTGTACCCAACCCATAGGAGACAGCTTTTCCTGACACTTCAATCCCCTGCTGACTTTGTTTTCTTAGCTTTCCTTCTGGTCTCAAAATAAGGACGTGTAATAGATTTCCACCTCTGAGATCATTGCCCTCTATTCTTGACTAAGGGTAGGTAGGCCATTTGCAGGCCTTAGGAAGCAATTTGGTATACAATTGGCTGAAATACTGAAATAAGAGTTCGGCCATTAGTCCCAGTGGCCAAAAGACATTGTCCAGGAAAATCTCTTTCCGGGTATTGAGTAGCAGCTCTCTTCTCTGCCTTGCTGTTTCTGACATTACCAATGCGTTTAAAAATGCATCTCCAAAATTTCTTAAGTGCGCCCCAGGGCTCAGAGCAGTGTCCCGTAGACCGGACAGTTGTGACATATCAGTATTGACCGGTCCGGATGGGACCCCAGGTTTTCAGAAACTGGGACACAGACTCAAGGTTCCCCCAGAAAGGGAAGTATTGCAGATGCAGAGAGGGTGACTCTTTCCCCCACTCCTCCCCCCAAATCCCAGCTGTGCCGGTGTCTCTAAGCTGCAGAGCCCAGCTAGGTGCTAATCAATTACGTTGCTGTATCTGTCCTGTGAGAAGAGAGGTTTAGCCCGCAAGGTTATCAGTTTAATCGGTTTTAGCACCAGCTGAATGTGGGTTTTGTGTGCCTGGCACCGCCTCTGTAGCTACTGGACGTTTTATGCCATACGGTACCATATGGGAGCGTAAACGCTGTGTATATGTGGCTCTTCCTTGTTGCCTCTATGCTAACAAAGGAACTTTGCAAAGTACCGAAACTTGTCTTGAATCTTTGAGTTTCATTAACCCTTTGTGAAAGCCCGTAAGCCTCTTGCATTGGAGACCGAGCAGCCGACGTGGTGTCTAATGTTGCTTCTCTGCAAACTAATTGATGTATTTGGCACCAGCCAACAGACATCAAAACATTTGTACAGATGTGAGGGTCTGTCTAGACTAGATAATTGCTTCGCCTTTTGGCTTGATTTCACCGGTTGCCACGTTGGGTAACGTTTAACCTTGAATTCTGGAGGCGCAGTCACTGCCCAAGCCCTCCTAACGAGGAGCCATCTAGCAAGTTGACACGACAAGACTGCGTTAATCTGAGTCTTCTGCCTGCGAGTCTGGTCACATTGCGGTCAACGCTGATGTATTTGCATTAATCCTGTTTCTGTCCATACATCTTAATTCACCCTGAGAGCACCGCTAAGTTCTTTTGTTAATCGTTTTCTCCCTGTCTCCCCCCGTGAAGTGAAGTTCATTGTGTGAACACCGCTGATGCAGCCAGGTTAATAACTATTGATGTCGCCATGTTAATAACCGTCTTGCTGCCCGTGAATCTGAGCCTCCCCCTGACGAGGTGGTGGACATGAGCCACTTAATCATTACATCTCCCCGTCCATGGATCTCAGTTCGCCCTGTGAAATTTTAATCATTCTGACTAGCTAATCGCAATAATTTCTCACTGTCCGAGGGTGTGAGTTCACCCTACGAACAGCTCCAATGTCCTTGTTAATCATCGTAGTCTCTCACCGCTCACAAACTGCAAAACGCGGGGACGTCTCTGCCGATCGCTTCGATACCTCGCGTTCTGGGGCTGGAAGAGCTCCCCGCGCCTCTGCAAGGGATGCCCGGGGCACTTTATTCTCCTTCAGCCCCCGATTCTGGAGCCACTGCAAATCCTTCTCCTCAACAGCAAAGTTTTCCTGGCGGCTGCCTACACGCGACCAGCTGTGTGCAACCTCTCGGAAGTGACATGTTGAGTAACAGAGCGCGTTTGCGCGCAGAGCGGCCCGGCTCTGTTGGTTGAATGGTGCTTTCTTGAAAGGTGAGCGCCGAGCACGGAGATAAGCCTTAAGTCAATGAGACGTTTCAGTTCATTCTGCTGAGATGCACCATTGTACTGGGTAGGTCTGATAGGACTGTAAAACTAAATAGGTGTTGATGTGGTGCTGCACGCTGTTCCCTTATGTTGGTTCCAGCATGGGGCCCAGTGCTTTTAATGATCACTTACAGCTGTTAATGCCTCAGCCTGTAACATCCTGAATCATTGCAGGAACCTCACGGACAATGAGAGGGAAGATCAATCACAATTTTAGGGCATTGTAAAGTCCCACCACGTTTTCCACCCTACGCCTGGAGAATGTTGTCCTGATTGGAGCTTGGAAAGGACGTAAGGGAGTTTGTTGAAACCACGCAAATTGCCGGCATTATGCAAACTCAAGTCCACGTCTTTAATACAGGCACGTGAAGTGCAGTGAAGACTCCGGAACTGCGCGTAATACATGAATAAGAAACTTGGCTCACTTTCAGCAGGTTTCTCCCATGTGCTCTGCACAGCCCCTCCCAAAGCTCCTCGAAGTGCTGCTTTTGTCTCCGAAAACCCAGCTACCTTCAGCTGCAAGTAGAATTAAGAAGCAGCTTTAAAAGAAGCTGCTGAAAGCAGCTTTGTGAGCCAAAGAGGTAGAAATAACAGCGTGAAGCAAAGTCTAAAAGGAGCCACCTCCATCTTCACAGAGCCAGTGGCACCAGTCATCTTTTGGAGGCAGTGGGCAGAGGTCGTCTTCCCCACTGAATCCTGAGTGATTGCTTTTTCCCAGAGACTTTCGATCGGGCAGCTTACTGCAATTTTATTAGATGAGACAGTAGACTTGTCAAGATTTTGTTTCCTTTTTTTTTTTTTTTTCTTCTTCTTTTCCTCCCTCTCATCCCTAGATTGGTTTGGGAGTTTAGACTAATAAACAGAGAAGCAGTTAGTTTGATTAAAAGTGGCATATGTTCTGCTGTGGCGGAGACAGACTCAGGGGTGTTTCATGCCTGCGTTTTGAGAATAAAAAACCACTGTCACTCTTGGGTAGAATGGTAAATAACAGTTTTCCAGTGAAATACTGGAAGTACTTTCATGCAGATGATTTTGTGCTTTATAAAAATCCAAGGGAAGGGAAGACTGGTGTCTTGGAAAACAAAACAAACCAAAAAAGTCGGAGGGAGGGAGATTTATACCTCAGTGCAGCTAATTAGCATTAAAATAAAGCAGACTATGTCAAGGTGAAACTAAACGCTGCAGAAAGGCTGAACTAAAGGGACAGTAGTTCACAAAGACTGAGCTTGAAAAGATTTGTGAAGGTATTTCCCCCCGGTGCAGTTGGAGGAGTACGGAGAACCAGCGCTGCTCCTTTTGTACAGTGCCAGGAACGAAGGAAGCAGAGACATCATTTAATTTGCTGGTGCGAGGCTGTGGGCAGCCCAGTGGAGGTGGTTGGAGCAGCCGCAGAGAAGCTGGAGGTTCTGCAGACCCTTCCTGGGTAATCAGAAATGACAGCCCTCCCGCGCCTGAGCCTCCTCCTCTGCAAAGGGAGGCGAGTGAACATCGCAAATTTTCATTATTGTTTGTAAACGGCTCATTTGCAAACGCAAAGTGTTTTTAGGACTTAACTTCTGGGATGCCCTGAGCACGCAGCTCCCAGCCTCTTCCTTCCCTGATTAGCCCCAAAGTGAACCGGCCCGGCCTCAGCTTCCCGAACGGCTCCCTTCCTTCCCACAGATTTAAAACGTCTCCATCACCGTAGCAGATATACCGTGCGCAGGCAGGGAAGCAACATTTTTTAAAGGAGCTCAGGAACAGAAATCTCATTTCTAAAGATAATTTCAGCCATGTCTGCACTGCAATAAAGCTCACGACTAGGAGCCAGCCTGCTGTTTATATTCACCTTAAATCCTAAAGTGCAAGCTTTTAAAAGTTTGGGTTTTCAGCCAGGCCAGGAAGCTCTCTCCAAGCCAAGATCAGAGCACACTGACTGTATTTACCACACGTAATTCATTCTCAGGAGAGAGACAAGACGTACTTATCTCAAGAAACATGAAAGCTGGCAAAAAGAAAAGGCAGCAGGGCCGTGAAATACGAACTATCAGAGCTTTTCTCTTAAGTGCAGCTGTATGAGAAATGGAAATACTTAAGTTTCTAGTTTGGGCGTGTTATTCTGCATAACCCCCTTGGCTTCAGATGGAGATCTACTACAGACTGACCGGTGTAGTCATCAGGAGAAGACATCAAGTGATCTTACTAGTGCCATTAGGATATGTTTTGTGGTATGACTAATAATCATTCACTGATGTGGCAGGTTTTCTCTTGTGCAGTTGTATTTATATCACACCCCCCTAACAGTAAGGGCAGATAAAGCAGGGTGTATGCTTAAGGTCATTGGGTTTTTTTAAATGACAACCGGTTTCTGTGTTCATGTGTGCGATGCTCGTGGCATGCGTGTGGCCAGCATTGGCATTTATCACTGCATCTCCGACCATGCATCATGGACTCGTTCCTACTTTGTAACCTTGTCCTGATGGTTGCAGTCCTCTGGGACTCACCTGCATTTTGGATCTTCTGTCTTCAGATCCTACGTGTGACAAATGCCAGCTGATGGTGGCAGCAGGTGTGGAGGATTTCAGTCCACCCGTGTTCAGCGCTTGGGACGCACGTGACAGGATGGTGACTGCAAGAGGAAGATTTTCTCTTCCGTGACATTAATTGCAGGTTGGTCTTCTCCTGTTCTGTATACCATGCACAGAGGTAGGTGTTTGCGGTCCCCGGTACTGAACATACATTAAGTGTCCTCTGGTTTGGTGAGTTTTTTCTGGTAGAGATTACAGCAGGATCTCTTAGTGTGACAATTCAGGTATAGTAACTTCTCGTCCCCTGATGGGGAAATCTATCAAGCCATGTGGTTCTGGCACTATTCCTGGACTCCTCAAGATAAAAGCTTTTTAGTTTTTTGTTCAAAGTAAATGTTTATTTGTTATCAGCTGTTTAGACTCACCAATAACCAGCATTTTGAACCTGCAGATAGCTCTGACTAGAAAACATTTGTATGTTGACCACCTAATGCTCACGGTCTAAGAGGAAAAACCAAGCCTGGTACTTAATCCAGTCCCCACAATTTCCTTCCTTCATCTGAAACCTTGAACTCGCTCAAAATCAAGGGGTAAAATAAAACAGAGGATCTTCTGTCTTAAGAGATTGGAAGGATTTCCTCCGAGTAGAACAGCTTCCTGACACCGCTTCAGGATTTGATTCCACAATACCCCGCTCCTATCCCCGCTTAATACAAAGACTTTCTAAGTTATTAAATTCCGTGCTTCCCCTTGCCCTCCTCCCTGGCAGCTCTGCAGGTAGGCTGTCACCGGCACCCGCAATGGCTCATGTCTTCCAACGAGTCTACTGTTGTCAGTGCCGTCCCCGACCCATCCCTTCTCCCACCCATCCCAGCCGCACGCTTGGTGCAGGCTCCCCACCCTTACATGGGTGTTTCTCTGACCTCCAGGATCCTCTTTCTAAGCTGGACAGGATAAAATAATGAGGAAAATGTCTTTTGCGCAGGCCTGCCTCTTTCTATTTTCCAGTCTTAGACTTCTTCGGGGGGGGGGAAAAAACCCCAAACCCTGCAAAAGAAAAGAATGGGAAAATAGCCATCAGCTAAGTTACATGTAACAAATATCTTTAGGGGTTTGATGCAAATGAAACTGTGGAGCCTCTTGGGAAAAATACAGGTTTTATTTTGATTTTATACTAAAACTCTCATAGTCAGTGGAAATTTGCTTGGATTTGCACAGGCCTCTGCTAAATTCCTTTAAAAGAAAATACCATTTCCAAGCCAAATTATCTGTTGGAATGAATAATTTTCCTGATTTTGAATGGATTTTTTCCAGGAGAAAATCTGGCCAATCTTGCTTAACCAAATCACAACTTGGACCGTAGGCCTGGAAGCCTGTTTTAACCTCCAGTGAATAGCGAATAGAGAATGCTGATGTCATGCAGCGCAAAATAAAATAAAACAATATGTGTAATGAGCTGATTTAAAATGCAGCTTCAAAAAAATCACTTTCCATTTTCTCACAATCCATCGGGGCATCAATAGGTCTTTCATTGCTCCAGCACATTGTTATTAATAGTGCAGAAAAATGCAGGTCGTAGGCGCGGGGCTTCCATAAGTGTCCTACGGATATTCCAGGAAAAGTAAAACGCAAGTTAGATGTGCTGCAGAGAAAGGGAAGAGAGGCCAGGGTGGGCAGCGTGGGAAGCAGTGTGGCACGCTGACGAGCCCTTGGCTACACAGGGATGCTCAGGCTTTGTCCAAAATAGCTGCACCTGCGAATTAACTAAATCCAATAAAGCCCCATGTGGGTTTCCCAGGTGACAATTGTGAGCAGCTTTGTATACATTTGGTGACATTCGCCTCCAAAGAGACTAAGATGAATTCCAGTATGGTCATTCCTAATCAGAACTTAAACTGGCCGCCATTCTGGTTAATACATCAAAGGGACCAATTTCAAAAGTTAATTTAGATTTGCTTTCCCGAGGGCTCCTGTGTGGGCAAATCCTGATGCCTGTCAGTATGTCCACACAGCCTTAAAAAAGTCATAATTTCCAGTGTTTTCCTGTCCACATTTCTTACTGCTGTTTGCTAAATGTCGTACTTACCTATCCATCCTCCACACCAGAGCAAACCTCGACCCAGTCGGCTTGGTGTGTTTCGCTTCTGACTGTTCAATCCCATTCTAAATTTGTTACAAAAAATAACAGAAGGTTGTTTTTTTGTTCCTGAGGTCTGATCTTATTTTCTTTTGAACCGTAGCAACTACAAACCCAATGGAAATAGTACGTTTTGACTTTGAGGTGTCTGCTGATTACGAACCTATTTATAAGGAGGACTGTAGACTGCAAGGGTATTTTATAGCCTTTAAGAAGATGTTTCTCTGAATGTGTCAATTTAAGACCTCTATTAAAGAAAGTTCAGGGTATCTTTCAGATTCTGGTTGTATTTGTCAGCCAACAAAGCATAAAAGCATAACTGCATTTTACAATATTAATGATCAGTTGTAAAAAGCTGACATAACATTTTTATAGCTCTATAACTAATCTTTTTATTATCAAGTTCCAATGGTTTGCGTCAGATATGTATCATCTGTAGTTAACTTTAAAACTTTTACAAGTTGATGGTGTGGGATACTGTCGTAGACGAATTAAGTTTACAAATATATGGTTTTATTTGAAATACTTAATATTTTACATGAAGGATGCAAAAACTTTGACTGAAGTCAGTCCTGCGTGTCAGACTTTTCCCGCTGAAACGACTGTACCAGTGTATCCCAGTTCACAGGTGGAAGCAGAGCCTGGGACTTGAATCATGGCTTTGCCTGTGATGTTAGCTAAGGGCACAAACCTGTCTGCTGGGGTGGTAAACTGAGCTTATCGGTTATTTGACCCATTAATAGAGCTTAAAATTCGCTAGTGCTGGACTTGAAGGGATGCAGTGTTGCCTTGAACTCCTGGGAGTGCCGCTTCCAGAGGTCCTGCGTAGTCACAGCCCTCTGAGAGTTTTCATTCTAGAGGAAACAAGGGGGAAGGGGGAGAGGGGATGGAGGGAAGGCTGAAAGAAAAGCTCTCTGGACTCATGGGTAATAGACTACGGCAAAGCAAAACGGGCAGAATCAGAGTGCCTTGGCTAAAGTGCATAGCGGAAGTGCTTGAGAGATAATTAAAGGCTATTTTAAGCCACTTCTCCATGTTTATTCTCAGTGACTTGCAATAAAAAGGAGCAGGAGAGGGAACTGGTACAGGCTCATCAGCAAATGCTTTTCTTCCTTTGCCAGAGCAAACTCTACCCTCTGGCTGATGCTTAGACAGCGATATATACGTTGGCATCACACGGCACCCCTGGTTTAAAGGTCTCGCAGGTTTTGCACAGTAACGCCTTGGCCCCTCTGGGGTTGCTTTTGAAGGGAGTCCCAGGAAAGGTGGGGGGACCTTCTCCGCGCCCTCGGCACCGTTGGTTGGGGCATAGCGGTACCGCGCCGGGAAACCTGGCTGCTCACGCCATCTGTACGGACTCGAAATAGCTCCTGCGGAGCTGGCGTGGGTGGGGATGATTGAAATACTTGCTTGGAGCTGCTGTAATTGTCCCAACGGAGGCCCTGAAATAAGTCCTCTTTCGTGCATGCAGCTGAACCACCTAAAAGCATGGCAAAGGTTTGATCCTGGGCTAGCTGTGCTGGTGCTGGCCTCTGGAGAGGAAACCAGAGTATCCCAAATATCCGTGACATTTTTTCCCGTGCTTCCAGCTGACCAGTACCACTGATGCAAAGGTATGAACGAGCTGTCCTGCTGACCACCTCTACAGCACTGGCTGCAGCCTTTTAGCGGTCGTATAAGTTATAAACTCTAGCTGACTTGGGAGATGTCACAAATTAGAGCTTAATTACAATGCGTTGAAAAGATGCAGGAAAAGCTCAAATGATCATGATTTCTGGGCTTTCGAACCAAAAGGGGGGACTCACTGAAGTAATTTCAGTTCGTTACAGATATTTTAAACCTGCCTTGCCCAAGTGATTTTAATTTTTTTTCACCTGTCACTTACCTGCTTTTGAGAAGCGTAATTGAAACATTTGTTCAGAGCTACAGGCCTCTGAAATGGAAAAGGGATTTTTTTTTCTACGCAAACATTAAAAAACAAAAAGGAAAAGGAAAGACTATTTTTAAGACAGGCTTTGCCACACAACACACATGCCTGTGCACAGACATATGGCTTCTTTTAGGTTTTCTTTCTTTATTTTAATATCTTAAAAATACATATATCTCTGGGGGAAGCTTAATAAGAACCAGCCAGCTGAAGCAAAGTTTTTAGGAGGAAAAAGAAGTCAGGGGACTTGTGCTGTAGAGACAGCAGTTCAAACGGTGAAAAAGAGGACACAGCTGTGCACATCAGAAATCCACAACTGGGGAAGAGGAAAGAATATTCCCACATCTGCCCTTATAAATCATCCCTCACCTTTCAGATCCCTTAGTTTTCTGTTGTGTTGAATAATTGTATATAGAGGGAGAGGTATTTGCATTTTTCTCCTCCTGCTGTGTGTGATATCTAGGTCAGTTTTACCTACCAAAGCACCAAAAAAAAGCACTGCGGATTTCTTTGGTGTCCTTCATAGCTGGGTGTTTTCCTTTCCCTTCAAAGTCAGGGATTCTCCAGCAAAAGAACGAGGGAGGCCTCAGCAGCAGGTGCGTAAACCGATACAGAGAGAAAGCTAAGCGGAAAAGGCAGCGGAGACTCTGTCTTCAGAGGTCTCGTGCCAGGAAGGTCTCAGGAGAAGGTGGAAGCAGCATTGTTTTTAAAAGCACCTCTCTGGACCCCAGCTGAGCAACAAACCACGCCAGACTTGGGCACTCACTAGAACGCTTTTGGGAGCGGGCGTAAAGGAGCAAAGCACCGAATCTTCTCCAGCTCCAGGAATCCCTGATTTCCTCCCCATTCTTCCCACCAGCTGAAGACAGGGCAGCACAGACGCCTTTTACGCTCTTTCTCGAGGATGGAGTTCCAGCGCAACGGCCAAAGCAGTTTTGGTAGAGGAACTGTTCTGGCTGCGCAAGCACTCCTCATGCTTTGGCACCAGGCTAGGACAAAGCGCTTCCAGCCACGGTTCTGAATGGTCCGGCAAATACAATCCCTGCTCGGGCGTAAGCTGTGACCAGAGCCACAAGTACAAAATAGCTAGATCAAAAGGTTTTGGTTAAATTTTCCACAGAGCTCTGCAAACTTGATACTATACCAGCAGGTGAACAAAGGTTTGAGTATGTTCAGATTCCTTTTTAAACTGAAGGTGGACTTGTAGGCTTTCTGTCTTCCTGCGTCCCTCGGTTCTGATTCAGAATAACAGCTCCTAAAATCTGGGAGGGGCTGGTTTACACCTGCAAAACCACAGGTACCGCAGCTCATATAATAGTAGTTATGCTCCAGAGTTGAACCTAGGGAATGGCTTACATGATAATGGAAACCAGAGAGTTTTGCTTGTTCTCTCTAAAATAAGAAGTTTCCATATCAAGTTGTTGCTTGAATAATACATTCTATCTCAAAACATTTAAAAGAACATTTCCAGCAGCCAGTTTTGCTGTGCAGTATTCCAGCCCTTCGGCTGGTATCATTGCGAAATTTAGCAGAAGAGAGGGAGAATACCACATTTACTTTAGAACGGTGAAGGAACCGTGGTTAGACAGAAAAGGGAGAATGGCATCCTGGCCGTGTCCAGGTTGGGAGTTCTGCCTCACCTGCTGTAGTCAACTGGAAAAATACCCTTTAATTTTAATGACCGTAGCAATGCAATGATTTGGGAACACACCTCTAAATTTCTGGTGAGAGCTTTGGAATGAGTAGTTATATTATAGTTGTTCTGGGAAGAAAAGAAGTTTGGGTACATGTCAGTATAATAAGAGTATATCTGTCAGTGTAATAAGAGTATATCTTTCTCATACCAGGTCTAAGGGAGTTAATGTGCATCTTGGTATTGCACAGTTGGGCTCAACACAATCCCTGATGTAATAATGCCAGTAAAATTATGCCAAGGGTAAATTATGTTATTGGCTAATAAGCTCAAGACGTCTGTGGATAATGTTAGAGACTAAAGAATGGACAAGTAGAACTCACCATATGATAAAACCTCTCCCGCTTGTCTTCCTCCTCCTGTCCATGCTTTACATTGAACAAGACAGTTGGCTTCTCCAGAGGTGGTTGAAAGTTCTGTTTTACACCAAAACTAAAAAGAGAAAATAAAACTTTTGCAGTTTATTTCAGAGAGATTTTTTTTTAGTATTAACGAGAAAAATAAAACAAATAAAAATGTTTTATTTTTGTGACAGGTCCCCAGAAAAAAAGAGTGAAAAACAATAACTATGCTCAAGTTTCTAGTTAATGCTTTTTAATGCTTAACTTGGAAAAAATCTGTAAAAGGACAGATTAGGGCTATACTTTGTAGTTGTAAACACCCTGAAGACATTAGATACCGATTTATGACAATGAAGCCTTTCAGTTTCTGAAAAAAGCCTGTTTTGAGAAAGTATTTCTGGCTGTTCAAGTCAGTGTTTTTCAACAAGCAAATTCACTGTAGGAAAACATTTTAAAATGACCGGAAAGTAGAAATCGGAGTAAACTGAACTCACTTTTCCCCAGAATCTGTAAGCTCCCATTAAGTGCAAGGTAGGCTAAACCAGAGGGAAACATAATTATTACCGCACAAAATAACAGAGTATTGATACTCTGTCATCAGATCAATCGGGTCTGTTCTGTAGGCTCAGTTAATATATTGCTGTGTTAAAATATGATTTCTTCTTATGAAACACATTTATTTCCTCTCTCAGCATTTATTTTAATAACTTGTCATACCAAAAACTTGTGTGCGCCTGCTTTTTTCAACACTGCGTGCGCAACACCTTCCATAAGGCCATTTTCAAGGGGATGCGCAGGGCAGTGTTTGTGGCTGTGCGTCCTTGGGTGGCGAGGGACGCGTGGCAGAAGGCTTTCAAACGGGCGGCAGGGTGCCTCGCAGTGGCCTAATTATCTCACGTCTGGGCACGTATCTACAGTAATCTAGAGAAGTTTCTAATTTGTTTTTCAGAGTCAACTTAATTCGAAGTAAACGTTGTCCATTGCATGGCGTGGCCAGAGAGCCAAACGAGATCATAGTCTGCCGTAATTACTGATTGTGGCCAGGCTGCTTTTCTTACCCTACATAGGTCCAATACGGTTACGAATGTGCAGTCGTGTTTGGGGCAGATGTTATTTTGTGAAGCTTAGGGAAATGCTTGTGTGCTGTCTGGCCAGAGGACTGTCAGTGAGCACGGAGAGGTGCGGAGATGCTATGGGTACTCTTTCCTCTGTCGCAGATATACGGGTCAAAATCCTGCTCTGATTTATAGCAGGACTCAGGTCCAGGTATATTTATATATATTTAAACCAGGACCAGGAAAATGTGAATTCACATTTTCTTATCTGTGTAACAGTCACTCCTAAATCCCCCACTGAAGCTTCCCCGAGTTAACATCTAAGCTTGTCACAGTGCGGGAACCACACACCAGCAACAAAGCATCGCCCGATTTTCCCATTCTGATGGTGGAAGCAGCTAATGGAATTAATGTCGCAATATTTTCTGCGCTATCATAAGCTCAGTGATAAGACGCTTCAATTTATTGTCCCCTCATGTAAGGGATCAAGTGACTACCTGAATTATGGGCGGGCACTAGAGATGCCTGTTGGTTTATGGATGTGCCCCGTTTCCACAAGTCACGGCTGCTCTGGCCCTTTCTCTTCTCCCTCACTGGACATAGACATGCTGTCACGGGCAGCACGCACCGTCATCCTGGTTCCTGGATATTGCTCAACGCTGAGGTCTCTCCAGATCCTTTTTCTTCACCCACCAGCCTCCGTCCTGCTTCTCCTTTTCATTTACGTGTTGTCTTCCCCACTCGCTCTCTTTCCAGCACTTTCCTGGTCCCAATATATCAGTCTTCTGTTCCCATATGACTCCCGCTAATTACAGAGCTATCTTGCTGCTTAATGCTCCCACCTCTTTCCTAGCTAGTTCTTTAAAAAGGCCGTTAGCTAGAAATACATCATCCTTCAGCTTTGAACCTGAAGTCCACTCAGTAAGCATTTTATACAGTCTTAATAAATGAGGAGAGAAAAAGAACACAGCAGAGGAATACAAAGAGGGTCCCCTGGGAGTAAGGTTGTCAGAAAGTCGTGGCTACTTCATAACTCTGGGCATTAGTCATTTTTCTTACCATGGGTGGTCCCACTATGGGCTGAATTTTGAAAGGCTTTTCTTACTGTTCAGCAAAGGTGTGACATTGCGGAGCGCTGGAGGAGAGGTGAGACCCTGCCGTGCCAGGCGAAGGATGCCTCTTTCCCACAAACTTTAGAGCCTGTTTTTGTTCTTGTGCTTGCTTTGGGGCTTTGCGGGAAGCCCCGAGCCTGCCAAGAGGAGAGCGTCGCGGCTGGGCTGGGAGCGGGGCTAAACGAGAAGTTTGACCCCTTGTGTGGCTGCTGCGCAAGGCTGCTCTCGTTGCCGTGCCTCCGCTCCGGCCTCCTCCCAAAATGAAGGACTGCCGGCAAAGTTCTGAGAGATGAGCAGGGAACAGGTTTGAGGATTTTCTTGTGTGTGGCTACGCTGCGCAGGGGGTGATTCCCACCTGGACCGTCTGTCTCCATCTCTCCTGGGGAGGGGACGGGGCTCAGCCCTTTCGATATACCCGCGTTTGGCGTGTGCGCGTGCTCGGCGTCTCGCAGACCTTCTGCTCCCAAACCCTGCAGTGAAACAGCACCCAACCGTCACGGTTTTAACACGGGTGCCGGGGGGTGCTGGCTGGAAACTGGGAGGGTTTTGGAAGCTGCTGGTTGTGCGCAGGAGGCTGGCGGGGCAGCGCCGGCTGCAGCAGCGTGGGGGGGTCCCTGGGGGGCAGTTTCTGCTGCAGAGGAGCTCCTCCGGCAACGCAGAGGCTTCCCGGCGGGACACACCAGGCTCCCTCCCGGGCTGTGCCGCTGCAGCCTGCCTGCGAGGGGGCTGGTTCAGCGCTCTCCTCGCTCCTCTGCACTCTGGAAGTAGACGTAGCCTTAACCTTGGACCAGAAGAGATCTGGTAGTACAATTAATTCCTTTCTTTTTTTATTTATTTATTTATTTATTTATTTTCTTAGCAGCGGGTTTGTGCTGTGTCATTTTCTCATCTGCATTGCCAAAATACAATGCAAGTGTTTTAAATGTCTATGAAGGACCAGAGGAACATGCTCGGTTGGATTTTTCACTTGTGTCTAAGCCCAGTTTCTTGGCTGTTTTCAGCCTCACTGACCCAAGGAGACGATTGACCAATAAGAGGAATCTCAAGGTAGAAAAAGGCAAATTATGTGGGCCTGATTAGTTGCTGCAGTAATTCAGGTGAATGAATTACGAGTAGCGTTGGAGCTGCTGGTGATGTTTGGATGACGGAGCAGTCACTGCTCCAGAATGTGGGAGAATAATCTATTGACTTTTTAAAGACTATTAAAAACCTATTAGGCTGTGTGGTTACAGTGAAATTTGGATGTGTGGTTCCTCCCTCCTCCGTGTTACCTGAGCAGGTTGTGGGGGAGCACTTGCCCCATTTTACACCATTCCTCGTGTCAGAGCATTGTGTGCAAAGTCTTTCCTAGGAAGTCCCAGAAAAGCTGAAGGCTGCTGGGAAACGTTGCGTCTATGCTGTCTTTGTTTGGCCAGGCCTCCTATACTGTGGCTCTGGTGGCTGTGGAGCCCATTGCGAGGCAGGCTTGCTGACCAGAACGTCTGTCCCTCTTGCTTCTACGCGCCCAGATACGCCTCTGGTCCCAAGTGGCTGTATGTGGCTGTGTCCCTCCTGAATTCAAATTATACCCACAAGCAGTGCTGTGCGTTTAGTGAAGCTCATTAGAATGAAATGGGAAATACACGTATTTCAGAAGTGTTTTATTTGGAATACTAATCTTATTTTAGAATTCACATTAAGCTGTTGAATCCTTGGCAACTAACGTGAAAACACACTGAATCATAATGAAATACAGTGTTACTGTATTCCATTATACACTATACCAGCATGACAGCAGCTTTTTCTCTTGCTGAAAATAGGATTGCTTGCGGTTTGTTTTTATTTATTTTAGGGGAGCTAGTAAGAAAGCAGTTCATAATAAAATCCGGCCGTTAGCTCATATCTTGCTGCAGGTACTAGCAGCTGTGGGGCAGGGAGAGGGGAACTGATGACTGCCTAAAACTCTAGCAAGTATTTCACTGCCTGGAAGTGGCACTCTGGGCAGTCGGGACCTCAGTTCAGGCTGCAGAGGGTCAGATTGCACAGAGCGGTGTCGCAGGCGCCAGGCTGGGGGCTGCAACGTACAGCACATCAGCCGGAGAAGGGACCCGACACGCTGTATATCATCATAACACTGTAGGTAAAGAATACCGTGGTGATATAGGGGAATAATACATGGCTGACGCCACTTTATGGCAAACAGTCGCTGTGCAGTCATATATAACACTGTAGGAGTCGACGCACCGCAAACTTCATCCTCTGCCCTCTTGTGGAAACAAGCAGCGGTGGAATACGGATTACAGAGTACACAAATCAGTGTAAAACTCTTCTCATCCCTTTCCCTGGCAGATGTAAAATTGTGGTTGAAGACTGAGGCTCGGTTGCTTTGGGAACTACAATTCAGAGGTACTGACGGAGCAGAGAAGAAATATATAGCACCCTGAGTGGGCTGGATCATCCCAGTTGTTTCACTCCCTTTTATGCTGAAGCACTTTATTTTTAACAAACAGCCTGAGAAACAGATTTAAGGCCCAATAATAGCATGACGTGAATGAATTAGTCTAGTAACAGCAGAAACTGCATTGGAAGTGCGCTATACTCACCACGGTAATTACTAATGTTAAGAAAGTAGATTATACCAACTGCCCTATATTTTTTCTTTCTTTTTTCATGAGGAGTGACGTTTGTATGGGATACAGCAGAGAAAATATCAAGCTTTAAGAATCAAGGAAAATTGTAAAGAGCAGAAGCATAGGAGAAACTTAAACATAGGGGTGTTTTATTTGTATTGCAGTTCAGACCAGCTCCAAGTTGCCTGCAGGCTATGGACTCCTTTCCTCAAAGGTGGGACAAGAGTGATCCAGCTCAGGTGAAATGTTAAGGACAGTCAGGACGGGATGTAATGTATATTCTCTCATCTCCTGCCAAAGATCTCAGTCATAAGTTAATTTCTCTCTGGACTTCAGTCTTCAGTTCACATTGCTTGCCGTGTCTTTCCTCCTGCTGGCTAAGCATCTGAAATACTCCCTTGCACTGTCTCCTTCCTCTGCTTCATTAAAGAAGTGAAAAAGCGGGAGATGCTACATAGACGAAATAGGAATTGTAAGAGTGGAAGGGACCCGGGGAGATCATCTAATCCATCTCTCTGCCTCAAAGGAGGTGAACATGTAATTAACTGCTCCTAGTGGCTGTCTGTCTGACCTGTTCTTCAAAACTTACTGCACGGGGATTTCCGTCACCTAAGAGTTTAGCCCAGAATTTCACTAGTTTCATGCTAAAGAGTTTCCTTAATCTCTAACTAAAATCTCCTTTGCTTTTATTTAAGCCCCTTGAGACTTATTCTCATGCTTTTTGAGAACTTTGGTTATTCTTGTGGTTCTCTGTTGGACTTTTTCTCACTGGCCTGTAAACTTTCATCATGTGCTCAGGCTAAAGCTGGCAGTCTTGCCCCCAGCACTGGGAAGAAGAGAATTATTTAATGTATCATTTCCAGGTGATGGCTGAGTCTATAACTTAAAGACATTCAGTGCTTCTGCAATGTGGTCGCTAAGCTCTTCTTTTCAGATAATTCCACTAAACAGTACTCTTAAATTTTCAATTTTCCCTTTTGGAAAAACATTACTCGCAGACTTTTTCTTTAAATTTGTTTTTACTCTGAAGAAAATAAACTCGTGTTGATTCACTTATAAGAAAATTATTTGCTATAAGCAGAGTTCCTATCTGAATTTATCGCTTCCCTAAAGCCAAGCATTAAGGATCTTGTTCACTCAGAGTCCATGCAGCAAAGAAATGTGTTGGTAACCACAATCAAGGATCTGAGGCCCACCGTAATAAGTACCATTTGTTTTCCAATTTCCATCTGGAACATTAAAGCCTTCCTAATACAATTCCTGTAACCACAACTCCGGTATCATTCATATCTCTAATAACATCGTACAGATTGCTGTTCGTATCACATCAGATATAACAGCGACTCATCTTGGTTTTCATCTCTGTCTTCAAGGAAGACGATCATTGTTCTGAAAATGGAATCATCGGCTTGTCTGAAGTGTCCTGAAGAGATACTGGCTCTTTTAACACCATTTTTATCAGCTCTTTAATTACTTGGAATTTTGTCATGCAATCTGTGAAGCCATGTACATCGTGGAGAAGATTGTGACTTTCCCTCAAGCTGCTGAAACAAAAAGGGCTTTTTCACAGAAAGCTGCTTCAGATGACCACCTGCTGCTGCTGTGTTCCCAGGCACAACTCCAAGGGAGAGTTTTGCACACAGAATTTGGACTTTCCTGACATACTATGTGGAACTCAGGACCAGTGGAAATAAGCAGCTGTGGATCCATTTGACCTTACTTAACTCCCCTAAAATGCCTCTCAGCTCTCTGCAGTGTGCTAGGAGAGAATCCCAGACTTTTGGGTGCTCAGAACGTCTTGTTCTGCCTGAATGTGCACCTGAATAAGCTTTAACACTTTCACTTGCCTTCTTCGCCTTTAAACTCATCACTTCCTCTGGGCTCCTATCCCCCAACCCACTGCTCATATATTTCCTGATGAAGACTAGTGCCTTCTATTTAAATGAAACAGTGCCAGCAGGAGATTGTCCCTTGCTGGCGGAGAAGTGCCAATTTATCAGCCTTATCTAACCAGTGACAGCCTAATATTAATGCAGCCAGAGAGCCATTTTGTTGTTTATTGGAGACAAAACTCCCATCTGAAGTCCATGGATGGTTTTGTCTAAATAAGCGTTGTATGGTAGGTGCAGATAAAAATAATCATCTGTCTAGTTAAAGTAAAAGATGTAACCAGGGATTTTGTAGTTTTTTGAGCTCACTCTTGCTAAAAAAGCAAAGTTTAATTCATGTTAAGCAACCTAATCCAAGTTTGTTTAAAATGATGAGCTTTCCTACATGGCAGCAACACCTAGAGGCTCTTTATTATCCTTGTCCGGTACTCCTGTGCAGACAGCCTAGGGGATGGCTGCAGAGAGGTCAGCACAGCTCTGGTCCACGTAGTGAGAACCACAGCTCCTGACCAACACAGCTGAGACCCACAGAGATTGCTGTGGGTATGGGGTGTCCCTCTATCATCAACAGAAGGGCAAATTTGGCCAACAACCAGGAGCGAGGATGAGCTGCGATGCAAAGCGCCTAAATGTTTCCAGTTCTCATGCAGGATGGTTGCATTTGGCTCCAGAGCTCGGTGCCTGTTCGGCTGTTAACCCCGGCACAGTCTGCTTAGATCTTTCTTGAGAGACGCTCGTGGTGGAAACGGCAGGAGACCGCAGTGCTGTGGGGCAGCCAGGCAGCACTGATGAGGTGCGGGTTCGTTAGCTTGGCAAGGAGCCGTCCCGGCACAGCGCTCTTGCGTAGGGATCCTCAGCGAGTTTGTCTACCCAACTTTGTACTGCGTGTGTGGAGGTACCAGCCGGAGTTGGTTTTGGCTCGTGCCCTCTCCTGCATGCATTTTAATGATGGAAAGTTGAAGCGTTGGTGTATTTTCATCACTGGGGTTATCAAGCATGTTTTCAAAGAATCTGGCTAATTTTTGTCTCAGCCCTCTCCCAGCCTTCTTCCCACCTTACCTCACAAGTGAAATATGCTGCAGCAGCGGAGCAAACCTGTCTGCTTCCTTCTAAAGCTTCTTGCAGTAGCAGCTCCAGAAGACCCCTGGAAAAATTATTCCCTTCCCTTAAAAATGGTTCCTTTTTCCTCTGGGAGCAGTGGAGTGATAGAGCTGCTGTTTCCCCAGGAGCCTCTCTTGAAAACTGAAAAATAAATTCAAAGAAAGTTATGTCCTAGTTCAAGGGAAGAAGATTGAGCTTTACATGAGAAGTACTGAGGTATGCATATTCTGGCCCTGCGTGCAGAAAACCCAGCAAGCTCGCTGCCTAAATCTGTAGCTGGAGCACAGAGGAAATGAAGATGTAAATTTCCTTCTTTTTTTTTTTTTTTTTTTTTTTTTTTTCCCCTAGAAGCTTGGCAAGTTGAGGAGGCAGAGACAGTGACAGACATTATTTTTGCCTGTACACCTGAGCCATTTCCTAATTCCTGAATTTATGGCAAGAACTATTAAAACCACTCAAGCCATAAGGAAAGCGATGAAGGGGTGTGCATTGAGTTTCTGGGTGAGGGGAGGTAAGCTGGTAACAAAGGAGTACAAAAAATCCAGCAAAGAGCACACCCGGCCTTTGTTGTGACCGCTGCCACTAGACAGGAACATGGCTAAAGGTCCTGATGTCATTTATTCCAATAATTTCATAACAGCACAGAGAGATTCCTGAAGTCCTTGGCTCCAATATCAGCTGTAGCACTAACGGGTAAAGAAAGCAAAAAAAAAAGTCAATTATAAAATCTGTCCCTCACACTGTGAATACAGGCTGCGATATCCTGAGGTTTTTAAGTGTCTAAACTCCCACTGGCTTCTCTGAGAATTTAAACCTTCAAGTGAGAGGAAGCACCAGCCTGTCTTTACAGATCTGATGGTTGGAATCCAGAGCTCAGTCACAGGTAGCACCACCCTGTGAGAAGGAGATAGGTACACATGACACACCGGAAGAACGATGGTCGCAAAACACAAGGTGTTGAGCAGCCCTAGTTTATTATGCAGGAGTTCTACCTTTCCAAGAGTCCCGTCCTCCCTACTGCAAGTACAAGAAGGTAAGGTTTTATTATGACAGTCCAACCGTTGTTTGCTTTTCTCCAGGTTTCCTAGAGGTTTTCTAGTCCCTTTTACCCCAGAGCACAGTTGGGCCGGAGAGACATGAAAAGGGACGGGAAAATCTCTGATGGGAATGACAACGGTTGCCCTGTCAGGTGTGATTAACACCGACGTGGTTAAACACCTTACCAAGGAAGACCTGCAGGATGTGTGTGAAATTTTAAAAAAGCTGTTCTCTTTCCAGTCATGCCCTCTTGGTAAATTGTAATTTCAGTGTATTAAGCGGAATGCTGATGAAAAATTTAATGTGGTGGAATCTGGCAATTCTGACAGCCCAGCAAAGTCTACAACCACCCTTGAAAAACTCTTCCTTTCGATACCATGATGCAGCTGTGCAACACGGTCACGTCCATCCTACTGTACGCTGCACATCAGAAGTTGATGATTACAATTAAAACTAAATGGTTCTCAAATAATCAGAACAAAGGCAGACTTCCTCGGCATTTTCTTTCTCTCATGGAAAACCCCCTACAAGAAAGTTTGCCAATCATAAAGAAATGACAGGCTGCTTTCTGGTCTCATCTTAGCTGCAGAGCTTGTGACAAGATGAGCTGTGAGCACGGCAGCCTTCACCGGGTGCCGTGAGAGCACGATACAGAACCACATCACTAATAGTGGAGTCCGGGCTCTCGAGCTGTCATGTACAAATCTTGTTATAATGAGAAGAGCATTAGTAATAGAGGCTGAAATTTTCAAGCTGCCTAAGGGATTTAGATGCTCAGTTCCCATTAAATTTAATGGGATGCGTGCCTCAAAATCCCACCCACAATAAATTTTTACCAGCCATTCTTTGTGCGAGGGAAGGAGAGCGGAGAGAAAAATAGAGAGGATGGAGGGAATCAGGTATAAGAGTGGTTCTTACTGGGACTGAAGGCCAGCTGGTTGTTGTAAAATAGCATCCAAAAGGGGACCAGAATGAAATGCTTCATAGGGATCTATTCTAATACTCAGGTAATTCGGGTCTGGACTCCGCTCCAGCCTGCCCTGTGAGGTGGATGGGAACATAATGCCCTCTGCGCTTTGAGACTTCTATTTCTGGACTGCAGACCTACTTGCAGTCATTAAAGCACATTTAAAAATGAAAATTAGGTAGAGAGACATAGATGGGATAGCCGTGGTCTTTGGAGAAATGTAGGAAAAGGATGAAAGGAGACTGTGAGTTGAGAAAGCCTTGTGTTACACGAGTTCACTTCTCTAATTAGGTCTGGTTGCATTTACTTCTTCAACCAGATTTATCTGTATTTAAATCAGGTGCATTTTTTAAGTGTCAAAAATACTCAAGATCAACACGTTTCCCTGGTAACCGTGGATCCCATTACTTTACTTCCAGCAAGTCACCAGCTCCCAGGCTCAGCTCCAGCCTTCCGAAGTTCAGGCCCCAAAGTACGCGAGACTCGCTCCAGGTTTCCTCCGCAGATTAGGAGAAGAGAGAGGTGGAGAGTGACATACCTGCAGCTCAGCTTTTGCCCCTGGGGAGAAGGGTTCACCTCGTTTAACTTCACCCGCGCATATGTTGGGCACCAGCTCTTTAGATCTCTGCCTAAGCTTCCTCCGTAGACTGGCGAGAACTTCCAGTAGGAAATTCCTTCACGTGAAGTTATGTGTTTAAGATAGGTGCCCTGATAGGAGCCTACAGTAAGACGGTCCTGGCTCAAATGAATGCTGATAATTAGCTAGGATGAACCTATGCCCAAATACTCAGTTCCAACTGAATCCCATTGGGCTTCAGTTGCATATGCTTTTGATCATTGTGTTTACATTTGCTCATAATGAGGGTTTCCCTTATGCCCATACTGATATTCTCTTTTGACTGTATGTCACCTACCAGAACCCTGGGTTAACAGCAGAAAACACAGCACAGGTGTCAATATTTCCAAACTTCAGCCTGTGACTTGTATTTCCCCTTTTTCCCAAAGAACAGTCTGTTTTCAAGATGGTTAAGGGTTCTTTTTCTTTCTTTCTTTTTTTTTTTTTTCTTTGTTGGCTATTTCCATAGCTTGGTTTTCCATCTGGAAATAAATAAGGATAAAATGCTCTCTCCACCCTGTGTTTGCCCTGCCTGTTCAGCATGAGTGATGTGGAGGCGGGTAGGAGGGATTCCAGGCAGCCTGCTGCAATGTGGCATCTGGAGACGCAAACTTGGAGGGGTTCCCAGGAAGGGAATATAACATTTGGCAAGGAAAGAAGGAGCTTAGATGAGAGAGGGCTGTGAGGTTTCCCCCTCTTCTATCCTCGTCCTGTTGCTTATTTCTGAATATTTGTTTTATTCCCCAGCCATATTAGAAGTGTAAATTGCACAGATGAGCTAATAAGATCATCTGTGTCCGTGCCATTTGGGGAAGAGGGAAACATGGAGATGCTTTCTCCTTTCTAATCATTTACCTTTATTTTGAGACTAAAGATGCTCAGATTCTGCACGCTTGGCTCTGCAAGCCTGGGACAGATCCTGTGGCATTTCTTCTGTGACTTGATACATATTTCTCCTTTGTGTTTGTGTGGCCTGTCACCCACCCCAAACATCTCTGTTGTCTTACACCATTTGTGTATGGGGTGAAGTTCTGGTCCACAGGACTCTGGGTTTGCATAGAAATAGGACCTGGATATTGCCCATGCAGAGCTTTAGGTTCAATAAATATGAGTCACTATACGGAAGGAGGTGTTGACAGCAATCTCCTTGTTCTTTTTTTTTTCCCTGAGTTCTATTGAGCAATGACTGTAGGCAGTTCTGGGTAAATGTTCAGCTGGCGTAAATGTAGGCACCTTCACTGCAGCATTGCTGATTTATTGGGATGTGACCCTATGTTTGCAATTAAGATTATGTCCGTAGAACAGATGGGTCAGAGTGATGCATTTGCCTTTACGAGGCACTGAATCAGATTCACCACAATAGATCATTCATATCACAAATTGGTGCCGTGCTGTTTTAAACAGCAGTGCTGCAAGGAGGAATTTCTTGGAGCAGTTGACAACTTTCAGACTTTAGTACGTGAAGTTGCTCCTCTTGCTAAATGTTTATTTGTGCGGAAGGGAAGCGAGTCTGTAAGACATCTTTTGTTTCTGTGCTGAAATTACAATTCTGTTTTTAAACAGAGTTTGAAAGATGCTCAGTTAGTAAAAAGCCTTGTAGTGGGAGGGTAGGGACAGTTCTTTATTCAGAAATAGTTTGTACAGTTTGGTTGTGAATCCCTCCATAGAGACACTACCGCTGCTTTTATCCTCGCTCTTGGTAGTTGCCTCAAATGTATATTCTCAGAAACGCACAAACTCCAGTCGGGAAACACTTAGTGAGCTTCTCAGCTGAGGCAGGGACATTATTACTGAAGTGCTCTGATGCTAGAGAGGTGGATTGAGAGGTGATGTATGGGACACTTCCAGGGGACCATTCGGATACTGCCGTGTTCCCCATTACATGCTGCTTTTTAAAGAACGATCCTGATCACTGGAAGATGCTGCTTCTACTTAGGCCAGAATTGGCAATGCTGGCGCCTCTCTTTTGCTTTTCAGTGCCTTGGGTTTAGTTATCATCACTCCTTTAGGAGTAGGATAAATGGTTGTTGGTTCATTCAACTCAATTGTCAGTAGACAAGAGGAGACATGAGAAGAAAGTACTTAAAAAGAGAGATCTGCAAGATCAAAAGAAAATGATAAAAAGATAAAAACATCTTTTGCGGCACAGATCTTCATTCTCAGCTTTGCTCCCCAACAAGCTACCCTACCTTCCTCCTTTTCTTAACTTACAGCTAAGCTTAAAATTAAAGTGAAATGTTGTTACTTTGCATTGTAAGGGGTCTGTTCCCTCCCTCCTGGGAGGGGAGGAAGGAAATATGCTATCCCAAACTGGAATGGCCAGTCCTGCCCAATCTCTTCTTCCAAGCTTTGCTTTCTCATTTCTTGCACTGGGACACCATACGGGAGAGAGGGGAGAGGCAGAGGGAGGAGTTATATCCTTTCATTTTTCTTCTTAAGGTCTGTCCTGGTTTGAGGTAAAACAGGGCCAATTTTGTTCAGCGACTTTGCTTTTTAGCTGTGCTTCTAGTCCTTTGACAAACAGTTTTATGGTACACCTTAATATCTGCCTTCAGGCTGCTTTTCTGTTTGGATGCCTTCTGCATGACAACACAGATAGCAAAACCAAACTTTTTGGGGGGAGTTAAGCTGCATTAAGCTGAGCTGAGCAACCCTGCTCAGGGTCCCCTCACATGCTGGGACCAGGCTACTGATAATTTGGACAGTATCAACATAATTTTTTTGGAAAAAATTTTGGGTAGGAGAACAGCAAATCACCCATCCCTTCCAAACCGAAGGGTCACAGCTTGCCTCTGGGACTTCTAAGCCCCAGGCAAGGAAATCTTAAGGCAGAAGTAATGTCAGGAAGGGATCGCTGTGCTCCATGCTCAAGCCCTGAGTGGAAAAGCCCTGCTCCTTTTGCTGTCCGAGTGGTCTCTCCCACCAACCAGACCAAGCCGTCACGCTCTTCCCTATTTCTTACTCTGGGAAGTTCAGGTATGGCACAGAGGACAGTAAGAGCCCCAAATAAAGGTTCCCCTCCTTAATCTGAAGCACGGTGGGACTTCTTCATTTTGCATGAGTCATCTGAATTCAGAATGCCTAACCTGTGGCGGAAATGATTCAGATTTGAACACATCACTAACACCAGGTCAAGGTAACAGTTGGTTTTTGCATGGATCGTTTCAGAATATTTTCTGCGGGTGTTTGTAGCAAGCAAATCATAGGATGCCGTTGTTGCTATAGCAATAAGCCTCCTTTAGTGAATGAGGTAGGGTAGCCCCCCTCAGACAGACCCGCATACTCCCACCAATTATCACTGCGATGAGGCACCTGACACGGTTTACTTACCAGGGATGCGATAGGTATCGATAAACCCTGAATTCTAGGAGCAAATGGGTCCCGTGGGATTTGTATGTTTCTGAAAATCCTTCTTTGAGGTTTGAGTCACCAGTGAATCTGAAATTTCCCGACTATAATTGCATCAATTATACTAATGAGTGATATTTTTTTTTTTTCATTTGTGTATGATCTGAGTATGGAATATGTAATCTCGGAGTGTGTGATATGTTGTATTTTAATTTGGAAGCTGAGAGAAACACAGTGGGTTGGACAGGCTCTGCGATAGCTCTCTCAACAGGCTGGACCAACCAGGGCAGTCAAAATAACACAGCTAAGCCCGGCCTTAATTCTCAGGGAAACGATTCAGTAAAATAGCCTTGAAATATTTCATCTAGAAGAGAAAAATTAAAGCATAAGAAAGGCTGTAATAATAACTTTTTTCCTGGTGTCAGCTTTGTTTATTGGTTCATACAGTGACCGTGGCATGCAGTCTTCAGAGAACGATTTTTTGTTGTTGTTTTTAAATAGTCTGTGGGCTGATCTCAGCAGATCGGCCAGGCAGGACCGCCTGCACGCACACCGTGCGAGGTGTCAAATCCTTCTTCCTCATGCTTGGTGAGAAAGTGGGTCCAGTCCAAACCCCTTTGGAGTCAGGGCAAAGATGGGCTGGGATCCTCTGGAAGGATCTCTTGTATTGGGTCCTGTGAATGGGATTTAAGGCTTGACTTTAAATTCAGATTTAAGCTCTGAATCCAAACTTGCTCCTGGAGTCACTGGTGTGATTCTGAATTTACGCCGATAGAAGGAAAATTAGTCTCTTGTTCCCGATGTTAGCACGTAACAAGGAATTGCCAGCTCAGTTCACTTTACTGGTGTTGTAGTTACTGTTTCCTCTCATCTTTTCTCTCCCTCATGTTCTTCACATACTCACAAGAGATATGAAAAACAGATTCCTTCAGATGACTCCTATAGGTAGCATCAAATTTACGGTGGTGATGAGCTAGTGGCTGTTGGAGAAACAGAATGAAAGAGAAAGCAGTTGTAAAATTACTGCTTTTTGTGGGCTGCTTGCACTTGTCTCTAAGTATTTATTATCCTAGATGGCAATCTAACTGATTCTCCTTGATGTACTCCAGCACTAATAAAGGAATTTTGCAGTATTATTACAGCAATTTTAACTCAATTCGCTCAGAGAACGCTCCTGCGCTCCAGAAGTCAATTATAGATATCACTTAAAAAAATAGATAACGCAAACCTGGACCTGTGTTTTCATCACTATGTAGACAGCAAAAGAAAACTACAGTAAGGGAAACGCACATTAGAAAACTGGAGGTGTTGTGAAGGGAGGGGACGAGCAGGAAAGGTGATGTTTCTGCTGCAAGGTTTTCTTCGGGCTTCGGAGCGTTACTGACACTCTGCCGCCTGCTTTGCTTTCCCGTCCAGCTCCCAAGTGGCCTTCAGGCAGAAACATCGCATCTCATCATGGCTTTGCTTTCTAGAACAGGTCTTGCTAAGGATCATCATGAAAGCATCCATGTCTGGACCTCAGGTGAATTAAAAGATACTGCCTGGGGTTAATGATGGGTTCATCCTTCAAGGCCAACAAAAATCCGGAAACTGATAAATATAAAGCACATTCCGCCATGTGAGGTAGATGCCTACTTCTTTAATATTATGTTTGATTCCCTAGGTGCTGAAGGGCCACATCGTTTTCGGTTTCTTCCGTCACCATGTCCTTCACAAAAGTTATTTTTTTCTTGTTAAATCTCCTGAGAGCATTAAAAGGATTTCTATGATGATGGCTGGAAACAGTCGCTGTTTTTTAATTCTTAAATTTCCTTTTCCTCTCTTTTACAGAGAAAAGCTATGAAGGATTTCTGGCAGTCAACCTGGGTCTAATGCAGAGGGGTCCCTAGAAATGAAGAATGGAGATAATTTGTGATTGTTCGTGACTCTAGGAATTGAGTCCTGATCATTTGCTAAAAACATTACCTAAAAGAGGACATATAGCAAGCAAGTGCTGGCAAGAGATCTGTGCAAAATAAGCATAATAGTGCCTTTTTTTTTTTTTTTTTTTTCTGCTTAGAAAGGCTCTTCTTTTCAGCAAAATCCTACTTTATCTATAAAAATCTGGTTTTGATGCCTATTAATTGTCACATCTCTGGGCAGGGGGAGTTCAAAGTTTCAAGGCAGATAATACCATGCCAACGCTATGATAAGCAGCCAAGCAACTGTGCTCTATCTTTGGTGAAAGATAAGCTGAAACAAGGAGAGTGATTAAGAGTTGTGTTCAAGATTTATCTAATCAACTTGGAGACCAGGTCAATGTGTTTTCTTGATACGATAGTTAAGGTAAAGTTGCAAGTTCAAGCAGGTTTGACCTCAGCATACTTGCTGTGCTGCCAGTGAGCCTCTTTTGGTTATTCCCTGTGGTTTATAAGGTAATGAAATGAATACAGAGGGGAAGATAGAACATAAAATAGAATTGCTTTTTCCTCCAGCCACCCCCTGCCAGAAGCTGTGCTATCACACAGGGTAAGTCCCGGTCCCTGTCGGTCCCTGTGCGCTGAACCAGGATAGATGAGCTATAGCACGAACAATTTTGCAGAAGAAGGAGAAGATGAAAGTGTGTTCCCGGACTTTTAAAGTCCCATTCAAATAAGACCTCTGTGCTTCTGAATCCAGAACGCGTGTGCTCGTGGCACCTCACTTTTAAGTATCGGTTCTGATTTTTTTTCACTGCAAAAAGTGTACGTGCGCAGGCATGGAAGGGCGAGGAAGCGAAGCTGAAGAAGCAGGTCCTCAGCGGTTACCGATCAGCTCGGATCCGCCAGGCTCAGCACAGAGGCTCTGACACAGCCGAGAGTCACTCGGACGGCAGCGCCAGCTCTCAGTGAGAGGAGTGGGAAGGCGCACACAGGGAAAAGGAGTAACTTGGTGTGAAAAGCCAGGACATCAATCATACTTGCAGTCGTAAAACACTTTAGACCACTTCCAGGGAGCCTTGTTCTGCTCTCCTTCCACTTCTAAGCCCCCCGTATGTACTGGACTGATAAAAACTTTCCAGCAGCCTTCTGTTGCCTGTGTCAAGCTGAAAGTGTTCCGCCAGCCTTGGGGCAGAGTAAGCTGAGCTGCTGTCACGTCGCACCCACTGCAGATTGGCTGCGTTATTTATCGCTGGTGGAGATGCGCACAATGGAGAGGAGGGGAGAATTATTGTATATAAATGTTGCAATATACATGATTCCCACTTAGAATTGATTTTTCCCTTGTGAGATATGCTGTCTCATTGAAAGAGGGGGAAAGGTGTAATTTTAAACCTGACTCCTGCAAGAGGAATTAAACAGACAAAAAAGAGCCGAAGAAGCGGAGGCATTATCTCAGGGGCGCTATTAATAATTTTCTTAGGAAAATGTAGTCTTGCTCTGCACCTCACTGACCTCGTGAAACAAGCCTTCCTGTATCTTCCCGCTGTAATATGTAATGCTGAGTCCCTCCAGCTCTTTTCCTCTGCATTCAACACCAGTTTGGCTTGTTTGTTGCAAGTGGCAGATTGGAAAGAAGTGGAGGTTACCTCTGACAGAATTGTCAAATTAAATTTATCCTGATCCCTGTACCTTCTCCAGGAGAGGACACCCCATATTTATAGCAACGTGCACACAGCTCATAAGCATTGGTTTTCAAAAACACTTTGGCAGCAAATAATAAACATAAAATAATACACAATACAATATGCAATTGACTTATAAGCCTCCCAGTCAATGCAAGTGTTATTCAGCATACATAATTACATTGCAGGCAGCACATCCTTTACCTGGGAATGACATCCTCTGATAAAAAATAAATAATAATAATAATGACACCCCCTAAGTATGCACCACTGGGTGCCTTGTCTAAACCCGGCTATGAAGAATGAATGTGAAATTAGCATTCGATTAGAAGTGAAGGAAATGCAGGATGTGAATGTAAAGCGAAGGACTATATCAATGTCTAAATATGAATGTGACATTTGTATGTCTGCATAAATAGTCTCCTTGTGCAGCATCACTCAGAGAGAAGATCTGCCACAGGAACAACAGAGTGTGATTTTCCACAGGGTAGGACAAGTCTGGATTTAAGGTGGTTTTCTCAAGTGGAAGACCTGTCCTTCACTTCTGTTCCCATCTTCTTTTTCCCCTGGGATCAGCAGGGACCTGGGAGCGCTGCAGTTTTTTCTCCTTGTCCTGTTTATCTATTGTCATTGTACAAGGTTCATAACAAGCGGTTTTCTCTAAACTTTTCCCCTTCCGTTTCTTCTCACAAGTTTTCCACACAGTTCAGACCAGAGCTTCCTGTATCTTCTGGATGGTTTTGCAATATTTGTCTTTATATCTCGCTCTTCCTCCCCAGAACGTAAGGCGATGAAGGTGGAGCGTCGGTCACCCCTTACCCACAGGCAGGCATCAGCAAAAGGGCGTTTGGCCGGGCCATGCAGTCAGTTCTTGCCATTTAGGATCTGAAGGCACTTCTCTGCCCCTGTCGGCATTAGATGTCCTGCAGCTTTGACTCTGTCACCAGGTGGCTCCTCACCTCTCCCAGGGGCTGCAGGTGTGCTCAGGAGCACCCTGCACCCACGCAGCCCCTTTCCTCTGCACTGGGCTACGAGGACCATTGGTAACATCTGTTTTCTTTTTTTAAAAAAAAAAAACAATGTCATACTCTGAGTATTTCTATGAACACGAAAGATGTTTTCTTTTTGAAAAAAAAAAAACCAACGTCATACTCTGAGTATTTCTATGAACACGAAAGATGTGTCCACTTTGCTATTGGTTTTGACTGTGAGAATTAAGGCAGATGAGACTGACATCTTTCTTCCTCTGACCCGTCTCCATTCAAGACTGTTTATTTTTTAGCTGATGTCCTTATTGCCAATTACACTTAAATAAGAAGGCAAGGTACGCAACTTGTCAGGGTAGACGGCATTAAAGCTAAAGTCACAGGGTTTTGTTCAGGCGTGTCTGATGCCACCCTTGAATCAGATCAACTTGGGATCAAAGAAAACTGCTCATTTTAGAAAAATGAAATTGTCCTTTACCTTCTTCCAAAGCTATAATGAAAAGTTTGCATTTGTTACAGCCAACTTCGCCATCTACTTGACCTTAAATCCAAGCATTTATGTGCTGCTTCCCAAAATAAGCATCAGTTAGGTTTGGGAGAATGCCTTAAGGGTGTGCAAGCCAAATTGTACCAGTCAGAAAGATGCTGTTTTTAAAATCAGCTTTACGGGTGAATCTTCCCATCACTGTTAACGTTTAACATATCCCCCTAAGCCTGGATGCTCTTTGAAGCAAGTTACCAGCTTAATTGGGACTCTTTAATAAAATTTAATGCTATTTTTTTAATGAAGAAAGATGAAAAGTTGCCTAGAGGGGAATCTTGAGCACAAGGTATTTAAAGAAATTATTCTTTGAGAATGTCGATCTCTTATCTCATTCTCCACAAATCATTTAATGAAATAACATTAGCATTTCACTTCTAGTTATATTCACTTCTCCCCCTTGCACGCATTTCTTTATTTTGTTGTTGGGTTTTTTGTCTCCTTTTCAAGGAAAAAATGAAGCGCAACAAGGCTCTCAAAACAACCACCTCATGCTATTGAACAACAATTAATATTGTCTCATTCTTGCAAATGGGGAGCACAGGTTTTTTTTCCAGACGATTAGGTAGACAGCTTTCTCTTGTATTTATTAATGCTGATCTCAAGTTTAACAGGCTCGGCTTTGCCAGTTACGTAATTACTGCAAACCTGGGCATCTACAGCCAGGCTCCAGATAGAAAGCAGCCCTATTGCTGCTCCCCGTAGGCGATAACCAAAACCAGGAGACGGCTTTCTGCTCCAAATGTAGATATTGAGTGCTCTCCCTTTAGATTAAAGAATTATTTGAGTCCTGCTGTCAGTGCCTGTGTTTGTCATTGGAAGACTCAGCATCTGCGCCTGATTCTGTGAATGGGAAGAAGAGGCATTAGTTTTTCCCTGCAGTTTCCTTAAAAGCCGCAGCTCTCCGTAACAGCCTGTTGGGGAGTGACTGGTGTACTTTGAACTAGAGAAGGGGAACATTTGTGGTGTCCTTTCCTTGACGAACCGTTGTCTCATTCCCCTCTTTGCCACTTTGTCTGTTGTTATCTCGGGTACACTTTCTTGTTCTTAAATGAAGTAACTGTCCAGTTTTTGTGGCACGAGTGGTCGGTGGCAAGAAGTAGCGTCAGCAAATCAGTACATTTTACTGCAGATAGGGTCAGGAGGAAGAAGAGGGATGGGGTGAAATCCAGCCCACTAGCTTTACCTTCCCAGGCAAGAATTTCTCTATTCTGGACCTATGTATATATAATTGTCCTTTTCTTTTGACCAATTCATAGTGGTTATTCAATTTTCAGCACACTAGACTCTTCTTCACATATTCTTTAATACTTTATCTCATTCTGTTTCCCTCTCTTTTCAGAAAAAAAAAGCCAACGGTATGTAATTTCCATAGAACCTGGCTCAGCCACATTTTTCTCTATGACATTTCCCCCTAATTTCAAGGCTCTGTTATTTTCTGTAACACTGTAATATGATCTTCATGGTTCTTGTACGACTTAGGAGAGAGTGGATTATATGACAATTTCCTGAGCAATCTCCAGAGTTTTGTCTTACATTCAAATCACCATACACATCCATAGGAAGTAGAAAGGAAAGAAACGGGTCACGGTGTTCCTTCCCCCAGCATACTAGTTTAAAGCCTTCAAAATCAGTGGAAATAGTTATCCTTCAGCACAGAGGGAAATTAGTACACATCCTGGGATCTGACCAGTGATGCTGGGACTCCATCTGTCCACAGTCTCTTGATTTTAAGGTCAGGTTGCAGGACCGTTGCGTTAATATAATTTTTGTTGCCCTCTCCAAAAAAGGAGACTAATTATTGAAATATGGGGGTTTTTACACACACACAAATATATTTAAAAAAAAATAATTCTGTTTTTTATGCCCAAGAAAAAACATGCATCACTGCGCTTCAGGAAGGAGAGCAACAGACTAAAGCAGAGAGGGAAATTCCCGCCTTCGTTCAGATCTAAAGTTTTACAGGATCCTCCTGTCGTTTGTGAGCTACCTGTAGCCGTCACACATTCAACAGGCAACTCGGGAAACACACATTATCAAGCCAAGCCCTCTTCCAGTCTGCCAAATCTTTGCTCCCCACCACGCCGCTCCCCAAAGACGCCCCACGCATCCACCCCAGCCCTGCCCAGGAAGGACTCCCCAGCTAAGCGAGAAGCCAGTCAATTAACTAAGTGGCAAAACAAGCGCAACTCATGAAAACCCACTCTTTTGCTTCCTAATGAGGGCTCATAATAGCTATGCTGGATTTTTTCCTTTCATATTTATCAAGGCATGATTTAATTGTCATGAACATCCAGAAGACAAAAAAAAGTCCTCTAAAACTGACAGAAAATTCTGGGGTTTTTAGGTACTCTGTAGTAATGATTCATGCATTTGCAGCTGGGATAATAATAGTCTAATACCTTGATCATATTGCATTTTACATAATTTTACATAATTGTTCATAAGGGCTACAATTATTGTGACTGTGAAGTGTAAAACTACAGGAGGAGAATGAGAAAGCCAACTCAAACTAATATGTTTAGCCTGATTTTCTGCTACTAATTACCACTGGGAAAAAACACATATTTTAACCTAGCAATGTTTGAATATTTTTGTACCGCGGTGCTGCCACAAACGAAACAGTATAAAAACTACAGTGATTGTCATCCCAAGTGCCGAATTACTGAGCACTGTTAAGTGCGTTCACCGGGCCATGGAGGTATTTTGGCTTTCTGAAATATTTCTAGCGAAGAGAGCGTGGTTGCTAGTGGTTTAAAGTACAGAACGTGCTCACCTGTTTGGTTATTAAACGTGATAATGTTTCTGCTCTCTGCCATACTAAACAGCATTCTGGCTGTCAGCGTCATGAGGAATCTGCTGGGTTTGTGTTATTTTTACCGTTTTCTCGTAGCTCTAATTGTTCCCCAGTGTTCCTGAGGAAAAGCAATGTTCAGCTGCAGGAAAGGAGGCGAAACCCACTCCTTAGAAACACAAAAGCAGGCCGGAGGAAGGAGAAGCTAGGACAGCCGGTCACTTTGCTAGATGCAAATTTCCATGCAAAGCATCCTCCCCGTGGCTGGGCTTTCCCGCGGGACGGTTTGCGCGCACACGGGCTCCCACCGACCGCGTGCTGCGGTGTGTCCTGGCGCCTTTTCCGTTGCTGGTTGGGCGGCACCTGGAGCCCCCTTAGTTAGGGCAGTGCCCTGCTCACCATTTGCACCACCACCAAACCCCTCACTCAAAACAGCCCGGCCAAGAAATCCTGCAGAAGTAACAAATGCCATGAGCGGCCAGTAGGTCGAGGGAGGTCATTCTCCCCCTCTACTCTGCACCGGTGAGGCCACAACTGGAATACTGTGTCCAGTTTTGGGCTCCCCAGTTCAAGAGGGACAGGGAACCGCTGGAGCGAGTCCAGCGAAGGGCAACTAAGATGATTAAGGGCTTGGAGCATCTCCCTTATGAGGAAAGGCTGAGAGCGCTGGGACTCTTTAGCCTGGAGAAGAGAAGCCTGAGGGGAGACCTTATTATGGCGTACAAGTATCTAAAGGGTGGGTTGAAGGAGGATGGAGCCAGGCTCTTTTCAATGGTTCCCAGTGACGGGACGAGGGGTAACGGGCACAAGTTAGAACACAGGAAGTTCCGTTCAAATACACGGAAAAACTTGAGGGTGAGGGTGACAGAGCGCTGGGACAGGCTGCCCAGGGAGGTTGTGGAGTCCCCTTCCCTGGAGATGTTCAAGCCCCGCCTGGATGCAGTCCTGAGTAATGTGCTCTGGGCAATCCTGCTTTGGCAGGGGAGTTGGGCTAGATGATCTCTAGAGGTCCCTTCCAACTCTGAAAACTCCGTGATTCCGTGATTCCGTGAGTGCAAGTTGTCTGCGTGCTGGGGGGTGGCAGGAGGCTGAGGGCACAGGGACACGGGCTCGAGTGATGGGGCTAGCAACGAGCTGTCCCCTCGGCCACTGCCCAGGAGCCAGAGCCACACAGCCCCTTCAGCGCAACGTTCGCTGCTTCGGCCGAAGCTGTGGGTGAGGACGGGATCGCATTAATATGCCAACCTCTACACTGAAGCCATTGAAATGCAGGCTCATGTTTGCCTCTAATTGTTCTGGGGAGAGCGGACCGCTGGGAGCACTAACTTTTTAAATTGCCTCCGCTAGATTCCTCAGAGCTTGGCCGCCGGAGCTGTCATCCCCGTTTAAACGTGTGAAAAGCCCGGCCCTCTAGGCTGAGGTGGAGACAGGTCTTGGGTATGGCCTTCACCCCATGCAAGGAATGAATTTTGCCCAGAAAACTGCAATGCTATGAAATGTGTTAAGGAACAGCCCTTAGGTGTGATCAGTTCTGGTTCAAAAAGACCCTCTGGCTTGTTGTTGGGTGGAACAGGACACAGATTGCTCTACCCCACCTAAATTTGTTTCTGAGGTGTCAGGAAAACTTCACCTCCTCTGCATCGTTTTCTCTGTGAGTTCACGATTGGGAGATTAGATGCTGCGGGCACCAACTTGCTGCCTTCATAGGGAAAGATTTTCACAAGGATTTACTCAGGCCTGTCATTACATTTCTGTTCTCCACTGGCTTCTGCAGTGATGGAAGGGGGGAAGATTAATATATTGCGACTGCCAGAACAGAAAGGCCACCATGGCAATCGAGTCTGCATGGGGGTTTGAGCGAGGAGCTCATTTTCAGAACAGCATTTTGACTTTAAAATCCTTCAGGATAGATTAAAACAAAATTTGCTCAGTCCAATATCTTCAGGAGTCCGAATGACCATCAAAGCAAAGGCTTCATGGTGGCACTTCTCCAAATCAGCTGTGTTATCTTGAAGTTAACCAATTTCCTCTTTTCTGATTTCCCATCCCTCAAAGGCAAACAGTAATGTGCTGCCAGCACAGCACTTGGACTTCTCAGGACCTGCTGTTCTGGCAGATCAGAAATAGATTTCCGTGCCCCTCTTATGTCAGCCTTCGATCCCTGGAGAGTGACCTGCACGAGTTGAAATTAGCTTGTTCAGACAGTGTGTAAAAATCAAAATAGTCAACTTGTGTGTAATGGTCAATGCACTCGGTGGTCCCACAGCCAGGCTGGACCTGCGGACTGCTCTTGCTGGCGAGGGCTCAGGTCTGCAGGTCTCCTCGTGGTGGCCGTGGGAGAGTGAGGCTCAGAGGAGATCTGGAGCTTCCGGCAGACGACATTGGTGGGGGGATCTGCACTCAGCCTCCCTCTGTTTTCCTCTCCGAGTTATTCCTCACCTCTCCCATCCACATGATGACTGCTGACACACGGTGTTTTCCGTTTGACTGGCAGTGGCGTTGGTCTGTACCAAAGTCCTTCATGCTCTGTCAGATTGTAGTTGAGGAAGGAATGAAACTCCATCATCCCTGTCTAACGTGGGACCCTCTCCGTGTCCCCTGTGCATTTGCTGACTGAGTCACGAAACACAAGCTACTCCTGAGCACATTGGCACTTCTCCATGGCACAAAGGGTTGGCAAACAGCGCTACTAGGTCAGGGCTCGAAGACAACATAACTGCATTCGCTGCATGTCACCAAAGCATTCGGTTCATCCCTCTGTGGGACCAGCACTAGTTTTATTCAGTGCGACGGTTGCTTTGAGCTATCAGAATGACAGGAAGCAGCCAGAGTGAGGAAAGCATCTGGCTCCCAATTTAAAAAATGCTACATTTAATTTAATTTATTAATTTTATCGTGTGGTCTGCAGCACCTGCTGGCTGTCCCCGTGTCCTGAGAATTCGTCCTGCACGTGAGAACATCCTGCCCAGCAGTGAGCACCCACCTTTCCCCTCTTCGTGCCCTCAGCCTACCCTGCGGGACTCTGTAAAGGGCAGATTAGCACAAACTACTTGATGGGGCTGCAGGTTTCCCTATTAGCAGCACGTGTAGCTGGCAATGCTGTGTTGTACTCCTTAGTTACACCTAAAGTTCTTCTGAAGCAAAAAGACAAAGGCAATATTCTTTGTCGTCATTCTCGGTTATTTCAAAATTGCTACCCACAGCAGAGCATCATCAGTCATTAGAGTCACATATAGGAGCATTATATTCACTTTGCGGTCTCTCAGCTCCATCGCCAAGGACATCACAGTCACAATGAGACATAATCAGTGTGCTGTTGCCAATTTTGAGGCATAGTAATTTAGCAAAAATTTCCTGTGTTCCGAGACCTCTGAAGTTGGAGGAGCTGCTCTGAATTTCTCTGCATTCCTTTTATCAAGTTCGGTGTGAATGGCGTGGAGGGAGAAATAAGGCGTGAGGACCCTCTTTAGCATGCCACCGTTCCGCCGATGGCTTGCAGGGCACGTGCGCTGCATAATATCAGGCATGACCGATACAACAAGGGACAGCAGGAGAGAGCTGAGGAAAAGCCGCAACCTCGAGTGACCTTGCTGGTGTGATTTTTTAACTTACTCTTCTCCCTGTTGCGGCTATGATAAAAAGATACTACACAAAAATACTCCTTCGCATACAACTTTCAGAACAAATCTTCAAATTACATGAACGTGAGAGAGCTGATCTGGTCCCTCAGGTTTTTACAGAGAGTGTTTAGCTGGTCTGATCTTTATTCCTGACTGATCACAGCTTGATGACTGACATCAGGCAAATCAAACCCCTCTGTGCCTCACTTTTCCCGTGCACAATTGCATTTACCCAGCGCTCGGAGATCTAAGGATGTTTTTAAATTGCCTGTTAAGAGATGGGTAGCATTTGACCACAAACTGTATGTTGGAATTTCATTTATATTGTATCTTATGGCAACATTGTGTAAGGTGCAACCATTTAAAAGCTGTTTTTTACTCTGATAAAAATCTGCTGACACTGAGGCTCAAGAAATTCTCTATCCTGACTACGAGGAAACTTAAAATGTGAATTTTCACAGCCTGGAAGCGGAGATGTTCCCAGAATCTTCCCTTCCGCTCAGGAGAGAGAAGATGGCCCACTTCAACAAAAACAGTGCTTCCAATGATCCCCTTCCAGCCCAGCCAGGTTGGGTCATTGTCATTTTGGTTTACCAGTACGTTGACTTTATTTACCCTCTGTGAAATGCTTATGAGCTTTTGGCCGTGCATTTAACGTATGCAACTTACTTTGGGGTCCTTTGCGTACTTGAGCATGAAGGGATATAAACATAAGCGCAGGCAGATTTATTGCAGTCGAATTTAATAAAAATGTCAACAAAGAAATGCACGTTTGGCGGGGGAATAAATATCAAATAGGAGCGAAGCAGACAGCAGAGTAGGTTGTAAGAAATTAACGTGAAACGTTTTGGGTTGACAGCGACCATAAAACAAAATTGTCCTGCGGAGGCTCGGGGAGCGATGTCGCAGGGGTGTGCTTCCAGGGCACGCAGCGCCAGCTTGCGCGAGCCGGGCGCGGGGAGATGGGGCTCGGGATGAGTCCACACCGCTACGGCGGGGAACGGTTTGTGATGTGTCGCTTCCATTTGTAAACTGACGTTTAATGTAAGGGGAGCGAGACGCTGCCTCGATTGGTCTCCTGATGCGGGGATGCGGGTTGTGCCTGCGCGTTGCTTAGCAGCAGCATGCCAGCCCCGGTCCAGGGCCGGCCGGCTCGCTCCTTCCGCCTGGCACTCGGGCTTCTTTGGCCCCCGTGACTCCAGCTTCATGTATTTGTGCTTCAAGGGAGAGGCAGGGAAGGGGTGCAGTCCGTGTTGTGCGCCTAGAGCGGCTGGGTGGTAGCTTCCGGAGTGATTTGCCCAGGGTGAAATAGGAAGAAGAAGCTGAATCGATTCTCTTGGTGCCCCGCGTGCTCGTGTCTCTTGCATTTTAAAGACTTCATCCTCCACTGCCCCTTCCTTGTGTCTGCTTGTGCTCCCCTGGACGCCAGCTGCCTCTCAGGACTTTTGCCAAGACGGGCAGCGGATGTCCCTCTCCTCTCGGGCCCCGCGGCCGAGCGATTTCACCAGCTACAGAGCTTTGAGTTTACCTTTGTCTGGAGGGAGTCTGAAGAGTTTCAGCTGTGGGGCCTATTTCCGTGTCAGACAGACTTTAAGAGGGCTGTACGAGGAGAATTTGAGGTCTCCCGTGGATATCAGAGAGCAGATCCATAGCACGGCAGCTGACTGTGATGCTAATGGGCTCTTCTAGTGCTCTCCATTGATTTCAGTGAAAGCAAGAGAGTTAGGATGCTGTTCCTAAAGAAAGCACACGGCATTCTTTTCTGTAGCAGTGAAATAGCTGTTCAGGCGTCTTGCAATATTTGTTTTCACCTTTTTTTGTGGTATTCCCTCTTTCCTTCATCCTTTGGGCTTTGGTTTCGCACAAGGTCCCCGGGCAATTACTAGAGCTGTGGTTGCCACAACCATTGTTCTCTCCTCTTTATTGCAGAAACGCACTCAAATCTCGGGATAGATTTTGTTTTAATGGTCCAGTCGATATATGGTGCTTATTCCATCTCAAGCAATGCGTAGAGGTTTTTAAAACATACTTGTTCATCTTAATACCCCTGCTAAGTTTCTGAAATGCTCAATATATCCTATGTGTTTCTTGACATCTCAGGACAAATCCAATATCATGCTTTCACTGTAGGCATAGAATCATCACTCACTACATAGAGGACTGTATCTCAATGTGCGTACACAGAAATTCAAGGTAGGCAGTTTGCATGGGGGTAAAAGTGCAGTGGCTAATGGGAAGGAGTGTGTGGGAACAGTTTGCTTCACCAGAATTGGGATAAAAGCTTAAAGATTGCCATACCGCAAGTTGGGGGGAGTGGGGAGTGGAAACTTTTGGTCCTAAAGTTCTGGAAGAATTGATGTGTGAAATTGCAAATCTGGTAGTAAGAGTTTTTAATAAATCTATCAACTCAAGGGTGGCACTGTGTGACTGAAGAATAGCAAACACAGTATCTGTATTTAACAAAGGGAGAGAAATAAGGAGACCGGCACGTACAGGCCTTTTAGTCTGACATCAGCTCTACAGGATCAAAATTTTTGTCCAAAATTTTTATGCCCGCTGCTCTGATGAGTTGTGAAAAGGACACAGGCTCTGTCAGGAAAAGTATTGGCTGTATTGATAAGGACCTGTTAATATCCATGCACAATTCAACCATTTGTGGAATATCTATGCTCAAAAAACGTGAATTAAAACGGATGCGTGCAGGTGAGAGTATTATGGAGATCAGGAGAATGGAGAGCCTGATTTACAAGAGAAGGCTAAAGGAGCGTGGCCTGTTGATCATAGCAAAATGAAGGCTTAGCAGGGTTATGATTACTGTCTGTAAAAACATCAGGGAGGAAAAAGGACTATTTGCACTGGAGAGCAGTGTTATCGTAAGAACGAAGAGACATAAGTAAACTCACACTGGAAATCAAAAGTTTTCTAGCCATTAGGACAGGAAGGCTGGAACAACTTTTTGATATGAATGGCAATGAAAAAAAAACCCAACTGCTTTTAAGCCACAGCTCAGTAAGTTTATGGAGAGATAATACGATGCAGCACACATGATAGCAGGGACTGCACTCGGCAACCCCAGGGATGACTTCCAGTCTGTGTAAAGATGCAGGAACTCCATTTCAAAGTTCTCATTAAAATTTCTGTGTATTTCTTTTTCCTTATCTTCCTTTAAAAAGGGATTATCCTGTAATAAACAGGGTGGTGCCATCTGCCACAGTCTCTGGCACAGAAGGGAGGAATTGCTGTTTCATCTTAGTTAGCTGTATTGAGGAGAGAGGAGGAAGGATTTGGGGCTGCTTCCATCTGGCACTGGGGCTGATTGAAGGTGAGAGCTGATCTCTTGAAATTCAGTGACAAAATGATGGGTAAGGCAGATATAAGTTGGGAAGCGCCTTGAAAATACAGACCAAGCAGCTTAGGTTTGACGTGGCCGCTGAAGTGAGGTGAGAAGAGGGCTATGTGGAAGGGAAGGGCATACTCTGAAGTGAAGCTAAGAAAAATATCTTCACAGTGGTGTTCCCAGAGGATACAAGCAGGGCAAAATGGCAGTTTTCTGCATTAGAGAAAAGTAGAGTTGATCTGTGGTATAGGATGATGAGAGCCTGGGTGAGACGTTTAGCTGTGTGTGGAGAAGGATGACCCTGTTTCAGCACAGGGAACTGGTGTGATGATACGTTGATCTAGTGAGACCATACAGGGCAGATCAAAAATGGTGCCCAGGTGCCAAAGCTGGGAGAAACTGAAGTATTTCTCCAAGGCATTGGTCCGCTTCCAGCACTGTCTGCGCTGCTTCTGTTCAAATGGAGCAGATCAGCAGGCGAAGCTAGCTTTTGAAGTGTTTGAAGTACGGCTGCTGCAGGCTCAGTCCCCTCCTTCTGGGAGAGGAAGGTCCCCGTGAGGCTGGGCTGAGTACGGGGTCCTGGGAACGTGCCACCGGACCCCATACTCCAGCACTGGGACAGGAGAACCGGATCCTGAATAACCATGCTGAGACTGGTCTGAAATTCATAAAAAATTGAGAAAAGGTCAAAAGAAAAGGGTGAAATCTGAGTTCATTTGTTTCTTAATGTTGGTACCTAGGGAGCTACATCTTTAGGCATTTCTCTCCAGCCAGGAGGGTCAGAAAAATCTCTTGGTGACAGCTGAGGATGCTGAATAATTGCTCAAAAAGCAGTTCTCAAACAGATGATTGCCAGTGAAGCCTCCTCAAACTAATGGCAGTCACAGGTCTGGTGGTCAAAAGTACAAGTAACGCGTTTTCACGCTGCATCACAGTGATGCTGGAGTTTTAGGAACCCAACCAGATGTCTCAAAGTTTGCACTTGCACCATGAGAGTGGTGACAAATCTGAGAGGTGACCTTATTGGAAATCTAATTTTCTCACTGCTGTGCAACTCCCCACACCTGCATCTCCTCTCCCCTCAGCTCTCTGTCCAAGTACGGGTTTCCTATGCTAATGCAGTGTCTGCATCGAGTCACCCCCTCTTCTGTTCTTTCTCAGAAATAAGGACCCAGCGCAACTTCTGGTGCATTTCTGAACTGCCAAAATCCTGGTTTCATTATTCACAAGTCTCTGATGCAGACTCCTCCTGTCTTCCCTTGTCAGGACTATAAGATTTGGCTTCTGTAGAGTAGTTGCTATGAAAATGCTTATCGATAGTTACCCACGTTCTGTTGTCCTCCTGGTGTTTCTCCTTTATTTTGAGAGGGTTTTTCTGTGATGCTGTTGATCCAAAATTATGGATTTGATACAGTAGATGATTTAAATGGCACCAAAGCCCTGTGCAGATAGGATCAGTCAGGCCTTCATTAGCTTAGCTTAAATCGCTTGAGGCTACTTTGATTCTGAGCAAGTTCACAGAGAATTTTTGGATTAATTTTCCCACATATCTTCATCCAGGCAAGCCCTAAAAAAATCGTCAGCATACACGGCATGCCTTTAGGAAATGAACTCTTCTAGGAATGAAGGATACTTCTAGAAAGCTGAAAGACTACGGGCACGAAGTGGCAAACTGGGGGTGATGTGAGTGTGGCAGTGGGCAACCACAGCCTTTCCTCGTCTTTCAGAGAAGCCTGCCCCTGAGCTGGTAGAAGCTCAGACTCAAAAAGAGAAGGTGACGGTAAATTAAAAACACTAGAATATGGCTGGCGGCAAATACCCATTTCACTTTCTGAGCTTCAAACATCTGCTCGTGTTACTATTGAGAATCCATATATTGTTCCTTTTCTCAGTTTCCCCAGGTGTAAAATGGGGTAAAAGATACTGGTCTCCTTCGGAAAGTGTTTTGATACCGGGCGCTGGAGAATTTCGAAGAGTTCATTATCACCATCCTGTTAATGCTACCGCTGTTGTTATTCCATGGTTTGCTTTACTGAAGTAATGACCCATTAATATTATTTTGTTGACTGTACAGATGATCTTTCAATGCAGCAGTCAAATGTGCCATTAAGAGCTCCAGACAACTTACTGTCCTAATTTGTAAGCAGATGCAGGCAGTAATAAATAGGAGATTAAAATGAAGTAATGGTCGAGCAAGTTTTTACATAAAGAGTTATAATCTCAGCTTGCTGTCTCCCCAGCCGGCAGTAGCTCTGCATGCACCAAGGGATAGGTCTGTGGATAAGGAAGCGGCTTCTGTTTCCATTCTTGTGCATCCACCATTTAATCTATGTTAAAAAAAAATAACCCCCTGAGCAAGTCCCCTGTTCATTCGTCCTGGAGACATTGCTGAGAAGTTGGCCAACTGATATGTGCAGGTTTTCCCTGTGGTGCAGCTTTGCTGGAGCTACTGTAACTCCTAAGACTGCTTCCTAGGGACCCCGAGGAACTAGCACAGCTCTTGTCTTCTAGGCTGTTACATGCACGACCAAATACGTTTTAAGAGTGATGTCAAAATAGCTAATACGGATGCTGTGTTTCTGATTTAAGAAACACCGTGATATACTTACCTCCCAGTAGGGAGAGTTTGATGATAACCCTCCCTGCGCAGACTCTGCTGAATGTTTCATTAGCTGAGAAATGCAAAGTTGGCTTTTCCAGCGGAGGCTGCAGAGGTAACTGGGGGGGTCTGTGATGGGGGACAACATTTATCCTGACTCAGAACAAAAGCTCAGCTGAAAACCTTAGTCCAAACAAGCCCAACCAAAAAAAAAAAAACCAACAAAAAACTAACCCCAAACAAAGTGGGAATTACTGAAATCTGAAAGAAAGAAAAGAATATACTATTAGTTTATGGAACACATTGTCTTTTTACATTTAGCAGACTAAATATAGATTTATACCAATAAAAAGAATAGCAGAATTCAAGGTGCCATAATTTCCTGGCTTTTATTTACTTTCTTAAGTGTTGGGGCAGGGGCACAGCAATTAATGGTATGTCTTGCCGCATCTGAAACAGAAAGGGATACAAACCATAGACCGTCCCGCTATAAGCTCCTCTGAAGAAGGAGGGATTTTGAAAGACAAATGCCCAGTGGAAATATCTCTTTGATTTTTGTTATGCTAACTATAATGGCTGCCCAGTTTCCAGTGCCAGGAACCTGAGGCCCCACTGTCCTGTGTGGTGCACGGTGTACCTGGTGCCCTGCAGAAAGGACGGGTTTAGTTTTCAAGTTGCACATCTCATTATTCTCTTTCTCTCTTCTTTGTTTGTAAACTTCACAAGTCCAAGAGCGAACGTGCTGCTTTGCCTTCCTTCTTCCCTGCTGACTTCACTCCCCTGATCAAAGCTAAAATAAGTAGGCCTGGTTTGTTTAACAGAGAGGGTCTTACACAGTCACGCCTCTTTGTTTGCCGACATAATTGAGGAGAAGACAGCTTTGGGAATAGTGCCTCTTAATTGCTCTCACAGACGCTGCAAGGCACTCGGTGTAGGGGCCGGCTAAATTGGGCCTATTGTGGATTTTTGAAAAGCCTTGGTAACAGAGGAGTCAAAAAAAAAAAAAACAAACCCCAAGCCCTTATGTAATCACCAAAGTAACCTTCGTCTCAGCGTCGGCTTTTCTCCTCATAAAACTTCCTGGCAATGAACGGGGGGAACGGTGCAGCGGAAGCATCACTGCCCCGTCCCCACGGGTCTCCGGTGGGCACGGAGAAAGAAGGGGTGGAATTGACCGTCTGGGTGTAATTTCTCATCTATTAAAAAGTTCAGCTTTTTAATAAAGCACATGTATGGCGGTAAAAGCTTCCTTCCTAATGAGTACCGGAGTGTGGAAACCACTGTTTCTCAAAGGAAGGCCAGGCTGTAACCCTCTTGATTTTAAATCAAAGGTTGGCTGTGACTCCTCAATCCTTCGCAGTCCAGAGGAAGTCAGCAGAGCTGCTAATTAGAGCACCGGTTGCCGTTTTTTGGTTTGAAACCTTGAAATGAAGGGCAGGTCTGCTCCGTACGCTGTGACAATGACGAGGCCTCAGATTCCTGGCTAAGGCTTTTAGCTGAAAGAAATGGAGAAGGGCTTCTCGGGGACACGTCCCCCTGGCCATGGTGCGGACGAGGCTTCACCAACTCGGGACAAGACTGAGCACAGTGTTGTCCTTGCCCTGTGGGACTGCAGGCTAGAGCCTGGGAACTGGACTCTAATTTTAATCATGCTATTAGTGAATTCTCAGACTGAACCTCTCCCTCTTTTAGAAACAGATTTTAGTTGAGCGAAATGATTCTATTTTCCGCTATTTAATAGGTAGGATTCAAACATAGTATTGATAAGTATTCCTACACTGGGGGGGAGATATTTTATGTGCCAGCAGGGACAAAAGCCTCATTCTTTCCCTCTTATATTCATTGCAGTTTCTTTTGTTTACAAGACTGTCTTACTCCATCAGAGGTATGGCAAATCGTCTCCTAAAAGTAGCAATGAATTCACTAGACATACACCTAAACCTTGACAATTATTGTCTTTTGCTATATATATATTGTTAAAGCCTTGCATAGCGTTAATCACAGAGCTGAGGAAAAGCATATGACTGTATCAGTCTTAGAAAGATCTCACGTATTAAGAAGCTGTCTGCCAATAAGCAAACGGCAAGTCGCTGGGCAACTCAACAAGTCCCCATGGTAAAAATGAGAGACAAGCCATGGGAGCCCTGATTTAGCTGGGTACAAGCACACATCTAAAGTTAAATATGTGGTCTCCCTGAGGCTGATCACAGCTTGGTTCTCTGTGCTTGCTTTTGGGCCCCACAAAGATAAAACGCTTGCAAGCAAATGCATGAACACATCCTTCTCTCAGCCTTATCTTCTTCTGAAGCTGCTTCGAAGCTTATCTTTCCTGGAAGTACATCACAAATATCCTGGTCAGGTGGCAGAAGACATTCATAGTCCAAGACTGGTTAAGAATTGCAGGGCGCTTGCTATTTTTGTCACTAACTCACTGCCCCGAACCCACTTCTTGGGTTGCTGTTTGGTGGAAGCTCTATGCGTTGGGGACTATCATTGTGTATTAATTTATTTTACCAAAAAAAAAAAAAAAAAAAAAAAGATAGCACTGACAATACTACAATACATAGTGCTAAAATTTAATGTGTGGCACATCCCTGAATGCCTTTCTGCAGTAGATTGAAAAGCCTGACCGGTATTCAAATTATAATAGGAAACTATTATAGTTCAAACTTAAAGAAGACAGTTGGCTTTTTAAAACTTCACATTGCTAGAACTTATCAAACATACAGCTTCAAAAAGAGAATAAGATGGAAGGTTGGGAGGGGATTTTTTTTTCCCCAGACTTTCTCCTTTATTTTGCTAGAAATGACAGCTGAGAATAAACAGCGGCTCTCCTCAAATCTGAAAGGATGAGAGAAATTTTAACAAGGAGAATTTTCTCCCAGCCTCTTGCACATATGCCAGCGATAGGAAAGAGTTAACACAACAATAATGGGACAACTCCTCTGGTATGTCCTTATCCTTCAGGACTTAAAAGCCCCAGCGTAGTTAAAGAGTATTTTCTCAGGAAAAAAAGGCTGTTCAAAAGAAACCCAAAACAGATTTAAGCTTTGGGTTTTTTTGGCAACAGTGCAGAAGTCTCCCTTTTTCTATTTTGGAGGCTTTCCAAAAGTTTTTTAAATGGGCCTTCAAAATGGCCTTCACTTTTACAGATATTTTAGCTACGTTGCGGTAATTGGGAGCAGGGAACCAACATTCAGTGTGGCTGCTTCTCTTCAGTTGCCCAGCAGTCTATTTTTGGTTCAGTGTCATAGAGCATCATTATCGATGAATTAGAAAAAAATATCCAAATACTAATGACAAAAATTGCAGATGACAGAAAACCGAGCAGATTAGTAAAAAATAAATCAGTTCTTCAGAGTGATCTGGATCCAATGAGCAACCGGACTCATTTGAATGACATAGAAAATATGAGGTCCAGGAACCAAGAAAATAGGTCATGCTTACTGGCTGAGGGGACTGTATTTTTGAAATGATAAACACCTCAATGTGAGCTGGCTGCAGCGGCTGAGAAATTAAATAGGAGCCTTGAATGTGTGAACCGGAGAAGAACGAGTTCATGCAGATATTACCACTATATAGAGCAATAAAGACAGACCATTTTTGTGATGCTACGTGACAAATTTAGAAATGCTTTGAAAAGAACCCCAACATTAGAAGAATGGTTTAAGTTCTAGAAGTGCTGGCTTATAGACTAAAAGTGGCTCCATCTCATTAACTTCTCCAAGAGGAACTGGGAGGGATCTTACAAGTGCTAGCAGTGAGGAAGACTTCTGGCAGCAGAGGACCTTTGGGTGTCACGGAGGATGTCACAGCATGATCCGAGCCCAGCAAGTGGAGTGAGAAACACTCAGAATAGAAAAAAGGCAAATGGTTTTATTAATCAGCACTGGAAGAGCTTACCACAGACCGCGGTGAATTTCCCAATATTAAATACATGTTTTAAGTAGGTTTGGGCACCTTTCTAAAAATCATAGTAGTGTTCGGCCCAAAGTTGTGGGGTCTTCACTACGGTCACTGCCTGGGGGTTCCTCTCTCCCCCTCTGAACATCTGGAGCTCTCGGCTCACGCTGCGTATGCCCATCCGTAGTGTCTCTCTCAGGCTACTCCCACCCACGAGCCAGGAGAAGGAAGCCCGTTTGTGGGTTTGCTGAGCCTGGGAAGAGAAGGCAAAGCGTGGGGAGATGTTACTGCTGCCTTCAGGCGGGGGGAGCCTGCAGGGCCAGGCTGCACCCCCGGCTCTGCACCGTACCTGCCGCAAGCGGGGAGCGGGCACCGGGCGCTGCCTGGCCCTGCCCGTCCTGCCTGCTGCCTCCCGCCACCTGGAAACACTTGACTGCGTTCTTTTAGGCTAATATAAAGCACTTTGCATTAGGCAATCGGTGATGGCAAACAGAGAAGTCCTTCCCTTTTGCAGTGGAGAGAGACCATTAGAAATACTCCTCTTGGAAAAAAGTGCCCTTTCAGAAACGCGCTTTGGATTTAGGGGCTCTGCACAGTCCTTCACTTGTCCGCTTCCCCCTGTGTTCCTCACACTTGATGGCTCGCTGCTCTTAGATTTGTTTCTGCCTGACTATCCATTCCCATTCTCCCGTGGCTAATATTTAGTTGTACGGTACCACCGAGAGCCTCTGCAAGCTGGTAGCACGGCATTTATGGGACCCAGAGGAATTCTGAAACGACCCTTTTAAAAAACAACAGCATACAATAAATTAGAAAAAGGAAGCAGCTTTTGGGAAAGCTTGATGCTTAGAGCAGCAGCCGCAGTGAGGAAAAGTTACCTGTTTCAGAATGGGCTTTGCCCCACCTGAAGTCGATGGGGAACCGCTTCTTGAGCCGCAGTGTCTGCTCAGGTGCCGACCTCCCATCCCTCCGCCTGCTCTCCGGTCCTCCTGTCATCTTCAGAACTAGAGTGTTACAGTTGCGTATTTTAACATTACTGGTGACCCGCTGCTCGCTGGCCGGGCACCGGGTCAGAAGCTGCAGCTGCCTGATGTACACGGCTGCTCTGGCGCCGACGGAGCGTGTGGCAGAAACACATCATACGCAGGAGAGAGTGGCCAAACCCTATGTCCTTCTGGGGTCAGCTAAGGGATGAGGCTAATGAATGATTCACCGTTAAACACGATTAAAGCCCCGATACTGTGATTTTAACGTACGGCCAGAAACCTAGCAGACGGATTCAGCCAAGTGCCATTAGTCTCCCTCTTTCTCCTCTCTCTTCCCCTGATGTGCCCCCAGAGAAGCACAGCCCCTTCGGGGTGCGGTGGTTCCTACACGAGTAATCTGATAATGAACGTTGCTTTTACAAGTAAACCTCTCATCTAGTGGTAGCGTGTACCAGAGGTGGCATGAGCAGGATAGGAGGCTCTGCCACTTCGAATAAATTATTTGGGACAGAAATTTAGTGTCTAATATGTTTGTAAAGAGTCTAGTGAGTGTCTGGGTACTCCCTGGGCAGAGTAATAATTGCACTTTTGCTTTTCTATTTTATATTTATAATCTAGAACTGCTAGCCCTTGAGTAAGCGTAAACAGCACTTCCATCATATTTCCATTTGGGTTATGAATATTTCACACACCTGCAGTCTCAAAAGCACATAATTGCAAAACCACACTCAGACAGGGACTGAATAAACACTGTTGCTGATTCTTAATGAGCCATTAATCAGATGTTTAACTACAGGTAATTCCCCTGGGTCCTGGTGTCCCAAGAAAAATCTGTATTCCCTCTAAGTCATGGAGAATCAGATGACTTATGAACAGGAAATTGCGAGCTGCCGACTGAACGAACAACACGGGCTTCCCGTGGCAGCTCCTAATGGTGAAAGGTACAAATTTTCAATTCCGTTTGGGAGTCAGAGTCTCACTGCCATGAGCCATGGGCTCCAAAGTCATATAACGACTTTGTAGGAGCTCAAGACTTCTGTTTCAGTTGTTGAAGGGTACGTTTTGGGAAGAGCTTGGGAAGATGTTCCGATTGCCTTCTGTCAGTTAGCGTTACCTTCTCTTCATGGATGGGAGTAACTGTGATTCTTCACACAGTGTGACGTCCTCCTCTGGAATTCGCTATCAAAGGAGAGCATGCATTCCAGCTGCATTTTAACAAGGGAGGGATAATTTCATGACCACTGTTATTTGTAACTTTGCATGGTAAATTAAGGATAATAAAATCATATATTTTGGAGTGTACAACAAACTCTGTGGGGGAGTAGGAAGAAAATTTCTACCACCAGCAATATTGTATTGTTGCTTAGGTCAAGCTGGACTGAAATGGACATTTCTTTCATGGGAAAAATAACAATTTCCACATATAATTTAATTCCAAATAAGCCCAGTGCTATATTTGAGCACGAGATGATGTGCTGAAAATTCTTTGTTCAGAAGCACTGCAGTGTTCCCCTAGAACAGACCAATGTGTTTGAGTTTAAAAAAAAAAAAAAAAAGAAAAAAGAAAAAAAGAAAGGTTTTCCTAATTCCCAAACTTGTGTCGAAATGTGGCTGGTTTCATTCCCAGTTTCGCTGGCACTAAAATGTCGTATTGCGCTAAGACGGCTAGGTGAGTTACTGATGTTCATGACAGATCTGCTGTAAACAGCATTTCGTAAAGGACACAACGGTTTTTAGAGCTTATCCTGTCCTCTTCGTAAAACAGTCACGCATTTTCATATTAGCCAACCGGTGAATGTAGTTGGTTTTCCTCTGAAGAGCGTGCACACGGAGATGAAGCCAACCTACACATGTTAGATATTAGAAGAGCTCCAGGTTATTAACTATGGAGAACAAAAGGTTTTAGATGATCTCTCCATCTGTTTCTCCCTCCTGTGCCAGAGACACAGTGTAGCAGACCGTATCTTCACAGACATTTTCCAGGTGGAAAATGTGCATACGAGAAGCGTGTGTATCAGCTCCTATATCTCTTTCCCAAAGTATAAGCTCCTTCCATCACAGCTGAAGGAGCCGTATCCCAACAGCAGACATCCATAAAGCTGACAGTCGGAGTCTCATTCGTACTTTTACTCCCTAGATGTTATTTCCTCATAGGATGCTCAGTTTAGCAGAGTAGCTTATAATAACTTATTAATTAAATACTTATTGACAGTCCATGCCTGCCTTTTTTTTGGGACACACACACACACACACACACAAGTGACTGCTTGAGGGAAGAATGAAAGTCCCTTCTTGCGGAGGGAATCTGTAGAGCTGCACTCCTGCCTATGTTGCCCTCTTCCTCAGAGTCTTCCTTGGAGACCGCTTTAGAGACTGGACTGCAGGAGGCAGTAGGAAGGTTTTGGGCAGCCAGGCACTCTACTATTGTACAGCCATGTCCCAAAGTGCTCACAGACCTGGAAAGGAATAGATGGAGAGGATACAGAGGTGTTATTCTTCATGTCCTCCCGTGGGAAGTGTGGCTTGCTGTCAGCAGACACCGGACGTGCTGCTGCTCCGCAGTTGGGGATGCCGCAGCAGAGTCGGTGGCTGTAACACAAGGCAACTCCAGCCCACACTCGCAGGTGCGATCACCGTCTCTGTTTTCGCCCTTGCCTGCTGTCTGGCACAGCTCACCCCAGCTCTCAGACCCAGCGTCTCCCCCTCTGCCGAACAGAGGTGGCGAGAAACCTGCCACCTCGGAGCCCTACAGCTGGGGGAAGCAGAGGCAGATGTGGACTTTTGACGGTATACTGGTTTGCTTCTCTGCTGATCTCACCCGCTGCTGCCCGTGGCCGCTGTGGTTACAGTCGATGAGTGCGATACCTCATTGGCTAATGAAGCTTCTCGTGGTTCGTGGGCTGGTGGTTGTCGCTGTGCTGCAGGTGAGGCGTTTTCCTGGGTTGTGGAGTGTGGTACGTGGTGAGGGGAAGAGGACGGTGTGAAGGGGCAGATGACACCAGCTGATGAAAAAGGTGCTCCTGGCTCCAGACTTGCTTCTGTAGACAGAGGCTGGGCAAAACCCACCCCGGGCTGGGCTCTTGTTCAGTAAGATCTGCGCGGCCGTTTCGTGCGCAAACAGGGGTGAGGTGCTCTGGAAAAAGCGAACGAGTAGGATGTAAAAGTCTTGTGAGGCCTTTCTTGATGAAACAGCAGTTATCATACAAATGGGAGGAGATATCATTCATCATCGCTGGTTTTACCTGCCAAAAGAGAACTACAAGTTTTCTTTTTCATATCCACAAACATTGATGTTCATCGTGATGTGTCTAGAGGGTTTCTCTCTGGGGAAAAAAAAAAAAAAAGAAGAGCTTTGAATCTAATAAATAAACCTCTGGAATATTTACAAATTATATATAAATGCCAGCACCTTCTCTAAAGATATAATTCAGTGTCTTAAAATCAACATACGCACACCGGGTGAATATTCTCCCTAAACTAAAAACCAGGCAGGCAGACCAGCAGGTTGCTATGCAAATGGCTGAGGAGCAATGATCTGCCTTCATTGCAGGCTTAATTTATGAACTAGATTTATTAGATTTTTGTTGTTGTTGTTGACCGAATTACTGCATATCCTACTTCTTCCTTTGTCAATAGCTGTGTCCAAGGAGAAGGCAAAAAAATCGAGGGCAGATGACCCAAAGCCTACACCACTTTGCACCTGTGAATGGAATATTGGCAAATACCAGTTTGAAACTGGTTCCAGTTGCCGCTTTGTACCCAGTAGCTGGTTCTGGAATGAAAGAAAGGAAAGCGGGCGCTGCAGTTGAGAGTGAAACCTCCTCCCAGGGCAGCCACGGCTGAGCTTGGCATTGCTCTGTGCCACGCGGCGGCTCAGCCACCGAAGATGCTCCCCAGCCCGGCTCCTGCCGCCTCCCTCCTTATGGTCCTACCCAACACCCCTTGTTCCTCACCGCCGCCCGGGGAGCGGGCGCGGAGACAGCACGCAAAACTGAGCGTTTGGGACCGGAACGGCGCTCCTGAAAACGGTGTGAGATGGTAGCAGAAAAAAAAAAATAATAAAAAAGCAGGCAAAAATGACATCATGCACAACACGTCTTGAGCTTCAAGGTATTGGCCCCTGTTGTGTCCTGGGGACTGCCGGTAACTTTTTCAGACCCGTTTGGAGGACGTAACTGAGCGTCCTTCACCTGTAACTGTGTAGTCCCATAAAAAGAGCCTTTTTAGAGACTCGGGTTGCACATAATTATTTTTTTCCTTTCTAAATTGCAGGTTAGGGATTCCCCCAGCTACTGCACCTGAGGATTGAGGAGAATTATCTAAATTCTAATATCAAATTACAGACAAGTGATAAGACCTAAAAGCACCTTAATGTATAATGAGTTTAACGTTTAAAACATAACCAAGAAATACGCTTAGTACTGTTAGATCAAACATAATAAAATTAAGTTATGGACTACTGAAATCATAGCAATTCAGCATCTTGTCTTTGCAACACAGAACAAGAGAAATTGATATTTTAGCCCTGATTTTCAAAGCATCTCAAAGCTGCGTCTATCATTATTGAGGCTTTTTGCCTGCATGCTTTTTTTGGATATCTATTTATTTTTTCCCCCAAAACACAGATGTTTGCCCTCTATTGTATTCATATGAACAGAGCAGCCAGATAAGCATTCAGCTGCTTCGTGCATGCAAGTACAACCATTTTGCATTACAAGGAAAGAAAAAAACAGCCCCATAACTGAGGAAAACGTCAGTTGAAGTATCAAAAAAAAAAAAAGAAATCCCGTTGTGAACATGCATTCAGTGATAGACGCCCGATCTCTTAGATTTTGGCCCTTTAGTGTAAGATTGATGCGGAACAGTTTTCAGTTTTGACATTCTGTTGGAGTCATCAGAGATGTTCCCATCTTTGCAAGGAGGGAAAGATGTTGTCTGGCTCAGCAGGCAGCAACGTAAAGCAGCAGAGACTCGAGAAAGCCTGATATGTCTTCCTTAAGAGTACAGCCATTTGGGATTTCAATCCATAAGACTTTTCATTGGTCATATGTTGCCCTTTCCCTCAAATGTTCCTGTGCTACATTTGCTCTTCTTGATCCTTTTTGGGTCCCGCTCCAAACGATGCTAATTTACCTTTCATTTCAAGTGTGTTCTGAGAGGTGCAGGGATCCCTCAAATACTTGAGGAATACTCATGCAGGTGAACGGACGGTAGCGTGGGCTGCTGTGCACACACAGCTGGGTGACGCAGGGCAGAAGTTTGGGCTACGTGTGACACGAGGATTCAAGTAGCGGAGTTTGATTTTGAACTAATTTTAAAATAATGGAATTTGATTTTCTATGCTCCTAATTCTGCCTAAGTGAACAATAGAATCAAACTCCTTCAGAGCAGGCACGCTGCAACCCCTGATATTTAAATAGAGCTGGAGTGTCACCGAGGGCTGAGCCTGCCTGCGTAAATAAGCAATCCTCAGCTGCCCACGAAGGCGAACTCCGGGCATCGCTTACACCAGCGCAGAAGAGAACAGAATCAAGGCCTTTGTGTTCAGTAATTTTGACACGCTAATGTATTCAGCTCTCAGTCACCTAAGCATCAAAGCAATTAAGCATAGGTTTTCTGCAGTGCATCTTAATTGTGCAGTCTTTGTTGCAGATGATAGATGCTCAAGCACCATGATCAAGCTGCATGCTCAAGCTCACGTGGCGATGCAGAGCACGGGACAGGGATGTCCATCCCCTGCCCGGCTCTGGCCTCCCGCGTCAGAGCTCTCCTGCCTCGCAGAGACAGCGGCTGGCGCTCGGGGACACGTAGCCTTGACCTGCTTCCCATTCATTGTCTTTGGTCCCATTATTGGTACTGTTTGACCTTGAAACACCCTTTTATTTTTTATTTTTAAGTAGATTAGGAAGAAAGCTTCTTGGAGGGCTTAAAAGACTGTATGCTAAAGATGATTCCTGCAACCTGATATGGATTACCATAGTTACTCTGTGTGAGCGTGGCAGCTTTCCAGCTCCTCTGCCAGGAACGATCTAAAAGCTTTTCTTTTATTGTGTCTTGAGGTGAGAGTCTGGCTTTAAAAAGCTTTCACAATTCTAATTCTTTGCTCGGTTTTGTTGGCAGGGGGGAGTCCAGCACCGCTCCGTCTGATGTCCGATATCACTGATAACCTACAAATGATGCGTTTGGGATCTCTGATTGTGCATGTCCACTCAGTTAATTGAGAGCACAGAGAGCTGCAGCTCATGGCATCCTGCTTATCTCTCTGATCTCATATTCCTCCGGCCTCTATCCAGGCATATTGTTGGGGGCTCGTGGCACTCTCCCTTCTCCGTGGAACACGTGCATTAGCCGGGCCAGATCTGCAGTTAGCAAGAGCAGCAGAATGTAAAGGGCAGTCTCCTGAGTCTTGTTATCTTCTTATGCACAGTAATAGCACAGTCTGCATGTCATTCATGATTTTTATTTAATAGAGTTTCCTGGTGTGTATTTTAGGATTCATTTAAAAATACATCAGTGATGAGCAGGGTAGGAAGAAGAAACTGAGCCAAAAATTCTCTCTAAAAACAGACCAATAACTATCTTCTCTTGCCTGCAGCTGACATTTAGGAATATTCTTAAATCACTTAAAGTGATTTTTAAAAATCACTTCCAAAAAAAGGAGTGTGAGGGAGAGACTATTGGGTGGATTGCCTGATGCCAACATGAGTTGGGTGAAGAAATCCAGTCCTAAGTTAATGTTGAATTAACGCTGATTAGTGATTAGAGTGAAACTAGAAATGGCAGACCGCGTGTGGAATATCTCAGCATCACTCATGGCACTTTTTTAATGATGAAAAATCCAGCTTACTTTGTATAATGCAAATTTCTTCCTTGGGATTTTAACTGGGGCTTCGCAGTAGAACTTGTCAGTGTGGCACTGGACCACCACTCAGACCCCATCTGGGGCAGGCAGCATTTTTTTCCGTCTTATGTCTCTATTTGGCAGGTCCAAGACCTGCCAGGCAGCCTGCAGCTGAGGCTGGGACAGACCTGTTTCTCCCAGTCTCAAATCAATTCTTTATCCATGAGACTATTCTTTATCCTGCCGTCCTGTCTGGAAATGATAAATTATTGCTCTAGATAACAAATACTTTCTTCTTCTTCCTCCCCGCTGCTTACCCCTTGTCCATAGTACTGTCCTTCCTAGTTCCAATAGTTGGGTTAAAGTCTGTGCAAAACCCAGGTCGTGGTGAAATGTCAGAGCGCAAAAAGAATCCGAAATGTCTGGATAGCTGATACGGACATGCTGCGCCTTCATCCATCTCCCTCCTGAAATCAATAAACACGCTCAGCTCCTGTACGAGGGGTCCCCGCAGCGCCTCCGCTGTGAGTTTTCCTCTCTGATCTCTGGTTTTGGCCGAGTGTCCTCAGGAGCCGACCGCGCTGCTGCCGCGCCGAGGCTGGTCACGGCAGGCGACGCCGGACCTGCTTCAGCCGCTTCCCGCCAGGTCCACCAAGCCCAGCACGGAAGACCCTTATGAATATTTAAAGCAAACCAAGATCAAGCCCTCAAACTCCCTACTTTTCCAAATCGTGAGAGCTGTGACCAAATGCGGACACGGGTAGTTTAATTAAAATTAAGCCGCCTTTTCCATTTCCCTTCTTTTCCTTTTCCGGCAGCATTCCGTTTAATGCCTGTGGCAAGATTCATCACCTGGAGGCTGTTTTTTCACGAGATTTGACAAAGATCATTGAGGAGTCGATATTTTGCCAAAAGCGAAGTGACGTCTGGTGGCTTGTGTATAATTACTCCTTTTCTTTTATGTCTTCTTCCCCCCTCTCCTCTTTTCAGAGGGGTTTTGAGTTACTGACAGCAGGGTAAAGGAGGAGTACTCGGAAAGTATGAAGGTTTCGGTTTTGTACCTTGCTTGGCTCCCTGCCTCGGCTTCATTTTGCATGATTTCTGAAAAACAGCGGCAGCGCTGAGAAGCCGCTGTGTCTTTATGTGCAAAACATACAGCCCTCCGCTGAATTCCTTGAGGTTTCGTTACTATTTGATGAGGTAAGCAACAGCGGTCCTGGCAGGACAAAATGAACTTGTTTAAAGGAGAAAGGTGGGGAATGGGCAAAGGGAACGGGGGTCGCAGGCACCCTTAGGCTCCTTCAAATAAATCACCTGGTCTGAGCAAAAAGGGGTGGATTTTGGTACAAAGAAATTTTTGTCTTTGTGGATGGACCTCGCGTAGAAAACGGGCATAAAAACCCTCTCAGCAGCTGGATCCCTTCCTAAACATGTCTGTCCTTCAGCTCATAAAATTATGGCTCTAGCTTTGCACTAATGTAGTTAAAGAGCAGATGTGTCTGGGGCCCTAAATCACAAGACCACGTGCGGCAGCGGCTGTGTGCTGGCAGGTACGGGCAGAAACGCCCCAAATCACGTCGTGTGCCCCGTCCCCCCCCCCTCCCCCTTTTAGTAAAGCTGTTTCTGAGCTTTTGCAAAGAAAACGAGACTGGAGATTTTGGGGTTCGTTTGCCTGTCTGCCTGACGAGCGCTAGCAAGGCGCTGCGCGCAGGGCAGAGGTGGGGGGGTACGGGGAGGAATTGGGTACCGTGCCCCCGCCTGAGGCATCGGGTCCCATCAAAGCCCGGTTTACCTGTGACACCTTCCAAAAGGGGGCAAACCCGGTCCAGTCTCCCTGAAAGTCAAGAGCTGCCTCGTGAACGAGTCAGTGCTCGCCCGGTCATACGAAACGTGTCTATATCCATTTTAGACAAAGGGTTGTTATGAGGAAGTATTTGCTAAGGCTCAAGCAGGCTGGTAAGTCCGTAATCATTTTGGGTTAAATAATTCAAAAGCTGATGCACAAGTAAATTAGTAAGTAGTCTAAACGACGTGGTTTTATGGCAAACTTTATCAAAGAAACCTAATTTTCACTCCCTGATTATATTACATGTCTGGTTGACAAAAACGATTGTATCAATTTAGTGCATTTAGAGTTTTGTAAGGTGTTTGAGTTGGCGCTGAATAGCGCGCTGATTAAACATTATCACTATTCAGTAACTTTAGAATATACATGAAATGGATTACAAAGTGTCTGACAGAGCTCAACAAGTAGCTGTGAATGGAGAATCAGGACCTGTGGTTTCTGGGGCACGTGAGGGTTAAGTGTAAGTACCAAAGCTCTCCATTGTTTGTATCAATGGTCCGTAGCCAAACACAAGATGAAAAAATTTCACGAAGCGCAAAGATCAAGAGAGTGGTATGCGGTGAAGAGGAAAGGAAACTGGCACGGGGGAAGCTGAATCTTTTGGTACAGAGGAGGAGGAATCCGTCGCACCACGTGTTGGCCTGTGCAAGGGCAGGAGTGCAGGACGGAGCGCAGGGTGGCGCGGGTCGGAGCGTGGGATGAAGGGAGCAGCGCTCCAAAAAGCCTCTGCACATCGATCCCGCTCTGATGAGCTGACAAAAGGCATTTATGTGGCCTTTAAATATATAAACAAGGGAGCAGTGAAGTACAGGAAAAGGGTTAATTTTACCTTTATGTGCAACATCACTAAATCTAGGTCTCAAATAGCAAAATACTATGTTGAAACTTTGAAAGGATATGGAAAAGCTGGAAAATGGGTAGGAAAAAACTGCTAAAATTATTTGAGGGTCTGAGGAAATGTTTTACAGTAGGAGTCCTGAAAGGCTCAGTGTGTTTCGTTGGCCAAAATAAAGGTCTGAGGTGATTTTTTTTGTACATGAGACTGTTTCTGGAAAGAAAATACTCTGTCCTAAAGGGAGAGGAATGTGAAAGAAGAACCTATATCTGAAAGCTGAACCAGATATCGTAATATAATAATATATCATAATATAAATATAAATAAGGTGTGGGCTGTGGTGGTTTTTTTTCGTTTTTTTTTTTTTGTTGTTGTTGTTGTTGTTTTTTTTTTTTTAACTGGGAGGTGATTTTAGTCATTAGAGCAAATTATCAAGAGAAAAAAAAAGAGGATTCTTTGCTTTTTGATGGCTCTGGAGTCAGACTTGCTGCTTTTCTCCACTATTGAATTTCTTGGGACTTACAGCTGTGTTTGATTAGAAATAGCTAGGTACAATACAATGGCTTGTTATAAGGTCAAATGAAGATCTAATGAGTCTTCCTGGCCTTCAACTTGATGAAACTATAACTGCATATGAACACGCTGATATTAAAAATGATCTTACCTGATTTCGAAAGGAAAAACCCTACCGGTGTTATTAGCTTCCTCGCGTGTGACAGTTGTTGCTCATACATTTTTGATGTTTTAATCTGGAAAGCTCATTGACATTTTGTTTGGAAACACAAGGTGCCGCTCAGCAATGGAGTACATTTGTTCCCGGAGCTGTGTCACTGGGGCAGGGAGAGCGACGGGGTGCCCGGGCGCGCTCTGCCCCGGCCGGCTCCAGAGCCCCGGCAGGGTTTCTTCAAGGGTCTGCATCGCTCCGCTGCCATCAACACGGTTTGTGCGGAGCTAACGCCGAGGCCACCTCGGGCTGCTCCGGCAGCGCCGGGGCTCAGCTCTCTGCTCGGGAGGATCAGCAGCGACAGGCAAAGCTATGAGAGAAGGAAGAGATTTATGATGCAAACCTGATTCCAGCATCAAGCTCTAAAGATTTCGAGGCAAAAGGAGCAACTGTGAAAAATGTCAAGAAGCGTTTCCCATCAGGGAGCAGCCGGTGAATTCACCACGGCTTCGCCCAGCCGTGTCTGCCCTCTTAGCCGTGCTGCGGGGCTCCGTTCCTGACGGTAAAGCAGTCACCTTGTGCTCAGGCTGTGCACAGGAGTGAACGCCTCCCCGCTCTTCGGCTGTTAACCACCCTGAACATAGCTGCTTTGCAAAGTTTGGGCTGAGGTTGTCTCGGCTACAGCCTCGGTGTAGGGTGTTCTTTATAGATTTCCCCTCACACCATTACCGTAATGACTTACCCTTTTCTAGCAACTAAACCTCAAATGCATCGGCATGTCACGCAGCTGGCAGCGCCCTTTGGGACCGCGGTTACTACAGTCACGGGCAGCAGTCACAACATGCTCCGAGGCCGGTGCCTCTAAATGGGAAGGAGGGAGTGTTGCAGGGGAGCCTTTAAATTCCAAAGCGAAACTATAATTAGCTGTAATCGTACCCAGAGTAACTTCACTGCTATAATTCTCAGCAGGAAAACAATTACATTGCAGCAGTATAACCAGACAGACACGCTGTAAATACAAAACATCCTTTGGAAATATATGCTCCATATTCTAAATACATTTAGAATTGAGGCAAACAATTCTTTTCCAATTGGGATTCAAGGCAGACATGCCGAGGAGTTTGGGGATTTTTTTTCCCCTTCTGCTTCTACTTTTTTGTTTAGCAGACGTATAAAGGCGCCGTGTTAGTTAAGACGTTAACGGCACGCTCAGGCTATCGTCGGAGGAATGGCAGGGGAGAGCTGACCCCCGCGCTCGGTTTGTAGCTCTCCCCGGTGCAGCTGGTTACTCCTCTCCTTCTGAGATGAAGGCGGGTGTGGAGAGGGGCTTTGGATGGGGTTTTGGCAGCGGAGAGGAACTCCTGAAGCCCAAAGCCAGAGCTTCTGCTGCTCGTGGTTCGGGGACGCAGCAGCTGTGTTGAGCTGGAACGACGCACTGGTCCAACGCCCTCAGTGTGCGCCGGTCACTAGGGGGGAACAGAGGACTGCGGAGCCTCTGGGTCACGGGCACGTATTTTATTTTAACTATGAAAACTGCAAACGCTTCAGGGTCTGTCTGCCTGAAATCCTGCTGCTGCTGCTGCTACGGCAGAAGCTGGAGAAGAGCAGCTGGATACAGAAGGGGCAGGACCCATGGCTGGGGGTTTTTTTCATACCTTTATTTGGCGGAGGACACCCAGGGCTGGTGTTTGGGGGCATGTTGCAATCCTTTCCCCCATTCAGGATTTGGCAGCTGGTCATTTTAAGTAGCAAGATGTTGATTTGCCAGGGGTTATTTTAAATTAATGAGTTTGAAATGTGTTTCTGAACTCGGTTCAGAGAGCCTAGAACATATGTAAATGCCATTTTTTAGGAGCTTCATTCATCTTTTGAGAGGTTTTATGTAGCATGTGTCCCCAAGCTGCTCAAAGAAGGAAAAATTGGCCATTTGCTGCTGCCGAGTTCAGCCCCTCTTAGAGAAGGGGTACCAGGCAGGCTGGGAGACTGGGAGAGCTGCTCAGTGTCTACTATCCCTCTTCCAGTTCAACAGGAGGAGATAGAGAGGAAAAGCGGAAAAAAAAAAAAAAAGGCCAAAAAAAAAAAAGGTGTGGGGGCAAAAAAAAAAGAAGCAATACTCTGAAGTAATGTATTTGAAAAACTACAGAGTTCTCTGGGAACAGGGGTGTCTACATATATTTAAAAAAACATTCTACTGCAATACATTCAGTATGATGGTTTTATAAACCTACAGAAAGTGTTTCACTATCCATTGAATACTCCAGGTGTGTTTATATGAACATACAGGCTTATGTGGTTGTATCAGTCAGGGGATGGCTTCGTGTGTCGCATTGCCTGACGCTGATTCTGCCCATGACAATTAAGGTTACTGGTAGGTGTTCTAGCATTTGCTGTAGATGTTCATCCGATTTCCACTGGTGCTAGTGGACGTTTTACCATTGTCTCTAATAAGAGTGACTAAGTTACAGAATTTAGGGACAGTAGGGTGAGCTAAGGTTAAGAAGGGTGAGTACCAGTATCCATCACGAATGGAAGTATTGCCCAAGGCAGAAGATCAGGACAATGCCTTTCTTCAAAGACAAAAATAACCAAAACTTCACATTTTAGGAAAATAAAATAGAATTAAAAAAAAGGAGAGAGAGAGACGGGAAAAGGAATAAAAGAGAGATCTTCCAGAGATCACAAAGCCAAACCTAGCAGCTCTTTACTGCAGCTCTCAAAAGCGTAGAAGTGTGGCCCATGAGGATGAAATGCATGGCTTGGAAGGGAGAGCTAAATCAGGCTCCTCGCACAGACCAAAGGGTTGTTCTATATATATATTTGTCACTGCAAGCAACGGCTGTGAAGCAAACAAAGGGGAATACAGCTGATGTTTAACAGCCACTGCGCAACCACTAAGCTACTTCTGCTCCAGATCCGGAAGCTTATACGGGGAACGTGTGGTAAGTTTCTCTTCTCTATGCGAGCAGGTTATAGACCTGAGTTTCCCCTAGATATGTCCCTTTTCCATGCTTGTTCTTTCTTACTCTGTGTGAGTAGGAAAGATGGGTTCGGGATGGAGCTTTAGATTTATGATCATTAAATTTCCATTCATGTTTTCACTGAAAACACTAGTTTGCATGTACCGGAGCAGGAGCTTGCGAGAACGTAATCGCTCTGTGCGTGTGTATGAGTACAGATAAATACACAGGTATACATGCCACAAATACAAACGAGTATACTTCTGCTAAACCTCTCTAGAGTTTCTGGTCTGAAGAGAACATGAATTATCCTGTGTATTTGTCTTCTTTGCACTGATTTGCTTTGCCTAGAGTAACAGGACGACACAACCAACACGTGGGGTATGGGGGAAAATAAGCAATTGTCTTTACGTTTTGCCTATATATATACCATTAGCTTCACACAAAGCATGACTCACCAGCAGCAGGTGTCCTGCTGTTATGTTAAGCAGATTAGTAATGATAGGGAGGGGGCTGCTCTCCCTATATGGCATCCCCGAGGGAAGCTAAAAATAGTTCAGAGACTTCCAGCAAAGTAAAAGTATTTGTGGGCTTTGAGCGAAGTCTGCTTCTGAAGGTAAGAATCAGAGCTCATCTGTTTAATCTGCCATTCCTTCTTTCTTTTCTTTCTTTTTTTTTTTTTTCTGTCTGAAGCTTGCCTTGGCAGTTGATCTGCAAATGTTATCTGGCACAAGGCTGGGAGTTTGGAATTATAAACAGTTGCTTTCCGTGTTTGTGGAAACAGGGCGGGGATTGACCAGTTAAAGGAAATCAGTGTAACAGCATTCGCAGCCGAGGCAGAGACAACAGAGGAATGTGTCTCGGTTAGAAATAGTTGTCTTTTTTTTTTTTTCCTCTCTTTTTTCCGCTCTCTCTCTCAGTTGTTAGAGAATCTGAACGGCATATGAGCAATCACAGCATGTGACTCTGCTCCGAGTAGCAGGCAAGCTATCGCCGGTAGTTACACCCACCGTGATACAAGTCCAGTAAGCAAAGTTGTCTGCAAAGTTATTGTAGCAGCAGAATATAAAGAGAGAGGAACTGTTTGCGTTTCCAAGATATGTGCAAATCGGGGCGCTACGTGCGCTCCATGGAAGTGGGGCTGAGCAGACTTTTCAGCCTGGCTGGTAAACGTCTGTATATCTGTATACTCGGACACACCGAGAGGCAGACTGCTGCCTAAAGGAAAAAATACTGTTTTCGGAGGAAAACTGTGGAGGACAATTATATATGCGTGTGTATGTGTGTATCCGCGTGCATCCGCATCCCCACGTATGGTGGGAGAGAGCGAGTTGCTGGACTGCAGGAAAGCCCCGCGAGCCTTGCCTTGAGCCGCCACCTACGTGGCTTAGCGCAGCACGGAGAGGGAGATGTAAGGGCTGCGTCTCACTTCTGAAAAATGAGACCCGGGGGCTGCTCGTTACACCAGAATAACCTCACGGGCCGTGATGGATCTCCTCTGATTTTTTGAGTGGCATCACCGATATCGATAACAAGCGACTTCTGCATTGTGGAAACCGGAAAAAAATCTGACAGCCCTGTACGGGGCCTCTCCGAGGATAGCGGTGTGCGTCGCCCGCCCGAGTGAGCGCGCCTGGGCACCCACGCCGAAAGCTGCCCTCCCCTGCCTCCGAGCCCCGGTGGATAAGGATTTTCTGTGCCCGTCTCCTTCTCTGCCCTCATTTAGCGCAGGTTTTGGCAATGAGTTCCCAAGGGGCGAGCGTGCCCGGCAGCCCGGCAGCGGTGTGGTGGGGGTGGAGATGGTGCCACTTTGATCACCACTGGGCTGCCTGAGCTCCTGCAGTAGGTGTCGAGAGCCCGTCGGCTCCATGCCTTGGATACCTGGGCTGCTGCTGGAATTAGTACCGATTCCCCGCTGGGCCAGTAACTCCCTCGGCCGGGTGGTGCAGGGGAAAGGGGGACACCATCAAAACTGTAGCAGCGATCTAATTTTAGCTCTGTGATGTTGGGCCAGCTTCTGCTAACATCAGCGTCAATGGCAAAACCGACGTTAATTTGAGTGGGAAAAGGACTGAACCCAAATTAATATATGCTGGCCTATGTAATTATCTTTATTGGCTGATAGGGAAGGAAGACCTTATTCGCTCAATGCATTTCTATGGCTGCCTGGCTGCGCTCCAGTGATGCACCAGCCTGTGAGCAGACGGGCTGGGAGAGGGGGACGGGAGCGCTGTGTCCATTCACATGGGGCTGTAATTCACTGTCATCCCCAAATGATTAAATCCTGCTTCTTCCAAACCGACGGGTAATGGAGCAACACCCACAAATATGGTGGGTAGAATTCAGCTCCAGGTGCTCGTGGAAAAACTTTTCCTGCTGAGTCCAAAGTTCAAAATCCCGATCCCTGTGGACGGGCACAGAGGAGAGCACATAGATTTTAGTCAATGTTAAACATTGCATTTCTGCACTGGTAGAAAGAGTGAAAAATTGAAGAAGATGGCTATATGCTTAGAAGCACAAGAAGGCAGGGCAGCTTTGCTAAGGGCTAGGGATGGACGGGAACTAAAGAGAAATCCTATTTGGCGGCGCAGAGAATCTGCTGGGGTTGGCAGCCTGAAACCTGCTCCACGATAATTGTTTTCTTCTCCAATAAAGCAATGTATTGATTAGGGTAAGCAGAAAGGATCAGTCCCGATGGAGCTCTGCAGGGCGTTCTACCACACTGCTCAGTTCAAATGGTCACAGTTGATATTCATGTGTTTTCCTCTGCTGAGCAAACTGGATATGACAGAAGACAAGGTGATTTAGGGTTTTTTCCTCTTTCTGAAAATGAATTGCTACATGTGATTTCATATGCTCACACTTGCATATTTATGGGGAGTCCCGAAATCTAATTTCCATTGTGCCGGCTCCTGTTTAGCAGAGGCTTAATTTTGCAACTTTTAAATAAATACTCTTGGCAAAATTATATTATGGCATATTGAAACAAAGCAGACATTTTAATAGAAGCATGCTGAGTAATCACTTCTTCCTGAAAGCACACGTCAATGTTACCTTTGTGATAGCTAAATGACCAGTTCAAGTAAGCAACGTAGGCTGACGGTGGCATAGAAATGTAGATTTGTTCCTGACCCGCGCGTGGGCTCTCCAGTGCTCTCGAATCTCCCTATTTGCTACGAGAGGGTGCACAAATGATTTGTAATTGAGAGGACTCTCTAGCTTGTTTACTTCTCTTAATAATAATTCGTGACAGGGACATCAAGACGCAAACCGTGCCAGGCAAGCTCGTAGGACGGAGGCCACCACGGTGGATGCTGTCAGTAATCTTCCCGCTAAGACTATAGCGATTCTTTGGGCTCGTCTTCTTTAGCTGGCCATCTGCTTTGCATTCCCCGGTGGTACTTCGGTTTGGATCTCCGGTTTGTTTGTCATTTCAGTCTCCCACTTTATTATTTCCAGAGCCAAGTGAACCGCTGCCAATGGCAATGCAATGAGATTACATTGTGAGCTTTGCGACATGGTATACTTTTTTTTTTTTTTTTTTTTTTTATCTCGAAGCCTCAGCTCCTGGAATTAGTTGATTATATTAGAATCCCAGCATTCATTAAAAAAAAGGAAGAAAAAAAAGAAAGGAAGAAAAAAAAATAAGTGGATCTCTGCTCCTCACGAACTAAGGAAAATGCTTGAAAAAAAAGGATCCCTGCAGACTTAGTAATCACGAGCCAAATAAAAAGAGGCGTGTTTTTTTTTTTTTCCCCAACATCAGACTGTTTTACAGACAATCATCCTATTTCTGAGTCTCTCACTCACAGTTTTTGAGTGCTGGGTGCTGGCAAACCTGAGCAGCAGCTGTTCCTTTCTACAATAATGAGCTGTTCCTTTCTAAAATAAGTAGAGTCATCTCTAACGGGAAAAGTTACTCTACCTTTGCCCGCGCTGCCTTTTCCTCTGCCCCTGCAGTACACTCCTGCCTGTGGTAAGTACAGCACTGGGAACCCATCGCAGCAGCTCGAAGAACAGCTCACATCCCAGTAAGTCCCAGTGAGAAATGGGAGGACAAGAGTTTGCATTAACCAGAACCGTGAGTCCTTTGAGGTCAGGAGCAGCAGCTGCTGCTGTCACTGACCCCATAACTTTAAATAATCTTAGCTATGGCCATACGGCATTTGTGTGTTCGTGGCACATCTGAAATGTGATTAGGGTTTGCCCAGTTCTGGGGTGGAGACTCTTTCCCCCCCTTGGGGATATATTTGGGATGCAATTACTAGAGCTGGGAAGGGTCCATCATTTGTATTTCACTTTGCCTGGTATAGTCTTTTCCTACTTTTGTTTTTCAGTGGGAAAAGAGATGACATTCAAGACTGATTTTAACATAATGTGTTTGTTGGTCTGGATTTTTCATCGCTCTGGGCTGGGGCCTTAGGGAAACATATTTGCTTTTATTGCTTTTTCCGGTAACTAAATGGAATCAGCAGTCCCTGCCATCGCTGGCCAACTGGATCCAGTGCACAGTGCAAAGCAGTGCAAACGAAGGACACCAACTGCCATGAATTTTCAGGAGGGAAGAATTAAAAATAAAAAGAATAACAAAAAAAAAAGAAAACGAAGAGCCATAGGTCAAATTCGTTGCTGGCCTGACTCGATGAAATTTATGGCACTTGATACTTCGCAGTTTTGCTGACGTGCTTTTATGTTCTGTCGGTCTGTCAAATATCTTCAGTACTTCCACTGTTCTTGTAGCTGGAGATGAGATGAACACAGGAATTTCCCATGTAACCTACAACACGTAGAAGCAGTGCGTGTACAGAGGTGTGCGTATAGGGCAGGACTCTTGTGCACTTTCCACGCAGTGTTCAAAAGCACTCGTCGTCATTTAGATGGGCAAGAAAACGGCTTCACCAGGCCTTCAAACTGTGTGATATTGAGATGGAAAAAAGAAACTTCATGTTAATCAGGGTTTTTTTTTTATATATACTTCATTTAATTTTATCTGGTGCTGTTTTAGTGATAGTGAGGTTCAGTGGCACAGCAGGAACTCAGCGAGTCACAAAGTGAAAGACCTCAACCAACTCTTGATAAACTTTTGTAAGAAGCAAATTTTCTAATCGTCCAATGATTAACTTTATAGTCTAGTAGTAACAACTCAAGTAAATCGCCGGATGCAATCCCTCTGATTTTTGTAGTCATACTGCTGTTTAAGTTCTTCCAGGGTTCATCAGTACAGAAAAGAAAAACACCCCAGTCCTTAACCTGGAGAGAGGGAAGGAGATCTGAAATGGGATAACAGCTTCAGCATAGGTTTTGGTTTTTAGCTGGAGCCTCTGCTTGATATCGTGTAGTTGGGTACTGATTTTACAGACCTCCCATGAACCAAAACCCGGCACTTTATTGAAATTTTATGGGAAGTGAGGGGCTTCACAAAGAGGAGGGAAGAGCAGCACGCGGGCACGTGATGGACAAGTTCTTGTACAAGTATCGCCTGTCCTGGCAAACAGCAGTCAGTAGCTACTGAGTTTATTGAGAACTCTTTTAATTTTCTACCTTGGTCCTTAGCTCCGGAATAAACCGTGGATGGATAGCGTTCATTGGCATCTGGTAAGACCAAAGCATATAGTGGCAAAACAACCAACTTTTTAAGGTAGAAAAACCCCCACTTCCACCGATACCATCTCCAACGCATGAAACTCAAAGGGAAAATGAGCAGTGTTGCTACTGAAGCCTTCGTAGCACACGCTGGGGAGCTGAGTGCCTGCTGCCTCCGCGATGCTTTGCAGGTTGGGTGCTCGGGGTCCAGCTGGACCTAAGGGTTGGGATGCTGAGGGTACCTCAGTGCGGCAGGAGCAGGGTGGGCTGCTCGGGATGAAATGAAAAATAGACCTTGCTTCCCTGATTTTTGCTGCATCCTTTGGAAAAACTGCACCGGCGTATCTTAACTCTCCCTTATCTTAACCCTCCCAAGGGCGGCAGGGAAGGGATGGCCCTGGGAGTGCTCTCCTGTGCCAGCTGTGCCCGGGTCGGGTCCGGTCAGGTCCCGGGGGGAATATGTGGGGGGTGTGCTGTACATGGTGGCTGCTGCTGCCCGGTCCTCCCCGGGCCACCTGCTTCTGCCAGCCCCTGGCCATCTCCTGGGAGAGAGAGGCTGCTTGGCTGGCGGCCACGATCTCCTTGGCTAAAAGGCTTTGGTAGGCAGAGGGATGGGGAAAAGGAGGAGGAACAGAAATATAAAAAAAAAAAAAAAGGAGGAAGGGAGAAGAAATGGGGGGGGGGAGGGGATGGGAAAATGGGAAGGGAGGGTGAGAAGGGGGAAACGGGAGAGAAGTGGGGTGAAAAGAGGGGGGGAAAGGAGGAAAGTGGGGTGAAAGGAAAAAGAAATAAAAGAAGGGGGAGGGAGGAGAGAGGAGGGGAAAAAAAAAAAAAACCAAACACAAAAAAACCCCAAACCAAACCCCAGAAGATGTATGAGGAAAGCAGAGCCGCTCCCGCCGTGTGGTCCCGGTGCCGGCGGAGGCGCGGGCGGGGCGGGGCGGGGCGGGGCGGGGCGGGAGCAACCGGGGCCGGGTCCGCCCCCCCCCCCTTCTCCCCTCCCTCCACTCCCCCCCCCCCCCTCCGGCGGGGCCGGGTCGCGGCGGCCGCGTGTGGGAGGCGGCGCGGCTCTGCGCCGCGGCGTGAGGCAGCGCCGCGCCCCCCCCCCCCCCCCCCCGTCCGCCGCCGCCGGAGCCGCTCCCGCCGCCGGCCCCGCGCTCCTCCTCCCCCCCCTCCCCTTCCCCCCCTCCCCGGCCGCGGCGGCGGCCCCGGCGGCATGATGTCCTGAGGGGTCTGTCCCGCCCCGGTGAGTGCCGGGGGGTGGTGGGGGGGGGTTTGTGTGTGTGTGGGGGGTGTGTGTGTGTGTGTGTGTGTGTGTGTGTGTGCGCTCTGCCCGCCCCGGCCCCGCTCCCGGACTTGGCGGAGTTTGGGGGGGGGTCTGACCGGAGCTGCCCGTGGAGGGGACCGGCGGTGCTTCGGGTAAGCCGCTCCCGCGTAGGGGTGGCGGTTCCCCCTCCGCGCATCCCCTCCCGCGCCTCGCGGTGGCTCCGCGTTTTCCTTCCCGGAGGAGGGGAAAAGTGGCTCTCGGCGGCGGCGGGGAGGGGGGGTGCCGGCTGGCTCCCCGCAGGGCTCGGCCGGGGGCGGTGGGATGGAGGGAGGGAGGGATGGATGCGGGGTGTGCGGGGGAGGGTGGCGAGGCTCCCGTGGCCATGGTGAAAGGGACTTTTGGAAGTGACCCCCACTGCCCCCGCCGGGGCTCGGGCTCCGCGGGGCGGCCGCGCAGGTGCTGCCGGTGGCGGGGATGCCGCGGCGGGGACGGACCGGACCGGACCGGGGAGGGGGCTGGATGTGAAATGCGTGCGGGTCCTGCGGAGGGGGGAATCCGGCACCGCGGGAGCAGCAGGTGAAAACGGGCAGAAATCTGGCTTAATCACAAAAAAAAAAACCCAAACCCAAAACCCCCAAACCCAAAACAGCTGTGGGAGCGACCGGCTGTGCGAGGGATGCGGGTGGGTACCGGGGAGGGGACGGAGGGGACCAACAGGTCCGGCGGCTGGTCGGGCGCCGGGGGGAGGTTGCCCCGAGCCCGGTGGGTCCCGTCGAGCCGCGCCGACCCCGACCCCGACCCCGACCCCAACCCCGGCCCGCAGCGGGGCCGGCGCTGGGCTGTGCGCGGAGCTCGCCCGGGTGCCAACTTCTGGCTGTGAGGGACTGCGCGCACCAAGGGCTACGGCATAAGGAGGGTTTCCTGCATCGATTATTATTATTATTGTTATTATTATTATTTCTTGTTGGGAAAAATGTATCCGGCAACAAAAACTTTCTAAGAGAAGTAACGGATTAATGGATTTTCAATGAGAAGCTCCTTTCCCGAAGTGTTACAGAATTTCCCGGGCTTGTTGGTTGTATTGACGATGCATTTCATTTTCTGGTGGGCTTCTTAAGGAGCAGCTGATACTGCAGAAGATGCATTTTGGTCTGCAGCATTAAGAATGTTCATTGAAGTGTCTTTGCTTTAGCATTTGTAAATTTAAGGTATAATATGTAAGAGGAAAAAAAAAGTCATATATATACATCAGACTATGAAAGGGTATAAAGCCTGTGGATCAAAGTACTTTTTGTTAAGTCAACTTTTAAAACGGCTTCTCCCTAGACAACGATTCACATTTTTCAAGGGGAGAGAAAGGATGGGTGAAATTGAATTGTCCAAATTAAGTCAAAATGAATTGCTTAATATTCAGAGGGGTTGATAAATGAACCATTAAATCAACACTTGCATAGTGTCTCATTGAAAAGAAAAATGAACAACTCTCAGTTGTGTGCTGGGCAGAATAGGTCAGCCAGTGACGTTACTGCATTAACGTGCAGAACTGAGTCCTCCTGCTAACAGATGTATTTGCTCTGTGACTACATAGGCATGGGAATGAGCTCTCGTGCCCTGTGCTGAGAGCAGTAGCATCTGCTGAAAGTGACCGTAATCATCCCAGCTTCGTCTCAAAGGAGAGAAATCTTGGTTATGTTTTATTTGGCATAAATTAACATAATTCCATTGACTTCTCATGCTGATACATATCTGTTGAGAATCCACTCCTGTATTTCAAACCTTTTTTCTTTTTTTTCTTTCCTGAGGAAGAGCTCTATTTTGGATTGTATTTTGAGGAAAAAATTATACTGATAAATGGAAAAATAAGAGTCATCATTTTCAAACAAGCCAGACAAGATTCCTTATAGTAAAAGCTCTTTTGAGAGCATCATGTCTGAGTAATACAGTGTGTGAACTTTGCTTCTAAACCCTTTGATTAGCATAGGTAGAGCTGTTGCAGCCGCTGAAAAATTACCTTTGTCTTTGCCCCTTGAAGTCCTTGAAATTGTTGTGTTGGAGTGTGCCAAGGATGTTGACTCTATCCTTATTGTGCCTTCTGGAAACTTCTGACACTGAGGAATCATGGATCCTATGCCCCTGATGTTTTTCATTTGCACCTCTTTTCTTTTACAGGTAACTTAGAATAGCTAATTTTGCTTAAAGCTTTTAAAACTTGTGAAGTGACAGCTCTTTTGTTTTGTGTGCTCAAACCAAGTATTACAAAAAGGAAATTATGGAGGGACTTTTTTTTCCCTTTTATTTTTTTAAATGCTCGGAGAGACAGATGATCCCGGCTCCAGCTGAAGGTGGGATTGTAAATTGACTCATGATGCGAGAAAGCTCCTTGCCTGCGTTCCATTTGGCCGAGAGGGACTCTGTATGCAAACCTGCGGAGAGGCAGGGCCACTTATTCAGGTGTTCATAATTACATGGAAGTGTGTTACCTAACGTGGTGTATTGCTCTTTATTTAAGGTGATGTGTGTGGACACCACACGCCTGCACAGATCCTCTCGGTGATGGGTTGCTCGGTGGGTGCAATAGAAGTTGCTTGAATGCATAAGGAGTTGAATTGTGGCGAAGCAGATGGACAGGTAGGTGGGTTTCCCTCCCGGGAGAGGAGGTTCTGGATTTGGAAGTGCCTTTAGATAGTGTCTGACGGCGGTGTGCATTTTCCAAATGTTTTGCTGTTCTTAAGGGCCGGGGTAGCTGCAGGTGTTTTTGTGCACCAGCGATGTCCGGTTAGGCTAGTCTTTGTTTGCTTCTAATTACCCTCAAGAATAAAAGAAGTAAAAAGTTTTTTCTGAAAACCTACTGCGCCTCGTAGGGTTACCCTGCTGCTTCTGTTTCCTTGCTTGCTATTTTTCTTTGAAATCATAACGCGTTTCTTTAGTTCTTTTGATAAAGACTTGAACTCAAGCTTGCTGGGAAATGGTCACTCTGTGCTGAGAAAGTGCATCTTATTGACTTATTTTGGGAATGCTGGAGAAAAATATAAAAGATTCACTTGCATTGATTAAAACCTCCAGCGCAGTCTTCTAACACTGCAGTTCTCTAGGTGAAAAATTAACTTTCTCCGTTGCCTACTCCGGCTTTTATTTCATTTGGGAGAATCCCAAGCCCTGTTATCGGTTTGCATCGGGTCCCTTAAGGTGTGCTTGAAGTGGAAAGTGTCTCAGCCTCAAAGCTCGCGCACGGCTCTCCTCCTCGGAGTCCGTGTGTCTCTGGGCACCAGCACATACGCCTGGATGGCGCTGGTGCCCGGAACCCAAGCGGAGGCAGGCTTTGTGCCAGCCCACGCTTCCTCACCCGGGAAACGATTCCCGAGTGATTGTCAGAAAAATAATTAACAGCTACCTCGATGCTTTTCCAGGGGTTTTGGCAAGATGGCACTTTAGGTGTAGCTTAATGACAAAGTTTGAGTAATGAGGTAACTGAAAACGTTTGAATCTTTGCATCTGGAGTGAACGCATAGGAACTCTCTGCGTTTCATCTGCAGCTTTCCGGCACGCCATGCAGCTAACAGCTTGTCTCTCCTTGAATTTGGTAAAAGATTTTTACTGAATATGCCTCGAGTAGCTTGAAAACACATTGTTAACTTTTTTTGGGGGTAGGCAGTAGGTTACAAAACGCAGTAAAGAACTTTGCGATGTCTTTTTAAATAACCTTGAAAAGTCTTGGGTCTTAACTGCTTTTTGCACTCCCCTCCCTGGGTTTAAGATGGGTCTTATGGAAAAGCTGGTATTTTTCTTTTGGTTTTTTTTTTTTTCAGTTTGAGGCTAAATATTGAAAAGAAAAGAATGTTTTTTCCCAGCCCACTAATCAAGGGGTGGTATGACTCGGGCATCTGTGTTTTCCCTGTGAATTCTCTGCTTTTTTTCTACTCTACCTCAGTCAGCTGTGCTCAATCGCAGCTCGCCTGGACGTGCCTTGTATCTGACTCCTTTTGAAATGGTTCAGAAGGATCCTATTGACATTACTGGGCACTGGGTCACGCTTGAAATCTTGCCATTCTGGTGTTGAGCCTCTTCTTTTTTTTTTTTTTTTTTTTATTTTATTTTTTACCCCTCCTTGATTTCTGACATATTTTTAGCTGCTCTTCTGTTGAATGTGAGTACAGCTAGTGAAAATGGATGTGTGGTTGGGTTGTGGGTTTTTTTTTTGTGTTTTTTTTTTTTTTTCCCAGCCTTTTAAATACAGGGGATCTTGCTTTTCACTGAAGATGGAGCACCAGGTGATTATCTGCTTCTCTGCCTGGCAAGGGAGGACACTGGTTCCTCACGGAGGTGAAAACTTTGTAAAATCTCAACAGCACCGCTCAGTTTAGCCAGAGAATGTCATATGGACACTGTGGTTTTATTATTTTTATTTTTTAATTTAATGATGGTTTTAAGAATCTGGTGCTGCACAGAAAGCTCCTCGCATCTAGCGCGTTGTAAAATGGTGAGCTGGTTGTATTGGCTTATGGTAATATTCCCATTATTGCCCCTCTTATTCCCAAGGGAACGGTGGGGTTTGTCAGGTTGAGTGTCGGAGAAGTGCTGTGACCGCAGAAGAGCAGCGTTGGGACCATGTCCAGGGAGGTGTTCTCCACTGCTGGGATGAGCCAGGATCTGCTAGGATCACCCCAGCAGCTGAAGTGTCAGTATAGCGTTTTATCCATTCCTTTTATGGAAGAACACGTGAGCAGTAACACAGGCTCGTTTCTTCTTTGGAAACATAGCAGCCTGGGAGAACTGTTTAGTTAAAACCTTTCCTGTCTGTCTGGAGGTTCGGGGCGCATCCCGGTGGGTGAGGTGGGAGCGTGGGGCTGAGCAGGTCTCCGGGGCTTTTTTTCCTTTTTTTTTTTTTGCTGGTGTTAGCCTGAGAATTGAAGTTTGTAATACTGACACGACTCGAGGACCTCTTGCTGCAAGGCTGTAGCAACCGCTATTCTCTGTAGTGCTTGGATTGCTCAGCAGAGGGAGAGCAGACCGTATCGCACAAGGACCCAAAAATGCCAGCAGCCAGAGCCACATCGCTCCGACTGACGGCGGGGAAGGGGGTCCCAAAGCCTCCCTGCTTGCTTGAATTTGTGTGGCTTTTTTTTTTTTTGGTTTGTTTTGTTTTTTTTTCCTCTTCCCTTGTTTTAAAGCTCAGAGCTAATCTGTGGTTTTTCACCTCTTGATCAAAAGTAGCTGCCTCAATCTGTGGGTTAAGGGGCTATTTCAGATGGCAGAGTAGGTGGCTGTGCTAGAAAAGATGGGTCCAAATCCAAAGGCAGCACGCCTGAAAGAATCTCATAGGTAAGTGCTTCCTAAATATTCAAGAAAGTTTCTGAATATTTAGGAAAAAATGCTAGAGTTGGCCGTTAGTGACTGTAGCTTTACAGCACATCCAGAGATAAACTAAAGAAAGAAAACAACCCCAAACCCCTTGAATTAGTTGAAATTCAAGCGGAAAGTAATCCACATGGCTCATCTCCAGGCCAGATCTTTAACTGTCCTAAATCAGCGTAGCTCCATTGACTTCCCCGCACTGTGCCAGTTGTGCCACCAGCTGGAGGGCTGCTCTACTATTTTTGGGAGGAGAAAGTTTTAGTAAAAGATTGTCACCGAGGAATCTTTTTTTTTTTTCTCCCATTTGATATTTTTTGAGGATGGAAAATGTATTTGGTTAAAGAGTAAAATCTGTGCTCAGGCAAATAGACAGTGTGGTTCAGTAGAGCTTTGCTCCCCTGTAGCATACTGTGTGGAAATCCCGGCGAATTAGACATTTGTTTTTTTGTCAGAGATGTCAGTTTAACGTGATAAGAAAACAGCTGTTAAAATGCCGCCAGATAAAAGCGAGATGATAAGCACGAAGGGGGGGGGGGGACGACAAAAAACGATGGGGAGTTGCTGCAGTTGGATTGAATAAGGCAGTGTTTTGGAGACCCGACTGGTTCCTGTCTGCCACCGGCCCAGGGGGTGACGTGGTCTCCTTTGGGGCTGTGTTCTTCCGAGCAGGGAGTATCAGAGCTCTTGCACTGCTGAAATCGGTGAGGTGCCGTTTACTGAGGCTTTGGGTCGGTTGAGCAGATGGAGCTGCTCGCCCTGGCAGCGCGGGGCGCTTTGAGTGGGGCTCCGAACGCTCTCCCCCGCTTGACCAAAGGGCATGACCTGACCCTGCTCTGGACATTTTCTAAATAAATGGAAGTGTTCTTCTAATGTGTGAGCTGAGAGTCTGCAGAGGATGACAGTAGGGGTCTTAACCTTCTTTTAAGACAGGGAAATGTGCCCAAACTGGCAACTGTGGAACGTGCTGCTCCAGAAGCAAGAAGAGCGTCGTCGGAGGTGCCTGGGAGCCAGGAAGGAAGGTCAGCCTCCCGCTCTCCCATCTTCCGCGTTGGCGTGGGACAACAAATTCAAAGCAGAGCCAGCCCCGAGTTTGCTTTCTAATTCTTACCTGCCCTGCAAACTGCTTATGAAGAACCTGTGTTTCCATCCCTGTTAGAGACCGATTTCCATCCTTCCTTCCAGCCCGCCTCTGCCAGGTCCTTCCCGGCGCACGAACCGCCTGTATCGCCCTCACGTATCGGCTGCGCTCCGCTGGGAGCGGGCGGTGGGGGCGATCATATCGAGCTGATGCTATTAACAGCGGGAGAAACACCTCTCTGCCGAGGAGAGTTCATCTCTGCTGGATAATGAGCTCTGTTTCACTCGGGACTGAATTGCTGCTGTACGGATCACAGCAAAGCACAAATGAGGATGCAGCACGGGGCACTTCTGCAGCCTCTCTTCTACATAGCAAATGGCTAATTAAATGAGAGCTGGTCTGAGCTGTCGGACCGCTGCTAGCCTGACTTCTTAGGGAGGAATCTTGTGCGGTTTGTCTTGCTCCAGTAACTTTTTGAAATCTTTCAAAACTGCGTTGCCGCAACCCCCGGCTTTTGTTCCGACTTTGAGAGAGTAGCAAGTGTGAGATCTGAAGAGCGGAGTTGGGGAGCGCAGCTTGAGCTGCACTGAGTTGTCCACGTACAAGATGCATAGCCGCGGCGTGGGGCGTGAGAGCCTTTCCCTGACTGAAAAAAAAAATCTGTATATCCCCCTGTTTATATACATAACTATTTGAATTACAAAATCGTTTATGCAGAAAGCATAAACGTTTTTTGGAGTGTCAGCACGGGCAGCCTTGCTCCTCTTGCAACTTATTTTACGGATATAAGTGGGTTGTAAATGGATTTTCTACCTTATGCTATCTGTCTGAAGGAGGATAAAATTCACTGTTGTTACTGTCACACTCGGGTAAAACATTAACCCTGAATTTTAGCAGTTTTACATTATCAAGTTTACGGATACTCCAGCTTTCAAATTTCATCTTTTAGTAGACATGACTTCTCAAAGGCGTGAATCCAAAACATAAGCTTTAGAGCAAGAATTTACCTTGTTTAACCTGACTACTTTTGAGTTTGTTTCGGTAAGACCGAAGGAGGATCGCTCGCAGAGCGCAGCTCGGTTTTCCGCATACGTGTTGGTCCTGAGTAGCTGCAGTTTTGTTCCCGGAGCTTGCACTGGCGTTTTGTGGAAAATCATTAGCTGAATTGCTGTTTCAGTATAGGCGCTGGGAAATCCGCTTTTATCTCTTCTGCGTAACAGTGTGCTACAAAAGGCTTTCCTTGCATGTACTGCAACATGATTAATTTGGGGGGGGGGGGGGTAATGATGAAGTTGCAGCCCTTTGATGATAGATTGATTATTTTATGCTTTGCCAGAAATGGGTACTTGAAAGGAGATATTAGATCTGAATGAGGTATTCAAGAGCCCGTTATAGGTTTGAGTTAGCTAATAGGGAAGAGGCCAATCCCGCTGTCACTGGTGTCAATGAAAATACTGGGAAGGGATTCAGGCATGCAGTAATTAATTACCAACAGATGATGATTTTTGAAGGTGTGAATAAAAGATTTGATGTATTGGTTGAATTGTCTGAAAACCAAGTCTGTTAGATGTTCTTCTTTTATCCTGTTCTCTTTGTTCCCCTTCATTCTGTCTGACTTCAGCAGTGGAGCTCTTCGGCTGCTGAGCAACGGGCGCCTCTAAACTCCTCTGCCCAAGTGGGTACCGCTTCGGCGGTTGTGGCGTGGCCCCTTATGCGGGCTGGTGGGGTGTGCTGTTGCATGCTTTAATTTCACACTTTGTAAATAGCTTTGAAGGTGGGCATTGTATTTACTGGTTTAGACAAAAAAGCACCTATGCACTAATTCCCGAGTGTTACAGTAATGATGTTTTCTGTTGAGAGGTGTTTCCTGGAAGAGCTTTGTGAAGTCAGAGGTGAATAGTTTTAAGTATCGTATTTAACACTGACGTGGAGGATAATATAGTTGAGTCGGAAGTAGAAAAATGTAGCAATGGAGAGTTCGGAGGAGGGAGGGAAGATGTATGTGTTGTACAGCCGGTGTGTCCTGGCTGAGGTGGGGTCCCCTTGCAGTGTTGTCCGAGACTGAGAGCCCTCTTCAGTGTGTCACCACACCGCCATGTGCTCTCTTACGGACTTTGACCTAACCCTGGCACGTCCCTCTGCTGTGACTTCTCCTTTCAGGGCTGAGCTGGTTGCTCGTAGTGGATTGGTTAGATGGCTTCTACTAATGTTTTATACGCAGGGTGTTCTAACCCAACCTGTGTACAGTAGGTGACATTTTAGTCCCCTGTCTGTTCAGTGCTGTATTTAGTACTTCCCATGTATACTCTTCATAGGCAAAAGTTGCCTTTTCTTGCAGCCTGTAGACAAAAACGGAAGGTGCAGCTTTTCAGATGGAAATGGAACATACAGCGTTGGGCTGAACTCGGACCTGCCCTTTTGGGGTGGGAGAGGGCACAGGCGGCTGGAGGGTTTTTTCTTTTCTGACTTACGAGGCAACTTGAATCTAATCTACTCTGTAATTTCAAGCCTCATACAATATTTCCCATTTCTTACCCTAATAAGACCAAAGGTAAAATTTTATTGCACTTTGTGAGCCCAATGGTTAACTACTTACTAAATATTTTTGCTTCCAGGGCAGGTGGAAATGAGAAGTGTCTCTCACAAATCTCAGCCCAATTAATACAATTTATATAAGCGTGCTCTGGCTTATCCTGCTAACGCTTCACAAGAAAATAGAAATTGTCCCAACTGTGTCCTCTGCCTCCCAAGAAAGTAAGAGCAAGTCGGGTGGTGAGCGGAAAGGCTCAGGTAGCCCAGCATCCTCTCTGTGGTACCTGTCGGTCCTAGGGGGTTTGACTCTTCTTCAAGCTGTAGGGTCCCAAAGTATTTCTACTTCTGATGCGTTCTTACCTTATGAGGCTTTTCACCGTTTAGAAATAATTTTGCTCTTCTGATCCATCACAGTTGCATGTCTTTGTATGTTTTCTTTTAAAGATGGGATAACCAGAAATATGCGTTTTTAACATGCAGATAAATCATGAGTTTATTCTGTTCTGTAATGGTATTTTGTATTTCAGTCTCGGTATCTTTCTTGAAAAGTTCTGAAATGATTTGCTTTTTTTTTTTTTTGGTGAGCTGATGTTTCCAGAAAGCTGTCTGTAATGACTGCATCTCTTTTCTGCATTAGAACAGTTATTTTGGAGCCTGTCAGTCTATGTGGACAGTCGTATTCCTTTTTTTTTTTTTTTCAGTGCAATATTTTGCATTTATTAACATTTAATTTACTCTGTCATTTTGCTGTCCAATCACAGTGTCTTGAGACTCTTCTGCAGCTTTCACGTCAGTTGCAATTTTGCCTACACTTAATCATTCTGTTTTGTCAGTGAAGTTTGGCACTTCATTAGTTCCCTCCCCTCTTCTCAGTATATGAGTATATGGACTAGTACAGGTCTCCGCACACATGCCAAGATGGTGCTTTAACATCCTCCCATCATTTTGACAAATGACTCTTTATTCTTTCCTTTATTTCTGGGGTATTTTTGCCTGTTGATCCTTAAGATGCCCTTTCTTTCCTGCCCTAGCCTACCTTTTCTTAAGGCTCTTTTTAAGATTCTTTGAGGTTCTTTCCTGAAGGATTTGGGAACAGCCACCTGTACCACATCAGCGAGGTGCACACCATGTCACCTTATTCACCAGGTGCTTGTTAACTCCTTCAGGGAAGTGGAACGGATTTGTCGTGCTTGCCTGCTGTCTGCAAAGCCTTTGACTCTTCCCAGGTATAGAATGCACCCGCCGATTCTATTCTCTGTTCTATTTTCTACCAATTTTTCTTGCATTGTATTTAAAATTTGTGCTCTGTATCTTTGAACATTTGTTTTCTTAATGAAATGTTCAACTGTGGAAAGACAATGAAAGAACGAGGATATGTTTTACATAATATTTTGTGGATATTGTTTTTTGAGTTTCTTTTTGTCCCACTCTGAACTGCAAATTACAGCTTTGTTGTGAGTTGTGGGGTCAGAATCAGAAATGATGAAAATGATGCGTCTGCATCACCTGATACGTCACCATGGTGTTATCGTGTTACACTGCCGAATTTCACCATGAAAATTTTCGAAGCGGTGCCCTGAAGTGTACAAGATGAGACTTTATCAATGGTAATAAGCTTTAATGTATTTATTGTGAGGAATAAATTGAACACTGTAACTCACGTTGACTGAAACCAAATGTTGTATTACAGTTTTAAGCCATTCTTGTATATGGAAGTATCAAGAGGTAGGGCTGTCTGCATGCTCAGCAAAGGAACTTTAATGAGTGTTTTCAAGTTTTAAAAGTTCCAGAAATAGAACTTACAAGTTGGGAAAAGAAGATACTTTTATTTTACTCTTTACATCTTTGTTCATTGCTTTATAAAACCCAAACAGAATACCGGTACTCCAGGCTTCTCATGCCAGCATTCGTCACTAGCCTTGTATTGTAACTCTGTTTTATGGAAAATTTAGTGTTAGAAGCTTATCTATGTTCTCAGCAGGACAATCTGAAATATATATATGAAGTCTTGTAATGAAAAGCAGTGGGAGAAAACTACAGTCCTCGTAAATACCTACCTTGGAAGGGGCCGGCTGACATTCCCGAATCCTTCCTTTTGTTTTGCGCTGTTGGTCTTTCCTGAAGCACCAGGTCGTGGTGGGTACGTGTTGACCTGGTGACCTTATGTGCCAAGGCTAATAGAGCTATCAAACCTCTCTGCTGTAGCAGCAGAAAGCAGTTACTCGCTAAATTGTCATCTTGTTCACTGAAGGGCGGGGAAAGTCTTGTCCAGAGGTTACAGGACCATCAGGTGTAAACCATCACGATCTCCAAATCTTGTCTCATCAAGAATTTTCTCTCTGGTCCACGATGGTGACCTTGCATTAAAATGGGGTGTTTGTTGTAGAGGTACATACTGTCCTCTTAATGATGAGAGCTGGGCTACCTGTTTTGGCAGTAAGCAGACTCAAGTACCTGTTTCAAAATTCTGTGATTAAAACAGCCAGTCAGTGGGTGACTTCCAGATAAAATTACGTGATAATTCCACTTAATTTTGTTATTCTTCCTTCTTTTATTTCTGGGATTTGCTGTGCCTCAATTGCACACCTGCAGTGAGAAGTGAAACAGCTTTTGTCTTTCATGGAGCAGCTGCGATCCGAGTTGTGGGCCACCTTGGGGTGGTGGCAGCCGAAAGAAGTAAAATTTCCACAGTTCCAGTTATTTGGTCCCAAGAAGGCAGAGCCCTGAGTGTGACAGTGACTTGACCCGTTCTTTGACGGCGCTCTTGGTGGCAGGACTAGAGTTTCGAGATGTAAACTGCCTGCGTTGCTCTCCTTGCGCTGTGCCCTCAAAACCATGAGAGACGGCCCTGGCCGCTCTCTGCTATGCTGGGTCACGGCATAGGTTGGTTGCCCAGCTCAGGCAACCAAGTGGCATTGCTCATCATGTCTCACAGCACCTGGAAGTCAAGCCTAGGTTTTCGCCAAACGTGCGGCCACTCCATGGAGCATCTGTCCAATTGCAGATGCCTTAATTTCTTTTTTTCCTCCATGAGTCTCTTACTAAGTTGCCTGAGGTGTCTCATGTTTGCACTCCTGCTTTTTCTCAGCACCTTAGAGAGTCATGGGTTTGTTTTATGTGAATTCCCAAAGACAGACGGATGGAAAGAAAGTTAACAAGTAGCCATTGTGGATGAGAACAAGTTCAGTTGAGCTCAAGGTGTGGATGAACTTGCAATCGTCAGCAAGTTTTTTATGCCTCCAGCCAGCCAATGTTTGTCTGCTCCATTTCATTCCAGAGCTCACTGCTTGTCCTCACGCTGTACTTCATGATCCCCTATACAGGTGACCACTAGTTTAATTGGCCCTTCGTAGTGAGGGGTGAAAATACGATGTGCACATGGAAAGTGTGGCATGCTCTTGAGTGAGGTCAGTTAGGAACATGTTTCAGAGAATCAACGGTAGGCACCTCACCAGCTTCTGAGGAGCTGTAGGTCTATGTGCAAGCCAAGAGGAATGAGAACGGACCTGTTCCTCCATTAATGGAGACTAAGAGAGCCCACTTAGGGTTTGTAGGGTTGCTTGTCCAGTCAGTTCATGGTGCTTAACCCTTGCTGCTGCTGCATGACTTTGATGAGGGATAGATCCCAGGAGCATTGACATCTCTTTGAAGAAATGATCCAGCTTCACTGCATCAGCCTTGTGATGGAGGATGGCAAAATTTAAACATTTCACTGGGGAGAAATCACCGAGCTCTTATTTGCCGCGATTGAGAGATGGGACACAGCTTGATGCAAGCAGAAAGTCGTTTATTCTAAAACTTTCAGGGGTTATATAGAGATTGCATCACAATCTGGTCAGTTCTTTCAAACACATACAACTAACCCTACTACTTCTAATTGGCTAAAGATAACATCAGAAGGCCGTTGTTAGGGGCTTTCTTGGCACTTCTCACAGCCCATTGTTATCACCTCCATAGGTTGTGCCCCACTTAAGACCTATTCATCAAGTGGCCCTTCCTGCAACCTCTTAACCTTTTACCGAGGTCTATGGCCCACAAGCTCCAGCAGGTCTCCGCTTGTCAGATGTGTAGAGCTTGGGCTTTTGTTCTTTAACCCTTCTCTTCCCGAATCACCTCGAAATCCTTGTGCCACGCTTATTCCCATCGCTGACGTGGCTTGATTTCTCGCTGAAATAGGTGTGCAGGGCCCAGCGGCCGTGTGTGCGTGGCTGCTTGTTGGCAGGGCTGAGCGGTGCCCTGGTAGCCACCGTGGGCTGTGCGGGATGAAAGCCGCTTCTCGAAGGCGTTGCGTCAACACGCGGCGTGCGCCCGCTGCTGGAAGGGGTCTTCGGTCGCGTCCGATCTCGCTGGGTTTCATTGCCCTCGTATAAATAACAAAATCATCGCATCGGGTTGTACGCAGCAGGGCTGATATTGGCAGTGGTGCCTCGTTAAAATGAAGGACCGTCTGTCTTATTACAGATAATGTGAGACCAACCTGCGTTTTCTGCTTTCTGACAATACACTGTGCCAGATAAAGTCCAGTGAGAGTTATGTGCAAGTTCATTCACTTTAATGCTGTTTTTCAAGAACCGCTATGTTTAAGAGAGATTTTGTGAGCAGGGGAGAGGTGAGAGTTTGGTGTTTGCTTACAGTTGAGTTGAACAATAACGGAAGAATTGTTTCACAAGATAAATGTGCCAAGGACAGAAACAAGGAATTATGACATCTGTCTGGAAAAAAAAAAAAACCCCGACCAAACCACAAACCCAGTCGTCAATGTGACTTGCATTGATAATATCCTTAAAACACTTTCCGTGGTTTTGTTTGCACGCGGCTTGTTGGCGTGAAGTTTGCTTTGTCCATGTTTATGGCAAAGATGTGTCTCTTTCTATATCTATGTTAACTTTAGAGGCTGAAATATCAAGTGTATGAATTATAGCATGCTGCAAATAGTAAATTTTGACTGTAAGCTTGTAGATATTCAGAGTATCGTGCACTTTAGTTACAGTATCTCTTTCTCCTAACAGGAGGGAGAACTTTTGAGACTGTTGTCACTGCTGTTATAAATTTTAAAGGACAAAAGATAATTCTTACCTTTTAATTATTCCTGCATCAATGCCATTGCACAGTTGTTAGGCAAAAAAAAAAAAAAAAAAAAAGGCAAGCAATATTAGGTGTCCAAATTCCTGTAGTGTTAACCATGAAGATGGCTGATAGCTGGAGTCACGTCCAAGTTCAGGCATCTAATTTGGGCACCTCAAGGCCACAGTCGCTGGAGCCTCCACAGGGTGACTCAAAGCTCTGAATTTAGAGCCTGATTCTCTCCTGTGAGTATGTGTGGAGTTGAGGTTCCTGACTTGGAGGCTTAAATTAGCTGCCTAGATTGAATTGATTCTTCACCTCTCCTCTCTGCTTGTCTTTTGTGTCTTTGAAAACACCTTTTCCTTTCTCCTTCCTCTCTCTTTTTTTTTTTTTTTCTTGTTGAAAATTATCCAGGATTAGTTAGTGATAATGGATAGTGGTAATGGAGTCCAGTGATGGAGGATCTGCCTAAGGAACTGAAGATACAAGCGTTTTCCTCTTTCTTGAAAAATTGCATCTTGTTCCAGTTTGAGCCTTGGTGGATTTGGCTTTGATTTCCAGATGCTGGAACTCTGCTAGATGAGGGAACCCTGTAGTAGATGTACATTCCACATGCAAGAATTAATTAGGTTCCTTCTTCACCTTTTCATTCATAAATTAAATGTCCTTAATTCCTTTACTTTTTCTTGCATTTTATTCAGATTGCGGTTCGTAACCGAGTATGGTAATGCTGAGAAGCTGTCCCAGCTCCGGTGTATTTTGTCTGCAAAATACACTGTCCCTGAAAAGGTGAGAGAGGGGTGGGGGAAGCTTTCAGCGTGGGGTCTGGCCCTCGGCACGTCCGACAGCCGGCGTGGTTTGAGAGGGGGTGGGGGTCGATGGACATGCAGGATTGACTGTGCATTGGAGAAGCTCTTCCCAAAGGACTCCCCGGCGCCGTGGGGCCAGGGATTGCCAGCAGCCCCCGAAGGGGAAGGTGGAGCACTTTTCCCAGGGTGAGCAAGTAGGAGGAGAGTAACATAGTTCCTCTTATTTTCTGTCGTCTTTTTGTCCTGACGGTGACATTGAGGCACTTCCTAGAGAGAAAGAGAAAGATAGGAGTTGGTTTCCTTTTCCCATTAAAAAAAAAAGCGGGGGGAGCTTTTGTTCTTAAGATTTTTGTTTTAATCTGTAATGACAGCGGTTTATGCGGTTGCTTGTGCTTTGAAAAAGTGACCTCTTGTTGGTAATACAAGACAGAGCGTACGGTCGTGCGCTGAAGGACTCGTGAGGGTTTGTCCCGTAAGCTGGGGGCTCCGCAGTTAAAAGCAGCGGAGGAGTAAGACATGTATCGGCCGGTCCATCAGCGCTATCTAAAATGAAGCTGTGGAAGGTCAGAGGTAGATAACGGATCAGGGATCAGGTGAGGCTTTTCCAGTGGTGACATTGGAAATATCACTGGTGATGTCTCCACTGGAATAGTGGAGGTATTTGTAGTGACCGTTCCTTGAGAAAGGTGAACCTAAATTGGCCAGGACTACAGGAAAACGGGCGGCATGATGAAAGCCCTGAGAGGAGCCTTACAGGAGATAAGTAAAGGAAAAGGAAGGCTGAAAGGGATCCTGATCCCTAGTTAAAAACTGGAAGGGAGTACCAATGCGAATAAAAAGTAAATAAGTTAAAAGCAAAGTACTGGATCAAGAACAGAAGATACATTTTGTCTACGAATCAATTTGGACTAGAAATGAGGAGGAGGACTATAGTTAGTCGAGCAACATGCTTTAAAGAGTGGGTGATGGGGTGTAGTTCGTGGGTGGGGTAAGCGAGAAGATGGCCCTTGGGAGGGCTGTGCCCATGGAAGGCTTTGCTGGTTCTCAGCAACGCATTTGTTGATGTATCTTCCAACCAGCAAGTTGGTGGCTTTTCCACTTTCCATTCTCAAATTGCATATCTCTTTCTTTTAAAAAGGCAGTTCACAGCCTGCAGTGCTCTGAGACTGTATGGTTCACTTTTACAGTTTTTGGTTTTTTTTTGTCCAACCGCAAAGGCCAGAATTGTCGTTGCTGTGTACAGCTGTGAGGTTTGGTAATGGCGCTGTTTTGGACTCGCCAGCGGAGAGAAGCAGAAGGGAGAAGCTTCCCTGCCCCATCGTACCTCTGCAGCCCAGGCTCTCCTCCCGAGGCAGGAATACCTCTCTGGTTATCCCATTCCTAATAAGAACCGAACTTCTCTTCTGTTCATTAAGACAAGGGCTCCTTTTCTGTCACATTCATTTATTGCGAGTGGAGGCAGGGAAATCCCAGTCTGCTTTTGTGTTTTGACGGGGCTGGATGGGAGAGCCGTGGCGTTCAGGGGAAGACGGCGCAGATGAAGCGGCTGCTTCTTTCTCTGGGTTCCCATGCCTGAATTCTCCTCTGCACAGTGCTCTGTCCTCTGTGGTCCAGACACAGTGTACGAAGAGGCAAAATCCAGATTCCCGAGCCGGCTGCAAATCAAACAAACTGTTTTCCAGTTTCCTGCCTCTTTTTTTTTTTTTTTTTTTTTTTTCTTCTCACTCCCCAAAGGATCCAAAGGCATGGAACCAACCATGCAAAAACTGATTTGCATTTCCATTAAAACCAGAGGAAAACGGAAGTGAAAGTTAATATGCGGCTTTTTAATGAAGCTGAGAGCATGACGGCATCACCGTTAGGATCACAGAAAATAAAGGTTAACTCACAGAAAATACCTGGATGGCAAATCGGTGTAAGTTATGCAGACGATGACCAGTCCATCCTCAGGTTTCCTAAATTAGTACGTGCCGATCCATCCAATTTCTCAATGTTGTTTTAGCTATGCACGTAGTTCTTAGTCTTTTTTTAACTGAGTTGGGCCGGGAATACTGTGCGTTCCTTTCAAGAAGTTTTTGCTAAGAATGCCTGGTGTTCAGCGAATAATAACGATCAATAATAGGAAATGAAATCCAAGAGTTCTCTGTTTCTTTGTCTAATTGACCCTGGGAATTAGCTCCCTGTGTTACAGCCTTCTCAAACGGGACGAGTGAGGAGCACAGGTAGCATTAGTACTAACACGGTACAAGCAGCTTAGAACATGTTTTGATGGCTTTTTAGTATTTTGGATCAGTAATGCTTTTTTGGCAGCATCAGATGTGGGGAATGCATAATCTTTCTGAGCAGCCAATTAAAGTAATGACTTGGATGGCAAGTTCCTCTCCTTTTTCCTCCTGTGTATGGCTGTACCCTTTCTATCAAAGAAGTTGTATCTTAATTGGCAATCCCCCCTGCATCTGCTCACTCCGTCACCCCCTACAGAGAGGCACAGTGCTTAATTAAAAGGGAGTTTGTGTTTGTTTATCTCTGGAATTTCACTTGTGCTTTTGTAGATGTTTCAAAGGCAGAGGAGTTTATAGAGACCTTGCTAAGTAATTAATCCTGTAATATTATTACTTTAGAAAAAGAAAAAAAAAAAAAAAAAGCTGAATTCTCTGGGGATGTGAAGAAGCCCCAAAGTTGTCCAAGTTGGTATGTGTGTTGGAAAGAGGAGCGTGGCGAGACCTGTCAAGGGAGGCGGTCTTCCGAGGAGGGGGATACGACCGCCATGAAAAGTGAAGGTTTTGCTGCACCGTTCCTCTAATGTACTTCTCCCCCTAAAGGAGCGGCTGCTGCTGGAAGTGGGAAGGCTGAGCTGCCTCCAGAGAAATTTTAGTCTGTGGCCACAGAAATGAGCCTTTATGTGGGGGAATGTTTTATAGTCGTGAACCAAGCCAGCAACTCATTGCTTCAAAGTGCCTGAGACCCACTGAGTTATAAAACTCTAGGCTTAGGAGTTATGCGTCATCTTTAACTAAATTACTTGCAGAGGACTACGCGCTTTTGTCATCAAAATTTTAATTAAAATCACTGCTGAGGTGTGATGGGATCCCCCGAGACAGATGTGAACTTCTTCACATGGCTTCAGAGACCAGCCGTCTGGAAAATATCGCTCTTCATTTTAAGAGAAAATGAGTGAATGAGGTTCTTGGGAGCAGCATTTTCCCAACCCTGGAGCTTTTTTGCTACCTCATATCCTTCCCCCTGTTCTGCTCAAGGGAAGGCACGTTGCCAGGGATCCCCTGGCTGGATTTTGGGAACTGCTTACAGCACGGTCATCCTACCGGGGTCTTGCTAGGATGACACTCACCTTGAGCTGGAAAAGCTGCTGCTGGACCCGGCTCTTCTCAGGTCAGGTTCTTCTGCCGTGTGGGGCGACACATCCCTTCAGCTCTGTGTGCAGCTGAGGGGGGGTTAGTATTTCACACCACTGGGCTTTAGAAAACGCTTAAAATCAGATGATAAAATGCCTGATCATTCTGAGTTGGGTTTCTTCCCTCCCTTTTCATTCCACCCTCCGCACCAGGCTTTAGCCAGAAGGCTGTTTAAAGCAGCTGCTTATTTTCAAAGGCTGAAAGAAGGGCGGTGTAAGCACAGTTGTGACTGGTGACAGTAGCGCGGCCATATTTCATATGGCCATAAGGGACAAGGTTGTGGTTTGCCTTGCGTGCAGCAACGCTGATGTCGCGCGAGCGGAACCGCGCTACATAAACGCGTAAGGAGTAGTGGTGCAGAACTGTGACTGCTCTGGCGCTCTTTGAACTGCGCACAAAGTTAGAGAAATTTCACGTGAATAGAAAGCTGCTGAGTATCTGGGACTGGCTCCGTGATGTTCTTTCGCGTTTACTTGCTGGGCGCGTGGCACAAAGTCGCCCGTTTTAGTCCCTTCTAAACTTTGGCCGTACTGAACTACGAGCACAGCACGCTCGAGGGAACGACGATGAGGGAAAAGGCGAATTGAATTTACGCTGGCGGTACAGACCAGAAATAAAGCGGCTGGGTAGATTACTGAGGGTTGTAGTACTAATCCTGCCTCCACTGGCTCATTAAATGTGACGAACCGAAGCAAAGAAAGTTGCTCTGCTGCTTTCCCTCGCGTTCAGGGGGAAATGGCTAAAGTGGTCCTGCGATGATCTGTCTTACGTGTGGTTGGAGTAGGGGTTGGAGCACGAAGTAGAAAGTCTTGGGATACGTTGTACTCGAGGCCGCGTTTGTGCTCCCCGCAGCCAGAGGCTCGAACTGCATGTCTGGTGTGGCTGGTGCAGAGGCACACCGGCCCCTCCACGTGCTCGCTTGGGCAGGGGAGGAGGAATTCAGAAAGCCAAAGATTAATCGCCTGAAACGTTAGTAGTATTTTTAATTTGCGGTGTGGTATTTTGTTGTTGCGTTTATTTATTTATTTATTTGGGGGATTTGGGAGGAGAGGGGTGTAAAGAGAAGCTCTTCTAGAGTGGCAGTGCTACAAAAGGAGTAAGAAACCATCGAACAAGTGGATTTTCTGCACTCTGCTCTTCATTTTTATTAGGACACGTGTGAGTCATGAAGATGACCAGTGAAATTGTCTTGGCAAAGATTTCTGCAAGGAGATCAAAATAAATAAGTTAGGGAAGAGTGACTGGAAAGACCCTACCAATTACCAGCTTCCCCAACCTCCTTACTTAATTTTCTCGCAGGCCGGTGTGAGAGGAGGAGGAGGAGGAGGAGGAGGGACCTTCATCAGAATGCTGCACGGGAGAACAGGGTTGCTATTAAAAGCCCAATAATGACTTGTATCAGTTTATGCAGATTTGCACTGCTGGGTTACTCTGTGCCTGGCACTTGGCAAAGCACAGATAACATTTAAATCAGGCAGTAAGTGTAATTAAGTACTACCCTTCAGCGCATCTCTCCTTTTAAGACATTTTTATACACCGTGATTTAGAACATGACAATTGGGTGAGATTAAAGCAGCAAATTGTGCCTATAAAACAAGCCCTGAGAATAGCAAGGGACTGTAAAATTTTATAAAGGGGAATACAGCACGTGCCTCCAATCCGATAAAACTTTTGTGAGCTGGGAGATTAACTGTGAAATACAAATAAGATGATACAGTATGCGTAGCAGTCAGATAGTAAATTGCTTGTTATTGTAACAACTTATTTCCTCTACCCAGAAGACTTCTTACTGAACTTTTCCAGAAAATCTCACCGTGTGAATGACTCATTAACCACGGGAGGTGTGGAGAGGAGGTAGGAAGTCAGGCAGCAGTGACGTCCCTGTAAAGAAAGGAACAGCGTAAATGTAGCGCGAAAGATCATCTGTGCTGAAACACAGGCAGTCGAGCTTGTGATCGGTTTCTTCCCCAGCTTCAGGCCAGTTGTATTTGCAAAGGGAGACAAATTCCTTACCTTATTTCAAATCCTTAATAAGACCCACTGGAAGGTTTTCTTGTGAAACAAAAATACTGCTTTATGTGAAAAGTCCAAAATGTCTTCTGTGGTAGTTGGCAGTGTTTGGCCGCCTGGTTTCTGCTGCGCTCTGAACGCGTCTGAGCATCTTCATCAGCTGCGCTTGGCGCTTCTTAAAGAAAAGGCTCTGAGCCTCTTCGAAACTTCTTACTTTGTTTGCAGTTCTCAAACCCGGTGGGCCACAAGTCACCCCGACAGATCACACTGAAGTTGTTGTCATTGATAGTAGCTGAAAGGCAGAAACTCCCTTGATATCGCTGCTCTCGGTGGCTTCTGCTGCTCGTGAACTGTTCCCGTGTGTTACGGCATTGCCTTCCATAGTCTTAACGATCTCACGTATTCTCCCTTCCCTTCGTTCACACTGATCCTACTCCATTCAATCTCGCGCTGCTTTTTTTATTGATTAGCATAATTGGCCTTTATTAAGAGTCATTGAGCCTAAATATATTCAGCTTCAATGCCTGGTGAAGGGATGCGGAACCCGAAAGCCTGCTCCTTTCTTCCCAGCTGCGTTAGTTGTAGAGAGAAATTGTGTTGCTGCTTAGACCATTGTATGTCAGTCCCGTTAGAAGGAAGATGATGCAGGTGGAACGGAGAGGACGATGGCTGGCTGCCTTACTGTCTGATAGTCTCTGAGTACCTTTGCTCTGCTTAAAAAAAGTCCCAAACAACTTTACAGCACTTCATTTTAATGATGTATTATTATATAAGGAAATAGCAAAACTGGAAGAAAAGGTTTAGATTATTCCGGAGGTGTAATAGGACAGTTGGGTTTTAAACGCTGAGCAGGCACTGCGTTACGGACAAAACCTGATGCCAAGGCACGGACAGGTGGCAGAGTGAGGAAGGAAATGGAGAAGAAACAAGTGGGATCCTCTGAAAAGGCAGCTGCGTTGCCAGCTAACCGTTTTGTGGGCACGTGCCGTGCTCAGCCCTTGTCTTGATAGGGGGATGTTTACACACTGTGTGTTGCTTTTATGCTTGACTTCCTTTTGACTTTTGGATTTATTATTTGGTGCCATATTTATGTTTGCGCTTGTTTTGATATTGTTAGGGAGATGTCAATGCTTCTGAATCAACATTAAAAAAGTTCTGGTATATAGAAATGTTGACCTTTTCTTCTTGCTTGGTTTGAAAAGTCAGTTCAAAATGGCAAGGTTTCATACAGAATGGAAATTCCGTTTTCTGTGAAATGTACATACAGCCAAACCAGGCACTCTTGTCCCACCAGTACACTCTTCCCATCGTTTATCACACCCCGTGCTCCCAGGGAGGATGGGAATTTGCTTCTCCGTCTCCTGTTGCTACTGGACATTCAGGAAGGTCCCAGATGGGTTCACTGCCACAGCTCTTGGTGTGTTCACAGTATCACTGGCTCAGTGAATCAAACGAGAACAGTTAAAACATTTCAAAACATCTGTAGGAAGTCATTAGCATAGAAAAGATTTTTTTGAAAATGGAAGTCCCCAATATTTGAGACAGTGTTATGACAAGCTGTCAGCGAGCAGCGTGTCGCTCCTCATCTTGGTGGGAAGGCAGCTGCTTCTCGCACCCATTGCACGGCGCCTGCTGCAGGCAGAGCCCTGGGGAGCTTCAGGCTGGATCTCAGCGCGCACTGCATCTGATCTGTCTTGGACTCTTAATTTGCCCAGTAACGGAGTTCACAGCTCATTGTGTTGACGCTCAGAGGATGTTTGTCCCATGCGTTGACACTAATACCTGGTTTTGCCCATCCTCGTGTCCACGCGTCTTTGCTTTTTGTTTGAGTGAAATGAGTCCTCAGTCTCACTCTGGTTTTGGTGAGGAGGAACTGGTGGTTGGGATTTTGCCTCTGCTGTTCATATGTATGTTAGTGCCTATAGTCTGTACTAGTCACCCAGCTCAGGGTGAACTTCAGCCTGGACTGGACCACAACTGAAACTGCAGCCTGAGAGTTGTCTGCACTGAGTTGTTTGGCCGGGACCAGAATCCTTTAGTACTTCATTTTTTTCTCTATTTTTTCCCAGGTTTTAATGGTATCTCTTGTTGCATATTCTACCTTTCAGAAGCATCAGCTTAATTTTTTTTTTTTGCATTAGAGGTGGTAAGGAGTAGGCACAGAAACCACTGATTGAAAGAGATTGAAAGGCTTCAGCTCAAAAATTTGACCTATAAGCTGTATTTGACTTATCTGTATACTTTGGTGTTAAGATTTGTTTTCTTATTTGATTTGGTTTATAATTGGTCTATTGGGATGGCTGTGCTTGTTGATTAAAAACCAAAAAAAGCAAAACAATGTGTTTTCTTCTCAAGGTAATGCTCATCATTTTATAAGTTTATATTTAAAGCTCCTGAGAGCGAGCAAAATGGGCAGAGGTTAAAGTCAAGTCAATTGTTCTGCTTTAACTTTGGCAAAAGGCGCAGCAGTAGGAACGTCAGTATTCCACCTCGGGTAGGGATTTGTAAGTCCAACTCTGTTAACGTTAATGGGAGTTAAGCAAGCAAATCCTCTGCCCATAGATGGGGAAAATAGACCTATTAATTGAAACTGCTGCTCAGCAATTCAGATGGTTATTTTCAGCTTTTCCTAGCGAGCACATGAGCGCTTCTGTATTCATGAACGCATTTTAATAATACTGGGATATGCTGGTGCTCTGGCTATGACTCCTGTTTGGGCTGAAGAGCTCAATGCAGCTGGGGTTATCCGATGTCATATAGGCTTTACGGGGAGGTACTGTATTGCTTATCCTATGTTGCTGCCTCAAAGGAGCTTCTGACTTGTTCCGAGTGATGGACTTACTGAAACTTCTCAACACTAATGTGTGGGACTTCACTCCAAATAGCTCTTTTCCCCCTGCCCCGAAGCCCCCCTTCGAAGTGTTTCGTGGCTGGTGAGGACTTCTTGAAGCTGATCTATTGCTCGAGGAAAGGCTTAGAAAGTGATGGGGAAGTTACGATTCCGAGCAACACCGGTGTCAAATTGGCTGGCTTACTCGCCGTTCCTTTACATATAGCAGTGATTTGTCAGGGATTATCGCTTAATTAAAGACTTAATTAACTCAGATCAAGCATAACTCTTAAATTGTTTTAAAAATTTAAGAGGATTAAGACTAAGAGTACTGATGGCTCAGGTGTTCTTTGGCTGCGGAGTCAACAGCCAGTGTGATTTGTAGTTGTGAGCTGGGCTTGTCTCGCACAAATCATTTTTGGTCTCTCCTTGTCTGTAATGCTGTACGTTTTGGCAGGTTTTTGTCCTTTGAGATCTTTCTGCATTAAATAATATATACCATTAAAACTTGAATAGTTTGTGTAGCTTGGTTAATAGTTGATTCATGGGTTAGGTAAATATGTACAGGAGGTATATGCAAGGCACAGTATAATATGAACTTCAGGTAAAATGTTGTTCCATTCTGAGGTCCATGTTTGAAACCTTCTGCATTAAACCCTTCTGCCTCTCCCCAACTCATATGCAAGCATTTGGTGGTTTGTTTTCTTTTTTTAAAAGTATCGTGATGTGGGAGAAGAAGTTTGTGGTTTTTTTTTTTTTTTTTTCTGAGTAATTCTCTTTACTGTCTGCATTTCGGCGATAAAACCTCTATTCAGTGCAGGGTTGCCAGTCCCTAGGAGTCGCCAATAAATCATTTCACTTAAAGATGTGCTTTACTACTTAAGGGTCTCACTAAGACTGAATTCTGTAACCATATAAAACCACATTATCTGTTTCTGGGAAGAACAATGGCAAGAAAATGTGTTGCTAGGTCTTCTCTACGGGGCTAGATAACGCTGTGAGGAACTGGATACAGAGGAAGGAAAGGAGGTGCAAATGCATAGGGTGTTTGCATTCTTAATACGGTTTCTTTTTCTTATTGAATAAGACGGTAAAATATGTTAGTTGAAGTATTATGATATTATCATATGTTATCTACCTACTGCTGCAAATTAAAGGGATGTAGCTGTTCTGTAATCTGTTCTGAGGAAGCTGTGTTTGGAAATGTCGGTCATTAAAAGCCTAGAAAGCAATGCAACAGCCCAGACAAATGTTTCGGCACACGTGGGTTCCTGGGGTTTTATTAACACTCGGCATTATGTATCCTCTCAGGAAAAAATTCTTTTTGCCTTGGAATTTGTGGTGGTGAATCATGGAATCATGAACTTCATGGTTCTCGGACAATTATGCTCATGACTATCTGTTTCAGATGAGGCCCCCTTAAATGGCTTTCATGTAAGACTGAAGCCAACCAGGAGTAGGTGTGGAGAAGCATCTGGCCCAGTATCTCATATCCTGTCCTTTCTGCAAAAAATCCTTCCTTGTTGCACGGAAGCTAAACATCAGCATCTCGTACCTCTTTACATTTGAACATATTTATGCAGTGGTGTCTGGGCAATAAGACTTCGACAGGGAGGAGATGAAATGAGTGTACATCTCATCTCAAGCCTTGGAAGGTGAGAGGATAGAAGAGGCACCAGGTGTTTTGGGAGAAAGAAAATGCAGTGGGAAGTCTTTCTGGAATTTACACTGATACCAGAACACCTGAAGAAAGAAACCCCTTGGTGCTGGTCTCTTCTCACAGGTAATTAATGACAGAACAAGAGGGAATGGCTTCAAGCTCCAACAGGGTAGGTTTAGACTGAACATTAGGAAAGAATTTTTCACAGAAAGGGTGGTCGGGCATTGGAATAGACTGCCCAGGGAGGTGGTTGAGTCACCATCTCTGGATGTGTTTAAGAGACGTTTAGATGTGGTGTTGGGGGATATGGTGTAGGGGAGATTTTTGTAGAGTAGGGTAGATGGTTGGACTCGATGATCCCAAGGGTGTCTTCCAACCTAGACAATTCCATGATTCTTCACGTGCTGCGTGCTTGCTCCTCAGGTTGCGTCCCTCTCTGAAGAGGCACCCGGCTGAGCGGGCATCGTCTGGGCGCAGCGCAGCATCGTGTGTGCGGGCAGAGGTGTTGCTGTGCGCGACGGAGGGCCAATAGCGAAAGCCTCAGTGATAGGGATGGCTTAAATGGATTTCCCACCTGGAGAAGTCGGAGAGAAGAGTGCAACAGGTTATCCATTTTGTCTTCAAACCATACTTATTTCCTACATAGAAGCATATTTTGTAATCTTCAGCTGAAACATGAAGTAAAACTGCGCCTAGAGTTGGTTGAAAATAAATGGCTATCTATTATTATTACTGTCATCACCATTAGACTTAGGCTGAGTGGTGAACGCTTCTGGGAAGTAAAGTTTGCTTAAAAAAATAAAGTCTGGCCTTGGATGTGTTGAAGAGCAAGAGTCAGGCTATCAAAAGCCTTAGTGTGTCTGTACTTCAAGCCAGATCAAGTAGACCGGAGCATTCCTCCTCTTTATTGGTGAACTGGTACTTCTGTTCCTATAAATGAAACTAGTCATTCTTGTCTTCCCCTTGGTGCCCCCAGGGACCAGCTGTTCTGCCTCCACATTTTAATCACTTTACACATTTGATGATGGCTCTCGCACGGTTTCCTGATCTTCTCTTTTCTACACCGCTTGCTTGGTTATTTGTTCCGTTTAACATGAATGTTTTATTAAATGTGTTGGTGCGTTTGGAGTGCATTCGGCTGTGCTCTCCCTCCTTTGGCTATGTCTGTTTAATGAGCAGTATCTAAAACTCAACGCTGACTGCCACCCAAAGTTGCCTCAGTGCTTAGGAAATAAAGACATTTTGATACGAAACGTGGCTTAGATGGCATCTACACAGTGTTTGTGGTAGTAGCGCTTCGACAATGTGATCCTAAGCACTCTTAAGTATTTGACCTGTAGTAGCCCAAAGGCACAGTATGGCATACCCTCTGGGTAGGAGAGGCTATACGGAAACCTAAATATCAGGCGGGAAGCGAGTATGTCTTTTAAATCCAAGCATCCCTGTCTTGTACGCAGTGTAGACCAGGGGCTTCTGCTGTCGGATTCATAATTGCTGGTTGAGCCATAACGTGGCTTTCCCAAACACATCTACTCTGTTTAAACCTGTGCAATGAAGAAACGTCTCCAAAAAGAGCATTTAAAAAGGGGGAGGGGAGAGCACCCCGGTCGTGGCAATTATTCTCTGCCTGTCTGTATCCTTTGGGGTCTCTCAGGACAACCGGCAGCGTGTTAGCAGCGAGGCTGATCATAAGCTGAAGAGAAATGGGCCTTTTTGAGCCAAGACAGCAGAACTACAAGTATGTTTATTTTTGGAAGGACTGTAATGCCAACTGGCAGCGCAAACTTGGCTGGGTTAAGGGTCTGGTGCGGCTGCAGTAAAACATAAGGATACTGAATTTAGCAAAGGAGCAACAGGAATTAGCGTTGGTATTGTTGCCGAGGAGCGCAGATGCAGTCTGGCATTTTATCAGCGTAATCTTAGTTTGAACTTCATGAATAAAATTTAATATAGGGAGCTTGGAATAGCTGGTGCCGGATTTATACCCGGAGAGCAGGTACATTTAATTTCAGTAAGTACATCGCACTCCTCCTCATCGTTGGTGTAATTTGAATGTTAACTGTTTAGTATCCGTCAGGTTTTGATTTTTCAGAAAAATTCATTTGGCACGAATTATACGTTATGATATTTTCTTCCTGTTTATGATTCTTCACAAAGGAAAGCACGAATTAATTTTCGAACTACTGGTTAAATGTTTCAAGTGGAAACATTCCTCATTACAGTTCTTCAGATTAAAATAAAATGCTTTTCCTGTGCCATTACTGAGTCTAGAAAATTATTAGCTGCAAACTGAGAGAAGAAATAACCCGTGCGGCTATGTTACTGCATCCAAACCCAGCATGGATAGACGTGAGAAATCAAAATGGCAAAGGGAAAAACAGCAGAAATAAGGGATGATGTTGAGAAGTCTGAAATAGTGACAAACATTTGAACTAAGCTCTTGCTAGTTGTTTTGCTTTTTCTTTTTTTTTTTTCTTTCTTAAAGCTCCAGTTTCATTGATATTTTAACTCATGTAGAAGCTGTATTTGGCAATAGAGTCCTCAGTGACTAAGGCAACTCCCTTATGTCCTTCTTAACTATCATTTCCTTTTATTTTTCTTTAACGTCTTGCTGCTTCCAAGATACTATTCATCTGGACTGGTATAATCTGAATCATAAAAAGTTTTTCCTTAGTATATAATGCAATTTTGGAGACTGGGTGCTGATCTAAATCCTCCCCAGCTGAGAAAATTTGCCATTTGTTTTGGAGAGTTCCCTTCAATCTGGTAAACTGCAGCACAAATTCTGGTGTGTTGGATGGAGCGTGATCCTTTTTGTTTAGTTTTTGCAGGATTAGTACTTTTCAGTAATAACCCTATATTTGTTGTGGGATGACCTGAGGAAGCTCGGACAGTGGGGAGCAGGACTGAGATGCGGTGCCTGGGCAGCTCTTCGTGCCAAAATCCTGTGGCTATGGATGTGTTTGCTCTGGTGGGTGGCTCGGTGGGGAAGCCCGTGAGGTTGGACGAGTGACCTCAAATTTCAGCGTTGCTTACCGGGTCATATTTCCCCTAAGCTTGCCATAGGCTGCAAACAACTTGGTTTAATTAACTAGCAACTGAGTAAGAGAAAGGAATAATCCTTGTCTGATCGATCACGTCCCCTTCCCGGAGTAATGAAGCTAAGCAGTCTAGTGATACAAAGAGGAGACGCTACAGAGGATCTGCTGCACGGTAGACAGCAGGTAGAGCCGTGGTGCTTAGCTTGGGCCTCATTCAGTGCTTTGAATCATCATTTTAATGACTAACCTCCTGCCTGAACTGAAAGTCACTGAATTATGATGTCCCTTGTCCCTGCCCCAAGCCCTCCTGTAGCTTGCTGCTCCCGTTTCTGATGCAAGCGGTAGAAAGCTGTGAATTTCTTTTTCTTTTTTCTTTTGAAAAAAAAAAAAAAAAAAAAAACCAAAACCAAACCATCAGGACACGTCAGATTGACTGGCAGCATTTGTGTATTAGTTCATTTATCAGAGAATGGAGTCATATTGTAAGATTTTTATTATGTTTTCTTAACAATTTGCACCTGATTATGGTTAATATGGGTCTGCACAGTGAGAAGTAAAGAGGGGATGGTGGCACGCGGTGCGCTGTGTCATCCAGAGGAATACCCTTGGGCACGGCAAGACCTACTACCGATGGGGAACTCGACAGGTACAGTGTCAGAGGGCGTTTAGCGCAGAGCACTGGCTGGGGGGTGCGGGGCGGTGGAAGGCACTCCAGTCACCACACGTGTGTCACAAGCTGGAAGCCTGACTCCGAGCTGCCGCTTGAATCCATTCCCAAATTCACAGTGATGCTGTGAAGCTCTAAATCCCACCGATTTCCCGGGGTGTGTTATTCCGCAAAATTTTGAGCGAGCTTGCTCCGTGAGTCCGTGGAGCTGAGCAGATTGCACGGGGATGAGACACCTGGCTGGATCCCCTCCGGAGCAGAAGGGACCGAATCCTGGCAAAGTTTCCCTCAACTTCACTGGGGAAGAGAGTCGGATGCTCAGGGAGTTTGCTGCAGTTCTGGCCCGTGATTAAAAGGGATGGTCAGAACTAGGAGGAACCTGCTCGTGGACTGGAATGCCAAACAGATGAACTGCACGGTCCTAAAGAAAGGAGAATTAGGAGAATTGCACAGCCTGAAGGCAGAATGACAATCTTTAGGAAAGACACTCAGCTTTTGTATGTTGGTCATCATCAGCCCAGAGGGGAGCAATTTTTGCAGTTCACCTCCGCTTCAGCCGGTGGCTATTGGTGTATGGATTTAATTGTAGTTCAGTTGATGAGAACATTAGATGATTAAAGAGTCCGTAGGTACAGCTTGCACATTTCAGGTTAAAAGAGCAGGTTTTGCACAATCCCCACCTAGCTCTTCCTACCTGACAAGTTCTATAAAAATATTTTTAGACTGTTAAAGGCTTCACAGTCCCCCTCATATGTGAGAAAATGTCTTTAAGCAGACCATTTTCCTAATGATGGCTACTCTTCAGCACTCTGCTTTCAGTTCCAAAATGCACAGGGCTCAAAAAAGAAAAAAAAAGCACGTTTTAACTATTTTTCATGTGTTTTAAATTGATTATTGGTACCTTTGAGCATTCTGGAAGAAGACTTTATCTATAGTGCAGGATGAGGAAGAGAAGAAAAATGCTTAATGAAACATTCCTGTGAACACAGTAATGGTATGTGGTGGCTTTTTTCGACCTCTTCTAGCCCACATCCCTGTGCTTTTATCTTTCTTTTAGATTCCCCTCTTTTCTTCAGTAAAGCTCATCACAGAAAGAGCTTTGGAGGAAACCTACTTTTTAACGTGCATCTTTGAGTGAGGGGCCGGGAGGGGAAACGGTGTGGGATGTGTGCCGTGTTGGGGGATCAGCCCTGGTTCTGTAACAAGTGTGCAGTCCCCGTTAACCCTGGGAGTTACTGGGTTTCACGAGTCAGCGCATGTGGACATCGTCCTTGTGTTTAATGACTCGGCCTATGAGAGGTTAAAAACTTTGCACTGGAAAGCTATGGCTGTGGTCCACGGTGGAACCTTTTTTCCCCAATGCATTTAGTGCTCCTTCTGTTACGCTGGCGTCCATGACCAAGATTTTGGTTCCCTTGGGCTGAATCTTGTCCTGGTGCACAGAGAGAGATGCTCAATCCTTTTATAAAGTATGTGGGAGGAGTTGTGGAGAAGGGGTCTTGCCCAAAGCTGGTTGTTGGCAAAGCCAAGCTCCCTTCAGTTAGAGAATTCACTCATGCGGGTGACTGTGGAAACACACTGAAAAAATACCATGGCCAAAGAGCAAAGTGCCTTTAGCAAGTGAGGTCCTTCATTTCCAGTGGGATGTGTTGTACGCACAGCCGCCTTTCAGCTGACAACATACTGCATTTTCTGCTTGGAGGGAGTGCAACCGCTGCATCTCCCAGTGCCCCAGCCACTGGTTGGGGAGGACTATGCTCAGCCCACCACAGGCTGCAGATGGAGTTTCCCGCGTAGATCCCAGCCCGAGGGGATCCCTCCCATGCCCTGCGTTCCGCCGAGGCCTTTTTGTTATAGCTGTACTTTCACTCCCTGCCTTTTGGCACGCTTAAATCATATTAAAGGTAAGAGCAGAGTTCCTGCAGACTTCTGGTTTAGGTCTGGTCCTTCATCATTTAAGTCTAAAATGCCCTGTAGGAAACTAATGCGTTACGTAGACCAACTGCAGTCCCATTTGCTGCACAGATAATAATAATCCCTTCCCGAGATTAGCGGAGGTTCCTTTCTGAATTAAAATATCACTTTGGGGAAAAGCCGTCTGTTTTTAAGTTGCCGTGGTGCATAGTCGGTGTCTCCTCCAGCTTGGATTTCCACCAGAGCTCTGGCTCGGGGCTTTCTCCCGACCCTTACGGGTTCTTATTAATGTCGCTTGTGTTGCGCATGGAGAAACTGGGGGGCGCCCTTGAGGAAGGCAAGGGGGGGTTGGGGGGCACGGAGATTAGTAACCTGTAATAAGAGAGAGTCCTGCAAAGGTTCGGTTTATCAGGGCAGTATTGAGAAATGGAATAATGCCGCATCTGCTCGAACTGTGGATGTGCTTTCCTTTAAACGTGGCTGTGGTAACTCGTCGTGCTGAGAATTGCTGTTCCTCCCCAGCTTCTTCTGTGCTTATTATAGATACTGAACACAATTTTCAAACTTGGACCAGTTCTCTCTAACATCACCTTAGATAAGTATCCAGCCTCTAAAATGAAAAAAAAAAAACAAAACAAAACCACCACCAAACCCACCCCCTCTTGTGCTGTTTGACTTGTAAACTTGCCTCACACCTCAGCCTCTTCCCCGAGTCTTTTCCCTGGGGTGATTCTGCAGTTTTGAAGCTGTGAGGATGTTGAATGGTTTTTTCCTTTCTCGAAGAGGTGTACCAGTCCCCAGCTGCACAGCCCGTGAATAATGCATGAGGAGTTTATTTGCTTGTGCGTGGGAGAAATCTTCTCTTCCTGTTCAACACTGGTCTTGTCCTTTCCCTTGCATGTGAACTTTTTTCCTCTCCTCTGTCTTTTTTTTTGAGCATCTGAGCAGGACATGAATTCTCTTGCCTTTGCCAGCCAGGGGGATTTTAAAAGCTTGGTGTTTTGCTCACTTCTGAGCTTGGCTTGATACCCGTTTTCTCGTTTTAAACTGTTGTTGAGAGCGTTGAAACACTGCAGCGGTGTTGAGCTGCACATGGGGAGATGTCCCCCGGTGGCAGTCCCCGCTGGGGAGCGGGGGTGGTTGAAGACCATCTAACCAGTGAAAGCGGATCAGAGGGCCACAGGAAAGGGCTGTGGCTACAGGCGCTGCTACCACAAGGATCATGGTTCTGTTATCGGTTTCTTTTTGGCCTCGTGGCCAGTGCATGTTGCAGACGCTGATGTGCGTCCAAAAGTCATGTCGGTTGACTTGCTGGGAGATCCACCTATGTCCCAGCGTGTGGAACCGGCCCCTTTTCATTTCGGTGGCAGTCTGACTTCAGTGCGAATGAAGAGAGACTCTGACTTTAGAGCTGAATGAGTTGGAGAAGCTCATTTTTAGTATGTGCAGAATTAATTTGATTGATCACGTTTGACACCAGTCAGTGAAGAGAGAGGTATTCAGGCTGAGAGAGCAAGAGCACATTCCAAGCTTTTTTTTCCCCTCTTCTGTTTCCTCCGAATACGATGAATATTTTTCCCCTCAGCTGTCATAGTCCTCTAATGAATGCTTTTCCTCCATTACATTTTTAAAAATTAGATTCTCTCTGTAACACAATCCACAGTTCAAAAATAACTTTTGTGACGTACTTTAATGGTGGCAATTTCAAAGCCTACAGAGATGGTACTGGAAGAAGCTTCTAATCTAATAATGAAATGTGTATGGCACACACGGAAAAGAGAGGACTCGCTGGAATCAGCTTATTTTTCCTTTCTTGTCTCTTGCTTTTTCAGCTGTTTCTGGTATCTTCCCCTTTTAATTGCAGGGCAGGGCTGAGAAATGTAGGATTGTAGTTGTCACAAAAACTAGAAGAAAAGGTCTGTTTCCATAATCTTGTAGCTTCTTCTGTTGCAGAAGCCGCCTGGTATCGCTGCATCCTCATTTCAGAAATGAAAAGTATAGTCTGCTTCATCTCTAACTGCTGTCAAATGTTTAAGCTTTCCTTTTCCCGGCACTGATTCAGAACACATTTTCAGTTCGGCTAGGAATGTTATTACTAACTGATGAACAAGCCTGAATACTGAACGTGGCGAACGATTGACATTTTTAAAGTTAATCATAGAAACTTTTCATCCAGAAGATGCCGAGGCCGCTCTGGATGCTGATATACCATCTGACACCAGCAGCGAAGAGCGCTGTACAATGTCAGTTCAAGATGAGTGGCTATAAAACAGCAAAAAAAGAAATACGATTCCCATGACACTAAGTCGTGATTTGAGTCGGACAGACTTTCCTGACTGGGAGACTACTAACGAAAGACACATTCATGCCAATACCTACACGCTTGAAGTGCCGTAGTTTTAAGAGCTCCTCTTGCACAATGTTTAAAATATCACACCAGGAAGAAGCTCTCCAACTAGTTAAACAAATTGTATCAACTTTTATTTTTCTTATTGCGGTAGCGTGTTTCTGGAGAAAGAAATAAGATTGATAGCAGCTTTAGCAAAGAAGGTGGGGATTTGGGTACAATTTACAATATTTGGGGTGGAGGTGAAAGATTTGTAGAAAAGCCGTTGCTGGGTTTAGAAATGCCATTCATTCAAGGGGAATTGGGCCCCTAAACCCGTTTGTTTCTCTTGAAACGCTGTGCTTTGATTTCTGAAGCCTTGCCCAATGCCTGCGTGGCAGGCACTGCTGTGGTTGCCGCCGTTCTGTGCTCCGCTAACCACGGCGCTGGGACCTGGCTCCTGATCCTGTCTTCTTGACCCAGATCTAGCACTTCAGTCTTTGAGTAATTGAAGAGTTTTCGATGCGTCCACCAGAGATGTTGAATTTTCCCATGCTCCCGTCAGCAGGAATGGCAGAAGCCAAGCGGAGGAGCCCAGACGGCTTTCGCTCCTCCTCACCGTTGGCGGTGGGACAGCCCGGTACTAGGAAGTAGGGAGTGAGATTTTTCTTCCTGAAAGCAGAATTTTATGTTGGCTTTCTAGCTGTGACTTGGTATGATTTCCTTTAGCTGCGTTACTGTTACTTTGCGGGCTACCCCAGTTCCCCTTACCTCTTGTTCCTTTTGACTTTGAAATTCTCTATTGTTCCTGAAGAGCTTCCTTCAAATATAGGATGTTTTCGGCGGGGTGAGGTGATTTAGTGGAGAGCCTTGTCAGCTCTCGCCATGCTGGCAGCAGGCACTACCTCAGGGGGCTCTGGGCTTAAGTGTTGTTTACACACACTTCAGATCCACTGACTCCGCCGCACAGAAGCGGGAGGGTTGGAAGGGTTGCGCTCATCCTTAACAATGTCTTTTTTTAGCATGCACTGCAATGAGCTACTCCTCTGATACGGGCGATGTTGGGAGAAAAACTGTTAGGGATCCCAGTACTTCCTAGGGTAGCTGTTTACCCCTTGATTCCCATTTTGGTCAAAACTGCCCTATTATGAAAAGCAACTTTCTTAGCAGCTGTCTTCCTTCACCTGTATTTAACCTTCATCTGCTGAGATGCTTGAAAAATACTTTGCTGTGGTGATAAGATCGCTTTTAGGCAATATTCCAAATGGCTTTTCACGTTTCACGCAGCCTTGCTTGACGCGAGGGCTAAGGGTCCTTGCAGAAGCTAAAACGTTATCCACTGCCCCATTTTTCATACCTAGCTAGTGGTCGCCTAGGATTAGCAAAGGTTCCTCTCTGAATTATGTCGTCTCCATGGGAATTTCGGCCTCTTTATCCTTCCCGTTCTTCCATAGGAAGAGTTGTCTATAGCTGGCCTCTTGCTTGTGCTTCCCAGTGGATATAGGATGCTCTTCAGCTGGGCACACAAGCCTGGGAAGAATATCTCTGTGCTTGAAGGTATTTCTCTCGATGAAACAGCAGGCTTTAAATCTATTAATAAGCAATGTCCGTGTATTGTCCTCAGTTGCACCTCAGTTAAAGAGGATAGATTGGCTTTTGTTGGGTTTGGCTCCTTCACCTGGGAACTGTTTGAGATGATCTGATTTAATTTGTAACAGTATTGCGAAGACTTTCGGTGGTTAATTGCATCACTTCTGGGGGCCAGCAAATTTGAGGCTGTTAATATTTTTCAATAGTATTTATGAGCTCAAATACTTAAAAGGAGCTCAAGTACAAATCCCGTGAACTCCCCAGTGAAAAAAAAAAAACCAAACCGCAAACCCTTGCCTTTGACTTAAATAAAATGTTTCCCCCCCCCCTTTTTTTTTTTTCTTTTACTTCTAGAGATCTAAGATCGTTTTTGTATTTAAAATTCATCAGCTTAGGAAGGTTCCCACATTGTGACTAGGACAAAAAAAATCAGGGTAACAAATCTAACGGATTAATAGATACTTCTGTATTTCAAGCTTTATAATTCAGCATTTGTTGGTGGTTTGGTAGTTCTTTCTGGTCATACTGAGCATCTTTGTTCAACATCTTCCATCAGGTTCTCCTGGGCTGTGTGGGATTTGCTCAGCTCTTTCAGTAATAGCGACGCTACTTTATTTCTGCCCTCGTATTCTGGGAGATTTGTTCGAGGGCACATCTTCCAGGAATTTTATACAAGAGGCAACACAAAAAACATTTATCTCAACAGAGCCACAACTTCACTGTCAGCTATGAAAGAAGAGCCAACAGATTCCAACTTAGATTAAAAGACAGCTGCGAATAGAGGCAAATATTCCCGTAGGCACAGGGCATCTCTCTGAAGAGAAATTGTTGAAAATGCAAATGGCTGAGAGAGAGTTCAGTGTGATTACTTTGTATTTCACAAGCGCTGTGGTTTCGTGTGCCCCAGGTCAGCTCTTCGGAGATTTACAGAAAAGGTTTCTGGAAGACCTATGGCAGCTTTCCACGTGCCGTCTTCAAAATCCTCCCGTTTGCTTTGCAGGCAGACTCACTCTTGTGAAGGACTCCTTCGGGGGAATGGGTAACAGATGCCAGAGTGGCCCCTCGCGCAGCATGACAGCACAGGGCAAATATTGGAGAAGAAGAAAAGCAACTTTTTTTTCTTTTCTTTTCTTTTTCTCCCCAGCTCTGAACTGTCACATTAGCTCTTCCAGTTGTGAAGGCATCCTTGACAGGACATCACATCTTAATAATGCCAAGCATCGTCTCGACCGTAGCTTATATAAGTAGGCAGGGAGCAATAATCAGTTCAGACTCCATCGGGAGGCCATCAGCTAAATGAGGAATAATTGACCTTTCAGGAAAAGCCATAGAATTAGAGGCAAACTAAATAAAGTAGCAGACAAGGTAGAGTGGAATTTCAAAGCAGCATATTTGCATCAGATAAGTGCAAGAGGATGCTGGGACTAAGGTTCTCTCCATCTTCAGGCAGAGAAAATGCATTCAAAATCTACTTTTCAGGAGGTGGGTTCACCACAGCTGTCTTCTCAGAAGAGTAGAATAGAAGTAATGGCTGTCCTCTCTCTGTTTTACTGATGAATCCATGTGCCAATGAAGAAACCAGTCACACAGATGATACCATGAAATACCATTAAACTCCCCATACTAATTGACTTAATTTGACAAAATAGTTTCTTATGTCCTCGCTTCATATCCAGGGCAGTCTGAAAGTTCATAGGATCATAGGGTTGGAAGGGATCTCTGGAGATCATCTAGTCCAACCCACCTGCAGGGCCACCTTAGAGCAGGTTGCACAGGAACACGTCCAGGTGGGTTTTGAATGTCTCCAGAGACGGAGACTCCACCCCCACCCTGGGCAGCCTCTTCCAGTGCTCTACCACTCTCAAGGTAAAGAAGTTCCTCCTCATGTTTAGGTGGAACTTCCTATACTTGAGTTTGTGCCCATTACCTCTTGTCCTGTCACTGGGCCCCACCGAAAAGAGCCTGGCCCCATCCTCCTGGCACCCACCCTTGAAGTATTTATAAGCATTCATTGAAAGTTGTTTTTTACTTTTGTGCCTTCTATTTGGCTATCATTTCTTGCTTGGGGCATAGGAAATGAGGATAGATTTGAGGAGGATGAGCATAAGGCAGTAGGAGTAAAAGTGAGGGAAGCCATAAGCTGGAGTAACCAGTTTAAAGAATCTTAGATTTGGCATAATATAGAAGGCCAAAATGCTCTGACCCGAGCAGGTGGCAATGACTTCTTTCAAAGAGACTGTTGTGGTGGTGGGTTGGGAAGAGGGATGGCAGGAGAAGCACACAGCCAGCGGAGAGTCCTACTGATCAGCGAGATTCCCCCTGCAGGACTTAATGAGCAGGAAAATCATTGTTTATCTTAGTAGTGGGCAGCACTGGAGAAGAAAAGCTCTTGAAACAAGACTTAGAGCAAACTGTTTGTGAAGCTGCGGTTAAAGTCTGTCTGGTCTTCAGTTCCAAATTTGAGGAAAGAAGAGGAAGGGGATAGTTTGAAGCAGCGGTCTGATGCCTTTAAGGATTTAAATTCAACAGGGGGAACGGGTGGGGGGGCAAAGAGAGAGAGGTTCACAAATTCTATTCATGACATTTTATCTCAAAATGTCAAGTGCTAAAGCTCTGGAAATACTGCTTACCTGGTGGATGCAGTACTGCATAATTGAAGCCACTGGAGAGTTAAGGAAATCTGTACTTTCTGGCCTTTATTTATTTAAAAATAAAAACTTTGGCAACACTGTATGTACTGCTGAGTACATATGGCACTAAATCTCAGTGCAAAGTGCTGAGATTTCAGGGACTGAGCGGAGATGCTCCCTATGGCACCATTCCTTCTGATCTCAGAGGTTAACCTTTGACTGCCTTTGCTCTTACTTTTCATCCGTTCTGTCCTCTCCTGAATTCCTGTGGATAAAGACTGATGCAATTTTGTTCTGAAACCAGGGAATATATGTGTTTAGTTGGTACATGTGAAAAATGGTGAAAATGCTTATCTCTATTTCTGCCGCTGAGGAAACGTGCATCACTTAGTGTTGAAGTGTTTAAATGTTTAAACTGAGAAGCCTGGAAGGGTCCTAGCTCAGCAAGCTTTGAGGTCTTGCATTCACCTTTGGGTTGTTTTGGGGTAGGACAATTAGTTGACCCCAGGCTGGCTTTATTCTTCACGCGGTACACCTCCACAGAAGAGCAGCAGCGTTGATGTGTGGGGCTGGCCACTGCTGACGCTTGTGGGGCTTTCCCTGTGCTGTTAACAGATGCAGAAGGAGCAAAGGTGTTCCTGCCCGACAGTCACAGCTGCGATGGTACCACAAACACCTTTGGCAATCATTCCTATGGGTGAAGGAGTTTCCTATGGGAACCAGAGTTTCCATACTTGCTGTTTTCTCACCTTATAGCTGTGGCGTCACAAGGCAGTGCCATCATCAGTATGGTTTTTGTAGATGAAGATGGCCAAAAGTTCCTCCACTAAGGTAATCCCATTTTTGAGTGATCCCTTTGTCTGTGGTTATGGCTGGTATTTGTCTCTTCTGATTTTAAACTCTGGTCCAGAGACGAATGAGTCTTTTGCTTCCTCAGCTTTTTGGAACCCCAGAGATAGAAGTGCACCCACATTTCTGTAGGGTTTCATCTGAGAGAGTCTGGTCTGGAAATTGGTGCTGGAAGGTCCCCACCCACTCGCCTTTCCCCAGGACTCGACTGACCCCTGCACCGCTATCGGAGAGAACTTTCCCTCCAGAAATGTCGCTGGGTTGTCCGCAGGAATACCATTCAAAAGAAACAAACATGTGGGACGTGCTTTGCTCGTATTGGAGGAAAGCCTATTTGCGTCTACTACATTAGGAAGATTGTTGGAGAACGGTTCATCCATGTGTGAAGCTGCCCCCTACAATTCTGCCGAGGCTGAGGAGCTCAGGGAGATGTGCTGGCACCGGCGCCGGGGGCTCATCCACCCAATTCTTCCGAGATACTGGAGGTCAGAGAGGAGTGGATGTGAAATTTGCTTGTCTGAACCAGTTCTTCTGCCGCCTTTTGTATAACCAGCAAGTTTCCATGCTGCGTACCGAACTTCCAGAGACAAAATATCAGTGCTGCGAAATTTAAATGGGAGAACTGAGCCTCTTCGCGCTACAATTTGCATGATACAAAAGTCTGAGGTGAAGGGGGTGAGAGCACATGTTGCAGGCTCTCTCCTTTGGAAGCTCGTCAGCGAGACAAATCGCCCAGCGATTTTTTTGTAAAGTACCCTTTACAACGAGCCTTCCCTAGTTGTTTACCTTTATATAATTACACAGCATGGGCTGCTTGCTTTTTTTTTTTTTCTTCTTTCTTTTAAGGAGAGTACTGCGTGAGGCAGTTTTGTTTCTTTGAATTCTACCTTTACTAGCGTTTTTTTCCAGTGCGGATATTGGAGGAAAAAAAACGCACATTTTCTCTTGGTCAAAGTAAAGTAGGTGCGTTCATTATAGCAACTCGGAGGATTATGCACAATTCAATTTAATTTTATTTTTTTTCCTCAAGGTAAATATTTAATTGCTTTGATTTTGTTTTGTTCGTATCCCAGGGGGAAAAAAAAAAAAAAGATGGTGGTACCAGCAAGTTCCTGTAACTGTTCCTTTCCATATAGCATATGCTTCTGTATACCGTACCTAGCTTGCCTTCCGCTAACCTTGTCCTTGCAGGCCAGCGCTCTCCTTAGGGCTTTCACTTCCTAATTTTGAAGGGGGAGTGTGTGTGTGTATGTCTGTGTATGTTTATATATACACACATATAAAAAAAACCCCAACTTTGGCTTTCACTTTAACTTTGAAAGCGTTTTGTTTCCTTTCAGCTCCAGCAAACTGTATTGAATTGTAACTATACCGAAAGCGTTTCTATAGCGCCTTCCCTCAGCGACCTAAAACACTTTTCTCACCGCTGCTAAAAGCTGAACTTTCCCTATACACTTGCAAAGTAAGTAGGATACCGCTATCTGTGCTGTAGGGTAGAAAAATTAAGAAAAATGTTGAGTGCGACATGCTGTTTGGAAGAGGAGGGGTAAGACTTTCAGCTCTCGGTTTTGAATAGCGTTGTGTATTCACACAATTGTGCTTTTCTGGGAGAGCGGAATCTTTTTCTACTTACAACATGTAACTTTAATGTGCCAAAACGAAGCCTAATATTTACACGTGGAGCAGTGTAACTGCGTTTTCAGTCAGTATCGAGCATAGCTTTTCGATAGTGCACAAAGGGGTAAAATAAGGAAGGAATAGCAATAGATATTTTTGATAAAACATGGCGTGTGTTCCTTACTTTACCCCTGATCTGTTGTAGCTTAACCGGTCACAGCGTGGACTCCAGCTTCTGGAAAAAAAAATGTGTTTAAAAGTCAATCCAGCAAGGAAAGGGGGAGAAAATTGCTCCAGCCGGCAGGTGCTTGTCCACTCTTTGGCGCTATAACCTCTGGCCGTGGCTAACGGAGCTGCTGCCGTGCTGGAAACGAGTGAAGTCTGCTCGTCCATCCTGTCCGGTGGGAAGGTTTGAATATACGATGGCAAGGACAGAAGATTTGCTTACCAGACTTCGGTGGTTTGTGTTTTTTTTTTTTTTTTTTTTTTTTTCATTCAGTTTCTAGCGTGAACTTTCTGTGTGTTTAACAAACAAAGGGAGAGTGCAGTGGGAGGAACCATCCTTTGGTGATTCCACAGTGGTTGTGTTCCTAATAAACTGTAAAAAGGAAACCGACTACGGGAAGGTTGATGGCTAGGCTAAGATACGCTGTAGTGGAGTCATTTTAAAATAATCCAAGCAAAGAAAGGAGATTTATATAAAAGTACATTTCCACTACTTGTGCCTCTGGCACACTAATGTCTCATCCAGCATAGCAAAAACCCAGCAACGTTACTCTTGTTTCATTTATAACATCCATAGCCTTTAGTATCGCTTTCCTTTGTTAATTTTTGAAAGATTACTTGTTAATTAAGGGACATAATTGACTCGAATGTGAGTTTTGACTGAAAAGAGCTTGAAGAACATAGGAGTCTTGTGTTGTGTGATTTTTTTTTGTTTGTTTGTTTGTTTTATTTTAAAATAATATCTAATTTTTGTGCATGTCAATGTTCAGTTAAAATTTTGATAGTCAAGTAGAGTGGGATGCGGGGTCCTATAGATGTCTTCATAAGACCTGCATTTGCTGTCTGTGTTTCTTAGCTGGAAACAGTGGAGCAGTAGGGCGAGTCTAATTTTGGGGTCAGTGAAAGAAATCAACTTTGAAGCAAGAAACCAGACTACAAGTGCAGTTAGGTGTTTTCTTTTTTCCCTTTTTTTTTTTTTTTTTTTTTTCTTCCCTCCCCCCAAAAGGCTCAAGATCAGTCTTTAAACACCACAGGTACGGCAGCACATTTTAAACCTACTTTTTGTTACACTTTTCATAAGAGCTTAGCGCCTGGTGAGCATCTAAGTGGAGTTACTACTTAGAACGTCTGGCTACTTGCTTTGGTGCTGAAATAGAAGCAGCTTGCTTCTAAAAATCTATCCCAAAGGGCCAAGACTTAAGTATTTTGTATTCCCATTACTTTGAATGGGCATTTTTCCTTACTGAGGAGTTTGGCATTTGGCTTGCTTATAGAGCCAGGCACTTCTTTTATGTAGGTCCATTAATTTCGATCTTACTGAATGTGTATTCCTAATTGCACTAAGTCAATGCATGTACAGAGATCAGAGGAAGGAACTGATCCAGAAGGGGGGATACTCGGTAGCGTGTGCTTTGAAGCTGTGGGATTGAAGGGCCGTATCATCTTGGATGTGACCTTCAGGTTGATAAAGTGAATGTATAGCTTTTAAGAGAGATGTGGTGTAATTAGCGATTAATCGGGGTGCTTTGTTTTGCCTATTCTTGAATTCTGCAGTCCAGGCTTGTGTGTATAATGGGTGTTTTTTTATTTTCGGTTTCTGCGACTCATCTTTGCTGACTGCATCCGTTTGCTCCCTGATGTCTGTAGGCTCTGATAAATTGAGGAGTTTAGGCAGACAGCTCCTTAGGCGAGAGCTCTGCCTCGGCTGGTAATGCTGCTGAGATCTGCCTCGACTATAAAAGGCTCAGAAAAGGGGACAAGCTTTTGGCTGAGAGGCATAAGAGAAGTGTAACAACTTTGATGCCCCCCCCCCTTCTTCCCTTTTCTTGGATGTTTAATTGGCATTAGGAAACAGAGCAGGTCACTGGATTCATAAGAGAAAAAAGGACCGTTTGAGTCAGAAATACTCCCAGGAAGTCTTCTGTTGGTAGTGTTTGCGCTGATGTTATGAATTCCAAGCTATTTAGAGGTTTTTAGAAATACCTTAGCTGTCAGAGGGACGTGATAAAGCAAAAATCTGCGTTCTCATCAAAGAAACGATGTTTGTCCACGTATTTGGGGAGAACAGCATGCAGATGTGACAGCTTTGGATTTGAATGCACAAAAAAACCCCACCAAACAAATAAAGCCACAGCTTTCATTCCCGTGGTGTTGCTGTCTTGTATAAATATCCAGAGCAAACTGGTTTATAATTTCATGTTTATTAGGAGAATATATCTTTCACCAGCTGCTTTTTCCTTGCTCTCAAAAGCCTGCACGGCCCGTTCTTAATGCCGTAACGTTACAGGTCAAAGAAGCGATACTATATCGTACAGTAATAATATAGTAATTTGCCTAACAGTGTCTGCATCAAGCTAACGTCTTTCAGTTGACTGGAGTACTTGGCTTTTTTCCTGTCATTACCTAGGGACTTGCTGCTTGAAATCATGGTGGACAGATGCTTCCCCCTCCCTGGTGTTTGAATATTGTCTGCTGGCAAGAGCCTGTGGCTTGAAAGGGAAAGGTTTAGCGAGATGAGAATTGCTGGACACAATAGCCCTGCTGCCCTCGCAGAATACGAGCGCTATGGTCGTGGGAGGAAGAACTGTGATTCTGCCTTCATCCTTAGGGAGAAGGGAGGATCTTCTTCAAGGTCAACCATTTGTAGACAAGACAGAACAGTTAAAATTTCTGTCCTGTTACCACGATACCTTCAGTATCCCTTCCAAAGAATCAGTATTACAAACTAAATAGAGTAACGGGAGCAGCAATGGCAAGAATTAAAACAGCGCCAAGGTTGGGTCACTCAGGACGTTGCTGCATTGTTCTGCTGCTCAGGGAGGGGGAACATCCTTCTCCTTGTCCATGGGGGATGAGATGAGAAATGATGAGCTTCAGTTGCAGCAAGTGAGATTTACTTTAGTGGCAAAAACTTTTTAGGATGAACTACTGCGTTTGATTGCTTATGGGGGCTGTGGCACCTCCATCACTGTGGGTCTTTAAGGACAGGTTAGAAAAACATGTCAGGAATGATATCTGTAGAGCTGCTCCTGCCTTGGGGCTTGGCGACGGACTGGATGACCTCATGAGGTCCCTTCCAGCCCTGTTTTCTATGATCTCTAATCCCAGACTTATCATTACTCATCTCTTGAAGCCCCGAAGGTGACAGGACTATCACACTTCAGTTTTACCCTTACACAGTCTTTTTTGCCGGATGGTTTTTACTCCTTCTGAGAGGCTGGCTTCAATTACATTTGTCATACGAGTCTCCTTTCTTATAGCCTCTTTTTTGTGGGTTTTTTTTTTTTTTTTTCTTTCCAGTCTGTCCCCTCTAGGCCTCTTCTCTCCATTTTTTTTTTTTTTTTAAATGGATCCTATTCACTTCCAAACTTTCTGAAAGCGAAACTCGCTCAAAACTTAGATCTGTTCTGTAGATTTGAAATTTCAAATTGGAAAAAAATGAGTTGGGGGAGCTGTTAAGTTCCAATGCCGTGCTCGGTGCTGCGACAGATAGAGGAGCGGGAACTGGTTTTGCCTTGTTGAAGTAAGAGAAATGTGGACAGGAGCAGGTGATGAAATTGGGTGATGGCCTTGGGCAACCTGGTCTAGTGGGAGGTGTCCCTGCCTATGGCAGGCGGGTTGGAACTCGATGATCTTCAAGGTCCTTTCCAACCTAAACCATTCTATGAGATGGGGAACTACCCAGGACAGCGGCTGTATTGCCTGTTTGTACAGGACTTGGTACAGCGTGACCGTGAACCTTGAGTAACGGTTGTTAAACCTTACTTAGGTTGGGAAGCCCATGAGATACCAGATGCATGTGTACAGTGTGGCCGTGGCGTTGCTGTAAGGTCCAAGAACCAAGGATTGTGCTCTGAAGTGGTAAGAAGTGATGATTTAAGGGTGATTAAACCCCACAGTAAATGAAAAGACGGCCAAAACAGAGCGATCCTGCCAGGGATGGGTTTTTGTTCAGGTATCATAGTGGCAATAAGTACCCGACACAGCCGCAGAGTCCTCCCTCCCTGACACAGCGGGATGTTTCACCGGCTGCTATGAAACAGTAGTTTCCCATTACATTTGCCCCTTTTCATCTCTTCCTGGAATGGAATTAAATTTGTTCTGTTAGTGGCGTGTGGTGGTTTTTAAGTGGTTTCCTCGCAGGTTGGCTTTAGGGCTTCCCCAGCTCCCGATTTGGGTTAGTAAAGTGGAAGATTGCACAATGAAAGCCAGGCGTCGGGCTCCAGGTAAGCAAACGTCCCGCTTTATTGCGTAGTAGTTTTCCGGTTCAGCTCCGGGATGCCTCGGTCCGTCAAACCGCTGTGTTAATTCTCCACGTGTCTGAGCGTAATCGCTGCAATCGAAGCTGTAGAGGGGAAGGTGCTTGGAGCAGTCCCTGCCGGGGTGACGGCCCCGCTCCTGCCGTCTGTGCTTGGAGAGGAACGTCATGCCCAGGACAGGCCATTTCGGCAACTGTCCAAGACCTTCTTCCTCTTGTTGGCCTTCCTCTTCTTCTGCGGTGTAAACTGACAGAAATCCCTGGAGGCGTTTTGCAGAAAGCCGCGTGATGTAATGATTCACCGAAATGCTCCACGTTCCCCTGAATATTTCGTGTTCAGTAGCTGCTGCATGCACGTTTGCAGCAGTGGAGCAGAGGCTCAGAGCCACGCGGGGGCAGTGGGCAGAGTATTGCGATGTGAACCCGGTACTGGTCACTGCTCGTCTCTGCTACACGGGACAATGTATTTGCAGGGTTTTCACGTTTAACTTGGGTAGTAGTAGTTATCATAAAATCACAGAATGGTTCGAGTTGGAAGGGAGCTTAAAGACCATCCAGTTCCACCCCCTCTGCCCTGGGCAGGGACACCTCCCACCAGCCCAGGTTGCTCCAAGCCCCGTCCAACCTGGCCTTGAACACCTCCAGGGATGGGGCAGCCACAGCTTCTCGGGGCAACCTGGGCCAGGGGCTCACCACCCTCAGAGTGAAGAATTTCTTCCTAATATCCAATCTAAATCTGCCCTCTTTCAGTTTAAACCGGCTTCCCTCTCACCCTATCACTACACTCCCTGACAGAGAGTCCCTCCCCAGCTTTCCTGTAGCCCCTTTAGGTACTGGAAGGGGCTATAAGGTCTCCCCGGAGCCTTCTCTTCTCCAGGCTGAACACCCCCAACTCTCTCAGCCTGTCCTCACAGCAGAGGGGCTCCAGCCCTCTGGTCATCTTTGTCACCTCTTCTGGTCTCACTCCAAATGATTTAAATCATGAAATTATCAGCCCTCCCTCCTCCTGACTTTTTTGAAGAAGTTGGCTAAACCCCATTGTGTTATTCTTCTGAGGAGCTGATTTTTTTTTTTTGTAACTAATTATTCTACGTAAGTGCTCAGCTGTATGTTCTGAATTCTGTTTGCTCCGTGGCTGTATTTGATGCGTTCTATTTAATTATGCAGTTTAAAAATAATAATAAAAAAATAGAATAAGGAGGGAGAAGCTCATTTTGGTAGCTCCAGGCTGCAGGAGTTGCCATGTCCGCTTAAGTCTCTGCTGCCTCTACGGGGTCTGGTTGCTGGAACCCACGGACCCCTTCAGCAATGTTTATGAAGGCAGAATTGGAAAAGCACGTTTTTATGGAAACTTTGATTAATTTTTCAAGGGGTGACCAGAGCTGCTGTGTTACAGAGCTGTCAAATACCATATGTCCAGAAGCCCTGTCATCTGAATTTCAAAGTCAGAGCCGTATTTTAAGAGACTTGCCCTTTTCATCCTATCTGGTCTGTGGGGGAGTGTCGCTGGGACTAAACCCCGTTCGACCGCGTGAAAGGAGCGTGCCAGGCTTCCTTTGCCAGGCACTTTGAGTTTAAATCTATTTCAGGCCTTTAAAAAGGTCAGTCAAGGCTGCCGGCCAGAACCCGTGTCTAATTCAACGCTATTAGAATCACAGAAAAACAAAATCCCCAATCTTGGGCCGGAGGGCAGGGAGCGAGGGAAGTTTCGGACGCTTTATAAATTGCAGAATACGCTCTCGTCGCAAACTGCCGCTGCACTCCGAAGCAAGCGGACGTGTCCCTGTGCACTGGGAGGGTCGCTCGGGCTCTGCTGTGGTCTTTGGGCTCCACCGGTGGGGACCTGATTGCTGGTCTGGGGGCTGAAGGAGCTGCTGTGCTTTGTTGGCCAAGAGAGGTCAGGACGATGCTCCCTCGTTTGTCTTGGCTGCCAGGTGGTGTGTCTTTCCGAGGTGAGCTGTACCTGGTGGTTTAGGCTCCCCACATCCGGAATATCTGTGCTTTTGCTCTGCAGTGAGGCAAAAAGGAAGCAGCAGCAGTTGTGTGGGGTTTTTGGGGTCTGGATTAGGGTTTATGGCACCGTTGGCTGTGGTGGGTGGGCAGGGGGGGACACCGAGCTTCGTGCCTCGGTGGCCCATTCCCATCCTCTGCCGATGATCCCAAAGCAAGGTACCCGGCTTGCTCTTGGTGTGTATCTTCTGAGATACTTAATTGCCCCAGTGAAAACAGTTGTGTGGATTCCTACTGGAGTAACAGGAGCTTTATTTCTCCTTTGCTTTGCTGTAATCCTTCAACTGTGCTCCTATTTGTAATCTAACATGTGTTCTTTTAAAATTGGAAGGAGCTGACAGCAGTGCTCTGAAGAGCCAAAGGAAAGATTTCTTATAACGGTAATCAGTCTGGCTAATTTCCCAGAAGCATCTCGACCTGCCGAGAGAGAGAGGAGCCAGTGTCCGGGACAGAGTCTCTTGTTCCGCAGTTGAGTCTTATTTAATAATACTTTGTTGATTTGCAATGCAAGTTTGAGACTGGGTTTGGCCTGGTGTCTTGGAACGCAGATTTTTTTTTTTTGTGATCTGGAAAAATGCTATATTTGTTTCATATTATCATATCAGGAGGGATTTAATTTTCTTGGCTTCCTTACGGAATAATCTGATGAATGTGAAAAGCAGCTTTACTGTGATTTCTCATTGATTATTTTCATATTAAAGCCCTGTGATCTGAAGAGTAATAAGTTTGTATTCACTTGCCATCTTATAAGTAGGTCTTAGTTTTAATCTTGTAGGTTTTTAAAATTGAATCAGCAGAAATTGCAGAAATTATGTTTATATTCACTTGCCATCTTACTAATGGATCTCAACTTTAATCTTTCTGATTTTCCAAATTGATTCAGCAAAAATTATGTCACTAGGATTTGATTAAAACCTGCAGTTTCAGCTTAATTCTTTCCTAACGTGTTAAATTTTCATATGCCAGTGTGAAAAGTTTTAGCAATATTAGCTAATAGATCCTTCTTTCTCAAAGTATTTTGAGAGTTTGGTGTTAAGTTGACTGCTAGTAAAATGTACTTGTCCATTTTGTAGTTAACTGCTGTATTAACTTTGAAGTTATAAATAAAATTGAAAAGTAAATTTGGTCTCTCGGTATCACGCAGCAAAAAAATAGTTGTTGCAGTAGGGATGCTGCCTGCTAATACACGTATCTCCTCTTAGCTAATCACTGCTCTTATTCATCTCACGCGGTTTTGGCTGGATGAGGTCCAACTTGCGATGATAGTGGCTGGGAACAAGTAGGGGGCTGAGTGCTGGTGGATCTGTGAAATGCAGCGACAGAAGGAGGTTTGGACGGCGGAAGGTCTACGCTGGCAGCAACGTAGACTGTCGTTGAGTTGGGAGTGCTGTGCACGGGCTGTCCTGGCGTCGCGGCCGTCGCACGGAGGCAGGACAGCGCGGGGGATGCTGCGTGCGCGCTGTAAATCAGCGGTTAAAGAGATCCGGGGGAGGAGGTTGGCTTGCCCAGCGCTGGTGCCCGCCCCCGCGGCTCTCCCAGCCGTAAGCAGATACCCATGGAGCGTTGACGCCTTTCCATCATCTTGCACCTCCTCCTCTTCTTCCATAGCGCTGAGTACCTTCTAGAAATAGGTTATGCAGTGAAGCTGGCACGTGTGATGGCCATCTCTGTGTTGTTTTTTTTTTTTTTTCTTCCTTCCTAGAATAGCTTTGAGAGTTTTTATTGGGTGTTTTTTTTGTAAATTTAGTTTTTTGTTGTTGTATGTGTTTACTGTTGAGGGGCAGGCCAAAAAAAAAACCCCACAAGATGGAAAATGAGGCTTTTTTTTTGTTGTTTGTTTGTTCATGTTGTGGGTTTTTTTGGTTTTGGTTTTTTTTTTTTTTTTTTTAGCAATTCTGAGGTGTGCCCAGGTAGCCAGGGGTACCAGATGAGCCACTGCAGCATTTTACTCATCAGCTCTGTTGATCACTGCCTACGTTCTTACTGCAAAGGGGTGATTTTGAGGGTACTCTTTAGCTCCTGTGCGTTGTCGGGGAGCGCGAGAAGTTCTTCCTTCTCACTCTGAACCATTTTTTCACAGGTCAGCAGGAACAAGGAGACCCCTCGTGCGGGGCAGGGAGGGTGAGGGCCATGCAGATGTGGCCCTGCACAGTCACTTTGGCGGAATGGTGCCGGCCAGCCTGTGAGCATCGCTGCTGCTGGCCACGGCGGTCCCCGCAGTCACCTCCCGGGAGCCGTCACCTTCCGCGTGCTGACTTGTTTTGTGTTAACTGCAGCAGCCTCCGTGGTGCCCTGTGACTGTCTTCTTGCTTTCTTCGTCACCTGGAGTTGCCTCTCTATTAGCAAGTTGAATAAAGAGGATAACAATATAATTGGGCGAAATGTTTCTCAATTAGTATTGCGGTTCCCGTAATAGGCTGTAAGGGGAGAGCGGGCGCTGACACCTGCCGCAGCGCGTGCGGGAGTAAGGTCAGGTTAGACTAAAGTGATGTAAGGGCACGCAATCAAAAGCAAATGATCATTTTCGAGGTAAAATCTACCACTTAGGCTAAAAGTTAATGTCCGTTCTTGCAAGCTGTGACAATATTCCCCCCCCCATTACGAAGGCTGCCGCTGCTTCCCGAAGTGAGATGCTTAAACCAGCCCGTGAGCGGCTGCTGGTGAAGGCGGTGCGGTAAACATCAGCGAGGTCAGGCTGCTGACCTTCGAAAAGAGTTTTTTCCCTTCTGGAGGAGTAACTCCTGAAAAGGCAGAGTGCTAGCTTGAGTTTTTGGTGTTCTATAGCGTGCAATGTCCATTGTTTTATGGACGGTCTCTCCCCGCTGTAGGCACACCATCAACTGTTCCCACTGAGCGTGTGCGTGGAGGGGAGGGTTGGACCAGAAAGTTTTAAAATATATTAGTTTAGAAATTAAGTATCAATGGTGTAAAAAGTCTATGAAAATTTTAAAGAGGAATAATTTGGGGGAAGGGAAAGATGATAACTTTGTGCCCCAAAAGAGTATGTAATTTGCTAATACTGCGAACGGGGAGTGAGGCTGTACAGGTAATCGGTTTTGTGAAGGTTTTATAAAATGACACAGCTCACTACACGGCAGAGCGTAATTTAGTAATAGATCAGTGTCCTCTCTTTTAGGCAGAGATGCTATTTAAGTAGAACATTCATTATGTCGTGATAACAGAGATCCTCCAAAAGCTAAATAATTGAAGACAGGCGCTAGGAAAACAGTGAATACGCATTGCAGCTTTGAAGGCTGCTATTGCTGGAAGCCACCTAATTGTATTCTGCTGCAATTAATAATCATCTTAATGGCTTTGCATATTTATGAATATATAAAAATAAATAAGACAATACACAGGCTAGGATAAAATGTCGGTTCATAAACTTTTATTGCTGAACAGTAATTAAGCATGCCTCTAATCACAGCATCATTTTTCATTGTGGGTTTGGGTGGGATGGGGAAGTTTGAGAAAGACAATGTGACTATTCAGAAAATTACCTTGCGTGAAAGATCTCAAGTCACCGATATTGAAAATGAAGCGTGTGTTTGCTTCTCCTTTGCCTCCCCATTACCTGTAGCGTGGCTTTTCGACTCGGTACAGCCCGAGTACGTGGAAGGGCATCGGTTCTCGCCTCCCTCTCCCCTGTGAGATGCCTGGGGAGGTTTTTAGCCGCTGCCTTCTGGTCTGTATTGAACAGGAGGTCATACTGAAAGATTAGAGAAGTCCCTCCTGGCCTTTAAACAAATACCAATGATCTTTGAGGTTTTCAGTTTAAAATTTGTCTCACGGGTATGCAAATATAAATTCAGGATAAGGCCACAGAGGGTATTGCTTGAAGTTTTGGCCCAAGTGGAATTTTTCTCTGCTTATATCCATGCAACCGAGAGATGAACTTGACTGGTTGAGGTTTGTCGTCAGTCTGCGCAGAAACTGCTTACTCTCATTAGGATTTTTTTTTTTTTTCCTTTTACAGCCCCGCGCATTACAAAACGTTCCTGCTTTGTTTTGACTTGACCTTTCATAGTCGCTAAAAATCAATAGACTTTAATGCATTTATTAAATAAGGAGGATGCTAGGGATTAACATGCGAGGTTCGCTGCCGTAGCAATAGGAGAAGGTGAAGAGCGGAGTACTACCGCACAGCGGAGGCAGGCTGCTCTGCTTACTCGGGCACTCTGCTCCTTTCCGAGTCGGAGCTGGTGACTGGCTGCTCATCACATCAGGCAGCCCAAGACACCACGGCTGTCTTCTCCTTCGCTCTTCAACTTTCCTTCATGGGAGGAAGCTTGCTCGTATCTTTTTCCTTTTTCGGCTTTTCTTCTATGAGGGGAAATGACTTTTTTTCCTGCTGCGGTTGGATTATAGTTGACAACGTAGGGATAGGGAGTGATGGGACTTCAGACACAGCTTCAGGAATCCAAGTTACCTCCATCTTCACAACCGAAGCTGGAAATACAGCCACCAATACCCCCACGCGTTTAGCTGACACTTGGCAATGCGTCTTTGAAAAGATTAAATGGGGACCCCCACCCCCAACCAGACCCAAGAATCTGGGAATGAAAAGCTACTTATGGCATAATCTGCTACAACATATTAAAACCAGAGCACATACATGAACGGTTTTCTTTCAGTACGTGACAACTCTCACACAATGGTATCTTGGTGTGTCAGCATGCGTTCAGATCTCAGCATATTAAGAACGATTTAGAAGGAAGCCGTGTCAAACCATATTGATCAAACTTTGGTGTTTCAAGATGTGATTTATTTTGTCTTTCCCCTCAGCTGCTTTATAGGGAACAATGGTTTGGATAGGTTTAAAAAAACCCCAAAACATCTATCACCGTAACTAAGAACCTAAATAAATTCTTACACTAAATGTATCAGAAGCTGAATTTTATAGCGTTTTTGCTTTCTTGGGACATAACCATGTCTAATCTGCAATAACAGAGGAGTGATAGATAGGCGCACAGGGGTGGTTAGATGATCAGTAATTGATTGTTTTCTTCTTAAAGAGCAAACTTCTTGTATTCTAAAATGTGAGAGTGCTTTCCTTTTACGGGGCCAGCATTGATTGTACATAAAACATGTGATAGAGGGTGTCTGGAAATGGTAATTAAAATTGTAGAGTTTGAAAAGTGAGCATTGATTATATTTCAGGGCCATACCTCTCAGTTAAAAGTTAAAGAGTAAACAACAGTCATTTAGCTATAGAATGCTCTGAGGCTTTTGCATCAGGACAAGGAGGGGACTTGAAATGACGGTTTGAGTTCTACCTTTGTAATTGTTCCAGTGAAAAGCAGAACGTTACAGGTTAATTACATTTAAGAGAGGAACTTGCCTGGCTTCCTCCTTTTCAACTTCCACTAGCAGTTTTTTAGTGATTAAAGCCCTTAATGAAGTACTTCTTATTTTCTGTGAAACGTGGCGTGGGTGCCCGAAGGGGACGCTGCAGTGCTATAGATGTGTCCGGTAGGCAGGGAGAGGGCACGGGGGGGTGACGCTGCTTAAATGACAAAAGTTGGCCTTAGATGTTATACAAGCGGGGTATATCAACACGCTGAAGATCAGAAGAAAGGTGTATCTTCTAGACTATTTCCTTAAGAAGAACAATTTTAGGCTTTTGTTCAATTTGGCTAAGCCAGCAAAAGCTGAGGCTTATAGTGGAGAAATGTGTGAAGTCCTACTTGCAGCACAGCTCCACCGTCTCCGTTACAAGGTTGTTGGCTTCCTGTAATTTCGTCCAGATCGGGATGTCCTCCTGACACCTTCCTGCTGACACAGGTGATGCCGAATCGGTGCACCTCGGGTGGCCGCCGCGTCAGCTGGAAGCACGCACAATTGCTGGGTGCGGGCTGGGAGAGAGACACGTCTACGCTGCACCTTTGGCTGGTCTCAACGTACCAGGATTTTGGCAGGATTTTGGTGTCCGTGCCAATTAGCGTAACGAGGCAATTCACATGAGGTTTAAAGCCGGTATATTTCAGTTAGCCGAACTGGGTTGGAAATTGCTTTTGGTTACGATGGTGCTCTTATCTTTTAAAGCCAAAAGAGCCGTTCCTTGGGATTTGGTGTTGCGCTTCTCTTTCTGCAGGCAGAAGTTGTTCCTGAAGCACTTTTCTATGTTACATACTGTGTGCGCAAACATGTCAGAATAACTTTCCCTGGAGCTGCTAGGATACTGCTGTAAGTTTCCACAACAGTTGGCATAAAACTAAATGAATCCAAAGCCCTTCCGATGCGATGCCCAGCGTGTGGAAGCAGGTTTCTTCTATGCGCACCAACCACCCAATAACTAATAGAGGTTAGAAAGAACTTTCTCCAAAGGGTGGGTTGTTCTACAGTTCTCCAGCATGGATTTTTTTTTTTTTTTTTTTTAATGCTTCCTTAAAGAAGCATTTTTGTATTAGCTCTTAAAAGGAGAGGATGGGGTATTTGATAGCTCACTGCTGAGCTTGCGTGCCTCTTCCATACAAATTGAAGCCTCAGCTCCTTGGTTCCAGTTATGGTGCGTTCCTCTGGCTTGTCCCCGTCGTTGGATGAAATGCTCTGGTGAGTTGAATAAAGCACGGTTTGGTTCACAGCAGAAGTAAACCCCATGCTTTTTGTTGTAGGCTTTTTAATGGGATTTTACGTGGCCTGCCTGAAGCGGGAAAGCACAGAGACCAAGGGGCCACCAAAACCCTCTGTCACTTAGTGAAGGCAGGGAATTAATTGGGTGAAACGTGCCGGGTGATTGTTAGGGATTGTATGCCCTGCCGGCTGTTAACACGTATGCACTTACTCTGCAGCAAATATGAGGGAGTACAAGTAACTTAGCACTCAATAAATTAAGTCAAATTATCCTCCTCCCGCTCTCGGTGCGTAGGAGGTTAACGCAGCTGACCCACCACGGCGTGCGTGGGCTTGGGACCTGCTGCCGCGGTGGGGTCAAACGTGTGCTTCAAACGTTGTCCAGTCTGGTTTTAAAGATATCAAATGGGGGAAAGTTCATCGTGTTCTCTAATAACCCATCCAAGCCTCTAACAACTCACACAATTAGGAATTTTGCATCTTATTTGAAGGTTGAATTCATGACTTCACTTTCTAAAGACTAGATCTTATTTTGTTAGCGTGGCTGAGAAACTCCCTGCTTCCACAACCTCCATCTGTGGGTAGCTACGGATAGTGATTAAATCATCTTGTAGCCTTCAAATTGCGAATCCAAGCCACTCTGGGAGCCTAACACCTCTGGATCTGATCTTTGGACACTCTAATATTTGACATCCACCTTGAAGAAGTGTAGATGCAAAAACCGCAGTTGAGTGTTACAGCAAATGTTACATCAGTGCTAAGTAGAAAGCTGAAATCGTGGCCCATTTTCACTGAACGTTCCCCTTTTTGTACGTTGTACAGTATATACAATTGCAGTCTTTTTTGCCACCTTATTGCGCAGAGACTTTGTGTTGTGGACAGAAGCTGCAGGAAAGAAGGAATTGTCTTTCTCATGGCTGCCCATACTGTTTGACGCAGGCGAAGTATTTCTTTGTGTCGCGTTTTGAAGGCTTGAAATTAAGGGGATTGGCCAGCCACAAAGCCCCTTGGTGAAATCAACAGGACTCGAGCGGAGTTGCGCTAATTTACGCCAAGTCCGAAAGTAGCACGAGGTGATGCGGTAATTCTCGTTGCTCTAGCTGCACGCTACTAGAAGCAACGCAAATTGTTTTTAAGAGGTCTTATGTTTTGTTACTAGTAGGTTATGTTTAATTTAATAAAAGTACATGTTAGCTTTGGCTTATTACGCACTTATGTGGAAGGTAAAAGCAAATTGTCCTTGTGAGACTTACAGGGAAGTGACGAGCCTGTAAGTAGGTGAAAATTGAGAGTTCAAGTGTTTTCTAGGAAACTGCGCACTTACATGTGTTAACTGGTAGAGTGTTGTTGATTTCAGGGCACACCGCTTTTGCTGCCTAAATCGCACATGCTGTCAAAAAAAAATCCCACGTGTTTTTTTGGGTTTTGGTAGCATGTAGGCAGAAATAATCATAGAAACATAGAATGGTTGAGGTCGGAAAGGACCTTGAGGAGCATCGAGTTCCAACCCCCCTGCCATAATGTCCGATTGTTGATCTTGAATCACTGGACATCTGCCCTGCAAAGGTCGCATCGGTAATTTAGAAGCACAAATTGGGTTGTATCTAATTTGTAGCCTACTACAGACAAGCTCATTCTATTTTTTTGCCGAAAAGGCTGCAAAGAAACTAAATTTTCACCACAAATGAAAATACTGACTGCCCTTGGAAAGAAAGTTATTAATGGTTCTCATATTTATGTATTGGCTGCTGGTAGTCCTGTCCCTTGCCTAGCAACGCTTGGACGTTAGACTATCTGATGCCCATAATAAATGATCAGATTAGCATTATGCTCAGCATTAAACGATCGGATGGGACTAACAGGGTCTGTAGGGCTCACTTCCCCTCCGTACAGTTCTGCTTGTCCGGTGGTGGCACCTGCATTATTTGGAACGACCTTGGCTGTGAAGTATTTTTAAATGCTGAGAGTTTGCTGCAGAGAAGCTACAGCAGCCCAGTTAATATTACTGTATCAACAGATGAGCACGGGCAACGTGTGCTACTTCAGGTATGTGACCCGATCGCTCACAAACTGCACGTTTGATGGCTGGACTAGAAGACAGTGTCATCTCTAGAAAGGGAAAGTGGTGCCTCTAATGCAGTTATACCCCTTTCCTGTAATATCAGCCGCGTGAGGAAAAAGTTTATCACCTTTACGTTTGCGTGGAGAGGGCAACATCCTGTTCTGCAAGGCTCGGTGACCGTGAGCAAGCTTCTCAAAACCTGTCTTGCTGCAGTCAGGGTTTTATTTATTACTAGAGGAACTCGAACGTCTCAAACACAACTGCTGTGTTTCATTATTTAACAGCAGAGTTTTCAGCTTGGGTTTTAAACCTGGTGTTTTTAAGTCTGCAACCTCTCATCTGAAGGACGTGGTGAGAAGGGCTTCCTGCTTTCTGAGTTAGTATTTAATGTGTGGGAAGTGTACATCCCAATTGAAGTTTGTCTTCAGAAGCTTCTAATTAGGACAGAGTGATTTGATTTTTCAGGAGGTACCTTTCGGCTTCCTGAAATAACAAGACAACCACAAGGGTGATGCAGAGCAAGTATCACAGGTTACTGTCATCTTTGCAACTGTCAGAAGTGTTTTGGTGGTAAGTGAACCCATGCATTTGAATAAATAAATATTTTTTACTTAATTTATGGTTTTCATGCCGAAAAAAGCTGTCAAGTTTGAGGTATAAAGACTGACTCTTTTTTTTTTGTTTGCAGTGGCATGAAAACGTTCAGAAAAACTGAGTGATGTTTTAAGCAACTTCCCCGCAGGATGCGGAGCCACTTAGGTATTATTTTCCATATAACTTTATACAACAAAGCAGGAGCAGGGAAGGCAGGAGAGCCAAGTGTAAAGTGGCCTCTCGGGGGGTAATGATACGGTGTGCATTGCAGAGAAAAGCAGGCAAGTGTTTGAAATCGCTGCAGTCAGTCTAGGCTGTGTGAATAAAGACAAGAATTGCCCTGCGCCTGGTTTGCCACCACGGCTGAAAGGCTGTTTGCGTTAGCTCACCGATAGCGTTTTGTTTGGTCACTAAGCCTTTGTGACCCCAAATTCTGGGTGCAGAGGTGAGACCTTACAAGTGATGGTTAAATGTCAGAGGCGGCTGCTGAGCAGTGCTGGGGAGAAGGATGGGCTCGTGGCTGTGAAGAGTGGTGCTGGGTTCTGTGAAGCAGTGACTACGGCTGAAACATGTTTCTGACAGAAACTTCTGGATGGACTTCACATGCAGCGCTGTTGTCCTTTAATCTCCTTTCCGATGGGAGAAGCAGCGTGTTTGTGGATTGCAGAAGGATCATAGAATGGTTTAGGTTGGAAGGGACCTTAAAGATCATCCAGTTCCAACCCCCTGCCATGGGCAGGGCCATCTCCCCCCAGCCCAGGTTGCTCCAAGCCCCGTCCAACCCGGCCTTGAACACCTCCAGGGATGGGGCAGCCACAGCTTCTCTGGGCAGCCTGTGCCAGTGTCTCACCAACCTCTAGTAGGAAGAATTTCTTCCTAATATCTGACCTACATCTCCCCTCTTTCAGTTTAAAACCATCACCCTTCATCCTATGGCTACACTCATTGATAAATAGTCCATCTGTCTTTCCTGGAGGCCCCCATTAGGTACTGGAATGCCACCATAAGGTCTCCCCGGAGCCTTCTCCAGGTTGAACGGCCCCGACTGGATCCATCATCCTATCTTCCTGATAAACATTTGGAGGCACCTTGAAGCCTCCTATCCCATCAGATGTGCAGCAACCAGAGAGAGTTCTGGAGACTCAGGTCTCCAGTGTATGGCGTAGTGGCTGCAGTGCTTCAAAACCTAAAGCCGCTGAGCGATGCAAGTCTCCGGGCTTGTGCTGCTGACCCCAGCGTGGTTAGTGGGGCCCGGGGCGTGGTGCTGGGCTCTGGCTTCCTTTGCAGTTAGTCTGGAAAAGTGAGGAAGGATTTCAAAGCAAAGCAGCAGATGTGAGCCTTTGCCCTCGTGAATTCACTCTTGTTCCCTGGCGCCGAGCTCCTCTGTGTCAGAAGAGGGGAATTATTGTCGCGAGATGCAGTAGGTAGAAACACAGAGACTTTTTGTTGCTGTCTGAAGTCACCTCGTCAAGCTTTCGGGCTGCTGTGTTGGCAGCTGAGCAAAAGGCTGTTTATTCTACGTGGCTCCCGGAACAGTTTGGAATTGCTTCCAAATACAAATCGGTGGCTTGTTCCCCCAAAAGCTAGTCAGAAACTTTTATCACATCTGTCAGTTATCGCTCTTGCTTTCGCGGGTCAGCTCTGAAAAGCCGGGGCAATTAGTGTGGCGCGTAGTCTCCAGGCGAGCTTTACGGCTCTGCCGGTGGAGTGCAGATTTTGCTTATAAAGTTTTAAATTATTATGTGTAAGGCTGTGAAGACCGTGTCTATTTAGCAAAGCCACTCGCCTGGTCTCAAAACTGGCAGAAAAGGGTCCTCCTTCCTTCCCTTCTTGCTTTCTCCATGTCCTCCAAAATGACATAAATCACGTCCTTTTCCCTCACTCTCCCGAAAATGTAGGTTTCCCTTCAGTGAGAACTATAAGGTTGCAGGTAACCTCTCTTCCTCGTCTTTCCTATTGCGAAACAATTTCATGTAATCGCAGTCTGCTTGTGGGATTTGTTGATCCTTGCAGGATGAAGCGCGTGCAATTCCTCCCCTGGAAATCCCCTCGCGCGTTGTCGTTGCGTGCAGCCTGTCTGCCGTAGCAGGTACGCTCTCCCTGTTGGCGTTGGTACCTGTCCTTAGCAGTCTGTTACCGTTGAAAGCTGTAAAATGATAAAAGAGGAGGATGAGGAGTAACCACCTGCTTTAACGTTTCTGGCAGGGATGAAGTCACACGTTGGGTGCGTTGTGGGGGACGTGCTCTGGGAGGCGTAATGAGTTTAATGACGGGGCTGCAGGGAGCCCGATGCGGAAATGAAGAAGTTCCCTCACAGTACTGTCCCCTTCCGATATCACGCTCCCCAAGATTTGCGTTTTCCAAAGTCTTTAACTCCCACCGCCTCTAAAGAAGGATTCCCCAGCTTTGGGGGGGAGGAAGGGGATGACTGTGATTGTAAGACAAAAGTACCTATGTTCTGGCGCTTACCCAAAACTTTTTTTCTCTTTGGCTTGTAAGTCCCTTGTTTATGGAAATAGTTTTTCCTTGTAGTCCCCTTTTTCCTCCGGAAGATAAAACTGTGCATTAAGTAACGTTACCCATGGGAGCTCTTGTGGTGGTTATCGGCTTCCTTTGAAATACCGAATTGTTCTCTGTTTCACAAACTGTAACGCTGGCAAATAGGGATGTGGGGATATAAATTTTTGCAATAGTGTCTATTCAACCACTGTTTGAGAGAGACTTTTTTTTTTTAATTCCTCACCCTTGAGCCTTAGGAAAAATGGTAAAATCTTTTCAGTTTGAAAGGGCCCATGAACAAAGAGATGGTATTAGAGAGCTGCAAAAGGGGAAGTGACTCTTCTGCTGTAGTTCCTCCTTCGCCGTCTTCACAGCAACTTCGTAACCCAGGTCAGATCTGCTGTTTCTTTTCAGTGACGAATACCCATCTGGGAGCAAAAGCAACATGCAAGCTTCATATATGTAGCTTTAAGTCAGAACGCTAATTTTCAATTTAAAAATCACTTTTCAGTTAATTTATGAATGTCTTTATTAGCTCCGTAAGCGGAACCTGCAAGAGCAAAGCAGATTGCTGCTGCTGTGATATTGTAAAAGGACTTGTTTTTTCTAGCTTAGTTAAGAGGAATTGATGTGAAAATAACCTGCAAGAAAAAAATATATTACCTCCGAGATTCAGTAATTCACAGTGGCTATGAACTTGTCTACTAGCACAGGTTTCATCTTGGGGGAAAAAGAAAATTGCAGCTAATTTGTGACAGAAACGTGAATGTCAAGAAGGAATGAATAAAATAGACAAGAAGGAGCTCTTCATTCCAGGAAAGGGTTTTGCTCTTTTCAAAGAAATTTTGGTTCAGTTGTGTTCTGCTGCTTCACCTTTTTCAAAATCCCCGTGTGAACGTTTGGGCTTTAGCTCCTGGAAGAGATTAACAATTCTTCTGCATAAAAGAAATGCATCTGACTGATGGGGGTTTCTCATGGTAACATTCCTTCTACCAAACAGGCTCTTGACATGTTCTTCTCCCATGGGATAAATCATTCATAAAGGTTAAATATGACTGTTTGGACTATTGTTTTTGTTGTTAATCAAAAGTTGACTTAAGGTTGAAAATTCTTTCATCGTTCTGGTATATTTGCTTTTGTCTTGGGGTCTTTCTGTTGTGCAGTTATAAATTAGCACTTTACATCGTGTTTGCAGATTAAATTTTAATGAGAATTCTTATGTCAGTGTGGTTGTCCAACAGAAAAAAAATGGATTGCTCTGAGATAGCTCAAGGGAGAGAAGAACACCTTGTGGAACCTGGGATCGCAAGTCATTTTTAAGTATCTCGTCTCAGGTACTTAAAAAAACAAATCAGTTAGGAGAAAAAAATTATTGAATTATCTGTTTCACAGAAATCTTTATTTTGAATTATAGATGACCTGCTCTAGGCTTCCGTGGTCTAAATATGTGTAACACACGTGAAGTATTTTCTCTCTCGCAAAAATCATGGGAGAGGGAGACAGTCAAAGAATAAAATCTGGTTTATTCAACCCTGGGTAAGAGGATGCTTGTACGATCCCCCAGCCTGCCTTGGGAAGGCTGTCTATTAGTGTGGGTCTGAAGGAGAGAGAAACCAATGACTCAACCTTGGGAAAAAAACACTGAAAGAAAACTCAGTAGATGCTATTGGCTGTATTCCACTTATAATCTCTCCGGCTGTTTGTGGAACTGTAAGTGGATTTAAGTATCCTTAAGAAACGTGTGGTTGGTGAAATCAGTTGGATTCAGGGATGGGCATGCATCTTTCTACGGCCTGTTTTAGAACTTGATTAATACCTAGCTTTCTTGCCTCTTGCTTTTGCTCTCATTAAAACTTCTGAAATTGTTGGGAAGAAAGCGGCAAGTTTTGTCTGAACTTTATTCCTTCAAAGAGCTTTGAATTCACCACACTTCAGCAGTGCAGTGTAACGTACAGGTTGGTCAATGAGGATTCTGAACTTGTCAGAAACAAATGTGAAATAACTTTTTTTATTTTTTTTTTTCCCCCTTGGATTTTGCAGTTTTGTTTCTGCTGATGTGGGCTCTGTCATACCAATTGCTGTGTAGTAAATTATTGCTAAATGTTACGGGGGTTGTGGTGATTATTTCAAAGATAGGGTGATCTGGCAGAGACAGCTTGCACAGGAAAAGCAGTCAGTCATATTAACAAAACTGGCAATAAATGCCAGAAAACATCATCATCATTTTATACCCCTTTTGGTCCTGCTGTTGAGCTAGATGAACTATGTCCTTGTTTGTGTTTCAGAGAAGAAATCTGAAATATAGTCACTTCAGGGAAAATGCAAGTGCCGTGATTTATTGATGTTATTTTATCAATTTTGCACAGGTTTTGCGGGGAGGAGGGAAGGAAGGAAGATTAGCAATTTCGGATGAAGACAGGCAGAAATGTTCACAAATGCCTGTCACACCCCAAAAGCAGTAATCAAATTACCGCCGCGAAGCAAAATGATATAATTGATTATGAAACTTGAAATCAGTGCCTAGAGCGTTAGGAAAGCTGACAGTGCGAGCCAGTGTATTTAAAAAGAAGAGTTGGGTGCAAATCTACTAAATATGTTTTTAAGGAGAAGGAATCTTCTGCAGAAGGGTACAGTATCAGTAATTTATGGGCATGAACAAAATGCTACATCGGTGATTTATAGTGTCAGGCGGGGCTATTAACATGATTGGAGTTCAGAGTTTAATTCACTCCCCTCTTCAGATGAGAATTACATCCTGTAAAAGACTCATATGGGTTATTTCAAATGGTGTGTGAGGACCCTTCTGGGTTAAGCTGGAGGAACCATTTTAAAGCAGTCAGAGAGGTGATGGGCATTGCATGGTGATGTTTCTTAGGCATATGGTATTCATGATCAAGTTTTTTGGGGTTGGGTTTTTTTTTTTGGGGGGGGGGTGTTTTCCCTTAGAGGACAAAACTATCAACCAGATCTACTAAGTAACTAGATGACTTCTGTTTCCAATACTATCAATCTTTTGCCAGCTCTCCATTTACGTGCACCCCAATAGCAAAACCAGAATTTGTGTGGGACAACAGCACTCTTGGGGTTTTTTTTGGTTTTGTGTTTTTTTTTTTTTTTTTTTTTTTTTTTTTTTTTTAAATCAGGTGGGAGAAATGGTGACGCTGTTGTCGGGGTAGGGTTTCTGTTGTCATTTGTATGTTAGAGAGCATCCGTCTCGTTTCAGTTGTTCTAGAGCAGACTGATTTTAAGTTGAATATCACTAGTTAAGGTACCAGTTGCTGACAAAACCGATTCCAGCATCAGTAGGCATTTGCTTTAGGCCTTTTTCCCCTAAATCTCTGAGTTCACCTGGCTCTGCAGTCTCTGAAAGTAATTGCTGTTACCACAATATTTTATCAACATCTATCAGTATGAGAAACCAAACTCAGCAAAACCCCGATGGGAACAATTCATAAAGTTCATGGAAGACGGGTAAGGTTGGGGTAAGTGACCGAGAAGACGATTCAGGTGCGAGCTGCGGTGCTGCTGCCGCAGACCGACGGGAGGACGGGGCAGCTGGTGGCACTGCGCGGAGCGGCATTGGCGTGCAGTCCCCGTAGATCACAGCTCTCTGGGCAGAGACAAACAGGAGCTTCCCAACCTATGAGAACCATTCTGTTGGCAAAGATTTGAAGTCATTTGGCTTCCTTAGTCAGAAGAAGAAAAAAAAAAAAAAAAAAAGAAGCAAAAGGCGCTCCGCTCACAGTACCAAATGGCTTCATTTCTTCCAAAGATGCTAAAACCAGAACTGCCTCGTGGAAGTCTTGTTGTGACTGTCTTGTTATCCTCTGTCCTTATGGGAATAGTGATATTTGCGTAGTTTGCTGCAACTGTTGAAGTACTGCTTGCACGAAGACCCCAGGAGTTAGGCATGGCATGATTACCTTCATTTTATGGGTATGAAGCGAAGCCCAGAGAAAATTGTAGTTTTCAGGGTTGTGGAAGCGAGAGGCTCCAGGGGAAGGGAACTAATCTCCCCAGAAGGAAGACCCGTGTAGGTAAAAACTGAGTCTCCTTGCTTCCTTCATTAGGAGATCTGTTTGCAGTCCCAAGCCCCGGTGACTTTAGACATTTGCCACCCAGTTCTCTAAATCTGCTTTTTTGAACACGGTTTCTCTTCCCTGTTTGCCCTGCAGAGCTGCTGCTTGCTACCTTGGCTATCCTCCTCTTTCTCAGCTTCCAATCTCTCCCCACTCGTCTCAGTCTGTTCCTCTCCGGCCGGCGCAGACCTCTCCCAACAACTCATCTGTGGGAGGAAAGTGTGATTTTATAGGGAGGAAAGAGGAGCCGAGTGCTTGTAGCTGTGAGTGATATTTGAGCTGTGGGTTCATTGGCGTATACACCTCACCTTGCTTAAAGTCTGCTCCAGTATCTCAGGAGATCTCTTCCATCTCTTGCAGCTTGGTTTTTTTTTTTTTTTTTTTTTTTTTACTTTTCTGGACTCACTTCTTGGCTTCGTGTTCTGCTGCTGTGGGTAAAACTTGAGGCAGATACAGCCCTCTTGCTCTGACCTTGAGCAGTGCTCCCGCAGCCGATATGAAATGCCGTACAAACCTTGATGCAATTTCCCGTGGCTGCTGTAGGCACTGTAGGCAAAGTGTCTTATTAATGGAGGCACCACAGGGGATTTGGATTGCGCCGTTGCTTCTGATTGTCACACTGGCTTCGAGGTAAGTTATGCTTGGGGTAGTCTGGCCGTATCTCCCCATGCATTTCACTTGGGTATAAAAATAATCTGCACCCAGATGCTTTTCTATTATCAAAGCGTTTTAGGGGAGTTTGGAATGGAAAGCTCCCTGTGTAAGACTGGTCTCCTAGGGGAGCGAGTTGTGAGGCAGGAACCTTACCGAGAGCTGGAGGGGGAACTGAGCAGCCTGTAGAGGGAGGGGGTTTGGGCAGGATGTGGGGAGCTGGAGCGGGAACTGGGTGTTGGACAGGGGATTCTTGCTGGGAGTCTGGGAGGGGAAGGGGTTTCAAGAGCAAGGTTTGGATGGAAGTCAAAGCGTTGGTCTGGGTGTCTGGTAAGGACTGTGCGTACTCGGTGGGCTGAGCATCCGCCGGGCCACGGGAGAGGTGGAAACCTTGTTGGGCTTTGTAATGAGGGGAAAAAAAAAAAAAAAAAAAAAGAAACGAAACAACTTCTGGTCTAAATGCTTGATTCCGGCGCAGCTGGAGTGATTGCAACTTTCAAAGAGCATTTTCCCCAAGACGAAATTTCAGCTGGCATAAAAGCTGGCATTTGACATCTTTTTCATGTAATGACTGTATTGACAAAAGAAGGCCTCGCTGTTGGCTGCCTTTGTAAAACAACTCCAGTGCAGTTCTTCATTCTCTTAACTCATGTATGCGGCTTAAAGTCAGCTCAAAACTCCTGCTGGAATGCAAGCAGGTCAGCTGCTGCACACACACGGTTAGACTATTAGAAGGTGTTTCACATAGCGTGACAAAAGCTCTTCGCAATTGTTCGTTTCTGTTGCAGCGGGCAGTTTTAATACACCGGTGTTTGCGCTGGAGCATTGAATGTTCCTATCCCCGAAGCAACTGGAGAAGTATCGCACTCGGCTCCTCCTCCTCAGGCGTCCAACCGGAGATGCTGCAGTACGGTCTCTAAAGCCTGCAGTTGTTAGGAGTTCCTTCGTAATTAAAGATAAGTTTTAATCGTTGCAGACACTGGCTTCAGCTGCTGCTGAGGGCGAAATATTCTTACAGCACTGCAAATTGACTTCGCTGTTTGAAAGGTGCTGGCCAGAGTCTGCATGTTGAATTGTTCTGGTGTTTCTAGTTTTCCTGACGGGAGGATGGCTTTCCTTAGACTGCTCTTTGCTTTCAAACTTGTAGTATGGTTCTAATTTATTCTGAAGTGCCAAAACACACTTATCTGTGCTCTCCCTCTTCCCTGTGGGATTCACCCACAGTGGGTTAAACCTCACACCTTTATGGGAAGTCTGTATCACCTCTGATACTCAGAGCATCTGATGGGAAGGCTGGTTTTTTTTTTTTGTTTTTTTTTTTTTTTTTTTTTTAAAAAAGTCTAGGGAGTGTCTTATGTGCTATGTAATATAAATAGCCATCCTGATTTCTTCTGTCTCTAAAAAGAGTGCAAGGGATAGGGCAGGACTATATAGAGAAGGAGCTAATCTGTATTTTAAGCGATTCCACCAACACAGCCTGATGGGGTGTGTATGTGGGAGGAGATTTCTAAAGAGGAAACTGTGATATGGAAATCCTAGGAGCCATGAGGATTGTGTAAATGTTTTGTCTTTAAAGCAGAAATAGTCTGCTTTCTCTACTGAGAAAACTCGCTTTGCTTGTGAGAGAGCACAGTTTGTAAACTGTGATGAATGGAGATGAAGCAAAGGGATGGGACTGTTGTTCTGTAGACGAAAAAAAAAAACAAACCCAAAGAACACTTCTGTTTTGATTTATTTTATAATTATTTTATCTTCATCTTGTTGCCATCATTCAGATACAGCTGGCTAGAGGTGTAGGGAAGCGCAGAAATTTTGAACAGAGCATAAATAGGAGAATTAACGTTTATTTCATTACTGTGAAACGTAATCTGGATAGGTGAGAAAAAGGAATGTGAGATAAGTGCTAGACATTGGCTTTGCTATAATTTACATTTTATTAATAAATATTCTTGGAAATGATATTTTCCATAGCACCTTATTGTAAACTCTGGCTGATGCTATGGGAGTCATATTTCCTACTGGTATCAATTGGCATAGCTGAATTAAAAGCATGATGATTTTCCACCAGCCTTGGAAGCTGCTCCAGTTGGATGAGGAAAAGTTATCTCTCTTTGTCAGACTGAATTGCAGAACTGGGCTTTGCTCTTCTCTGCATATCGCTGTGACAGATAACAGCCTTTAATTTACTGGAGAAAGGCATAGGAATAACCAGCAGCTCGAAATTAAAGCCAGACAAATTAAAATTAAAAGTTAGACACTTTGCTGGATAGTGGAAGATGATGTGACATAAGACCAAACTACAGGTTGATGGTATGTTTCCTTTCTTTTGACATTTTCAGATTGTGACAGAATGCCTTTCTGGGAGACTTTTAGTTGGACTGAAGCTATGGGTTTAATAGAGAGGTAACTGTGGGAAACTGGCTTGTATGACGTGATCAGATTGAATGAGCTGATGGTTTGTTCTGGTCTTAATAAATCTCTGATATCTGGTGCCAGTTACCTTACTGATGATGGCGTAGTCCAGGTCCCGTTGAAAAGCAGTGCGTGAGGTGAATGTCTTTCTGAGATGGTTTACCCAGTCCCTTAAAAGCGTAATTCCACATTGTAAGAGAAATCTTGGGTTTGTGAAAATGCTGTGTTCGTATTAAAGCTAAATTCAGGTTTATTCATTAAAGCCTTTTCTTTTTGTATGGTGGACGGAAAATACAAAAGCAAAGCATCTGCTGGCTGCAAAACGGGGACTTTGAGTGGACTGCTCGGCAGGTTTCAACAGATGAGATTTTGTAAAGTCATCACAACACAGTATATGGGAAAAGTGTGACTGAGAAACTGTAGGTTAAAAAAGCAAAGGAGAGCGGGGTTAATATGAATGCGATGGTGAGTTGTGTCCCAGTGTCCTGTTCCATCTCTGGATGAAGACTACTGAAGTCCTGGGGAAGTCGTGTTGACATTCGCCTCCTCTGACGTGGATGAGTGGATGTTCTTTGCTGTAGCTGATGTTTGGAGGTGGCCAGAAGTGCCTGTGACGAATGCTTTGTAGGAGACGGGAGGCATTGTAGGGTGTGTGCTCTACATATGGTTTGCTTGAAGACATCATTTTGGATAATTGCTCTTGGTTTGTTTCTGAAGAATTCTCAATTTTCCTCCAGAGACACTCAGTAACAACATGTCCCTTATCGGCAGCTGAGCACCTGGCTCCAGGAGGGTCAGTAGAAGCCTGAAGGGGCAAAATTGTATTTATTGGAGATTAGTGCCGAAGACTACTGTCTCTCTCTCTCCCACTTCATTAGGAAACCAAATTCTGAAGGGAGCTGTGTTCCCTGGCTATGAAATCATTAGCGCTTTTTTTTTTTTTGTATTTGTGCACTCTTGAGCTGTGTTGAGTTGATCATCTTCATATGGTGTAGAAAAAAGTATCTTGGTAGGTTTTTTTTTTTTTGTAAAACTGTAGCAGCCCTGTTTGTGCACATGGACTGAAAATCTGGCTCTCCTGCAGTCCGGGGCAGAACTCGGAAAATTCACCAGAATTTCACATGGTTTCAATACTATTTACCTGTTCCTACTACTCATTGTGCAGGTGGACCCCTCACCAGGAGAATGTATGTCTGGGAAGGGACCTCCTGGGTCACTGGGTCCGTTTTCCTGCCATCATAAGCGATCACATGACACGAGCCCTTTCATTAACTGATCAAACTCCATTTTAGAAGTGTCAACGCTTTTTGCCCCCACTACTTGCACTGGAAAACTGATATAGAACCTCATCTTCTGATTCCTAGCACGTATTTATTCACAGCTGGTTTGCACCCCCTTCTTTTGATGCCAACACTGTCCTTAAGCGTAAATAGGCTTTTGCCTCACGAGTGTTTAGTTATCTGGTGTATCCATAAGCAGAATTTAACCCCCTTCCCAGGCTTCCTTTGGTCGGGCCAGCAATGATCATCCTCTTAGTCCTTTCCACCCACTCCAGAGATAAAGCTGAAATTACCCATGTGAGGAATTCTTCTCAGCGGTTGCTGATGCTCTAAAGAGAGGAAGCTAGAGGAAACGTTAAAGGACGGCTAAACTGAGAATCTTTTTAAATTTAACTACTGTTTCACGGACTTCATAAAGAACGTCGTCAGCTTTTTGTTTTGTTGAAGCCGTGGCTGCTGGTAACTTTCAGGCTGAACGATATGAGGGCCGTGGGGTTTTTTTTCATCATTGAGGTTCCTTGAGAAAGAAGTCAGACGTGAGAATTGGAAATGTATTTCTCATATAGTAGAAGTAATCTGTGAGGGGTCTTGTGGAAAATGCTGATGGATATGCTGCTGTGAGATGTCATTGTAGTCCTCGTGGCAGAGTTGCTCCTTGTGAATTTGTTTTTTTGGCATTTTGGCGTTATTGGAAGAATCTGTGCTGTCCCTTTACCACCTCTGTTCAAGAATTTGTCACTTGGAAGAAGGAAGCTGTCCTACGGATACGCTGTAGCTGCATATTTCTTCTGGTCAATGAGAAACCAAATTTCAGACCGCTCTTTGGCAGGCAGGTGATAATAGCTTTAAATTTAAAAAAAAAAAAAAAAAAAAAGAGGATGAAATGACTGAACAATCTAGGACATGGAAGAGCAGCTGGAGGAGCGATGACTGAGTGAGGAGATAACAGTGAAGGTCTGATAATCTTCAGAGGGAAAAACTAATAGGGAATATTGTTTATTTTCTTTTATAATAGAAGAAAGAAGCAGCATCCTGTAAAAGATTCAGGTGACTTCAAAAATATACAGAACCTGGTTGTGGAAAGCTCTGTGCAGGATAATCTGAATGCTTAAAGTTACTATGGGTTCAAGACGTGGATGTGGGAAAATGCATTGGTGGTTCTCACCTGCAAAGACACCCTCTGCTGGGTTAGGAAGTCCTTGGGCCACAAGTTGGGGATTATTTTGGGAAAGCATCATGGTATTTGTGTCCTGTTATATTTATTCCAGGTCAAACAGTATTTGTGACTGTCTGGAATGTTTAGTTCAATGAACCTTTGGGCTCATCAGGCCCAGCTGTTCTTAATGGGGTTTTGTACGTGTTGTATGTTCTTGTATGTCTGTAAAGTTTTCATCTTTCCAACAAGTGGTAAATATTAGGGTGATTATGTTGATGATTAATATGTCCATTTAAATGCTGTTATGTGATAAGCTGTGTAACACAGAAGTTGGCCCTCAACTTTCCAGCTGAAATCTTTAGTACTGAAGAAATCCAAACCTCTCTTGCTGAGAAGTCGTAATAGGTTTTATGGGAAAAACTCCTGGAAGAATCAGATAAGGAGCCCTGAAAACATGGAGAGGGGAAGAAGTATTACATTTTGTATTGAAGCTCGAGCCTTTATGTTTGATTGCAGGAAGACATTTGAAAATAGCTATGCCAGAGCTCTGAAGGATTCTTCAACCTACTGATACGAGCTCTGGGAACTGGGCTGTAAACTCCTTGAAACCCGAGCAGATGTTTTGGTATATAGCTTCCAAGCTTTGAAAGACGGTTTTCCCCACATGCCTTCTCTATGTGAGGAGACTTCTAAGAGCTGCTGAATACATTTTATTATCTTTTCTACAAAAGCGCTATCCACATGGCAGGGCTAGGCTTTGAACAGTCACGGGCTCAGAAGTAAAACAACAACAACATAATGCAGGCCCAAATGAACAAAAATGGAATAGAAACGGGAGAGATGTGTGTCAGCCTGTTTAGGACCCAGAGGGGTGAGAGTTTTGAGACGCTTCAATAGCTTCTTCATGAAGATAAGTAAACACAAGGGAGCCGTATTGGCTTCAGCTCTGCTACGTTAGATAGAAGAAGAATTAATGTTGGGGAAGAATACAGATGAATAACAATCCGGATGTTAGTCATGTTGGTTTATGTGCATTTAGAAATGCATCTGACAGTGATGGAGAGTTGAGAACCTACACAGTTTTGAACGGGGAAAAGTCGGTAAATTTAACTTACCCTCTATCCTTTCATCCCCTTCCCACGTACTAACTGGGTGTGTATTGGTACTGGAGGCTCTACTGTGCTGGTGCTGTTATAGTTCCTGCTGTAGGGATTTAGCAGACTTTAAAAAGAGAAGACAAAGGAAACAACTATAAGTAGGGGACTGAGACATAAGAGATGAGATCCAACTCAGTTGAGTTGCCATCTTTTCAACCGGGAAGTCTACGGTAGGGTGCTTTTCGACACCTATCGCCTTCAGTTACTAGGACAAGCAAAACACCAATATTGCACTGTGGTATTATCACAGGTTCATTAACCTGCTTTGTTTTATAATTTCGGGGGGTGGGGGGTGGGGGGTGGGGGGACGATGACACCAACTTAGAATTCAGGTGGTTCTTTTATTGAAGGTACGATTATATGGCCTTCTTAATTTTTTAATTTAACTGATCTTCAGAACACGCAAAAGACTTCAGGTGCCTAATTTTTTCCCCACTGCATTTATTTATTCATACCTCCCCTCCGATTCAAGGCCCTGTTGAATATAGCTTAAGTGGATGAAACCAGCATCATGTCTGTGCGTGCTTTTATGTTTCATTCAGCCGTCCTATAAAGCTTCTTTTCCACCAGTCACCAATGTCCAAGAGTGTACGGAATGAACATCAGAGACAGTGACATGTCTTTGGTGAGAGCTGTGGCCTTTTTTTCTGCAACCAGAAGAGGTAAGGCAATCCGTTTTAGAAGAGCTCCATGCAAGAGTCTCCTTACACTTTCCATGTTGCAATTTGGAGTGTTCTTCTTTGTTTAGGCTTTTGTTTGCCTTGTGTCATTGCAGTGAGTTGAGAGTGAAAAAAGAAATAAATACTGTTTTTATTATAGAGATTTTTCACTTTGAAGATCTGAACCAGTTGTGGAATTGCTTTGATTTTTATTTTTTTTTTTTCCCCCCCAAAGGGGAATGCACCCTTCAATCTGGCAGGATGGAGTTTATTTGTAAGGTCGAGATCTACTTATAAGTAATAGCACTTCCCGTGGGGAAAAACACTAATACAGTTTGTGAAAGTTATTTTACTTGATGGTCAAATAAACTCGATAGCGCGTCAAGAATAGGGTACCTGGCTGTGATGTGACACACGCAGCAGCGTTTAGGCAGAAGGCTTTGTTATTCTTACAAATGTGTCGATGGATTTTGCGTGTGGACGTTTGACTTCTGAAATCATAGCTTCAGTATTTGAAAAGATAAAGAAATGCTATTGTAGGGTAAGAGAACAAACCCAAACCAGCTCCAAAAATATGGGAAACATGGCAGCAGAAGTGTCCGCTCAGGGAAGATTATAACCCTTCAAATTGCCAGAGCCTCTTTAGCAGCTACTCCGCATTGGTGGTTTATCTGGCAGAAGGAGGATGACAGGGTTGCCAGCCTGCCTAATGATCTTCATCTAACATTTACCTTATTGAGAGGGGAATAATTCTGTTAAATTAACATCCTAGCATATTTGCTGTCCAGCTAGTTGATGAATTAAATAGCCTGAAGAAAATGTTTTATGACTCGTTTAGCCATTAAAAATTGCTGAATTCTTCACACAAAAGGGAATGACTTTTCAGCAGTTATGTGCCCTACACCCCTTGTCTTTAAAAAAAAAAAAAAAAATAAAAAATGTGTATACCTATTTATATATAAATATGATAACTTTTATTAAAGTTGTGTGTCTTTGGGCAGTAGGAAAGCACGGGGGCAGATACCGCTCTTGGAGCGACCCCGGCTCGTGCAAGCACTGGTGCTTTGCCGCGTGGCGCGTGCCTCCTGCTCGGAGGAAGCGCAGACCGTTAATGGCAGCCTACGAGTCTGTGACACTGGGATCACTCGATCAATCAAATGTGGCACCTTGTGCCAGCCCAGCCAGCTGTCCTCTTCCATCAGTGTCCGAAAGTACCGCACCGAAGGGGCAGGTGCCAGCTGCCATCCCCAGATAACCACTGGAGCTGCCCCAGGATAAGGGTATTTAGGGAACCTGTTTAGATTGAATTTCTGTCTTGACAGTCCCTTTTGAGCTTCACTTTAGAAAAGGAGAATAAACAAATTATAGGCTAATAAACAAAGCAGCGCATCTATAAGAAAGAGTCCAAGCCTGGGGCTTTGCACTTATCTCTTGTAGACCTGTTGTGAGGCATCACCATAAGTGCCCGTGACAGCAGGAGATGCTGCTGAGGATGCAGTTGACACGGTGTGCTTGGTTTGACCAAACCTTGTAACGTCACAGCGAAGTTTGTGGTTCACAGGTCCGATTTTACATTGCTTCTCTTACTGTGTGTTGGGAGTGCCAAAGAGGTCAAGAAGAGGAAGACATAATTTTATAAGGAAATGTTATGAACACGCTCATTAGAATGTTCCATAAGAAAATTTGCCTTCTTTCGGTCATTTCCACTGTGAAAGAGAAATCCATGCTATGCAGACGTGGAGAGCTTGTCTGTGAGTCCTACTGAGTTTCTGATGCTGCTGTACCCCCTGAAAGCCTCTGTGTCTGAGAGGTCCACCACGTAGGCGTGAACCAGTGGTTTTCAGATCATAGGCAGGGACGCTTCTGCATCCTTAAGTCTTGAGGACTCCAAAGCTTCAGAGCTTGAGCGTGTCAGGCTGAGGAGCTGGCAGGTACAAGAGCCTTGGGCAGGAGGAGGGTATGGATAGTCAGGCTTTTAGAGTGGAAAGCTGTGTTTTGAGGCAAAAAAGGTTCTTTCTGCTGCTGCAGCCCCCTGATGTGAGGTAGGTGATATAAAGTGTCTTCACAAAGACGGTCTACTGCTGTTCTGGATTGCGGTGCTTCCGAGTTCAGCAGGTTGCCCTTGTATGTCTATACGGAATTTTTCTCTGCGGTTATCATCACTAGGTTCTTGTCCTCGCTGGATGCTTTCTAGACCGCTCATTCTTATTCTCCAGCATGTTTGCGTTTTCTATTATCTGCTTGCTGAATGCAATCGTTTGCAATTTTCCAGGTTGAAAAAATGAAGCTCCTTTGGAGAAAAAAAAATTAAAAAAAAATGTAATGGAACATCCCCAGGTTGAAACAGGCCCTGAGCACAGCTGATGGCATAGGGCCTTTAATTTACTAGATGTCAGTGGTTTGATGGCAATTCAACATGACCGGTGATTGCCTGCATCGTGTTACTGCTGTGGCTGAAAAGGCTGTTTACCTTTGGAAGACAGAAAGCTCAGCTGAGCAACACACGGAGCAATTTCCTATGACCCACTAATAATTTTTTCCAAAAGGCTCCCCAGTTGCTGAGGAACATAAACCCCTGGGGAAGGAAACTTCTCTTTGCGCATATGCTTGTTTATGTGTCTGTTACAAAGAGGTGAAACCAGAAAAATTATGTTGGGGGCTAAATTTGCAAAAGAATACTTTTATATCGAGGGTTTTCTTTGCTGCAGAGTGGTTCTTAATTTGACTGGTGGAAGATGTTTGTTCCTCAGGAGACTTCTCTCATGTTTGTTATCCAAGTTTGAGCCAGCACTGAAATCGTTTTCTGTATTTCTGGTGTTTGTTGTGGGACTGCTTAGAAGGTGAGTGGCTCTGTACAAGTTGGAGAGCAACGGTTTGAAAAGAAAAAAAGCCATCTCGTCCTCATTAATTTGCTGAAAGGATCAGAACGTTTTCTACGAGAGACCGTGCTGCGTGTAGGAAGAGTCAGGGGCTCTTCCATTTATGCTAACATCATAGGTGCACGTGGATGCAAACTCACCTGCCAAAGAACGATCGTGTTTCTAAAAATGAATTTGGGGTCCAAGGTCCTTAGATACCATCAGACTTTGGTCTTTTATCCATAGACGGCGTTGCGGGCAGTGGCGGTGTTAACTTCCTCCCGCTGCCACGCACGTGATTATGGAGGGAATAATTTCTCTGTGTGTGTGTGTGTTAAAGGGAGAGCTAGGCTCTTGCATACTCTTTGAAGAAAGAAGCTAATGGTGGATTTTTAAAAATTATTTTTAGAGGTGCACATCTACAGTAGTACAACTTAAACCCAGGCGTGTGTGCATTAAGCTTTGGTTGCTGCTGGAGCCGCAGGCCCTAAATGGCAGGCTCTGTAGCTGATCACGCACGGCCGTGTTCCTCATGCGCCGCCTTCCTTTGAACGTTTGGCCTTTAGGCCTCGTCTTCTGGGCTTTTGTGGCCGCAGAGCAGAATTTGTTGAAACGCTCGTGTGGATGCTGTCATCGGCAGCCCGAGGGGTTTCGGGGCTCCTGCAGCCCTGCGTTGGCCCATCTGCTGCCGGCGCAAGCGGTGATGAACACCACTTGCGTTGCACGCGCTGCTGCTGGCGGATCTATCACAGGGATTACGAGCATGCTAAAGGTGGTTTTATAGACTCTGCAGCTGGCTTGTTTAAAACTAGATTACTGTCACATTTAGAAACATTTAGCACCACTGGACCAATGAAGAAGAATAATTTAAAGAGGCTGACTAGATTTAATCAGTTTGTAGGAGATGAGACTTAATCAAACATAAGAGGTTGAGAAGGCTGATAGAGCTAATGAATTTGAATATGTAATGCAGGGCCTGCCTCGACCGTAGCACATTTTCTCTGGCCACGGTTGGTTCATGTTAACGGAGCAAAAGGTATCGAGTCGATAGGTATAAAATCCTTTGTGCAAGGAACCTCGGCAGTGGGGGGAGGAAACTACCTGAACTGAAACTTAAAGTAGACATCGCGTGAGATTTTTTTTCAGTATAAGAATTCAAAGAGTTATTCTTCAAGCCGTTTTCATAACATAGAAGAGAATTGGGAAATTACTTTGAAGAAGATAGATACCCTTGTATCCACTGAAGCAGGTCTTTGGATGGCTGCTCTTGGTGTAGACCTCCAGCGTGTACTTAACTGATGGCCCTGGGCAGGTGTTTCGACTTCCCTGGCCCTCAGTTCCCCATCCATAAAATTTCCTACTCTTTTTTTTGTCTATTTTGTGTGTTATCGTTAATAGCTAGAGAATAGCTAGAATGAGGTTCAACAAGGCCAAGTGTCGGGTCCTGCACTTGGGTCACAACAACCCCATGCAGCGCTACAGACTGGGGGCGGAGTGGCTCGAAAGCTGCCTGGCAGAAAAGGACCTGGGGGTGTTGGTGGACAGCCGGCTGAGCATGAGCCAGCAGTGTGCCCAGGCAGCCAAGAAGGCCAACACCATCCTGGCCTGCATCAGGAATAGTGTGGTGAGCCGGACTAGGGAAGTAATCATCCCCCTGTACTCGGCACTGGTGAGGCCTCACCTCGAGTACTGTGTTCAGTTTTGGGCCCCTCACTACAAGAAGGACATTGAGGTGTTGGAGCGTGTCCAGAGAAGGGCTACAAAGCTGGTGAAGGGTCTGGAGGACAAACCTTATGAGGAACGACTGAGGGATCTGGGGTTGTTTAGCCTGGAGAAGAGGAGGCTGAGGGGAGACCTTATCACCCTCTACAACTACCTGAAAGGAGGTTTTAGAGAGATGGGAGCTGACCTCTTCTCCCTGGCGACAAGTGATAGGACAAGAGGAAATGGGTTCAAGTTATGTCAGGGCAGGTTTAGATTAGATGTTAGGAAGCATTTTTTCACTGAAAGGGTTATTAAACATTGGAATAAGCTGCCCAGAGAGGTGGTGGATTCACCATCCCTGGAGGTGTTTAAGAAAAGGGTGGATGAGCTGCTTAGGGACATGGTTTAGGAGTGGTGGTGTTTTTATCAGGGTAGGTTAATGGTTGGACTTGATGATCTTAAAGATCCCTTCCAACCTCACTGATTCTATGATTCTATGATTCTAAGTGTTGACTTCCTAAAGAAAGGCCGACTAAGGTAGATGCTGTGCAAATACATGCGACACCGATCTCTGCCCTGATATTCCCAGACCAAATAAATTGTATTATATTGCTTCCACCTTTAACCGCCCCAAGCCCCAAAAAACACCCCACCACCCCCATTTTTTAAGGATGGGGATAGCACTAAGATCAGAGTTTGTGTGATAAGTAACCTCTTTCGTAATTTATAAATGGGGGCAATGCTTTAAGTGGAAAAAAAAAACCCAACAACTACTGTATAAGATCGTCATTTGAAATCCATGCTTGTGTGGTAGGTGCCCGACCCACCTCTTCGGGTTTTCGGTGGGAGCAGGATTCTACCTGTGTTTTCTTCAGCAAGGCAGTAGTTGTAAATATTTTTCTATGTCTACTGAATTAATTGTGAGAGACACTGCTCTTTGCCCACCTCCTTCTGGCGGTGCTGGCAGAGCTCTGCTGGGCTTTGGAGGGAGTTTCATCTTGCACCTCTCTTTAAAGAAAAGCTGATGTGATAACAGAAGGACCAAACCCTGAGAGGTCCTTTTAAAAAATTCAAAATTTGGGGCGCCTGAGATGTTTTTGCCCCCTGTAAACCCTCTTTCAGCTGAAGCAGCTGGTGTGAAAGCAAAAGTTAGCTCCTTTCTCCTGCCTCATTCAGGTCAGGTCCTTCACTCTGCTAGAAGAAAGGATAAACTCTATTAACTGTTGACACCAAGGTCCTCTATAAAAGACAAATATGCCATAGGAGTGCGTTGAGGGGAATTGGGCTGGGATAGGGATTTTTAATCAGCATCAGGCCTGACAGTGAACTAACACCACAACCAGCCGAATGATTGGGAGACCTGAAAAAGTGAAATATTCAGTAAATGCCATATTTTGTGTAATGCTATATCGGTTGCTAAAGCTGTGGCATTGCCCCGTTTTCTCTACCAAGATCAGAAATGCCTTGCTCTGTTTGGGCTTTTTGATATTCTTTTGTCATAGTGCTCAGGGATGACAGGGCTGCGCGGTGACTTTAAGGCGTTGTGCTTACATGACAGGCTTGGTTGCCAAAACCAACATGGGGAGTTCTCCAGCTTTGTTTTTGTTGTTATTGCATAAATATTGTGAAGCTGTAGTTGAAATTAAATCTTTATTATGCCATATACTGTCGAAGACTGTCCCTTTTGCGTATTTCAATCCAAGTCGGCCATGGTCATTGTGAAGGGAGCTGTGGCATCCCTACCTCCTACCTGGAGATCTGAGATGCAGAGCTGCACGGCCAGCTTAGGTTCACTGAGGTGTTTGCAGTAAAACTAAACTTAGCTTTGCTTTAGCCAACAAAAGCTGCCTAGCCATTTTTATTTATTTTATTTTTTTTTTATATTTCCTCTGTAGATGTTGGAAATAAAGGCACCTTTCAGACACAATTGAATCCCCTTATCTTAGACTGCTGTCTTAGAACATAATGAAATGCACTGTAGACATGGTGGCCTTTCTCCACTAACTCCAGAAGGAGCCTCAATAATCACTTTGGTAAATGACTCTCCTGTAGGTGGATAAGGGTGAGTGGAATGTGCCCCGTTTCAAGTAGAACAGTGTGACCCCAGTTCCCTTCTGAGTTCCTGGTAAACACCATACTCCTTTTCTGTGCTCTAACAATTTAACATTCACGTTGTACTACCAAAATTGTTTAAACACCAGTGGTGTTGTCGGAGCTTCCAAAGTCTTACCGCTTAAGTCATATTTTCCTCCCCCAAACAGGCAGTTTTAGCCCTACTGAGTATTTTGCATCTGCCGCGTAGGAGGCTGCCAATTGTGTCGGTCTCGTTTTGTTGGAAGCAGTGCACAGTCCTGTTCATTTGTAGTTTTCTTCACGTTGTGGTTTTCTTCATGTTTCTAATAGTGGGTAGCATGCCGAGCTAATTAATGGGCTATGGGAAGAAGTCACTGATGAGTACAGACCGAATATCTTCAGATGAAAAAGCTACGAGTTGCCTGTTGAGTTTAATGAACAGCCCTACTGAAGCTTTGATGTGCAACCAGATGCAGCGTGTAGAAGCAACCAAATCAAGGGTTGGAGGGATGAAATTAGTTTAGTTGTCTCTTGTTTTCTATGGGTACGCTTCTAGAAATGATGATTAGCTCGTGGGTAGCTAATCTAAACACAGAGATGCTTAATTTTTGCTCCCTAATTATACAGGTTGGTACAACAACTTTCATTAGCTCATTCAAGGTTTTCCTGAAGTGAGCAAACAGATTGGGATCTTCTTGTATTTTCAGCATATCGACTTGTTTTGATGCCTAGCAATGTAGAAATTAAGCAGGGAGAACTGAAGAGCCGTTCTCAAATGGGGTTCTTGATAGTAATACACTTAGAGTTTAGGTGTTTTTAGCTGTTTCCTTTCATGTGGGGAATATCAATGTAGGTGGAATGGTTGTTGATGAAGAATCTCAGAGTTGGATTGTTGATGCTCAAGGCAGTAGCTTTTCTGTTTAAAATGACATAAAATATAAACGTAAACAGACATGAAACACAGGAAGGAGCTACTAACCCATTTCTGGTTATACTGGTTTTGTGCTTTGGGGGCAGAGTGGTTAGCACGAATGGGTCTTGAGGTCACTTGCTTGTCCTGCTGGCTGGGGGTTCAGGCAGAGCTGGTTGAGCAGGAGTGGTTTATGACCAGAGACATTTCATCAGTAGAAATATTTCGTCTTGTCCTGAGTTAGAGGAGAATTCTTCCAACCTACAGTCACTGAGATACAACATGTCCCTGTTGCACATCCATTTCATGGAAGTTAGGGGTGGTGCCCTTGATCTTTTCCACCAGATCTAGCCTACGACAACTGTCTGCCTTTTCTTCAGAGGCGATCCCAGGCGGTTCTGCGCTGACGGCTTTCATTGTGCGGGCGTTTCAGCCTCACGCAGTTCCTCCATCCAGGTCTCTGCCCACATCCTCGCCCTGGTGCAGGGGGAGGAGGCCTGTGAGGAACAGAAAGCTGGGGAGAAAAGACGGAAAGGTTTTCATCTTCAGGGCTACTCTATACTGTTGCAAAGAATTCCTAAAACTACTGCTTTGGTATTTATTCCAGTCGTCAAGGAGATCCCTAATTGGGTGTACAGTTTCTTCCTAATTTCAGTACACGAAGTGGATGTGGTGGCATGGTTCTCAGTACGGAATGAAGGAAAACATCAATGTTACTCTTTACAAACCTCAGTTTCCGTATCTGCATGAATTTGTGCTCTAAAGAACTTTCCACCAAGATAGCAAGTGGCCTCATCGTTTGCCCTGTAGGATGAGAAAGGTTGGCTGTTAGATGCAGTTCAGCTGCGGCGTTTTGAGTTAATACTAGATTTCTCCTTTTGGGAGAATATTTTTGCTGTACTTCCTGCATTGACTAGTCATTATTGAGATCTCCATCTTCCCCCTGCTCCTTCCTTGACTTTTTGGGAAGGTCATATGCCTGGGATTTACAGCGCTTTTTTGTATATGGCGACTGTTGTAGCAAAGATGAATGGGAAGGGAAGCTCTTGTACGTTCCTCTGCCTGGAAACTTACTCAAGGTTAGAGATCTCGGGTGACTTTTATCGTTACCTTTTCTGACAACAGCCTCTCAATATGAAATATAAACTAAAATATAAACCCTCAGAAGAGTGGCGACTAACGGGAGATAGAAGTGAAAGGACTGGCGTGGAGATACGAATTGGTTATTGTTTATAGTATTTGTCTACTTAAAGCCCACTTCCCTCTTGAGAGCCTGGCTTACTTAAAGAAGAATTGCTACACTCTGAGAGAAGTTTCCTATATCATAACAGTGTTATAGAAACATGTTGTGAAACCAGCTGCCATGAAATTGAGTTACAGGTGGGGTATTCTTCACTGCTTAAATTGCTCTATTATATCACAGGCCTCATCATTTTGTTTTGAACAAATAACTGCAATTTAGTAGGAGCCTAAGAGATGACGGTATAAGCAGTCAGGGGTTGTTTAAGGCTTCCCTAATGATGGAAAATTGTTCTTATCCATCTAGAGCGTGTTGTCTTTGTCAAAATGCATGTGCAGTGAATGGAAAAGGAAAACTGTTTCCTCATGGCATCTTTTTCCTAAGTTTGTTTTTATATTTTTTCAATGTGTGAAACAATCCCCTGTAGGTTTTCAGACTAGTCAAAGCAATATGGGCATTCGTATTTAATTTTGACACAGCTCCGATACGTCAGATTATGGCACTAGAAGTAGTCAGATATTTCACTTTCTTCACTTTGAATTTGCTGGAATCAAGTAGATGGTCGCTCAACTTAAAACTTCCCACGTTTTCGTGGAATGAGGTTTTAAAAGGTGCTTCAAGAAATCTTTAAAAATAACTCTCAGTGCAGAAAGCAATTATTGTTTTCGGCCAGAATGTAAAACTGTTTAGGCTGGGTTGAGATTCCTAATTGCTGCTGCGTGTGTGCCCACCCTCTGCTCCGTTCTCCCCATCCCGCTCCTGCCCGCCTCCCGCAGTAGCCTTTCCTCTCGTGCACTTGGCAGTTTACCCTGGAGCTTAATGTCTGTGAATCGCCGCAGTTAGCTTGGAAACAGCGTAATTCCCACCGAAAAGGAATGCTTGCAAGAATCTTGGCCTTGAAAATTAACCTTGCTTCCCCTACTACCTATCCAGGTCTGTGTTATACTACGAAAGACACAATATATTGGAGCGCAGAAAGAACCTGCTATATCATAGGGCTCAGAATAAGCTTTATTATTTATTACCTCATACTCCAACCTATTACTAGTCTGAAGATTTGATAAGGTGTTACATGTGTGTATTCCTCCAATTGTCACAGATTGCACAGAAAAAATGAAGCTGGGAAGGATAGCAAGAGCTCGGTTTGTCCATCCTCTTGCCTGTTCTTCCAGGTCCCGGTTTATTCTTGACAGATGGCTGTCTAACTTGTTCTTAAAATTCCTCAGTGATGGAGATTTGCTTACTTGCTTGGAAGTGTCATTTGTGAAAAGGCAATTAAATCTCATTGAATGATCCTGCTTTGCCCATGTTCTGTTAGCAGTTAGGATCGGTTTTCTTGCTTGTGTGCAGGCTTTTTGCTTGTGACTTTTTGGATTAGCAATAGTTGCTTGACCTTTTTTTTTCCCCCCTTCCCGCCCCCCTCGGTTTGAAATTTGATTTTTTCAACATCTGCTTTTAGCCAGTGTATGTGTCAGGCCTCTACTGAGGAGGTAGTATGCAAGTCCCCTTCTATTTCAGAAATTTCAACTTCATGACAATCTTTAAAAAAAGAAAAAAATAATTTGGAGTGGGTTTTTTTTTTTTTTTTGAATGCATATTTTTACTGATAAACCTTACTTGGTACTGTTACTAAATCCTTTCCTCTTGTCACTTGAAGTGAGATGTGAGAAGATAAAACTGCTTCACAAAGTTCCGTGAAAAATTAATGCCTACTGTAATTTAGAAGCTGTATTGCTGAAGGGCATTTAAATGTTAGGGATTTTTTTTCGGCAAATTCTATTTTAAGAGAAACCAAATATCTAGTGAGGACTGTCTCAGAAATTCAGTGACGTGCTGTTGATACTAAAAGAAAGAAGAGAGGAGAAACGAGGGGGCGTAGACCGCACAGCCTAATGAGGGTACCTAAGCCTAACGACGCAAAATTGCAAACGGCACAAATTACAAAGCGCATTCGGAGCCGCTTGTAGCGCTCTCGGGGCAGCTCCAGAGCTGCAGTGTCCGGTCAGGATTCAGCTGTGCGATGTCGGGTGGCTGTTGCCAGTCACAGCATCCCCAAAGCCTCTGCCCGACTCCAGCCGGCGCTGCACGCGATGAGCTGGTACCGCGTGCTGATAGAAACCTCTGCAGGCTCTGAACTGTGCTGCTGGATGAAGGGCAAGCTCGGGAGTGAACTTGTGGGAGGTGGGGGAAAGGAGTGATGTTGTGGTGTGATCTCGGAGGTAGAGGTTCCCTTGCCCCCTTCGTTGGCCGCTCTTGGAGTCAGACTGACGCACAAGTGGTGATACAGCCTCAACTTCCCCCGTCCGTGAGGGAGATGCTGCCTGGGCTTCAGCTTGCAGCCAGGGGAGGGTTTGGAGCAGCCGCTGCGCGGCAGGGAAAGTGTTCGAACCTGGGCACAGGCGTGTTTGGGATAGAAAAACTAGAGCCCGGGGCTGGAGGTAATAGAAAGTGAAAAAGGCAGTTTTACAAAGGAGCGCTCACTTTCTCACTGCCTGCTCTTCCTGACCCATAGGAGCTGCCAACGGCCGTGTCAAGGCTATGAAGTGTTCATGCAGCTCTAGCCAGAGCAATGGCAAATAACCAGAAATTTGAGAGATGGTTTCTTGTTTGTTTTTGTTGGTTTTCCTTGGATTTGCCAAGAATTCAAGCAAAAGTGTAAGAAATGTGTTTTTGTCACTGGTGTCACTTTCTACTCTTAAAATCCATCCATATGAGCCTGTCTGTCTTACCTTTGGGATGTTGGTCGTTCCTCCCCCTTCAGCTTGTACAGGTCAAGGATGAGATGGCAGCCTTCGCTTTGGTTCTCTCCGTTTCACTAACGGCGAGATACCTGGCAGTCAGGTGCAGCCTGCGTACCTTGGAGATGCGATAACCAGATATTTCTTCTGTTGATGGCTGACTGTTCATCTTGGGAAACTGGGATAATTCAGGGGAAGCGTTAGGTTTCTTTTCCCTTTAGAAAAGGACAACGCGTTTTGCATTGAATGCAAAATCATTTGAGATAAGCGATGAGATTGCTCAGTCAAAGCAGAATAAAAACTGGGAGAAATGTAATTCGTTGTTTTATTTTTTTCAAGCTGCTGACATGATGCGAGAGTTGCTAATGCAGTATGAAGTACAAATTATATGCAAAATTCCCTGATAACTACCTGGGAATTCTCATTCCATCAGCAACTTTTGTGTTACCGCAAATGAGACAGCTTGAAAGGTACTTGTTGCGTTTTGGTATTGCATGCGTAAGTCATTTGCGCTTCAAATGAACCGGCTTCGATTATTTTGATGTTTTTTTTCCTTCATGGCTTTCACAAGCAATGGAACAATGCTGAATTCCTACTCTTTCACGTTTAACAATTCAAGAATCGCAGAGTGAGGAGACATATGAGAGATGAGCACCTTGGTGGGAGCCACTTAGCGGTAGGGATTGTTAAAACTGAGTCTCAGAGAGTGGGATCGGGATGTCTGATCGCCTTTGGAAATTGTCGAGTGTCTAGATTTTAATTGTAATATGTTTTTATGTTCCCATTACAGCTGGTACGTCTGTAATCAGTACAGAATTACTGAATCGGTACAGCGTGAATGTCTCTGAAATGTGTTTCTTCGTCTCTTGGGTCCCCCAGGCTCAACCCCAGTGGCCAGTTTCTATCTGTGGGGTTTGGGGGAGGATCGGGGAGGCAGGAGGAGACCAGGTTTCCTTCATGGGCTCCAGAGCGCGCTGCAGTTGCTCGCACACGCAGGGGATGCAGGGGCAGTCACATCCAGTGTCCCTCCATCATGCGTGGTGGTGGGACGCTGGATCCGTGCTGTCCTTTCCCTGGCCCCGCCGGGACTGTCCCCCCTGCCCGTTCCGTGTGCCGGACGGGAGCCCGGCCGTGCCGGTGTCCGGTATGGATTGCACAAACCTCACCTCCTGGGTCACTGCGCACAGCCTGGTTTCCTTCTGTATTTCTTGAGGCTAGCACGCTCTCTGGTAGCTTGGGCACCTTCATGCTGACCTTCACTCGGGTCTACTTTCAACCCTGTACACCGGTCCTGAGATTATACGACTTGATATTTCCAGGTCAGCTTGCCTGAAGCAATGGGGGAGCTGCCTTGCAGCCCATCGTGGAGGTGCTTTCTGTAGCAGGAGCTGTGGGGTAAGTGTTGGAGATCATGAGGTGTGCAGGCCCCCCCTGGATAGCAGTGGTCTTTATCATAGTCTTCCTCCATAGTCTGTGGCAGGGTCTGTTTCAGACAAACGCTGCCACAGCAACATCCAGCCAGAGTTTTCTGGGAATCAGTTGTTCCCCCAGCACATACTGGGAGGAGGCGACCGTGCATCCAGCGTGAGCGGTCAGAGGCCACGAGCTCAGGAGCGAAGCGGAGAGTGAGTCATATTGATAAGCGCAGAGTTTGGTCTTCATCCAGGAGGTGAAATAAAGCGAGCGGAGTCTCTCCGAAACTTCAGGGCTTGCTTCTCAGCTGTTGTAAATCAGCGCAGTTCAGTATAACTAAGGTTGAGGATCTGACCGCGTGGCTTTATCTTTGCAGTGTACAACAGATGATTAAGTATAAATCATGTTGAGGTGATGTGGGCAGTGCGTAAGGATGAAACAGGAATGTGGCTGAAAGCTTCCTAATCTACAGTTTGTTCAATCTGTGCTGTTATCTCTCCATCGCCCTTCCAGTATCTCTGTATTAATCTGGAAGGCTCTCCTTGTTGAATATGATGAATGCATAGAACTCCAGAAAGGCCGGGAATGCTCACGGTTGCTGTGTTAAAAATAATTATCCGGTGTTTCTAGCCCAGGTGCGATCCTGGAAAGCATGAGAACAGCCCGGGATGTATGCTCGTGGTGCTAGGAGAGGTCAGCGGGAGGTAGATGCTCACAGACTAATTGGACTTCTGGGACTCTGGTTTAAGGAGTGCCTTAATATAAAACAATGTACATACCCAGCGCACGGTTGCTGCTCAGTCAGTTGTTTCCTAAACTGACAGTTGTTTTAAGATAAGAGATGTTTTTATTTCACTGCAGCCCTTTTTCTCCCCAAGTCCAAAAGAGCCTGAAAAATATTACCTCATGGAAAAATACCTTTGGGTACGCGTGTGCAAAACGGTGAGTGTGTTCTCCTTTCTGAGTGCCGTTCACGAAGGAGGAAAAAACAGGCTTGAAATGCAAAGGATGCGAGCGGCTGCGGGTGTTATCTACCGCCGTACAAAGTGGCCCATCGTGAATTGAGTGAGGTGGTGCTACCCGGGGGGAGGCACTTCATCCTCCCTGTGTGGCTGGAGTGATATAAATGTTATGTGTTGACTATTAATGAATATTCATCAGTTGTGCGTACGTGGAGAGCTTCGTCGCCTGTCACTGCAGCCTTATCTTGCGCCATAGGGAGAGGTGGCGGCTACTGCATTTGGTGTCTGATGTCAGGCCGGGCAAAATGCCTTAGCCCGCGAGCCTGGAAGGGCTGTGGCTTGCTGGGTACTGAAAGAGAGCTCTGCGCTGCTCAGAGAATACCAAACAGGGAGTGCCCAAGGTCAAGCAAACATAGGAAAATAAAAAAAGAATACTGAGTAGGCAGTAAATATTGCACTTAGGAGGCTTCGCTTCTCATCCTGTAAATTTACGGCATCAGTGCCTGCGCTTTCCGTCTCGCATCGCTGTTGTTCTGGACCTGCCTAGGTGGTTGTGTTCTGACTTTCTTCATTGTTTGTAATAGTTGCTCGCCAGCATAGTACAAATATCTTTGTGTGGCACCTTTTTAAGCCCCCCCAAAGGTTGCTTCTTTTTCCCCCTCTGGTGGTGTTACACATTCCCGTTACTGCGGCGGTCTCTACTTGCCTCCAAAAGGCCCTTCGTGCTTCCCAGTGCCCTTCCACAAACACCTGAACTTCTGTCCTTGAGACGTCCAGAGACTTTTGGGTCCCGCCGCCTTAGGCTGTGCTCTCCTTTCCGCCAGCCAAGCGGTGAGCGATGCAGCGGGGACCCTGCTGCTGACTCTCTTATTGGGATTCATCTTCTCTGGACTTAGCTGTGCATGACTTAGTCCAGCCTAAACTACTTGCCTGGGTGTCCCGTACCGTGAGCGGGCAGAGGAGGGATGCTGCGTATGTTGAACACCGTCTCTCTTCACTTCTTTTTTGGGTAGGAAGGAGTAATGCAGTGGTCGCAGTACTGCAATTGTTTAAAGTTTGTAAAGAGTCAGAGTCTTTTCATCCACCTCGCTTGAATGGAAGTAAGCTGCTTTACTGCACTAAAAATCGGAATTTGCCTCGGAGCTGTGGGTAGTGAAGACTTTTTCACTGTGTTATGCAAATTTACAGGGTAGAACACTTGTGAAAACCCAAATATTGCCCCTTTCTGGGTGTTGGGCTCAGCTCTTTGGAGTCCTTTGTCGCATGAGCCCAGCAGTGCTTCGTTGGAAAGGAGGGGTTGGTTCCTCGGGGTTCCACCGGCGGTGTCGAAGGACTGGTGCCCCAGGAATGAAACCCGGCTTCACGGTGCTGGGCTGAGCCCGTGGGGAAAACGACTCCAACTCCATGGGGTCCCATCCCTTCCCTTCCAACCGAAGCGGCGGTTAATTGGCTTCACCTTCCCTAACACAAAATACAGATTACATTTAAACCAAAAAGTCCATCTTGAAACGACATCGCTCCACTGAATACTCCCGCAGCCTTGCTCAGTGCGGTGTTAGAGCGTTCTTGTTACGGTGCGGGGAGGTGCTGTGGTGGAGAACGGAAGAATATAAAGCAAATTGTCTCCGTAAAGCAGTTACTGAAGTGCACGAGCCAGATTTGTCTTGTCGTGCGTGGCCTGTTTAGTGCGATAGGTTTTGCCTGTGACGTTGTTCGCAGGGTAACTTTACATCCCAGCTGATTACTCGCTTTCTTTTCCTAATACCTTGTGTTTGGATAAATATGCTCCTTTTTTTTTTTTTTTCTTTTTTCTTCTTTGGATTAACAGCAAATCACTGCTTCTTTGGTGGGTGATAGAGGAGGTTTTAATTTTCTATGCTGAAAATCACCCAGCAGCTGTTTAAATGAAAAATCTGTTCTGTAAGAAAAACAGAACAAACCAAAAATTACCGGTAGCTAAAAAGTACTCACAGCATCTGTTGTTTAACTGTATCGATGTTGCAATTAACAACAATCCGTAAAAACATATCCGCATTCAACTCCATTAATTTTATTTCTTTTTTTTTCATTATATTACTTTATCATTCTTTCCAGTGGGTTTTGCAAAAGTACAAAAGGATACTAATAATAAAGGAGTAGCCGACTATATAAGCTTATTATAATCCTCTGCAAAGTCTGTCAGAGATGTATAATTTTTCTTAAAGTAAACAAAGAAATTGATTAAAAAATTACAGCGCTTCCAGGAAAAATGTATATGAGCATTGATTAGGCGCAGCCCTGTTCAGCCACGTAAAGCCGAATTGCTCATGGTTTTGAGTTGAAGAGTGCTTCATACCTCACTCCTGTCACGCTGTTCAGTTTGGGATCGGCGTGTTATTATTTTCATATTTCTCGCTCCCGTGTTGCTGGAGAGATGCAGAGGTGTTGCCCAATGCGCAGACGTGCGCTCTTGGAGTTATTACGGTGCAGTATCGCGTCAGCCTCCGGGTTTAGTTTTAAACCTGTTTCGACTTAGCGTGAGCTGGCCCCGGGGTGCTCCGGAGCTCCTCCTGCGCGTTCCCAGCCCGGCGAGCGCGCGCCTCCCACTGCTCTCTCCGGTGCTCACGCAGCCTCTGGCAGCAATTTAGCTAATTAGCTTAAATATAACACCTGAACGTAGACGAGCTCCTGAGGGCAGGTGGAGTCTGGGGCTCCCGGGTATTTTACGCGGCCCCCCCCACAGGGGTGTGGGCAAGGTCGGGCTGACGGTAACTTTCCTAATTTGTAAAGCAGAACGGGAGGGGACTCATTCTGCGTCTTTGAGTGTATGACGTCCATCCATGCGCGCAGAAGTATCCTCCCCTTATGGGTGAGGTATCAAATGGAGACACTTGAACTGGTGCTCTGGTTTATGCTGACTGTTTGTGGCTGTCGGGGTGTGTTTTAATTCCTTTGGTTTTCGCTTTGGGTTGGTTTTGGTTTTCTTTTTGTGGTGGGAAGATGACACGTAACGTATGCACGTCTCCGGGTTGCACAGTATTAAGTGTAAGGTCCGTATATAGATGCAGCTAATGAAATTGGGGACCGTGTGGCCTCAAACCATTTAGAATAATGGCACGAGCAATCTCGCTCCATTACATTTGAGTGGAAGCAGTTCGCGCTAAAGTGCCGCTTCCCTGAGGAGCCAGGGGGCCCTGATTGAGTCTCGCTGGCAGAATGGGCAGTGGAGATGAGTTTGTTGCAGGGCAGATGACAGCTCTGACTCGGCAGAAGCCGCAGTGCTCGGGGGGAGGGTCGCCTGGAGCCTGTAAACACGTTTGCCTTTCTTCTCCGTTCACCGCTGTCTTGCAAGCGTTGCAGCGAAGGCATCTGCCCGGCGGTTGTGTTTCCCGACGGCGCTGAGGTTCCGCACCCATCTGCGGCGTCAGTAGGGTCGTGGTGGGTGATGCTCCGCTCCTTGGTGCGACGTCTTTGGGCTTTCATCCTTCCCTCTGTGTGGTGTCATCAGGAGGGTTCTCTGACATTGAATATTCTGTCCTATCTGCTGGCATACTTTTATCAGGAGATTAATTTAAACGTGTGGGGATTTTCTTGACTACTGTGAAAGCACCAAGAGGTCCATCTAGCAGGGGGATAGCCAGGCCCTGGCCTGGGTGCTTTAAACGAGCAAACCTCCTTTTTATCCTATTGTGATGTGTTTCAGAATACAGAAGTTGTTGGGAGACACTTGACAAATTAGCTTTGACGCAGGTTGATGAGCTGATGTGGGTTTTGCTGCAATGTGTCCATCTGGAGCGGTGCCCGTCACTGGCGGGTGGGTTATTTTCTCCAGGAGGGCATCCCCTCCTGTGACCGCTTGGCCAGCAGCGCTGATTTTCTCACCGCCGCCGGTCGGTCAGTGTCTGGATGAGAAGCCTGGAAATAGGTGCCGCTCCTGCGCCCGCTTCAAGAGCCGCTGCGGATTTTGAGCCTGCTTGCCGTTCCTGCAGGAGCAGCACTTTGGGGAGCGTTTCTGCGCTCTGGGGGAGCTGCCGTGCAGCAACGGGATACGTCCCGCTTCTTGTAGAGGAAAAACTGAAATTGCTCCCAAAAAAGACCTGGCATATTTGACTGTAAATACATCTGACAAAAGCGTAACTGCGTGCGTATCAGGACGGGACAGTACCTGATTCTAATCATGAAGTCTGACTAGAAGGAAGAAGACTCACGGTTAAGTAGAACGCTCCAGAAATGGGGGTGCGGGGTACCGGCCGGTATCGAGAGGAGGCAGGACTTCTGCAAGACAAACAGCCGTTCCCAAGTGCTTATCTAGCAAAAACACATTGAACAAAATAAACTGGACTCTTCCCAGTGAACGTTTCGTGCCGAGGAGAAAACTCGGTTGCGTCTTCAGGGATGGAAAATAACAGGAGGGAGAGAAATTTGGGAGGGAGAGAGGAGTAGAGTTGGAGGTGGAAATCTGGAAGAGACGCAAAGCGCCGTGCAGCGGCGAGACTGCAGCTTCCCCCTGAATCCCTTCACCCCTCACCCGTCCCAGCGTTGACGTGGGATTGTGGACACGGGCTTGCGGGGCGTGGGAAGCAGCCGAATGGAGCAGCGAGGTGCCTCCTGCTGGACCTGCGCCCCCCCGGCCACAGCGGATCATCCTGCTCTGCCTCATCGTCGGTGTTGCTAATTTAGTGTGTTCTGTAGCGACGTAGGGAGAGGCAGGCTCAGCCGTCAGAGAAGCTGTGGCTGTTATTAAATATAGTCTCCAGGAAAAAAAAAAAACCAACCCTGTGCTCATCCCAGCTCAATCTGAGAGCGCCTTTTATGTGCGGCTTTTCCCAGCCTTCCCGCAGCTTTACAGGCATATAATAATTTTACCGGAAGAAATACTGCAAATCCAAGGAATTCAGATTTAAGCTTAAGTACAACATAAACCTCAATGAGAAGGTTATTTTGCTGTACAGTTCTGTCTTACTGGGGAATTCATTTATCAGGAGTGCAAGAAGAGGAGGTAGGTGCTTCTCTCTGCCACGTAGCTTAGAAATGTACGGGTGAACTTTTATATGAACATAACGGTACTTCTGAATTTCCTGGAATTGGAGTGTGATGGGATTTCTTGGGAATATTGGAGGCCTCCCACTTCTGTGTATTTTATCGGAAGCGGCGTGTTAACAGTGTCCCACCAGCATGGTTTGCAGAGCCTCGTGTCGCGTTGCCCAGCTCGAAGCTTTCAGCCTTGAGATTCACTTCACAAGTTTGGGGGGGGGGGGGGAGAAGGAAGGAGAAGGAAGACTTGGAAAAAAACTTTGATATTCTGAATGTAGGTGATGATGTAGTTTATCAGTTCAGTTAGCCTGGCGTGCTCACCGGGGTAAACCCGAAATCCTGAGATTAGCACGTGTCATATGTCAGCGTATGGACACTGAAATTTGTATGCTCTTTGAAAAATGTGGTGGTTGTAGTGCATAATTGCAAATGATCGCATGCTTTTATAATCAGCTTTGCCAGGGTAAAATGCAGTTAAATCCAGTGAAGTGCGATATTTGCCCTGGCGTTGGACAGTTGGTTCACTTAATGCTGCCTACGAAGCAGCTGCAATGAAGACCTCATTTCTCTTCTCAGTTTGTTTCCAGTTTAGTTTCTTCTGCCTTTGAAGATGTGATGGGATCACTTAGTATTCCCGTCTTGTGAGAGGCGGAATACTGGGTAATGCAAAGACTCTTGAAGCGGTGATTCACCCTCTCAGATCATATAAGGATTTGGATTTCAGTTGTGTTCAGGACAAGAATTATGCGTAAAATACATTTCTGAACTGCTTGTAAGTTTGGTGTGGCTTGGATCTGAGCTCTTGGTTCAAAACTACTCAAACTGCAGGCTAATAACTTTTAAAGGGATGGAGATATAGTCCAGTATCCATATAAACCGCTACTGTCAGTTTGAACATTTGTAATATTTAGCACACCATGACACTAAATGCATTGTTAAGGTTGAAAAATTTAGTATTTTTGTGTTTGAGGGCAGCTCCTCTTGGCTGGGCAGGTAATCTTATTTTCTTGGTGGTTTGTTTTTTTTTTTGTTTGTTTGTTTGTTTTTTTTTTTCAAAAATAAAGGCGAAAAAACCCCTAAGCAACCCCATGAATTTAAATATTAAGCCTAGATCAAATCCCGAGGCTCTATCACTGTTTCTATTTGTGTGTCAGGGCTTCGTTTTGCCCTGAGGGAATGGGCATAAATCAGGGCAGCAGTTTGCCGTGGCAGTCTTCGGGTGGACTCATCTTTCAGGCTGTCCATCATGTCCTGTGGTTTCCTCCCATTTCACACCGCTTGGTTTCTGATCTTCCCTCCGTCCTTCCATTGCGAGCATCTACTTTATTTTAATCTTCTTGACAGGACCCTCTTATCTGTTCTTAGCAAGCTCCATTTAACCTGCTCTGCCTTGAGCAGATTTGTATTTCTGCCTTCTCGTTTCTCCCCAGGGCACGCTGCGAGCAGGCCCCTCTCTCCCATCGAAATGTAATATTTTGATGATTTTACCCTTGTATTTAGGGTTTGTGTTCTCCTGGAAATATGAAACCTGGAGCTGAGCGTTGGTGGGGAGTATCTGTTGTTTCTCAGTCCTCCACTCTTCCTCCGAATCCAGTCCTGGCCTCCACCGGGCTGAGAGGTCTTCTCCTTTGCCTTTCTTCTAGAAAAAAAAAAAACCCACACAAAAACCCAAACCCAACTGGGTTGTTTTGTTTACTTATAAATAAGTCAGAGGCACAGGAAAAAGAACTGAATAACGTGATGTCATTTAAAGTTTCCAGGTAAGAAATATCCCTGCATGGTAGAGCATCTCCCCCAGGGACTAAGAGCTGTCCCTCTGATGGACGGTTTGATCTCGGGGGGATTGGACTCCCCGATACGTACCACGGAAGGTGTCTCCTGCTAAATGTGAGTTCGGTCTCTCGGAGGTTCCAGTGCACGTGCAGGGTGGGTGAGGGCAGGTGGTTTCTGCAGCAGAAGGCATTTTCCAGCGTGCCCTGGGGGCGTTGGTGAGATGGCCCTGCGGGGGCAGCAGCAGCCCCTGGCGCGGGGCAGGCCCGCCCTGCAAATTCTCTCATCAGTTTAGAGGGTTTGTTTTTAAAATCATCCAAGGACTGAAAAAAATATTTCCACTTAGCTGGAAGAGACGAGCCTTTTACCCACTGAAGGTGTTTTTGTGTCAGTTTGCTTTTTTTGTTTGTTTTTTTTTTTCTTTTTTTTTTTTTTTTCAAAAGCCAATTTTGTCAAAGCATGACTTGGCTCTTACGTTTTTTTTTTTATTATTTATTTTTAATTTTTTTAATTTATTTTATAGACTCCTACCTGCGCTGGCCGGAGTTTGCGGAGGGCAGCGTGCGGGGGGCCGGCTGCGGCGCTCTGCCTCCTGCTGAGTGTGCCCCGCTTGTTCTGAAGAGCGGGCTGCCCACCCGCCCCCTGCGAGTGGCAGGAAATGATTTTGGAGAAGTGACTTATTGCAGGGTTGGTGGCCGGTAGCCTCTGTCTGAAGCCTCTCTTCTGGAGCATGTGAAGATTTATGGGTAGATTTAGTAAGTGCTGAAACACGCCGTTGAGTGGCGGTCCAGCTGACTTCACCGCACGTGTCAGCGTCTGAGTTTAAGATCTTTTTTAGCAACTGAAACGTATTCCCGGGGGAGCTTGAAGTGGTCAAAATGTTGGGCTTTTTTTTTCTTCTTTTTTTTTTTTTTTTTGGTTAAGCTTCGTAAAGTCTCACGTACTGAAAAGGATATATGAAATTAGAGTGTTCGCATTTTCTTTCTCTCATTTTTTTTTCAACGTATATTAGAAAGAAAAGACTGTTTAGTTTGCTTTTCTCTTCTCCCTTGTGGCTGAATCCTTCACAGCAAAGAATTGAACTTTCTTTTCTGATTCTCCCCACTTGACATATGCCTTTGATAATTTCCATCCTTTCCTGGTAAATACAGAATTTTCTTTTCAGAAAGCATTCGTATACGATTTTACAATAAAATCGGAATTTCATCTTTCTGTAATTAAATTGTGCGTAGTCAGGAGGAAATCAGATAGAAATCATGAACCTGGCATATTATTTCCTCTTTTCTTCCTTGTAGGTACAAAACAAAACCCCAAACGAAATAGGCCTGTAGTGTCTGATGCAGTAAGCGATAAAGACTTTAATCTCTAATATAAATGAAGGAGACTTATTTTTTCCTCTATCAACACAAAGAGGTCACTCTGAGACCCCGCCACTGGAGTTGCTGTGCGTGGTATAGATTTTGAAATTGCGGTGTGATTCCTCGCTTTTTAATAAGCAGAAAATTGCACAAGAACTTTGACAAATTAGCGTCGGTATCCAGTGACCTACCTAGGGGCGAAAAAGGAGGGAAACCCCGTGAGAGTAGGATGATTAATTGGATAAAACATTATAGCGTGAAAAAAAACACAACGTGGAGTCCTGTTTAAAGCACGTCTCAACCAGTAGCATCCACACTTCTTTTTATTGTTTTTAATACCGCTGTAATCCGTCAAAAGGTATCTGATGGTCTGCTCCTCAGTTCTAGGTGTATCCTAGTAGCTATTTTCCTTCTTTGCTAACATAAATGTTAGCTATGAGGAAGCCAGCGTGGTTGAAATTTCTCTTCGTTCCAGACAAAGTATGTAATTAGCTGAAGTTTTTCCTTTCCGAAGGGAGAAATACCGCAGTTGGCCTTTTGTTTCCCTTCCTCGTTACCCGCCGTCTGGCCGGAACGGCACGCTGTGGCCCTACAGCAGTGGGACGTTCTGCACGTGATGATACTCTGCACGTTCCGAGTTGGCTGGAAATCACAGCAAACTTTTGCCCGAATGGGACTAGAGAGATGGGCAGGTGCACCTTTCTAAAACATCCACATTCATCTTATGAACATGAGCTTACCGTTTCTCCACTATCTCCTCCCCAGAAAAAACCCAACCAAAAAAAGAGGCCAACCCACTTTATTTGTTTCTTAAGCTGGCTGAGGTGTGCTGGGTCACTGCACAAGCGTATTCCTTCCCCCGCAGCGCCGTGACTCACTCTCTGTCCTGACTTTGGGTGACTTTTAAGATAACGGCGTGTTTTGGGTTTCGTTGCATCTTTTTTTCCTTACTGTCCTGGTTTGAGGACACATGCCTAGACCATGGCACTTACCTAGCCATTTACTTGTTCTTCTAGCCTGAACAATGGAGATTATTAGAATTTCAGTGTATTTGCCTGCATTAGGTGTAAATTGCATCAGGATCGGGCTCCGAGTTACCGTTTGATCCTGTTAGGCGTGGGATTTGAACGCTTCTTGTGCACGTGAAACCATGCAAAAAAAAAAAAATAATCTTGAACTTGTAGAAAAAGATGAGCTACCTGCAATTCAAATAATAGTGGGTACTTACTGTATCATATCTGTTCCCAATTTTCTTCAAAGGACTGTTTCTCATTGCTGGTTTTTGTTGTTTCGGTGACATAATGGCATAGTCGGGAGCTGTAATTTGCAGCGTTTTCTTTCAGAGCAAACTATACAAAGATGTTTTGGATGCTTAGCCGTGCTGTTTCAAGGTAGCTTTGACAGCAAGTCGATGATTCCTGTATCCGCTGCGATGCCGGCGGGAGGCTGGGACAGAGAGGGAGAGGAGAGGGAGAGGTGGCTCACCAGCATGGAGAACCGTGGAGCACTTCACAGCCTACGCGCCTTCTCTCGGGGGACATGAAGCTCTACACGGTGCTCTGCTTCACCGAAAAACAAGCTACGCGGTAAAACATGAAGATTAGTTTAAAAGTGATTTGACAAATTAGAAAATTCATTTAAAAATAGGGGGGAAACTTTGGGGGAGAAAAAAAAAAACAACAAAAAACTGTTAATTGTGTTCAGTTCCTCATCGTGAAGCAAAACAAGTGGTGGCCCCATGGCCAGGTCTGTAATAGTTATTTTTCTTTTCAGTCCTCTTTAGCACTCGAGCTTTAGCCCAAGTTGGCTGTGCCTTTCAGTAGACTCGAGAGAAAGCCAAACGTATTTCTGGGTCTTCATTCAACAGTTTGTTTAATGTGCTTTTTCTTTCTTTGCTATAATTTTATTTGTTTCCCCTGTTTGGTTAAGGGACTATTCTATATATTATATATCTCTATATTATATAAATATAGAGGTATATAATATATAGATATCTATATAATTTATATTCTATAAAAGTGACGTTCTCTGTCACTTTTTTGTTGGTTTAATATCCTGAAGTATATAGTACGAGGGAAGCGCTGTATCCCAGCGATGGGTGAATTCCCTTTCCCAAAAGCAGCGGTGCCCAGCACCAGGAGAAGCCATGTGTGAGCATGGAAGAAATCTGCATGTGTCTACCCCTGTTCTCTTCCCGTATGCGGACTTAGCTTTCTGGCCAAAACGTTTCTGTATGCAGCATCCCTGCCTGCCTTCGCCATTACCAACGTATAATCCTGGGAACATATAGCCGCTTCTGGTTCACCAGCCCCCAAAACTGTGGATTTCCTCCTCCCCCTTTATTGCCACATATCTCCTGTATCAAATCACTTGTTTTAATCCTTAAATAAATGTATTTAATGATTAAATAAATTAGTATAGCCCATTTTCCTTCTGTGAGCATCCTGAGGTGCACAAGTGGGCTCCAGGTAACGCTGGGTAAAGTCACACATGTGCAAATGAAACACTTGGCTGTGTACGTTAAAAAATTTATCTGATTCTGTAAACACAGGACATCGAGGTCTGGTGTCGTAACTGAAATGAACTAAAGTGAAACTCCACTTTCCACCAGAGAGTTGAGAGGTGTTTACTTCTACAGCTTTATGCAGTTTGGAACGTGTCTGTCTTTTTTTTTAGCCGAATTCAGCCCTGAGGGTGAATGCCTGGCGGCCAAATTAACATGATGGTCTCTAAAGTCTCTGAATGGATTTCAGATCCTCTTTGGGTGATCTGTGCAGTAGTATTTATCTGGAGCACAATAGTCATGACAGTTTGGGTAAGAAAAAAGAGCATACCTTCAGGAGAAGACTTTTTCAAAAATATGTATTCTGGATTTAAATAGCATTTTCTGTAAGGACAGTGGTTAATATCTGACAAAACTTTGTCGAATAACACAGTTTTTCTTTTATTGAGGAACTGCTGACAAGTGGGACACGCTGCCCGTAGCATCGTACCTCGTAGCTGAATAGCGTAGAAAGGGAATTGAAGATCATCCCTTGGCTGTGCCCCGGTCCTGAGCAGGACAGGCAGCACAGGGGCTTCTGGGAAACTCTCGCTCTGGGCTCAGCTTTGGCCGATGCGTTGGCTGCAGATCTGCCGTTAATTCTGTTTTACCCGTGGGTTATCAGCGTAGGGCCAACGGCAACCCTGAGCTCAGCCTGCGGAGCCGAGTACGGGCTGGGCTGCGTCTGCCGTTTCCACGAGTCCACTGCAATTAAACTCCCAAATGTTTGATGAGGTGTAGGTAGGTAATATCGTCTGGTATTTTAGATAATAGTCAAGATGCTGAAGTGCTACAGGAGGAATTAAGGGAAAGGGCAGGTTATTCTTATTGAGGACAGAGCGGCTGGTGAGGGGACGGGGCCGTGTCCCGGTGGGGTGGGTACCAGTCCTCCTGTCTTCTCCTGGCCCTGCCCGGCGTTGGGGTGCCATTTGGGTCAAATGCCTGGGAAAATGTGGCACATAAAAGCTATCTGCAAAAATGCCCTAACCGTGACCCTCGGCCTCCCGGGGATTTGTGAGAATAAGTCTGGTAAAGATGATGAGGTGCTGATGGATACTAACTACATCAATGGGGCCAAGTAAAGCTCTTTGGGTAGCGAGGTGGTAACGTGCTGGGGGCGGGGGGTGGACGGGTCGCTTTTTAGGTACCTGAAATTTGTACGTGGGAAGTTTGTACCCACACGACGGCTTCAAAATCGCGGCCCATCTCACCTGCCTGAATTGCTGCTGCGTCAGGCAAGCGAAGCAGAAGAAAACAGCTTCTTCGGCTCTACCCTGCTCCTCTGTCCCAGGGGGAGATAAAGCACCAAATATTCCGACTGCCTCGTGCAGCCGCGCGTTCCCCCGGCAGCCGTCTCGGCAGCGCAGAGGAGCCAATCTTTCCGCGTGAGAAATCGGCGTGTTAATGACTTGTGGCGAGTGTTGGGCTCAAGCAGACAATTCTGTGTCGCCGGCCAGGCGCGTTGAGCAGTCACACTGGGCAGCGGAAGGAAAACACTTCATTCACATCTGAATTCCTCACCCCCTCGCATCCTCCCGGGGCGGGGGGGGAGCCCAGGGCAGATGGGCTTCACGCGGCCGCTTTCCCCTGGAAACGCCTCCAGCGGTGGTCTGGCACGTGGAAGCTGCTGATTTTTTCTGTGAGAATGTCCCCTTGGTTGTGATTTTTTTTTTTTCTTTTTTTTTTTTTTTTTTGGAAGTGATAAAAATAACCGGCTTTAATCATGCCCTCATGATGGAGCGTCTGTCGGGTCCCCTAATGTCCCAAAGTGGATGGGAAGGGTCGGCGAGGTGCGTTTCGGTTGGGCATATCGAACCTGTGTGTTTGCTAAGTGTAAGCCTCGTTATTTTTTGTTAGTTATATTTGAAATGAGACCTTCCTCCCCCCACCCCCAATATTTCTAACTACTGTTTTTTTCCACAACATTTGTAAGCCGTTTTGCAAACGCACGTTAGAAATTGCGTCGACTGGAGGAAAAAGTGAGTTATGATAAAGGAAAAATGTTGACTGTGTTTTCAGTACTGTTGTATTTAAAAGTCATTGGGGAAAGGAAAAGCAAGGTAGGCTAAAAATTCCAGCGTTTCCTTGTGATATATTTCAGTTTAGAAAAAATTGGTGTTTTATAACCAAGTCTCACTTGAAATTGCTGGCGCTTGCCTGATCCCCAGCGGGATTTCCCGAGCGTGGTTGCCCGCGCCGCTTCAGGAGCTTTCCTCCCTGGCAGACTTGGGATGTGTGGGAAATTACTATCTGTGCCAAGAGGATATTATTAAGTATATTGCTTGAATCTAGGAAGACCTTTTCCTATTCTTTAGGGATGATATCTTGGAGATCTACCCTGTTGATTCACCTCTTGCGTCTAAGCTACTCTGGGGTAAGCACGTATGTGTGGGCTCTGGGATAGCAAGCTGCGGTATCCCAGTTAATCCACACTATCTGCCCATGGGTAAATACAAGGTAATTCAAGGCTGCTTAGCTTAGGGTTATGAAAATATTTGTAATCATAAATACATTTTTAATATCAATACAGTTTTTTCTAGGCCAACTAGCTCCAAGGGTTTATGGAACTGTTTTAGATCTCTGTTGCGTTGCCTAAGTAGGATATAAACACCCAATCGAGTGTCTTTTAGTCTTTATGTTCCCGATGCAAGAGATATTTTTGTAATAGATATTCTTGAAAATTCTTGGAAATAGTAAAATAGTTCTATTTTTAAAATATAATGTATTCCGTGCAAGAAGAGATCAGCATAGTGCTGTTCAATGCTGTGTAAATATTTGTATATAAATAGAATAGTCCTTTTAAACAAACAACCGGAGAGAGCGGATTTTCTTTGTGCAAAGATTGTGGACGTAATAGTTTTCACCTACCAGTTTAGCAATGCATTCACACTGTAATTTTATTTGCCCGACACTATTGTACCAGAGGACAATGGCAGAGGAAGCAGTCAGCATTTCTTACTACATGAAAATAACAATTTAGACACGGAAAGGTGTCTTGCTAGTGACACTTTCCCTGCCTTCCCTTTCACTTTCTAATGGATCTGCGATTGATATTGTTGTCCAGTTTGCAGAAGGAGAGTGCCTGGCAATTCACGCTTCACTAAGAGGTTTCTAATAAAGTTAGAAAAGCTGTAAAGCGAGATCAAATTTCACTAGGAAAATGAATATTCTTTCGTCGCTAAATTAATTTTTTTAAATAATGAGGTGTCTAGATGCACTGTACTCTAAAATGGATGCCCTTCAGAAGTCTAGGAGGAAATAGGATTTGTGTTTGATATGATACTTAATTTTTATTTCCTTCTTTTTATTTAGAACAAAAGTGAAAGTGACACATCGCTGTATTATTTCCAGATTACTGCGTTATTCTTATGAGGTGGTGGGGTGGTTTGCGTTTCCCCTGGCGGTTCTCAGTAACCATTGTTGATGATGTAAATTAGAAATAATCTTTCCTTAAAGGCCCTAGAAGTAAGTCCGTGCAACGGAGGTGCTTGTTGAGAGCAGCGTGCAGCTTTCTGTGCAAAGCTTCCCCATGGCCGAGCAGGATCATGTAAACGATCGATGATGCCTGAGCCGAGTCCGGCTTTTTTAATTCCCCTCCTTCCTCTAGACTGGATATTAGGAAAAAATTCTTCACTGGAAGGGTTGTCAAGCATTGGAACGGGCTGCCCAGGGAAGCGGTCGGGTCACCACGTCTGGGGGTATTTAGAAGACGTGTAGACGTGGCGCTTAGGGACACGGCTTAGGGGTGGCCTTGGCGGTGTTGGGTTACTGTTGGACTCGATGATCTTAAGGGTCTTTTCCAACCTAAATGATTCTGATTCTATAATTTTCTTTTGCTCTCACCTTACGTCATATAAGGTGGTAGCGAAACAGCTGTCCTAGGAGCTACTAGGAGCTCCTTTGTCAGCATATGGCGGTGTCTTCTCTGGGGTGTGCTTTGAATGCCAAAGTCTTCTCCTCCTGCTGCTGCCCAGCACAGGTGGTGGGGATGACTGCCGGGCAAACACCCAGCGCCGCTTGAGAGAGGCGGAGCGGAACGCATCCCGGATGAAAAATGCAGTCGCCAGGATATTTCTCCTGCTCTAAACCAAGTTGATTTTTACTTATCTATTCATTTATTTTTAAACAGTATTAAAGAACAACTGTTAATACAGAAAATCAGGTCCGTAATATAAGCTTTGAAACAATTCGCATCCTGAAAATGAAGTGTGAGCCGAAGCTGGTTGGTAGATCAAAGCCCGGCGGTGTCTGGGCATGTGGGCTGCTGACTGCGCTGGGGGGGGGCGAAGCCCGGCGGCAGAGCTCTCCTCCCTGGTTGCAAATGAGGTCCTGGGATACTGCTGGGGGATTTCTTCTCAAATCCCGGTGCCCTGATGATACCGCTGTTTGAGGTATGGAAACGGTTTCTGTGAATATCCAAACAAATCAACTGCTCGGACAACATTTAAATGAACAAAATAAAGAAGAGTATCAGAATTGAGGCATGACTGAAAGTTGGTAAGGAGGGGACAAAGGGTGGTTGAGAGCTTAAGGATGGGACCCGTGAAGCCCTGTAAATAACTAAAGCTCTAAACGTGTCTTTTTTGTTTTGCTGTTATTCGGAGACCCTGCTTTTTGACCAGTAATGAGCCTGCTTTTAGTTAACTGGGGCCAGCTATCGTTTTGCACGCTCAGCAGTTCACCTGTCTCTGAGGGACCGGAGCACGTAGCAGCGGTTGGTTCTTCTCGCGCTGCTTGAGCGAAGCAAACGGCTCCGGTACCGCTCTTCTGGGACTGACATCAAAGTCGCTTCATATGCTTACAAGATTTCAGTGCTGCCTTCAGATACACACGCATGACTTCTTGCTGAAGTTCCTGCTCCTGCAGTTCCCAGCTAGTAGAAATCCATACGGATACGTTACCTTCAGCGGGGTGACGTAATTAACAGGAGCTCAGATCTGGCCCTTAAGGGATGCTTAAAATTTCAAGCTAATTTGAGTATAACTTTCAAGCCAGTGACAGATAAAATTAAAATCCTGCTTTAGGGAGCGCAGTGGCTATTTTTGTTCGTCTTATTCCCGTATTCCTGTAATCCAGTTGTGCATGAGTAAGCATATCGGAGTGAATCCCACAGTGATGATTGTTTCTGGAAAGGGATGCTATAAGTTGGCTAAGAGAAAATACTGAATTAAGTAGTTTTCTAAATACACTGCATCTCAGGAAAAAATAAAAATAATGCAGTGGCAGATGCAATTGTTACACCGAGGCTAAGACCCGAGACTTGCAGATGGAATAGAAATTATTTTTATGTAGAAAAACAGCATGAGTCTATGAAATGCTTCTGTTTGATAAAACCCTCGCTGAAGTCACCGGAATGGGTTTTCCTTTGTGTGGGAATGCATCATTACCTTGCGCTGACTTTTTTCGCCAAGAAGAACCTGAATTTTGTCTCAAGCACGATGTTCTGGAAAGCTTTTGAATTTGTAAAGGCAACCCTGTGAAAGACTCATGTTTTTGTATATTATTTTCTAGATGGGGATAAATAATCTTCTATAAAAAGGCATGTGACAAGCTACAGCTGATGTTTGGGATGGAGGGATTTGACCTGCCTGTGTAATAAGATATCTGGCTCTAATTAACTAAATCAAGCTCGTAACTGGCCATTAAGGCTCTAGATGCATTTTAGCGTCTACTGGAATTGCCGTTTTGTTGGTCATATATTCTGTGGTGCCTTGGGACCGTTGCTGGTTTGCTCCCATTAACGCACAATTTCCGTTCTGCCTGTCCTTTAACATTACTTAGAAATATCAAATTTATAACGAGAGCGCCTGGCAAGATGGTGTGTGGTGTTTGGAACCGCTCCTGGTTCTACTGGAAACCTCAGCTGCCCGCCAAAGGCGCTGTAGTCAAAACGGCAAAGAGATTAACCTGAATTAACTTACTTGCAAGGTTTGAGGCGGAGAAGAAATTTTTCTCCGGATCAGAGTCAAGAACAGTCTTTTTCAGGTTTCTTTTTGTTTTCATTTTCCGCGTAGGACCTGCTGCCCTTCCGGGATCATCTGGGCGTTTTCATCCAACTTCTGCCTTCCTTCTGCTGGTGTCCGTTGTTTTCTTCACGCGACCCTTTCTGGTTCAGGCCTGGGTTCTTGGAACTAATTTGCGATTTGCTGTTGGGGAGCGCGATGTAGTTGGGAAACGGGAAGGGGGGGGATGTGGCGGCCGTCCTGGGAGGGTGCGAGTGGCCGTTGCGGCTCTGCCGGGGCCAGGCTCAGCCTGCTGCACTCCTGCCTTCCTGCCGGCGCCCCCGCTCCTGGGAGTCGCAGCTGACCGCTACTTTATTTTAAAAGCAGGGAAGTCTCCTGTCCCCTTGCCGTGGGACGGTGCTATTTGTGGTACCGTACGTGCTGGTGTAATTGTATCAAAGAGTAGAAATCTGATGGTCGGAATAGCATCTGTACGTTTTTATTTCTCTGATGACGGGAATGATGGAAAGGCGTGACAGCGCCGTGGCAGTCATCGTATACATTTAATACAAGCAGTTGTATGCTAAGTGTCAACTGAATATTCAAATCATGTTATTAAAAATGGATCTCTGCATGGCTGCTAACTGTGCATTTGATCAATTCACATAAACACGATGCATCACTCAATTGTATTAAATTTAAGGTAATTTAGCAATCTGCACTTAATTAAGACTACAATTTTGGCAACCTAGGGTTTAGTGATTGCTGTAGGCTCTTTGAAGCAGTCAAGCCAAATGCTCTTGATTTATTTATTTTTACTGCTTTTTGAGAAGATGTTTGATGGAAGCACCTATAAGGTAAAAGCTGGAGAAATTATTTAATAGGTGTACAGCGAAAATATTGCCCTGACCAGCTGATTGGGCTTTGAAAGCGTTGGGCTGCATTACACATACAGAAGTGTCTTTAGTTTCACTCTTTGAAACTTCCTTTTCACGGAGACTGCATGACAAACATGCCCCTTCGTGCTGCTTAGAGAAGTACGAAATACAGAGGTGAAGAAAGCTTTGTTAATCCCACCTCTGGTCCTTCAGCCTAGTTGACTTTTGACGTGACTATTGGAAGACCACCATTTTTTTTTCCTCAATTGAATGTTCCTTTTTCTGAAGTGCTACAGAGAGCACTGAAAGTGCAAGCTTTTTTTTTTTTTTTTTTTTTTATGAGAAACTACAGCTGAAACTCTATGGGAGGAATTTAGTGAACATTAAAGCAGCAGCCATTTAAATTATGGAGAAAAGGCAATAAATCACTGTGCTTGGTACTCATTCTGAACTTCATCTCATGTAGAGACTTTTTTCCATGTTGACGGAATTAAAATATTAATTTGGTTTTCAATGAATCTTTCAGCTGCACTTTATATTTCTGCCTGAGGTTTTTATAGATTTTGTCACTTTAAAAAATGTATTACTAAGGGCAGGGTTTTAATTATCTGATTTCCTTTCCCATTTAAACTTCCAGACTGAATTTCATCTAAAGATCGTATCTGCCATGGATTTGATTATTGGGTGTAGATCAATCATCTGAAGATATCTGTATCATCTGTCGCATACGTTGGAGAACGAAGTGTAGAAATTCGTATCTGCTGCTACTCGCGTTGAGTTATCCCGTTTGTACGCAGTGCAGCTCAGGCGAGCAAATCCGCCCTGGGTGCACCGCTGCAGCTGCAAGGTGGTGACGGAGCAGGGCTGGGAAGGGAGAGCCGCTTGGGGCCCAGGCACCAGCAAACTTAACTCCATCAAAGTTAAAAGAAGGGTAAAATATGTCCAGATCTTCAATCTCCAAAAAATAAAAGCACCTGCCAAAGTCACACTGCATTGTGCTAATGTCTGGGTGGTTTTAGGAAAGGAAATGGGATTATCCTTCTCAAAGACCTTGGCCAAGCAGTCCTTTAGGCGGGACAGTGGGTGTATATTTCCTCGTAAGCTGGACATTCCCCGCACAGTCCAAAAAAAAAGTAACAAAGGAACCTCTTTGGTGCAGTTTTGCTGTGCAGAGCGTGGACAACCCTGTGGTCTTTGTAGAGTCACGAGTAGTCTCTTGCTTTGCAGAAACTGGAAATCTCTTCAGCTGGTGCTGCCTCTTCTGGTCTTCCCAGTAATTAAATTATTCCTTAAATATTTATTGTGATGTAAATTGCTAAAGAAATCAGGTTCGTCTCCGTTGCAGACAAATGCAATGTCCCCACAAAGGAGATGCACCTGCAGCGTGGCACGGAGACAACTGCAAAGTGATGGTCGATTAATTGTCTTCAAGTTCTCGGCTTGTTTATGCTATTTTAATTGCCTGCAAGGCGTTTTGTTCTGGCATATATAGAAAATGAAATATTGCCACTTGCACGTGACTTAACAGTTGTTGGTGCCCTTGCAGCTGCTGCATCTGGTGTCGGGCGCCGGCAGAGTTCATGGAAATGGGAAAATGGGGGTTGGAAGAGGTGTGGTGTTGGACAATGAAACCATTTTTAGCTTAATGAGGTAGGCCGGCTGTAAAGACTGCAATCGCCGGCAGGCTGCTCTGCTCTGCAGGATGGTGCGTGGCCTGGGCGAACACCCAGGGTCTGAGATACAGACTCGGCTTCTCTGTCCCTGACGCTAATTCCACACGTAATGAGAGCTACTGAATTAGTCCTGTTCCACGGGAACACTTACTCTCCACTTATGTAATGAATTTCCTGTAAGTAAAAGTGTAGTACAATAACTGTGATGCATGATGGGCGTGTTCAGATAACCCTCCTCTTATTTTAGGAAGTGCAGTACTTCAAAGAAAACTTATCCCAAGGTGTCCCTTAAACTTGTCTTTTGTATTACCCTCTGGATTACTCTCCTATCTCCCTCCTTTGATATGTTAATTCAGTCATTTTCCCTATCAGGGCGCATTGCTCCTGCTTTTTTCTTCTTTTTTTTTAAAAAATGTAATTTAATTTTGTGGAGAGTTAATGCTTATCAGTCTTGTTTTACTATTTGAGAATTTCTGTGACCGTTTTTCTTCTTTGAAATGAAAGTCTACGTACTTTCCTGACTGACTTCTCTTGTGTTTACTAGTACGTTATATTACTATTTTTTAGCAGTTCTTCCTTGTTATTCTTTATTCTTCTAAAACCAGCAGCGCTGATTTTACTTGTTTTTAGTTAGGGCTGCTTGGGTCTTATAACGCTTCAGCATAATTAAGAAACATATGTCAAAGCTCCTGACCCGGAAGGTTTTGTCAGGCTCTCTTCTAGACCCATACTTTGTTAACTTTGAAACTTTAACCAAGTTCGGTCAAATTTACCCCCAATCCATGAAAACTTTACTCTTGAGGGCATCAAACGCGTGTTGGAGTCGGAGCACGGTCACAGATGAAGCCTCTGGCACTAAGCGCTTCTGTCTCTTGGCCAAAAGCATCACCTGTCAGATTTCGCCAAAACTTGTACAGCATATGAGATCTGACTTGTTTTTCATCGGCTGTACAGCAAACGATAACGAATTAATTTACAACTCGTTATTTAAGCCCTTTGAGCAATAGTTTTCCATATCTATTGACCGTTGTCTCAGAAATTAGGTGTCCAGCTGTGCCACCCACGCACAGCCTGGATGATGCTGATTCCGCAGGGCTGGGGCAGCCTTGTACTGAATTGTAAAAATCTCATTCTTTATCCCTTTCTTACTCAGCATAAAGCTGATAAACCAGTTTTATCGTTTGTACTTCAAATTTAGCAAAAGTCGTATGGTTTAGCAGGAGCTTAATTATATTTACTGTGGAGTTCAGCCAGCTCCTTCAGGTTTTTATTCCCCCCTCCCCCCATGGCACTGCAGAAACACGCTGGCAGTGCAGCCGAAAATATCACTGCTCAATTCCTTCCCAGCAGACGGTGGTGCCCTTGTAATTCCGACAGTGCCGATGCACGAACGTAGCGGAGCTTCAGTGACCAAAGAAGGGGGGAGGAGGCAGAGCCCGGATTTAGAAGTTCGTTGACATGTGGCCCTTCGTGTCGCTGCAGCGATGTCGGCGAGATGCTGCTGTTAGGAGGCTCGGAGGGTTCCTGTAGTCACAGTGGCGACTGAAGTGCAGCGGGTTCTAAATCAGCCTTAGCGGATACCAGTTCCAGTCTGGCTGTCGGCACGGAGTCGGCTCCCTTGGTTCTCTGTGGCCGGCTTTCGTGGTGTTGGCGGAGTTAGCGTTCCTCTCTATAAAACCGATGTGTTTAGCAATATTTTTCAGCTTGTTAAGTGTGCTGCATCTTTGCCTCTGGGCACCTGAATAGCAATTAAGAGTATCAGTATGTAATGAGGTACTGTATATAGGTTGAAAGACAAAGTCCTTCTTTTCCTCTTATGTGTCTAGCGAACGTCAAATGAAATTCAAACCTCTTGGGTTGCTGATTTTTTTCCATCCTTGCGGTTTGTGTTGGTGTGAGGGAGCCTTGATGCCTGGGGATTATCACTCATGCTGATGGAACTGGGTGTCCGTGGTCCGTCAGCCCCGAAATTCTCCACTGAATATCTCTTTTTTTTGTGATGGGTTCCACATCAGAAGGCAGAGTTGGACAAGTCCTGAACTTTGGGGGCACCTTGAGCTTGCTGAACCATGTCTTTCTGGACTGCAGCTAGATCTAAGAGCCAGCTGTACTCAAAGGCACGGGAAGTTTGCATCTGGAGATGGCTTTCGAGTCTTATCTCTGCTTGAGTTTTGTGTTGTTTTGTTTTGTTTTTTTTTTTTCTCCCCTCCCCTGACTCCTCTGTGAGCTACCCTGAACGACTGTGCGGTTGCTCTGACAGGCAAGACAGAGATTTTTGTAATTAGGAGCCTTCCATCATATGGTGTCCCCGCTGCGTTTCATTGCCAGCTGTCTTCCCGGGGCTGAGGAAGCTTTGCTTTTGCCATGCTTCACACAGCATTAAACCGGGTAAAAAAGGCTAAATATTGTAGGCCAGATGCTGCTTTCCCTTTGCCTTTTATCAGCCTAGAGAGTAATTTCACTCCTGGGATGGCACTTTGCTCGTGGTAACTGGTGCATGACTGCACGCGGCTCCTGTTCCTCCTCAGTCCTCCTGGTCCTCTGGGAGGACTGTTTCCAAAGGATTATTTCCGTAGCGGGCTGATTGCGTGGGACCACCTTTACTTTTCCAGTTTGGGGTGTTTTGGTGGTTTTCCTTCCAGCTGCAGCCACCAAGGCAGGAAAACATGTAGTGGTTTTTTTGTTTGTTTGTTTTGGGGTTTTGTTTGTTGGTTTTGTGGGTTTTTTTAAAAGGAATCCTTAAAACAGGAATGACAATGAGATCTTTTATTACCGCCGTGTACTTTGACCAGAGCTAACCTCTCCAGATATTTATCTAATAAAACTAATGTTTCCGGCAGTATCCGCAACACCAAGAGGCGTTCTTTGAAGATGAACTCCTCCTACCCACTTTCCTTCTCCATTTCTATTTGGAGATGCTCCTTACCCAGCTTTTATCCTGCGAGGGAGGAATTTTCTGAGCCTGAAATGAAGAAGCAGCCCCTGAGGGGACTTTAACACAGAGAGGTTACAACTCAGACAATAATTTGGGTCAATTTAAATGGCACGTGGGTGTGGGTTTAAATAAATAGCTTTAACCTTTAGCTTACTGATGGAACCGAAAATAGATACGGGGTTGGACGCATTGGAAGAAATGTGTACCATTGCTGCCAGCATTACTTTGAATAAATAGAGCGCTCTTCAGGGCTGTCAAGCCAGCACCTTCGCCGGTAAGAGGAAATAAGATTATTTCTTTTTCTTTTTTTTAACTAGCGGCCAAGTCTAAAAATTGCTCTAACCTTTTTTTGATGGCTTTGCATTCACCAGCCTGTGCTTTGCAATTTGCTTATGTCAACTGGACTTTTAATAATATCCACAGATCTTCGTGGTTATGTAATTGCCCAGTTACACCTGTGTGTAGACTCCACTCAACCAGTTCTGTACTAACGATGAGAATGAGAGCATGTGTTGATCATTACTGGATATGTTATTACCTTGTTTCAGCCAGGACCTCTGTGAGCTGGGTTGTTTGGTTTTTTTTCTATTATTTGTGGCTCAGGAACTAGAGGAGAGATCGTGAAATTGGTTTGTTTACAGGCGAAAAAGTGGTGGATGTGCTCTAGCTAAGGCATAGTCCTCTCCTGCCTGAGCTTTATCACCGACTGCTGTTGCCCAGATACAGTAGATGTGGAGTAGGTATGAGCTTGTGTAGCTCATAGAGGAGCTTGCTCCTCCTCTCTCAGGAGGAGAGTAGAAAGTAAGAAGAACCAGCAGAACTCATGCTAGCGTACAAACATGTATCCAGAGAAAAAAAAAATGTGAAGTTCATCATTATTTTAAGCTCCTAACAAATATGAAAATCTCGTCTAGCGTATTGTAATGAGAAGTAGCTGTGTGGCAGGTACTCAAAATTGTCCACAAGGAGTTGATTTAAAGTAAAAAAATTCCAGTTAGTTGGTGGGAGTGGAAGCGAAAGTTGTTCCTTTTCTGAGAGGAGTGAAAAATCTGTTTAAAAAATCAAATAAAACAAAAGAACCACAAAACAGATGTAATGGAGAGATTTTGTTAAGGTTTCGAAGTGTCGCTGAACCCAAGCTTGGAGATTCCTCGTTGAGCCGTGTTTGCCCTGCGGCTCCAGCCCCCAGTCCCCCAGTTGATGGACGGCTCCAGCAGAGATCAGAAGCCCCGGGGCATCCCATGTCATACCAGAGGGAGCCTGGAAAATCACGGCTCTCTGGTTGCTATACCAGGGCTGCTGAGCTGCTGGGCTCTGCTTCCGTGGCGCTGAATTAGGAGAGCTGTGAGGACTGCGGCACAGGATGGGTCTTCAGGCTCGCTGCTTTGGACGAGGGAGGTTGTGACCTGCATGCCCCAAGAAGCTTCTAATTCCTGGGGCTTCTTGTCTTCCTTGCCAGGCTGCTTGGTGAGAGCAGTGAGCTGCAGAAGGCAGCCTGATGAGTAGCTTGGTGACAGCCAACTTGTTCAGGAAAGAAAAAGCCGGTGGTGGGCGTGAAAGGCTTGAGGAAACATGGCTTCTGGTTTGTCTTCTCCTTCATGCACCGGGTGCTGCTTGGAGGCTGCAGGTCCGCCTGTGAGGAAGGAAGCTGCAGGCTTGGCCTGGTTTATGCTGATGGGTTGGGATTTTGGCACTAATTAGCAGTGTTGTAAATGTTCATTGCGTCCTACGGCGCCAACCTGGTCAAGCGGCCGAGTGTCCTCTCTCTTCAAAGCTGGAGCTGCGATTTCTGCGCGAAGGCCAGAAGGGTGAAGCAGCAGCGTGTGTCGCCCACCCTTAGTAACGATGAAGCTCAGCAGCGCGGGAATTGCCTCGATAAATAAGATGCTGATAAAGAACTACCAACTTAAGGTCTTGTAAAGGCAGCGAGATTTCTTGGAGGAGTACAAAGCTATTTTCAGCCCCTGATTCGCTCTGGTAGCATAAGTGCAGGCGTGATAAAATATGCAGATAGTGTTTCGTAGTAACCGTGCTCTGATAGATAATAATGGCAAAGAAAAATAGAGTCGTAAGTTTGGCGTGGGCGACGGGTTGTTTAGTACTGTTTCCTCCCGCAGGTTGTTACTACTGGCTATGCCCACTGAGCGGTGGATGGGTAGTTACAAAGCATGCCAAGGACAAATAAATACATGTTCACCTTCGTGCTTGCGGAGATCGTTACCCCGTTACAAACCGGTTGCAGCCTTGTCTTCCCTAAAACGCACCGCGGTCTCGACCCTGCGCAACTGCGTCATACCATGGCAGGGTGAAGCTCTGCGGGAAGATGTTTTGGCATACATTTCCATAATGAAATACCTTAAATTTGCTTATGCAAAACAGATTGGGAATGATTCACTAATGCGCGAGCAAATTTTGCAAGGAACTTCTTACAAGAGCAGCAGATCGGTCACGAGCTTATGATTTCATATTCTGGGGGTGTGGGAGGAGCTGGGGAGCTGCTGGGGCCGGGGGACAAGTTGCGACAAGGTGCCACCAAGGACAAAAGCTCAAGAGCTGAAGCCGAAAGGGTTGGACCTCATCTCACAGCAGTGAGGCTGTGCAATGGTAAGGGCTGAAAGGGAGGTGCTCGAGAGAGGTAGAGAAGTTCTTCCTTTTCAGGTTACCTGCCAACTCTCTGGTTAATCAAGATCGGGAAGAAAATAGCCCAGATGGTTTAGTTGTTCTGTGATCGTTCGCAAGGGTTTCTCAAACCCTTCCCTGAAGCATCTGCTTTTGCTACCGCCCGATTCAGGTCTCCGGTCTAAACAGAGCTCTTGTCTGATCTGCTATGGCAGATTCCAAATTCTAAATATCATATAGCGTAATCCGTAAGGACACAGCGATATCCCCTGCAAGGTGTTTATCTCCCGTGCCCCGGGCTTTGTTGTGACTTTATGTTCATCCCTTGGAGGCTTCTACGCTGCTTATCAGTGAAGGGTTGGAGGAGCTATATGACTAACGAATGCCAGCCACAGCGAGAGCTGAAGGCCGGTCGGTGTGTTATCTTCATCAGCGGTGCTGTGTTAAAAGTGGTTGTGGTCAGTGTTCTCTTTCCTTGGTAACAGCAATGTTAAATGTGTCCCTACATCTGTGTGCATCCATACCTGTGTATACGCGCAGGGAGCTGCCGCCTGTGTGCATATATATGAGCTTGTATGTGTGCCTGCGTATGGACAGGTGGAAGGCTGTTTGTCTGATGTATAACATGGGCAGGTGTGAATTTTTGGCCATCTGCGGAGAATATAAATGCATGTGTCTGTACGTGTAGCTGTAAGGAGTTAGCCCAAATGCCAGCAGGATGAACGTTGCGGCGTGCGGTGGGGAGGAGCGATGCACCCTGCAGCTTCAAAGGCCGTCCCGGCTGCACCGCCTGATGCGCCGGGATCAGCGTCCCGCTCGCCCTCCGACGCCGAGCGCTCGGGTTGGGATGGGAAGGGAGAGTTGGGGGGGGGGGGAGATGTTGGTTATTCATGTAACAATTTGTATGAAGTAGGCGCTTTCTTGTTCATCCCTTTTGATCTTTTTAGACACCTTAATTATGGATACAGTCGTAACAAGGATGATAAAGGGCCTCAGGGGTTATAAGCTAGGAGGAGAGGTTAAGAAAATTATGTTTATATTCATTAGGATAGAAGAGATTAAGAGGGGTCATGACCAAGGTGTACAAAATCCAAAAGGTATTGAAGAAAAAAATAACGCCACCAGAATATTCAAGAGAGAAACTGTGAAGACGGGGTAGGTGGAGGGCAGGTGGCGTTTTGATTGGAATTGGTTGTGGGACATTTTAACAAGGGTATTGCTGTCAGTGGGGAAAATAACTTACGCTGATAAGTTCGGGCTATAGGAAGACAGCTTAGGACACAGATATATTGCTGAAGTGTATGGGGTATGTCACGTAGCTTCTTTTTGAAGTGTCTGAGCAGGCTGGGTTTGGGCAGTGGGTAATGAATTAAAAAAGCATTTGAGTTTTGAACTTGTTTGGAACTGGGATGTAAATTGTTTGCAGAGGGACCCCCCCCACTTTCATATTAAAGATACTTTTGTGCTAACGCAAATTATAGTAGTGTAAAGCTGAGGTGTTTGGGGCCTCTACTGCTCAAAGACAAGGTAATTTTGGGGGAGTAGCATAGCAAAGAAATGAGAGTAGTTAGAGTGAAATGAGGAGTTAGTTCTTTTGTCTGTGTGCACCCGTTTCCCACTGCCAGGACAGCACCAGCCTCTCCGTGAGCTCTTCCACTGAGGGACCCATCCCTCTGCATCTTTCATCTGTAGCCCTTCAAAGGGATGAATTCAAGATTCTCAGTGCCTGTTGGGTACTGTGTTTTGCACAATGTTTATGGCTACCTCAAATGTAGGGTGGGGGTAGATTGGCCACTGAAATCCAAGGATGATCTACAAGATACTTAGTCCTGACAGTTTATGGTCCATTTCTTTGCTACCTTGCTTGGAGAATACATAAAAATGGGACATACTCAAACCTTTTACCCCGTCGTCTTGCAATAATGCATGTATATATTTTTTCATGTCTGCGTACAGTCTGCAAATTTCCTTTGTTAAATGATCTCCCCAGAATTCCATTCGAGGTTTAAAGCCAAAGCTTCGCTAATCAATGCAATTTAAAGCATTTCAGTTTAGCTGAACATGAAATAAATTGCTAGTTCTTGGCTCTGTTAAGTGACTGCAGTCCAAGAAGAGAAAGCAGTTATTTTTAGACTATTTTTGTTGAATTTGAAAATCTTTTGTGAAGGAGGTTGCAGTGATGACTTGAGAAAATGCATTTAACTAAGACTAAGGAAACTGGCAAGCTCCTACTAAACTCATACTGGTTCTTGAGATTCAGCCTAGGGTTCGCTAAAGCTGGTGTAGCTCAAGAGTTTAACCTTCAGCAACGTGTGGAGGTAGGTCCTCGGCTGTATGTAGAGGACACGGGGGGCTGTGGGTCTAGGAGACCTCCATCCTATCCTCTGATTATTTGCACAGTGAGTAATTGCCGGCAAATGTGGATATTTGCTGCATCCCTTCTAATCGCTGCGTATGAAGAGGAGGGATATGGGGTGAAAAATTGAGAGGCTTTTTGTTCAGCCCTCCCCCCTGTGCTGGTAGTCCAGCCGCGCATCGCTTGGTGGGAGGGCAGATGTTGGCGTAGTAGGGTACGTCTTCTGTGCTGGAGCACTACATATGGAGGGCATGTTGCGGCTTCCAGAGCTCCTCTGCACCCGAATTTTGCATCCAGGCCCCTTCTGAAGTCAGTGCATCTAAACTTGGTGTCAGTCTTACCAAAAAAAAATGTGATAAGGAGGTAGCGTGGCTACAGCAGGAGCTTTTCACTAACGTGAAATGGTACAAACCTGGCAAGGAAAGATGTGTGGCTAAGAAGGACGCTGGCTGTGCAGCCACGGAGGCTAAAAGCAGAAGGACCGAGAGGCAAAATCAGGGTTATGAAATGACTTACAAAAGTGCTGGCAGTAAGAGGAAGGCAAAAGTCCATCAGTAAGAAAGGGAAGCAAATAAATGGACTAGACAGAGAAGACAAAAATACCAAATGCCGTTATTTTGCACTGCTCTTCACAGAAAGGTTAATAATCGTGTCAGATCTATAACAGTGTTCCCTGTAACAAGGGGTTACGAGCAAAGGCGAGAACAGGATAAGGAGTATTTAGATAAGTGTGATATATTTGGGTCAGCACGGCCTTCGGAAATGTACCCACCGAATTATTTACAACGACTCTCGGCAGCTTACGGCGGATAGGGCAATTGTCAGAAGTCCGGAGGAAGGCAAAGGTAGTACCTGTCATCGCAGAGGACGGTACAAGGGAAACAGAGGTTTGTAAATACCCAGAAAGATACAGAGCAAATTACTGAACTTGCCCATATCTGTGAGCAGCAAATAATATCTAACGTGCTTTGTTAAGCCCAAACTAATCTGATTTCCTTCTGTGATTGGGTGACTAATCCAAAAGAGAGGAAAGCAGAAGCACTTCATCTTTTGCCAGGAGTCCGATGCTCGCTTAAGAACCACGTTCCCATGTCTGAGAAAGCTGAGCTCGAACTCGTAGCTTTCAAACTTTTTGACTGGTGGATCGATAGAAGCTTTCAGCAGAGGTGCGCATTTCCAGGTAGCAAGGAATTCACTGCCCAGTAACCACTAACGGCTGCAGACCTGACTTTAATGAAGTCTTTAAGAGTAGTTTATTAATATTTAACTCAAATATCCTTGGACATTTTGGCCATGGGGTGTGAGAAGGATCTGCCTTAATAATTTTCACTAGTTTCTTGGATGTTGGACTAGAAAGTACGTTTCCGATGTATGGATGAGCACCAGTCATTAAAAAGAAAAAACAATTGCACACATGCAAAATAAGGAATTGCTGCGTAGGGACCGCTGCTTCAGGAGAGCTCAGGAGCCCCCCCCAAACTGATGGGCGGCCAACAGAAGCTGCCGTGACACAGTGGCCGTGAAGGATTTAGGGAACCCGAGAGGGAAGCAACAAAAGCAGCACTGGTACTGCCAGTATTAACCTGTCATCCGCTATAGTGAGAGAATGGTGCAACTGTACTGAAGGGGAGAGGTAACCCGGGCAGGTTGGAGGGAACAGTACTGAAATATTTGGGACTGTTGCAGAGCGACAGCTTAAAACAGAGTTATCGCCTCTTGTTACCAGAGTCAGAGGTGTCCAGACAGGTAGAGAGTTGCACTGATAACGGAAACAAAATTTCAAAATCTGTATGCACGAATGCATGACGTGGAGGGATTTATGCACTCATAAATCCAGTTACGGTCATGATTTAGGAAAACACTGAAGCATCTGCTTAACTTTTTCTCTGACAGGTTTTAAGCAGGTGCTAAAAGCTCTTCCCCGAACGAATCGCTTTTCTGAATCGAGACCCAATCAAACGTATCCTCGTGTTAGAAAAAGATATGTGCAGTAGCATAAAGTCTTCGAAGGGGGAGGGTAATACGTGTTAAGATATTTTTAAATGTCTATTTTTATAAATGCTTTCTTTTAATGGAAATTGCTGTGTACAGCAGTACGCTCCTCTTCTTTGCTCTCTCTCCACCATCCCTTTCCCCAGTGTATTTACTATGAAAGAGTTTTGCCTTGGGCCATAGCCTGTACTGCAGTGAGCATCACATACGGAAAACTTCGCTAACATCATACGAAAATGTAATAGGTGGGCGGAGGATGGGAATCTAGAGGTAAGCCTTCAAAAAGTTGTCCTAAAGATAATGCTTTTTAAATATTCCTCAGGCTTTTGCATAAAGATTGCAGAGTAGGCATTCCAGCATCTTATACGAGCACCGGATTTATGCTCTGTAATAAATGTATCCATAGGGTGCTGCGTTGTTGTAATGATAGTGAATAATAGTAATATTAGGAGAATTAATAACGACCCAGCTGGAATAATTTAGCACTGTGATAACTAAGCTCTAACCTAATACTCAGTGTCTTCACAGAACTATTTACAAAGCACATTGAATGCGGAAGTCTGAGGGGAATCTTCTATAGAAAACAAAGTGAAACCCTAATCACAAACAAACGCCATAGTGTATCATTAAGAGGATTAAATGGCTTAAAATTGATGTCTAAGGCATTTTGGTTGATTGTTGCTAAAAATACTACGTACTTGACAGTTATCTTCTATTTGCCATCCTCTCTTACGCTGGTTGTCTGTCATGCAGCGTTATCCTTCTGTACCGGCACTGCCTCCTACCAGGGCTTTTTCTGGGAGGTTTGCTGCTTCACGCCAGACCTGATCGGGATTTTGCAGTCTGATGTGTTGGCACCAGTTGGTGCCAAACCATTAATACCTTAATAATAGTGAGGGAGAGGCCAGGTTCAGCAAATGCTGAGCTGAGACCGAAACAGCACGAGACTTCTGGAGTTTCTTAGAATTTGTTTCTTCTATAGGGGTTGGTTTGTTTGTTTATTTTTAAACAAAAGACTTGGGGTTTAGTTTGAATTTTTTTTTTTTTTCTGAGAAATAGCTAATATATGTAATATAGCTAATGAAGTTTTAAAAAATTTTGAAATTTCGATGAAGCATTACACAACTGAGTTTTGTATTGACTTTTGCGCCTAATAGCTTTCTGAATAATTAATATTTCTGAGACTTTGACTTTCGGTCTAATTATATATATATATTTTTAAGTAACACACTTTTACAGGTAGAAAAATTTCCTCCTCTGCCCTACTTAGTGATTCCTTGCTATTATCTCATTGGGCTGCGCTTTGTTGGGAGGAAGAAGCTGCGGATGTAATTTAGCCAAGTCAAACATTGCTGAGGCAGAGCTCTAAAAGTGGCGTCATTGTATCTCCGCTGAATGGTACCACGTAGATCGCTTTCCAGACTTTTTGGGCTATCAGTAAAAGCCCACAGGGAAGTGGGTTGCACCAAACTCCTGGATATATGGTAATGCAAAGCAAGACATATGGTTGCTTCCATGCTTCCAATGTCTAATGCGTGTAAGTGAGACGTAGCCATGAGCACAACAGGCAGTAGGACAACCTAGGACAAGCTCTGTAATGCTGATTTAAATCCAAAAATTAACAGGGAGTCGTGCGGTGATGATGCCAGCCTTTAGATCAGGTCTTAGTAGAAAGGATGCGAAGTACACGCTCTTGCAAGAGAATAAAGAGAAAAAACTCTGCGCAAGTGGCCACGTGGAAATCTGCACGTGGAGACTGAGGGTCGGGCAGCCGTCACCCCGTGGCCACGCAGCCCCCGTCCCGCTTTGGGTGTGGATATGGAACAGCTCTAGTTTCAACCTGATTTAACGTACTCAACTGAATTACCACCCCTTGTTGGTTTGGGGCGCATTGAATTAAACTGTCCAAAAAAAATGTGTGTCTTCAACATCACAGGTTGGATTTGGGTGTTAACAAATCCTTCTGGCTCTCGCCAGTTCTGTGTCTAGTACCCCTACAGAGCTGTGTTATACTGAGCTGCGTTTCTTCTGTATTTAGAGAAAATTGGCACTGGGAGATACGAGCGTGTCTGCTCTGTTGGCATAAGGATCAATGTCCTGCATCGTTTTAGGAAAGGCAAATGTTGGATGGACTTGTGATCCTGGTGCAGGTCTTCTATTGTGATGGCAGCTAACACATGGGCAAAGAAACCCCGGATTTTCTATTCTAAGTTGTGGTGTGTTTTTTTTTTGTTTTTTTTTTTTTTTTTTTTCTTTCCTTTATCAGTTTTATAATAAAATCAACCGTATGTCTTGAATCCAGCCTTTCAGGTGGTGTGAGATGTTGATAGTTTAAGCCAGAGGATTTTTCCCCGAGACAGAGGTTCCCAGGTTCCACGCCGCTGGCTCCGCCGCTGGGCTGCAGACAGCAGCAGAGGAGTTGCAGGAAAAAAAAAAAAAAAAATTCAGGGCAGCAAAGTTTTAAACTGAGATTCTCGTGTGAGGTGGGAAACCAAATCCACTGACCCATTACCTGTCTTTCTTGGACACTTCTGCCCTTCCTTTGCAATACAATTGCGCCATGGTTGGAAGTTTAGACTGTAGTTTAGACCTAATCATCCTGTTTTGAGGACACCCGCAAAAAATAAATACTGAACATAGTAGTTACTGTTCTGTCTCAGGGTCGGCTCTTTTATTCGGCTTATTTTGTGCGCTCTGCAGACCAATTAGTCATTAGTAGGCCTCAGTCGAAGAGGACTTTGACAGAAGCACGAGCGAAACCGAAGACCGCAGCAGCGCGATCTGCCTCGTGCTGATGGCCGTGCGGCCGCAGCTCCTCGGTAATCCCCTCACCCCCTGGGAAAGTCACGGATTTAAGGAACATGAGCAGGAAGAGAAGGTATCTGCTTTGTGCCGGAGTTGAAAGACATTGCCAAATGGAATTAGAATTTCTGTCTCGACAGCGATCAAAATTAGCCTTTCATCATACATTAAGGTAACACTCAAATTGTTCTGTAAGCATTAGTAACTTGATTGTATTATTTTGAGGATGCATGCATAAATAAATATTGACTATATTAGTTACCTTGCGTGTGGAAATGAAGCTGAAATATTAGTGCGGATGGAGACTCCTCGCTGCTGGGTGGTGTTTCTCAGCAGCCCTGCTATCCTGCCTGTGAGCTGGAGTATGCTGAGCTACTAGGTTTCCCTTTTTGCTTGATTTAACCCAATGTAGTCCTGCGTTCAGGAAGCGTTGAAATGACCAGGGGAGATGCAATATGCATAAATTATTACAGACCAGTGAAGGTCCATCTCGCTGCATGAAGGATTTGCTCTGAGTCACAACTGGCATCTTTATCGAGGGGAAAAAAAAAATAAAGTCTTTTGAAAATACTGTATGTAACAGACTAAAAATGAAAGAAATATATATCAGAGCAATCCATTAAACACGCACAACCTGCTCAGAGATACAGCAGTATCATTCCTGTATAAATCAGTTCATAAACTCGTTTTTAATTTTTTGGCAGACTTATGAAGCCAATTAGCTTGATAATAAATATTCAGCTTTAATGGGCAAGTAAATAATTAATGTTATTGCCTTTGTAAATTTAGCTTTTCAGTTATAAATTAACGTAATTAAAAGAGTAATGTTTCAGTACGCATTTAACCAGCCAAATCTAAATCAAGCAATTAAACTGTAGGTTTTCCACATCAAATGAGTTGAGTTTATAATGATACAAACTGTAGGCATAAATTTGTTTTTCATGGTCAGATTCATTACAAAAACATGAAGGAAAATATTCTGCAGTAGATGTAATCAAGTATATTATTTGAGGAACCATTAATATATACTTTAACTAATTTTTGTTACACTTCCACAGCGAAATAGAAAGGGGAAAGCATAATTCCCATCAATCTCTGGCACCGGGATAATTGCGTGTGTGTAATTGTAGTGGCCACTGTAAAATGGTTATTGCTGGATAGTGGTTGTCACATCTCTTTGCTGGATTGCTTGCAAAAACACAACGCACGGTACGGAGCTGAAAGGATAAAAATTGCTCTGTAGTCATTAACTTAAAAAACTCCAGGCTGACTTACGCTAGCTGAGAATTTTATCATACTCCCCCCCTCCCCCCCCACACACACACTTATTGCTTCTTATTTTTTGTGATGTGCGTGTGCCATCATCCTGCGTCAGCCTTCACACTTAGCGAGCAATCAGAGCGGTAATGCATTTCTTGAGAAGCGCAGATGAGCAGTAGGAATACGTAACTATTTCTACTCTGAGTGGGGGTCAGAGCTGGCGAAATTCAGCCCTTTCAGTAGCCGCTGCAGAGGAGCAGAGCATGTGGCCGTCGCTTCAGGTTGGCTCAAGAGTTCAGGAGGTTGCGTCGAGATTTCTGAAGTTGCTTGTGAGAGACGGTTAAGGGGCGTTTGAAACCATATGGCTTCTGAAACTTAGAAGCTTCAGGGACATCAAACTGTATGAACTTGGGCCTTTTTGTTTTATTGGGAATTTCACGGGGCATTTCAGTTTCTTTGAATGATGTCGGTTTGTGACTTTTAAAATACTACTTTTCATTAGAAACAGAAAGAACCCAGAAGTGACTCTTAACACGCATGTACAGACACGCACACGCTCACACACTCATGAAAACCTGAAGCCTGAGCATTCGTCTCGAGTCAAAGAAGTCCCCACTGAAAACCCAGAGCTATAGGCATTTCTAGTCTTGCAGTCTTCACAGAGTATAATTTATCATGGGCCGAGCAGGCTATTTATAGCTCTTCAAAATGTTTCTAAGAGCAGCGTTTTGCAAACTGCCAAAGGTTTGCAGATTTGTAATGAGAAGAGCTTCTTGGTGCACAGGCTTGCCCACATCCAAACCTGTTCATTGACATTTCTACAAGCTGTGATTTCATAGTCGTTTCATGTCCCAGAACCCAGTGGGCAAATTTATCACCGGCAAAAGCCTACTGAAGTTGGTGATGTTACAGCAGAGATAAATTCAGGTCAATGAACTTTATTCTAGTGGTGTTCAAAATATTTGCCGTGCTATGCAGATAGATAGCTGTAGGCTTTTTTGCAGTATCCAATTGTTTAAGGGTGAGTGGACTGAAAAAAATTCACCCTTGAGATGAATTTGTGCTAATTGACTAAAATACACGCAGAACTGCGGTACGGTTTTGACCATATTATTTGGGGGTTTAGAAGGACTTTAAAAAGGGGCAAGGCACTCTAAACTCTCATGCCTGATTTGTATGGGATTATATTTCCAAAGAGATTTTAATTGAACACAGTTACTTGCTGGCGCGATGAACTGCGGGTGGAAGAGGGTTTGGGGATCCGACCACCTGATGGCACAGGCAGTTACCTGTGTAAGCACCGCTAACTCTGCGTGTCAATGTGTGTTTGTGGAAGACGAGATTTTTTTTTTTTTATCAGCGATATGGCCAATTTCCATCTCAAATGCTGCTCTGTTATGAATAGTTTTCATCTGTATTTCATTATACTTTGGCCATGTCAAGATTTCGATGGGGTTCGGGTGTATTGTATGGTTTCTTTGCTGACAGTGGCTATAAATGAGTCTTTTCATCTGGTGCTGAGCTCTGCCTGGGCTCAGTGACACACTTCTGGCTGGGGTCTGCTGATCACGGGCTTCAAACAGAGTCAGCAGTCTTGAACCGTCTCTGAAGGGAATCCGGCGTATTTCGTAACGAGGTTATTCTAAACTCCCTTGCATTTCCTCGTCTACTTTTAGCTGCTTTGGTTTTCCACCCAAATCGAAAGATTGCTCTGAGACTGCCGAGCACCTAACGAGACTGAAGGCGGTTCAGACCCTTGCCCTCAGGTGGGCTCAGCCGTGCAGCCCGACGGGGGCTGTGTTCCCGCTCCCTTCGTTAGGATTTCGGCCTTTACCGACTGAAGCAGTGTTATACTGCCTCGTTTTATGGGTGGATGAGAGTATTTGAGATAGTTTGGTGACTAGCTGGGAGAGTCCACGTAACCTTCTCTCTCTGAGAGCCGACAGCAGGAGGTGTTTACGTGGGTGAACTCAAGATCTTTCTCGCGTGGAGTCTGTGGCAGGGATGCCTTCTGCGTCAGTGTCGGATTCCTCATTGCTTTGCACTTGTTATTGGTGATTTTTCCATAGTTCAGCGTGTAAGACTAGGCGGTCTGGTCCAGAAAGCATAGACTGGAGCAGTGTGTGTACTTGGAAAGGGGAAAAGACGTTGAGGGAGTCTTGATGTGCAATTGCAAACGTGTCGGTGGCTGTGTACCAAAACTTCCAGGGCTTGCACGTGCTCCTCTTTCCTTATGGTCCTTTTTAACTTGTGTCAACTTTCTCCAAACTCCTGACGCTTCTCCTAGAAAGCTCTGGCATCCTCCTGCGGCCCCAGGTCTGCTCTGGCTGCTTCTTGGCTCTCCGGTGCCCTCACCCAGCCCTTATGGTTCTCTTAAGCAGCCGCAGACATCCTTGCCTCCTCCCTGATGATCTGCCAGACCTCTGCGTGCTCTCTTCCGTATCCTTCTGGCTCCGTCCTTTTTGTACCAGTGGCTGAAATTACAGCGCTTAAAGGCGCTAGAGATTTACCAGGCTTTTATGCTGGTTTCCAGCTCAAGTTGAGTTTTTTTTTTTTCTTCAAATATACGAACCACATAGGAAAAGCTACATTTCAGCAGTTGGGTTGGTGTTTTTCAAGTGTCAGTGAATTTGATATACGTTTCAGGTGAACGTAACAGATCTGTGCGCCGAGTGAGGCTGCCTTTGTATGTCACTTACGGACTTGGTTGACTCTTACCTTTCCCCTGGGTTGTACCAGTGTAAAACTACGGCAGCGAGTGGGGCTTCAGAGTGACAGCACATTGCATAGCACTAATTTATCTGAGGAAACTTTTCAAAGTTTGAAAAGTGATTAGAAACAATTGTTTCTACTAATATAACTAAACACGGCTTAAAGCATCAAAGGAGAATCCCATTTTAGACTCCTGGGAAATGTATCAGAGTTTGACGCTGTGTGTGGCTTTTATGATCAAAACGTTGAGAATAATGATCTGAATTTATAATGGAAAACCCTGCTCAGATTCTGGGTTGACAACTGACTGACAGCTGTGTGTCCTCCAGGTGCCACAGAATCCAATATACTTGTATTTTCTCTAACATTTGGTATACCAGCTTATCCCAATATGTTCCACAGAGATAAACAATAAAGTTACAGAGTTAAATAAATAACTTTCGAGATAAGAACTTTAGCAAAGGACGAAAGACTTGCTTAGCAATGACATTTAACAGTAGATGGAGGTATGCATTTACTAATTTATTTTCCAACAGAAAACAGGTTAGAAATGGCAGTAACACAAAGGAGAGTATCTCTGAAGAGTGACAGATTAGGGCAGCGAAGGCAGTTGTTTCTTATGACCAATCTTAATGCAAGTCAGTAATAAATCTCCCCAATTCCAGTGCGAGCAGAGTGAGGCCAGTGCCAGAACTGTTGGGAAATGTCATCTGAAGTATTCGTAAGACAGAGTCCCTGAACCAAAATAAAATAAATAAATTATTATTTCAAATAAAGGGGGGGGACAAAAGGAAGGTGAAAATGTGTCTGAAGGAGATACAGAGAAGTCACTTTTGGGTGGCAAAATATAAATTCACTGAGTTCAAATGAGATTAAACTTTATAGTGGTCAAGCTACTAATGCCTTGGATAGAGAGAAAGAAAAGTACAGTATGTTTATAGAAAGCTTATACTTTCATGTCCTGATCCTGTAATATGATCCACTTATGTGCTATCAGCTGTGGTAAAGAGATCCAAAGGTATTTGAACCTTCTAGTAATAAACAGCATTCTTCATCCTGGAATGTACCTGAATTACAGAATACAGAAAATCTATCCCAGAAGAGTCAGTGCACGTATAGAAGTTTATCTTGGAATGGATGAAAAAATAATGTTTTTCCCCAGTTAAAGTAATTTATTTTCCATTGTTACATATATTGACACATTTTAAGGATCACAGTTTACCTGTGATACTAAGAGGAGTGACATGATTGTTTTCTAGTTCCATTCCCATCTTAAGTTAGAGTAAGAGGAAATCCAGTTAGATACTGTCATATCAGCAAAAGTTGTATCACTCAGCTACCTCTGATATAAACCTGTCAGCTTGTGTTGGAAGAACTGGGTTTATTTCATTACTCAATTATTTTGAAGATCTGACCAGTTAAGTGCAAGCTGTTTGATACTCATTCTCTCCTAAATCCAGGAAATCAGTTAAGCGTTGCATTTTTTTCTACAAATGTGCTTCCAACCCTTTGAAAGCATTATTTGACAAGGACACATGCATCGCTATAACTTTATCATTGCTTTCAATTGAACTGACAGAAGAAACAATAATCTCATGAAAGAGCTGCAGTACAAGGGCAGATGTAAACGTCTGAATCTAAGGAGCCCAGGAGATCTTATTTTATAGTGTAACCAGACTGTAGTAGGAGGAGGAGTAATAATAATAAAAAAACCTTAATAGCATAATGCAGCGTTAGCAGCTAGGCAGTTAGAGAGTAGCCCGCAACTTAATGCTTTTGAACTTGAGAAGCAGCCTTCGTTAATATAAGCGCCTTTCTTCAGCATGCATGTTTTATTTCAAATTGGAAGTATTTCCGCTTAATTTCTTGGATTCCACGTTCAGAAATTATTTACTCCTATGCAGCAGCAGCAAGACTTGTGCCGTGCCTTAGCATTTGCTAACCCGGCAAGATATTAATCAGCCTTTTGAACCTCGTAATGTAACATTAATACTATTATGATGGGAATAGTTGACACAAGAAGCATGGTTAACCACTGCTCGCTCTTCCTTTTTCCATAAACCAATGCTGCTGTTCAGCAACATCGCAGTATTCCATTATATTCATCTTAGTCAATGTATTCTTCATTTTATTATTGCCTGAGTTCTTTAATTGAGTTAATTTCCCGAGGAACTCCATCACACCATCAGCCTCCACCAAATTTCCTACTCGCGGACGTTCTCACTTGAGTTGCAGTTCTGCTATTTCACTGGTTGTTTCGTTCGCAGGGAAGGAAAAAACCCCTCAAAACAGCTGAGTGCCAGTCGTGCCGGCGACTTCTGTTTTATTTATGTTTTGTACTCCGCCATCCTGAATGACAAAGTATGTCTGGGACGGGGCTGTGGGCGATGCTCTAAGTGGTGTAGTTGGAAAGGTGCCAGAGTTGCATTGCTACCGATTTTTTACCATTGGCCTTCTGGAAGGAAGGATTCAAAGTCTCATTTTATTCCCTTCTTCACCAGTGTCGCCTTTATACTAAATTAATGTGAGGTCGTTACCAGAGATGGAGCTGACAGGATGAGTTGTTGATCCTACAGTTCCCTGACGTGGCAGGAGCAGGAGGGACAAATCCCGCAAAACCTAGAAGCTGGATTCTCTTCGGATTTGGGCTGTGAGGAGTCAGGAGCATCCCGTGAGATAAGCCTTGCTTTCGGCTGAGGCTGGCGTGGTGGGGTTGCGTTCAGCCATGCTGTCCTGAAGCTCGGTAGAAAACAGTGCGCTCGATCCTGAGGATACGGCAAAATGCAGCAGCTGTTGCCTGTTCAGCTGTATGGAGACTAATGTCCAAGGCTGTAATGAGAAGATATACCTGCTAATGAATTGGTGTGATTCCCTGCTGGGTTCAGACTCTGCTGTGGGGTCTTTTTTTCCCCGCACTTACAGAGGAGGTTGACTTTGTTAAATACTTGGCAATAACAATGTGTTTTCCCTTGTCTGTTCCACAGCCTTTCTTCTGATTCTGCCGGTACAGCTCCTCTGTGTTAGTCAAACGTGTTTATCCAAGTTTGGTTATAGGAAAAGAGGGAAGTTATGAGGCTATATATGAACATGTTACGTATATCTGAGTGTACCATAAATGTCTGCATGGGTGTACACACATACGGAGTTTTGATTCCTTAATGGTCACGCTAGCAGTAAAAATTTTAAAAAAAAAAAAAAAAAGAGATATGGTTTCAATTATTTTTAAGTCACTAGCCTCTTTAAATATTTAATCTTTCCTATGCCCAACTAATTTCTTCAGTTGCAGTTAGGTAGGTTGTAATTAATTTTTGATGAGACAAACTAATACTAATTTGAATGTCTATTATACTGTAGTATTTGCTTGCAGCTATCTTTCAGCTTCTGGGATACCTCTTTTTGCCCTATCTAAAGTCGCAGTCGCTCACCCGTAAAGTCATATCCATCCACAAGGCCCAAGCTGCACCTTAGGCTGTATGGCACCGCAATACAAGGGTGACCGTGCTGGGACAGGTGAGGGTCCGGCCGACTCCTGTCCTCGCCCTGACGGCGATCGATAGCTGAGGCCTGGAGAAAAGGATGAGAACAGGGCCACGGTACAGCAAGGCTTCCTGCGAGAGTCTCCCAGCCTTCATTGATCTGTGGTTTGGGAACATCTCGAGATGGAAATGGTGTCTTCAAATTGAATATTTGGTCTGATTTGTTACATCTAAAGTGTATAGTTATTTTCTATTATTCATGCTTTCTATCGGTAAAGGACTGAGACTCCTCCAAGGGAAATACTCTCTTTTTACTGGAAAAATGTCTTGTCTGCCTTTCCCGATTAATGAGAACATCTGTATGCCTGCTTTTGTGACTCGAAGACTGATCTGATACCACTTAACTATGTTAATTTAGGAATGCACCTGAATATTTAATCCAGGGCTCCAGAAACTGAATGTAAAAATCTGAAGTGGTGGGATAATGAAAGTAATTCATAGTTTGTCTGCACTTACCTCCGCACGTCTGATCAAAGGAGGATGCGGGGAGCACAAAATTGTAGAACCAAACCTAACTGAAATCGTGGGATCTCTAGTACGTGGGGTGTTTCTGTAAGTTCAGACTTGGTTTTGTTTCAGACAGGAGCAGTGCCAGCTCCTACAGCAGCTGCCGGCTGAAATGAATGTGTCCTTATGAGGGATGTTGGTGTCTCTGTCACTCAGCAGCCGTGGGGCAGTGGTGGGGCTCTGGGTTTGGGCAGTGGCTCCGGCAGCCCGGGCTCTTCCAGCCCTCGGGGTAGCCGCTCACCAGAGAGATGCCCCAAGGTGAGGAGGTCCGAAGAGCCTCTCAGGAGCTGTGTGATGTGTGTGATGGGCTCTCCAGGTTCCTCGACTGTGAGAGGGAGACCAGTTGCCTGCTAGGACACTGACCGTGTCAGTAGTGGCATACTGAATGTGAAGGGGTTTTTCTGCAAAATTATGCAGGTTTGGGTAACAGGACTTGCATACTCTTTCATACTCTTTTTTTTCTTTTTTTTTTTTTCTCCTTTCTTTCCCCAGGATGTTCTGAGCCAACACAAACGAGGGTTTCCTTGCATTATTTTTTTGTAGCCTTTTACCTTACTATATCGCTGACTAGGAATGGTCCCTGGTCTGCCTCCCTCCCTCCCTCCACGTGTGGGTGATGTGCACCATCAGAGGGTGGAGGAAGCACCTTGCATTCAGGCTGCAGCACCTGCACCTTGCTGCTGGTGGGAATCCTGGCCGCAGGGGGGTGAGGGATGTCTCATGTTGGAGGGATGGGAATGGTGCAAGTCATTGCATTTTTGTCATGACCAAAGTTGCTTCCCCCCCACGTCTATGCCCACACCTCCTGTGATTTCCCATCCTCCCGCATGCTGGTGGTACTCCACGCTTTCAGTCTGGATCAGGCAACAGCTTGGCAGCAACGTTTTCCAGCTCGCTGCTGCTGCGCTCCCATTCCCATAATGGTAGTGGTTAGGAGTGAGGGAACCATAACCTTTTATTTTTTTGTCTTTGCCAGGAGCTGGAAGTGCGCGCTTCTGCCTGCACCGTTAAGTCCTGATCCGCCCGGCAGTGCAGGAATTCAGACAGCGCAGAAACTCTCTGCGCATGCATAGCAGCTTATTAAGGCAACATGTCAGCTTCTTAACCAAAGAGATTTGCTTCTGATGAGCATTGGCAAGCTGTACTAAATAGGAGCTTTCAAAAATACATCTTTTCCAACCTGAGACGGGGCTGTTGCACTCAGCTTGCACTGATGATCTCCTCCTATTGTTGTTGCTTCTGCTTCTCAACTCAGCTGATGGTATAGTTAACGCACAGAAATGTAGCGCTGATTTTCTTCGTGACTATTTTGCATTACAATTTACGAGCAAAATTGAAAAAGTAATTGTAACTGTGGTCTCCGGAGATAGAAATCCCTTAAAAGCAGTAGAATTAGGTCTTGCTGCTACCTGCAGATCAAACTACTGCAGCATCAGCCGTTTCTATAGCCATAAGTCATTCAGCAGCCATTTCAGTTGGCAGTCTGATTTTTCATGGTTAGCCTGGAAGAGGACAGGAGCTGTGAAGGAACCGAACTTTTGTCCTTCACGTCTGAGTTCAAGAGAGGCAGAAGGTCAGGAAAAGCGTACCAAGAAACTGTGCTCTGCCATCCTGGCTTCTGTTGTGGGTGTCTCACAACCTGTTCCGCTTGTAGAGCCTTTAGGTGTGGTATGTAACATAAACCATTTATACAAGGTCCAGTGAAATAATTAGTGCTAAATAAAGTTGAATATATTTGGTTGCTCTGATGTGTGTGACCATGCGTGTATGTGGACTTTTGGCAAAATTTTTTAGATACATATAAAAATAGCAGTATGATGCTAACTTTCAGTATGGACAGTTTTACACATTGATTACCAAAATCTTCCTTCTTTCCAGCCCAAAAATTAATGGGTTTTCCAGATAGCTGTAACCTGTTCATGGGTTCGGGATTTTTTGTGAAGATGTAATGGGATTTTGCAGTATTTCGAGCTGCCACAGGCTTTCTCCTGTGTGGGAGACCTCTAAGGAATAGACATGTTTCTGGTTTTTTTTTCCTTCACTCTTTTTGCATTTCTAGGCAAACTTAGAGTATGTTCGCAGCTGCTGTGTTGAGTTAATGTTAGAAAAGTGCCTCTGAGCCGGTTTAAGGACACAAACCACCTAGCGTGTCTGTATCCAACCTAGGGAGGGCGAATCCTGCTCTTTGCAGGGTCCTCACCTGCGTTGTGCGGCTCTGCCTGGTCTCTCTTGGCAGGCTGTGTTGTCCGCGTGGGGGAAGGATGGTCCTTTGAGGGTTTTTCCATATGCCAGGAATCAGGGATGATGTATGCAGTGGCAGCGATGAACGTTTGAACTTCTCGGTGCTTCTCCTAAGGCGTTCTGTTGCTGGCAGCATTGCTGCCAGGCGGCTGTCTCCATCGCTGTCTTCTCACCTGGGGGTCTGCAGTGAGGCCACCACGTCCCTGTTCAGTGCCAGGGTCTGACTTCTCAGAAACACCGAGCATGTTTAGCAGTGATACTGAGCTAAAAATGGGATGATTCTGAGCCCCACTCTCCCAGAAAACCTCAGGCCATTTATCTGTCTCTGACAATTGTTTTGGAGACTGAACTTTGGGGATCCCGTTGCCGAGTGCTGAGCTGACAGTCACCGCTTCCCATCAGCTAAAAGGTCCCAATGTGATTGCCTGTCTAGAGCTTTGAATTCCTGGAATGGGAGTCATTTTAACAGTGCAAAGTATTAAGACTGGGGCTACATCTCTGTTTTTAATATGAAAGTCCTGTTATTCTACAGAAATGCCATAATGAATTAAAATATTCCCTATGGAGAAGTGTATTACTTATTACGATATCAGACTGGAATATGGAATATTACGATATCAGACTGGAATGCCGGGCTGGCAGTCATTTCCTGGTCAAGGGACACTGTTGAAGTACTGTAAAGCAAGTACAGCTTTGCACCACAGTTCTTGAATTCAGAGATTGCCCTCTGAAGGTGCCACGCATGATGGATTGTCACAGGCTCTTTGTCCTGCCTTGACATTTCATTCCTATCCGATGTTGTCTTATGTTCTGCTCTGAATCTGCCAAACAGCTGACCCCAGAATTTAATGCCACACCTTCTTCTCTTCCCTTTTTCTGAACAGCATCTTTTGCAGCTGAGGCTCTGAAATACTGGAGGACACTGCATCTTCCTCAGGGACACAGACAAGGGGGAGCTGGAGCCTCTGGGGAGCCCAGAAAGGAATTGCGGTTGGTGGTCGCCTGAGGAACTTACCTTCACACCAATGTTGCTCTGAAACGAGTTGTGTCCAACATTCAGGTTTGGTAAGGTATGTAATTTTTCCCCTGCTCTTGTCTATTTGCTCTCTTCTGAATATCTGCGTATGGGGAAAATAGAAAATTAGCAGCTGTTGTATTTATTGCTGTATAGCACCGTGCTCCTGTTGACTGCGTAAATAACCTTTGCTCTCCCTGAAGTTGGAGAGCGTTCATCAAGAGTGAAGTGTTTTTAGAGTTTCGGGCTTGAGGGGGTGCATTTTTATATCAAGTGCTTTATTGAACAAAATGCTCGCTGATGGTTGTGTATTGCTGTCGGTGATGTATGCTTGGCGATAGGCATCCACATTTTGAGAGTCCCATTTGTTGTGTTTCACTAATGTGTGCAGTTCAGAAGGTCAGAGATGATAAAAAGAAGAAGGCAGTGAAGTACCCAATTTGTAATACAGCCCTGTGCTGTCCTTTGTGCTTCGTATATTCTTGTCATTTGCCAAGGACGGAAATAATACCAATTTCTTGCATAATCCTGCATGCCCCTTTTGTTGTATAGCACTTAATATTTTTGCACGTGTGGAGGTTCTCGCATCCACACAAACAGTGCCTTGGGTATGCGGTAACTCTAGCAAGGCAATATGCAACTGTCTTTTAACAAGAAATTGAGGGCCAGGACGTAAGGAACGTGTTGTGGACAAAGCTTGTGCTATGGAAGCATTTAGGGCGACATCGCTTTTGATTCTACAGCTTCTTTTATCTAGGCCAGGTTAGTGCTGTGAAGGCGAAGTTTGCTGATAAAAAAACCAAACCCAAATTTCAAGTATTGGTTCCCAGATCTCAGTAGAACGGTATCAGATGATGCTATCCTTTTCCATTTAACACATGGGTATTGACTTCTCTTACACAACTGAACCAGCACTGTAGTCTTGTTGAGAAAAGTACAGCGGCAATATAACACCTGCATTTGGTGTTAGTGGAGAGGGGGGCGGAATAAGAAAAAAATAAATAATTCAAGACTTTCTTAAAAGAAAGTATGAGGCATCCAGATGAGTGTGCATTCCTTCTCCTGCTTTTGATCTGGTTGCACCAGCAGTGTTACCTCTGGAAACCGTACGCTCAGAGTCTCACACTTCAGCAGAGCTCTGCTGGTCTGGAGACCGCCTGTCTCCAGCGATTGCAGAGAAGGTTGGTGGCGGTGGCTTAAATTAGGTGCTTATCTTCTACATGTTGAGGGTCAGGAAAGGTCTGTTCCAACCGCAGCATATGCTGTTAATTTGTACAGGCGCTTCAAGAAAACAGCACTGTTGCCAGGGAGGAGAGATTTCCCATCGTTAAAACTGCGGCAGCGCTTGCTCCGTTTGTCTGTCTGCTCCAGTGGCACCCACCTTCTAGAAGAGGAGGTTGTTAAACACTGCTCATGCTTTTGTTATCATCTTCACTTTTGTTTATTTCCAGGCTGCTGCTCTTGTGATTATAATACCTAAAGGGGAATGCTGTAGGAGAGGTATTTCATTATCACGAGGGCTTCTTGACTCTTGCGGGGAAATTTTTTGCACTATTACAATGTAGAAATCACAGCAATTTGTTTATTCCCTGTTTCTGTGTGAGATTTGTAGGTGAAAGCGTGTAAATCTACCTTGCAATGAGCCTGTGTGTTTTGCTGGGTGGGCAGGGTGCCTCAGGGCGTGCGAGGGTCCGCACCAGAGCGGTCGGTCACTGGTGTGACCGTGGTGCCGACCCTGCCTTGGACAGGATCTCGGTCGGACCAGCTCCCCACCTGCTTCCCACCTGAGTCGCTCTGACCCCCGCTCTCTAGGTTCACGTCTCGGGCTGCAGTATGAGTGTCGCTTCGGGGCAGAGGTTGAGCAGGACTTTGCAGAACCTCACAGTTTCAGAGGACAAAGAGCATTTTTCATATGCCAACCTATTATTTAGGCATTAAACTCTAAGTTGGACTTCGGTGATATTTTTTTGCGTTTCACTTTGTGACCATCAGAGCTAAAAACTTGGTTCTTATTTAAGGAAAGCTCACATTTTTATGGAAACTTGATCTTTAAGAATGCTGCAGATTGAGAAGCTTGTGCTGAAGTTTAAGGAGTTGGCAACACTGCTGCTGTTCATTCAAGTAGCTCAGACCCTTTTTTTATCCTGTTACTTCGTCTTGGGTGCTCACACAAACTTACCAAAATAACTGACTACCATCAACTTTATCTGTTCCCGTGACACCCTTGTAAGACAGAAGTACTACTTATCCCCATTTTATACGTGGTGAATAAGGAACAGAGTCACTTCGAGGTCACTTTTAAGGGTTAAACATCTGTCTCTGATCTGCATGCAATCAAAGTGCAAAAGAACTGGTTACCCGGGACAGAGACAGAGCTGAGGTACTCAATGACTTTTTTGCCTCAGTCTTCCCTGGCAAGGACTGCAGCCACACTGCCCATGACGCAGAATGCAACGGGGAGCTGTGGGAAAATGGAGAACTGCCCACTGTAGGTGAAGATCAAGTACAAGACCACCTGAGGAATCTGAAGGTGCACAAGTCCATGGGACCTGATGAGATAGACCCGCGGGTCCTGAGGGAACTGGCAGATGAAGTCGCTAAGCCACTAGCCATCATATTTGAGAAGTCGTGGCTGTCTGGTGAGGTTCCTGCTGACTGGAAAAGGGGAAACATAAGCCCTATTTTCAAAAAGAGAAACAAGGAATACCCAGGGGATTACAGGCCAGTCAGTGTCACCTCTGTGCCTGGCAAGATCATGGAGCAGATCCTCCTGGAAACCCTGCTGAGGCACATAGACAACAAGGAGGTGATTGGTGACAGCCAACATGGCTTCACCAAGGGCAAATCATGCCTGACAGATTTAGTGGCCTTCTATGAAGGGGTTACAGTGACAGCGTATAAGGGAAGATAAACTGATGTCATCTACCTGGACTTGTGCAAAGCGCTTGACACTGTCCACACGATATCCTGGTCTCTAAATTGAAGAGAACATGGATTTGACAAATGGACTACTCGGTGGATAAAGAACTGGCTGGACAGTCGCACTCAAAGAGTTGCAGTCAACGGCTTGATGTCCAAGTGGAGAGCAGTGACGAGTGGTGTTCCTCAGGGGTCGGTACTGGGGCCTGTACTGTTCAACATCTTTGTCGGCGACATGCACAGTGGGGTCGAGTGCACCCTCAGCAAGTTTGCCGATGATACCAAGCTGTTTGGTGAGGTAGACACGCTGGAGGGGAGGGATGCCATCCAGAGGGACCTGGACAGGCTGGAGAGGTGGGCCTGTGCAAACCTCATGCAGTTCAACAAGGCCAAGTGCAAGGTCTTGCATCTGGGTCGGGGCAATCCCAAGCACAAATACAGGCTGGGCGGGGAATGGCTGGAGAGCAGCCTTGAGGAGAAGGACCTGGGGGTGCTGATTGACGAGAAGCTCAACATGAGCCAGTAATGTGTGATCGCAGCCCAGAAGGCCAACTGTATCCTGGGCTGCATCAGAAGTAGTGTGGCCAGCAGGTCAAAGGAGGTGATTCTGCCCCTCTACTCCACTCTCGTGAGTCCCCACCTAGAGTGCTGCAACCAGCTCTAGAGTCCCCAACCTAACAAGGACATGGACCTGCTGGAACGTGTCCAGAGGAGAGCCGCAAGGATGATCCGAGGACTAGAGCACCTCTCCTATGAAGAGAGGCTGAAAGAGTTGGGGCTGTTCAGCCTGGAGAAGAGAAGGCTCCGGGGAGATCTTATTGCGGCCTTCCAGTACCTAAAGGGGGCCTACAGGAGAGCTGGGGAAGGACTTTTTATGAGGGCATGTAGCGATAGGATGAGGGGGAATGGCTTCAAACTGGAAGAGGGCAGGTTCAGATTGAACATTAGGAAGAAGTTTTTCACTCTGAGGGTGGTGAGGCACTGGCCCAGGTTGCCCAGAAAGGTTGTTGAGGCCCCATGCCTGGAGGTGTTCAAGGCCAGGCTGGACGTGGCCTTGGGCAACCTGGTCTAGTGGGAGGTGTCCCTGCTTATGGCAGGGGGGTTGGAATTCGATGATCTTCAAGGTCCTTTCCAACCTAAACCATTCTATGATGGTACCCACAGCTGGAGGCACGAAGATAGCCTTGGCTGAGCAGCTGGGTCTGTAGGGCAAAGCACCAGATTTGGATGTGGATCCCGTTTGAGGTCACTGCTTTGATCTACGCCAGTTTCTTCTATGTGTCCTGCTCTCCCAAGTAGAGGGGATTTTAATTAAGTGATTACAATAACACCAAATGACATCAGGACCCATGTTTGCTCCGTATCTCTGCTGGAAATGGCAACGTATGTCCAAATAATGTGAGCTGAACTCATTCATCTTTGCATCAAAATGTTGTTTGCTCATGTGAGACAAGCAGATTCCCCTTTAGCAGCATTTACACAATTGTGGTGGTGGTAATCTTATTGTGTAAGTAATTATTTTAAATGGATCCATAGTTAACATGCAGAGTAATTTTTTTTTTCTTAAATTGCTCATTTTTTAGATTAGAAGAATCCGGTTAGTAAAATGCTCTGTTCTGCTGAAAAGGCACATTTAATAAATATGTAAGAGAAAAATTTTAAGTAGCCATTAAACATAGTTAATAAATTTTATCTTGCAAGTCGAATTGGAAAAAACCCTGTTCATTTAATGTGTTTTATGGATCTTGTAGCAATTAATTGTCTTCATTACATGGACATAAATCCTCAATGTAATTCACCTTTTTCAGATGAATTGCTTTGGAACTTTCCCTTTGCTTTGTTTAGGCTGTGATATTATTTCAACTTTGCAGAGCAGTGGGCAGGTTTGCTTTTCTCACTCCTTGTATTACGTGGTCTGATAAAAAGTTATTTCTCTCTTCAAATCTGTCTTGCTTCCTATGTGATTTCATTTATGAAATCAGAAACAGACACTGATTTTATGCGCCTCTAGGTTTGGATGTCAAAATAAGACCTTAGTGCAACTTTACGATGGTTTGATTGAGGGGTGCAGGTCTACTGGCCGTGGGTGAAAATGTGTCAGTCAAGTTGTCCTCCTGTGTCATTGAAGGAAAAGTTCTGTTGGACCATCAAGGGATGTGTGCTTGAATTCCCAAAGTTAAATTCAGAGCTTTAATTAATTTGAGTAAAGTCTTTATTCTCGTTGGCTGAATTTTGCACACCAAATAGGAAAACAGGACAGCATGTAGGATCACTTTCTACATATGTTTTTATCCTTGCGCATGCTGAGCTTGTTTGTATGAGTAATACTTATGCAAATATTTTCTAGTGTTCCTCTGAACTATTTTGCCAGGGTGAGGAAATAAAATGGCTATTAGGTTTGTATGTTTTGTTGCAAGATCAGCAGACTGGCTGTTAACGTATCAATTCCCTTGATGACACCACTTCTGCAACCCTATTCACTCAACTTCTCCTGACAGGGCTTTTATTGAATCCATCAGCCTGACACATATCAAAGCACAATTTCTGATAACAAATATCTTGGTGTAAAATGAATTAAAAAGCTGATAGCAGCAGCAGAACTGAGTTGAATTTCTGAAAGAAAATAAGAAACTCCAGAACTAACATGAGATTCTTAAGATATCAATCAGAGAACAGTAATATAATAGTCCTTTACCTGTACTCTGGAAGTACTAAGAAGTCAGTGGGTCTGCCCAAAGTCATACACACGGGCTTGTTCCTGGGCTGTCAGCCTGTGGCTCTGCCTTCTGGACTCGGATGTTTGTAGTGTTGCTTCAGACAGCATGATGAAGTAGTGGTTTATTTTCTCCTGGAGACCGGTCTCCTGTGAGGACCTCCTTGTAATTACTTTACATTCTGGTCTTTGAGAAATTTGGAGACCGAGGAGTGGAAAATGCTAACCGAGGTCTGAATGGAGTACAGCTTCTTTTTCTCACAGGACGCAATGGTTTGGAGCCCCTCGTCCTCTGCAGAGCTGCTGCTTGGCAGCCCATGGACCACGTCTTGGGCAGAGTCCAACAGGGGTAGAAAAGGGCATTGTTTTCTTCGGGCTGCAGATGTTTTGAAATTACCTGGCTCAAAACATTCTGACAACGTGTTTCCATATCTGCTTGCAGCCATCTCCTGTCTGTCTTGCTCTCCCCGTCCTGCTTTTCCATCCCCTTCATTTTTGCATCTCTTGGATGATGAGCAGCTTCAGGCAGGGCTGCCTTTGCACTGGGGCTGCTCTCACTGCGCCCGGGCTCGCTTACCTCTTATTTTTGGCTAGTACACACTTGAAAGTATTAGCAAAAAAGCATGATCGTTATTAACTCTGTCGCATGTCTGCTCCTTGGAAAAGTATCCACTGGCAGCTTGCAGCCTAGCAGAGAGGAAGAGGAGGGCGGCCAACAGATGATGTGGAAAATTAATTATGAACTACCATCCTCCTGCCACGTAGTTAAGGCAGTTCTGCTTTCCAAGCTTTACATCCAGCCTCCCAGGAAAAGGGAGAATACTGCATTTCTTTCTTTGAATAGTGGGAACATTGCCAGAACAAAGCTTACTGGAGAATGTCACACGTGGGACTGATCACTCAGGATGCTCTAGAGCCTTTACTGCTCTGCCTGCAGCTGTGACACCACCCAGATAGTCATTTCTACCTTCCGTTGGACAAATGTTGGCTTAATTGCGCATCCTAGTTGATGAAGGCCTGTGTGTGTGATGGGGAAGTCACCCGTGTCCCCCATGCAGTCAGAGGGCAACATTTTGCGTTTCTTTATAGCGGTGACTTGGTAATGTTCAGGTTCAGATGAACTACAGCTTGTTACATTTCCGTCCTTCAGGATGACATATTTATTTCATAATGAACCATAAAAACTGGCCTGTGATTTGGGGGGGGGATTTGACAGGCACCGCGCAGCTCTGGGAATGTAATTACCTAAAGGAGCAGTTCTGTTCCTGAACAACCTCTGTCTTCAGGATCCCAGAAATAATTGCTGGAAGCCCCGGCACCGCGTGTGCTTCAGGAGCCGTTCTGGTCTCGTAGTTGCACGCTGGGGCCTACTGGCTGGAGTTGAGCTCTGCAGAGCAGTGCAGCACAACTGAAGTGCCAAAGATGCCCTTCCTCAGATAGCTCTGTGGGATGCGTGGCAGAGCCTGATGGAGTTAGGATCTTGGAAAGCCCTGACAACTTCTGCAAGTGACTGGTTGGGGCTGAGCTAACGAAATGAGCGTTTGGTGTAACTTTCCTCGTTGAAGTCTAAAGGGTATTGAAGTGTGTGATGGGAACAGCTCTGCAAATCCACAACAGTAACTGGTGGGAAGTCTTACGGAGATACCTTGCTGTGTTAACAATGTGTCTTTAGACCAGAAAGATCCTTTATGCTGTTCAAGTTTTTGGTTAAGGTACCGGAATTCTCCACTTCGCACATTTTTATTATGAAATTTATTGTCACGGTTGCTGACAAATTTGACAGTTAACCGAGGGGTGATGCTCTAAGAAATACCTAGGATTTTGAAAAGGGCCAAATTGCTGCCTGCTGGAAGTTACTGACTCAAATCATGATGGTGTGGCTTCTAGTTTCCTCTTCCTGAGCTCTGCCTCCTGATCGACCCAAACCTCTCTCTAGTGCTGTCGTGCGGACTTTTTTTTGCAGCCAGGAGACTGTATTTGGAAGCGCAGACCTGTTGTACAAGTTCTCTAGATGTGCTGCAAATAATTATGAATATGTTTAATGAAGGGAAGCTGAAACAGAGCGAAAACGTTTGGAAATATGAGAGAATGTGTGCAGCCAAGCGTTAGCTGTGAATGGAGAGTTCTTGTTGGCATCGTTTAATGGGAGCTTTCCAGCTTGTAGTTTCTGCAGTGAATATATAGAAACCAGCGAAAACTAGAAAGACAGGGTAGCTGGAGGTGAAGGGGAGGAGAAACGGCTGCCTTTCATCTCTGGGGGAAAAGGGACAGTGAAGTCAGCCGCATTTCTGTTCATGGGCTGCTGCTCCCATCACTCTTTGCTTCCCAGTTACTGGGAAGGGGCCAGCGGAGACCGGGCTGGCACTGACACCCTCTAAGCAAGGTAACGTCTCGTTCCTTCACCACAGCAAGTGTCGTCTGTTGTTTTCTCCTGACTACTCAGTTGATAACAGGGAGATTTTTTTAATTTTTTTTTCCTCTGTTAGGTGGGGTAAGTAGCTCTGCTTATATCTCACTGGACAAGCCTGGTGCCTTGTGATGTTAGTGGCCATGTGCCTTTTCCCCCACCTCAGGAACTGGCCCCTGGTCTTTTTTGGAGGCTCCCCTCTTCCTTTCTTCCCAATGCTGTTGTGCTTTCCAGTCTTGATGTTGTGTGAGAAGGAACTCTTTAGTTTTGCCTCAGGTGTTGTATAAAGACTTGGGCTGGGAGACCAACAGGTTGATGTGCGTTCAAGCTGTGTTGTGATGATGCCATAACCCGTGCAGATGGAGAAGCTGAGAACCAAAACGTTCCGAGTAAAGACTGTAAAAGGCAACATGAGGCTTAGGAGCACGCCATTACCCTGGCAGACCTCATGCCTCTGTGAAGTATTGGAGGCTCTCAGCTTCTCTCCTTCTGCCCAGCAATATTCTGGAAGGTCTGCACCAGCGTGCTGGGATAGAGAAAATACAAATAAAATAAAGACAGTTCAGGAAGATTTTACAGACCCCTTTGTGTTTTATTCATGAAATTGGTTGGGAAAAGTGGTGCTGACTGCCACAGCGGAGGGGACCTTCCCAAGTGTTACTGAGTTTGTGGCTGAAGTAGGGAGGTTGTAAGTCCTTCTTTGCACTGTTGTGCTGTCCCAGGGGCGCTACCAAAACACGGAGGACCACCATGCTGTGCCTTTGCTTGCATCCCATTCTTTGATGGCTTCTCTCCTTGGATTTTGAGTCCCCCTTGGTCTCTGTACCAATGTGCCCCATGGCCCTGTGACTGATGACCACCACTGCAGAGGAAGCTCACTGGGCTGCTCTCTAGCTGGACAACTCCCAATGGCCGTGGTGGGACCTACCCTGAATTAAGCGGTGGGACAGCCCAAGTGGTGGATGCTCAGGTGCATAGTCTGGTATACTAGAAACTGGTGCCACCATTTGGAATGAGTCCATATGAAAGGTGGCAGGAGGGGTGGGCTGGGTGTGCTGAGTAGCAGTCACTGGGCCTTTGGCAAGTACCGTGCGTTTGCTGGGTTGGAAAGCAAGCGTGCTGTGCACTGGGCTGGAGTACCTCTCTTGTGAGGACAGGCTGAGAGAGTTGGGGTTGTTCAGCCTGGAGAAGGCTCCAGGGAGACCTTATTGCAGCCTTCCAGTACCTAAAAGGGGCCTACAGGAAAGATGGGGAAGGACTTTCCAAGGTCATGTAGTAATAGGATGAGGGGGAATGGCTTCAAACTGTGGAAGAGGGTAGATTTAGATTAGATGTTAGGAAGAAATTTTTCGTTGTGAGGGTGGTGAGGCACTGGCACAGGTTGCCCAGAGAAGTTGTGGAAGCTCCCTCCCTGGAGGCGTTTAAGGCCAGGCTGGATGGGGCTTTGAACAACCTGGTCTGGTGGGAGGTGTCCCTGCCCATGGCAGAGGGGTTGGAACTGGATGACCTTCAAAGTCCCTTCCGACCTAAACCATTCTATGATTCTTGAGAAGGGGGACCTATTGTGTGGGTATTGCTGGGAATAAGGAAGCCCCTCAGCCTCCACATTGATAGCACAAGGGGTAATGGTTTTAAACTAAAAGAGGGTGGATTTAGACTAGGTATAAGGAAGAAATTTTTTAGAATGAGGGTGGTGAAACACTGCCCCAGGTTGTCCAGAGAGGTGGTAGATGCCTCATCCCTGGAAACATTGCAGGTCAGGTTGGACGGGGCTCTGAGCAACCCGATCTAGTTGAAGATGTCTCTGCTCATTGCAGGAGAGGCTGAACTAGATGACATTTAAATGCCCGTTCCAGTCCAAACTAATCTATGATTCATGTTCAAGTGTGACCTCGCATGGTGATACCATACTACCGTCTTCTCTTCTGTGAAGGCCGTGTGCTCCCGTTGGCTGTGCTGGAGCTGATCGGGGAGGGTGGCCAGGGTGGTGGGAGGACATTTAGCCATACGTGCAGTGCAGTTTGCTCATACTAATGTCTCTCACCTCCTTTTAGGACTACTGAAAGTTTTCCCTGCAATGCTCTAAAAAAAAAAAAAAAAAAAGGTGGTCCAACCACAACCAAACAAGTCTTTCTCATTAGGAAGGCTTGTAGGCACCTCTCCTTGGCTCGGGAGCAAGGGAAAGGGGGGTGAGCAGCCCTGCACTCTGCTCACTTTCTGTCTGGGAGGAATTTCTAGTTGTTAATGATTAATTCAAACGTTTCTTGTCATGAGTACAGTGTGCACAGAGTGATAAATCTGTGGTGGGTTAGAGGTTGAGGTTGCTCAGTGCTGACAATTAGTTTGAGCCACAGGCTTTGCTTTCATTGGCATTTTCACAGCATTAACCCAGACCTTGTCAATTAAAATCCAGACACATTTTGATGAGGGACATCTTCTTCTAATGATAATTGTAATAATATCACTTTTATTCATTTAAAACCTGTCAGGCGGGCCATGTTTCCTGGAAAATAACTGCCCAAGTTTCACATTGCCTAAATAACTAGGAAGTATCTTTCAGTTTTTTGAGCTGACATGTCATCAAAAATAACTAAAAGCAAATGAGACCATAGCTGTTCGTCTTTGAACACTAACCAACTAGAATCAAGGTAATTTGACTTTATCTGCTAAAATAAGCAGGTTTATTAGCCTTCACTGTGGAGGCTAATAAACGTTTGATAATTGCCTGAAGTTGATGATGGGGATTTATACTATTTATTAATGGCTTTTCTAACTATTTGACAGCATAGCTCCAGAGCATGTCTTAGGCAGCGATCCATTTGTGCAGCTCACCTGTTCATTAGATGGAGGAGGAAGCCTGGTGTAAGGGCTGATTAAGGAACTTGTCCGAGTTGCACAAGAAGTCTGCAGTAGAATAAAACCCAGAAATCCGTTTTCTGTTCTAGTACATTAACCGCGGTGTTTTTTTAATGTGTTTATGTGTCTGTAAATATTATATTTAGAATCTCTGTCAGGCCATAAAAATGAGTATTTAATAGTTGGAATGGGAGTGATATATCAGATATCAATTGAAAATCCATCGTGGTTTTATTTTAGCATGGCATGAAAAATAACGAAGCGAAAATCATGTTTAGTTTGGCGTGGAAAACTACTCTTCCTTTTTTCTGAGAGGTTGTTCATAAGTGAAATCCTTTACAAAAAGCTAAGGTAGAGAAAGAAAAAAGCTGTATCAAGGAAGACCGTATCCAGATCTTGCAATGTGGTCAGTCTGTGCTTGTCCGTACGGGTGGAAAGTGCTGCACTTCTTTTTATTTAGGCATTCCCATGTTTCTCTGCGAAGATGTGGATCACTGGCCTTTAGCCAGATCACATTATTTTTCATCTCATTCCTTTAAAATCTAGGTTCTTCAAATAGTTAGCACTTGTGTATTTAAAAACCTCATCAGTATTATAAACAGACTTCTTCTCAGGTCCTTCTCTGAAAGGTGTAGGAGAAGGAACTCTGATTAATTAAAAGCACCTCTAGGTGATGCCATAATATAAATAACAATAAGCCTGCCTTATTTCTATAGCAACTGGAATAATGCTACCAGTTGTTAGTAGTTCAAAATTCAGGGCGTAGCGTGGACTCTGAGTAGGAAATCCAGGCACAAAATACTGCATTGGAAAAAAGGTTGAGGGATAATAACTGTGAAGTAAATGGAATTGTGCTGCTGTGACTGTATTCTGGAAGTTAATAGTTGTGTTTTTAGTAAATACAAATACTAATCCATCTCCGGTTGGGTAGAGCTCTTTTTTTTCCCTTTCCAGTATGAACTGGCAAGCCTGTAATCTGCATTCTGGTGTGTATAGAAATGGCACCGACAACAGCAAAGCTTGAAGGCTGTAAATATTATCACATATTTTTCCAGTGAGCCGTTAGCAAGTGAGCTATGTGTTTATGTCTCTCATTACTCTCATTTTTTCTAAGAGTGCATTTATAAGCATTAGAGGTGATCAATAAAACCCGACCTACCTTTGCAAGTTAAATAGGCCTTATTTGAAACTACCAGGCTTAAAGAGAGTCAGATTTGCGAACAGTGATTTAAGAGCAAGCAAGGTCCATTTATATGCCAGTTCTTTTCCACTTTTGAGGTTTGAATTGCATTGGAAAATTTGTCACTTTGCACGTTTAGGCATGGAAGTTGCAGCTAACACTTTATTAAGCATGCCATTATGCAGGAGCTGCCTTCTTACCTTGCAATTCACTGTATCTTACTGGAAAAGTAATGTAATTAATAGGTATGGAACACGCCTAACCGGGCAGAGTGAAGTCTCGATGAACTTTGACTCTAAGCGGTATTTTCTATTGGCTGTTTCTGGTCTTTGGAAGATGTCCAAGGGGTAAAAAAGAACGTACAATTTAAAGAAAAGAAGACAAAATGATCATAAACCATACAAAGACATTGAGAACTGAATCCTAGCTATGAAGATATAGTTCATGATGTTCCTTGGCACAAAGATGCTCAGTGATCTATTTGGGGGGGGGGGTGTTGTTATGCAGGTGGAGTTGTTTTGAAGATTTATTCCATAGAGATCTCACTTTGAATATTAGCGTGTTAAAAAGTGTCAGTACAGGCTTTTGAAAGGGAGACAGCTCTTCACAGCACCCAACTCTTCACCTGGTTCGGTCCCTGCTGCTTCCGAGAGCTGCGTTGGAGGGCAGCTCCGTGTGGCCATTTCTCCTGCCCGTCCCTCCCACCCGCCTGCGCGCGCTGCGCTGGGGTACTGCAAAAGCAGCCCTGGTACCAATTACTGCTGATTTTCTAGTGGCTAAATTTGTTGTTTAAGCCTTTGAGGACAGGGTGGGAGTGGAGGCTGGAAGGGCAGCGCTCCCCCGCAGCACGGGTCCGGCCGGGCAGGAGGAAGGGACGGATTGATGCCGTCTGATATTTGCCCATCTCGTGACTTTTAAGCATTTAATTTACAAAAGCCGTGTGGAACGGTCGCGTGTTAGGAGAGACAGGTTTGGTGACACAGACTGAATACTGTATTGGCTTAAAATTAGTCTGAAAGGTGTGGCAATAGTAGGGCATTGAGGCAAACGTGCTGAAACGAAACCCTCCGGCAAGAACGCTGTATCCTGCAGATGTTACCTCTGGTACGGGAACCTATTTTAGGATGTTTTAGATGTTTTTATGGAGCTTGTTTGTCATAGCCGTCCAGCTATCTGTCGGGCTAGTTCTTATTACTGTGGTATGTAGCACGGTGCCTCCGGAGGTTCCAGCTGAGATCGGGCACGGTACACGCATTTACTGAGAGTGTGTCTCAGGTTCAGGAGATAATTGCGTGTCCGCCCCTCTTCCTCTCCTCTGCGTGGTTCAGGCTGAGAGCAGGAGGTGTGTGGACTGAATAAAAGCCATCAGAAGGCACTGTTGCTCGAATATTGATGGATGCCTCTATTGTTTGACGTGTTGGTTTTTTTTTTTTTGTGTGGTGATTTTGACTTTAGACTGGTGTGCATGCACGCCCATACTTTGTTGGAGTAGTTATTAATAAACGTTGTTCTTAATTAGCCATTTTGTTCATAAATGGTTTTATCTGTCCCTGTGACCAGTCTGAGCCCTCAGTGCTGGAGAGCGAGGTCGTATGTGACAGCCCTTGGCCCAAAGAGTTCTCATATTAAAAGCCGAAGTATAGCGGGCGAAGGAGGTTGCCAGCGAGGGTGGAGGCGACAGATGGAGCGCAGCGGCGAAGATGAAGGATGCGCAGAGCTCCGTGTGTTGCGGGGCATCGATGATCAAAACTCCTCTTTGTTGCGGTGCCTGTACAAGGCTCACAGCAATCAGGGATTTGGTTTGCCGAGACTAACTCCTGCCTTGTTAACTACTACTTCTTGATTATTTCTGTCTATACCCATCTGCTGCCTCTTTTCTGTTAGAGCTGCAAATTCCTTGGGGTTCAGCGGCTTTTTATTTTTGTGTTTGAGCAGTACTGAATTCAGTGGAGTTCTGGCCCAGGGTTAACGCTAGTAGCTGTTAGCAGTGGCATTTACACATGAAAATAAGACATGGGAAAACAATTATTTTCACGTTCTGATTATCTTTATTTGCATTTCAACATCCGCCGAATCTTTGAAACGGAAAAATTATTTAAATAAACGATACACGATTAAAATGATTATTATAATGTTCTCTACCACAAATAGTTCCGTGCAGGAAATGCAGTTTTTTTTCTGTATGTGGTTGTTTATATATACATCTGTATTAGTCTGGCAAATAGATTTTTATCCTACAGCCTGCTGGCTCTCGCATTCCTAGGTGCTTATTCATATTTAATATAGCTCTATGTATTTGCATACTTAAATACACACTTGTTTTTAACACCTGTTGGCATGCTTTAATTATACATTGACCCTAAGGCGGTTGGCTTTGAGGTCTGTGGAGCTGCGGGGAGCTGCATATTATGTATCGTTCGTCTTTCCCAAGACCTGAGCCCGCTTTGTGCTGACCTGCCAGCTGAAGTTTGCCCTCCTGGCGCAACGCCACAGCGAAGTGCCTTTTGGCGACTTCTCGGCTACAACCCGGAGCTGATTTCTGGGATGCAATTCACTGCTACGGTTATCGTATCAAAAGGGGAGTGATTTGCATTTCCTGCACGTCTCGGTGTTGCCAGCCTCGGAGAATGCTGCAGAGGGAAAGTTAACACAATTTGATAAAATAATAATAAAACAAAACAACAACAACAAAAAAAAACCCAACCCAAAATGAGCCTACTTACAGTGTTGCATCTGACTCTGTGGAGGAATTTGATGCAGACACAAAGTTGGCACGAAATACAAATTTAGGCTGTGCACAGAGATTAATTTTGGGGCTTTTTTTGGCTCCTGGGAAAAAATAGGAAGATTGTCCCTAAAGGCTGAATGTGTGGAGAGCTGTATGCTCGCCTTTGTGCGCCTTTCCTCTTTATCTTGATTTCTTATTGTGTCGCCCCGTAAAGCCTCTCTCTTTGCTAGATAATCATCCAGAGTTGGGTCTGCATAACACATTTGTCTTTGGTTTTATCTGACCCCCCTCAGCCCTCTGCACTTCCCTCTCTGAAAAGGCATTGAGCAGTCATGCCAGCATCATTTGTACAAAGTGAAACACTTTACAGTGAGGTATTTTAAGCACGTCCATACTGGAAATGCCATAGGAATGGCAGGGCTGCAGTGTTTGCTGCTGGTTCGCATTCAGCTGCCCCTATTTGTATGCAGAAGCCAACTCGGCGGCGACCTCGCATTCATTTCCTGCCTATCAATTACTTATCAGTACTACACAAGCCCAATTAAGGAACTGGAGGGCGGTTGTAGGACTGAGAACGTGGCTGTGCCTCCCTCATCCGAAGGGGCGAAGCGCTGGGACGTGAGTTGGAGGGTCCCTCTCCAGAGCTGGCGTGGGAGAGGCTGCACACGTTTGAGTTTGGAGAGGCAAAGGATGTATTTGGTGCGGGTGACTGAGCTGGTGGTGTTACTCATCTCTGAGCCGGATTCCTGCAGTCTGGCCTGATTTTAGCCTTATTTCCTATTTTTTATGAGCACCTTTCTTGGATGTCTTCGCCGTGTGGCAGTGAGGGGTTGTGTAAAAGGGGAACTCAACAAAAACATAGTGGGTGAAGCGCTTTCAAATTTGTTGCACCTTATCTTTCTCACTTGAGGTTTTGACGTTGTGTAGTTGCAGCTGCAAATGTAGAAATATGTGTGAATCTCATAAGCCTGCCAGAACTGACGATGGCTCCGTTGCAGGGTTTGTAGTCCCAGGTCAGGGTTTTTCTAGGCATTAGTGAGTAGAGGTCACCAAAATTCACCTTCAGGCTATTCCATATGGGATATTCCTTCCCTCCCGTTCTACTTCTGTTTTCTTCCCTGCATCTCAGCAAAGAAATATCTTTGTTCATCTCTACCTTTTACCCAGCTTTAAAAGATTTGAAGTCTTGCTTAGTTCTGCCTTAACTTTAGCAAATCCTTTCAAAGCAGAACATAGAGGTTGACCACACCAGGAAAATACCACTGTGCCACCTTGATTAGTTTCCGTGCCTGACCTCCTCTTCCTCCTAACTTCAACTGCCGCTTCTTGTCATCTTTGATTTCATCATCCTCTTTTCGGTTGTTTTCCCCCCTTTCCTTTACTGTCTATGAATGCTTGTGCTGCCTGATGCGATCACCTCGCCGTGCTGTGTGAATCTTAATGCAAGTGCCCTGGGAAGAGATCACGCTCACGCTTCAAACAGGTACATCTCTCTTAAGGTATGATGTCCAAAGAGAAGACTCTTTCTAATTCTGGATCCTGGAAATTAAAACCAACATGTCCACGCGTTGTTTTATCCAGACGCAATGTAAACTTCAATGGAAATAAAACCACAGTGTGGGTACTCTTGTCCTGGCTGGCATGTAGCTATTCAGGGCGCTTTCCTGCATACTTCATCCCTGATAAAAAGGGATGCTCTGCATCTTTCTGTCCCTCTCACTTCCTCCTTCCCCCTCCCCCCCATTCTATTTTTTTAAGAACTGATTTCCTTAGGGAGTTGTTAATGTTCAGGGCTTTTTCCCCCTGACATTTTGGACAATGATGTGACAACACAAGTGCATCTATTACTCTTCTGCTGGGAGCTGACTAAAGCAAAGGACTTGATGGATAATGGCCACGTTTTCCAGCAGTGCCTGATGTACATGTGAGAAGAATGACGGAGTGCCCTGCATATAAAACCAAACTATGTCGGGCACCAAATCCGAGCACAGAACTAGGAGAGAAAGCTGAGAACACGTAGCCTTCCGTCAGGAATTCCTTATTTTGCTCCCCTTCTCTCTGTTGCTGGGAGTCGGGTGCTTTCTGTGTTGCAGCAGTGCAGGCTGTGGTGTGGGAATCTATAATCTTCATGGGAAGGGAAGGCAAAGGGCAGCAGGCTCGTATGGCACAGAGAAAAGGAGGTTGTACACTTGAAAGCAGAGCATCACTTCACCTTTGGCTGCTGAAGAAAGCTGATTCTCCTTTGCCTTAAGTAGTCAATTTACACCTGTGCAAATGGAATGTGACACAGCGCTGGCTGGAGCTTCTGTTTGGTGCCGCTGTGGGTGCCTGCAGCCTTCGGGGAGAAGGGGAGGGAGCTGGAAGCTGTCGGGGTTGGCCGGGGCTCTGGACCTGGGAGTCGGACGGCCGTTGGAGCATCGTGTCCCACCAGGGCCCCTTGCCCTGGCAGGTGAGACGTGCTGGCAGGGCTGCCGTGCGCTTGGTGCTTTGCCGGGGGCTGTACACCTTTTGCTGAAGCTGATACCGCTCTGCTTTGTATTCCACAGCGTAGATTTGCTAAAGCTGATTTTGAGCTCAGGCAGTCGGGAGGGTGTGGGGAGGGAGGAAGGGGTGTTACGGTGGGGAAGGGAGGGGATGCTCTCCCCTCCCTGTCCCCCCAGCGCATCACTTCGGCACAATCCCCCTGACCACTAAGTCCTGTCTCCTTCCATTTTCTTTCTCTGCAAGACCACATTGAGCATGCAGATATCTTTCGTGGAACTGGAGAAGGAAGAGCGTCAGAGTGCTTTTACCAGAAGCGTGAGAAGGGGAGGGTCAGAGCAGCTGCATTTTGCACCTGGAGAAGCAGCGCGCAGGGAGAGGAGGGATGGCAGTTCCGCCCTCAGCCGTATCATTCTCATGAGCAGCACGTCGGGAGTCTGTGGCAGGGTGGGAATCCCCAGACCTTTGCTTTGCTGAACTGCTCTGGAATATAATGAAAGTACATATTTTTTTTTTTTTTTTAATGACCTATATTAGATGGGCTTTTAGGCTCAGGGAGTAACTTACAGGTGAGATTTCGGTGGCATAGTGAAGACCGTTTCATTCTTGATGTTGCAACAGCCTGAGCTACCCTCTTTGTGTCAGGAGAAGAAGGTGCTCCAAGCAGACCTTGAGTGTTCAGTTTCCACAGAGGATATGCTCATAAATGTTTGTAAACAAATGGGAAATTGCAGTGTGCCAGCAGAAGAAAGTCACAGAATGGAAAAACAGAGCCCAGGTTGAGTACCTGTTTCTGGAACGCATTTTCTGTGACTAATTCAGCTGGCTGCTCTGTGCTTCGGCTTTTCCATCTTTCCAGGGTCCCTCACCCTTTACCTGGGATTTTGGGAAGACTGGTACTTTGCCAGATGTGAGATAGTCAGGGGCCACACCAGAGAAGCCGAAGAACGTCCCTACATCGGGCATAGATGTACCAGAGAAATCAAAGTGCCCTCGGTAGCACTGCCTGCTATCGTACGTGTTCTTCAGTTTGTATAAGGCACCAAAGTCTGCAAAACTTCCTTTCCTCTACCTAAGGTAGATTATAACTGTAATAATGATTACTTCAAGTGAAATCGGGTGCTGTAGCTGTGATTGGCGCCTGCAAATCTGCAAGTAATTCCTTGTACGGTTTCAACCAAAAAAAAAAAGAAAAAAGCATGAAAATATTCTGCAAAGAATTGATGATATCCCATGTGCCTTATTATAGAACATTTTGCCACGAAACTTGTGGCTATAACAAGGAGGTTGATATACTTCCCCACTGTCACAGCATTAAAACCTAATTGCCCTCGGGTTTCTTGATTATCTCCAACAGAGCTGTCACGCTGCCCCTTTGAAAAAAGGAACTGACATCACATGCACAAACTTCAAAAAGACTTTTTTTTTTTTTTCTGGGAACAGGCAAAATTATTATCAAGCGATCTCTGGTGTGTTTACCAAACTTGTTAGAATATCGCACTGAATTGGGCCCCTGTTGCTTCTATGTCACAAGATAAGTGATTATTCAGGTTTCCCATCACACTTGGGCGTTACCATGTTGGGGGTCCTGCTAATATTTTGAACTTGCTGTCCACGTATGTAAGAGTATTATTTAATAGTTGCGGCTGGAATAGGGGCTCTGTGTTCCCCGGATGTAATTCTCTCTCTCGCTGCAGGAAAGGTGTCCTCAGAGCCCTCGTTGCCTCCTGTTGTAAAACGGGAGCAGTAATGCTGTCCTTTTCATATTGCACGTGCCGAGTGCTTCATCCTGGAACAGTGTGTTGCCGCTGTTCAAAATGGGCCTATTTTCCGAGAAAAAGAAAAAAGTAATGTAAGAATAGTGAAAATAGCTCATTTTCTGAGCTTCTGACAAGTACGAACTCTCTTCCCAAATAACTGAATATAGTTTTCCCTTTAATTGGAGATATTTCCACCCTATCTTGTTCCTTAGAATAGCCCCTGATTGATAAGGAGGATTTTCAAAACAGTAATCACCCAGCTCCCTGTGGCTTTTGGTAGGAGTTTAGCGGCTGATTTCCCTTTGTGGCTTTACTATTAAGCTCCCATTGACCTAATCTCCCAGGCAGATACGTGTGCTACACATGCAGACCCCTCTGGTTCCAGCGTGGTGGCCGTGTGAGCTCCTGTGTAGCCCTAACCATGGCACCAACATGGTTTTATGACTTGATGAACCACGCTGGGCTGAGCAGGAGCGTTACGCTTGAGCTTTTTTAGTGGCTCGGGAGGAAAATGGCTCAGTTTTAGGAGCCAGCTGTCATTCTATGCTCACGTGAGGGTTAACAAGAGATTTTACAATGGTCAAAATGGATGTGAAAGAGAGCAGAGCTTTGGAAAAGCTTCAAAAAGCCATGTATTTGGTCAAATGCTTTCTGGACTATCTTGCTTCTTAGCGTATAGGAGGTGTGGCTGTCAGGAGTGAGTTCAGCGCAGGGTTCGGGTTGGTGTTGTTGCAGGACTTTGGCCTTACAGTCTGGTCTGAGGCTGGTAGAGAGGAGGGGGTGGACAGAGAGACCGAGGACACTTTCTCGCCAGGACCTGTACTCACCTGGTCTCTGGAGCCTGCTGGCCACGCTGCTCTCTTGCCCTGGTGCACTGGGAGATCGCAGAAGGCAAAGGTTTGGAGAGATGGGTTTAGTGTGAAAACAAGACCTCTCGTCTCCTCCAAAGGCTTTATGATTATTTTAGAAGGGGGAAAAGCAATCAGCCGGCTAAAACCAGCATTGCGATGACAAGTAAGTGATGCCCAGCCTGTTCCAGAAGGCGGCGTCACGTGTAGCACTGTTTTTGTTTGTGTAAATGAATTACTAAAAAAGAAAAAAAGCTCATAGCCTTTTGGAAGCCACGCTGAGACTGAAACAGGCAAGGAGGGAAAGAGGAAAATGCCCCCAAAACCACGAGCGTGGAAATAGCAGTGAGGTGGCAAGCAAGAGAGGAGATTTGCAGGGCAGTAACTGTGAAGTAGGGAGCGATTGGGTCACTGGAACTGGGGACCAGAATTTTGTAGTAAACCTCATTCCTTGCCTCGCTTGAAGGCTGAGTTTTGCAGCTGTTTGAGGGGAGCGGTTGCCATCTCCCTTCTCAAAAACCCCGCGGGAATCCTCGTTGCTGGAAAACTTGCAAAGCGCCTGGTTAGAGTGAGACGTACAACGACCCGCGCGAGATTAATTTTCCCTCTTTATATGGGAAGATGGCAGGGGGCCGAAATGGCGCGTGGTGTCGCCGGGTGGGAATCCATCCCCTGCGTGGCTCAGCAGGGAGCTGCGGGCTGCACCGGGGTCCCCGTGGGGGTCAGAGCACGCGGTCCTCGACCAACGAACCCACCTGCGCTGCAGCTCGAAGGTGGGCAGAGGGTGTTTTTTGGTTTATTTTTTTTTATCTTCTCTGAAGGTGGAGAGGGAATTGGCCGCTGCTGGAATGAGCTAACCACCCCCCGGCGCGCGTGGTGCAGGTGCAGGGGGAGAGGGACGGCGCCGCTGCCGGCGTAAGATGCAGCGGGGCGAGAGCTGGCAGCCGGGCATTAGCGTGGTGATCATCCTCTACAGGGAAACACTTGCAAGCGAGAAAAGATGAAGGTGTGTATGTGCTTGTAGGATCCTTGTTATCGTGTTATCTTGGATCTTTAGGGACAAAATAGCCACTCATGCATGGAGAGTAAACAGACACACAGTATGTATAAATAATGCGTGGAAGAGGAGCTTCTGAATGCAATTTCCATCTTTATTTAAAAACCTGCTACTTAGGCAAATTATTATAATTCCAGTGACACTAACTAATCCGTCAGTAATTAGGATGGGAAATGGGACTGTATTCCACAGAAATGATCTTGATATTTCACCAGTCCAATTGTACAGCAGTCGTCATGAAGAATAAGCTGTCATTTGCCCAGAGTTTTTTGGAAGGCTATAATTTAGCTGATTAAAAAAAATAATCAAGAAAATTCCCCTGGAGAACTCCATGTTGGGTTGAGGACACCAAGTTTAGAGCAATATAATTAGTGGTGCTTTCGCTGCTTTTGCTGTATCTTGTCGTAGCATTGCTGGTGATGTACGTAGTGATAATAATTCCATCTTTCCTCAGCATCAGTGGCGTCCTGAGCTCAGCCCTTCTCCAGGCTCAGGGAAGCCACGTGGCCACTGATGTATCATAGATGCTTTTGCTGCTCCCTTTGGAGTCTCTTCCGTAGCAAGGCGTAGGCATGCTCTTCCTGGATTTCAAAGAGAGACTATTTATCAGATGGCTTTCAAGAGTCTAAATTGCAGATGAACCTGTGCTTGTGGTTGTAGCTTTGTTAAATGGAACATGGGGGAGAAATGGACTGTTTTGAGAGAAGGAAAATCATATTGATATGTTTCTACCTTGTCTAACGAGTGCTGCTAACACACTTTCACCGGCTTAGGTAATTAAAAATCATACTTAAGCAATAACCCCACTTACTTCGCATCCAAATAGCCCTTTTGGCCTTATGCTCTTGAGCACATTAGAACAACTTCAGGGAAATGCTTTAAAGTGCACTTGTGAAAACACTGAGGAGCTGAGGCTTAAGCCTCCTCTGGCGTCCCACAGAGCCCACAATACCTGCCTTTCGGTAGGTACAGTTTGCCAAAATAACAATGGAGGAGTGCTAGGAGAAACGGTTCGGAGAGCGACGGCCCAACCACAGGAGGGGAGGAGTGGAGTTCCCAGTGCAGGGAGTGTTAAACCTCTCCCCTTCTGGTCTGCCAACCCTGTAGCTGTGGCTGCTAATTTTTTATCTACTCCTAAACATGCTGTAGGGATCAGCTCCAGGAAAATGTGCTTTGTAATGCCGGGTTCAGTGTTTTGCACAGAACATGGTAATAAAATGAGCTTGTTCCTTGGCTTTGCTCTCTATGGGGAGTAGATTAAGATCACCAGACATATTTCACTCGCTGCCCAAAACAGGTTTAAATATCTGTTTTGGAGGAGTAAGGCAAATACAATTCCTACCTTACATCGTGTGCCCCTATTGAAGCAGGTCACTGTCAATGAAAAATTCTCTCACTAACCTTTAAAAATGGGTTTTCTGTAATTCTAGTTCTGCTGAAGGGTAAAGCTGTATACAGTAATTGAATCAGTGGTGCATGCAGACTGAAAATTTGCAGGATGAAATTATGGGGCTATAATGGATTGTCTCTGTTTTCCTCTCTCTGTTCCCTCTCTTGTATCTTCTTTCTCTTTGCTTTTCCTTCTCTTATTTCTTGGTGTTGGAATTGGTCTCTGAAAAGGTTGAGTGGTTTAGTGAGGAAAGTCGAAATTGCGAATAAGGAAAACCTGGATTTTTAATCTGTTTTGAACTCCTCACTTCCTAGTGTCCCGGTCGTCGTTGCTGGCTAAATTAGCATGAAGCAGGCATCTTGCTATTTAAAAATATTCTTAAAAACAAATTTGAATCTTCAGTAGAGTAGGGCACCTCGTAGAGGTGCTGCCAGGGAGCCCCTTAAACATGGGGGGTGATGCCCAGACCCTGCTGCCGTGGGAGCAGAGGCCGCGCTGGGAGGCCGAGGGCCGGTCAGGTCCCTGGGCTGAGGGAGCTGAGCGGAAAGGGCTTCTTTTTCAGCAGGCCAGAAGTACAGCGCGTTCCAACAGCAACGCACCTTCACCGGGGTGTAAGGAGAAATCCCGGGCCCGTCTGCACGTAAATCGGAGGCGAGCGCGTGGCTGCGGTTGCCACGCAGGCTGCGGGTCGGCAGAGCCTCCCGCGGGGCAGGGGGCCCGGGGCGGCGGTGGGTCCAGCACGGACAGGCCCTCCCTCCTCCTTGAAAATCAGGAGTGAGAACGTGCGCAGCTGCTCCTTCCTCCTCAGGTTTCAAAACCATGGTTTTTTTTTTGTTTTGTTTTTTTTTTTTTGTTTTTTTTGCCTGCTGTAACGTAGAGGTTGCTCAGTCTCCTGTTTTAGGGTGTGTTCCTCATCAGGTGCCTGATTACAACACATCTCTCAGCAGCCGAAATTGCTTGACGGTTTTAGCTTTAATTCAGGGAATTTTGCTGGAGCGTCCAAGTTGGGCCGGTAGCAGGTGTTGTCTCAGTCAGGTTCCCTTGCCCCAGACTATGGGAATGTCTCCTACATCTTTTCAGCTTTAACATGAATGATTTCAAATGAGCCTATAGCCCTCGCTAGGAGACCTGAGAAATGTACCTGCTGGACAAAGCTGTTCGTTCCTTTTTATTTTGGTTGGTCTTTCCTTTTTATTTTGGTTGTTCTCTCATCTTTCTAAAGTCAAATGACACGCAAATTCGTGAAGCGTTGCATATTTTTAAATGTGAGGGTGACAGCACTGGCACAGGCTGCCCAGGGACGTTGTGGAGTCCCCTTCTCTGGAGATTTTCAAGACCCGCCTGGATGCAGTCCTGAGTAATGTGCTCTGGGCAATCCTGCTTTGGCAGGGGAGTTGGGCTAGATGATCTCTAGAGGTCCCTTCCAACTCTGAAACTCTGTGATTCTGTGAAAAGCCAAAAGCTCACCTTAGTGGTGCCTCACTAGACCTAGGCTAGTTTCCAGGCAGTCCAGCATTAAATCCCCCATTTATTTAGCAACTGCTAAAACAACAGAAATTTGGCTTTCCAAATGCCAGATAAATTGTGGATGTTGGAACAAGAACTTGAGTTTCATCACGGTTTGTCTGGGTGAAATAGGAACTACATCTTGGACAATGTCGTGCCTCAGAGCCCGTCCTGCAAGAAGGCCCTCAGGAGACTATTTTTGGCAGAGTTGCGGCCAAAGCAACAAGTTTCTGATTAATATTTTTTTTCCTATTTTTAGAAAAGAAAGTATGCTATGCTTTGTATTTGTGGAAGGAGGGGGCTACACCAAAAAATATAATTCTGTGTTCAAATTCTTTTAGTACAGCAAATAACCCAGAAAAGCTCTGAATACTGACTAGTCACGTGAAAGAAGAGAGAAAGCGATCGCAGTTGTTTGTTCCCTGCTGATACTCGCTGAACTTCATCTCTCCTGACCCTTTGGCTTCTCAAAACCTCCATTTTGCACCTCTGAAATCTTTCATCTCCGCACTCTGAGGGATGTCCTAATGTCCTACATCACTCCTTTTGGCCATGGGTCCGCTTGCTGTTGCACTACGTCGAACCAGCCTGTCCAGGGTTGTCCTTTGCTGCCACTAGCAATAAATCCCAGTGGACTGACCAGACAGGCTTACACAGGGCCGAAATTCAATCCTGCTGTGAAAAGCAAATTCAACCATGAGATCTTCTCCACCCCCGCCCGGTGTGTGCTGGGAGACTGCATTAGGATTTAGAAGTAGGGCTGAAAGTTTTAGATCCAGACGAGTGGCTCTCCTTTCATTAGCAAATGCCTTTTATTTAGCAATAAATAAATAAATAACAAATCCCTCCTTTTGGTGTTTCTGCCTTATATGCCTGTGTCACAGCCTTTTTTCCTTATAATTAATCAACCCGTATCTCTCATGCAGCTCTCCTTGTCAGCAGGGATTAAAGCCTGACAGTATTTAATCATCTTGTATTTCATAGAAGACTAACAATCTCCCTTTGCTTTCTCTTCCCTCCTTTCCCTTTCATTTCCTTGTCTTTTCTGGGTATGTAGCACAGTCTCTGCTCTGACTGTCTGAAGTTTTTATACGGGGAGTGACAGGTATAAAATTCTTTTCTTGGCTCTTTTCTTCTGTGACCCATGTAATTCCCTCATGAGATCATTTGCTGTGACATTCTGGGTGTACCGTGACCTACCCTGTTAGCACAGAGGTCCACCAGCCACTGAGGCTGTATGAGTATGTATTGAATCGTATTTTACCATGACTTCTTTTTCTCCCGGCAAATGCACTAAAGCTGGGAGCCTAGTGGGTTGAATAACTAGACCAATTACTATTTCATGTTCTGGGGCTATTTAGCAGTTTAAATTGCTTCTAATATATGTGACCAACTTGGACACCAACTTGGATTCATTTTATTAATTTAAATAGCTCATGAAATTATGGCTCTCAGCGTTTGACCTACTCACAGAGATCCCCTCCGTGATCAAGGAATGGAAACAGATCCTTCCTTTCAGCACAATACTTCTATTTTAATGTATACATCTCAGTGGATCAGATGACTCATATCCTAGAAGGGCTTCTTTGTAAAGGATATTTAAATAACTTGTCCAAATAGAGATGTTTTCATTATAGATGTAGAGTGAGAAGAACCACACGATGGGTGTTAAGTCGTTGCCACATCCGCGGGATGGCTATGCATTTCTGCCCCACCGTGGTGTGGCGTGGGAGACCGACGAACGAGCTGAGCATGGTCCCACCCTCCTGCATTTGGAGGAGCTGCAGGGGACCCCCCAGCTGAGGGCTGTGAAACACAGAGGTATGAACCTGCGGGGTCGGCTCTCTGCGGGGGCAACACTCCGTCTTTTCCTTTTGTTGCTGTTTTCCCAGGGTATGGATTGCTAACTCTTCAGGCTTAAGTCAAAACAGTCACTATCTTAATTTAATTAGACGCCCCTTTTAGCGTGGGTGATGTCAGATATTGTAAGGTCTGTAGATCGAATGAATTGGATGTATTCCGTTTCATTTGAATTTGTAGGTTAAGCACATTGACCCGGCCTAGCTTTTATATGGGAGATTGCCAAGAAATCCCAGGTACCATCGATGCAAACGCCGCAGCAAATGTCATGCCACCGAAAGGCGTTCGCTTTCTCCTGCTTTGCTGCCGTTGCTGTATTGATGGGTGAGAACTGGAGGAGGGAGAGGAAAGAGAGGGGAAGAGACTTAAAACAGTAAACCAGCAAATTATTTTCATGTTCTAGGTAAATGTTTTCTTCCTGCAGAAGAAAGCGCTATTTATAACAGGGTTGCAGTGCTGAGAGAGGTCGTAGGAGGCAGCAATGTAAAAACTTCAGTGGATGCTGTTGAACCCTGGATTATTGTTTCTCCCCGCTCAGTTACGACTTCACCTTCACTAATTCTTGCTGTAGGAGACAGCTTATTGTCTTTGGCCTCTTCTAAAATCAGATGGTGGATGAAGCGTTTCAATACGGCTTTGGTAACAAAGGTTTTTTTTAAAAAAATCACAATCATTGCTGGAAACTACATGTTTTTCTTGGTTGACTCTAAAGTAGTACAGTAGTGCAGTGATAACAAAAAGCAGACTGAAAGACAGTGAAGAATGTAATATTTGCTGGTTTCCTATAATTCGAACACGGACAACTTCAGGTCAGCAGACTGCAAGTCCATGCCTAAAAGCAACCAAGTAGCTCTTCAATGGAATTAGCAGGTGCAGGAATCCCAGGGACGAATGTTTGGTTTGTGTTGTATGGGCTCTCAAACTAATGATCAGAATAGCATTTTTTGGCCTAAAACCTTTTTGATCAATACAGTATGCTTCGTTTTCCTCCCGGAGCTGAACTGAATGCATGTTTATATTTTAAGGTTAAAAAAGAAGCTAACCCACGGTACTAGAAGTTGGAGCTTTTTTAAGGGAAGGATTTATGATGTTTGAACCTCAGTTTATAAAATAAAGAGCACTAGCAATGGTTCTTAAGCATATTTGCCAAGAAAAAAGAGCTAGAAAGATGTAAAATAAAAATCAGGAAAAGATAAATGCAGGCATCACTTAATTAAGAAAATGAATTCTACGAGCAGAGTGATACAGAAAGGAAACATCCGTTACCGAGGAAGGGGCATTGAGGCAAAGGACGTTTGTCATCTCAAGTGACAATTAGATGAGTTTCCAAACAGAGCAGGGCAAAGAAGGTAAAAATATGCCAGAGAAGAAAATGAGGCAAGAAGAATTGAAGGAGTGCAGAGCAGGCTTTTGCAGGTCTGTTGGCCCAATTTATGCTTTCACACCCTTCTTAGCATACAAATGTCCCTGCAATGAAGAGCCTGTTGTGCTCTCATTATTGTACAGTCCTGTGAGCGGCGTGTTGGGTAAATCTGCTCGGCAGCAGAACCTGGAACCAGCTGTGGGACCGGGCAGAAGGTGGTTCAGTGGCCGAAAGGGGTTCCCTGTTGGATACGTTTGTTCCCTGCCCCCTTCCGACGGGCTACGGAGGAGGCGGCAGCAGCCGAGAGGGCAGTTTGCTCTGCTCTGAACTTGAATCCATGGTCTGCAGAGCAAAACCGTTTGCGAAGGCTCGAGAACGCAGTGATCTCTCCCATAGCTGCCCCCAATCATTCACCATGACTTCCCCTAAAACGTAAGCCTCCATTTACTTATGTAGATGAGAAAATACTGTTTCTGCTAGAGGCAATTCTTCTTCCCAAGCTATTTCCTCGCTCCAGTGAAGTAATGCCTTTGGGTAACACGAGACCTGCCCCACACCCCATGGGTGTCATTTCCACTGAGGTCTTAGAGCATTGGGTGCCCTAGTTTAGCTTGTGGCCGAATATTCATATTTAGAGAAAAAGAGCTTTGGGTTTTTGCTCTAATAGTTTGCAGTGACATAGAGAATTGGCAGAGTGGTTTGAAATAGGAAATTCTGATGAAATGTGGGAGTTGTCTGTTGTTGCTGCAATTCAGATGATCTTGCTGGCTTCTGTCATTGAAGGACTCTTACAAACCCCCACTTACCCCGGGCTTCAGATAAGCGTCTCCTGTGTTAAGAGCCAGGTCACTTCCGTTTCCAGAGGTCTTTTGGACCTATTTCATACAATGGTTTGAGTTGGAAGGGACCTTAAGAGATCATCTAGTACCAACCCCCTGCCATGGGCAGGGACACCTCCCACCAGCCCAGGTTGCTCAAAGCCCCGTCCAACCTGGCCTTGAACACCTCCAGGGATGGGGCAGCCACAGCTTCTCTGGGCAACCTGGGCCAGTGCCTCACCACGGTCAGAGTAAAGAATTTATTCCTAATGTCTAATCTAAATCTACTTTCAGTTTAAAACTATTACCCCTCGTCCTATCACTACACTCCCTGATAAAGAGTCCCTTCCCTTCTCTCCTGTAGGCCCTCTTTAGGTACTGGAAGGAGCTATAAGGTCCCCCTGGAGCCTTCTCCAGGCTGAGAGAGAAAGCTCCTCTCCATTTCTCTGTAGCTAGATGGCAAAGAGTAGCCCACAGCAGAAATTTCCAGCAGTCCTTTTGCACAGAGCTCCTCTCCTGGGTTTCTTCTCATTTTTGTTCATGAAGAGTAGTTCAAACCCAAGTTTGGTAGGAGGACAGGAGGTGTCAGCTGGACTTGTGTTTCAGCTCGGCTCAGGTCCCTTGGAAGAGTATCTGCCTGGTGACCAAACCTGGACCTGGTACTGGGACATCATGGTTAAGCTCTGTGTTTTTCACAGACAGGGATGGGGAATGTCAGTGCTCCCCAGGTGTGCTCTCACGCCTCGGGTTACCTCCTCTCCTCAATAAGTCCCAGTACTTGAAAATGAGTCTTTAGATACTCTACAGAAAACCAGGCAGGAGCATCACCCTATTAGGCTGTTTCAGTTTCTAGAAATTTAGTCTGTTTTGAAGGTTTTATTGAGACTTATAAGCAGAAACAACTTCATTCAAGATTAATTTCAGCTGTTTAAGCATATTTGTTAGAGCTTGCTTCTCGTTCTTGGTGGTTTTGGGGTGTTTTTTTTAAGTGGTGTATGAGTAAACTGTTAATGGTGCATTTGTAACACCCTTTCAACTGGCAAAGTTTGGCAGAAATGGAATGCTCTGTAGGACAAGTGGCTGTTCGGTCACGGGTCAAGTAGGCTTTTAAGCTCCAAAAGCTGAGTGATCTTGTGTATCACGTGCAGTGGCTGTGGTTTTGATCCAGCTTCTAGCAGCTCTGCACCTCTGATTAGCACTATAAAAGAGACAGGAAAGTCAAAACTTTCATAGTTTTACAAAAAGTCAAATTTGGCCCCAACTCAGCACAGTTCAGCTATAGCCTGTGGAGTGGGACTCTTACAAACTGGATGAACTTTTCAGGACTGAAGCCATGGACTTCCCCCTTCTTTTGGGATTAACATACTTACAGGTTTTGCTTCTGAAATGCTAGAAAACTTAAGTTATTTAATATTTAGTTCTTTGTCCTTTTCTTTTATTCTACCTACCTTATTAAAAAATAACAAAAAAACCCCAACACTACCAAACCACAAAAAACCCACCAAAAATAGTTGCTTTAGGCATATAAACCAGTAGGATAGTTCAGACTTGAAGTCAGCAACTGCAACCTATGATTGCATTGCATAGAAAGGTGACAGGGAAGACCTGTGTGGTGATGCTAGGCAGGACAGCTTCCATTTTTCTGGCAAGTGGTGACTCCAGGGCCTCTGTCTAACAACTCTAATGAAAAAAAAAAAATATTCTTTTTGAGCTATTAGACTGAAGTTGGTCTCCTCTCTGTGATACACACCATAGGTAAAGATTTTTATAGTCTGCGGCTCTGCTGTTTCAATCATGCTTATACATCATTTATTTCAAATTAGTGAGACTGAGCAGGAGTCCAGAAATTTGCATCTGCTCCAGCATCAGGGCCAACATCGTCGAAAATGGAGCAAAAGCACAAGGAGTACTAAGAATCCAGACAGTATTGGTTAAATGACATTGCTGTGTTCAGGAATACCTTTAACTCCCCTTTTCTGTTAACCACACCAACTACATGGCAAGGCATACGGTAAGACTGCGTTGACATGGAAGCCGCTCTAATTTGGGGCAGTAGGGAGGTTATTTTCAGCTGCCGTGGGTCACCGTGGCTGCTTGGAGCTCTGCTGGGTTCCACCGCCCGGTGATCTGCTCACGGGCATTCTGCGTCCCACCAGGAGCTGCCTGAGCAATATGTTCATTATACGTTCCTGTGCGTTTCTGATTCCGATTAACACGCTAGCTTAATCTTTCAGTTTCATTATGCGATTTGCGAGATGAAATATCGCTTGTGTTCTTTCTGTTAATGAACCCCCCCCCCCAGTCCCTGTGTCCCGAGTACCTCTCCTGATTGTCTGCCGTATTCCTAAGCGCCACTTGCAGAATTACTTTGCCTAGTTGAAGTTTTATTTTGTATTTATTCTAATGGCCAGTGTTGCTGTTTCAAAAGTCGCTAACCCATCGGTAGGATATTCTGTTTTAATCCCTTTTGCCGTTCCCTAGCAAGCGCCAGGTCGCCTGTTTGACAAACCCATTACGAGTTTCTGTACAGACACAACTGTTCGCTGGGACCGGCCCCTGCTTCCATATGGTGCACATTAATCACAATTTAGCTATGTAAACAAGAGCCTGTATTTTATGTTGCATACAGTGGCCCAGCTTAGGCTGAATGAAAGATTTCGGTTTAGTAAGTCGTATAAACACACCTGAGACTCGATGTAACGTGATTCTCCCTTCTATAGAATACATCATTTTGCTAATTAGAAGTCTGCTCTCATGGTTGATGATCATTACTTTTTATAAAGCCCTGGAATGCTATTAAGCAGGTCTGGAATGGTGGTGTGTGGTTTATTGTTTTTTTTTTTTAAATTGTTTCCTGCCTATTTTTCCTGTGATTTCATTGTGTTGAAGAGTCATTCTTTGCCTCTGAGTTACGGTTTTCATAGAGTAAATCTGCAAGTATTGTTTATAGTTGAAATGTTCTCAATAGTATATTTTTTGAACAGCTTGAATTTAATAGCTGTTTTATGTTTGGAATAAACAAGTGAAAAAAAAAATAAGTTAAGGGCCGTGAATCAACAAAGGGAAAAAAAACCAAAGTCCTTAGAGAAATAAGTAACAAAACTGTATAGCTTCTAACCCAGAAAATTCATCACTCCTTTTGTCCATGTGTGTGTGCCTGTTATTATTTTGCTTTGATTCACGTGTAGTTCAGGGACTCTGTCATGCCTACTCTAGGTAGGAGCTGTCAATAGAGGTATTATGAGACGACAGAAGAAACTGAGCCTGTCTCAAGTATTCAGCTGTCTTTTTTTCCCCCAATATTGCAAATAGATCAGCTGTAGCACGTTACTTGGGCATAAAGGTAGCCAGATTTAAGAAAAACGGGCTATGAGTACAGATTAAAAGAACATCTAGGGCTGCAAAAGCAAAGACTTAATACCTGCATAGCAACCAAGAAAATTGAAAGGGATAGAAATATTCCATTTCTAGAGAATTACATAGTTTTTAACACTGGAAAATTAAGAAGAGGCTTTCCCAGGGAAGTGGTTACTTTGTCTTCAGCACTCCTCCACCATCTTCTGCTCCACGTGCCTTATGTTGTTATAGTTGAGATGGCAGTGGCTTTGCTTGGTCAAGCACAACTGCAGCCTTCAGTGTACAACCTGCTTTTCTTGAAACACCCATACTGGCCGAGCTCTTGGCTGTAATGTCAGGGAAAAAGTAAATGAAACGCAGTGCTCTCCTTCTGGATTAATAATGTTATGAGAGTATAAGGTGCCCTCAATTATTACTGATGCTGGTGGCGCAGTGGTATCACCTAGAGGTCCATCCCCTAACATGAGGCAGCAAGGAGAGTCCAAAATCGCCACAGATGGCAGGAATGTACTGTTGCAAGGAAGGGAGAGCACCGTAGTATAAAAGACATGATGACTTAAGAGATATTATGAATGAAGGCCAGCTAAGAATTCTGCATATGTGAATACACAACAACTGATGTGTCTTTCTATACTGGTATCTGACATATGATTTGCTGTGACCAAGGGAGACTCCTTTCTACTGTATCCTCAACCTTTCCCCCTCCCCTCCGCCCCCATCACTTTTAGCAGTTCTTAAGAGCAAGCACACGGAGCACATTGTTTTGATCAATAGCTTTTATGGCAAAATCCATAAAACAAAACAGTCCCTTTATACAACTCAGAACAAATAATTTAGACTACAAGCCCTGACGCAACTTCTGTTCAAGCTTGGCTGGAGGATGATGCTCTAACATGCAAAGTGGAGTTGTCTCGCATTGACATTTAAATATAATCACAGCAGTAGATGGTTGAGAGCCCAAAATGAAGCGAGAGCCACGAGCGACTAACTTGCTGGCAGAAGAGCTGATGGGAAGGACTGCAGTGATTGCAAATGAGGCCTGGCCAGGAGGTAATGTGATTAGTGTTTTCTAAGAGCAAAGTACGTTGCAGAAATCAAATGAAGCCTGGAGTGAGATGGAGGGTGGGGGGGAATCCCACAATTCCTCCAGTTTTATCCAATAAGAGCTTTATCATTTTCAGTTGTGGGTTTTGGGGTTTTTTTCCAGCCTTGTGCTGGGAGTGTTTTAGAGTTATTATGAGATTTGAAAGAATGCTGAGTTTTTGATCTTGTCACGACTGAAAGTACTTTATAAATGTCAGAGTTGGTGCATGAAAATCTGGGACGCCGCTCGGCTGCTTGGCTTGCGAGAGCTCGGCTAATGAGGCCACAAGAGAACAGGCTGCCGAGCAGCCCGGCGCGGTGGCCCAGCCTCGGCGAGCCCCGCGCTTCAACGCGCCTTCCAGAAGGGGAGGAGGCGCCTCATGTGTAACGGTAAACAAATTGGCAACCTTAAATAATGGTTTTTTGAGTTCCTGTCATACTCGGGAATGTTTACACGGACGGAGGTTTTGCGTTGTAGAGCAGAGTTGTGGTTACCCCTTCCCATCCTGATTCTCAGGACGGGGGGCAGATGTGTTGAGGGCTTGTTGGGCTGAGGGCCGTGTTGGGTGGTGTGACCTATCTGCTGCATTCAAATTCCATCAGAGCAGGGCGGGATGACAAGGGCCAGGCATCTGGAAGGGCCACATGGGGACTGCGGCTGTGGCAAAAGGATTGTTAGCTTTCTGAAGGTTTTTAATCCAAGAATAGCCAAGTAAGCAATGTTGTGTGGGGAGCACCTCACATTGGCAGACACCAAAAAGGTCAAGCATCTAAAGTTAGATGAGATGTGGTAAGTTTTTCTGGACAGCATTTTTGAAGTTTCATAAACGTGCAACTTTTTAAATGCTCACTAAGGAATGTGCTTTTTTAAGAACAATGATTAAAAACGTTCCCAGTCTATTTAAGAGGAACAGGAGAGTTGTTACAGGAGATCCCACCAGCCAGAATTCACGTGCCTAACTGGCTGGTGTGTGTTGGAGTCTGGCAAAACTACTTTGTGAAGGTACTGAGCAAGGAGAGTGACTTTTTCCTGGTATAGCATAGATGCGTATTGATGACTAGTTTCTTCCTTCCAACCTACAACTTTGAAAGCGACGAGCCACGTCCTGGTTCAACAGCATACAGAAGCCCAAGTCTTAACTTGGCGAGACAAATTATTTCCCTGAATTCAAGAAAACTTCATGTTTGCTTTTATTTTTCTGCATAAAAGGTTTTGGACTGAGTTGTGATCGATGGTGACACCAGTGTAGTGCAGACAGAGTGCTACCTGAACCGCTGTGTTGCGTTCCTCTGCCAACATCTGCCTCTGCTGCTCTCGAGAAGCTCAGAAGCAAAAGCCTGTGCTTGAAGGGAGAATAAAGGGACCTACGATAATGCAATTCAGATATACAGATTAGGATACGCTTTTTCAAACTCACCCAGGGGGCTGCTTTTTCCTGCCTAGAAATTGGGTGCTCAGGTTCCTCAGGGGTCTTTGGACGTGGCAGACGTGAAACAGAAACCGTGCTGACGGTGTAGTAGAAAACTCTGTTACTAAACTGCGTTTTCCCCGAGAGGAAACGGGACTTCCCAAAGCGCTTGCTGTGCCAGGCACAGGTGTGGTTTGGACAGGAGGTTTGCTCTAGGAGACGGCAACACAAATGGGTTTGTGTCTCAAGCAGGAACTTGTGAACGTGACATTGGCTGGGTAAGATGTCGGTAGATCCGTTAAAGTGTTTGCTGATCCCACTTCAAGACAAGAATATGTAAATGCCAGTGAGCTGCTCTGGAATCCCTGGAGCAGCAGGAATTTGGGGATACGAGTGGGATTCAAGCACTCTGGCCCTCTCTTTTACGTCTCTCATGATAAAGGAGCATGCGACCAATGATTTGGAATGTATTTTCACTACGAAATGAATCTTTGATCTCGAGGCAGTAAACAGGAAAAGATCAAATATTACAGGAGCTCATCTTAAAACAAAACCTGAGATTCCTACTGGGAATTTTGTATGGCTTTTCAGGAGCAGAATCTCAGATGCATTAAACCCTTGCAGTGTGATATTTTTAACAATTACACACACAAATATGCGCAATTACCACCAGTAGGATTTTTGTCAGGAGTGACTGCACCAAGTTTAATTTAATGTACTCAGCCTTGTAATTGTTTTTTTTTTTAATCTCGCTATGCCAATGACAGCATTTTTTTCTGCATAGGTTTTATGTTTTATAACCTCCACAAATCACACATTTAAGACAGTTTTGTTTTGCCACATCTCCAAAAAGCTGGCTTATTAGCAAGCCAGTCCCTGCCAGATTATTTTAATATTGATAGACTGTATCAACAGCTGAGATAAAGATGCGCTCCTTGTGCTGTTTTGTTAAGGTTTAGTGGGACTAAATCACAAAACATTGCTTTCCTTGGAAATTGAATCGAAAAGATCCATCTACGGTAAGATTACTTGTTTAGAGAAAGCTCTTCTCGCATTCTGAAGATTTTTGGTGGCTTTCACTCAGTTTGGGTGCCTGAATGACACCAGGGAAACCTGAAGTGCCTCAGTGCTCCGATGCGTCAGCACTCGGCGGGACGGGGATCTTACTTTTAAAGGATATTTTCATCTTTGCTTCCCAAAGCTCGGTCTTTGTCATAAATAGGAGATAGGAAAGCAAACTTGAATTTAGAGTTACAATTTTCTCTGCAACATAACCAAGAGCTGCTAGACCTGCCGGTGACAAATGATGCTGGTGCCTACTTGTTCTTCTCAGGCTGCACATGATAATAAGGGCTAGTCCTGCAGCAAGCGTTTTTTGGGGTTTTTTTTGCTTGTGTTTTTTTTTGTTTGTTTGGTTGGTTGGTTGGTTTTTTTACTTGCTTTCCACTGAAACACTTGCATGTGCATTCAGGATATTGCTTATTTCATTCTGGCACGTCTAATATGAGACTTGCCAGATCTTTATCCTGGGTTTGATAAATGCTTACCCATGGGATGTGAACAGACAGTGTGCCACGTTTCTGCATTTGGTGTCGAAAGTGCCTTTCAGGCGCTTGCTCATGGACCTCCGGCAGTTCATAGTCACTTATAGGGGATTACAGAAAGCAAGTAGTAAAAACAAGGCTTTTCTCAGGAGTTTTAAATACAATCCTGTGGTCTGCACTGTCTTTGGAAATTTTGTAGGGTTATGTCTGGCAAATCAGGTTGATCACTACTGGCTGTGACTTCTTTTGTAGAACAGACTATTGGGTATTTCAGTGTGTAGCATGTTACAGGGCTTGAAGTTAGCTGACTGATGATCTGCATAATCTTATATATATGCCTTTAGCGGAGATACAACTATACACCTTTAGCTTGAATTACTCAATATGTAACTCTGTATTCTCAGTCTCTTAAAAAAAAAAAGTTAAATTCACTGTGATAAAAAATTCAATAGCTCCTTCTGGAGTCTGGAATAAGAAGAAATATTGTTGGACATACCTTGTAGGCTGTGTTTCGTAATTTAGGAAAAGTCTGGCTCGTTGTCTTTCATGCTATATGTCAGGCCTCTGACATTATTCCTTTATGTCTCCTGGCAAGCATTTCACATTCAAGAAGGCTTATATGCCCAGGGAAAAAAGAAGAAAGTACAAGAAAAAAAGACGACTGCTGTGACACCGGTTAAACTAGTGGAGGCTGTGGTTTCGAGAAGGTGTGGAAGTGTATTTACACTTCCCGTGTGCCAGTGATTCTTGCCTGGACTACGGCCCGTTGCATCAGTATTGCTGTTTCTCGGTGGGTTTCCCTGGTGCCACCGCTGGCTGTGTGCCTGCTGTGTGCGCAGCGCTTGTTGTGACTGGGGCAGCTCAAAAACTTTATACTTCTGGGTGGACATAGAAAGCCATGGAAACGCCATGGTTGCAAACGGGCAGCCCGGGGACAGCAAACTCGACTGAGGGACTTCTTCCTGCAGCGGTGGGTAGAGATGCAGCTGGGATGAGGAGAACCGTGCCTGTCCTTGCCTGCGAAGAACTCGAGCCTTGCCCCTCTGGTCTTCTTGCAGACTCCTTTTTAAAAACTTGGGGGTTTTATACTGTAACCTGCTGCAGTAATTTTTTGTGCTCCCTATTTTTCCTTTACAGCAAACAGGGAAACGTGCTTCCTTGGGGCACAGACGCTGAAATTATCCACTGTCCTCGATCTAGTAACCTCTCACTGTGGGTCTTGTTTGTGGATGAAGGAATTCACATCTAAACAGGGAAATACAAATTAAGCTGTATTATCCATGGCTGGAGATGTATTTGGAAGAATAATCTTCAATACCAGAACCTGTTACATTTAGGTAGGCTGACATGAAAGTGGGAGAAGCTTTACTGAATCTTTAGGAGATGGTTTGCTCAGCTGGGCTTTTAAAAATTGTTGTCTTGATTTTTTGGCAAAAGAAAAATGTTTTTGTCAAAGAAAAAATGAGTCTCGTGGTCTCATTTTGAGTCCTAAAACACAAGTATTGATTTCATAAATATAGACAGCATCCAACTTAAGTCATTTCTTCAATGTATGTTGGTTTTATTCCTCGGTTGTTAATCTACAGAATTTTTTAAAGCAAAGTGAGATAGTGTGTTTTGACTGATTATATCCAGTAGTGGTATTTGCTCTCAGGAGGCAGGAAGAAATTCCCAAACCATTTGATATTCTGGTACCAGTTAGTATTTAGCTGCTACCAGTTAGTTGCTGAGCGTCATTGGCAGAAGAGCGCAAGACCCTCGGTCTTTAACACAGGGCATAAAAGTCTCCAAGAAACACATGCTGCGCTTTTTCTAAGCTGTAGGTCCATCCCCCCAGCGTGTATTTCTGTGTGAATAATAATCAAAGTCTAGGAACTGGCCAGTGCTTTGCTACCTTCCGTTGACAGCTTTCGGCTTTTTTGGAGATATTTTAGCTTCACGCATACCGCAGCTGTCGGCGTGATTCAGAGCCTTTGGAAGGAGAGCTTCCTCTTGTATTTGTTATTTGCTTAGCAAAGCTTCGACTTTATAGCTATGTATTTCAGAATCTTTTATGCCAGGGAATCATTTATATTTCAGAGATAGGGGAAGGCACCTTGGAGCTTGCTACATGCCTTGATTGTTTTTTAACCTTAGCCCAGTGTGATATTCTCTCTAAAGAATATTCTCACGTAATCCTGCAGGGAAGAATAAAGGTAACACAGTTGCCTGGCATTAATACCGAAAATCAGAAGTACATAATGACAAGTCTGGGAAGTGTACTAAAAATAATAAGACGACAGGCTTGTTTCTGAACAGTAAATGCCATTAAGCTTTGCTTTGAATTCTGACATCCGTCTAAAATCTGTACCCACAACCCACCCTTGTGTGTCGGGGGGCTGTGCGCTGGTTTTGTACTTCGGAGGAGCTGACTGGGCTTTATGTACTAGTTCAGATGCAGTTCTCCCTGGAGGAGTTCCTTGGCCCAGCTGTAGGAAGATGTTTCTGAGAACCCAAAGAGAGCTGTAGGTGCCCCTGCTCTGGCGAGGGGGGGTGGTGGACTAGATGATCTCCAGAGGTCCCTTCCAACCCTGACCATTCTGTGGAAAACACGGCCAGCGCTGCCCCAGGGGCATTCCTTTCCCTGGGAGAAATGCAAGGGCTGGGGAGGGAAGGTGACCTATTTCTTATGACTGCCAACGGGAGGGTGACACTTTCACAAGCAGGAAAGCAAGAGAGAAAGCAAGAAAATGGTCAAAGCAGATGCTGGAAATGATAATAACATAGTATTGTCCTGACCAATCAACACTAAAGAAAGCGATAAGCTTCAGACTGCTGTGGGAGGAGAGCTGCCCCAGCAGCCTCAACGGCAGGCTGGCTAATTTAACCATGAGCCTAATCAACTGGCTCTTTCTAATTGCCATGCAAGGAGTGACTGTCTAAGAACTGCTTCTGAAGTATGTATCTATGTCTTTTGGCAACTGGTCTCTGGTGGACTAAAGCCTGGAGGCAAGGTTGGCTCATTGGGACAACCCAGGCAAACCTCTGACCTATATATGCTTAATTTCCACTTGAGCATAATTAGAAGGTGGACATGAGCAATGGACTGCCTGAATTCCTCTAGGAAATTGGGTAGAAAATGCCAAGTGTTGAGCAGCTTCCACCCATGCTGCAGGAGAGGGGCTTGCTGACAGAGCAGCTCATGGCGTGGAGGTTTTAATTGCCATCCAGGGCTGATGATTCATAGATTTCTGTCTTTCCATTCCCTTTTCTTTGGCAGATTCTGGATGTCCTGTTGACAACTGAAGCCCAACAGCTCAAACATCGAACTCTTTTTTCTGTCCTTCAAAATCCTCCCATCCTCCTCTCGCCGTTAATGTTGACAGCTCCACCGCCACCCCGTGTCCCACAGACTCACAACGGTGGTGTCGCTTCTCACTCCTCCCCCATCTCTGAGGTTTTGTGAAATGCTTCTGCTTTTCTGTGCAGCATCACTTGAATGTATCTTCTCTCCTTCGTTTCTGCTGCTGACAATAACGATAGCATCCATCTCTGTGGCTTTTCTGACTTTTTATGTACAGAGAGACAATGGAAACTCGGGAGGATCTGCTACAACCTGCATTTCCCTCCCCTTTCCCCACTCTTGCCCACACCAGCATTCACCATGGGCTGGTACTGGGTGGGGGGAGAAGCAACCAGTAAGGAAATAGGGAACTGACTAACTTCAGAGGACCGCAATACTCTTGTTATACCCGGAGGAACACAGGCTCTCGTATTAATCCAAACATGAGATTTCTTGGGTTCTTCATGATTTTGCTTCACTTCAGTGATAGATGCTGCTAAGTTTTTTGGGGTTTTTTGTTTTGTTTTGTTTTGTTTTTTTTTATTATTATTATTATTATCAGGATATGGGAGATCGTGAAATGTGAGTTGCTCTTAGTTTGCCTGAACTTCACAGATGGCCATTGCTGCCTGCTGGGGTGGCTTGAAAGGTTTGTGTAAGTGAATCAATTAATCTTTGAGATATTTAAGTAAAAAAAAAATAATCAACTGGGAGTATTTCTGTCCTCAATTACATACATAAGGCATATTCAAATAGCTGTAGCATTTGCAAATCCCACCTTATTCCTTCAGCCTTAGGCCACCATATCTATGTCTAGGATTTCCCAGAGAGAAATATGCAGTTGTGCTCAGTGTAATACATGCAGAGGGAATGCAGTGCTTCTGGGGTGCATTTATTTACAACTCTCGGTCAACCATAATTTGCATAATGACAACCATATTACACTCTTGCATGGATTTTCATTAGATAGCAGGTGTTGTTTATTTAGAAGTATCTAAATACATATTTTTTTTCATATAAAAGAGAGGCACAGAAATAAGCTCTTTGTGTTTCCTAGGGTTGCCAGGGTAGCAGTAGCAAAATACAGCAAATCAACAGTGAGATCTGCAAGAATGAATACAGACTATGCCCAGAGGCTATGGAAGGCACCAAGACATATTTCAGGCTTTATCAGGAACGAGGCAAACATTTGCACGGCCCTGAAATAGCTTCTGGCTTTGCAATGAACTGCCATAAAATGGCATAATTAAAAGTTACATTCTGTTTGAGCCTTTTCTAACACTCAGTAATCAAACACCGTAATCAGAGCGAATTATTGCATTTGGAGTCTGCCATCCACTGAAAAAGATGCATTGCTTGGCTTATAGCCTTATCTTGATTTATTAGGTCTAATTTCAGAGACTGGCACAAAAAGTGAGTCAGATTCCCCGGGGACCTGTTGCGTAGATGCAGCGGCACCTTTAAGATGCGTGTGCTTTTTTTTTTTTTTATATGCTTCCAGTTGCTGTGAACAAACTTCCAGGTTGTTTTTTAAATCCGATTGGAGTGTGCAGACAAGACGAAGGTTAAGCCGAGGAAGGGTTGATCCGGACATAGATATGCACACCTCGGTGAGGCTGGCAGCTTCATCTCTGCTCCGACCTCCAGGTGCTATGAATGAAGCCACAGGATTAGTAACAAGGCACACGCTGAGCTGCCGAGTCTCTTGTAACAAGGCAGAGAAGTGGAAACAGCATTTCTATTCAGGGTATCAAAATCAACCCTGGAAGCATAGCATTGCGAGTTGATTGCAAATAATGGAGCTGCAAAATGATTTCTGCACGGGAACATACTGTTTGGCTGTGTTGCAAACTACCTTTCCGGACCCGTTTCAACATACAGCTGGGATGTGATGACCTTGAATTATTTAGTTTGGTATAGGTAGAAGTTTTCTGCGAAACAGGGAAACAGACATAGACATCCAAAGCCAAGATTTTGATGGAAAAATTAAGCTTATAAGAAAAAGTAAGTTGCGCTTAGTCCAGTGAACTTTTAGGGTGTGTGGTAAAACACCAGTCCATCTCTGTTCTTTCTGAAGGACACGCTGTGGCACGTGCTGGCATTCGTTGGTATCCAGAAATCACCAGGAAGATGTAGACAGTAGTCTGTTTCCACGTACTTTTCAATAGATGTGTGACATTCAAATTAAAATAAACCATTCAAAAAAGTAGAAAATGTGCTGCCACTGTTGGAAATGTATGGGAGTAACATCCTACAGCAGGAAATACAAACAGTTGGCAAAATAAACTTAGTGTTGGGCCGTGGCTGATGAATTCACGGTTGACGGTTGCCAGTTGTTTGAAAAAAGGTCACACTTCCACCAAAGTCTGCCAGACCTTTGGGGAGGGTTTTCTTACCTGGTTCTGAATTTTCTCTTCAGCTTGATTTCTATTCAGAGCAGTCTGGAAAGCCTAATTCGTACATCAAAACCTGATACCATAGGTCAGATCCAAAGAGCTGGGACTCCAGTAGAGAAGAGGGAGTTTCTGCAGAGGATTTGGGAGATTTCCATGGGTTATCTTTCTCCACGATCCTCCCTCATGCCAAACCGTGACCTCTATTTTCAGCTCCGTGCTGTGCCTTGAGCTCCAGGAGCGGAGGTGAGTGGCTGTAGCTCTCCGATCAGATTAGCACCGATTAATGATCTCCAGCATCTCGAAACAGGCAACTGCCTGACATTTGGTGATGCCAGCTGTTTAGCTGGCGCCGCTCTTTTCTTTTGTGGTTTTCTTTTTGTCATATTACTTCGCCTGGTTTGGCAAATTGAATCCATGTGAGCCATTTCAAGGAGGTGCAGAGTAAACTTGTTGGATGCTCTGCCCCAGGGGCTGCAATTTATTTGCCCCCAAGTGTTTGTTAAATGGAAGGTTGCCCAGCTCTTCTCACCGTGTACGCTGCCCACGTACACTCCTGCCAGCAGTTCAAACGCTGGGACTTGGCAAGCACCCCCTGCTTCTTAAAATGTAGGCCTTGGAGGCAAAAGTTTTTTGAAACTAACAGGTGCCTCTGAACTTTGATTTAAACTCGTAACTGTCACCTGGGTTTTGACAGATGGGTAATGAAAGATCAAGACAGATGCTGGTAGGAGTCTTTTGAGATGTGCTGCTATTAGCATTTGCTCTGAGCACATTTTAAAGAGAGCATAAGACTAACAATTTGATGTCTGTTAGTCATCTCGCACTGGAGAACTCCTGCCAGAGGAGGTGAAATGTCTAACTCAAAATTCATGAGGCAGGGGATTGGTAATAAGGAAGGGACAAAGGGAGGTGCCAAAAGACGAGCTGTAGTCCTGAACCTGGAAAAGAATAGGAACGAAGAGACAGATCAAGTCAGAGCTCTCAGATATGGGGCTGCATCACTCGCAGCTGCGTTTCCCGGGGTATGGGCGAGGATGAAACACCTGTAATGAAGTCTCTGCTGGATGTGGTATGAGCTGCAGATGCATGGGACACGGTGGAGGAAATAAGATGTTTTTCAGAGTGACTGTTGAAGTTGTCAGTGCAGAGTGGTACAGAATAATGCAGATAAGCTGCTTAAGTCACCCCTGGATGGCAGCTTAGTTGCACCTCTGCTTACCCTGGATCTGGCTTTTACATATTCTTTAATCTAATACTTTTACAAGGGCTGAGAGTGTGCTATTTTAACATGCTCTGGTAGCCCCATATTCCATAAGTAATGAAGTGCCAGTGAAGTCGGAGGGATTGTCTTTTGAGGAGGGAGACGCTCCACAAAACCGGCTCTTCTCTTCTGTTGAATTTCATTGCATTTACCTTCTGTAGCACCAAGATGTCTCGCAAGCTGCTAAACCCTGGCCCTAAACAAGCCAAGGAATTTCTTTTTGTGCCAATCGGTGTGTATCACCGATAACATAAATCTCTCGTACTCTCCTTTTTTCCCCTTGAAAAACCTGCGCTGCCCCATTTCCACCAAGAAGAGAGAGGAACAGCGGGACTGTGCTAAATTGTGTGCTTCTCCTCTCCAAAACCTGCCCGAGCCCTGTCGGAAAACCCTTAGGAAGAGAAGGCGGCTCAAAGCGACGCCGACTCGCGCTGTGCGGTGGTCCATCCCGCAGAGGAATGCTCTGCCCGGTGGTGCCGGTCCCGCAGTGCGTGGCAGCGCCGGTGCCTCTCCTGCCGCCTGCCCCCGCGCCGCAGCGCCGGCTGGGGCAGGGCAAAGCAGCTCGCAGCGGCTGGGGTCGGGAAACAGAGAAATCACCGGGTTTTTTTAGTTCCAGCTCTGGTCCTGGATGACCAGCTGGGTCCTCAGTCCCCAGGAGAGGACACGTGCTCCTCCACTGGATCTTCTTTTTCCCTTCAACGAGCTCTCATGCCTTTAAGAGGATCCAAAGCAAGAACAAGTTTAACTACAATTGTTTTGCAAAAGACATAGACTTTTCAGTTCAATTCCACCTCGCTGTTTCACGACAGTTAGCGGTGTATTTTCTAACAGCGTGTCTGTCATAAAATAATAGATCAGTGCGTGAAAACCTTCAGACCCTGGGAGAAGTGTTGGGGGTCACAGGGTCACCTCTCTGGGGCTATCAGCATAATTCAGAGCCAGTGACATCCACAGATTAATTCCCCTTTTATTGATTCTGAATTGACTTCCTTAATTAAGGAGAGTGTCACTTGGTTGCATGATTAGTTTTGCCATTTTCAAATTATTAAAACAAAAGCTTGGAAGTGAAATCCTTTGCCGTGTATAGACCCTTCCTCGGAAAATGTTCCGATACATTTAACAGACTTCCCTGCCTGCAATTTAAATCCCTGCACAGTTTAGATTAATTGGTATGATTATTTTGGTTTAAAACGCAGAGAGGACCGAGGACTTGCAGCATCTGGGGCTACAGAGGCAGCGAGGGGCCCCGTCTGTGTGTGATACTGCGATAGAGATGCTCTCCTCGGAGGAACCGAAATAACTGGCAACTTGGAGAAAAACGTTCCCTTTTCACATGGCTTGTCAATATGTTAAGTGCTCTGGAGACGGTGCTTTTGTGCTTCTGCAGACATTAAATCCTGTACATTTCATGGGCTGTGACAGTGCTGTTTTCAAATGTTTTAAGCATTGATTGTACTCGCGATGACATACCCGGTGATGGAAATGCTGTTGAAGGGATAATGCTGATGCTAGAAAGAAGCGGGTGAAGCATTTTCTTGGAGTACCAGCCTTCAGTCCTTCCCTCTCGCTGTTCTTTGCACGGATGCTTAGACCATAGAGGGAACGCAGGGATTTGGGAAGGGAAGATAAAATCCGTAGTTAAAAATTCAAAAATTCCCACATAATTTCTCCCAGCCCTTCCCACATTAAATTTAAGATGGTGGCAGTTTGGGGTGATTCTCATACAGGATTTTCCTCTCCTTTTCCACTTGACCAAGCGCACAAGGAAAGAGGTGGTGTTGAAGGGAATGCTGTTAGTCCTCTAGCTGCAAGGCTGATGGGGGTTTTGTTCCTGTAAAAGATTATGACCAAACCGGAGGGGGGAAAGACAGGATTGTTCTCCAGACTGCTCTCATTTACTGACCTCCCCCATGTGACAATAGCGATGTTAATAAAATTGCTATTTTGGCAGGGTGAAGGGGGACTTTCTTAGGGCGAAGTTGAGTTTTGAGGCAAATGTGGCACTCTGCAGAGCTGTTCTTCAGGGAAGCAACAGCCTGATGGGAAAGCCAAGAAAAAAAGCTGTCATTGCATATCCTCTCTTGGCATCTCTGAGCATGCAGTTCCTCCAGGACTTCTGACTCACGTGGAATAAGACTTTCCTTTGCTCCCCTTCCTGCTGCTGTTGCACATCCACCTGCCTCTTGTGTTGGATCTTGCACGTGCTCCAGCTGCTCAGTACACATAATTGCTATTGGAAAAGCACGGTGCAGGATAAAGCTGTCTGGGGTCATCTTCCCATATTGTCCTTGAGGCTCTAACTACAAAGAATAACTTGTGGTTTTGCATTCATCCTAAGGCGCTGCCTACACCAAATGTAGGACAACGTAGGGCAAGTTGGACATACTAGTTAACTGGGAAGTTTTAGGAGAGCCATCATTGCAGGTGATGTGAAATTGGGTGATTTTTTTTTTTCACTCTTCCCATCTGCAGGATTTAACCATCAGATTTACTCTCTGGGGACAGGCCAGGTGCAATCCCTGCTGCTTACTCTTAGTCAGAAGCAAAGCACACTGTTCCCACCACTGACCCTGCTTTTAACATAAAAGGTATCCTGCAAATGTATTGTTCGTTTTTAAGAGATAGAGCTAAAGAAATAATTGTAGTCCAAAGAGTTTCAAATACATTTCCATACATAATAGCTTTCTAAGTGTGTATAGATACATTCCACAGTAAATACATATTTCATTTAAAAGTAATCTGTATAGTTATAATGAGTCTATTATGATAAAAGGCGATTTGCTGCTTTAATGGTTTGAGTTCTAGTAGGCAAGAAAACCATGGGTTTGATCTTCACTGGGTACAAATCAGTGTAGCCCTATTGAACCCCAAACTGAGGATCCAGCTGAGCTGGGATCTGTTATTCTCTTCTGTCTTGTATTACGTAGCTGAATGCAATTGTCCAGCCTTCCTTACCTAAAAACAACCGAAAACTACAAAGTCGACCGTGGTCTGAGGTCAGCAGCTCAACTATAGCTGTTTGGATTGCCTTTTTTCCAGCTCCCTCCAGCAAATTTCATTTTATCAGCAGAAATCTGAAACAGGCAGTGTTCTGGCTGTAAGCACTGGTCAGAAGTGCTCAGGGGGGCTGCGGGGGGCTGCCCTTGTCTGGGCTGGGAAGCTCCCCAAGCCCTGTGGCTCCATGACGTGGTCCTGCTGCACATCCTGCTGAGCGTGCTGGGAGTTGTCCGCAGGTGGAGATGCCAGGATTGTCACCGTCCTAAATTTGACAGTGCAGTATGAACGTGATGGCGAACCAGCATAAAGAGCACGTGTTGAGGCAGAGAGGGAGCAGGTCAGGTCACCCTCCCTGGCTTTTGTCGCTCATCGGGTAGTTCAAGAAAGCTGGGGTGGATGCTCAGCGTTAACGGGCATTCGTGTGCGGAGGAAGAGAGCTGCAGAAAAATGCCCGGTGGCTGCAGTCACCTTTAGTAGCATCTCAAAATTGTAGCCATCATTCAAATAAGCCTGCTTCTCCTTTTTGCTTTTTGAGGCTCCTCTGTTCCCCATTTAAAATTCATCGAAAAATTGCCAAAAATTCTTGCGGAAATGTTTTGTTCTCTGAAGATACCTTGGAGCAAACACAGTACAATTCACCCATGCTGTAAAAATTCCTTGAGGTTGTACTGCAGCGATGGCATGGTCTGTCCCAGTGCAGCATCTTCCGGAGGAAACCCAGCAAGCCCAAGCTGTGTTTGAGAGAGGTTTATGCAGAGAAAACCACAGGGAAATGCAACTGGACCACAAATTCTCAAGAGGGAAACAAATCACAGCTGAAGACAGTGTTAGTTGGCTGTTAAAAAAGACTGGTTTTCCATATTTATAGCTTTTCACAAATTTATCTGTATCAAATGCAGGTGAAGGTCATTACTTGGTTGAAGCTGTAAGGAAAGCAATTGTGTGCACCTATTAGGTGTAACACAATGGGAGTGTGTCTTTTTCCTTCCCTGGTGGCTGAGCTATAAAAGACGATAAGCCTTCTGCAGCCGCTAGCCAAAGATGACGCCTTTAGGTTAAACAAGAGAAACTCTCGCTTTCAGGCTTCAGTTCCATAAATTACTGAGTTGCTTCAATAAATCCATGTGAATTCAGTAAGGCACTTAAGTGCAACTTTGCCATTAGGCACATTAATGAGCCTTAAGCATGCATCTCATAAAGCAGATGTGGATTTACGAGTCCGGGTTAAAGGGTCTTCTCCCTCTTCTCTCATTAGGACGGCGCAAGATGTCTCACAGGCAGATAAGGTAACTCTTCTCAGGCACGTGATGTAGCTGTGCCGGGTTGGCGTGTAGTGCTGTCCCCCGTCGTGGCTGCTGTTTGGCTATACAGCGCACCCACTAACTTGCTCTGCTCACGGCAGGCTTATTCCCGGAGGTCCTGGGTTAGGAAATGCGTAAGAACCATCGCGCCAGTCTGGATAAAGTACAAAGCGTTTCTTCTTCAACTGGTAGTGGATGCTGAAATACGCGTAGTAGACAGGATGGATGAAGTGCCATATGCTCTTGGTTTCTGACAGTTTGTATTTCGCAAGGACTTTCTAAGCCAGCGATTGTATTTAGACCACTGCGGACCTGCCCTCTAAGAATGTGTTTAACTCCCTTTGAAAACCATTTAAACTTTTCAATAGTTCATAAGGAAATTGGAAAATATCCACTGGGATGATGGGTGTGCTAATTACAGTAGTTGCCGGTTATATATTTTAAACCGATGCAGTTTGCTTTTGGAGTCAGCCGGAGACTTGAGGCTGAAAGCAGGTAGGGAGAATGCAGGATTTTGCCATCCGCTCATACTGCGGTGCATTGTTGTCAGTAAGTGGCAGCCCATTGCACGAACTGTCTGCTGTTGTATTCACAATGCCTAGCGGTATTGGCATACATTTTTTGCTAATAGAAGATGTCATAGTGTAAGTACCACGTTCTAATTGCATTGGCCAATTTCCATCACAAGCATTAATTTATCGTCACGCCGTTTGGAAACCTCAGTGAATTGCTGACGTGAGATTTGCTGGCTGCGGGAGGTACTGCAACTCGCCTCCTGTCCTGTACCGGCGTTACTCGGCTGCTCGAGGGGGAGCGGTACAAGGGCTGAATTGCAGCAGTGCGTCTGAGCAGTGAAAAATAGCAAACAGATTCTTTTTATAAGTGGAGCCGGGGCGGGAAGAAGCAGTGCCGGTTTGCATTGGGAAAGAGAGCGGGACAGGGGGTTTCGAACTTCCTTCCAAAGCTGCGACAGTTTTAGCGTCAGCTATCAGGAGCTTCAGCGTATGCCGTGCAGACTCCGGCGGATCTGTGTCCCACTCCGGTCACAGCTGCATGAAAGGAGAGGATGATTTACATTCAAACAACAGCAATTAAACAAGGGGTACAAATTACTCTATAACGAGACTGAGCCAAGGCCGCTGCTAGTCCGCGCATAGTCATAAATCTTTGGTATGAAGGTTATGAAACTCTTTTCACCAATATTTGTCTGCCTGAAAAATCTATGAAGCATTAGCAGCAGCTTGAAGCTATGAAGAGGAACCACTCAGCTTAATTTACATGTAAAATATATACGGTGCGAGCCGCAAAAGAGATCTCTTGATGTTTTCCCATGATATAAATATTTGATGTTGTTTAGATTTCTTTCCTGTTCTTTTATGGAGGGTTTTCTGCTCAATTAGAGTTAGGTGGAAACGCATTTTCTGCCCAGTTTTGTACCAGAGTCATGGAGACTGATCAAAATGAACAGATTTAAAAATTAAATTTATTATTGAAAATGAGATTTATAGATATTTGCTCTTTGGGGAATATGTTGCTTTATTGATTTCTTCAAAGTAAAAAATACTGATATGGACTATTAGAAGCTGTAAGGTGGTGAAAGCAATTCCTGGCAATTTTATTATTTCATCGCTCTGAAAAGAAATTGTTCAGCTAATTCTTGTTCTTGCTGATAGGAAGTAAACATGAAAGCCTCTGTACGCTGATGGGGAGAATTGACCTCTTCATTCTTTACGTCATAGCAGTACAGACAGTACAAAATACTCTCTAGAGAAATTTTTTTAAATGGAAAAGCATCTCGGTTCCACCTGATTCTTAGATACTGCAGAGCAGCCTTGCCGGGTCCAACAGTCTGCCTGTCCTTAAACTTCTGTAGAACATAGTTGATGCAATGTTTCAGGGCCTGGTCCTGAACTGTGTAGGTATATTTCCAATAAGAGTACATCTGATTTTACTTCATATGGGAGTCAGTCAAGAGAAATTTGCTGAGGGTAGATGTATGGAACTCCCGGGAACTTGATCACAGTATAGTTTGCCATGACATTTGGTTGAAAAAGAACCAGAGAAATAGGGTTGTAGGATGAAATCCTCCTCATGTGGCTCGTGAGGGAAGTTTTATGGACTACAGAAGTATTTGTATGACTTAAGCAAGTAAATTTGGCCTGCTTATTGCCATACCAAGTACTACCATTGAGCTGGAGTACTTGTAATTTGTATCTTTTAATGGAGGTAGAATAGCTTCGTTATTGCCCGATGGAAATCCCTGCTTTCCCTGCTCGTGGTCATAATTCAGTGACTTTTTTTATATATACGTATTTACGCAATGCACAGACGAGAGAAACTCCTGGATGTGCAGTACAGTGAAAATCAGCTGTGCAACAGCGCAATTGAAGTTCATAAGTTTCTGCGTGTTCTTGTAATATTCCAGTAGACTCCAGAAAAAAAAAAAAAAAAAAACCTGTTGCAAAGAAATGCAAATAAAAACAAAAAGGCATGGGAATCACTGATACCTACCGCTTTCATCTAAATAATGATGATTCTAGTAACAAACATATAACTCGGTTTCTGGCACCAGCATTTTCACTACAGCAAAGCAACATTTTAACAGCATTCCTAATCAGCGTATGCAACAAAACAGAAACTCAGCTCAGTGCTACTTAACTTGATGCTTTTTTTTTTTTCATACAGTGTTTCATAAATAACTTTAGGAAGTGAATCTGATGATGATAATAATTATACTACTGCTGTATGCAGCTAAAGACTTCTTCCAGAATAACAAATAACCTGCTAGAAAATCTCTAAGAGCTCCCCATGCCTGCCTACACTAATAATACAGTAGTGCATTGTGTGTACATAGCCTTTTTAAAGGCACTTTCATGTTAATTATCTAATTAAGCCTTACAATTCTCTTTGAAAGTAAGTAAGTATTATTATACCTACTTTATGGAGGTTGAAACTGAAAAAGAAAGGCTTGATGTCATTTCATCTGATGTTATATATCTTGCTGGAGGGTTTAGGTGGGAGCACAGGCACCCAAAATTCCCCTTTAGGTACCAGAGAGCCCGGGGTGTTCCGAAGAGTGATGTAGCCCACCTGAGCTCTGCCTGACTTCTGCCGAGGGCTGCCCTGGGGTGGGCTGGTGGAAGCACCAGTAAGTTGGGTCTGAGCTCACTGTCGCGAGTGCTTTACCGCCTAAAATTTGGCGGCGAGAAAAAAAAACCAAAGTCAAATCAATAAAGCTCCCAAACTTGTTTATAGCAGCGGTCCCATGTGCAAGTCGTCTTTAGCATCTTTCTCAGTTGGGAAAGGTCCCAAGGTTTGTAGGATCCTCTCAGGTTGGAGGCGGCCTGCGCGGTCTTAGGAATGAAGCCAGTAACACCCAAAGGTTTTTCAAAGGTCTGTGGTGGAGTTCCACGTTTACCTGCCATGTTGTGGGACTGCACTCTGAGTCCTTGGGTGGGGAGAGAATGAGGAGATGGGAAGAGAGGGTTCTTTGGCTCTTTGCTTTCAGGAGCACCTAAATTCCGTGCCTGTCAGCAGGGATCTGGCTGGGGGCAGCGAAGGATCTCTCCGGGGGCCATAGGGCTTGTTCACACTGCAGTCTCTAGGCTAACTTCAGGACACGTGGAGCTAATTTTCAGCTAGGTATCTCAGGCAACATATATGCCAGTATGTATTTGGTGGCACAAAATTGGTCAGGGAGAAGTCTCTCTAACCTTCCTCCTCCTGCCTGGCAAGCAGCATCCGCCCTGGCTAGCTCACTGCACGGTTTGTGGGGGTTTGAAACAACTTCTGTAAATGTCTGTGAAAGCATTAAAAGTGTTATAAGTTGAAGAGAAGACTGAGGGGGGTTCTTATCAATGCTTATAAATACTTAAAGGGAGAGTGCCAGGGGGATGGGAACAGTCTTTTTTCAGTGGAGCCCAGTGACGGGACAAGAGGTAACGGGCACAAACGTGGACATAGGAAGTTCCATCTAAACGTGAGGAGGAACTTCTTTCCTTTGAGGGCAGCAGAGCACTGGCACAGGCTGCCCAGAGAGGTTGTGGAGTCTCCCACTCTGGAGACATTCCAAACCCGCCTGGACGCCGTCCTGTGCGACTGCTGTAGGTGCCCCTGCTCTGGCGGGGGGGTTGGACTAGATGATCTCCAGAGGTCCCTTCCAACCCTGACCATTCTGTGATAGCCACTGATGAAGTTTCCAAATGAGTGAAAAAACCTAAGAACAGGGATGCTTAATAGAAGAAAAGAAATATGAGTGAATTCTCTTTAATGGAGTGGTCTGCAGCCGTTCATGGGCCACAGGCATGATACTGGAGGAGCAACACACCATAGGCAGTGTCAGTCTTTGCCCCTCTTTTTGTTTTGGTGGAAACTTCCCGGTTTCCCATGGCTCCGGGTAGCACTGAAAGACCTTACAGGCAAAGTACAGGTTGTGGGCTACTGCTTTAATAGCTGTATTTCATCTAACTTTCCTGTGCAAATTCAATAAATAATTCATTAAGTGATTGCGGCTGATCAAGCTTTCTTCTGTGCTTGCAATGATTCAGATATCACTTTTATCTTTTCTGAGTCCTAATGCATAGTTAGTGAGTGACGTCACTTGTTCATTGGAAGCCATAGCGCTAGAAACTCAAGGCTTGCATGCTTAAGCAAAAATTATAACCAGCTTAATCAGGCTGTGGTTGACCCAAGAAAGTGCAGTGATGGAGGAGATCCAGAGTCACGACCATGCGTGACTGGGGAGAACCTCCGTAACTGGGAGCAATTCCCTTGGCATGGAGGAGACGGGCTGTGAACAGCGGTGGCCCCATCCACCAAGATGTCCCCTCCGGTGCGTCCATCCCCTCCGGCAGGTGGGTGTGAGGCAGAAGTGATTTCAGCTGCAACTGCTAAATTGACCTGTGACGATGAATTGGTGCCATTCATCACTGCCGCCACTGTCGCAGCCGTCACAGCAGTGCCACCAAAGAAGCGTGCCATTGTCGGCCGTGAGGATAGTCACCCTTTAAAACTGGGCATGACGTCAGGAAATGGGCCGTTTTACAGCACTGCTTGAACCTGCCAAGGATATTTTTTTTTTTTATCCACTTCGAACTGTTTCCAATAAAGAAAAAAAGGATATTATAAAGCTCCTATTTTTCAGACAAGCGGGCGAGTGTTAGAGGAGGGTCCTGTTGCAGGGGGATTTGCTGTTCCCCTAAAGACTTCAAGGGAAGTATGTGCAAAGCTGAAAAGAGAGCAGAGCTTTTCTGTTTCCTTTCAACTCCTTGCTGCAGGGGAAACCACAAGGACTTTCTTCTTATGTTGACCGCTGTAATGATGTGCTGTACTATCGAGCTTCCAGGTCTAACTGACATGGATCAATTATTCGAGTTTGATGGGCCACCTGCTTGGGAAACTTCTGTAGGATTTATAAAAGACCTGGCAGTGCTTTCCTGGCAGGAGATACTTTTATATTCCCTCCTGTGGAAGCGCTGTCCAGGTTGAATTACGAAATGAATCATTTCTGTGTTGGCAATGGGGTGTTATTTGGATTTCCAAGTTCCAGGGTACGACTTCCTCAGCGTGCAGCACTGGATAGATAATTAGCTTAAAGTAGGTGCCGAAACACGAGACCAAAATTACACTTTGCACATAAAAGCTCCTTTGTGTTAGAAGCACTCGTGTATGTGTCAATATGGGATAACACGTATAGATTATTGCAGGGTGTCATCTGGAGCCTTTGGGCGGTAGTGTCAGTTGTGAGAGTTGAATTTCTGCAACAGCGCAGCCGGCTTTTACCCACACCCTTCCCGTGTCAATGGCATCCCTGGTGCTCAGCAGCAAACCGCTCGGCGGTTCGGGGGGGACGGGGGGAGCACCCCGCTCCTGCGGACACCCACCCACCTCCGCGGGTATCTCCTTACCCCTCGCTGGGTGCAGAAGGGGAACGCGCAGCACGCTTCTGTCTTCGAAGAGGAGATGTTTTAGTTTCTGTTCAGGGATGCTTTCTGTGTGGTCAGCGAGAGGAGCAAGAGTATGAAATGTGGAATTGAGAATAGGACAAATTGTTCTTACCCGTGTTTTTGTAGGATTGTGTTTCGTTGCTGGGGCAGAGTTTCTTACAGTTCCCCACCACGTTAGACGTCCACAGTCTCTGCCAGCACTGAAATTCTTCGATGCTTTTCTTGCTGTGACAAAGGTCTGATTACCTTCCTTTTCCCACAGATTTTTACTGACAACAACATGAAGATATTTTAAATATTTCCTTTGGAAACATCTGGTTACTTTAACCAAAAAGGACATCCCTTTGGGATTCTTTTCACTAATTTAAATAACAGATTTTTTTTTTTTTTCTGGCTAAGAAAATAGACTTAAAACATAGAATCATATTGTTTGAATGTGCCTGCTCTGTGCTTTCTGTCCTTTCAGCGTTCATACTGTGTTTTGGTTGCTGTGAGCAACTTTATGTCTGGAAGACTCCCTTTGCAGGGTATCTGCCTGTGCAAGGCGTAGCAGAGGTGTGGAAAAAAATCCCTGAATACCTCAGTTGTCTCATTAAACAGGGTATTTGTACTCCTGATGTTGCAGCATGGGGAGATCAGACTCCTTTAAAACACAGAAGTGGAAATATTTATGGGTTAAGGTGTTTTTTTAGCTTGTTCAGCTTCACTTCAAAGAAAGTGAAGAAGTGTATATAATGTATATATTGCTGGTTCCGTGTTATTTTCCCGGGGAAAACAACAGTGTGACCAGATTCCATTTTGGCTGCGCAATGTTAAATCAGTGCAGACCTGAAACCACGTTAGTATTCCTGACATTTCATCAAAGCACTGATTTGGCAGCTCTTGACATTTGGATCAGTGACTAAACTTGTTTTCGTGTTGATAGCAAGTCATCCACAGTTAGAGCAAAACATGGCTCCTAGACCTGACACATCTTCCTTTGCATTGAAAATAAATCCTAACATCGCAAGGTCATTCGAGATCTGTCACTGGGAAAAAGATTTTGCTCTTAACCCTTATCTGGGTCAGTAATTCTCTACCTTTCTATGGTCTTTACTTGGGCATCTGAAAGTGCTTTATAAATATTAGATAGTATTGGATAATCTTTCTGCTGAGTTTGGTAAAAGAGTATTTCCTTCGTTCCGCACTTTAGGCTGGGAGAAGTCAAGCGACTTGCCCGAAGCGGTCTGTGGTGGAGCTCTGGATAGAATTTACGCTGCTGCCAGGTTGGCCTTTCTCTGCTGTGGTATCTATTAAAAGGATATATTAACTGCTTCTACTGATTCCAAGTTGAAGTGAGATATAATTATGCTTTATAAACAAGCTCGGCAACTGACAGGAGGGGGAGAGAATTATTATTAAAGTTAGAGGACAGTACGTAATTTTTTCCAGGATGAAGCCGAAAGGGTTAGACCGTCCCGCGGCTCCCCTTGCCACCCTCGCACTGGGGACTGAATGAGGCAGGGGCATGGTCCTGGCTAGCTGTGGCCGTTAACGAGTGTTATAATCCCCATTTACGACACCAAGTGGCGTGGTCCTAACCCAGGCACCTACGTGGGACGTTTTTGGAGAGCCTGAAGAATGACATTTCATGGTTGCGCTGCTAAACTCCTTTTGTGCTACCGGAGCAGAAAAAAGATCCTGAAAAGGCTGACTTTATTAATCGCTCGATTCCAATCTCACATACAATCGTGTACATGATAGTCATATTATATGTACTCTGTTCTTCTGGCTTCATCTTAATCAGCCTCCTTATTGATGCTTGATTGGCAATTTTGCGATGTGGGATGGAATTCGGCTCAGCACTGGATCGTGGACCTGGAGTGAATGGTTCCTCTCAGCATGAACATACTGTTTTCTGTAATATATCGCTTTCGCATCAGCGATTCCCTACATGACCTCCTTGCTTTTGATTTCCTATTTGCAATATCAGCTTTTTCAGACAAAATCAATGATGAGCGGTATAATTAATTTTTACGTGTTTTAATTAAGTTTTCACCTGCTCCAGTACTTTTCATTATCTGAGCGGGATCTCTTGCTGCAACCGAACATTACAATGAAAAAACTGTTGATTAAATAAAATATTATTTTAAAAGTCCCCTGCAAGTTGTTAAACTAATTAAAGTTCAAGGATGCGAAGTTGAAGATACCAGGTATTGCACAAAGAAACGTCAGGTAGAGCGAGCTGTTTAGGTCTCAGGCGCCTACAGCAGCTTGGGGTAGATTCTGTCGTTCCTACAGTGGTTTGTGTGTCATCTCATCATCCTCCTGATTTCTGTTGCCGTTTTCAAATAGCTGCAAGGCAGCGCGGTGGGTGCCTTGGTGAGGTCTGCAGTCCCTGAGATGCTTCTGCAGGTCTGTGTGAAAGAGCGCGCTGAAAGGAGGGCACCAAGAGAAAAGAGGACACCAAGAGAAAAGAGGGAGCTGAAGCTCCCAGCTTTCAGACTAGATATTTACATTTTTTACACTGAGGGTGGTGAAACACTGGCAGAAGTTGCCCAGAGAGGTGGTAGGTGCCTCATATCTGGAAACATCCAAGGTCAGGTTGGACCAGGGCTCTGAGCAACCGGATCTAGTGGAAGATGTCCCTGCTCATTGCAGGGGGTTGGACTAGATGGCCTTTAGAGATCCCTTCCAACCCAAACCATTCTATGATTCTGTGATTCTATAGGCTGATTGAATCTTTCTGGGACATTTCCTCGGGGCAATTGTGTTTCTTGGCTCCAGGAGCTGGCACTGGGTGGTGGGACGGGGCTCAGCTCCATGTCCGGCATGACCAGCACTGGCAGGTTCCCAGTGCGGGGTAGCAAATGCCACTTTTGTGGGACACCAAACTGGAGCTTGCCCAGTAGAAGATACTCTTAGCCCAGTCATGTGGCTGAATGACACATTGTAAGTCGTCATGAGCTGAATTTGAAGGTTGAACTGAGATCACCGATATTAATACGGGCTAATACAGAAAGCTTTGAGTTCTTGGCAACTGTTGAAACTCCACGTTGCATAAAAATACAATATTCAACCTGCTCCTAGACAGGAAAGAAAATGATGGTGCCTTGATTCTGCCTGGGTTTTTTTTTAGAGGAACTCATCTTACTCTATTTCACTGGTAAATTAATCCGTTCATTGGGTTCTTGGGTAGAAGACAGAGATTGCTTAGCTGTTGCCTGCTTAATTATACCCTGTAATTTTGATTGACGGTGGAACGTGCATTGAAAAGCAGCTGGAAATGTCTGTCGACTAGTTTAGAAACTGGTGAGGAGTCTCTGTCTCCTGCCGCGGCTGCTTGCTGCGCAGAACCTGGCCCAAGGCAGAGGTCGGGGACAGATGGAGGGGGGAAGCGAGTAGCCTTCCCCCTGTTTTGAGCAGTCAGAAATGAAATATCTAAACTGTGCTGCAGCGACTTTCAGCAAACGCTGGGCTCTCGCTCCAAATCTGAGGGTTAACCATGAAGGGCTTGTGTTTTTGTGTAAGGCATTAATTGGGATTCCGATCCGCTGGAGCGCATATGAGGGTGCTTTTATTGTGTTAACTCAAGATTCTTATAGTGCATTTGGGTTTTATGTGTGGTTTTTATAACTGATGCTCAGTATTTCAGTAAATTGTGCGAGACTCCAAATCATGAAGGTAAAGGCACTTTCAGTGACTTCTGCAGGGGAAAAAAAAAGTAACAATGAACACATTAAGTTGAAAGCTGTGAGCTGTAAAAAGAAAAATACTGAACATTAATGACAGTGCAAAGTTAGAAGCCACTAAAAATTGCTGGAAGACATTTTGTGCAGAGTCAAGCTGGTGCTTTCAAGGCCACCAGCAGCACGATGATACTTGCCTTTTCTTCATCCCCCATCTTTTTCTTCTGCTGTTGCATTGCGGTTCTTGCTCTTTCTCCTCTTGATCACACCGGTGGCATTGGGGAAGAAAGAGAATGAAAGGACTATCGAAACTCTAATCTTTTTGCTAGCAGTCACTGTTCCCTTGCTCTGGGAGTTTCATCCCAGGAAAGTTTTCCCAGTGGTGAAAGCAGGACATTTTTGCAGTTTTCCATGTTTGCCGAAGAGCCGTGAGCCAGTGACAGGTGAGAGAATACCGGAGGCCGATGGATGTGAAAACTGGGGGAGGTTAGTGAACGTTACCAGCTCAGCCAGCTTGCCCAGGTAAAGGCAGTGCAAGTAATTGTCCCGTCTGGACAGCCTGACTCCAAGGTTTGTTGCCAAAAGGGAAGAGAAGAGAAGGGGGGGGGGGAGGGTGTCTCCGCTTGCTGGGATGCTGCCGTCCGGTCTGGTGCAGGAGGGAAAGGGGACTGTGAGCTATGGGGACAACACCGAGGCCGGTGCCGTGATGTGCTGTTTGCAGCCACATTACAGCTCTAGCTTCGACTGCAGCTCTCGTCTTCGAAACTTTTAAATGGGCATTCGGTGCCATACAAAATGAGCGGGGTTCTCCATTCAAAACAAGGAGCGTAGCTTACAAAGTGATTTAAATAACAGTCCTTTTAGCAGTGTCTGTGCAACACGACTTGGGTGATTTACCTTATAATGGCTCACGGCCAAGAGCGTAATGAAATTGTGAGCAAAAAAAATTACTCTAGTGCTTTTTCCTTTTTGCTATCTGTTGATTTATTGGAAATGTCTTTCCTTCAAATAATTGTCTCGTTAACCCATGTGCTGCCAGCGTCCCGGGAAAGAAAAGACAGGCAGTGAACATTGTTCCGTAAGGGAGGGGAGAGCCTACAGGCTTAAGCATGGTTGCACCCTGTGTTTGCAGTTTTGGAGGTGGGGGGAGAAAAAAAGTTTACAGTCTCAGGCATAACTGTTACTCTGGGGAGCTGGAAGCTTAAAAGCCAAACAGATAGGAAATAGCAGCTTTGTCTCAGCTTTTCTGACATGGGCTATTTAAACCCTAGACTTCTATTGCAATAATAATGAGATATTCCTCCCTAATATCGATTCCCTGCCCAGTTTGAGACTGCCTATGCATCCTCTCTTTGCAGTTCGGGGACGTGGGTTTGGATCTTCATGACTAAATTTCGTGAGTGGCTACATCTTGCTGGGGCCGTGCAGGCGCTTACAGCAGTAGAGATGAGCCAAAATACGGAGAACCAGTGCCATATTAATGTGGCCCTTGTGGTGCCTTACGGCTATTATCTCACAGACCGCAAAGGACGGACGAAGGAGGGGAGCTCAGCCCTGGCAGGGAGGTTTGCTGTTCACGCTCGCGTCCAGCTCCCGATGCAGAAGCCTGGCTGCCTGCGATCGCTTTTGTAAGAGACAGAAAATAAATTGCTGCTGGTGAACGTTTTATTTGCACTTGCAGAATATTCATCCAAGGAGCAAAGGAAGCACCAGAGAAGTGTGATGAGGGCTCGTTTTTTCTTAACAAGCCCGTGGGAAATAATGCCAGGATCAGGCACAGCAGAAGATTTTTGACAACATGGAAATTCCTCGTTGTGCATTGCCAGCTAACTCCCGCTCGGTGTGATTCCTCTCACCTTGAATCAACAGCAACTCCCAGCCCTGCCGCAATTTCTTAATCAGTGGCTATTCACTACAGCTTCATCACTGAACCTTTCCAGTGTAGAGACAGACTAAGTGTGGCGGCTAAATAGCTCATTTCTGTCCTTCTGGAATATCAGAAAGAGACAAATACTGGCAGAATTTTTGGATAGTGCCTTTGTTAGTTGGTACGTGTAAATTCTTCTGGAATGCTTCTTTAAAGCAATTTTTTAAAAAATATTTTTCTGGGGGGGAGGGAAAAAAAAGTAAAGTCGATGCAAAGAGTTGTCATTGGTCTGAATATTTTTATGCAGAAAATTAGATTCTTTCTAACTGTCAGAGTTTCTGGAAGATTTTCCTAAAGGGATATTAGGGACTAAATGTCTAAAGTATTTTGCTAGTTTGGGCTGAGTTTGTGTACTGGAAGAAATGAGGTTGTGCCTGAAATAACAGGCACATAGATAGATGATGTTCCTTTTGAAATGGAAGTGTTCTGTGGTCTCTCAAAATGGTTCAGGTCCATGTCGTGCTCTGCTGGTTTCAGATATTGCTTTTTCCGTCTCCTGCTTTCTGTGTATACATGTGTCTGCATCAGCAGATGGAGATCATGTCCGTGGCACAACAGTGGCAGATTTTGTAGCTGCATCTATTTCTTAGTGCCTTGAGACTGAACAGGCATCTGCTATTTATTTCTGGTGGATGTCCAAAAGGAAAGTTGAAGGATACCAGAAAACATCCTAGCTTTGGGTTTTGAAAAGTACGTAGGCAAAAGGCAGGGTCATGGCCACTGTTTCTCATTTCAGTTATGCAAGCTTTAGGGTCCTGTGCTGCTTACAGACTTCTGCTGTAAAATCATACCTACGTTTTCTTTATGTATTTTCACCTTTGTCATGCCCAGGTTCCAGCACAAGTAGAATTTCATGTATGTGAAGTCACGCTGATTCCATAGCTTTCTGCTTCCGCGTGAAGCACGCATGTTTGAGAATCCATAAAAACCTACACAAAGCGAGCCCCAAAAGATGAGCTGAAGCCTTCACAAGTAGATTTAAAATAGTTTTCCAAGAGGCTGTAAACTTTGCAAAAGGAAATGAGCCTTGAGACAAGAGCTGGTGATAGCAGGAAAGAATTCAGACCGTGTCTAGAAACTTCCTAGAAGGAGTTAAGGAATGATCTGAAGGTAGACGTGAAGTGAGGGTTGGACCAGCAATTATAGAAGGTTTAGCCAAAGAAGTGAGTCAGCTGCAACAGTCTTGGTAATTGCAAGAGTAAGGCAGAGTGTGACTGCTTGGGCTTGCGAAGGTGAACTGCCAGGGGAAGGGCAGAGAGAAAGAAGTCCAAGCATCACTGGCCGTGCAAGTCAGCTGTCTTGATGTGACAGGTTTCAGTAAAAGTTCTCTGTAGTCTCCAAAAGATGAGAATACACAGATGTTCTTGGTTCTCCAAAGTTAACACAGAAGCACTCTTGAAAGTGTTGCTGCCTTTGAGGCTCATTTGTTTCAGCTTTCTGTCCTATCACAAAAGGCATGGCTGAGAAGACAGAAGGGAGGAAGAGCTCTAGGAGGAGGCGGCTCAATAAGCTCATCTTCGCTGGTGGCAGAAATCTTTCTCCTGGAAGAGTGACTGTGGTGTTACGGTTTGGCAGAAGTTCTTGAGGGGTGTTTTGGAGTTGGCTATAAATCTGGGGCCACTCGGGACAAGAAGAGAAGCAGGACCCCCTTTACAGTAATCAGGCAATCCTTGGAAACTGGTCCCCATATACAGAGAGAAGGGCTGTGATTTAGTTGACACGTAGCCGCTTGCAAAGCTCACTGAGCTTGGACTCACTGATCAAGATAGTCAAGGCGAGTTGAAGAGGCCCTGAGACAATGTGGAATTTGACACAAAGTCATTTTTTTTCCCTTGCATAAGAGAGTGGCAGCTTTCAGGAGAAGAATAATGATAGTTCAAAGTCATGTAAATACAAGTTGTGACTCAAAGTTGTGTTGGAGGGGGAACTGAAAAGTTTTTTCCGCAACCTTGCCAATTAGAAGAAGTGATAAATATTTGCATTCACAGATGCCCTGAAAGCCTTGCTCTGAGAAAAAAGGAGAGACAGAACAAGACTTTTAATTTGGTACTTGCTAAAAAAAAAAAAAAAGACTTGGGGATGTGCACAAATTCTTACTTAATCTTTGTTGTATTTGCTGTTTCATTTGACTTTTTTTCTGCTACTTCCACTGATGTCTGGTAGATGGCATTAGCGTATAACAGATTTCTTAAATCCTTTTCTTGTTGGAGGGGTTTTATTTTTCATCCATTTTACAGATAATAATGCTGTCTTACTCAGGCTAAGCAGTTTTAAAGCATTTTTTTCCTCAGTGTTTCAGTTATGTTTTGACTAAATGCTTATATCACTCAACATGCCTTTTTTTCCTCCTCCTTGTGCCATATAATTATTATTTCTTCTAGAGGGCATCAATCACTGAGAAAGAAAACAAACTTGATATCTTCAGCTGACTCTGATTTAGAAGCTGTGTTATGTTGTGCATTGTTTATATGCAGTACCATATTTATTTCACATTCTTCAGGCTTAGAAATGGGGACAGTACTTTGAAGGAAGAAGAAAAATTTCTCACGCAGAGAGAAAAGAAGATCAGATGCAGTAGTAAATAGAGGTGCTTATATATGGGGGTGGAAGACATACCGGACTGCTCTGGAGAGACAGCAGAAATTAGCTCCATAAATATCTTTTCTCTTTTTTAGTACGCATAAGCATCTTTAGCTAATTTGGTGCACTCCCAGAAAAATTAACAGGACTTCCATGACACAAGGACCATTTTGCATAGAAGAACAGGCGTTTGTTTATCACCTCTTAGGGATTTTCTCTGTCTGGACCAGGAGATGGAAGTTTCATCCACAGGTGGACTATGGCAATCGAGTTTACAGGTCTACCAGTATCTTTAGCTTCACCAGTGCTCCCTGGGCAAGATGCCTTTTGTGCCGAGATGTACATATTCACCCTTGCTTTTAGCTTCAAGAAGCAGCTAACGTTTTGAGCTAACATTTTGGTTGAAAGCCATTTGGAGCAGTGAGCCACAAGTTTGCTACTTTTTCCCCCCTACGTTCTTCCCGCCGTGGAGACAAGACTTCTTATTTTCTTCATAAATAACCAGGCTTCCAACAAAAATCACCAGTTCCGTAGTCGGTTTCTTCTCAGAACAAGCCAAAGCCCGTAATTCTCCAAGCTTTGCAGAACAGTAGCAGGAGGGAAGAATGGAGTGCTAGGGAACTGTTTTGTGGGCAAAGCAGTGACTTTAAATAATCCTCAAGAGGTATCTGTTTATGAAGACCATCCTTGCCAGATCAGATGTGCTTGACAGCAAAGGACTAAAAAATGATAGAGATATCTTTGACATTAATTTGTATAAAGAGTATACAGATGCAAAACATGCTAAGCACCAGGTTTTATTGAATCTGTCTAATTATGGGCAAATGATCAGCGTAATTCTCTTGCATTTTCAACCATGTTTTCTTGAGAGTGAAGTATTTAAGATAATTATAAAGAAATGCCAGCCCGTAATTGTGACAAATTTTATGTTTAAGGAATCCTTGGGTTTGTCTTTATAAAGAAATGCGAATAAATGAGGATAGACAGGGCTAAGCTCTCTGGGCCCCAGTGAAAGAGACGTTATCGTGGGGCAGACCTGCCAGCCCTTGGTCTCCAGGCATGGTCCCAGCTTTCATGCCTGGACTGAATGCCTCTGCTCCCCTTGTGCAGAGGGTGCTGTGGCCTCCAGCTACAGAGTTTGGCCCTTACTCTCGCAGCTTTAAGGTTGGGAGCAGTGCAAGTGGGCACCTGGCTTAGTTTTTCAAGTAGATAAAAAACACGGAGAAAGCGTAAGGCTGATGTGTTCGTTTGAAGAAGTCACTGTTTTGTGAAGTGTTCTATTCATGGGTTGCTCCAGTTGTCTGTGGATAGAATTGCGTGGAGTTACTCAAATGCTCACGTAAGCATCTTGTACGGAAAGTACTTAAAACACGACTGGTGCTGAAGTGCTTTGCTTGCGCGGGGGCTGGAGGCTGCACCCACGGAGCCGGGAGCCCCCGGTGACACCATCAGCAGCGCCGCGCAGCCGTGGACCTCAGCCAGAGCCGTGCCGACACTGCCCGGCCCCACGCGGTCATCTGCTCCGTGGCAGGAGTCAAGTGGTACTCAACCTCCGTACGACCGGGGCGGCAAATGCCTTTGCTCCAGCGCTGAAGCGAGTTCAGGGTTCACTCACTGCACAACCAAAGAACTGGTGGGACCCGATTTTGGCCCCGGTGACAATCTCTCGTCATAAGGCGCTTAGAAATCCTTTACGGAGAGGTGTGGGGCTTAAGCATCGCTTAAAGATTTGCTGTTTGCTGCATTGCAGTGGGTGAAGAAGTGCAACGGGGATTCTGGTAGCCAGCTTTTTTTTTCTTTTTTTTTAAATAGCTTCTAAACTGTGTTGATTTAGAGCGCACGTGCCTGCGAGATGTCTCAGTGCCTGCAAGCATTCCTTGTTGCAAAATACACGGACAGCTTGAGCGTACAGCGGACGAGGAAAGTGTGTGGGTGTATTTCTGTCCTTTTGCCTGCAACAACCTGTAACTTTCAGCATAAAGGTGTCACTTCTCTTAGGAAGACAGCAGCGGGGCTCTCCGAAACCTATCAAAGAAAGATTGACTGATTTCACATGGGGATCACCATCTGTCTGAAACGCGTGCCGACCTGCTGTAGCACAACAACACTTACTGGGTTTCTAAGGCTGGCAGATGGAGGTGCCCTTGCTGGAGTTGCTCTGAATCTCCCCGGTTTGTTATTTCCCCTCGCTCTCCCCTTCCGTCTTTATGGTGGTCTTCTGTTATTATTTGCAGGCGGGTTGTCTTACAACTGTTATTGCACCTTTCCTTGGCCTCTGTCATATCTTACACAGTTACCGAAATAGTGCTGAGCGTGGACCGCTATCCGGTGTAAAAATAGCACATTGTTGTAATGTAGAGCATTACAATTCATTGACTGTAGCCGGGCTGTTTCGTGTGCTTTCTGGACAGCCCTGTTAACCTTTGAGAGATTTGCCGTGGAGTTCCAGCCGTAGAATAATAAAACCAGGTAAGTGCAAAGGAGCCCTGCTGGGAGAAAGTTTATGTGTCGGGATGATAAACCCATAAAACTCTGGGACCGTTCCGGACCACGCTGCCGCAGCATCCCCTGCAAGCACCGGCGTTCCCCCACCGCTCCCCTTTAACGCCTTACTGCCTGCCCGAGCGAGATTACAAGAAATGCCCTGGCTTTGCCGTTGCGTTGCGTTGCGGGGAGATCGGTTTAACCTCCGTGTGGCAGTAGGGATGGAGACTTGCTTAAGGCCGTGCTACGTTGCTCCCGGTGTCCTACGAGGACGCTAAATAGCTGGAGGGGTGGAAGGAGGCGGCTTTGCTCAGCAGCGCCGTCGCGGGTGCGGGGCAGTGCCGCTTCTGGCAAGGGGGCAGATGCTCGCTTGGTAGGGCAGCGTGTTGAGAAACGCTTAACCTCCGGCCTCCTCGGATAGGAGCTGTCGCTGCAGAACTCGCAGCTAACCCCACTCTAACAGTACGGTGCTCGTTACTTAAATATCACTCCACTTAAATATACATATGTGTTTTCACACACGGTTGGGAGTAAATGCTCTGCGTTGGTTTTCTCTCGTGCTGATTTTCCGTGAGGCGGGAGGTTACAAAAACATTAAGCCTTTTATTAGATCATCCTTGCGTTTGGAAACAGGTTTTTGTGGGAAATGGATTTATTTTTTCATTTTCTGTATTTCCCGCCTTAGCGGAGGGAAGGTTCGCTCCAGCTTGAGTACGCTCCTCGCCCACAGAAGCTGCGAAGGCAGGACGTGCCTGAACGATGAGAATAAGCCACGTGGGCACTTGGAAAAAAAAAAAAAAGACAAAATCAAATAAGCTTTTTTTTAATTACCAGTTAGCGATTTCATAGAGTTAAACTGTAATTTTGAATCACGGAATCACGGAATTTTCAGAGTTGGAAGAAACCTCTAGAGATCATCTAGTCCAACTCCCCTGCTAAAGCAGTATTAAATATATTATTTATTAATTAAATATATTCATTAGTTAAAATATATATTTATTAAACATATTAATTGTATTAATATATAATATAAGATATATAATTATATAGAATATTGGAATATATAATTTTATATAGTATACAATAATATATTAATATATAATAATATATTAATGATATTTTATTACAATATATTTATTATGTTAAATATATTTATTAATTAAATATATCTGTGAGTGAGGGATAGCATGAAAAATGTGCTACTCTCCGAGAAGCATCTACGTAAACTTTTGTCTCTCATTTTGGGAGAAAAGTGGGCCGGTAAAGTCCCTCAGATTTTAGAAGGGAACAGCTCTCTCACCTTCCTGACAGCTGCTTTGCCCAAACGGTAAGTCTGGGTGCAAGACACAAAGCTTCTCTCTCCCTCTTTTTCTCTCCTTGCCCTCACTCCCTTTGTGATTCTCATTGGATAACATCAGGAAATCCGAAAGGGTATTTTTAGCCTGAAAGAATGGAGAATATAGGGCAGAAATGATGTTAACATTAATCACAGCAGTGATGAAATTTCATTCCGAAATATACGATTGAGAGATTTTCCCGGTGTCCTACTAATGAAAAAAAGATCCTGTTGCTGCCAAACTGTAGGGTCACTGTGCTCACAGGTAATCCAAGACCGTCACGATAAGGTTATAGGAGAAAAAGATGGGGCCAAGAACAGAGTTGCGTGTCGACGCTCAGCTCTGCAGAGGAAGGGTCAGGACATTTGTTTCTCTCTTCCATACTCTTATGGGACCAAACATTTTTACATTCATCCTTAGTTGGGAGTGTTTTGGCTCACACGGGGGTTTGGAAGCGGCAGCAGCCCTCTCTGACACCGCGGTGAGGACTAAGCCTTACCAGCTGCTGAATTAGATAAATATTTGGAAGAGGACAGAAGTCCAAGTGCAAACGGTCTTTCTTGGACGTTGCAGCCCATATGGCTGCTGTTGAACGCCCAGGATGAACCCCTAGCCCAGGCTCCAAGAAACTGGTTAGGTGTGGGAAAGCCCAAGGAATCCTCACAGAAATTGAGAGGTAATAGCTACAGCGATAAAGGCATTTCCTGATTAAATGGGTTTTACCCTTTGCGACATCCTGCCAATAACGAAGCAGAGATGCTGAGATTGAGAGGCCACCGGGTAGATCTCTGCAGATAAATCCGAGCCTGGAATTTCTGCACAATGGCCTTTTCATGGGCCTTGGAGTAAATATCCTCACAGATATGCCTCTGCCATATTGAGTTCTCTGGCAAAGGTCAGGCGTGATTACTGACATACAAACATGCTTTTATTTCTCGGGCCATTATATCCTTTTTCCTTCCCTCCGGCTCACACGTTCTGCACAATCTTAGTGTAGCTTAATGTTCCTATCAGTTTGCTTTTTATCCTTCCCCCTCATTCTCTGTTGAAACTCAAAATATGTGAGTATATGTGCATGTGTGCATTTATTTATATATAAGCAGAATCATTCTGTACTCTGCTAGATCTCCAATGCCTGCGCACTGTCATGAGCTGCTTTATGAACAGTATCCGTCTTATCGCCTCTTGCAGAATGGAAGCAGAGAGAAAGAATTTGCACAATTTGGCCAAAGGTTACTCATCATTTTGACTACCAGACCTGCTGTCTCCTTGCTTCTGATTCTGGAGTGGATGTTTTACATCAGGTTTCAGCCTGGCGGCGAGTGGCTGGATGTCCTCTAGTTGTCACGGGAAGAGGAGAGCGCGAGTTCTCCTTTGGATCAGGTATTGGGTATGACGGTCGCTGCTGCTCATCTCGGGAGGCTCACACGGTCATGGGAAAGGCTTGGTGTCCAGAATGACACACCACAGCTCATTAAAGCAGACGGCAGCGTGTACAGGGCTGCTCGCGGGCCGACCGTCTGCCTCGTTAGTGTTCTGCGAGAGCCCTGCTGATTGCTTTGTAAAAATACAGATAAGCTGCCTACGGGAATTGTTCTGTAGACTCAAATTTGGGTGCGTCGGGTGGTGGTAACTTTGTGACGTGGTAGGATATCTAAGTGTAGGAACAGGCAGAGCTTCTTCCTTGACAGAATAAAAATAGCCCGGCGTGCCAAGGGAAAGGCTGCGATACGCGCAGGGCGCTGAAGAGCTCTGCTTGACCAGCAGCCCCGCTCCGCATTAAACCTGAGCAGCATTGGCACATCCGTACTCCAGAAATCCCCACCACAATAGCCCTGGCAGAGAAACTGAAACTTCTCCCCCAGAAGATGATTATTGCAGGCTGAGGTGAAGGTTTGGCTGCGTTGGGGCATATATCTCACCACAGCCTCCAGAGCAGCTGTGCTCCTGGGACCCGATTTCCGAAAGAACGAAGGGTGAGGCAGCTCAGATAAGAGTAATAAATTTGGATACGGTTAAGACTTTAATAGAAGAACAATTACTGGCCTGGCCAGCTGAATATTTGCTCTTATATCTGTACGAAATTAATCTTCGCAGTTATTTTTTTTCTTTCTTGCATTTCTTGTGCCAGAGGGGTAGGAGCCAGGGAAGGTGGCACACCTTTGCGTGGTGACGCCCATGCTGCTTCCTTGTCGTGCTGCGAATGAAGAGTCTCTCTATTGTTTGTAAATGAAGACCATTCCGATTATTGATAAATAACTTCTGGATGGGGAGTATGACACACGCTGGCGGGAAGAACAGGGCGCTGTAATGGTAATATTGCCTTGAAATTACAGCCCACGTAGTTTGAGAATGACTCAGGGTAATTACATTAACGTTGCCGGAGAAATGAAAAGGAACACTTTCCATTTTACCTATTAACAAGCTCTGCTGGCCTTAAATTATTTCTGAGAAGAGCCTGCAAATGGCTGAAATCATCAGAATAATTACAAAGCGGCGGAGGGGAGGGCTGGCTGAGGTCCTGGCTGTGGCTCTTTGGCCAACGGGTAAACACTGCCGCTGCTTTTGTGGAAAAAGGAGCGCGGCACAGAGCTCTCTGATTAGGCGCACTGCGGTCTGCACGTGGGCTCAGGGGGTCTGCGGGTCCTGGACCCGAAGGAGAAAATAGCCGTCAGGCGTAGGCTGCTCTCGGTGCAGGTGTTACACATCAGCCGGTGCGACGTGAGATGAGAGCCTGCTGCGGTTCTGGCACACCGGACACTTGAATTTCCATCCTCCGCCCTCCCTTTTCTACAGCTCTCCTGAGCCTGTGGGGTGGAAGGTCTCTGCCTTTGGTGATGGCTTTTTGCCACTCCGATCCTTGTCTCGTAGCAGAGGCAGAGATGCCGATGTTTCCAAACTCCGGACCCTGAGCAGCAGCTCTCTGGGTTTGGCCTCTCATGAAAGCTCAGTCCTTCGCCTCCTTGAGCCCTTCACCTGAACTCGCGTTGTGTTTTCGGCTTTGGGCAAGCGACACCGCCTGCTGCCCTAACCTCCTGTTCCCCACCTCACCTGTCAAATTACTATGAAACCGGGACTTTGTGTTGTGTTTCCCTTGGTTCGTTTACGCTACCGTACCGTTTGCTAACTCCAGATGAATAGAAGTAAATAACTAAATACTAAATAACTCGGTGTCGTGTGAAGCGAGGTCTCCACTTCAGGGTCACCTCTGTCGTTACTGGGGTTTCTCGCCTGCGTGAAATTCAGAGCATCCTTGACTGCCTGTCTGTGAGAGGAGGGCCACAGTGGCGTTAGCTCTGCTCCTCGTCGTCTTTGGTTCCTGAGAATTAGAAGATCTTGCATTTCGGAACCAGTCCTATACTTACAGCTTCTTACCAAAATGTAGCCGTATTTATCTCCTCTGGAGAAACCAGAGCAGTGGGTGAGGCCGTGGGCGCCGCGGGTCTGGTTGCAGGCACAGGGGGTTGCTCTCCGGGCACAGTCACAACAGGCTCCTTACAGCCGAACGCGCGTGCACACGCACACACGAGTGCTTTTTCATTTTCTCCAATTTCCTTTTCGCTTGTCCAACAAGCCCATCTCAGCCCTGCCTGTGATTACCTGATGACCTGTGTGCCTTCCTTCATTCGCAGCTGCAGCACTTAAATGGGATTTTGCTCCCGGCCATCAAATCAGACCTTCGCTTCCTACACACACACAGAGGGATGGGTTTGTCCCTCCGGTGAATCATTCCTCTCCTGCAGCTACTGCCATCAGCTAAAGAAATTTGGGGAACCCCCTCCTCCCGTCCCTGACTCATTACACTGCCCTCCATCCTCTCTGCATGCTGAGGGCTGGGCAAATCCATCGGGAATTCCAGTAGCTGCCTTCCCACGACTTGCTGCTCCCGACCCAAAGCAGTTAACTTTCTAATCCATCAGCTGCTTTAATTCTGCATTTAAGGAGGTGGAGCTCAAACGAGTCTTGGCTTCTCCCTTTACACACACGTACACGAGAGATTTGTTACAAGAGTCCAAGGCTGAGGGCAATTTAAAATAATAATAATTAGGCAGATGATTTATTTCAGTCGAGAGTTTAAAAATATTTGAACATTTATATTTATTCTGTTGTGATATTTCAAAAGATTTAATTGATTAAAAAGGAGTCATGTGGAGGGAGAGCTCGAACAAGGGATTGCTTAATTATCTCGTTCAGATATTAAAATTTTCATTTCGACTTTTACTCCGCTCCAGGTGCACACGCACCTGCATTTACGTGCTGACTCTTTCTGCTTATTTGCTTTTCCCTGATTTTCTTAGGAAGGTTTTGGGAACGTTTGAGCGAGTCCCTGGAAATCTGCACAGCGTGAAAGTCCCGAGTTTCCTTTTGTATGCAAATAGATATCGTCAGTTAAACGGAATCAGTTATGAATATTGCTAAGTCAACAGTAAATGCTGAATAATTTTCAGCTGCTTCTAGAAAATGCTGGATGCCAAAACGCAGGACAGGAATAAATGGTAGAGAAGGAAATTTCCTTCCTACCTTTTGTAGGTCTCATGTTTCCTGGTGTAGAAGTTCATGGATCCAGGCGAAGTGGATCTCCCGCACGAAATGGAAGTCCCTACATGTTATAATTTCCGGCTGCAAAGATATCGGAGCTTTGAGGGGGGTTAATTTGTTTTTATCTTCCCAAAGAGCTCTAGTGGTTTTTTTTAATCCTCATAACCCTGCCAGTACTGAGAAATAATAGCAGTTACGCAGACAGTTATGTCGACATCAACTTAAGTTTTATGCTTGCAAGGTTCATATATTTTTGGTAGCGCTGGCACTAATACAAATGATAGCTCAATAACGGAAAAATAGAACAGTCCCTGAGCCACAGGTCTGATGCTTGAAGCATCTTTAAACCCCGTACCCAAATGAGAAAGAGATAAAAACAACCTAGTCAAAGTGGCTTAGCTGGAAGGAGGATTTTATGTGTTACTTGATGACAAAATAGTTAGGCGTTAATGCAGTTTACAGTAAGACACCCTTAAGTTATCAGTGAAGTTGGTGTGATGCCTGACAGATTTAACGTAAATATTTATAGACTTGGCCTACTAATTATGCCAATGGAAAAAACTGCAGTATTAATGCTGTCACCTCCCCGTGCCTGTACCTGCCGGCGCGCTGCTAGCTCGCATGAATATTCTGAAGATAGAGAGTATGGCACATAAACAGAAGAGATCATTTACATTCTTAATAAGGGATTAAGTTATCTCCGGCAGTAGTTTCCAGCCTGTGGCCCACAGACATATGGGAGGCCTGTGGACTATTCCCAAGGGAACTGTGAAAAATGACAGAAAAAGAGAGTTTTGTGTCAGGTGCATAGAAATCGCTCTCTGTGAAGTTATTACAGGGGTATGCGCCACCTTTGGCAAATATTTAGGGGTCCACACACCAAGAAAATTTGAAAACCACTGTTTGACCATATTTGTGTGAAGAACTGAGTCATTTCAAAGCACCGTACTGCCATGTGGGGAATGAATTGACTGTTGGTCCTGCCAGAGCCAGGCTGCCGTAAGAAGGCCGGGACCACAAAGCACTGAAGCGCACGTGCGTAACTCAAAACACACGTCGACCCGCTGAAGTTGTTGCCTGTCACCATACGTAACTGGTTTGCTGACTGAAGACCGTGGGGAAATTTAAGACAGAAGGCAAGGGCTGCCATCACCTTGCAAACAGCTCTGCAGATGCCCGATGGTCGTGTACAACCAAATATCTAATTATGTGACTTTGCAGTTCATATTTTTTCTGTTTTGGTCTATTTATACTAAGAGACTCTGAAGCTTTTAGGCGCCGTTGGTTTCAGTCGTGGCTGGTTGCCAACCCAAAGAGTGTTATCATTGCCGTTGTAGCCAGTTAGGAAGGCTCTCTTCTAGCTGCTTCGATAGCTGTCCTGATTTGCGATCCAAAAGTCTGTGGTTTCTCTTCTGGCACAAATTGACTCCTCACAACCTGCGCAAATAAATCTGAAGTGCTATCACCAGCGGTTGTAAGTGTGCGGCGTGTGTGCGTGCCTTCTGCTTGGCTTACAGCCTTGAAAACTGAGGCAGAGTGACCGGGCGGTTTCACGTTGCCTTCTGCAAAATAGCATCTTCCTCTGCCTCCATCCCCACTGCGGTGCGTGCAGTTGGGGCGCTGGTCCAGGTCGGCAGCGCCTGGCCTGTGCGCATTGCCCAGGCCTGTGGGCAAGACTGCTGCCCGACGCGTGGCTCCCGGCAGGAGCTAAGAAAAGAGCGTTCTTGGTAGCAGGTCAGGGTGCAGGTGAAAGCCACACATGTTGTTACCACAGAAGCTCTCAAAACAGCTTGGATGGATGGAGTGTGGCGATCGGACGCGGGGTAACAGTTTTAAACTGAAAGAGGGTAGCCTCAGATTAGATATTAGGAAGGAAGTCTTTGTTCTGAGGGTGGTGAGATGCTGGCGCAGGTTGCCCAGAGAGCCAACCCTGGAGGTGTTTGAGGCCAGGTTGGATGGGGCTTTGAGCAACCTGGGCTGGTGGGAGGTGGCCCTGCCCAGGGCAGGGGGGTTGGAACGAGATGACCTTTAAGGTCCCTTCCAACCTAAACCATTCTATGATTGTATGAAGTGCTGCAGGCTTTCCATATGGACAACCCATGTGGGTTTTGTAAGATCTCATTGCCTCTGCATGAAAGGCAGATCTCACTTTCCTGCAAAAAATAAGTCCTCTCTGTGGACCTAATCCACAGCCCGTGGAAGGCAACAGGCTTCCTACTGCCTTCAGTGAGCTCTGGATCAGACCATACACGAGGCTCGCAATTATTTCCAGTCTCCAGCTGCATTTGTCTCTTGTAAACACTTCATCTGGACGCCGCACCTCTGTAAATCACAAACCAGAATAACCCGGTAGAAGTGGAGTGCACGGTTTTGAAAAGGAACATTAAGAGGGAAAAATATAACTCTCTCTCTTTAAGCTGTCTCTTGTCTATATTGTTACCTTGACAACTCTGCTGCTGTGTTTCATCTTTGGTGGGACTCAGCTGTGGTGGAATACAGGGGACATCCATGTGCGTTTCCGCGTCTACTCTGGCTCCGCTTCACGGGCACGTGCCGGGCGCAGGGCACGGCGAGCTGCAGAGCCCACCTCCGCTGCCTCCACCCATGGTGCCGCCTGGAAATGGTTACGGATATTAAGAACTGGGACCCGTTCTGATTGGAGGTATAACATTACATCTTCTATTGCTTTTCCTTAAGCCAACACCGGGGCAATGTTAATACTCTTTAAAAGGAGATGCAAGGTGCTTAAAATATTTTTGCGGGTTAGGACAGCTGGAAAGCAGAGAGGGATGAAAGTACTCAAAAGTAGTTGTATTATTTTTGGTATAAGCAGATACAGGAGTGTGTCAAGATTAGGACACAGTTCTGATGTGGTGAACTGAGTCTAGAGACGCTAAAAATATACTTCTTTTTTTTTCTCACAATTTTTAGAGGAGACAGAGGCAAAGGTAAGAGGAGAGTAGTGGTGAACTGAGATTTTAATTCCTGTGCTCCCTTCCTTGTTGGGGTTATGACAAACCTGTCTGTTAACCGGGGCGCCCGTGACCGCTGATACTAGCAAAACGTAACGAGGCAGGGCGAGGTGTTATCTGCGGGAAGGGGATCCTTCCCACCCTGTTTGTTGGGTTTTTTTTCCTTCCCTCTTCCCAAAGAAAATCGCCACCAACGTAATCCTTTTATCCTTTTTAAGAGAAACGGCTAGCGCTGCGGCTGCGAAGGCCAGCGTGCGGGCTGCGGGGCTGAGAGCAGCCGCGGGTGTCCGTGTCTGAATGCGTGCGCGGAGAAGGGGGCTTTTAATGCAAAACACATGTGTTTTCAATTGCTCTCTGGAGCCAGCCCAGTAGCTGTAACTTGGCTTGACAAAGCCTTATTGAAGTACAGACAGTGCGGTTTCAAAGCGGTTAGAAAAAGAAGGGGAATGCTGTTCAGGAAATTCTTCAGGCATGGGCAGGGACTTGGCTGCGATTCTGCTGTTGGAAAATCTGACAGGGGCAGCTCGTGAGAGGAGGCCAGGCCTCGTGCCGCTCCGAAAGCCGCCCTGCATCTCCCCCCCGCCGCCTCCAGCGCCCCTCCGGGTGTCCCTCTGCCCACCGAGGGAGAGGTAAGAGCTGCCCTCCTCCTCCTTCCCGCCGCAGCCGGGGGCATTCGCCCTTCTTTTGGGCTCCTGCGAAGAGGCTTTCTGGCTTTCAGACTGTCGTTTCGGGACGAAAAGTCGAGGATGGGAAGTCGTGGCATGTTTGCGAAGGGATGGGAGCGGTTTGAGGCTGGGCGGGGGGTTCTGGCTAAACTTTGCTTCGGTACGGACTCTGCCGGCAAAGCAACTCCCGCGCCGCGTCTCCGGCTGCGTGAACGCTGCAACCAAATAATTCCCAACTTTTTCATTTGGGGGAGTAAGTATGCATGTAACCTGAAGCCACCGAAAGGTTGGCTCTGTGTCACTTACAGATTTTCATGAAAAATGCGATTCAGCCACGATAAATGCGTTTATATGTATATTGTTGTTATAGTTGTTTAATGGGTTGAAAGCATGTTTGTCTGGGGATTGTTTGGCAATTCCTGGTACAGCTGACTTGTGAAGAGAGGCAGTAATTCAGTAATAATCATTGCCTTGTGATTTGTCTGCATATTTTTTTCTGTATTTTATAAAGCATGAGCAAACTGCAACAGACAGCACCGTCAGAAACCACAGAAAGCAGATTAGAAGGAAAAACATTAATTTAGGGGCTGTTCTATCTGCGACTTCTCTTCTGATTTGCGTTTCTTTCCCCAGCTAACTTAAGAAACGTTTGTGATAAAAAGCTCGCTCTCGCTTTAGGAGCCTGCCAGATTTAGGCAGTGCTCTCTCATCCTTTTAGTCGCAGCATTAAAGCTTGTCTTGCCTTCGCAGAGATATCAGCACCTTATATGGCAGGCTCGTGTCAGGGAGTTCGGGTACGGCGCGTTCGTCAAGGCGGATGGAGGTGTCAGGAGGAGTCCGCCTCGCGTAGCTTCAGAAACTTCCTTGCCTCTGCCAGTGCCTCTTCCTTGGATTTTCACAGCAGCGGTATATGATGTGTTGAAAATGCTTTTTAGCTGTGTTTTATGGTGGTGTTGGGTGGTGGTGTTTTTTTTTTTTTTCTTTCAACAAGGAATGAATTAAGGATATTAAATTATACAGTGGGACAGCGCTAAGCGTTTCTGGCTGGTTCATGGGAGAAGACCCGCAGTTTGCTTTGCCTGCGTGCAGCAGGGCTGCACGTACAGGGCTCAAACCGTCCTTCATCTTGGTAAGCCAAAAAATTCAGAGACAAAGGGAGGCTGGCCACCAAAGTGCATCAGATCCAGTATGTGACAGGGCCAGAGCTTTCTCCCAGTAACACCGGTGAAGCGTGTACGTAGGTAACTCCAAAGGATAACGGCAGGCTCAGGCAGACAGCAAACCCTGCCCGGAAAGAGCGGGATTCCACGGATTTGGATCTTTAATGGGAATGTTATCTGGTCCAATGCAAACAGATTCTACGTGATGGAAGGGGAAAAAGAAAGGTGGTGGGGAGCATCTTCTTCTTGCCACCCTATCTGGGTTTTTTTTTGCTATGAAAGTAATGGTCAGTTGTAATGGGTTGGTTTGGGCCAAGTGAGGACTTTGCTGGTTTGGGGTGCAGGAAGGGCATCCTCCAGGGGTTGTACCGTGGCCTCGTGGGGGCTGATGGGGGCGAAGGCAATGAGGGAAGGACAGAGGTGAGCTGTGCAAGAGGGAGACGTATGATGAAAATGAAGAGGCTTAATAAGCTCAGAGTTTGCTTTGCAGGAAATACACCTGCGGTGAAAATGCTGTGTTCATTGAAGGTCTCATATGATCTGGACTGCCTGAGCCTTCGCAGGCTGCCATCTTACCCTGCAGACTTGGAGCTCTATTGCTTTTCTCAGCAGCTGTTAATTTAGGCACCCAGTCAGCCTATTATCTTCTTCACTGCTAGTTATAAGCTTATTAAAAAAAAAAAAAAAAAAAATCGGTTTCCTGCCTCTCATCATGCAGCATCCCACCTCCCAAATCTGATCATCAGCGCTGAAGAGCCGGAGAGACAAAGAGACTGGAAGACGTCTGTCTTAGCAAGAAGCAGCCAGGGCTGCGGCCGCCGCGCCTGGCTTTAGGGGTGCTCCTGCCCCACGGCTGGGTGAGACAAACAGCGCAGGTTTTTCATCAGGTACGGGACCAGTCTGGATCGTGGGATGTCCCGAGTGCCCAGCTGAGCTGTTTGCCATACCCATTCTTGATGGGACCTCAGTGGAGACACTGGCGCGTGGGTGTGAGTCCGGGGAGGCTCCTTCCAACGCCCTGGGCTGGATTTGATGGAGGGAGGTGGTGGTTTCCTCCCTTATTCTGGCACCCACTCCTGAGTCTCCCTCTGCACAGAGGTGACCTTTCTGCCGCTCCACCCCGGTCAAGTATTCAAGCTTTGCTTTGTATCCAAAAGGACGTGTGGACAGAATGTTATGCATCTAAAGTGAAATTGGAGTTTGGAAGCACACAGATAAGAGAGCTGTTAGCACACCCTAATAAGTGTGTTCCTTCTCCTGGTCCTTTCCAAGAGCAAACTAGGAAGCGAGTGTGTCTGTGCAAACAAAGAAAGGGATAAGTCCAGTAAGCACATCATGTGGAGGGAAGATGCAGCAGAACAAGTTTTAACTTGTGAGAGCAGGATCACTGCAGAGACTCTGCTCTGGATCCTGGCACGTGCGCCAGCCCACAGTTCTCAATTTGTGCCATGCCGGTTGGATTCCAGCCGTATAAATCCATATTAAGCTCCTGCTTTGCACATTTCTACAAGCCATATCTCTCCTCTTGGTACTGTGGGGTGAGAGTGTGTTGGGGCAGAAGTTTGCGAAGTATCACCTCCTGTAGCTCGCTTTCTGATTCGCGCTCTGTTGATGATATCCCTCTTGCTGTTCCCGCAGCCTCCTGCAGTCACACCTGCTGCTGGCTATTTTAGTGTAGTTCTCATGTTTGTTCATCCCGCTTTGAGACACTCCAGTGGGGAAGAGCGTTTATAAACTTGGCACTGATGGACATAGGCTTATGATTGCTTCACATCATCCGAGTGGTGCAGAGGAACCAGCGTGTGAATGCAGCAAAGCCGGTACGATGTTTGCATGCAGCGTGAATGTATCGCTACAAATTGTGGGGCATTTTGTGAAAGACATTCTTTGATGACTAGCTCTATAGATAAGAGAACTCACTGCAGAAACTTTTTCTTCCTTGTTAACTTTCGTTTCCATTTTCTCCTTAACTCTGAAAAAGAAACACTCATAAATAAGAAAACAGACTCGTTTCCCTTCTCCTCAGAGAAGAGAAGCAATAGTAACACCATACTGCTCACAGGTTCTTGCAGCTTCATAATAAAATACCACTTTTGGTTTAGGAGATGCTATTTGGAGATGGAGCTGCCTGTTACTTTGTTTTGTTCTGGCAAACTCTAATTCTAATCTTTAGAGTTTTACTGTTAGTGCTCCGTGCATGCAGAGCAGTGACGGAGCAGAGCAAAGTCCCACGTTCGGCTTTTCCTTCAGTCCATCTGCTCGAAGATACTGGTTTATAAACTGAGGCTTTTGCAGTGCGCTTATCCTCAGGCACTTTTATTGTTGAAATGCTGTCAGCCAGCCCTGGCAACTGGGGAAATTACATGAGCTCTCAAGATGTCAGGGGTAGGGGGTAGCCTGCAGCGTTGAGGGATCTGGATTAGAGATGCTTTACCAGGAGGTGAATCCCCAAGGTCTCCCCAGCTGCCTGTGCTGAGTGAGTCCAAGATATCCTCAAGGTACAAGAGGTATTTCCTAGTGGACCGGGCAGAGCATTCACCGATGGACGGTAGAGACCAAGAAAAGCTTGTTGATGTGCTGCCTCAACAGCTTTTCCCTACACGTGATGTATACAACTGATAGAAACTAGTCAACAAAGAAGAAAACATTCCTTTAGGATGTTTTCCTCCACTTTTTGTCTCTCTAGCCATGTATCACATTGCAGTGTTGTCCAAGAAGTGGGCACTGAGTGATGACGATCTTCCCAACCTGTGGAAGAGCTGCTCCCAATGTGGAGGGATGGGAACCGTTGGCAGAAGCAGAGGGACAAAGGAGAGAGGGAAGATTTCAGCTTTGGGGACACCGGTGGCAGTGACAGAGGCCATGCTGGTACAGCTATCGGGGTAGAAGAGTCCAAGTTCATGGCTTAGATGGTGCTGGAGAAAAGTGCTGTGAGATTTAACTACCCCAGCAAGTATTTCATCCTTCGGGCTGTTCCCCGGTGCTCAGCCCTTGCTGGCCAAGCTGCAAGCGAGAAGTCATTTCCCAGAGCCCCATCCTTTTATGGAGGCCCAGGCTGTGGTCTGACCCGCGTGCAGGGCCATAAATCAATTTTGGGTCATGACGCTGGTGGATTAAGGGGCCTGGGGGTGTCAAGCTTGAGAGAGAGTTTTACGGGGAGTGGAGAGGCAAAAAGTCTTGTTGATAGATGGCTCAAAACACTCTTCTTCATGCCAAATTTTGTTCTCAGTCACGCTCCAGAAATGTCTGTTCTTTTGAACCTGGTGGATAGCGTGCACTTAAAAGACAGAGAAATTAAAGAGGGTGAATCTGCAGAGCATTTACAGCTACCGAATACAAGTACATCGCCTTCCAGTGATACGGCAGAGAGTAACTCTGAAGGTTTTTTAGGGTTTTTCTTTTTCTTATTTCAGCCCAAAAGAAAAGGTTTGTGTTTGAAAAAAACAAAGAGAAAGAGAAGAGGATGTCAGTGATAGGGACGCAAAGAGAAGGCAAATGTGGGAAATGTAGGTCCAAGGAATTTGAACCCCGCTCTCATCTCTAGAAGCACGTTCCCATCACCATGCTACAGGTTAGCCCGGGGTCGGGTGCTCGTGGTTTTTCTGATGAAGTTGTTACACCTCGGTTGTATGCAAGCTGGCGGGGAGGAGAGACGCCGTGTCAGCTGCACAGGGCTTGGGGACTTGTGGTCTGTGCAGTAGCAGTGTGCAGTTTTTACAAGCTCTAGGGCATTTTCAGCAGCAAATTTCAAGCAGGCTTATAAGAGAGAAGCCGCCTTCCCAGATTGCATCCTCTTTCAGCTTAAAATTGTTCTATTACTAAACATACATCATTTAAGCGCTGATCAAAGAAACCCCCGTGGCACAGGAACGTTATTGATTCCTCTCGTTACGCCTCACCCTCTTCATAGCCCTCACTGAGCCTACGAAGCCGGCGTGGCCGGGATGTTACAGCTCCGGTGTTTGCAAGGGAAAGGTGTTCATCCATCCTTGTGCATACAAAAACACTCCTTCTGCCTGATGAATCCTTAATCTGGGTTGTGCGCCCTGAGCGAGAGGCTTTCTACCGGGGGCAGGAGGATGCGGTGGAAGGGAGAGAGGCACACAGCGAAGATTTGCCATAACGGGTGGGGTCTCATGGGATTTTTTTGGAAGCTCAGTGCCAGTTTTGGTTTGTGGTGCCGTTCAGCCTAGCCTGGTTTCAGCTTTGCTGAAGTGCTGAAGCTTCTTCGCCGGAACTACTCGGCGAGCAGCCTGTGCGGATCAGAGGATGCGGTGACATGACTCTTCCAGTGGTCTTAAAAAAAAGCAAATAAATCTTTCTTGTCATGGACTATATCTCTAAGGTATGCTAAAGTGAAAGGATGAATAGCTTTTCTGAATGGACTGGATTTTGGATCAGGCCCTGTTTGCAGTGGTCATGTGTAAGGACTCAGTGTACAGCTCTTGTGCAAAAGCTTGTTAGTCTTTTTTTTTTTTTTTTTTGCAGCAGCAAGAGTTCCTTGGGGAATTACCCAGGTTCCAGGCTATATTTTTGTAGCTGTGGTAGTGTTGTCTGTGGCTAAACTGCAAAGATTTGGCGTGCTGCGTTTTTTGTATTGCAAATGGGGTTGTCCATGCGCTGCCGGTGGCCCAGTGCTGCACGCGTGTGTCTTTAAGCCCTCTCCCGTCGGGCAGACACTTTCAGATCTGACTTTTGGAAAGTGCTCTTTGCGTTCCAATTTCTATGTTTGTTTCAGTATTATATTTATATATATAAATGTATTATATATATAGTGTATATATATAAATATAAATATATATATAAAAGTGTATATATATACACACTTTTTCTTCTAGTGCCTTAGTTCTTTTTAATGTTTGAGTCAGGAGAAGTTGCCAAAATGTAAATTATGACTAGCATACTTCTCCCTCCCACGCAGAGCAGATTACTGATAGCGGATAGAGCTGGTTCCTCCTGTAGCTGCCTTGCACGCCGCCCTAGTCCACTCGTGTGTTTCGCACACCTCGGCACTCTCTGTCCATCATTTTGTCTTCTCTTCCTGGACAACTACAGGCAGGAGCATTTTCTTTTGGTGTTCACAATTCAGGGGGGAAGTGGTAGCTAGAAGTCATGTTTAGCTTTAAATGTCGTGTGAGAGTTTGCGTAGAAAGAACACGCTATCTACTATTCTCATGTTATTTTCTTGTTATAAATTTATGCTGTGTTGCGAAGTCATGCGCATCGTGTGTTGTAGTACTTTAGTTGCTCTATCTCAGGGCAGCTGTGAGCTAAATATTTTATCGGAACCAGAGGAATTCTCAAAATCAGGCTGCTGTGTGGGCGCAAGTTGCTCTTTGTGCTTATGTTCCGTTCCTATAAATTCTTTTGAGGTCTGCAAAGTTTTGCCCCAGCTGGATATGCTATTTTCTCCATCCTAGAAACTGCAAGTAAAGGAAAAAGAAAGAAAAAAAAGGAGACAGAGCAGGAAAGAGATAAAGAGAATAAACAAGTTTTGCAATAAAGGGATATTTTGAGCTGGGTATTTCCTATTGTTTCTTATTGGTCAAACCTCTTCCATGATTTGAGAGGGTTTGCAATGCAATTTATTCATTTTCTCCAAGGGAGAGGCCGCGTTTAATATGTGCTCTCCAGGATTCTCTGTTAAAATATTAGGCAATAAAATCCTTGACTGTTCAGTAGTTGTGCTTATAATTTCCCCCAGGTAGTGGAAACTCGGTAATTTATTGTTGTTTCAGTTTTGCCTTTGCACAGATGGGGGCGGTTGGAGCGGCGTAGAAAGGCGCGTTTTTCTCCAAGTGCGCGTAGCGGATGGTGACCCGTCTCCGCTCCCCGGAGAGCCCTGTGCTGCAGAGCCCTCCGCGGTCGCTGAATTGGCATCTGGCAGCAAAACCACCGGTGGAGCACGAGTGGGGTCTGCTGGAACCGACTCGCCGTGCTCCCCCTCGGCAACAGCTCCGGGTCCGCCTGGGCGCCGGCTGGTTTTGCGGTACAGAGACAGGTACCCCAGTTGGTCTGAGCGGCAGAAGTGATTTGCGGGGAGCCCACCTACGCTATTGCAAGCTGCGCTGTAATACAGACAGCGTATTGCCTTTCTTTGGTGATGGACTTTTAATGCTAAATTGGCTGAGCTGACCCGTAGTAAGAACAGGCTTATTTGAGCCCGTTGGCTCCTCCCGACACGGTGGGACCATCTGCACTAGTTGACGTTGCAGATCTTCACGGTGCGAGCTGGGGTGGTCGGAGGTTGTAAATGAGGCATGATTTAGGGAGGGGGATGTGAGATCCTTTATTTTTTTTTTTCCAGACCAGCTGAGAAAGCTGGAAAAAGCAGGCGGGCTCGGAGCTGCGGATGGGCTGGCTGAGGCTCGCCGCCTTCTAGCTTGAGCTCTGCGAGCACAGGCAGCACCTTCGTTTGCAAGGAGGGAGCTCAGGCTGGCAACTGCCTACAGATGGGCAGCGGTGGCGCCCAGGGTCCCCTCTTGTGGGCATCCTTTGCAGCACCTCGCTGGTGCGCGGGTCTGACCTGCTTTTTCTCCTTGGTGGACTGTAGCCTTCAAGCGTGCAAGCGGAAAAAATGCTTAAAGATGCAATGGCTCAGGAGCCTGAGAGGAAAATGACAGGAGTAACTAATTTGCTATTATTTTTTAAAAAATCTTACAGTTTTCAGCCACTGTTTTGAATTCTGAGTGTGGGGGGTTAACACGGCTGCTGACATTAGAGAAGGAGGCAGAGGGACACCTCCACCCTCCGGAGGAGCATCGCTGGGGTGCGAGCACACCAGCCGCCCCAGGCGCAGCACAGCCTTCCTGAATATGCCGCGAAGTCGGCTTTGCTGTACACGTCCAGATCGGGAGAGGTGTCAGTGCCTCTGATCTGAAAAGAATTTAGTCCCTGAATGGATTTATTTAGCACCTGAGACCACGTTTCAGCCTGGAGGAGGGCTCGTGGAGGGAGAGGTGGCTGATCCCCGGCACTGCAGGTGACAACACCGGGCAGTGTTAGAAAACACAGGTCTTAGTGACTTTTGGAGAAGTGAAAGGTAAAAAAAAAAAAAAGTAACTGGTTCTTCAGGCAGCCCTTGCCTTAACTGTGTGGGCTTCAGCATTGGAGCAGCAAAGACAAAGTGTGAACATCATCCCTGGCGCAACGCTACTGGAGTAAAAGTTATGCCATGAAGAAACTCGCCTCGGATCAGCCGGCAATGGGCTCTGCACCACCGCCGACTGCACGCTGTATTTTATTAGATGCTGGACTATGAAGGTATTAGCAAAAAAATAAGGAAAAAAAACAGGAAACGAATGGTAAACAAACATAAGCTGCTATCAGTGAGCATCTAATTTCTACCATTGTCTCTTCCTACCCTCGCAGATCAAACTCCCACAGAGAGGAACTCGCATTGTTTCCTCCTGTTACGTGAATTTTGTAATTCACTGCATACAGACGTCGATGCCAGACACCCTGAGGAAGAAGCCCGTGGTGTTGAATCAGTAGTGCAAGAAGGCGTTTGGTGGCTTGTTATCGGTCTAGAGTCTAAAATGCAAAACGTTCAGCAAACGCTGTGTTATTAGAGATGATACGATATCGTCAGTCTGTGCGTCAAAAAAGTCTGAAAATGGAAGAAACTGATCCCTGGGGGAAGCCCGTGAAAGTGGCTTTCCGCACCCCGAATGCCAAGGGTGAGAACATGAATACTTTCGTGTGCGGCACAAAATACCTCCACCATCACAGCCCTGTGTTGCCCCAGACCCCCGTCCCAGCTGGTTGCAGTGCCGTTCCAAAGCACCCGCGTCTTTCCATCCTCGCTGGGGACAGCCAGATCTCCAACTGCCCGCAGCCAGAGGGGTACCGGGCTGTGGGAGGGGGGACGGTGCTGCCCACGGGGGGCTGTAAGGCCGTTCTTCTGGGGGTGCCGCCGCACTGCCTTCCTCAGCAGCAGCTTTCCTGCCTTCCCTCTTCCCTTGGTTTTGGCCCCTGGTGTTGTCCTAGCACGTCGTGCCCACCCGGGGTGTCAGAGTCCTTGTTAAACCGGCACGGATATTTGGGGATAGTTTGTTTGTTAGGGATGTGGCAGCTGGAGAACCTCGTGCTCCAGGTTTACTTGGTTAAGAAAGTTTGGGGTGCAGGAAGGGAGAAAGGCAAACACATCCCCTCTGCTTTTTTTTTTTTCTTTGGCTGGAAGGAGTGGGTTTATTTGAGATGACACATATTTTTTAAATTAAAGCCTCTGTGAAGTAATATTGCATCTTCAAAACAAACTGCTGAACTCGACTGCTTTTACCAAACACATGCAAAATTTTCCCCTCAGGATTGCGAGAGGCCCTGGAGTGCCTGCCTTGCAAAACCTGGGGCGGTGAACAGAGTCGCTCCAGAATGATCTCCATAGGATACCTTTAAACAGCGTGCTTATGTGTATTTATAAATATATATTTATATACACATTTAACACGTAAAATTCTCTTGTAGTACGCTACTGCACACAGTAAGCAGAAAGAAAAATAATGCAGAACGAAGGTATCGAAAGAGGCGCTGCCCCGCCTCTTTTTTCTTGAAAAAAGCCTCTTTTTTCTTGAAAAAGAAATACCAAAACCCTCTAAGAGGCACAGGCACAAGCAGTTTTTGCCATCGGTTTTCTCTTGCCGCCTAATACACGTGGTTATTTCTTTGTGATCATTTCAGATGCCTCAGGAACAGTACGCGCACCGGAGCACCATGCAGACCTCGGAAGGACCCCAGGTATACAAAGTGGGGATTTATGGCTGGAGGAAGAGGTGCCTCTATTTCTTTGTGCTGCTCCTAATGATTTTAATCCTGGTGAACCTTGCTATGACCATCTGGATTCTGAAGGTTATGAACTTCACAATTGTAAGTAGGGGTGATCCTGAAAGGTCTGGGGAAGATGAGGGAGGGTGATGGTCTTTCCTCTGAGCATGAATTCGGATACGGCTTCGATAATGGGGTGTTTCGGCTGCCACGGGTAGCTGTTATTACAGGGAGGAACAAATTTACCCAACGATCCTCTTTTTCTGCTGGAGATGTCTGCAGTATTGCGAAGCTGAGGAATCAGCTCAGCGTTGCAAATCGTGTTCCTGCTGCCTGCTGTACATATACATGTATATAAGTCAACAATTTACACCACCCTCCCCCAGTTTTGAATTATAAAGTGTTTTGCAATTAATGAAATAGGTTATTTTGAACTGGGGTGGGGGAATGGGTTTGGACCTTTGTCTTACATTTTTTCTGCTTTTCTCCACGACTGGGAAGCCGAGAAACTTGATTTGCTTTTTTTCTTAGGGAAAATTTATGTTGTTCCATAGTGACGGGGTTGCAGAAGTTTCATGAAGAAAAATTAAATTTTCAGAGTGGCTCTCTGGGTGCGGTATTTTGGTGGAGCGCATCCTTATCCTCGTAGCGCTGTGGTTGGGGCGCATCGGTCCTGCCAGCAGCGCTCCCTTGCTGCACAGACCCCCTGGCCAGGCTTAGCTTTCCAGAAGCCCCCAGAAAAATGTTGGGCAGCTGTACTGGGAGGTAGATTGCACTGGGGCAGACGGTGCCTTCTGGGCATGGAGCGCTCTGTGCGTCGCTTGAGCTCTGTTCAAACACTTTCTGAGATCTTAAGGGGTGCCTTGACCTTGAATTGCCTTTTTACAGGGTGAGCTTCGCCTCTCCTGCTCAAACACACTGAAAGTCAGGACACGATGAACCAGGCACACCCCACTTCCAGGGCTAGTGAGCCGTTCTGTGGTAGGTCCTAGTTTTTCAGTAGATAATTTGGCCGAGCAGAGTGAAAATCTTCTTCTTCAGTCTATGTCACCTTGGTCAGACGGAGTTATTTTAAGATCGTTTGAGTCTTCAGGAGAAACTAAGTTGGAGGCTTTAATCCTGGATTTGCTTCAGGAGAGTGCTGTAAGGCTAAATTCCCCTAGACACTTTCAAGGACTTTCCCAGCCAGGCTCGGATGCGAGCAGCGTGTTTGAAGTCTCCCGGCTTTTCTCTCTCTGCTTTGGTCTTGCGAAGCCCTGAACAGCTGTGTCCAACATTATGTCATTAATGGGCCGTGAGAAGTTGAGTAAACAATCTCTGACTTACTGTATCCGGCAGACAAAATGCTGTGTCGGGGGGACGTGGAGCATTCATTTTCGCTAACCAGGATGCTGTCAAGGTGTGCAGAAGATTGCAGTGCGTGCGTGCTTAGGGAGCAAGCAATTATAAAGCACTAATCCGCAAAAAGCTCCTGTGAGTGGGAGAAGAGTGAGCCAAACTGGAGCAATTAATGCTTAACCGGACCGGTTATTTAGTCTCGTGAATTTGATGCGGTTTTGAGACACATTTCATGCTGAACCGTGGTCTTTAGATTAATGTAGTTGAAAAACAGATATTTCTGAGGTGATGGAAGACTTGGTCATATGCTCGTCATACAGGCAGTGGTATGGGTATCAGCTCAAGAACAAAATAATAAGGTTTCAGATTCTTACTTTTCAGGAATGCAGCTTTATTTCTTTAGAATAACGTTACTTTGATATGTCGGTCCCATGCTTTCTGCTGTTTGGTGGTGGTGGTCAGTCAACTCTCTACAAGTTGCTTGGGGAACCTCTCTGCTCTTTTCTGCCTCACTGCCCTCTCCTGATGCATTGCATTTTGCAGGCCATGTGCAGAAGGGTCATCTCCTAAGGAGACATACAGAAACCTCCCCCTTCCAGCAGCTCTCTCCGCCCTGCTAGGATATACACTGGCTTTTGGGGGGATGCACCCACGTTCAAGCTCTTGTCTGATTCTTTTTCCTTAAATCGTCACTTGCGCTCTGATTCACTGGGGATTAGTCCAGGGTAAAGTATATTTGTATATGGTTTTTGGTTAGTTCATAGCTTCTGATGTTAGCAGGCGAGGAACAGCATTAAGTGATAACAACACGGACAGCGGCACCGAATCCTGCAGCGGGAACAGCTTTGTGGTGGTAGGCACGGCCACGCTAGCCAGGGTGCGCGTCTCTGACACAGCCCGTTGGAAATAAATGTGAGAAGAGAGGGCGTAAAATGTGATCCTCGGCCTGATCCGCACCCGTTCATCCCCCGATCTCCTGCTGCTCCTGCAGCCTCGCCACCTGCGCTGGGTCCCGCTCCGCCGTCCCTCCTGCACCCTTCCCCGAGGCGGAGAAAACTACTTTGCTACGTGAAGTTTTAGAGGCAGACTTTTATCTCTAACTAACAATTGTAGGAAAATTCTCAGATGAGGAGATGCAAATACGGCAAAATCTTTAATTTATTCCTGTTCTGCTAAGGTGAGCTGAGAGTCCTTCGGGGGCGGGGGAATGACTGGGGTAGTCGGTAAGCAAAAGCTGCTGCTTAGCGGGTCTGAGTTACCCCGCGGCTTGCAGAGCAAAAATGGAGAGGAAAGTTTGTCCTTTTTTTCTCGTGGAAAATGTGGTATTTCCGGTATCTTCCCCCCCCTGAGCTCTCCTCCCAGAACTGTCTGTTCAACTCCTCAGGACAGTCCTGGCACTTACCGGAATTTAATGTGTGCTCATTACAGCCAGTAAGCGCTCACAGTATTTTAATGAGCGCGGCGAACCTGCTCAAGAAAACTCGGGGGTGTTTTAAATGCTGATAATGGCGAGTGGAAAAGAGAGAAGGAGATGAAGCAAGACAACCTCAGGGAAAAAAATACCACCTTCTCATGCGCGTTGTGGCAGTACCCATCCACTCCGCTTCCACATCAAGCCCTGAACTCCCTTTCTCTCCCCTCTGCGTGCCCCGCTGGCTCCTGCGCCGAGAGACAACTCCTCTGACATCTAACTGTAACCTTCCAATCCGTGGCTTTCAGTAAGCAAGGCATCACTGATTTATTCTAGGTGTTGCTTTTATCTGAACATTCAAGGTTTAAGTAAATTTATGTGTGGCTGTTGCTTTTTACACGGGGCTGTCAGAGCAGCGTCACGCTCGCGTGGGGCCGGTCGGTCACTCTCGTCTATCCTCTGCCACAGCCATTCACTTCTCGTGTCGTATTTGACCCTCAATTTGTTTTAAATGCCTTTATCAGGCACAGAACATACAAAAAACATTCTTAGAGGTGACCTCAAATATCATGTGCCTGTCCCACAGCTGGTTCCCATAGCCAGGTCCATTTATCCCGCTCCTTTACATCAGCGCTGCGCTGCTCGGGGTCTGCGGGAAGCTCTGTGTCCACGCGTGGTTCCTACCTCTAAACCTGACTCTGATTTTTAAGCCGAACCACGGAGTGAATCTGGATGAAAGCCACCAATTTGGGTTAGTGGCCTGACCTAATTGAGGTTAGAAACCACCGTCCAGCACTCAACTTTCCAATGATATATAGGCAAAGGGAACTCCATTCAGATCTCGGACAAGCCTGGGAGACGCACGGGGTTTGCACATATTGGATTTGGGGAGAAAAAACCGTAATGCCTGGGGCTGTGTATGTGACTCCGCCGCTCAGTCTGCAGGTCCCGCGCAGGTTTGGGCTGTGTCCTGCTGGCACAGACCCCACAGGGGTTCCTACGTGCCAATCTAATTACAGGGCTGGAACCAGAGCTCTTAACAACCATCCTCTTTATGGGCCACCTGCATGTGCACCCACTGATGCGGCTCCTTAGCAGTGGCATTGCCCACGAGTGTGTGTGTAGGCACGTGCGTCTTTTATGCTGTGATGTGCCGGGGGTCTCTATTTCAGCTGCTGCTGGTGAGCTTAAACCATGTTTTAAAAGCTTCCTCTCGTATTAGTTTCTGAATATTACGACAAAAGACGTGCTTACGTAAACACAGCAAACCAATATCCTGATTTTAAACAGTCCAAGGCTCCGAAGGCACAGGTAATGGGCAACGACAGCCCATTGACCGCTTTCCACAAGGGTAGCATAAAATGCCTGATATTTTGAACAGTGTTAGGAGTCTAAAGCATGATCCATTAGTACCCCTTTGTGGCCTCTTAGGCAGGAGGAGGACCTCTGAATAGGAGAGACAACAACTGTACGGTTGTGGCTACATTTAAATGGCAAACGTCCATCTACTTGTCTGCCCATCAAACCACTTGAGGACCCTTTGCTTTTCCTTTGCCCTTCCCTGGTGTTTCTATGCACAGTTGTCTGTTCGTGTGTTTTGGACTGTATGCCCTTTGGGACAGAAGCTGTTTGCACACAGCATCCTGTAGTCCTTTATACTGGCGTGTTCTACTAGGCTATAAACAGTAATAAATGGAAAAATTGTATTTTTCCCCTAATTAGCTTGCAAGGCTTGAAATTCCTGGAGGACCGTCTCATAAGAATCATCCAAAGCGAAGGCTCCAGAATAGTCTTTGTAAGGAAAATATTCTGCCACTTTGGTATCTGGGAGGCCCTTCCCGAGCCAAACTTAACATCTTCTGAGCCAGGAGAGCGTGTGCTGCTTCCAGGTCTGTGCAAATCCGTGCAGACTGCTCGTGCCGTCCGTGTGCGCACCTTTGAGGAAGCGCAGTGTGGCAGTGGGCAGGCAATGACCCGCCGCGTTCCATCTCCCTTAGGATGCAGCGAGAGGGGGACCTTCCCCTCCTGTCCCGGTCAGGCTGCGGTTGGGTTCTCCCTGACCACAGCGCGTGCAAACTCTGGGTTCGCCTTCCAGAACCACTCCAGGTTTTGTGAAGGTTTGGGTCCTCGTCATGAGGTTCAGCCATATTTCATGATTCCAACTGAGCAGGATGAAATGACTGCAATTGTTCAGGTTTTTCCCGTTTTTTGCTGCAGGCTGCATTCAGAGCTGAAGGGGTATGTTTTAGCATTGCTGAATGAAATGTTAGCAATTTAGAGAGGAAAAACTGCTGCTGTAGGTGGCACAATTGTTAAATATCATTATTATCTTGCTTTCTTTATTAAAAGTTGATAAGAAAAATGAGCTTTTAAAATTTGGTTATGAACAGTTATTTCCAATACAATTACTCCCTCTTGTGTGTAAACTACCTGGCACATTTTAATTACAGGAAAACAGTAGGGTAATAACACAGCAGTAAAGATGGATTAGAGTTAGGAAAGCTCATTGTCCTAACAGGCAGGATTCTTTTATTAATGATTTAAAGGAACAGACTTTGTTCTAAATTTTTTTTTTTTAATTAAAAATGGCCTCAGAATAAAATGACTGTGCAGTTTATAGTCCTTTTTCATGATTTCTCTGGGGTCCCTTTAGGCGCAATGGGAAGGCCAACGCGGGAAAGAAATCTGATCTGCTTTTCAGCTTCTGCTTTGTAGTGCAGCTGTAATCAGTCAGCTAAAATTGTTTAGAGTTAGAATTAACGTTACTATATCCTAATAGAGGAAAGAGTGAAGGGTTTTTTCTCCCTCTCTCTCCCTCGCACACACATGCATACAAAATCGTGCGCTTTTCCATCCTAATTCACGTTGCTCTTTTTATAAAGCAAGTAATAGTTTTGAGACTGCTTGCATGACCCGGGAGCTTTGCGTATTTCCCTTCTTTCCTCGTTCACGTGGACTGCATCTTATGATATAAAGATGTTAATCTTGTAGCGGTCTGACAACACCAGCAATGCTGTGAGTGACTACTGTGAAGTGAAGAAGTTTCTACGGGTGAAATCCTCACCCCCTGGAATTTAGTCTTGGAATCTTGACATCAGTGGATCAAGCCCATCACCGGAATGCTTTTTACTCGCAGGTTTTTATGCTAAATTCTAATTTCTTTCCTCCTGGATTGAGGAAAAAACGTGTTATGCTTTTCTTCTACTCTTTTCAGAGATCTGAATTTCATTCCTAGAGAGTTTCTGTTTCTGTATGAAAAGCAATTGGGATTCCTTATCTTTTCAAAAGATATGTATAGTACTTTTTAAACTTCACTCCTTTGGAGCTTAGAATAATATAGTCAGTTTTAATAGCATAGTGCATGATGTCATTACAAGTTTGACCCCTTCATTGTTGCATCCTCCGGAGTGTCAAGCATTTGGTACTGATGGCTTGCTGAGTTATACATGCATCCGTTTCTTCTAGCGCTACACCTTTGAAAACTCAGTCTCTGCTAATATTTCATTTTTGTTATCCTAATACCACATTTTCTCAGCCAGCATAAGCACATGAGGCTTTCATCTTCCTCGTTACCCAAAAGTGATGAAAGGACTCTGTATTTTTACCTCACTGTCTCTACTCTCAGCCGAACCATTGAGTTTTCAGAGGCGTGCCATGGCGTTGGATATGCTTACAGGTATGTCAGGGGAGCAAAAGAAGTAGCGAAATAGTAAGTCTTCCACTAGTACCACTAAACCAAGCTGGATGTGCCGCACTGCAGTCGTTTCAGTAATTCTTTATTTTTATTCTTCGACTACTGCACAAGGCAGCCTGCGGTGTGCGGAGTGCTACGACGGCCCACGGCCCTTTTCCCTCAAATGTTTTGGGTTGGGTTTTGTGGAGAACTGAGGCTTACCCGATTGCGCTTCCATCTCGACGGACGGGCTTCCAGCTCTCGCTTCTCAATTGTTTCTAAGCCACCATTCAAACAAAAGTGTGTGTCCAGGAGACACACGATATCTCGAATGTATTTACTTTCTGTATTTTTCAGAGCAGAAGAAAGCAGTCTTATTCATTAGTATCCCTACTGTGGAAGAAGCTGCTGCATAAGCTCTGTACTTACTGCTCACCAGGGCTGAGATACATTATAAATGTCCCCATACCAGAAAAAGCTTTTATTGGCGCTGTTTTCCTACCAGACAGCTGAGAATTTAGCCCTAAAATCCAGATAGCCAGCATCTCTTGGTTAGTACTACTACTGGTTTGGAGGAAGGTGTTGGTACCTCCGCGCCACCCCTCTCCTCGCGCTTGCAGCTCAACGCGTGCATGCAGGCAAAACATCATCTGGCAGATCTGCTGCATGGGCCGTGCTGTCGAGCCTCAATAGTTCGTCTCCTGCGTATCTCCACTGCAGGAAAATATATCGTTGCATTAAAAATACATGTTGGCTTTGTTTGGTGCCTCCCAGAACAGAGGGACAAAAATAGATGGAGAGGAGAGGAGAGTAGAGGGGGTTGGGGTAGTTTGTGATGTGAGGTTGAGCATTTGGTCTCTGGCACAGTGCTTCGTTTCCCGGCATTTCTGGCTGTGAACAGAGTGTCCCTCCTGCTGCTGCCCCACGTCCCCGCCGTGCTGCGGGGAGCACGGTGGGAAGCCTCATCAGGCCATCGTCAGACCAGGAGGAGCTGCTCCATCGTGTGACAGCAGCAGGACCCGGCCAACAGCCAGGAGGGCATGGGTGGGCTGTGCGGGGGGGGGGGGGGGGGGGGGGAGGGTGAGTCATAAACTCTTGATCCCAGATCCCGCCTTCTGCCACCTCCCTCCGGAGGGCATTGTTCTCAGCTTCTCTTTCATCTGAAGAAATAAGATATTTCACATTAGCATTCGTCTCAGTGCCAACAAAAGATCTTCAGACTAGCAGTTCTGAAGCAGAGAGAGATTTGTCTCTTAGAGAACATGTAAAAGGTATTATTATAAATGTGCGAAAGAACAAAAACAAGCTCGCTGCTAAAATGCCGATAATCAGTTAGTCCTCTGAATAGCTTACAGTCTGATCCCTCCCCATATTTTCACAGTACAGTGGGAGAAATGATTTGATTTGGGAATCCGCACTGCAATGGCGTGCCAAGCTGAGCCGTAGAGTAAGTTTTCCACTGCTCTTTCTCTTGTTCCTTGCACCGTTGTTTTGTTGGGTTTTTTTCCTTCTGAGCTTCCTGACATCCCTCCTGAACTCTCTGTGTGGCAGAGAGCAATGACCTTCTCAGCTTTGAAAACCCGGCAGCCAGTGCTGTAAGAGAAATATCATTCTTCTGAAGGACCTCTTCTGCGTGGTTGCCCGAAGGCTGAGGTGCTGCTCGGGGTGGCCTCCATGCCTCTTCCTCAACTTGTCCTGGAACTGAGAAGCCATCAGCTTTTCACAAAGCTGCTTCTTTAAATGTTGCTGGGCGTTTGGTCCTGAGCCCCTGCAGTTTTGCATCTTGGGTTGCAGCATGAGCCGTGGAAAGGGGGAAGAGGCGGCTCTGACGCTGTACATGACTGTGCCAAGCGCGGAGTACTCGGGAGCAGAAACCTTCACCTGCTTTGGGGGAAGCCCCAGCTTGCGGGCTAACTGCTGCTGTTAGCTCTTGTCTTCGGCTGAACAAAAGGAGTAAGAAAAAAAACGGCGTGTTCTCTCTGCAGTTGTATGCGTTTACTTTATTTACCTTCCGTAATTGTCGCAGCCTGCTCTAAAGGCTGACGGTTTCGAGGACAGAATTACAGACCTGTGGTTGTGTGGCGTCTGTCCTTCCCCTCCCCTCCTGCAGACGCTCTGTTATCTCTCCTCCGCTTACACGCTGCCAGACCTGATTTGATAGATGTATTTGAAGTACGCGGTGCCATTTCATGTGCCTGTTCTGCCACAGCTCTGCTATGGAGATGAGCTCGAATATACCATTTGAATTCATCATAGCTTGCGTTTTAGTTCTGGTCATTTCCACTTCAATTACATCTTCCCCGTTACCCATCCTGCCTTCGCGGCCGCGGTCAACAGTAAGATGGACTGAGGTAATTATTTGTATTGAGGCCCCAGTTTCTATGGGACTACACTCCAGTGCACTTGCGTGAAGGACAACCTGTTAACACTGAAATGATGCGGTTGCCGACAGATTTATAGAAGAGGAATAGATTTACGCAGGTAATTCAGCCTTGACCTCTTGAGTTCTCCCAGCACTACTGCCCACCTCTTTTATTTTTAAATGAGATCCAGTAACTAATAGTGAAATTATGGCAATGCGCTATATGAAATTTGTGATTATTTGCATTTAATTAAAGGCTTCACTCGAGAAAAAGAAGGGCAGCTTAACCTCAGAGAAGCCTCTACATCTCCAGTAATTGCTTCTAATTGAAGTCTTTAGAGTTTCCACCCCACCACAGCAAAAAGAAAAAAAAAAACAAACCCAAACGTGAAAAGTTTACTCCCACACACGGGGTCCCTGAAAATTATTTTATCCTTATGCAATTAAGGTGACCGAGGGTCCTCATAAATGATTCTTCAGTGTGGGTTAACCAGCTAAAATTAAAGTTTAATTACTCGAAAGCCTAGTTTGTGGTGTGTTCGTGAGAAGCTTATTCTCCCCAACTGGCCGTGCTGTGTGACGGTGTCCCCTGCAGACGGGCGCAGGGGCACGTGTCTTGCCTGAGTCCTCCTGATGGGTTCATTTCCATCACGGCTTTCCGGTTTTGTACAGTTCTTCTTGACTTCCAATGGCACTTTGGTTATTCTAGAAAAAAATTACAAGCCCTTTGGCTTAGTGTGTGCTGTGAAGCACAGGAGAGGAGCTCTGCCAGCGCAAGGTGTGCGGGGCTGAGCACGGGCACTGCCTCTGGGGTTGGGAACATCTGGGACATCTCCCTGTGCAGGGCTCCAAGGGCACAGGCTTAGTCTCTGTCGCTGCAAGAAGGGAATCTTTCTCATGGCAAACTGTTACTAGAGCGGCTGTTGGTGTTGGCCTGGGAGTATGGCCTTGGGCAACCTTTTCTAGGATGCTTGCCAGCACCTTGCGCCAGTCACAGAACCACAGAATCCCAGAATGGCCAGGGTTGGAAGGGACCTCTGGAGATCATCTAGTCCAACCCCCCCGCCAGAGCAGGGGCACCTACAGCAGTTGCACAGGACGGCGTCCAGGCGGGTTTGGAATGTCTCCAGAGTAGGAGACTCCACAGCCTCTCTGGGCAGCCTGTGCCAGTGCATGGAGTGTGCCCCAAAAGCAGCCATGACCTGTCACAGGGGTGGTAGGAACCAGTCCTGCTCCGCTCGCCGAGGTGCCCGCTTGGGGCAGAGAGGGGACCTGGGGCCGGAGGGGTGTGATGGGACCTGTGGGTGCCGTGTCTGGGGGGTGCGCAGCACCCCGTGTTAAAGCCACCACCTCAGACTCACGCGGGTGGCACTTCAATTACGCATTCTGCCTAATTAACGACTGTCAGCGTTTCCGTGCCGCTTCTGGCAGCACAGTCGCTCCGATTGCACCCTTCGGCTCTGTCAAAATCCCTCCTCATATCATGGATCTGAAAACAGGCATGACAAAAATAAAAGCGTGTTATGTTGTAGCAGCAGACATGGCCATTTTCTACTGTTTATTGTCTCCACTGAAGATGCCGATGTTGGAAAACGTGTGAGTGTTCTGCTTTCCTGTGTTCTTGCATTGTTCATTAATCGCACAAGTCCGCAGGAACACGTGTGTGATTTCTGCTTTTCATTATCCTGAAGGTTCTTTTTAATGTACGCTGAAACACGGGAAATGTCTAGATGGAGTGAAATCTTTCACAGATGTACACAAGAGGCTTTTCACAGCCTCTTAGAGGGCTACAGGTGAATTAGAAATGGAAATGTTATTGTCAGCAGCAGATTGGTCATATTTTTTGAAGTTGCAGCCACAGTTAAATGCATGAAGACACGCGTGCCCTGCCGCTGTTGTTCCTTAGCAAGCAATCACGCGTGGCAAAGTGCACCTCTGCATTTTAGAAAGTGCTTTACTTCTGCACGCAGAGCCCTGAAATACTCGTATTTCGTGTAGGTGCAAGTCATATAGACGTGTGTAGGTGCTGAATTTGATTGGGATTATTTAGTAGGGTGGTATTGTTTCTGACAACAAATATTTAATCTTTCAAAACAAGACATTAAAGAATTTTGTTCTGGGAAACTAGGAAATCAAATGCCTTTTACAGTCTTCACTTCCCCGGCGTGCTAGAAAGGGAACTCCTGCTAATTATATATTTGCGCACACCACCCACTTCTGAATCAAGCACTTTATTTACAGAGAGATGTCACCAGCAGAGAGAAGGTTTGCAGCAAAGCCCGGGATCTTGAGAAGGGGAGGAGGCTTACCCTGAGCAGCGATGGCTGGGTTAGAGGGAGATTGGGTGGATCTCAGCGATTCCGCTGCGGTTTTACACGAAACCGCATTGTCTGGGAGGGAGAACGATTCAACTCACCAGCAGGTATAGACTATAAGGCAAATGTCATCTTTATTTGAAGTTGTTTGTCGAGACCTGTTGACCAATAATATTTGTCTTTGTTAGTATTATAAATGATTCAGACTCACATGTTGCCCAAGCAAAGCCCCGAATGCTGGAAGGCAGATGTCTTTAATTCCTTTCTTCTTCCCGGTGGAGCTGCATTTACTGCCCTTACACCTATCTTCTAATAGGAAGCTTTTCTGCGGACCGGTTTGCCGTGTCAAGACTCTGTTCTTTGAGCTGAGAATGAGGAGCTTTAACATATTCAGGACCGAAATAACCGTTCTCTGTACGGGGAGACTGAGGCCAGTGAAGACCCCGGTGCCACCGTTGTCCTTGGGGTGTCGGGAGCCGTGCGAGGCAGCGGCAGCAGCAGCCGGGGCACCCTGTGCTCCCTCGCCCGCGGGAGCAGCACCGTGGCCGTGTTTCCCATCCCCCCGGATGCTCGTCGGAGCACCTCACGGTAACTCATCAGAAATTCGCACTCGCCACCGAAACGAAAGGCGTTAAAACATTCCCCTACAGGAGCAGTCCGCATGAGGGAAGGCCCTCGCGTTTTGGGGGAAAATCTGTTTTGCAGGTGGGGTCAGAGCCTGGGGCTGGGAAGGCAATTAATTCCCTTTTGCCAGTAGAGTGTGCTAAATAAACAGGGAGTAGCCAGTTGCTTGGCTGGGTTCTGCTCCTGCAGGCGTGTAAATCCATGGCATCGCTTCTGGGTTGCACAGGTATGAATGGGAGAAGAGGCCGGCAGCGTCCAGCTCCAGAAGGCAGGCTGCAAGGGAGAGGGTTTTAAACTTTGAAATATGGGCAATGTCTGGGTAACTGGAAAGAAGAATGTGTCCTGGTTTGGTGGTTTTGGTTGTTCTGTTGTTGGTTTTGGTTTTGGGGGGGGGGGTTGTGATTTGTTTGGTTTTTTTTTTACCATAGGGAAAAATAGAGACTGTTGCTTTGGGCTGATAACAACCTATGGGGTGACACGTTAAATGGATTTCACTCACCTATTAGGTTTGTCAGTTTAAAGCAAGTACATAGATGCTGTGAGAATTTATGCAGTGCAAAACACAGACGAGGACCCAAGAGAGCTCTGTGGACAGAAATAGCTGGAAACAACTACAAATCTGTGCTCTGAAGTCTCACAGAAGCAGGCTCCAGCTTTGGAAGCGTGGCACGGGAACCTGGAAATGGTGGACAATTGTACGTGAAGCCCAGTAAATAAGAGTAGACTGGTCTGTTGTACTCCTTTCTTTCTTTCCTTTTCCTCATTTCATGTTTTCCTGTTCTTAAAATTAATCCATCTTATAAGAAATGGGAAGTTAAATGGCTAAATTCACGGCTCAGTCACAGCTATGACTGACGTTCGTGTTGGATGAGCTGGCTGAAAACTCCTGCGTACTGAAAACGAGTGTAGAGAGATGATGAGATTCTTGGTGGGGAAACGACCACCATTCTTCCAAAATGTTTTCAGTAACAGCACCGGGAAGGGAATACACTGGTGCAATCTGTAGCTCTTGTTTTTGTTTTAAAGATCTCTAATGAGCCATGTGTGCGACGTATTTCACCCTGGGAAATCCCACTGAAATCTGGCACTTGGATTTCATTTCTTGTGCTGCTATATTTAGAGCCGAAAGCAGATCTCCCAGCGTGACTCCTTCTGGCGTATAGAAGCCCTGTGAATTGTCTTAGTAACATGCACTAATCGGTCACCAAAGCTGCCAGCCCCCCATGAAAGTCCTTCAAAATGACACAGAGCGGAAGCAGAGCCGTTGCCCGTACTTTCAGGCTGCAGGCGCGGGGCAGCAGCGGGTTGTCGTGTCTGTGCGGTGGGCATGAGGGTGACCCCCATGGATGTGGCGTGGTCTTTTTTACTGTGACCTGTTGCTCGATTACTATTTCTCTGCGCCTCCGTTTTTACCCTATGGATAAGGAGTCCGATCAGAGGTGTCTCCATTGAGTTTTAATGAGTAAATCAGAGTTTTTAAGAATTTGCAGTCAACGGTAGTCTCAGAGTGTGCATGTTCCTTCCTCACTGTCCATCCGTGTTTGCTAGTAAAAGTAACAGGAGGTCTGATGTATTTATTATTAATAAGGTCCCATCTTTCTTGACCTTAGTTCCATTAAAAATCGTTCATGGCCATGCCAAGTCAGGTACTCGGTGTCACCTTGTTATGATCAAAGGAGAGAACCTTCCTTTTCAATCCGATGTTTTTCCTGTGCTGACGCCTGCCAGCCCGGCTCTGCCCGGTTTTCTGCAGTCAAAGCACCAGGACGGTCCATGCCTTGTGTTCAAGAAATGTTGTGGCATGGATGTTAAAATTATGGGGAGGGGAAAGAAGTAATACATCTCACTGTTTGCAGTGTAATGTGAGAATACGGCATTTTTATATTCAGGTATTTGAAGGTGTATTTCAGGTATTTCATTCCCTTTCCAAGCTTGTCTATATAGGGAAAAAAAAAAAATCTTTAAAACTTAAGAGCAATGAAATCACTATGGCTCGGTAGAAATGACATTCAAAATCTACTAAATTAAGCAGAGAACGTGTCCATCCTAGCAGCTTTTTGTTATCTTTCACAGTTCTTTGATAGGGATGTAATTTTCTGTAATCACTCAGAAAGATGGCTGGATATTTTTTCTATTACATTCTGAAGGACTTGAACCTTTTCTGGCTTACCTTTGCTATTTTTCATGTTTATATACAACAGTATAATGCATCAGCATTTTTATATGTTTCCCATATAAAAATGAGCCATGCTTATAAAGGCTGTCAGACTTTCTATTCCACAGAATAACTGGAGCATCGCTGTGAGTTGACACCAGCCTAAAAATCACATATAGATGCTGAAATGTCTTATTTTATGGCCCTGTTGCTATTTAATAGCTAAGCTGTGCCCTTTTCTTAATTTACTGTTGCCATCCAGAAGTACATTCGTGTTGGGGGATGCTGCGGCGGAGGTCCCAGGGCAGCTCTGCTGCTTTCCTTGGGTGCCCTGAAGTCAGCGAAGCTGCGTGTTGGCCGAGGAACTGGCCGAGCTGCGATAATTAACTGGGGAGTTGGAAATGGTAAGGAGACCGGTCTACAGTGCCCTAACCTTCTTTCAGCAGGTTTCTCCTACCAGGGATTGGAATATAAAATGATTACTTTTTGCTCTCTCCTCTGTATTTAGCCTCAGGAGGTTTCTGATAGGTTTTGGCTATTAAAGACAGCAGTAAATGCCTAGCTGGAAGCTATCTGGCATTCATAACCTTAAGCTATTTAGGAGATCAGGAAAGCTGAATGGATTTTTTTCCTTCCTTTTTTTTTTTTTCGTAAGAGAAGAGCTACAAGAGCAGAAGGCGCTGCCTGCCTTTCAGGTGAATTCCACTCAGGATGATAAATTATGTCTGAACTGAACCAAAATGTTCCTAATGGCCCTAGTCAAAAGGCCTATTACAGGATGTCTAACTCACTTAAATTCCTTTCTGCTTTAAATCGTTAATGATTAAGTATTTTAGGGCTGAAGCGATATGCGCTTAAAGGGCACTTTGCTTTAAGGTTAGCCAAACTTAAAGATGAGCACCTGAACGGAGGTATACAGACTCGCTCGAGTGACCACCTTCTGGCGGTGGAATGAGGGTATTGTCTCTACAGGTGGGTAATTTTGTGGGGATATTTGCAGGACACCGGGAAGGCTTATGGAAAAAGCAGCAGAGGAACGTTTTGGAGCGGAGAGAAACAGCAGCTTTGGCTTGCCCTGGTGGTTTTTAAATCACGCTTCTGATATTGCAGGGAGAAAGTTTATTTGTCTTTCGTTATGACATTTGGAGGAGTAACCCATATGGTGACACAAAGGACATTTTCCCAGAGGAATGGCTGGTAGGTTGTAAGTCACCAGTCCTGTACTGACTTATGCAGTTATGTGCTTCTAAGCATGGTTTTGCAGCAATGAAGGTGCTAAATCGTCTAGTAATCACCAAGATTTGGACTCCTGTCCAGTTCTGTGCTGCCGCCTGCCCAGCTGCTGACCAGTGAGCGATGCCACACGCGTAGCGGTAGGGGTGTGGAAATAGGTAGTAGATACCTGTCCAGCATCATCAGCTATAGGATCATCTCAATTTCTTAGATTTTTAATGTCCCCTGACAGTGAATCGCAGAAAATTCCAAGTCAGTTCACATAGTATTGGCACTTTGAGGACCTGTGTGCTCACAGCAGCTGTGCTTATGAGGATATTAATGCCTGCAGGTCCAGTTTTGCTTTCATGAGGCTCACGGATGAGTTTATGGGACGTGAGGTTTGCCTTCTAAGCCTTTTCCATGAGAGTCATCAATATGCTGATTCAGCGATTACACCCACTGTCTTCTGCTCAAGCAAAATCAGATGTGACCTTAAGATCCAGGATCTGTGATCCGACTCACAGGCACCTTCCTTCAGTCAGGGCATCGATTCAGGGCCAGCAAGCAGCGCGCACACGAGCAGATACTCAGCCGAAACACCAGGACTGGCCCCATAGTGAAACGTCTGTGCATGCCTGATGTCTGCACGTAGAAGTGGGTAAGCTTGCAGAGAAAGCTGAAAGGGCATGTTTTCCAAAATACCTAAATTGCTTCTTGTAGTGTACAGGCAGCTTCCAGGCATCTAGGACCGTAACGCTGCCATCGTCCGTCATTTTTATTGCAGAATAAAGGATGTATTCTTTATACATTTTGATATACCCATTTTCCTTTGGTTATTCCCCTCTTGATGATGCAGCTCCCCACTGGGGATTTTAAGCAAACATCGTTCCCAGCTTGTTTGGGATGCTCTTAATGTGAATTCTTGGCCCGGCGCACTGCAGACGGCTGGCTCCTGCAGTAAATTTCTATTCCCAACTGTGTCGCTTCCCCTTTGATATCTGATGAGTCAGCAGCTCTTTAATTGCTGTTCCTCTTAGCTGGGAGTGCTCTCGTTCAATATGTTAAATATTTGATTGCCCCAGCTTTCCAGAGAGAGTCAGGGCACACCTTGGGATGAACAAACTCCCGATGCAAAACCTGTTGCCCCTCCAGACGACGAGCTTGGGAGCTCGCGGCTCCCTAAGGCCACGTCTGGGAAGTGTCTCCCGGAGCCCCCGGGGATGGTGGGGCGCGGGTAAGGTGACTCCAGCTGCTGGGAGGCAGTTTTGGGTGGCAGCAGCCCTGCTCGGGAAGATGTGCTGCGGGAGGGTCTGCCGGTCGCCTGGGAGGTCCCCGCCTGGCCAAGAGGCGAGCGTGGCAGCGTGCTCTGCCCTCGCCTGCTCCCAGGATGCCTTTTTGCTCCTTTTTTAAGGATGCGATGTAGGCATACCCACCGGGATACTGCTGTGTTTGGTGGATCGTGGAGCGTGCCTTCAGGGACTCGGTAAGATGGGATATAATAGCCAATAAAATTATCTTCTTGTAACTTTCCTGAACATTATGCATGTATTTCATACTCTGTGAGCTGAAATAAGGGCACTTTTTATAGCACTTTCCAAGTGTTTTAAATGAATGCGTTGTGTAGGGACAGTCTCTTGTGTCTTGCGTAAGACAGCCTGGCTCCCCGGTGGGGCTGTCACTGGCACTGCCACCGGGCAGAGTTGGGTCTTCAGCCTTACAAGTGGCTCCTTGAGAGGAGAAATCCAGTTCAGCGTTCCCAAACACGCGGTACCTGCCCACGGAAAGCTGGGACTTGCTGGCTGTCCGTGCCTCCCCGCTTTGGGGAGGTACCTGGTATCTCTCCACATGGTGCTGCGTAGGAGCGTGGTGCAGACTCTCACACCGCGGCAGAGCATGAACAGTCCCGGGGATCGTCGGCAGCGCAGGTTTGAGGCAGTAGCTGCAATGCAGGCTGTGGAGGAGAATATCCCCAGCGTACCTCTCTGCAGCTGCCGATGGGCTTCATATCCCTCTGAAGTCTCACTGCCTCTGTGCTTCTAGTGGAGCGTGAAGGTGTGTTAGGAATGGTATATAGAGGGACACAGAGGGCAGCGCACACATTCACTCACTTCACTTGTGGGTAGCACCGGGGAGAAGAAAGATCTTGGTCAGAATAACGGAGAGACGAAGAGCCCTGCAGCCTCACTTTGTTAATCTCATTAGCCTGGTCCTCATGTAAGAGAAGCTGCTGCAATGCACACGCTCAAGCAACAGCATGAAGAAAAAAATTGCTGAAGTTTCCCTCCCACCGAGTCCAAGAGAAGCAATCTCACTCCTACCGAAAGGATGAAATAAATGTGGCTGCTATTAGAGCGGTGAACACCAGAGCTATCATTTTGTAGAACAGATCTCTTAAATGGACCTTTAGATTAAGAAAAATAGGTGCAGGAAAAAAAATCTGTCCTGCAGCAAACCTGGTGGTACTGCAGCAGTGAGATGGAGGAACCCTATGAATAGATAAGTGTCATTTTCCCACATTATTCAAAGCGCCCACTTGCTGAACAAGTGGAGCAGAAAGTTCTCTGTGGATGAGGAATGGGGAGAGAACAGTCCATCCGCGTGGAGCCTTGACTTCCGCCAGGCCATTAATATCAGGGATGTTTATGACCTTCCAGTCAAGCAAGGGAGAATAACTCATCAGCAGTCAGGTTCAATCCAGCTAACGTTTCCAAGATTAAATGCTTACTTGCAGACCGGATCCAATTGCCAATTTTATGGTGAACCCTTTCTGTCGTTACAATTTTCGGTGTTGGGGCCGCTGCAGGTTTCAAGCTTACGAGCTTAAGTTATGGTGCTATACCCAAAGAGAAAGCTGGCAGGAAAGGTGGGAGAGCTTCACAGTCTTCCTCTGCTCTGAACAATGCAGAGAATTCCTGCTACTACGCTTTGCGAAAGCACAAGTTTCACATCTGGATTCAGCAGGTGCCCTTGACATGAGATAGTCACCCTTGTGTCCCTTCAGCCACATGTAGCTCTCCAGGAGCTCAAAGCCTGTGGTCCTGCCTGGACTAAGTTACGTGACTGGTGGGGCAGCTGATTAGTGAAGAAGACCCTACGTGGCCTTCAGGGACCAGATTGGCCATTGGCACTGCAAGGCTTTATTTTTTTGAAGCATGCCGCTTACAGATTTGGCCAGTATCTTCTTTAATGGAAACCAGTTGATAGTCCTGTCCTGTCCAAGGCACTTGAGCACAGAGGGAAAGCTTAGTGACCGCCGGCTTTAAGCACAGGCCAAAGCCACAGCCTTTTACAGCAGTAATACATACTGTGTTCTAGATTGGAAAATCAGGGAAGGAGTTTGCCGTTGTATGTGAACATCTCGGCTCTCAAGAGTGGATTTGTAATGGAGGTGGGCTTCCAGTCACCTACTAAGTGCCCATGTCGGGGAAGATTTCCATAGAGCCAGTTTACCTGTCTCCTGTTGATAAAAATAATTGGAATTATTGGACCTTCAAAGCCGTGGAGAAAGTAATGGATGACCAGCTGCACTTCAAATGAAAAAGTAATCTGTGGAATAATTACTGCCAGTCAACCCCAGCCCAGCTGTGAAATATTAATGGGTTGCTTGATCAGTCTATACAGAGCTCTCAATCATCCTCCTGGAGAGCAGCACAAACCCAGCGAACAGCTCAGGCTTTGTAGCCAGCCACATTATTGACAGGGGCAGAATAAGATGTTCTAATGTGGTATTTGCTAGAAGCCGGTAACAGTTATTGGGTCCTAATGGGAAACGTTTTCTTAGTATTTCTAAGTTCGGAGATGATCTGTCTTACACCTCTCCAAGCACCCACCGTCTCGTGGTGGACAAGCAGTGGCAGCCTCGTGCTCTGCAGATCCGCGCACAGCACTGCTGCAAAACTCAGCGGCGTGTGACAGTCTCGGAGAAAAAAAATTGAACAGAGGGCTTTCTATATTTAACACTAACCCGTGTGCCTTAGAAAATGTTTGAACAGAATGTATAGAGCTCCGAAAGACTGACAAGAAGTGAGCTGCCACCCTGAGCCAGCAAAGGACTGCACTTCAGGCGTGTGAACAGTCCCGTTTGCTTCAGAGACACTTTGCATAAGTTTAAGCACTTTGTGAGATTGAAATCTACTGAGTAGGAGTTCATAAATAAAAAGAGAAAGCTCTGCACTAGATTTCTCTTCCTGAGCCCTTGAACTTAAGGGAAGTTCAGCTTCAAAATAGGGAGCCAACCAGGGAACGAACACGGGCTGCTTTGATTGGAATGCTGCAAAGTTTTGATCGTGCCGTGAGATACGGGCTTCGTGCTGCATTTGTTAATGGGAACGATCGTTTCTTTGGTGTCTCTTCTATGTCTGCCTCCCACTGGTCCCAGTGGATCTGCGCGTCTCAATCTCCATCCTCCCACGTTGCCTAGATGTGGGAACAGGACAGTGCCAAACCTCGGAGAAAGGTCTGGTTTGTCTCTGAAGGGGATTCCAACTTTGTGATTGAGGTCTGCCTTCACTATATGTTGCAGAGGAGGAGACAAATAAATGTGAGCATGAAACAGGATCTGCAGGTAATCTTCCCGATTTTGTGTGTAGGTCAAGCAGCGAATGGGGGAAGTGGACCAAAACCATGACATGTCCTCCTTTGTTTCTGTCTGCCCTATGGAGTCAGGGAGAAAACATCCCCTACGTAATGTGAAGGACTGTGGCTGATGGGCCTTCGTGGGCACAGAGGGCTCTTTCTTTGGACGGTGCTAGAGCAGGACGTGCATCCATAATAAATGAACGCTGAGCAGGGAGAGAGACACACAAGGAGGTATCAAAATCTGTGTCCCCAAGATGGGTGTGAGGAACTGTTTCTGTTGTCGCTATTTTGATGCCTACTTGCAAGGAGGAGGGGAGTGCCTTAGTGTCTTCTGAATAGCCAAGAGAGGGAATTATGATCCTTCAGAAAATCATTCAGGGCATCAAAGTTATGCTTCTGCACTGAATGGCACTTGGAAGAATGTCTCTAGCCACCTAATTTAATCACCTAAGTTAGGCCCGAAATTTCGTTGGTGTGAATCTTCTCAGTGCACCAGCTTCCGAAACTTCTTTTTAAAACTAGGAAATTTCTGAACTCAAAACTGTGACTCTTTTCACTCCTGGAGTTGCGGGATGTGGATCTGTGCACTCACCCTTGCAGATTATGAGATTTTGTGGAAGGGTCCGCTTTTGCCTAATAAGGTGCGTTATTATTATTAGGTTTGTAACGATTATGTGTATCTATCTGTGCCATAGCAAACCTAGGCTCAGAGTTCAGTATTAACCAGTAGACTCCAGCCTCGGTGGTCCATTTGGTTGAGTATGGAGCAAGTGGTCCAATACAGACGACTCCGCTGTTGTGGGCAGCGTGGGCTGGAGGAGCAGAGTCTTCCAGTGTCTGCAGGCGATGTCAGAAAGCCTGTTGAGCCCCATGTTTGAGAGGACTGCTCTAGGTATTATTGCATTATAAATAGCAGCTAATGATAGTAGCATAACAGCAAGGTTCTCGGCTGATGTAAATTGGAAACTGTAATTCCATAGAAGTTAATGGAGCTCAACTGATTTACACTAGTTGGCTGTCTGGCCCCTAGCAAATGATTCTAAATCTGATAAAATTAAATGAGATTCAAAGCTCCCTCGCATAAGAGAATATTAAACCCTATCTCTGCTGTCAGACTTTTGCACGGCTGTCAGGCTTTGTAGCTGGGGCTTTAAGATCCTGTTTCAAGTTCTTGATTTTATTATTTGATTTTTTGTTTTCACTTCTCTCTCTTTTGTTTTGTTTAGTTAGTTAAATCTTTACTTCCCAAAAAGAAGAATTAGAAAAATCACCCATTTTGATGGATCATTAGGTGCCATTTGTTAGTATTCACAAGTTGTTGGCAGAGATCTTAAAGCCATTGAGATTTGTGCCCTTTAATTTCAGTTCAAAATGCAAATAGACATTGAAAACATCTGTTCGGCATCCGTGTTGGAGAGGTCTGCATCCTCAGTGTTTTTCCCTTGTTCTCAGTAAAGTGCTGTAAATTTTATTTAATATGACTGCCTCCAGCCTATAATTTTTTTTTTAAAAGAAAAAAAAAAAAAAAGGCAGGTCTTCAAACCTGGTGAAGGTAAAAACTGAGCGTTGAATTAGTTCATAAGCTCTCTTTGCTGTTGCCCAGCTGGGACGCGTTACAGGTTGTGTAGCATGGATCCGGGTGACTGGTCCTGGGGAGGGTTACGCAGTGCTCCGAAGCGATGAGCGGATTTAGGAGAGGTTTATGCTCTGAAGATTTCTCGCTTGTCCCTCATCCACCGGCGTAAATGCACAAATTGTTGTTCCTTGCCTCGGTTCTGTCGCCGAGATCCAAACTGGCTTGAACACTTTTAACGGCAGGTTTTAGAAATGCCGACTGGTTTGACAGAACTGGGTCGAGGGGGTGGTGGGGTGCGCTGTGCCCTGCGCGGGGGTGGACGGAGGAGCGGCGCAGCGTGGGTGTAAGGTGGCGACTTCGCAATCGCTCGGCTTTGTGCGGAACAGCACATCTGACCGCAGCGTCTGTTTGGAGGAATATATTTAGATTTGCTGGTTTTGAATCAGAAACCTAACCTAGCGCTCGCCCCGTGAGTCACTGTTGCACTCTTCCCTGCGTGCCTCAATCAGAACAAAGTCACTTGAAATGAAGGAGCTTCGATGCGAAACTTTCCCAAGAATTAGGACGACTGGAAACGGCCGCAGGCAGGATGTCTAAACAAGTCCCAGGACTGAGACTACTCAGACGGGTGGGAAGCACCTCGCGCTTGAGGCCGCGCTGCTGTGAATAGTTTTGGGCGGCTTCCACAGATGCAGATGCGAAATAAAATGCTAGAAGTTTGTTTTGAGAACAGGTGTAAAGCTCAAACCGTAGATTTGTTTTCTTTACTACATTTCTGCGTGCTGAAGTCTCCACTAAAGCAGAAGGTAAATGAAATCATCAAGCTCATCTCTGCTGAATTTGATTAAAAATGTAATATGTGTTTAAAAATTCATGGCACAGACCCCCAGTTGCTCATGCAGACGTGCGGGGTGCAGTCGTACAGCCTGGGCTTGTTGTAGGAAACCGGCATTAAAAGTTTCATCTGTCCATGTTGGAGTTCGAAGGTCTTGGTGCAATTCTTTTTACCCGAAAACTCTCTCCCTGAATTCATCTCTCTGCTCAGTCCATTGTATGAACTGCTTCCCATTGTATCATTTCTGCTTGATTCATTCACAAAGCTGAAATCTCAGGGTAGACTTGAAAGAATAAAACACAGCCTGCTTCATACATATTTTTCCTAATTCTGGTAGTGAGCTCAGAAAATCTACATTATTTGAAAATACAGGGCGTTGGATTTCCCAGGGCATAAAAACATCCCTAGTGTATCTTGCCATACATCAGAAGGGGCATCCCTGAGCCGGCGCGGCTCCTTCTCCGGATGGAGCAGACTCCACGCGCTTGGCCCAAGCAGCAGTTGCAGGATGGACCCTGTTTCTCTTAAACCCCTCCTGATGTTGTAGTTCGTTGGTGAGCAAAGTTCGTAATTGCTGCACGTAAACGTAAACAGCAATAAAATATATCTATATAAAGGAAAATGCCACGTGCAAGCCTAATGGGAAATGAACCCTGCGCGGGTCCCTAGAAATTATACGTTGCTGGTTTTTGTAAGGCTAAGCAAAAATGCAGCGGCACTTTGTGCTAAGATCGTTGAATTACTTTGTGTGAATAAGGATAACAGGATTTGGACAACACTAGGAGGGAGACAGGGAAATTAATTTTCTTGGTGTGCTGCCTGTAACTTTCAAACAATTCTAGGAGAGTCCTGATAAGGGCCGATGAGACTTGTTCTGGGAACAAAATGATGTTAACCAATCTGCGAGTAAACTCCGGCTCGGCACTCCGCTTGTCATTATTCAATCTGTCCTGACGAATAACACAGATAAAAGGATACTTTAGTCCCATGATGCAGAGGACCGATACACACAGTGAATCATAATCAAGCCAGGGACTCATTTTTTCTTTTTCTTTTTTTTTTATTTTTTTATTTTTCAGGTAAGAGAGCAGTTGCCAGCTTTTAAATGGCATCATAAATTATTAGTTCTCTTTTGGCAAAAATGCTTACTTGCATATCATTACAGAAATCATCTGTTTTTTTGAGAAATTATTTAAGACTCGTTTTAGCGCGGGTTGTTATTTTTTATTTAGCTAAGCTCTGGGCCAAGTGTAATTTACTTGATGTTAATTAGTCCAGAGCTGTGAAATGGGCATATAGAGCCAAACTGCTTTTGTGCTGTATTACTCAGTTTTTAAAAATGAATATACAAATCGCCAGATCTCTCTCTCATCCTGTACTTCAGATGAATGCAAGTGCAAAGTTCTGCTTTTCAAGATATGTTTTGGGTTTTTTTTATTGCTAAATACAGTAAATATATTTCTAAGTTAGTCGTTGCCTCTACTTATTGCATGCATTTTAAGAATGTTGGTTTAGACTTGTGTATAATAAAGGTATTGCAAAGAATGCTTTTAGGACTTGTAATGCATCTCCAGAGACAGGAGAAACACATTTCCTCTTATTCCAACTGCAGTACGAGGGCTCCTCTACCGTCTTCCTGAAGAAAAGGAGTAAGAGGAGAAGTCAAAGCACAGCCCCTGGAAATCTGAGTAAATTTTCTTAAATGCGTTTCTGAGTAAGTTTTCACGGCACATCAGCTAACCGTGCGGTCTCCGTGAACAGGCGGCGTTTGGCATCCTTCTGCGCTGGCGGTGGTCACCCAGCTGGCTGCGGTCCCCAGCTCTTGCTGCTCCCTTCCCTCCAGCCGTTGCCTGGAACCCTGTTGTGCAGCCCTCAGCCCTTCTGAACGGACCCTAGAGAAATCGGATGCTCCATTAAGGCATGCATTAAGGAAGACATTGCCTTCTTTTTCCTGTGACAGAGAGATTGTATATTAATTCGTCTAGACCAAAGACATAAATATTTGATTTTCGTGGAGTCACCGTATTAACTAAAAGTACGCAGAGTTCACTTTTGTTTCATTAGTTGAAATAAGCTAAGGCAATTCGAGTTCATAAACACAGGTTTTGATTCTATTGGCACGGCTTTTAAGTATATTTAAAATCTTGTTACTTGAGGTCTGTAAACAAAATATAGTTCTTTTATCTAATTTATGTTGTCAAGAGTAAAGTAATTTACATAAGGGGTTTGATAGACTATGAGGAACAGCTATACTTTCAGAGAGAAAAGCCTATTAGATCTTAATCTTTCTGATAAGCATATTACTTCCACCAAAGCCAAACTGCTTTCGTATTCTGTATAAATAATTCCATTTAGTGTAATTGATTATTTTACAGCAGGAACCAAGATAGATATTGTTGGAGGAGAATCAGCCTATTAGTCATGTTTTGGAGGCTGTTCTGGAGAAGACGGATTTCGATAAGCTCAAGCTAGTCTGAGCCATTTGCGGAGCAGATCAGTAGCCAAGTTGTCATCGTGCAGCTTCTGTTCGCCCTCAAACATCGGCTGAGCTATTGTAGTTCGGTACAGGATAGCAGCGGTAGCTGCGCGCAGAAACCAACTTCAGAGTGATGTAGCGAGCTGTCGCCGTGCCTTGCTCTGCAACTGTGTTATACCTTTGGAAATTATTAGGCAATCGATGCAGAAAAGCTGCCAAAGGCAAGGTTGATTTCGTTGCTGCAAACGCGTGATTTGTAGGTGCTGCAGATTCCAGAATACGTCAGGAATCTTTGGTCCCTGGTGTGGGGATACGCGGTGGGCGCTGCAGCAGCTGGCTGCTCACCTGCGGTGCGGCGGGGTCCGCCGCGGGGTTTGAGAAGAGTTGTCTGGGGGAGGTGTGAGTTGAAGTGGTCTTGATGCCGTGCAGCACAACTTACTTTATGTCTATTTTTTTTTTTAGCGTAAGGAAAAGGTTAGCATGAAACTACTTTGTCTCTCTTTTTTGTCTTGCTCTTTCCTTCTTGTCCCTGCTTTTTTTTTTTTTTTCCTTGCTTATTACTTTCTTTTTTCCTGGCTGCATGGTTACGTCTTCGCCTTTTGTTTATTGCGTTCCCGCAGCAAATGGAATCATACCCTTCTCGGTGAAATGTGTTACTGCCAAAGAGCACGAAGCCGTGTTTGTGTGTGAGGACTTCTAAAGGTTCTGTTTAAAAGAGCAGGCTGTGTTTAAGCGTAAGTATAATCCATGCGTGGTGACATTTCAAGGTTGTGGAAATCCAGAACTGGTTTTCGCACTCAATATTTAAACTTCAGCAATGGGAACAAGTGCTGTCTTTATCGCGGTGGACTGCCACGCAGGTTAATGCACCTTTAGCAGAAAATCATAGCAAAGGCTGCTTCCTTGAGGGAATGCTAAACATGTTTTTAATTGTAGTATAAATATGTCGTTGCCTTTCTAATTCAAGTTATATATGCATGGGAGGTTACAGAGTGCCAAAGGGCCCGACCTCACGATGTATTGCCCCTCAAAGCAGCCCTGAAATATAGGTGTAGCCCTGCTGAAGTTGTAAAAGCTCTTTGCTAACTCTCTTTAAGCTGGTGAGGAATTAGAATTTGATGTATAGTATTTCTTTATAAAGGTAGGTGTTTTATTTGCATAAAGTCCAAATGGCTTCCAGAGCAGAATGAGAGTGAATGTAATGTTTCATGATGCGGCAGGGAAAGGAAAAGAATATAAAGTGGTTGAAGGGTTTGAAATAGGATTTTTTTTCTTTTTCATGGTGGTGCTGGGGGTCGCCCTGCCCACGGGCTAAGCAGTGCTTGAGACTGAAGTTTATATTTCAGCTAGGTTCAGTTATTGGAAAGACCTTGAATGCGCTTCCCCTGCAACTGTGGCAGCAGTCAGAACTTTCTAGTGAGCAGAAAGTGGTTCTGGAGAAATATTCCCAAGTGACATTTGAAAATACTCATTTGAATGTGTCCTGGTTCCGGCAAGGATGGGGTTAATCTCCCCAAGGAGCCGGCAGGTATTCCATCCCACGTGACCCATGCCCGGCTATAAGAGGCGCTCGCCGGGGCGAGGGAGTCAGTCGCCACTCGGGGGCGGGCTGCGGCGGGGCGGGTCCGGTCGGTGCGCTGTGCCGTGGTACTGTAATCGCGTTCTTGTATTCCTTTACCGGTGTTGTTGTTTTTCTTTCTTTCTTTTCTTTCTTCTTCCCTTTGTCTGTTCTGTTAAATTATAATATTTCAACCCACGAGTTTTGCCCTTTCCTGCTGATTCTTCCCACGGCTGTGGGAGTCGAGCGAGCGGCTGCGGGGGTCTTTGTTGGTGGCTGAGGCCAAACCACAACAGTCCTTTGTGGCGCCCAACGTGGGGCACGAAGGGTTGTAATAACGACAGATCTGACCAGAGCTTGTTAAAATGCACTTCTTATATGCATTTCTCCAATTAGTTAAATAGTCGCTGGTTACAATGTTGCTTTGTTTGTTTACATGGCTGTGTTATGTAAATTCTTATATGCTGTATGTGCTCCCTGTGATGCTGTTTGTTATCTCAGGGAGAGGGATCAGGACTATCACTTTGCTGTCCTGTGCAATATCGGCTTATGATATGGTAACATCACTATTCAAGTGGCTTTGTTGGGGTTTCTATGTAGTATTGCTGTCCTGTCCATACCTTGGTTCCCATCTCTCAGAAGTTATCAATAATCACACCCAATCTATGGGAGAAACAGGGGGAGATACTTTCCCCAGCTCTTTTGCCTCCTTTTTCTCCTTTGGGCCAGGTATAACACCTCTTGAGAATTTTGAATATCCTTGGGATGCTCAAACCAGCCTGTTCCTATTGCTATGTCTCCTGAATGTTTTTCAAGTTTTTTTTAGGGTAAAACAGCTGTTTAAGACTACCACTCAGAAATCTGTCCCAAGGCCAGATAGTCAGGGGTGGCATGGGATGTGGGAGAACATGGGCAGGTATCTAGAGAACTTCTCACCTCCAATGGTTTGGGACTTCACCCTCGAACAACTACAGGACCCTGTTAAAGTAATAGAATATTTGAAAGGAAAATGCTGTGGCTATTCCAGAGAGGCACAACTTATGGCACTGTGTTGGGCCCTGGCCAGTATCTACCAAACACTGCTCAGTACTATGCAGGACCCTCAGGGGAAAGAGGGGAAAGCCAGACCAGCAGACAATGAGGCTACTCCAACCCCGGTGGCAGACAATGAGGCTACTCCAACCCCGGTGGCAGACAATGAGGCTACTCCAACCCCGGTGGCAGGCAATGAGGCTACTCCAACCCCGGTGGCAGGCAATGCGGCTACTCAAACCCCGGTGACAGGCACTGCAGCTGAACTGGAAAACCAACCTGTGCCAGTATCAGTTGCTCCTATACAGAAGAAGAAATACACCAAGAAATCAGTTTGCATAGTAAAGGATGATGATGAACCAGGGCCATCAAAGGAACAGGAGGAAGAGACAGAACCAGAGATAATCACCGATCCCTATCCCTGAGTGAGCTGTGAGATATGCGAAAAGATTTCAGTCGACTTCCTGGTGAGCACATTGTCACCTGGCTGCTCCGATGCTGGGATAACGGGGCCAGTAGCTTGGAATTAGAGGGCAGGGAAGCTAAGCAGCTGGGATCCCTGTCTAGGGAGGCAGGCATTGACAAGGCAATTGGGAAAGAGACACAAGCCCTCAGCCTCTGGAGGTGACTCCTGGCAGGTGTAAGGGAAAGGTATCCTTTCAGTGAAGATGTTGTATGTCATCCAAGCAAGTGGACCACCATGGAAAAAGGTATCCAGTACCTAAGGGGATTAGCCGTACGAGAGATGATTTACTTCAACCCAGATAATGCGCAGTTACCCACAGATCCTGATGAAGTCCAGTGCACAAGGCCCATATGGCGGAAGTTTGTACGGAGCGCACCATCATCATATGCCAACTCCTTGGCAGTGATGGAATGGAGAGGTGAAGAGGGACCAACGGTGGATGAGGTGGCTGGACGACTCTGTCAATATGAAGAAAGCCTATCTTCCCCCCTCGTTTCAGCTGTGGAGAAACTGTCCCAGAAGGTCCAGCAACTTGAAGAGAGTATGTCCTACTCCCCACCTGTACAGGCCAGCATCTCAGCTGTTAGGAGCAGGCGTTTCCCTACTCAAGAGGGAGAGTAGAGGGGGTACACACCACGAGGCACCCTGTGGTTTTACCTGCGTGACCACGGAGAGGACGTGAGGAGGTGGGATGGACAACCTACCTCAACCCTACGGACACGGGTACGTGAGCTGCAAGGAAGAACAATCACAAAAAGGGATCCCTCTAGGAAAAGTGCAGCTCCTGTTTCCAGCAGATAGTTCCCCAGACAGAATGGAAGGCCTGATCTCACCTCCGATCCTCTTGAATGGACTTCCAAATCATTTTTGCAACAAGTGAGTAACGTTGGATGATCAGGATATCATGGTGATATCAATATGATCAGGATTAGAGGGGCCCTGCCTCCAGCCAGGTGGGGGAAAGGGACAACCGGGTTTATTGGACTGTGTGGATTCGATGGCCTGGCACATCTGAGCCACAGGAGTATAAGGCTCTGGTGGACACTGGTGCACAATGCACCTTAATACCATCAAATTACAGAGGAGCAGAACCCATTTGTATTTCTGGAGTGACAGGGGGATCCCAAGAGTTAACTGTACTGGAAGCTGAAGTAAGCCTAACTGGAAATGAGTGGCAAAAGCATCCCATTGTGACTGGCCCAGAGGCTCCATGCATCCTTGGCATAGACTATCTCAGGAGAGGATACTTCAAGGACCCAAAAGGATACCGGTGGGCTTTTGGCATAGCTGCCTTGGAGACAGAGGAAATTGAACAGTTATCCACCTTGCCTGGTCTCTCAGAGGACCCCTCTGTGGTAGGGTTGTTGAGGGTCAAAGAACAACAGGTGTCGATTGCTACCACAACGGTGCATCGACGGCAATATCGTACTAACCGAGACTCTGTGTTTCCCATCCATAAGTTGATTCGTCAACTAGAGACTCAAGGAGTGATTAGCAAGACTCGCTCACCCTTTAATAGTCCCATATGGCCAGTGCGAAAATCTAATGGAGAGTGGAGGCTAACAGTGGATTATTGTGGCCTGAATGAAGTCACACCACCGCTGAGCGCTGCCGTGCCAGACATGCTAGAGCTTCAATACGAACTGGAGTTGAAGGCAGCCAAGTGGTATGCAACGATTGATATCGCCAATGCATTCTTCTCAATCCCTTTGGCGGCAGAGTGCAGGCCACAGTTTGCTTTCACTTGGAAGGGCATCCAGTACACCTGGAATCGACTGCCCCAGGGGTGGAAACACAGCCCCACCATTTGTCATGGACTGATCCAGACCACACTGGAACAGGGTGAAGCTCCAGAACATTTGCAGTACATTGATGACAACCAGAGGTTGTCTCCTGAGCAGCCCATGGGCTCTTTGCAGAATACCTTGTCAAACCATTAGCAATGGCAAATAAAAAAAAAAAAGAGAGGGCAAGTTGTTGTCATATTTCTAGGAGAGTTTGGCCCATTGCCCCCATACGCAACATGCTGGGGATCCTGTTTTGGCAGTTGAAATCGTGGCATACGCTGAATCGTGACGAGCTGGGCTTTGGTTGGGGCTGCGGGTTACTCTCCACCACCGCCCAGCTGAGTCGCGGGACTGGCTTCCCAGAGACCCCGGTTCATGCTCAAAGCCGAACTGTAAAGGCAAATCTCATTGCTGAATTCATTCTGCTTGCCCCTCTGCTGTCTCTGAAATGCAGTTTGTTCTTTATTTCTGTATTTTGTAAACAGAGCGAGTAAAACATCAGGTATGAAAACAATGTATGAGTTCAGATCTTCAGCTAATGAAATGGAAATGAAGTTTGATGAGTTTGTATCAGGAAAATGCTTGAGGGAAAGCACAGTCAAGACTTTTTTGGAGATACTTTTTTTTTATATTACAGCCAAAACGTGAACATTTGCCTTACAGAAATCGCTAAGGAAGAAGGTAAAATTAATCAGTGTGCAGACTGTTATGTATGTATTGTAGTCCCAATTAAGGCCAACACAGGGTTTCCTCGTTCCTTAGATCTTGAACTGGGACTTTCGATGGGAATAAGTTTCCCTCACCTACAGCGGAGCATGCGACTATAACAGCTCCAATTACCGATGCAGCTGTGTACAGATACACACATTTCTGTTGTGAAATCCTTAAAAGAAACTTCATGCAAAAATAAAAGGAAACCCGATGTGGTGTTGGTCGGCGCAGCGCCCGGCTGGTGGCATCCCATAGAGTTACAGCGACTTTTCCTTGACCGGCTTTTGTGCTCTTCCTGCAGGGAAGGGGAAACGCGATAAAGTGACTCTGATAAGCAGTCATTGATTTATATAAGAACACATAGATGAATTTGATTGGGATAAATAGGGAATCAGAAATCAGTTAATGACTGATTATTGTTTCTTCCGCAAATTGATTTCAGATTTTGGCAGCCCTTAGGAAATGTTCTGCCAGATTCAATGAGCTTACCATGTTAAAAACCAGGCAAGAATATGTATCGCTTAATTAGCCCTCATCTTTTGATATAGTCTTAAATACCTGAAGTGGAAACGGGAGAACAAATCACAAACTTGGAGCCTGCCTGCAATTCAGGGTGAATTGAAAATACTCTGTACAGCCGAAGACGAGATCTCTCATACCCGGAGAAATGAATACACTAAATTCTAAAGGGATTAATGACTCCACTGTGCTTATAAAGAAAGGAAGTAAAAATATTTACTTTTGAAAGTATGGGAACTTGGGAGTAGTGTTAGCAGGGAAGGAGGGTTCACCGGAGGAGCTCAGTGAGAGCTGAGAACATGTAAATATTATCCAGCAGCTCTGTAAACGAGGGAAGTTAAACATGCCTTTGGAGATGGGCAATTGTGAAATACTCTAAACTGCTTTATGAAAACTATGAAAGGTTTTGCTTTCAGGAAGGAAGAGAGGGAGACGACTTCCTAAAGTTGCCTAAAAGCAAGAACTGCAGTCTAATGTGCAATACTGTGCTCTTTTTGTGGCCTGGGAAATCTTATTTCGTTTGACATGAGCCAAAATCTAACCCAGCAAAACGTGTTCTAAATAAGTATGTGTATGGCTGAACTGTGTAAGGTCTCAAAATTTTGAACGGTAAAATCTGTTGAGCGCATGAAAGCAGACACCTGGATCCGTTTTTATACTATGTACAAATTTCACAGTGTATAAAAAGCCAAAGCATTTGCTTGTGCTTACACATTTGGCGCGTTTGGAAATAAGGCTCTTGGCAATTTGGGGCCCTCAGCGAGGCGGCGCTGCCCGTGTGGCCCTGTCCCGCGCTCCGCTTGCAGGGTCGCGGCGTCCCTCCCCGCCGCGCGCGGGCCTCGCGTTAAGGGTGCCCAGGCGTATGCAGGGCGGCCTAGTCAGAAACCGTGCTTGCTTCTGAAATTTCTAACAGGAGCAAAACTAGGTCCTCAGTCTACGTATCTTTCCAAGTTTGGTGTTGCAATCCTTCTTGTGGGTTTTGCGATGCCGCGTCGGCTGCCGTATGCGCAAGGGCTGAAGGAAAACATAATTGTTACTGCTGCTCATCAAGACTGACTGTAAATATGGAAATATTTACGTAGTGTACAGCATAAAAGCAAGTAAATTCCGAAGCGAAAGGGTTTTGGTTAGTTGTGAAAACAGAGAAATGGGCATATTTCTGAAGGGCACATAACGTCCCTTCTTTACTTGTCAGAGGTAGGACGTGGGTGAGTCTGTTCCCAGCCTGGGTGAATTGGGGTGAACTGGTGATGGGGTGAAGGTGATTCTTTCTCTCGGTGCCCCGCTGCTGGTCAAGCCCACCCGAGACACTGTCTCCAGGCCTGGATGTGCCTCAGCAAAGCGTTCAGACCTATTTTCAAGAATTCCCGTGTTCTAACAAATCCCGAAGAACAGGCTGTGCAGCTGAATACCGCTCGTCCGCCGCAAATGCAGGAAAATTCATGTCATCTTAACCCTGTTTAACTGCAGAATACTCTTTCTAGTTACCCAACTTTTACCACAAGTTCCAAATATGAACAGGCACGATAAAATGGCTCGGTAGATCCTCACCAGTGCATTCGGCTGTGCTGATTTATCCCTGTGCCTAAGTCTTTTTCGCACAGATTTAGACGTGGGTTTATCCGGCTGCAAACAGCCAGCACTTAGGCATCCAGTCTGATTTTCTCTCGAAAATTTTAGACTGCAACCTTTGAAAGGGGACAGTAAGAACTATCAGTTACTTGATAAAGATAATAGCCTTTGGGGGACACGGATAGTAATGAGAGTCATTACTAATGGGGTTTTGGCAGATTAAATGGACTCTCCAGACGATGTGAGATACAGTTCTTCCCTGTGTCAGTATAGGTAGTGAAATATTTGGATGTGTTTTTCAAGGATACCCGTCAGGCTCTTCTTTTTCTGTAGCCATTCACCTCAAGCAGTCCATGAATAAGAAAGAAAGAAAAAAAAATTAGTATCTAATTTAAAAGGCTGGACTACGTTCTTGCAGTGTCCTCAGGGCTTTGATAGCATCTTTAAGGCCCAACTCCTCTTACTTAATAAATTCTGGATGTAAAACTTCACTTACTTACATCATATTAAAAAAAAGTTTGGAACATTAACTTTAAGGAGAGTCACTTCTACAAGCTCATTTTTCACTAACTTTCCTTGCTGCACTAACATACATTACATAAGTGTGGAATGAAAGTTTTTTGCCCTGTGGCAACGGGATATTACTTTTACTACTCTCACTTCAGAAGCGAGGCTGTAACGCGGGAAAGAATGAATATCAATGTCACAGAACAGCCAAAATAATACCGAAGTGCTTTTTTAGCACTACATTTCCGATATAGGCTTTGATACGAGCCTCAGCCGTGCCCGTGGGGTGGTGTGCTGTTGGCCTTCAGCGCGGTTGCCGGTCAGCGGTGGGCACACGGAATAAGGCTTTCTGTGCGGTGGGGTGACACGGCCAGAAATGGGGTGTGCTGGAGTGCTCGGCTCTTTGAGGAATTTAAGGGAAATCCTGCTTAAGGTGCACGAGTGGAAAACTGCCTTAAATGCAATGGCATTGTTGTATTTGCAGCGGTGCATGTAATATTTAAGCTGTGAGTTCACTTTTCATGTTAAGTGTGTTCATGTGCCCTTTTTTTCTCTTCATGAATGTTTTTGAGTGAAGATAACGTTGAGTCCCATCAAGAGCATGGAGAAATCCTGCCCCTCTGGCAGTGCGTATGGCCGAGCTGAGCTGCCCAGAGCTGCCCAGAGCTGCCCAGGTCTCCGTTGCGTTGCTGCTCCTTTGTTTTCTCTGCTTTGTGTGATGCAGTAAATACCCTTTGGCCCGGCTGGACTGCAGCCGTGGTGACATCGGTTTGAGCTGTGTTCAGTTGGCCGTGGGCAGCTCCAGAATGACTTGCGGGGACGTGTTTCCCCCGCTTACGATTTGGCTGTGCTGGCTTGGCTGTGTCCCACCGATGGCTTAAATGCCTCTGGGCTGCCAGAGCAGGGTCAAGAGGATACAGCACCCAGTGAGTCCTGACCCAAGCTTTCGATGATGCTTCCTTTCATTATGCATCGCCTTTCTTCTTGACTTATGCCCCCTGGTACATATTCTATTAATCTCTTTTCTTGAATTCTCTGACCATATAGTCATTTGTCTTCTCTTGCCTTCCTGACCACTCACCCAGCATGTCATTATTAGCTCCTTGTCTCCCTTTTTTTATTTCTTTTCATGTTGCTGCGCTTCCTTTTTTCTCTTATTGTTGTCGCATTCAATAACTCTCTTCCCGGTGGTCTGACTTGCCAAATACAACATGATAGAACAACCCTTTTGCAATATGTAGTGATGTAATTAATTTATTCTGTTTCTCAACTAAGCTGCTTCTTATACCAAATTGATTTTTCTCTTTATGGTGACTGATGTTGGAGTCTCATCTTGTCTCAGTTTAACATTTACGTGTACATCAGAGAGTATATAATAAAAAAGGTTTTTCCCCATTTTCAATGAATATTTTAAGAGATCCGGCATCCATATTTCCTCTTGAGAGATTTGCATAAAAATCACACTGAAGCTACCTTATACTTTCATCAAATTTTGGAGAACATTTCATTGCCCGACAAAATATATGTGGTGCATTATACAGTAGTTCTAGGATATTACCACCTGAAAATGCAGCCCATAACGCATAAACTGTATCTCCAGTCAGCCTTACCCAGCTTGTCTGTCAGCTCATCTGTCCAGAAAACGTTCAGCCAAGTTCCCACTGAGATCAGCAACAAAGTTCTAGGCTACCTCAGATCGCTTTGAATTAACGGTGTAATGAATTTAATTAAAATCTATTAATGTCGCATTGGGCTTTTAGCCATGATTTTCAGAAACCGTGGGGGAATCAAACTGCCAAAATTTCTCAAAGTATGTCTCAGACAAGTTTGAAAATGTAATGAAAAGTAATTAGAAGTACAACCAGAAAATGCAGTGCTGAGATAGACCATTGGCTTAAGGAATCCAGAATATCGCACATCTGATGTGAAATTGCCTTTGCCAAGTTTCAGGAAGCCGAAGAGAGGGTTGTTTAGCACATCCCACAGTAGGCGTCTGACTTGGGCAGGATGAATCACTCTCCGGTGACTGCTTTCTATTTTCGTTGGCTCCGGAGTTAACCTGAGCACCTCGCTGAGACCGTGCGCCTAATGCTTGGGTGACTCATGTTTTATGAAGGTAATCTGGTTCTGATTTTGAAAGGGCAAGAGCACAGGGAACGAAATGTAACTTCCAGAGTAAGGGCAAAATGCCATCCACATTATCTGGACTGCGAGTATCTTATCCCTTACCCAGGTAAAGAGAAAAGTGTAAGAAAGTATTGAACAGCCTGACCTGACGCTGATTTCTGAGCTGAAATTTCACAGTTGTCATTAAAATGCCGGTGTCCTCTCTGCTCTGCTCAATTCAGGTTGATTTATGGTGCTAAGGTTTTTGTTTCAAATGGTCCTAAATTTTCAGATCGTTAACTTCACCAAATTTTTGCAAACTTCAGTGCTATTTGAGTGTTTGGTTTTACCTCATTATGGACACGCAGAGAAGCCAAATCCCGATCCAGGCTGTTTTGAAGTTTCCGAGTGGTTTTGCCTGTGACTTGACTTTGATCACACAGATTCTGTGATTCCAAGATTAAGAGATTTAGATTTACGAGGTGCGAGTTGCCAGCTTGCATTCAAAGAGCTCTTTTGAAATTCGCAGAGGTGGCTACTGTTGGCCGTTCGTGCTGCTGGGAATATCCTATGTGAGCTTCCTCAGATATTAATTCCAGACGGAATAGTTCACACCTGATACTGTAAGAAAACTACAACTTGTAAGGAACCGGTCCCTTCGCTGTGAACCATCAATGCGCAGCGCTGAGAAATGAGATGCGATATTGCCCGTTGTAATTTGCGATCTCGGGAGAAACAAACTGAGAGCAGTTATATGAATATTATGATCCGGAAACTCTGTTATCTACTAGGTACATCCATATCGGTAAGTGGTTATTATTCTGTTCTAGCTGGCTGACATTTATGGTTTTCAGGATTTAGACTGGGGTTTTCAGTTCAGTTAAATCAGATGTCTGCAAATAAGCATCTGTTATGTTTAAGTTTCCCAGAGCCTTTCTTTCAAACCTGTTATTTTCTCTGAATCAAATGCTTAGTTCAGCAGAGCCTGAAAATGAAAACAAACTCCAAATGGTCTCCGCAGGATATTTTGGGGGAAAAAAAATCTCTTTGAAAGGATAAGAACAAACTATGACTGGGATAACATGCGTGTACCAGTATTTATTATTTGTCCAGAGCTTCCTAAAAAAAATCATTAATAGACAAAAAGTACTTCTGGTCTGCTAAATCATATTGCAGCTATCTTGAATTTGAGTTTAGGTTCTTTTGTAGTCAGGACGATAAAGGGCGTGAGGGAAGACAGTGCTATTGTGCTTTCCCATCTCCGGATTTCTTGCACGTTGGGCTGGGGTTCCCGCCTGCCGCAGGCGGGTGATGTCTGGGTGGGGGTGTCCGTCTGCCTCACCTCTCGGTCCTGCCGGGGGGACCCTCCCTGCTTTGCCGGAGCATCCTGCCTTGCTATATTCAAGGAAGGTCTTGAAAAAAGATACTCTAACCTTTCTGCCTCAGTTCTCTCTCTTATTGATTCAACTACTGGGAACTGGAAAAAAAAAATAAGTCTTGTGGTGACGCTGAAAAAAAATCAAATGGACTTTTGATAGAAATCCTCAGAGGTGCTCTCTCACTCCATCTAGATGTTGGATTTTTCTATAATGCCATACATAAAATAATATGAAAGTTTCGGAATATTTTGAGGGGCATAGAGGAAGAGGTATTTTCATTGAAGAATGACATTTCATGATGCAGGACTTCAGGGTTTCTTACAGTGAAAGAACAAAGCAGGTTAAAGCCAAAACCCAGAACAGCTGGAGAGCTTGTGATAAATATTGTTCTATAGCAGCATCACTGGGACAGGATTTCCAGGGCCTCACAGACCGAATTTACAGTGCAGACTTCAATAATTATCACCACAGATTTGAGCTGTGTCTCTATCCTTTGAGCTTATTCAGTTAAAAAATTTACTTTAGTCACATTCTTACCTCCGCATTAGATGGAATCTGAACTGATGGCTGATGAGAGCACTCCCGTCAGGTTCATTGAGCTGTGGACACTCAGTCACCGTTTTAGATGTTTTTTAATATAACATATTTAAAATTTATTTAATTTTATTTTGAAATTTATTTGAATTTGTTGATTTAGTATTTTAGAAGTGGATGGGGGTTGTTTGTATGAGAAGCTGGTCAGGAAAGAAGCAAGGTGATATCACCGTGCAAATAATGGATGGTAGTCTCAGTATTAGCACAGTCTATTGAATTGTCTTCTAGGGCCTTCTCTAATTGTCTCTGCAAACTGAATTAGCAAGATGGTTTCATTTACTCTTTCTTTTTTTAGTGGCAGCTGCCTACCCAATTATATATATTCATTAGCCGCGGTATGATTTCATTAGCTGATATACATTAAGTGCCTATTAAGCAACTTGTGTGTATGTTCCTAGACAAGCAATGATGCATCTTCTGGTGAGCATACTTATTAGCTCATTGGTCTGGATAAACTGGGTTTTATTTGTATTTTCAATTTGTTGTTACTTGTGAACTGTACCAGCTGAAGGATGAATGTAAAAAAGTAATTAAGCTGGTTAGGTTTAATTATTTTTTTGTTTCAACTGTCTCTCGGAACCACAAACCTGGCCAACCAGGCAAATGAGCACTAATGAATGAAGCCACATGATTAAAACATCTGTCGCTGTCCTACCGGGGCGATTGGAAGCTTGGATTGGCTGTGCGCTCCGAGTGCGACGATTGCTATGGAAAGCCAAATAAGCCAGAGTTAATGTTCTTGTAATCCTTTGCCTGTTGAGTTGACAGTGACGGGTAGCAAACATGCACCAACAAGCAGTAATGAAGTCACTTTTAGATTAGTTCAGCACAGGTTTTTCAGGCTAATTAGGTAGACAAAAGTGTTAATTTAATCAAAGGGGCACGTATTCATTAAAGAAGGTGTGTAAGATAACTGAAGTAGAGAATTAGCTCAGTCAAGACGTAGACTATAGCTCCTGACTAAATTGTCCAGATTACAAAAAGAATGATCTATTTATGTACAATTTCTTCCTTGTGTTTTTTTTTTGTTGTTGGCGGTGGTTTGTTGTGTTTGTTGTTTTTTAAAAAAAAAGGTACAAATCCATGCTTTTCCCTCTGGGAGTCAGTGGATTTACATCAGGATTCAAAACTGTCTCCCGTAGACATGTATATTAGCTGGGGTGGTTTTAGGACTCAGAGAGAGAAAGCAGAGTGTTGAACGAGATGTTCATTCTACATTCCAGATGGCAGAAACCACATTACTGCGTTATTGCTCAAATGAGCTCATTAGCTTCTTACTTCATGGGACTTTATTTAGCAGCGGTGTAGCATGGCTGTGTTTGTCTGATTTTGCTTGATCTTCCTTGGGACATGACTAACATGCAAGTCACAAATGGAATGATGTGTGGAGTGTTCTTTGGGGGCAGATCGGGAAAAAGCAAGAAATAAAGATTTTAAACCATTAAGAGGTAAAAATACAGTGCAGAGTGTCTTACATTATCTGATTGTTTCTCATCTAAACCCAATAAAAAGGAAAGATGACTGTCTAAGATTGCTTAGCTACGGCAGCACAGAAAATAGTTCAAACACTGTATTAGAATTTTGTAATAATTTTAATCTTCCACCCACCCCACGCACAATTTAGATTTTTGATTTATACAAGAAATGCGAATGACAGTTTACGTTAGGAGATTTAGACCTTTTTGATGCATTCTGAATATGGCCCTTATCCTGAAACCCACTGTTTGCCATAAGCTGTCTCCATCCCACCGCACAGAGAAGCTGATGCTGATTGATGCAGCGTTTCCCAGAACATGATAGTGTCTGTAATTGTACAGAGACACACGGTGACCCATGAGAAAAACATCTGGGAATGACAGACATAGATCCAATCTCAGTGTTTCACACAGTCACTTCTGAGGGATTGGCCAGAGCAAATATTGGATGAAAGAATAATTATCACCTATTACTATGGTAGGTTATATTTGTGGTATTTCTTTTAATGGCTGGGAATTTTTTGTCTTATTCCTTCTGCGAGGATGAAGAGTGTTCAGTGGGTGTTATGGATCAATTATGTATTTCTGTATAGGATTTCTGGTTGGTTGGTTGGTTGGTTGGTTGGTTGGTTGGGAAGACTACTGGAGAGAAGGAGTATTGGCATGTGCTGGCATACATGGATTAGTTTGCTTTATAACATAATTTTCAGTGTAATGGTTAATGGGGCTTTTAATTCTTTTAATGTTTGTTGTGTTGTGAAGCAAAGTTAACAATTATCTTTTTTTGTCGCGTGTTTGTTTGTTTAGTCCGTGGTTTCTGGGATGGGTCTTGTAGGGCAGCAGATGGTAGAAAGGAGATTGAGGTAGAAATTAAGGTTTCTTGTTATAACTAACAATTTCTATGGTTTGTAATAGAGGTTTCATTTCTGTGGTTAAACAGTGTAAACAGTTTTCATTAGCATCTAAATTTAACATAATTTTCAGGAACATGCAAGTTCTGGTAACTGAAGACAATGATTGATATTGATCTAACAATGAAGGAAGAAACAATTAAAATGCTGAAAGTTAAATTTGGGAGAGAGATGAAGATGAAGCTTTTTAATTTGGGATAAATGAATCATCCGCATGCATGACTGTTTGGAAATGTAAAAAAATTTTTTTAATTGCTTATGAATAAATTATCACACAGCTCTACCGTGAGGTGTCAACAGAGCCCATGTAATTGGGACACGTGGGCAAAGGAGTCCTGGAGAGACGTCTGAAGGAATCCAAACTGGCTCCTTGCTGCATGTGGTAAAATATATAGGTGTTTTGAACCAATCATGGTATGTGGTCCTTTTACTTTTGCCTGATCAAGCTCAGCCGTTTTATGAGGGCCGGGTTTTCAGACAGTAGGTATTAGCCTGTTCTAAAAGATCGGGATCATGTTTTGTGTTTGCAGTGCCAAGTCCTGGTCATCTTTGAAAATCTTTTCAGATCAATAAGAAACTACTGCATCATTTTGAGAAAGGGAATATTAACTAATTGCTTGAGTTTTAGCTAAAGGCACCTAAATAATTTTGTAAATTTGGCTGTAGCTCCTGATGCTCTGCAGGTTGGTCTGCATGCCGTATGTTGCATGTGGGAGCTGAATGTGTGGTACTGAGACAACCCCCAGTGCCTCACTTGAGAGAAGTTTTTTCCCTTAGGAACTGCACGGAGAGGTCTTCTGCACCGGGGGGAAGACGCGTACTGCATGGCTTTTGGGCCCTGACACAGGGGAGTGGCTTTTCCTTTCTTTTTTAGGGGCTCAGAGACATTGAAAAGATTTCCAGAAGACAAGTGTCATTCCGCATCTGCTTCCCAAGGTTCCGTCATGGAGCGGAGAGGGTGCTCAGTGGCCATGTACGGCTTGGAAATGTTTCCCTTCTATTATGCTGATATTAGAGATTGGCAAGAGCTGATCCTGATGGGAGTCTTGTGTGAAATTCACTGCGAGTTGCGATCGCTTTTTGGCTGCTTTAAGAGTGCTAACCATATGCTATGCAGCTCAGCACAGCCCTGCTGCGGCCGCTCCTTGGCTTGGCTTTTCCGCTTGGCACCGGAGGTGCCATAATTCATTGCTGTACCAGGGAGGGGGAAGGGGGAAGAAAGTATGTTGGCTTAAAGGGAGTCGGATCGATGGCATCGGGAAGTCGGCCGGTGTAAGGGATAAAACATGAGTCTGATGAGTGATGCTCATCCCGGCCATCCCAATCAGGATTTCTCCGGCCCCGGGAGCTCTGTGCAGGGCTCTGTGTGGTCCCTGCCCAGCGATGCCCCGCAGGGAGGCAGAGTGCCTCGGAGGGACTAGAGGTCATCCTGCAGTGTCGTCCCTCTGCTCTCAGCGTCTTCGTCCTGTTGCCGTAGCCCTGTCCCACCTCTCTGTAGCCTTCTGCAGTGTGGCACAGGGGAGGGAAGGACCGTGTTTTGCTGGTGATTTCTGTCGCTCCAGGGGATGCAAGCAGATAGTTCATTTTTTTGTGTGGTTTAATGAGTGTTAACAGAGCAACTGATTTTCAGAAACAAAGAAATCTGCTGCTACGGTTATATTTTTTTTTTTTTCTTTTTCCCAGAAAACTGCCTGTTCTAACACTTCCTTTATCCTTCACTTGTTTTCCTTCTGTCTCGGCCATTCCCGTTACCCGTCAGGCATCCATTGCGAGGCAGAGGTGCATTCAGAGCTGATAGTGCCGCCTCTGTTATTTCCCAGTAACACCAAAACCAGGATGGCGTTCATTCTTGGGTTGACAAGTACCATAACTAGGAACCCTGCAAGTTGCTCTGGCAGAGGTCAGGGAGGCTTCCACCCATACACAGCCAAAAAGCATCTCTTGGCATGGACTAAAGAATGTTAGGAGCAAATTGGTGCTTACAGGATCTTTGCTTTGTTGATAGTACAGTAAAATTCTTCGCTGGGGCAAAGAGCTTTTCACAGGTGATCGTTTGATGGGGAACTACTGGGCTGGGATTCCGTCCTCACATTCCTGGCCCACATCAGGAGAAACTTTAGAGTACCGGTTAGATATAACAAATTTAAGGGTTCCCAGTTATTCTTTGTTCATCTGATATAAGTGCCCAGAAGGGGCTCCATTAGCTTCAGGAGGACATAGCGAGTAGAAATATATTCAAATAGCGTTCACCAGTTTTAAAAACATTTATTGCTACAGCTTTGTCTTTGGTCTTAGTTCTAATTCTTTTTTTCTTACCTTCAATGTGGGGAATATGTTAAATTAAAAAAATAATTTTACATTAGTTCTTTTTTTAGGAAGTTGCACCCTAAGGTCATTGCTTTAATTTCCGTCTTCTTTTTAAATACTGTGAAGGTATCGATCACTTTAATTCTTTTAAATACATTTTAGTGTTGCAGAGGGATGCTGGTGTATTACTCATTCTCTGGTGTGCTTTGCTATTCAAAAGCTTTAACCTCTTGCTGTGATGACTGTCTGAGATCGTTGTCAATTGTTCCTAGCTATTGTTTATCAGAATTGCTGTAGTTTGTGAAAAGAAAGGCTTGGACATGCTGTCTTTTTGTTAGCAGGAGCCAAAAACTCAAAGCATATGAAATGGTAAGGTACCTTTTTGAAATTTCTACATGAAGACTGTGAAAAATCTTAAAAACATTTGAAAATGAAGAGAAAGAAGCCTAAAATTTACAAAACATCTGCCATCATGAGTGTCATTCTGAGATAATCAGGTCAAATATATTCTGTTCTTTCCACCTAAACAAATGGATTGCGTTAAAGAAACAATGGCAGGAAACTTCTTTGGCCAAGTGCAGTGATAATAGTATTAATGCAACTGTGCTTCATTGCAAGGAAGAAATGTTATCACTCCAATTACCTATATAGAAGATTTTAAAAAATCTTAATGGGAAACAATTTAAGCGTAACTGTGAAGTTATTATTTCAAAACTAGATGTAATCAGTTACCAACAATAGGCGGTATGGCTTAATTAACAATTGAAGTACATGAAGTCTCTAGGGGGTCTGTCTGCACTAGTGTTCAGGGACGTACTATAACTCAAGGTAATTGAATAGCAATTAACTTGAGTTAATGAATGTGCGTTCTTGGTAAGACACACAACGGTTAATGGATCAGCCTGGAATGAACCACAATTAAGCACACACCCATTTGTTTTGCTGAATAAGCATCTACTGAATGTCCACACTAGAATATATAAGGCCGTTAATTAACTTGAATTAATAGGCATTCATCTCTACTCCCATTCCAACCAAAAGACACTCTGTAGATAATCCTAGGACAGCTGTTGATGTTTCACGGCTAGGGCAATTAAAGATATTGCCTCTATTAACCACAGCACAAGCTTTTGTTAACTACGGGTCTTTAAAACAATGTGAGCGATAAACAGGAGTTGGAAGTATATGAAGTGGAATTCATGTTACATTAGTGAGCCGATGTGGAGACTGGCTTTCATCAACATTTCAGACAATACAGAGGAGAAAGCCCATTTCAGCAGTGCCACGCGCACGCTCCCCTTTCGCGTGGTGTCGGCTTGTTGCAGAGGTGAACACTTGAACACAGGCGGCCAGTAACCAGGGGGTCAGGGTCTGCGTTTGTCAGCGGAAAGAGAACCTGATTGTCAAGCGTTTTCTGTTTGTTCAGAAAATAAAAGGCAGTTTTATGCCAGAATTCCTTGAGTGATCGTAGGGACAGATAAAATGCTTCTTGGAACTTGAAGAACATGAATATTTGAACACAGTCCCAAATACAGCTAGGAGCCAAAACATGGAGAGCTTACAGATTTAAGTGACTCCTTTTGAAAGATTTATAGTGAGTTTAACAAGACACTAATAATGTACAAAGTCAATAGCCAGAGGAGAATGTAAAAAGCAAATGTATAAGTAAGTTGTTTGCCTATTCCAAACGTTAAGCAAACAAAACAGTATTTTTCAGTGATTAGGAATCTCTCTTACTCTAACAAACAAGAAATTCTTTAGAAAAAATGCAGCATAAGATTCAGCAGGAAAAAGAATCATTAAAAATTAGTTGCTATGCAGGCAAAGCAATTACTGTTAACAGTATAGCGAAGCAGAGTTCAGTTCGTTCAGTGTAAATGAGAAACTGCTGTGAGATTCCTCTAAAAGTTTGGTACACCCACAGACCTGACTTGTTTGTTCAACTATGGCTGCTTTTATTCTTCATAGCCCTTTTTAAGTAAAGTGTAGTTTCTCTGGAAAAGGACGACATGTAATGAAACGATGACAAGAAACCTGCAGGAAATGAAATAGCTGAAGGCTCATATGGGTAAATTTGTACTGTACGATGCAGTTTTGTGTAGGGAGCCACAAGGTCACTTATTTCGAGCTCAGTGAAGTGTTGCGCTAACGGAGCTGTAGCGCGGGGCCGCCGCCAGCTCCTCCACCTGGGGTACCTCTGTGTGGTGCTGGGTCCTGCCGTGCTGACCTACCCACGCTGGATTTGGAGGAGAACGCTCCCTCAGGGAGGGTTGGCGAGGCTTCCTGTGTGGTCTGTGTGTGAGATCTGGAGAAAAATGGAGGGTTTGGAGATGCTGAGCACTGTTGAGCTCAATGCACACGTTGGACCAGCAGCGTGACCCTTCCCACCCATCTCCTGGGCCCAGCCCTCCCTCAGTCCCCTTTGCCAAGGCCCTTGGGACGCGTCCTCTCAAATGGTCCTGGAGAGCCTGAGCGCCCCGCGCAGTCGTGAGGCAGGTGTGCTTGTAGTCCAGGAGAGGACCAGCTTGGGCTCACACACTCCGCAAGAACTTCTGTGGCACCTACCAGCCAAAAGAGGTCTGGACTCCAGTCATCTTGAGCCATGAATTATGGTGACAAAAATAGAAAAATGTATTACTGTGACATGTCCTCCTTCATGTCACAGTAAACAAAGCAGTTGGTAGGTGACAGAGTTCTGTTGAAGGTGACTTGGGTCCTCTTTGGCACTGCCTTGGTACTTTAAACTGTTCAAAATGGGCAAAGGTGACAGCTCTGAACTAAATTCTGCGAATGCAATTAATGTGGTTCATTTCAGTTACCTGCATGTCATTCAGGGAGCTGCCTTGAAAGAGACAAATTAATGACTATTAAGAATTTTATACCCTGCTATTTTCTCTATTTACTGATGTTACTTTTCATCGCTTCTCCAGAAATACTTAGTCTGATGTTTAACAAGCGAAGCTATTATTATCTTAACTTACATAAGATTTTCTTCCCCCATGACAGTGACTGAGAAAGGGGGAAAAAACCAAACCACAAACTTTTAGCAGAACATTAACAAAGTCATTGTGCAGTTTCATAGTAGATGTGTACGTGATATACCTGTATTGTAGAGGCAGTGCAGAGCTGCTGAGGAATAGAAAGATGTGACCAAGCTGTGGCGAAACTAAAATGCTGATATCGGAGAAATGCTGAATGAGGGATGGGTTAGAGTCACGGAGTTTTTTGGGGTTTTTGAGCTTTCCACAGCTCTACTGTAAATTTCAATATTTCTATTGAAATATTGGCCCTAGCCACATCAGCAAGCTTTGAAAATACAGGTTGTTGATAAGTTTGAAACTGAATCATGATTTTCTTTCTGTTTTGTTTTTTTTTTGAGTAGCAGAAGTACTCCCTGTGTCTATATAATTAGTGTTTTAATGTTTGTTTTCCTTCAGTTGAGTCTGCCTTTTGAGATATTCCTGTAGCTCTTTCATCATTTCACAGAAATTAAAATTCTGCCCAAAATAACTCAAACTATCCTTAAGTTACATACAAAGGATTTTCAGCTCCCAAACAGAGCTTTTCAAGCTTAGTCTTAAATAAGGTCTTTAAAGTTACAAAGACTTCCACTGCCACTTCTTAAGAACTGCGGGTCTTTTTCTTTTTTATTTTGGAAAGGGTATTGTTGACCACTAGCAAATATTTAAATAGTTTTTCATTTAATAGAAATATCCTGTACTTAGGCAATATCTTGTATTTTAACAAATTCTAGGACTTCTGACAAAGTCTTGCAGCGTTTTGATCTGCAGCATTTGCTGCTTCCATTTGGTAACAAATGATGCAAGTAAACATTATGACATAATCTTTAAGCATTTGAGGAATAAACAAGGTTTTCTAAGGAACTTCTCCTACAGCCTACAGAAGCTCGGAACATTAATTAAAGTAGGACATTTTTGTCAGACATTTTGTAATTTAGAAATTGTTCGATTAAGCAGCAAACACCCCGTAGGAGTGTCTTCTGGTGAGCTGGTCCTATTCTGCATCTTAGGAATTTTATATATTTTTTGAGGATTTTGTAGAAATATGCAGTATATTGCAGTGATTTCCAAGACTGCTGAAGTCTTTCAGGCCTCCCCAATAACTGAAAGAAAAAAAAAAAAAGATTTTTTTGGTAAACCTTAAGTGGTAAAATAGCCATGCTGTAGCTATAGCTATAAACTATACATTTCTTACAGTGTCAACAAAGACAGACTTGAAATAACCAATTAGAATGTTAAACTATAACACTTGTATTAATATCTCTGTCTCGATAACAAGATCACTGGCCACACTTACCGTACTTACTCTCATTAATAGTCACATTTGAGAAATATATTTATAGGTGCAGTATTTTACCCAGGTGTATAAGGACTTTACAAGGCATCCGACAGCTGGCATTGAATAACACATTCAAAAGCATTTCACTAGTAATCCATCTCAATTCCTTGTTTATTACCTTTGCAACTTTCTAGCGGTTTCGTCAATAAGATACTGCTTCTAGCAGTGTGACTTTATTCTTACATTAATATCCCAAATTTATCATAAGGTTCTAAATTTCCTCCGGTCACCAAAATGTCCCGTCGAGCCATTTAAGCTCACTGAAGCTACATTCTTTATCTGTAGCCTGGGAAAAATATTTTCTGCCCTGTATCCCTGAGTGTTTTGAGATTAAATTCACTGAAGTTGTCAAGTAGGTCAGTGATGAAAGCCAAAACAAGGGAGAGAAATCTTGTTTAGGATTTAGGCGGATGGGAAGGGGAGGAGGTAACAGCGATGCGCAGCTCCTGCCGCCTTGTCGCGGCCGTGTCCCAGGCAGAGCTGCCGACGTGCAGCCTCGGCGCGGAGAGGGAAACAAATTTCGTGGCTTCAGGCAGTCTGCAGACCGGCTCTGGATGCTCAGCCAAAGGGAAATACAAATGTTAGCCTTGGTGGTTTTTTGCTCCACGCTTTGTGTTCTTTTAAGGGATAAAAATTCCTTCTCGAGCATTTTTGGTCCCTCACCAAGTGCGGCGGTTCGTGATTATGCATCGTTATCCCCCGGTGGCTCTGCTTTCGGAAAGAAAAGCCTTATCCAGGCGGTAACAAGCACAGGCTGCCAAAAAGCTGTAAGAAGAGTCTCGGTTGCCCTCAGAGCCCTGTCTGGACCGTGATGGAGAGCCGAGTCGCCGATGAGAGCCCAATTCTGCCTGCAGAGGCCTGCGTGGAGGAGCATAGCGGCGCACTTCCAAGCAGCAGCGCTCGCTGATCGAGAACCTTTCACTGAGTTCATTATTTTAACGTAGCCTGGTCCTGTCTACCATCTCCCCGCGTGCTGCGATCTGCGCGCCAGCGTGCCGAGTGCCGGTCAGGGCTGCCCCGCGGGACTGGGCAGCGGCTCCCGGCGAGGGCTGCGGCCTCCTCCTGCGGCCTCGTTGTTTATTTTCTTTGAAAAGTTCCTAGGGAGCATAACCAGGGGCTTCTGCCAAACCTCACAGGGACATACTGGAGAATATATTGGCTTGAGAGCAGTCCTGAGGAGAAGGGCTCGGGGGTGTTGGTTGATGAGAAGCTCAACATGAGGTGGCAACGTGTGCTCGTGGCCCGGGAAGCCAACCCCATCCCGGGCTGCATCCCCAGCAGTGTGGCCAGCAGGGCGAGGGAGGGGATTCTGCCCCTCTGCTCCTCCAGGGAGATCCCTCTGCAGTGCTGACTCCAGCTCTGGGGCCCCCAACATAAGAAGGACATGGACTTGTTGGAGCAGGTCCAGAGGAGCCCACAAAGATGATTAGAGCTGGAGCACCTCTGCTGTGAGGACAGGCTGAGAGAGTTGGAGGTGTTCAGCCTGGAGAAGAGAAGGCTCCGGGGAGAGCTTATAGCCCCTTCCAGTACCTAAAGGGGCTACAGGAAAGCTGGAGAGGGACTCTCTGTCAGGGAGTGTAGTGATAGGGTGAGGGCAACGGTTTTAAACTGAAAGAGGAGAGATTTAGATGAGCTATGAGGAAGAAATTCTTTACTGCAAGGGTGGTGAGACACTGGCCCAGGTTGCCCAGAGAAGCTGTGGTTGCCCCATCCCTGGAGGTGTGCAAGGCCAGGTTGGATGGGGCTTTGATCAACCTGGGCTGGTGGGAGGTGTCCCTGCCCATGGCAGGGGGGTTGGAACGAGATGACCTTTAAGGTCCGTTCCGACTTGAACCATTCTATGATTCTCTAATGCGTTTAAATTGACAGTATTGCATGCTTTGCTTTCTCCTTCTGCCAGGCCGGAGAGAGCGGGCGTCGCTTCTTACTCATGCAGGTGATGCTGCAAAACTGCACCCAGGGGCCACTCACCTCACCTCACCTCTGCACGTGGCCCAGCAGAAGGTGCAAAGGTGTTTCACGGTAAAGGAAGTCCACATCTGAGACACTTAGTATTTATTTTGAACGCTTTCATTATTTAGCTGGTGCTAGTGAAAAATAATTTAAAAAGCTGAGGTGTGGTTACACACAGCAGATAAATAAATAAATAAATAAGTATGCAGATTGTGAGTCACCTAATCTGTTCCTGCTGGTGTCATGTTTTAAAAAGGAGCAGGAGAAGGAACAAACGCTAATACCCCCAAATAAGGCATATTTCTGTAATGAAGTGACACACAGAGCTATGTCTCTAAAGGCCAAAGCGCGATAGGAGCAATCACTTTCCTGTGACTTTAAGACTCTCTGTTTAAAAAGGTATTTTAAAAAAGGCACTGTGTCTTGCTCTGTTGTAGTTTGCCGATGGCAGTTATATATTTTTGCATGTGATTCTTGGCTATTTCACATAACCGCCTGATTATCACACACATAATGTTGTACTCCTGACTTCTAAGAGAATCTCTCAGCATCTGGTAAAAGTCCCCTGTGACTCAGTAAGCACCCACTCAATAAATTATTTGAAATTAAAACCACCCCACGCATGAGATCTGGATCTGAAAAAAAATGCCATTTTTGCCTTTATTTTCCTCAAAAAGTAAACAGTAGGAAAATTATCTCAATGTTTGCCAGTTACTTCGCAGCTCAAGAAGTATAAACTACCATGATGATAATTTTGGAAATTCCATCAGGAAGTGCCGTCTTGCAGGATGCTTCTGGACTCGGGTTGATGACTGGCAAGCTCCTAGCTCCCTTGCTGCGTAATGATCATTATTTTTAGTCTAGCAAACACTTTTGAATGTGTACTAAAAAGTTGTGAAGCAGACAGGGGGCATTAAGCATAATGCATTTTCTGGCAAGGAGGCAGAGGAATACAAACCACAGGGAAAAGCGAGAGTGTCTGTAGTCTGAATTGTTGGCATTTGAAAGTTGCTAAAATTAACCTGTTGTTTCTTAGGAGCAGGGTATATATAGTTTCTTAGCTGCAGCGCTGTGCCGCAACGAGGTGCTGGGGAGAAACCTCGGGAGCTCTTCCTTTAACACAGCTTTTTCCTGTGGTGTCGGGGGATGCCTTTGTGCCTCAGTTTCCCCTGTTTGCGTGGGCGAGCCTGCACGCGGTATGGTGTGTGCCATGCGCAGGTGTGAGAGCACGTATATAAGGTGCGGTAGGTGGCTGCATGTTAGTTCTGCTGCTACACATTTGGGGGCTGGGAGTTTGGGGAGGAGTAAATGACGACAATGAAACTGCTGCTTATCCTCCGGTCCCCTGTAGCTGCTCCTGGGCAGCCGCAGCCCATCCCGGAGCGTTAGGGCAAACCGTGGGGGCTTGGCTGCCTTTGGCTGCTCATATGTCCCCCCCTCCATGAGGCACACGGTGGGTGCGTGCCGGGGTTTCCTCCGCCTGCCGTGCCACCCTGCCCGAGTGACCGCCACCGCGGCCGAACAGCTACGGGCGTTTTGGAAAAGCCCTCCGTTTCCCACCTCTCTGCTCTGGAGCCAGAGACCGGGTGGGTGTAAATTGGTGGAGCTGTTTGAAATCAGTAGGTGCACTCCACATATCTGATCTCATTCTTTGCCCACCATTTGCGGTGGCGAGGGACCCTAAACATACCCATATATTTTCCTCCATGAATAATTATTTGCTGGCAGTTGTTCAAAAAGCAATAGAAGCAATATACTTATTTCAGCCTCTTTGGGAGCAGCGCTTTCAGTTCTCTCATTTCTTTGCCGTCCCCAGAGCCTCCCTTGCTAACAACAATGTCACATACACACTGTAGATAAGTCTGGAAGACAGTTTAAATTATTTTTCAGTATATTCTGATAGTGGAAGAGCTAAATCACATATTTTTGTGACAAACACAGCTATAAAAATTCTGTGGTGGTTCCTTAGCCATAAGGGCAGCTTCTTAACAAGGGGACTATGGATCTCTCTTAACACAGAGAATTTGATTTTAAAGGAAATTTCTTTTTACCTACTTGTGCAAATAAATTGAATGTGCCCAATCTCCTATCTCTTGTTGAAAGTAGGAGTCTCGATTAAAGAAAATAAAAAAAGAAATCATTAAAATAATCCCCGAAGCCACTCTACATCAGTATAGTTGGAATCACATTTTTGAAGTGTATTTTATTTCATGATACCTGTTTATTGTTTTGCCTGGCAAGCCATTTATTTTCTGTTTGAATCGGGTTGCACACTACTGAGATCTAGGTTTATCCTGGTTATCTATAGGCATCCAGAAAAGATGCCAAAGTCACCTTGGAGGACCTCCACAGCAGCTGGGAAGAAGCGCTCCCAGAGAGTGATTTGGGTGCTGGGTGCTGGGTTGCCATTTTCTCTCCCCTGACTGCAGAGGCGGCACAGGGTGATTATCATCCAAACGCAGGCTCATCAGTTAAGTGCCTAATATTAGCTGAATCCGGGCACAGAAGTGATTAATTGAGGTGCATTGAAAATATTCCTCCCCATCCGCCCTGTTTTCTCCTGGCTTTTGGAAATAATGGGGATGATAGTAGAGGAGAGTAAATGAAGCAACTGAAAATATGAGTTCGCGTTGTGATTATCCTACCTTCGGAGGCCGATGTTGCCATAGCAGCGAGTATATAAAGCAGGTGCGGTGGTTTTTGAGAAGGTCAGTGCCACAGGCACCTCCTCTGAGTTTCCCTATAGCCTGTAAATCAGTCTGCTGAGGTGGGATTGTCAGATGTGCCTTAGGGACGGGACTTGCGAGAGTGCCACAGCCCTGCTTGGGTCTCTCTCCGCCTGTGCTTGTGTTTCTGGTATCTTGAGTGTTGGCGTTGATCTTCAACAGGGGTTTGAAACCTGAGCCGTTTTGCGCGAACCTTATTTCTTTAAGCAGACCTGGTATTATGCTCTAATTAGTGCCCCTGAGTTGTTTTGGCACGTTCACATCAGACAAAAATGACCCAATAATTGGCCCCATTTTCAAGAGCTCACCTTCAGAAACGCTGCGTGAGACCTGGTACTTTCCTTTTCACACTGTCAGGCCTTAATCTGCCACCTTCGTTGCTGGTCAGGGGGAATTGCTGAATACTGGATTAGTCAGAAAAATCTTACTTCAGAGTGTAAAGTATAGAACAAAAAAGGGGGGGATCCACTAAGATAGAGAAAGGAAAAAAATAATCCTCCTTCTCCCCAGAAACGTCTTCCAACAGAATAAAGGCGAGCGAGTTCGGTTCAGCCCTGGTGTGACTTGGAGGAGCGATGCTACAGAGGATGTTGTGTCCAAGATCTCTGTAGTTTAAAAAGCAAAATTAATTATTCTTTCCTTCACTCTGTGATTGACAGACTATCATAGTTCAGGACAATAATTTAGAAAATGTGTTTCTGAAACCCCTTGAACTGTACAGTAAATTTATGTGCTGACTTTATTATTAAATTGCTGCATTATGAAAGTACTTTTTCCTATGAGTATAAGAATCTTTTTTTCCACTTCTGAGTGCGCACAAATTTCTGCAAGATGGGACTTTTCCCTTCTAGTTAGCATAATTATGGTAATGAGCTGGGCTAAATAAGATGGAGAATTCAAGGAACACATTTGGAATGTATGTTGATGATAAGATGTGAACCCTTACCATTTGTGTTGGAACAAAAAAGTGGAAAAACGCTCAAGAGAACATGGCTCATTTTATAATGCTTCAGTGCCAAAGCGCTCCATAACAGGGAGTTGGGAGGCGTGAAAGGCAAATTTTGATCTCTTCCCTGCTGTACCAATGGAAAGGGAAATTATTCCCCTAGAGAGGAATTCTGCATACGATGGTTGTGTTGTAGTAACAATGTTGGGATTCATAATCATTTCCCCAAAAGGTCTGCTGATCTTTTTCCCTGCAAGAATGTACTCTCAAATGGGGTGGCTTATTTCATTGAAATCCTGGTTTTGTTGCGCCACACATGATCGTACTTTGAGTAAACTCACTAGCAGTTTGCTTTGAAAAGAAATACCTCCTGCCCAAAGTAGTTCCAGCAATATGCAGTAAATCCAGAGCTGAGCTTTCTTAAAGCTCTGGCTGAACAATGTGTTTAGAAATTATTCCAACACTAGTCTGGAGTTGTTTCAAGGGATGGGATTTAGTTGCTTTGGTCAGTTGTAACTTATTTGAAACAGTAATTGGAAAAGCACATTTGATCCTGTTCTTCCTGCTTCTTAAGACTTCTCCTTACCTTCCACTAAAGCCAATGCATAAGTTTCTTTTGCCTTCAGTGACAGCTTCATGGGTCTCTTCGAGTAATCTTCATAATAAATGGCATTGGCTGTGGTGAGCACTCGGTCAGTGTGGAAGGAACAGGTAGAGGGGAAAGGCACTATGGGAACGTGCACATGGAAGCCATCCCTAATGTTATTGTGCCCTTTGAGTCTGACGGGGATGAAGTCAAGATTTTCTGCATCACAGCTCATTGTTGTAACCGTGAGATGTCCTCTCGGTTCTTGTGCTCTCCTTGTTGTATCCCCTCTTCTCATCTTCTGTCTCTTTTTCTGCAGTCATGCAGAGGAACTCACAAAAACAGGAGTTCCCACTGGAAAAGAAGGACTCTGAGTTTGGCATGGGCTTGGTTTGGGCTGAATTTTACATTAACCATAATGGTCTGCAGGTAGTTTCCTCCACTTGCACATAATTCCTTCATAAGTTAGCAGCCACCTGACTTTTCTGTAGCTATCACAAATGACTTCACACCTGTGGAAGGAAGTAAAAGTGCCTACGCAGCTCATGCAGCTTTAACAGCATCTTCTAGAGGTCATTTTCCAGTGGGTGACTCCCACAGCTGGTCTTTGCTCATTCAACTCCATGTCTCCCTGTGACTGATTACTGCAGCGCCAGAGATTATATAGAGTTGTCTTCTCCCAGACTGACACGACCGTCGGGAAGGAGCCTTCTGGAGGGAGCAGCGAGTTAGTTTGCTAGTCTTGCAATTTATAATGTTGTTTTAGTGCACCAATTAGCTGCAAAGATTTTAGCTGTGCCTCATCTGTGTCTCCCTCCTTCCCTGGAGAGGGCATATATGCTGTCTTGCAGTGATGGAAGGCGCTTGGGGTCACCTTCCTTCGCCCACCGATGTCTCAGCACAGCTACGCAGTGCCCATCACCTTTAAATGAAAACAGTACCAGTAAGACATCTGACAGGGACATCCGAGGTCAATAAGCAGGCAGAAGAAGAGGGAGGCGAATACCAGTTGTGGACATGAGACCTCATAGTGCAATTCAAAGCCTAAGCGTGTATCCGTGCATACAGGGATATGACCATATATGCTGTTTAACACTATATTCGCTGGTTTTTCTCTACTGTTCACACAAACCTGAGTCCATAGATGAGGTCTCAGACAGAGGTCTTATGTCAGAGGAAGAAGCTGTCAGACGTTGTCTCCTTACCTGGGTGTGTATGTTGCTCTGGACTGTGCTGTGTAAGCAGCTTTAACTTTATAGGACTGGTGCTGCTGGTAGGTGTTCAAGCTCTCCTGGCTTCCATAGGAAAATATTGCTGCTGGTTCACAGCTGGATACCGGGGTCTTTATTGAGATGACAAATTAACTGAAGAAAATGAGGAGAAGGAGGGAAGACAGATCCTATTAGAGCAAGTAGGTGTTTGAGGCTGTGAAGAACTGGCAACGATGTGTATCTGTACCAACCTTCCTTAAATCTGTGGAATCTGGAAACATTTATTGTCAAGTCAGAGGCAGAAGAACAGCACAGAAATCTTCCCAGTAGGGGAAGAAAAAAACAGGTCGCTCACATTTGCTATTTTTCTTTCCCTAACTTTGGATGTATTGAGCTGTGTAATAACTTGCACATATCTGGAAGCGATGCAGAGCACAGCAATCAATAATACAAGCAACGATAATCAGGTGTTTCAGCCATCTGACATGAGCAGTCTCCAAAGATAATTCTCTCCCACAGGACATTGCCAAACATAACTTCAGTTTATTCCTAGTAAAAAAGTAAATGCTTACCTGCCATGCAGAGGCAAACCTTGCCAACAGTTTTTCTCCTGAAAACTGAAAATGGATGGAAGTGCAGGAAGAAGCACGAGGAAACACCCACTGGTGCCGGTGCCGGCCAGCAAACAGCTGGAGCTCTCTGTGCTTCCTGTCACCGGGGTCCCTAAAATCTGTAGAAAGACCTCAAGAAACAGCAAATTTGCTTCTGTGTTCAGAAATGCCGGGAGAACAGAGGAAGCGCAGAGGAGCGTGAGGCTGAATTTACTGTCTGTAAAGAAAAGAGCATCCTGGCGCGAAGGGCCACAGTGAGCACGTGGTATCACCGCCGTGGTTCTTGACTAGGTTAAGCTGTGGCGCGAGCCCAGCCCGATCTAACAAAGCTGCCCGCGGATGGCAGACGCCACTGACAATTACCCGTGTTCCTGTGTGTGAGCAGTCCAGATTGGTGTGGGTTATACCACTTCCAGGTATTTACCACAGCAGTTACGTGTCTCTGGTTAGGTTGGCTGTTTTTTCTGACTCCGTTACCTCTGTTACCTTATTCTTACTCTGAACCTCCCTGCTAAGAGCCATACAATTTTGAACAAAACGAAAGTAACCCACAACTTTTCAAAAGGAAAACAAAATGAAAACTGCTCTTTACCCGCGTGTATAGCCACATTGCTAACCAAGAGGCAGAGAGGAGCCGTGGTAAGCAGACGGCAGCAATGCTGGGCTCTTCCCCTAACACCAACACTGTCATTTGTAATTGGTTGTAAAACTGAGTTGCTTCTCAAGCTACTAAAAAGAAAATCCTTTCTCATTCAGCATCACCAAAGCGACGGTTATCTTACTCCGGATTTTACCATTGCTGTCCCCTTTCAGCACAGAGCAGTCAGCAACAGCCCATAAATTTTTATGCCTGCCCCATTACAAGGTATTGCATAAAAAGAGTGGGGGCGTAAATGGTAAAATCGATGTGAAAGTTTTCACCACGCCCTATCAAAAAGCCAAATGATTCAAAGCAGGTGGTAATGGAAAGTTCCCGACTCTGTGCCTCCTGTTTGGAACTTGCCTCCTGGAAGCTCCCACAGCGCTGGCTTGCACCTGCGCAACGGGGTCATTCACCCTCTGCTGAGGAGTCACTAATAAAAAGGGGAGAAACAAAGACTGTCGGATGTCAGTATATCAAATAATCAATACTGCTTTTTTTTTTTTTCCTTATTCCCAAGCAATAGAGTGGCACATAGGGATATATACCAATCACAGACACAATGTTTAATAAAACCTCGTGGTCTCTGTCGCTCTGGGCGGCTTTCTGCTACATTTTATAGGTCACAGACCATGAAATTTCATAGGAACTTTCATATAGAATCACAGAATCATAGAATGGTTTAGGTTGGAAGGGACCTTGAAGATCATCGAGTTCCAACCCCCCTGCCATATATATATACTCTGTAGCAGAGTATGACATTTATTTGTTATTAAACCGTATAATTTAGGGAGGATGAAGATGCTTTATCCAAAACAGCATGAGAAGGTAGTCTTTCATACAGTGATTTCTCTCTAATGTACCTGTATTTTGGGATCTCTATATAATTTTGCAAACTGCTTTTTTTTTTTTTCTTCCTAATGGGAAATAATAAATGAATATGATTTAATAATGATTGTACTATAAGAGGCCAGGATACTTGTTAACTTTAAACTCAGATTACAGCCTTTGCTTGTCTTTTCACCTGCTGACCCAGACTGCCACTGCTAAAAGCTGTCATCTTTAATCATGAGAAATGTGAGCAGCAGAGAGTTAATCGGGGTAAGAGTCAGTGCTGAGCAGTGCATCCCAATTCCAAACACCAGGGAGGTCAAGAGAGAATGTCTGGTGGGTGCAGCTTTTATTAGTTTTGGCAGCCACAGGAGGAGATAAAGGTGAGTGGGGATCGGTGGCTGAGAAGGATCAAAGGTTGAGAGGAATAACACAGGGAAGTGCATCTTTTTCTCTAACCCAGTGGTTCTGTAAGAGGGTACGCCTGCTTATATGATACAAATTAAACGTGTTCCCGATATTTTGGTTGTAGTGTATTGTCCCATAGGCCTGATACCTCTTTTGGGGTGTATAGGACCTGCTAGCTGTGAGCTAAACGTCCTGTATGTGTGTTTTTCAGTTATAAAAATCCTGTGTGAGGCACTTGGGAGACAGAAAGTAAGGAGAGAAAGGAAGAGAAACGCGCAAGAGAGGAGCAGAGTGGGATGCTGCATCTGTATCACTACTCAGGATAGAGTATAGTTTTGAGCCATCAAAATTGCCAGTTTGCCACTGCTGCAGGAGTGATTTGACAAGTCCCTTTATCTGTTGGTCCGTGTTAGTGGTAGTGTTGCCCCACATCAGCTCAGGAGCGAGCCCTGGAAGTGGTCAGGACTGCGTATCCACAGAGGTGGTCATTCTTGCAGCTACACGTGGCATATACCAGCTCGCATGACCTGCGGCTTTTCTTAACGAAACCAGAAAAGACGCTGCAGTGTGAAAGCCCTCAGGGCTTGTAACCGTACTGAAATATCTATTTTGGGGAAAAAATGTGCAGAGTTTTTTTAGCAGCACAAAACGTGTGAGGGTCTGCAGATACTGTAATAATTCCTGCTCACTCAAATCGCAAAGCATACCACTATCAAAATTTAGTCTGGGCTCTTTGGAGCATAATCATATTTCAGTCATTTTCCTTCATCCTTTTGCTTGAGATAAATGAACCCCGTCTGTGCCACCACCAACCCAGAATTCATACGCCAATATTTTACGCTCAGGCCGAGGAATGTAGCAAATGGCACTTTATGACCCATCTCTCATTCCCCTCCCTTCAACAATCAATACCATTGTCGGCATATGTCTCTATTTAAAGTTTGCTTACAGCTTTCGTTTCAAAATGAGATGCCGGCGGTCGTTTTATCGCCCAGCACTCTTGAGCCTGCCTTTGTTCATGAGACACCACGCTCTGGCAAGGGCGATCTTCACTTGGCAGGGTACACCCTGGGAACGATGCTTCGTGCAACGGGAGAACCGCTGGCAAGTGACCAGTGTCGCTTCGCTGCTGCGCCGTGCTACGTCTTTGATTTTTATCTCTCCAAATTCATGCCTTTTGGCAATAGTTCATGCAAATCTGTTTGGGTTGGCCACTCACCTTTAGTGATAGTGGTTCTTCTTGCAGTGCTGGAGGCGCACACGCGATGGGAGGAAGAGGAAGCAGACAGATGTGGGGGTTTTTTTTGCAGCTGGATTAGAAAACATGCAAGGTGTATATCCACATACATGCGGTTTTCCTGGATTTTCCCAATCTTCTCTTGATCTTCGTAGGGCTTCTACCCAAGTGCATTCCCCTTTTCCCTAAAACCCCTGAAGCAGCTGTGAGTTAGGCGCTGAGATGGCGCTTTGATTTGGACTTCAGCGTTTAATGTCGTGCCTAGCAGCACTTGAGAAGGAGGCAGCCCGGTCCCTCTCAGCGAGTCTCTAAATTCCATGATGAGGTGCCATGGAATCAGTACGGCATGTCCGTATTTACAGATCAGTAATTCCTCCAAATGGCTACTCCTGCCATCTCATGGCCTGCATGACCTTTGGTTTCAACGTCTCTCTCACTGTAACGTGAATCCTGTTGCCTGGAAGTGCCCGTGTGTGTGTCCCTCATTGCAATGTCCTTCCCACGCTGCACTCCCGCTATTGGTAGGTTTTGTGATTGTTGTATCCTGTCTTATCTCAGAGGCCTTGAGTCATCATATAGCATCATATTCCTGCTTCTCTAGCCTGGAGAAATGGGAAAAAAAAAAAAAAAACAAACAGGTGAAAAGATTCCTTAAGGGGTATGTTTGAGGATTGTCGTGGCAGTTCTTGACTGCCCAACTCTTCGTCATTTCCCGATCTTAATTTATACATGTGGAGACATAGCTTTTCTGAGTCTCAAATCCTAGTGATGTCAGTCAAATTTATGCTAAAAGGTATTCTTCAGACCATCTTTTTCTCAGAAAAAAACCCCAACTTACCTCAATCCTTGCAGACTTTGACAATCACCCTGAATCTTAGAAATAATACTTTGCATTTGATCTGGTTTTGATTATACGTGTACCTGTGCAATTGCCTACCCACACCACGTTTCTTACACAGACACAACCCTTTCTAAGCAATTATAGCCTAAATGAACCCGAATCCCTCATCTTAGTAAAAGTTACGACTTTCACAAGTTAAAGGTGAAATGTAGTTTGGTCCAATTTTGCGCTGTACCAATGTATCCGTATACCTGTCTTACTGCATAAAAACCGTAAGAAAAAGTCATATAAAATTTTGACAAATATTTTGTTTGCCATTATGGTTTGTCAGATGTTTCATTACATCTCGGGCACACATAACTAAACAATTTCTAAAGAAAAAAGACTATTTGCAGTCAGCTGCTGGAGGCCTGCAGCCAACACTGCACCCCGTTTGTCGAGAAGATTTTTGCCATTGAAGCGCAGGAAGCGGTGGGGACTGGGGAGCCTGGGAGGGCTGGGGGGAGGTGGAGGACTGAGTGCTGCAACGATGAAATCCGAATGAGGAGGGGACAGAAATGCATATTACATCAGTCACTTAGCACCTGGCCAATGGGCTTCGCAGTGGTGGTTGGAAGGGCAGGAGAATGAGTCAGGAGACCCAAGCATTTGGATGCAGAGGATCAGATTGCCGGGACGTGCTTGGGCTGTGCAAGGAGCAGAGTGAGGGCTTCGATCCTGAGCTGACCATGGTGGGAGAGAAAAGTCAGGAGTTAGCCCAAGACAGGAGAGCGTTCTGTTGGAAAGATATTCCTGTTGTATCATTGCTTATCCCAGAGCAAATATTTGCATAAATGTATATTCCAATAAAGCTGTGCAGCATCTTAAAAACATCAAAAGCGCGGGAAAGACTGTGAGACTTGAAACTAATCAACAGGTTTCCACATCTTTTTGCTGTAAGGGCCGATAGCCCTAAAGAAACCCTACCAAAGAGTCCGTGTTTTGCAGAGATTTCCCCAAATAGCAGGGATCGAGTTCGCTACCCCATTTTATTGCAGCCTTCCTACATAGCCAAACCTTATTTTGTCGGTTCAGTGGAATAATAACGTATTCTCTATATGGAGTTCAGTAGAATTAATCACGTAGTCTTTATATGGATTTGCTATGAATGAGAAGGTATATTAACATACAGGCAGCCGGTGAATATTACAGTGAATAGTTTCCTGTTAACACGGAGCATCCCTGCGTCTCTTGGAGTAGAGATGACTACCTTAAAAGAACATGTTTCATCTGTGTGGTTTACTGGGGGGCATTGCAGATTGTTCTGAGTAGAAATTTCTTTTCACAGAAACAGAGCTGAAAGGATAACACAAGTAATTGCATTCTCTAGTGCCTCCCAGTGCTTTACATATTGTCCTCTGTGGGAAAAAAAAAAAAAAATCAGCTGTTGGCAGCCTGGTGAGTTTAGTAATTGTAACTAATAGGGTGGTTTCTTTTTGTCTGTGTTTTAGGATGGAATGGGGAACCTGAGAATCACGGAAAAGGGCCTAAAGCTTGAAGGAGATTCAGAATTCTTGAAACCTCTCTACGCCAAAGAAATCCGGTCAAGACCAGTAAGTTGTGAGGAAAGGAATAAGCACGGTTCTGTAGCCCTGACAGTAAGAAACCATGAAGTGGCAGGGTGGTGTGGTTATTGGATAAATTACTTTGGCCACTCTATACAAACGTAATTTGGCGAGTGAGGCGGTGGGTGTCCTTTGGGTACCTCATCCACACACTGTATCCTCTGGGATGTTGCAAGGTCGATACACACGGGTTTAGTTTGTAGTTAAAAAGCTTCCAGGACCTCTGGGATTTCACATTGTCTTTTTGTCTCCTTTTGAGATAAATCATAAAGAACCCTCAACTGAGAGAGCTAATGTTTCCGAGGTAGAGGGATGGCAGGCAGTTGTGAAATCCAGCTGGCATTTAACTAGTTACTCCTTTTCTGCAGAGAGGTGATGCCTTTGCACAAGGGCCTGCTCTGTTGTTAGCCGGCACAATAAACCTGTATTATGTGCTCAGTCCCATTTCATGTTGTGTTTTAAAATTACATGCAGTTAAAATTCAGTGCTGCTAGGAGAGACTGCTTGACAAAGGTGGCAAAGATGTTAACAACTGAAAATGAGAAAGAACCCAAGTGTGATTGAAATAGCATTTTCATAGCAGCACTTCATTGCCTGTTGGTGACTTCTGCTCTTTCTAATGCAATCCTGTTTGTCCTGAGCAGCTTTAAAATAACTGAAACAATTACAGAGAGTTTCCAGGATCCTTCTCGGAAGATGTCATCTGTCTTCTTTCCTGCTCCAAAGTGTTAATTTGAGTCAGATACCAACCTTCCGTTTTGATAACAAAGGCAGATAGCTAATTAAATAAAGTTAACATCCCTTTATCTCGGCATTTCAGCGCTCTGGTAGAAATTGGAACTTGTAGCTTAATCAACACAACAGCCAATATCCGATTTAATTATTGAAGGTTGTAACCTCTGTAAGATGGCTAAGAATTGATTTGAAAAAGCATAATCATTTAGGAAGAAAAGTTAATAAGAAAACGTTTGTATCTATAAATGTTTTCATCCCTGAATTAAAACAGAACCGTAGAGCCTTACATGTCAAACACTTTGTAACACAAAATGTGTGGGAAAGGTGCAGCACTCGGTTTGATAAATAGAATGACAAATTGCTACTTACATTTGTTTTTCTGTAGTTAGATTGCTGGCAATAATATTTGATTACTAAGAGAACCGAGAACCACTTCTTGCTACTGGGGAGTTTACTGTTTTCATATTATCATATTGATCTGCATTTTAATACAGCAAGGGGGGACAAAAGGTGTCTCCTTCTTGAGGTTATGAAACTAGTTGCCACACCATTGACAGTTTAGTGAATGCGGGGAACAAGAAATAAGGCCTCTGTGTGTGTGTTCCTTGCTTTATCCTTCCTCCAGGATTATTTTTGTGGTTAGCCAGGAAAGGATCTAGCTGCAAGGCAGAAGGTCTGATCTACCTGGTGAGATGGAGCAACCCCCCTGGCTTCAGTAGATGAGTCCTGGAAACCGTATTAACTATACAGTTCCATAAACCATGCGTATAGTTTCTCTGACTTCTTAGTGGAGTTAAACTGGAATAGCCTGTGCTGGCTTTCAGGTCGCTCACGCTAACGCTGGAATTACTGTTGGGCCGGGGGCAACAGGGGCAGTCCTACTGATTTCCATGAACTTCTGCTTTCTTGTGCGTGAATTTGACCTCTTGTAAGCAAATGAAAGGGTTGCAGTCAATCAAAGGATGATAGTTACGGAATATTTAAAAATAGTATGAAATAATCAATGCTGTATTTTTTTAAAGAACAGTAGTATGACCCAGTATTCTCTTGGAGGGAAGCGTACTAGCAGTTCCTGGACTTGATGAATATTGCTACAATAAAGTGCCAAACTCAGCACTCAGGAGTACAGATGAACATTCATACTAATTCCAGAGTAATCTTCTCTGGGTTTTCAGAAGTGCATAAATATGCAAAGCGTAACAGAAACAATATGACAAAAACCAGTAAAGAGCATCCCAGAAATAAGCTGACATATAATATTTTTCATAGGTTTAATTAAACAACCTAAGAGTTGTGTACAGTAATAGATAATGGTTTTATATAAAGCTCAAAAGACTTTCAGATGGTGGTTATTTATAGAAGACTTTCATTTTTAAAAAAAAATCAAAACCAACAAATTCAATTTCACCATCATTCTGTGTAGTAGATGAAGGGGCGTTGGTGCTGCATGGAAATGGCAGGGGGAGAATGGCTTTTTGTGTCCGTGCCTGCAGTCCCATGACCTCCGTGGAGTGGGTTTTCCCACTCACGTGTCTCTGCAGTGCTGCTCCTCACGCTGCCCTCCTGCGGGCAGAGCTGGGCGATCCCTGCCAAAATATCTCCAAAGCGTGAATTGTGATAATTCTTGAAAGCCTGATTTTGTCACTGGTGCCTCTTCTTCTCTGCCGCATCTCTTAAGTCCCAGGAAGGTGGTAATTAAAAGTACATACAGACTTGCTTTCCAAGGAGCTGTGCCTTCTGGTTCAAAAATAGTGTTGGATTTCCACTTAAAAATGGATTTCTTTTTCAAATTGATTTGGCAGGAAGGGAAGACCAAGGTTTACAGAGGAGAAAAAGCCCTCAAATATCCTCCCAAGAGACTGGCAGTGTGGGAACCTCTGAGTTTCTGTACTTTGTGCCTTAAAGAGCTCTAGCAGGTACTGCTCCCTTCATCACCTTCTGTACAGAGTAGTTGCATTTAGCTGTGCTCATTTTGGAAGGTAACCCGTTGCAACTGAAATTGCAACCAAGAACAACTAAATCTGTTGTACTGTGGCAGGCAGTTGGTGACAACCCAACGTAGGCATCCTTCTGGGAGTCCCTTCAAAAATCTTAGCAGAAAGATTGGACCGACGTGGTTCAGTCCCGTGCCCGAGAAGTGGCAATTAAAATCACTGACAAGAACTGGCTGCTTAAAGCTGCCTCCAGCCAGTTTCTGCATCGCCGCTGCCTCCTGTCTCAGGAATGAGACCCCCCAGGCTTGCTTTCCTTTTCCCTCACCCATTGACGAGTGACCCCCTCCTAAAATCCTTCTATCTTCATAGAACGAGGGTCTCTGTTCTTGTTGTTTCCCCATCCTAGTCCTGGCTCGGTAATCCTAGGTTTGTAGTGCCTCCTGGATTAGAAGCCTATTTCTAAGCATCAGAGCTTGCAAATAAAGATAACCTTGTTACTGCATGAGCCTAAAGTTTATCTGGAGATTAATGAACAGTAACCGGTGGTAGCAGTGTTTGCACCCTTGTAGCGTTGTTTGAAAGAAATGAGACGAATGCATTCCCTTTTCCAGGAGTGTTCAGAGCATCTTAAACTCCCAGCTCAACATATTGCACGCTAAACAGTATTTTCTGTGCCACTTGCATGGAACATGAGCATCTTGCTGGCTTTAATTAAGAAGTTAACTGGACCATGAAGTATTGCCTGTGTAAATAAAAGTGATTTGTACTTAGTCAAGAAGGTGCATTAGGAATCCTCACATTTCTTTACTTGCACATAAATTATGGAGATTATTAAAAATTGGAAGGGTCATCTATAAACCCATCTGTAGCTCAGCTGCACTGTCACTCTCAAAATGTAGCTGTCTTTCTAACTGTTGTAATTTATTGTGGACTATCGTGTGAACCATCTGCTCGCTTATAAATCAGACAAACTTTGACTGAAAGTTGCACGCCGCAGCACAAATTGTTAATTTTATGTGCTGGAAAGCAATGGCAACAGTTTTGTGGTCTTCGGTCTTCATTGCCTTAATTTGAATAGAAATTTAAAACTGGAACTTTTCCTGCCTTTGTTGAGAAGAGCCGCTAACAAGCGGGTTGCTTGAAACTTAAAGCGAGCACAGATTTAGCTTTCTTAGTGCAGTTGGGGTGTTTTGAAGCTTGCCGCATCCAGGTCTGTAAGGAACTTGAAAGGGGCAAGACAGAGGACAGGCTATGTGCATTTTCCAATAAAATCCAGTGCTGTGATTATACAGGAAAATCAAGTGAATTACTTCTCTCAGGAGCTGTGTGACAACAGATGAGATGATAATCTCAGCTTTAGGAAGCGGAGAAAGACATTGCCATGATAGGATTAGGTTGGTTTTGCCCTTTCAATGTTCGTTCCAGGTGCATAGATAGAAAAAAATAAACCTCAGTTCGCAAATGTTTACACCTGGGCTGAAATTTTCTTACCTTGAAGCCTTTTAAAGACAAGAGTATGGATTTGCCTGACAAAGATTTTTTGCGGGGTAGAGCTCTTGCCTGGGGTCCTGCCCGTCCAGCTCTCTTGCAGACTCTCGTAGTGATGGTGGGTCTGGGAACACAGATCTAAACACGGGCACCAACCTTTCTTGTCTGTCCTCTGCTGCCTGAGGGAGCTCCGAGCTATTCTGTTGTTGCACGGGTGTAAGCGATGGCAAAATTCACTGAACAGATTTTGAGGAGATTTTAAATGTCTTTTAAAAGAGGTCTCTCTGTGTATTTAGCCAGTTACATGTTGAAGGTCTGCTTCCTGTTATTTTTAATCGAGTGAAAAAATAATTTAAAAGAAGAATCCTATATGTCAACGAAAAAAGCCTGAAGCAAAGTACAGTGTCTTTTTTATTTTCCTTTCTTTGGGTGATGTTAGAGGTCCCTATCCTGCTCCCTGTGGCAATGAGAGTCTCACGGAGAGCAGCGTGCTCAGAGCACTGGAGCAAACCTGGTCTCATTTGAAGCTCTACGAGATAACCAGTGACTACAGTGGAAGAAGGACTGGGCCTGTCATTAACACTTGGCTGTGCTTCTGCAAGGGCATCTGTTTGGCCTGAAAAATTCACAGTTGTGAATTTAGGGCTGATAACTGCTATTCCCTTTACTGGTGTTTAGTAAGTTCTCATCAGCATAAAAGCTAGACTAGCAAGCGCATAAAATATGCTTGTCTGTACTTTGCATTTTCCCCAGCCAGTATTTGAATGATAGAAATTTTGAAGGAAGCTTTTAAGAGTGATAAATAATTATTTTGCCAATGTACTTGTCTCACTCTGTTCAGATCTGGAAGAGGAGTGGTATAATTTTAAAGCACAGAAGCAGTTCTGTAATGGACGTATTCTTTTGTGTTATTTGCTCTGCAGGTCTACCTGCCTCAAAGCTAAAAATACGCACTGAAAAACAATAAACCATGTATTTGGATTAAACGATGACATGTGCCCACAATGGGGCATACCTGCCTCATAGCCATAAATACATATTTCTAAACAACATAACATACTCATTTGGATTAAAAGCAACATTCACCCATGAAGAAAGGCAATGCAGATGGCAAGATAATTGCAACTTTGTAGGATGCTCAAACTGTGTAGTAGAAATCTAGCTTTCAGTCAAGGCTCGGATAGATAGCATGAAAGAAGGCTGCTATTTTTTGAGGAAGGAGACAGAATAATTCCTTTTCTTCCTTTGTCGGAGTTTGCAGAGCAATAAAAGGATATTGAATTAGTTCCTGATGATTTGGTCTGGCAAAGTGCTTAAGGATTTCAGCACGCTGGCTGAAACCATCACGGGGTGGAAATGAAGTTTGTCTCACCGCGCTGCCGTCACTTCGCAGTCCCTGCGCACTCCCACCGCCTCTTTGGCCATTACTCCTCCCGGTGTATAGCTATTCCCTCAGTGACCGGTTCTCTTCAAAGAAGAGAGGAATCTTCTTTTCTGCACGTTAGGATACGAATGGGCCCGTAAGAGCTGCTGGCAGCTCATGGAGATGTTGGTCTCCTGTTTCTGGAGCAGTCCGCCTGCTGCTGCGGCTTTTGGGTAGAAAAACCTCGCGCCATCCGATGTCGACTTCTGAAGCACGATCCTTCCTCGAAACTGCATCTTCATAGCTTGCTGCTTCTCGGTTGATTTTTGGCAGCAGGTGTTAAAATATTGTTTAAGGGCCCGAATACTTTAAAGAAAGGACAAGGCTGTTAGTGATGGCGCAGCCAAGAAAAGAAAGCTTCTTGCAGCCGTGCCCGGCCACCTCATGTTCTCCCCATAGGGTTTATTAAGCATTCGCTGTGGCACCGCTCCAGATGCCTTGTCGTTAGATTCTGTGCCAGGGTGCTTGGGCTAGAAATGTCTCTCTCAGCTTGGTCAGTTTGAGTCTTGCTTGCCCGACAGCTATCGACAGAGAGGAGAGCTGGCAGGCAGAGGGACAAACAGTAAAAATAAACAGAAGCAGCCGAGCAAGTCGCTAAGGGCATCGTTTTGGCAGACGCGCCCTCACCTGGCGCACAGATATTGTTGCCATCGCCATCCAAAGCAGATTTGAGTCCGCGTACGGCAGTAGGCTGAGAGTGCCCAGTGGGATTTATAAAATTGATAGGCTCTCCTCTTAATAAATTTCATTCTTAAGCAATAAAATCTGGAGAGCCTACTTCAGGCTGAACCTCGGTTGCCCCAGCGCTTTGGGGGCAGTTAGTGGCTCTGTGATATTTCCAGTGTGCTGAAAAGGTGGAAGTTTAAGTAAATTTTACAGCAACTGTGAAAACATTTCCCTTTACCTTCATAGTAAAATTGGCCAGAAGTCTCTCAGCTTTGAATTTTGAAGGAAATTTTGTAGGCTGGCTGAAGGGGTACTTCCAATAACACCAGAATTAGATCGTGCTTTGTCTGTTCCCTGTTGTTTGTCTAACGAGCTGGTGTTACGTGCCGCGCACTGGAAACTAAAGTGTCCCACCAGCTACAAACTCTGAGTGTCCCAAAGAAGAGCAAGAGGGGCGGCTGTGAGGTAAATAAACTTTTTGAGATAGCTCCGCGAGTTGCATTCCGAAGCAAAATCTCGTGGAGGCTGCCTATGGCATTTTGAAAAGGATTTCATTAAATGTTGCTAACTTGTCATAAGCTCTCTTAAATGGAAGGGTAATGGCTCATAACATTTGTAAGCTTTTTAATTTCATGCAATATGAGCAGTGTAATCAACACCTATTAGAGTCAATCAGCTGTGCCAAGTGAGCTACCTACCTCGGCTTTTGTCTATATTTTCATCAGGGATACACCTCGGAACTAACTGTGGGAACAATGTGTTTGCGCTTGCTTATCCTAACAGCGGTGGAGGATTTGCATCCAGAAAGCCCGAAACGGTCATTGCAGAAGTAACTGAACGGACAAGCTGAGTAAGGACTTCATAGTCCGTGGTTTTCACCTTCTAGGGAGGCAGTTTGGGCCATGGGGTTGATGCGGGCTGGTTAACAGCTCTGGAGCTAAACGTGAAGGAGATGGAGAATTTGCCAAACAATCTCCCCATGTGTTTGACTTTTTCCCTTTGACAAGTGAAATTTTTCTGCTTGAGCTGGTTGTGTAAGGAGAGGGGAGCTGCGCAGATCATGTGTTTGTTTTGCTGTTCTGATCCGATTCTTCTTTTTAAACATTTGTTGCCGAACTCTGCCATCATAAAAACAAGCGATGTGCATCACAGCTCCAAGTGAGCCGCTGGGTTAAGGCTGGGTGCTCCGTGATCTCTGGGCTTCCGCAGTGCAGTTTTACTGTGCTCCCAGGCATCGATGGCATTTCGGCTGTGAAGAGGAGGACAGTGGGGCTGAGTTTTGTGGTGGGGCTGTATTTCCACAGAAATGTTGCAAATCAGCTAAGGTCGTGTTTTCAGCAGTCATGAGCCTTGAGACAGGAGTGCAGGCACTAGAACCTAAAGGAGTAGAATAAACATTTGATTTAGTTTATTCCCCCAAAAGGAAGAAGAGAGGAAAAGACATGGAATTATTGATTTTAAAATTGAAAGAAAAAATGGCTGAGCTGAATGAATTTGGCAGGCAGTTTCTTGCCTTCCTTGGACATGCACCACGCTTCTACCGTGTTATTTCAGCGTCAGTTTGACATCTCGAATTTGCATGCTACCTCTATGAATTAACTGGGAAGCTGCTGTGAAGCTCTTTTTTTCCTAATTAGCCATTTATTATGGCCTCTCGCTATTCCTACAGTTTTGTAAACCTTCAGGAACTGCACATCCTCCGTGTTTTCCTGTGTTTAATCTTATATATATATATATATATATATATATATATATAAAAAGCGCAGGGGGTTTACTGGGGGATCATGAGTGCAGGACACATCAGTCACACCTACTGATTATGGGATTTCTGTTGCTGACTTGTATTGCCGGACAGGTATTACTGTTAAAAGAGAAGCTGTGCTGGTGGTTGACCACAGCTGACCTGAACCAACCCGTGGGACTGAATGCATTCGTAAAGTAGCCTTGAATTCTCAGTCCAAAACTTGATCCAAATTTCATCTTAACAAGCTGTAGCCTCAGAAAGAAGTAAGACTTACAAAGCACCTGAAACTGCCCAGGGAAAAACACGTGCGGTGGTGTGCTGCTGCATTTCTCTCTCTCAAGGGCAAAGGCCTTGAGTTTAAGGATTTACTATGTCTAGACATCGCTGCTGACAATCAGGATTCTGGCTGCTTTGGGAAGGCTGAAATATAAAAACAACTTCTTAATACTAAAAATGATAAAGGAATAAAAGTTCATACAGTATGAATAGAGAGAAGCTAGAGACAAACAGACAAAGGAAACACTAGAAGACAAATAGGAAGATCCAATTATAAAGAAAAAGAATGTTTTCCTGATAGTTCCACAAAGCCTCAAGAGCCGAGCTTTGTGTCTTCTTGCCACAGGACAGCAAACACTCCTGCAACTCTTCTGCTGATCAAAACTATTTCATCAGCAAAGTTACGTATTTTGTAAGGTAAGCATGACTTGACAAGACAAGCTGTGCTGTCATTAGGAGGTGCAGGCACACGGCACACGCAACTTTTTACAGACAGTTCAGTTTGTGTGTGCTTTGATTTGCAACGGGAAAGGAAAGCCAGACCTTCCAGGTTTCATTTACCAGGTGCTATGCCGGTAATAAGAGCTTCTCTGATTGTTTTGTTTCTAAATGACAGGTGTTGGATTTGGAGAAAGAAGAACGCAGGGAAAAACAAGAACAACTCTAAATTTGCTCCTGTTCTTTTAGGGCAAATTGGTTGAGGCTCTTGGGAAAACTGACTTGCTGCTTTTGAAAGAAAAAGTAAGATTTCTTTGGCTGTTAACATTTCCCTGGCTGGAACATCTCTATTTTTGATCCCTGTTTGTCTGAGGCCGTGCCTGGCCGTCTACTCCCATGTACACCAGTGTCTTTCAGGAAGGGACAGTCCCACGCCAGCGTTAGTGGCATAGTGTAAGAACACGGGACAGTACTGTATGTGTGTGATAGAAATGGCTATAAATCTAGTCACAGAGGTAGGCTTTCTGACTGGTCAGTGAATCATTCATTTTGGCTTCAGTCCAACCAGATATTTAATTACGTGCATAATTTACAGACATAAGTAATTTCATTGACATCAGTAAGGCTATTGGCATGCGGAAAGTTAGACGTATGCTGTGTTCTTTGCTGGACTATGCCCTGTAATTTCTACAAATACTGCACGCGTGGCAGAGCAAAGCCGCTGGCAGGAGTCCGTCCTGCTGCTCTCTCTTCAAACATGGGGACAGACACAGCCCTTTCCCCAAAAAAGGTTTTACATTGTCAATTGGTTGACAGAGAGTGGGGCAGGGGAGAGGGATGAGGGTGAGCGAAGCGGGTGGCTCGGTCACTCCTACAGCAGATGAGGGTTGGTGCGAGGAGTCCTCAGTCTGGTGCTCGCTCGTTTTAGTAGATCACGCGCCCCAAGTGTAAAGGAGTGTGATGACAGAGCTGGCAGACAGCTTCAAAAAAAAAAAAAACTGATATGGTAAAAAACTGTCCTTGTGGAGGGTTGAACGAAAGCAGTTTCCACGATGTCCATTTTTTTTTGTTTTGTTTCTTTTTTCATTTTTTACTGCAGGCTTTCAGTAGAAAACATCACATGTCCATTGACTTCCTCTTGATTTGCTGAGTCCAATGGACTTTTTAGGTTTGCTTCCAGTCTGGCCTTAAAAGGTGGGATAATTTTCTGAGGCAGGTTGTAGGAAGAGAAAGGGAGCAGGGAGTCTGCTCCTCGTTTCTCTCTGAAAGGGATTAATCCATGGAACAGAAAGAAAACTGAAGGTGTTTTGGCTGACAGTATTTCTTCCTTGTTCATACATCAGGGCATGGTGCTTATTTACCCTCCTTCCATGGAATAGCAGGAGATTACTCGCTTTCAAACCTTGAATTTTCCCTGAGCAGGAATAGTGCAAAAGCATCCATAGCTTTTGTCTTCTCACCACTTATGTTCCCCAGATTGCATCAACTGTACAGTGCTGCTGCTGTCGTCCAGCTTCCCCCGTCCCTTCTAAGCACAGGGAGACATCTTCCTTTGGAAAGTCCTTCATTCTGGTCTAGAAGAGAAGGGTTTTTAAAAAGTTTATTGCAAATGCAGCAGTGCTAAAATGTGATTTGTAAATCACTGTCTGTTTATGAAAATGGTGAGTAAATGCACACCAAGATTTGTATGGTATCTTATTCAGTGCAGGATACTTTGTTGGATTCTTAATTTGCAGTCTAAAACTATGCAATGAAATTGCTTTTATGACCTAGGCTTTTTCCTTTGTCTTTCTTCCCAGCTGCAGCTTGATATTCTGCTTCTAGTTCTTTTTCTCCTTGAGCAAAACAATATACCGTTCCATTGCCTGTCTCTTGATTTAGACAAGGGGTGGCTTTGTCATGGGGCATTTAATAAATAAAAGTGGTTAACATCTGAGTTCTGCTTCTCTGCTGAGAAGCCAGCAGGAGCTGCAAAAGATTGCCCGTGGCACCATGAATGAGTGGCTACTGATTTGGAGAGAAGCGTGCTGTTCGCTGAATCATCCATATCACTCTTCACAGTGCCTGGAAAGTCTTCGTTTCCAAGAGCCTTCCTCTTGGATGCGATCTGACAGGACTGCAGCCGAAGGCAGCACAGCTGAAGAGTGAGATGTGTTTTTTTCCAATGAGAAGCTTTTTAAGACATCAATATTTAAAAGCAGAGAAATAAATAAAATTACAGACAATCGGGTTGATTGAGGGGAGAAGAGAGGTCATTTGTGTGACAGAACAAGCGTCCCTCTCCAGCGAGGCTTTCCGTTCCTTAGCCAAAAGCTGTTTTCTTTCTTTTGATTAGGTTGATCTGAAGGAGTGCGAACAACTCATTGTTTTTCTTAAAATCATTTTTTGAGGTATATTTTGCAGGTTAGAAGTACAAAGTGTTCATCCACATAGAAGTACAAAGCGGGCATAGCTGTTCCCCACCGTAGAGCAGTCGATGTTTCCCTTTAAGCAGACCCAGTGTTCTCTTGTACACACAGGTGAAGCCACACGGTGAATGGCCAAATAATCCATAATCCAAACGCACACTAATTACTGTAAAAGGTCAAGAGTAAGTGATGAACCTGAGCTGATTTAGTGACTTGGTTTCCAAGGAGCCATGGCTGGAAGACAGCGAGTTGACGGGATGAACCCAAACGTGTTTCCTCTGGTGCTTGTTGGGGCCGAGCGTTCAGAGCCCGTGTCCTCCCGGTTTTTGCAAAGCATCTTTCCCTGTTTAAATGAAGTAAAGGCCGCACAGGGCAAGGGCGCATATGTTGTCAACGCTGCTGGCTTGAGAAGCACCTTTTATTGCATGTTTACTGTTGCTTCAAGCCAAAATATTTCATCTGTCTTCTGCTACCTCTCGAAATCCCCAGCTCCGACTGCACGCTGACTTTTGCTACACATGTTTACGTAAGATCCCAACTGTTATTTATAAATGATGAACCTTGGTGTTGGTACACAGTTGGGAGAGCAGCAGGCTTTTTGCTTCTCTCTGCAATGTGATCTGTTGTGCGGCATTCCGGGAAGCGTAACTCAGCTGAAGTGGAAGAAACGGGAAGACGCAGGTGGGACCCTTCTGCGCCCTTTCCTGGTAGGAGCCACTGGTCGGGTGTCTCCGCTCATCAGTTTTGTTTCTCCGGAGTTCTGAAAGAACTTCAGGCATAAAAACATCGGGAGGCAAATGCCTTCTGTTTAAAAGTGGAGACAACCAGATAGGCTGAGCCACCCTGCTGACTGCCCAAAGAGTAATTCGGGGTCCTTGGCTTTTATATACCTCCCTGTGCTCCATTTTACCTTCACACGTCCTAATCTCTTTGGCTGCTTTTGCCATTACTCACCATTTCCCCAAACAACATTCCTGTTTTCTTCCAGGCATGGAAAAAGCATCTGCTGCTCTTTCTGCGAGCCCGACATCTCTTGAAATACCGCTCCCCAGCTCCCCAGGGGTCTTGGTTAGGGATGTATTTTTGCTCATCGGCCCCGTATCATGGCAATACCCCGTGTTCCTCTCCTCTCTTCACCCTGAAGCAAATACTCAAGAGTGTCTGTTGAATGGCAGCCGCGAGATACAGTCAAATCCCAACACAGAGCACCCTACTCCTGCTCAGGCAGTTGTCCCACTGATCAGACCTTTGCTGTCATGCTGTCTCTGTAGGCACATGTGTTCGGTGTAGCAACGTCCAGCATGATTTAGCATCTTTCCTCCAGATCAATCCAATTTCACGTCACATGCTTAGCTGCGTCTGTCATTTTCCCTTTTCAAGTGTACGGCTGCCTCGGCTGCAAGACGTTCAGCCTCGCCGAGACGGATGGAGGTTTGCAGTTCCTCCTCTCCGAGACGGTTCCTGGATGACACTACCTCAGACATGAACCGTTATGGCACCGCAGGTCGGAGTTTGGCCCCTGCGTTTATTCCCGTGAGGAAGCCTCTGTCTAGTCATGTAGACCCACAGAGCATCCTTCTTAAAGCTGAGTATTGATCATTTCGGCAGAAGAAACAACGTGGTTAGATAAAAGCAGCTGAAAAGCAGTCTGTGCAAATGTTTCTGTGACCCCATAACCCTCTGTCATAATTAAAGCCAATCAAATTACTTTGGTATCAGAGGTACAGTTTTGGGCCCAGCCTTTATTTTCTGCCTTTCCTGTTTTCCCAGATATGCCCATACAGAGTTAACTGAGTATATTTCTACAATAAATATTCCCACAACAAGGCCAAAATATGGTTTTCATCAATCATTTTATAGCTGCTTCAAACCTGTCACACCAGTATACGTGCTTACAGCAGCTCGGGGGAAAAAAATGCAGACAAACCACAAATAAAAGCGAGAATTTGAATAGAAAACCTGAATTTTCTATCGCCAGGAGTGGTCAGATTATTTTTCTGTGTGTCTTGTGCAGTGGCAAGCGCACGGTCTCCAATGAATAAATAATTGCATGATCCAGGAAAGGAGATTATTGCTCCCGTGAAGCTATTGACAAGGAGAGCACACCGAGCCCTTCAAACCTGTTCCCTGACGCACAGGCCCGCGTTTGCCTATGGAGCACAGCAAACCTGAGGGACGGGTCTCGTAAAGAAGAGCCTTTTAATTGCAGTAGAAGCCCAGAAAGAGAAACACTTTGATTACGGGAACGTGTCCGGGCTGAACCTTGTCATTTCACAGGCCAGATGCACTGGAGAGAACTCCACTGGGTAATCACAGAAGTGAGGATGGCCTTCTGCGTCCTGCCTTCCAGCCGTAACCGTGCTGTAATATAGTTGCTTTTGCAGTGTAATTGCTTTCTCTGCAGGGCTTCTTCCTATTGATTCAGCTTGTGTGGATTTAAATTGTTTGCGGGTTGGAACTAGACTCGAGTAGGTCTGCATCTCCGCTGCTCTGCGCGCGGCAGCTCGTGCGACAGTTCTCTCTAAGAGACTTTAATGATGTCTAGATAGCATCACTCCCTGGCCTGCGCGTACATATTTGATTTGAGGAGAGAGGCTGGATCAGATAAGTTCAGAACATCAATAAATACGTGTATTTTGTTTGGTGACACTCGTTCAATTTGAATCTTTTTCCCAGGAAGCAGCTTGTGTTGTGTCATTTTTTCGGCGTGCTGTGTAAATGCTCTGCATCTGCAACTGTCGAGGATGGTGCCATCCCATAGCAATGCCATCTGCTCGTTCACAAAGTGCTTTTTGCGTAGATGAAAAATGTGAGGTGTTACTCATAATTAGGCAAATCACATGCTGTGATCTGTGATTGATTTGATTTCTGTTGCTGGCTACCTCGCATATGTCTGTGTGTCCATAAGTATTGTCTACATATCAGCATATGGATGCGGATGAATCAGAGACTCATGAATTCTTTTTCCCAATCCAGACAGATGGAAATGTTTTCCCTTCTTCTTATTAGCAGCAGCTGAATTTCAGTAACACCAGGGGCCTCTGCTAGGATCTCGCCTGCGTTTCGTGCTGCACATGCATACGTAAGTTGGCATGGCCATTTATAATCTAATACAAGAAGTAAGCGATCCATGACATGCAGCAAAGTTATAATTTCAAAGCAGTGTTCAGAGATAGCCATGTTATTAGCCTTCTCGGGGAAAAATATCTGGATATATAAATTGGCGTTCTGCCGTGCGGTAACAAAATGCCTGAAAGGTGCTGTGAGTGTTGCAGAACCCAAGTGCCTCTGCTGAATCAGACTTTTGGGAAATATTAATGTGCCTTTCTTAGTATTAACCGTATGTACTCTTTAATGTGCATTCACCTCACTGAGTGAGATCCGGTTGAGAGTTTCTGGTTGTACAGTGGTCCGAGTAACACTGATAGTAAGAGAAAGTAAGTCAGAAATTACTAGCTCTGTATAATTTTAATATTGTCATCAAATGCCTTCTATAGATAGCGAGGTATGATTTACCAGCCGTTTTAAAAGATGTTTAAGGCAGGCAGTAGGCATACCAGAAAGGCCATAAAAATGGAAACACACGAAGAGAGGTCTGCACACTTGTCTGGAGTAAAAGTTACGAGCAGTGGAGTAGCTATATACTTGGATGATTGAGAATATTTTAAACCTTAGCAGAGCTCTCTTCTTTTCTCTCCCTATGGTCCTGTGCCTGTCTACAGTATGTGCACTTCAGCAGGAGATCTGTCACTGCTGGAGTCTGACCATAACTAGCATAGCCCGAGGCAGAAAATAGGCTATATCTTAGCACAAATCCATAGTCCCGCTGCTATACCACCTCCTATAGATGAAGATCAGATCGCTGTGAGCTGCCACTGAGCAGCTACTGCCGTTTGGTATTGCTGCGGAAGAATTCAAGTAAATTGAAATGGTTGGGTGAATACTTGCTTAATTTTTACTGGAAGTGGTGATCAATGTGCTGAGAACTTAGGACTGCTGTTCTCCTGTTTAAGAGCATTACAGTGTCTCAAGTCCTGCGTGAACGAGGGAGAGCCATTCCCCAGTGGTGCAAAGTTAATCACCGGCGCACATTTGACCGACTCTGGTGTAACACCTTTGGGTGAGCTCTGCAGTGAAGTGCTTGAAGCATTTTCAGAATTATTCAGCCATTTTACAAGTTGTGCTGTTCTCTTCATCTCAGATGTTGTCTAAGGGTGTCTTGCCAGAGGATTCCTAGCACTGAGCACGCTTAATGCATCGCATTTTTTCCCAAGCCAGTAACGCTCAGTTCAGTCCTACCAATACAGAAAGTTTTGTAAGTGTGCAGCAGCCTTCAGACATTACAAATCCAGATTTCCCACTCCCATGGACACTGAATAGACCTTCAACATGTGCAGTTGCGTTTTATTTTCGTGTGTATGTCTATTGATTTCATCATGTCATCTTTCCTTATATTATAAGTCAAAGGAGTAAAAAAAAGAACGGCAAAGAAGAGGAGGCAGATGTAATGTCTTGGACATTTTTTCGGTGTTGTTTTTAATGTCATCAGATATGGTATAATTTAATTTTCAGAAGAATCTCAGCTGCAAAGCAGCTGATTAGGCATCTTGAAGAAGCAGCCACTCTCTGGAAGCACTGTGTTCATGAGATTATTACACATGTTCTTCTAAAGAGAGAACCCCCTAGACTGCCAGAAATAAATCACTTTGAAGGACACAAAGCCCCTTGGGTAGCCATCCAAAAGCAGAACCCAGGCATTTAGCTCTCACATCACAGACCTGCCTCCTTTGCGCTTTAAAAGAAGAGTCAGAAATGTAATTGCTTTAATGTAGCTGTGGGAAATTTATCTTTTGATTCTACTGATATTAAAATGAACTTCAAGAAATGCCATAGAAGACTGGGGTTTGTGGTATTGGACATAGAACACCACGTGCACTATCTGTGCCATTAAAATGTGTCAAGTTGGGTGGGACCACAGTATTTTCTGAGCTTCATGGTACTGTAAGACCTATCTTTCTGCAAACATGGCTACACCTTGTTTGCATGACTATACCTTGTTTGCATAAAAGAAGGGACTTGAATTTTGGGGGTTTAAGCATTTGAATAATTAATAAGGTGTCAGAAGTTGGAAGAATATGCATTAAGTCAGCTCATTATACTACACTTATGTCTTTTGAGTGCCAGTTGCAGGTCAGGGATGTATCAGCTCCGTTACTCGTCCAGGTTACATGACCTGTCTGCGGTACACTTGTGAAAAGAGTTCATTCCTTGAAAGAAGAGGATGAAGCCTACGTTTTGTTATCTCCGCACTGGACCTGTGGCTTCCTCCTAAAAGCGATCCATCTTTATACGCTATACGCAAATATAGCATATACTGGGGCATTTCGTAGCATTTGTTTTAATCTGATTGTTTCCAATTCCATTCACAGTTTGCTTTCATTCTGCTATGAAAAGCTTACACTGTCAAATCAGGACTTTTACTAAAAAAGGGATTTATTTACACGAACATTATATTCAACTGTTTGAAGGACAAAATCAAGATCAAAAGAGACTCAGTGATTAAGCGACAAAAAGTACACTCAAATCATATTAAGGGATGTTTTCAATCTAGCACTTAGGGATTTAGCTACATGACTTATATTTTTGTGCCAGGAGGCTTCTGGGCAAAATCTTGTTCTTGCTATGGGGAGCTAGATCAGAAACAGGAGGAAGAGCTCTTGGGTTTACTTTTGAAATAGAAAGAGTAATCTTTGGCTTGCAAGTCTGGCCTGAAGTCTGGATTTTCTGTTGACATAGATGAAGGCCAGGCTGCTCTTCCAAGCGGGATCCGGGGACAGGGTTCACTAGATACTCCCAAGTTTGTCTTCTTCACAGCCAAAGGAAGATGCTGTCCAGTGTTTTGGATGCTGTTTGGTTTTGGGGAGGTGCACAATGTCTGTACGATGTTCTGGTGAGGTTTGCTGTGATTCACAGCAGTGCCAGTTGCTCGATCTCTGCAGCATCTGTTACCAATTTTGAAGTTTTTTTACTCCATTGTTTCCTCCCAACTCTGTTTTATGGGGGCAGCTCTGAGCTTTTCCAGCGTCAGACACTCCTCATAGGAGTTTCCGTTCTCAAGGCAGGAGTGGGGGAAAGAAATGCACACTCAGGGTCAGGTCTATTATTTTTGCCTGTGTGCTTGCAGCACGTTCGGGAGATCTTTGTGGATAGGAAACTCTGTGTTTAGTGTCACGCAGTGAGGGTATTACTGGTGCTTCCCTTTGAAGGATGAGCAAGTCATACGGGAACATGCAAAACTGGGTTAGGGATACTAATTTAAGCACATCTGTGTCCACCGACCAAAAATGACAAGAGTAAGGGTTAGAAAGTCTCCTTTCCCAGTAGGTGTCAGGACATACCTGACAGCTCCAAAAATGAGCTCTCACGCAGTGCTGTGTCCTGGGCAGCGTGTGCTGCTGGGTCTGGTTACATTGGGAGGTACGGCAGAGGTGATGCTTTTGTGAGTTTTCATCAGCAAAGTTTGCCATTCTGGGTGAAGGGCATCTTGTGCCCTGAAATGACAGCTTTGTGTCTCCGTTAACGGGCAACGAACAGACAAAACTGTGACACGTTGCCTCGTGCAGCTCCGAGTTGTTCCTACAGATGGAAGGTGCAATGCCGGAGGGTAAGCATCGTTGCTGGTTTTGCTATTATCACATTTAGCTGCTGGTTTAGTAGGACTGATTGGACTTCAGGAAAGGAGTATATTTGTTACAACCCACACGAATACTTCTGCTCTCTCCGCAGCTCCTTAAAACAGCACTCAAGGGAGCAGGCGAGTGAATGTGCTGCTTGTGGCTATGAGGCTTTTGCTCTCCTAGTGGGCTGGCTGCTTCATAGAAAGAAAACGAGCTTTTGCCCTCTGACGGTCCAGCTGTGTATAGGGCAGTGTTTGCTTTCTGTAATGTCAACAAGAGGTACAGCTGAGCAGGAAAACGGAGTGGCTTCTCCATAGACTGCTCCTTGCCAACCTGCATTACGCTTTAATATTTTAATTTTTCCCTTTACTTCGTCAAGCCTGCAGGAAATTCACCGTTTCCATTATTTCCACAAGTTTCACTTGCGCTTACTGTGTGAAGTCTTTGAATCCACAGTATCAAATCAAAGCTATTCCTTTTGACCATCCAAATTGCAAAGACACTGACTGTGATGCATTATTTTCAAATTGTCTGTTAAAATTTAAAAGGATCTCCAAATATTTTTAATAATTCTCTAAAGCAGTCTAAGGCCATCTGTTAAAGTATTGAATTTCCTTAAAGACAGCAGTGGTTGGGGGTGCTTCAGCTGCAAATTAAGGTTGTCAGTCAAAGTGCTTTTTCTGTTTTAGTCTCTGATCTAGGAGGTTTTAGCATCTCTTCCAAAGTGAGCCAAAGACAGAGAGCTAGTGAGCTGTTGGGGCTTGTTTTGCCATGTGTTTAACCTAGCAAACAATCAGTCGATACCTTTTGCAAAGTCTTCGATGTTTTGCTGGATACCGCACTGCTTAGTGAAGAAACAAGCTATACTGTTTTGACATGATTTTGCACTTTTCACGCTCTTTATGCTGCAGCATGTGTCCAACGTTTTAATATATTGAGTAGCTGTGGCAACTTCTTTTGTGTGTCTACAAACATTTGCTAATGAGGGTTTGCTAATGAGGGGCTGGAGTAAGAGGCAGAATGATGTATTTACTCTGTAGGATTTCCTGCAGAGGTGAATGGCAGATTCACAGTGGGCTGGAAGTAGATAACCAACCCAAAGAGTCCTTAGGAGATGCCAGCCTCACCTGCCCCCAGAAATGGAGCTGCAGCCCAGCGCAGGGTGGGATCCTCCATCAGTGTCCTGCGAGAAAAATCACGGAATCACGTAGTTTCAGAGTTGGAAGGGACCTCTAGAGATCATCTAGCCCAACTCCCCTGCCAAAGCAGGATTGCCCAGAGCACATTACTCAGGACTGCATCCAGGCGGGTCTTGAAAATCTCCAGGGAAGGGGACTCCACCACCTCCCTGGGCAGCCTGTGCCAGTGCTCTGTCACCCTCACCATAAAGAAGTGTTTCCGTGTATTTGAACGGAACTTCCTGTGTTCTAACTTGTGCCCGTTACCCCTCGTCCTGTCACTGGGAACCATTGAAAAGAGCCTGGCTCCATCCTCCTTCAACCCACCCTTTAGATACTTGTATGCCATAATAAGGTCTCCCCTCAGCCTTCTCTTCTCCAGGCTAAAGAGTCCCAGCTCTCTCAGCCTTTCCTCATAAGGGAGATGCTCCAAGCCCTTCATCATCTTAGTTGCCCTAATGCTTGAAATAAATCAGAAGCAAACAGGATAACATGCAGAAGGGAAAAAAATGCATCTTATTCCTACCGATGTCTCTACCTCAGTTTCTCCAGCCAAATGATCGAAGGAACCACTGGAAAGAAACAGTAACGTAAAATAGTGTTGGAAAGGAGGTGACCACTGATTTAATTTGCAGAGTTGCATAGGAAGTTAAATTAAAGGCGGTAGTTCCGTGCAGTGCAATGTGATGGCAAAGATGGACATGAACTGGGACTCTGCTGACACAACACAGTTCATAGAGGGTTGTTGTAAAGAAGTTAAAGGCGTAAGAGCCGTGTCTGGGCGTAAAGAGCAAGTCAGCGGCAGCACGTGGGCTGGGAGCAGCGTCTGCTCTTGCGGAGAGAGGTGCGGGGAAACCCTGTCGTCGTGTTTGTGATGAGAGGGAAAAGAACAAATGGCAGAGAAGGAGATTTCTCAGTACATCAGATAGCGTGCAGGCAGCGAGATATGTTGGGTTATTGTGTGATCGACGATATCGGATGTATTTTATCTCAAATGTACTTTTCTGAAGAATTGGGTGGAACCTTTTGGAGAGAAAAAGGTAGACGAAGAGAAAAAGATTATTTTCCCTACTTTTCTGAACCCAAAATAATACTAATCCAGTTTTCCATTCACTTCTATTTTCTTTGCATCAATCCCAAGAGTAAGAGATATTTATTTCTTTAACATTATTTATCTGCAAAGATTCGGAATGGGATTGTTGCATGTTATACTTCAGAAATGTGGTGTGTCTCATACTTACAGTGTTATAATTAGTCAGACGTGCTTATTTATGCACGCTGATATTCTTACTCTGGTTCTATCAAGTGTTATGACAGTTTATGAGAATATTACTTCACTGCATAATTATTTTTATTGTGGTGCTCATGCCACATTGACCTAGATTTCCACTTCCTCGTGTGCATCAGAATACTTAATTTTGTGTCATGATAAGATGAAAGTGTAAGAAAAGTGAAAGGTTTTGTCTTTTCAGTTATAATTTCTAACTCTTTTAAGATTTTTTTAATGCTTTAATTATATTTTTTTCTGTGTGATGGAAGGAAGCCGGCATCAGCACCAAGCTTGCAACAGAGGAAACATTTTTAGATGTTCAGTGTGTAAAAGATGTCGGTGTTGTTACCTTTGTAAACAGAAGATGATGGGCAGAAAATCTGCGGAATTTTCAGCAAAAGGGAGTAATTTTTTCAGCTCTTTTTCATTTGTTAATGGAAGAAGAATTATGGAAATGAGAGCGGGCATTGCATTAAGTGCTTGAAATGTTCCTTCCCTGCAGACCAATAAAAACATAACTCTTCCATTAGGGAAATTTAGTTTTTTGAAGGCTGCATGAATCTGAGCTCTGAATCAGTGAATGGGATGACTGTGCTGGGGTAAGTGTTCCAAGGTCTGATTGTGTATTTTAAGTCTTTCGTAGGTGGATACCAGCTCTTAGCTTGTCTTGTAAGGCTTCTTCAGAGCAACTTTTCCTGTGACTCTTTTTATATGAACCACTTGGCTTAGCTTGTAGTGCTTCTGTAGTGCGGTCTCCTGTTACGCAGATCAGTAACAGAGTTTTAAAGCGATGGGGACCGAATGATTTTTCCTACCTGAATTTGGACGAGAAGGTTTCCTGGCCTTTTCAAAACACTCCATCCACTTGCATAACTCCATAAACAAGAGTCAAATAGCGCAAGTCAAAAATGTGGCCTTTCTGTGCTTCATACGGCGTGGTTATAGTCTCATCTATGACTATAGGTAATGCAGATTGGAGCGATCTGCCTTGAAAAATATCCTTCATCCATCAGTGTGAGACGGAAGTGTAGCAGTAAACTGCTATCGCTGGGGGTGTTCAAATTAGGTCCCTGAGCAGGGCTGTGGAGAATTAATACCAGAGCAAGTGGGTATTCAAGTGAAGCCATCTTTTTTTCTGTGCTGTTAACCATAAAATAGTAATCAACATTAATTTCTAGGTTCTAGAAGATCACAAATAAAAATTAATAAAAAGGAGCAAAATCATTACCAAACATTACCACTGCTCCTTACTTCTAGCTTATTAATCATATTTCAGTGCCGTATACTATAGTACTTAAGCTGTCAAACACATCACAGAGGTATATAAGGATGATTTGTCCTCATTTAGTGTATGAGGAGACAGAGGCACCAAGAGTTTCTGAAACTTGTCCAAGGTCTGGAAATGATTAAGTGTAATTCTTTCTTTTCATTATTTCTGTTTAGTTGTAAATAGTCTGAATGTAGCCACGATGCTCTAGTTATAATTGATCACATAACCCCCCCTTCCCTCTTTTTTGCTGAAGGGCTGATCCCATGGGTGGATGCAGCACAAATAGGTAAGGCAACAAATGTAGTTATTGTGAATATTTTGTCACATGTGGAGCTGGTTTTGGTTTAGGTTTTTGAGGTTTGTTTTCTGCAAACACTGCTGGGAATCGTTCACCCATCACTAGAAGTGTTCCTTGAAGCTCCAGTCCATCACAGGACTCCCATGAGTGCATTCCTGTGCTCCTGTTATGTTTTACATGCAGACAACCTCGTCCTCCTGCCACGATCCACAAAAATGGCATCAATGCAAACATTAGTTATGTTTCGTATAAATTCAGGAGGCAAGGAGAACACGCCTGACCTACACGATCCTCCATCCCCATCCTGATTATTCATTCCTAATGGAAAGATTTTGAAACTCTGGAAAGAGACTTTGGTGTATGAAGCACATGGACATAAAATTTTTAACAGCTGATTTTCTTGCTATTTTATCCTCTCTCCCGATCCTATGGCTTACTTAGTTATTAATTTAATCATCTGCCTGCTTTAGACATTATGAAGAGATACTGGCAGAGAATTTCCACCTCGCACATTAGATTTTTGGCTGATTTAAGTTGGGGTCACCCTGTGCTAGTGCTGTAGGTGGCTAATAGCCCTGGAGAAGCCAACTGTGTGGACTGGGGCTGCCTGTGGAAAACATGAGTTCCCGGGTGTCTTGGATGCGTTCGCACACAGAAGGAGCCAGATGGTTTTCTCTGTGGGTTTTCTTTGGCTTCGCTCTGCGGGAGAAATACCTGAGATGGATGCTGCCAGGTAGCTGTGTGGCTCCCATGTGTTAACAGCTGCTCCAGCTCTTCTCTCAGAGGTATATTTAAAGCAAAAAAAAAAAAAACATGAAAAATGGGCAGAAATCTGTGTGGTCAAGTGGAGAGTGGCGAAGACTTCATGTCTTGTGTACCTCCAGACCTGATGGGATGGGTGTGGTCCCAAGCTGGCATCCCAAACTGGACTGTGATGGAGCTATGTACCAGATGGTTCGTAAGTGCTTTGAGATCAAAGGCACTTTCTGCACGTTAATAAGGTTTTCTCGTTCACAGCCCTTGGGCACGGCTCGCTCGTGTGCCGGTGTGGTAGGCAGACACAGTCACCCGTTGGGAGTCATCTGAAGCTGGGTGTAATATTGCAGATTTGACTCTGAAAAGCACTGCTGCAGTCAAAACACTGTAACTTTCGGGAAGCTTAGGTCAGGTCCCGTATCACCTGCACATTTTAAAATAACAGGTTGGCTTATACTGGCAATAAAGCTAACGATCCCTAAACCAAGGCTAGTTGCTGGGACATGATCTGGGCCAAACAGGGGTGTGGACTACGCTTTTACCCTGGCCAACAAAAATCACTGCAGGGGAGCCTGCACCTCCACCACGCGCCCAGCCTGGGGGCCCTTAACAGCCGCCCGGCAGCGTTAGGCAAAGCTGCGGGCGTCTCAAGCAGGCTGGTCTTGGGCAGCCGTCCCCGTCTCATGTGCTTGCTCTCATGGTCTCGTTCCAGGGCAACCCACTGTACTTCCAGTCTGCCAGAAATGTGACAGTGAACATCCTCAATGAGAAGACTAAAGTCCTTAGTCGCCTTGTAACAGGTAAGGAGGGGGAAAGGCCGCGTGGAAGAATTAAGGAGGGATGAAGGCAGGTGCGTTGTGGGATGCTGCGTTGGCTTTAGACGGCACGCAGGAGGAGAGTCCAGTTGTCTTGTGAAGTACAAATGAAAACTTCACTCCACTTTGTGGAAACAAAGCTAGAGACATGAAAGCCGTGCCGGAGAGGCAGCTGGCTGGTGCTTTCTGATAACGAAGCAGACCATCGTTTTCATTTGAAAGCCAATCCAGAGAGAGAAACGTTAGTTGTACGACTTCAGGGTCAAGAAGAACATATGCAGGCTGACATTTCTGTTGTAACAGGCACAGGCTTTTCCTGAGACACTTCTGACTTGCCCGAGATCTTGGGAACTCTGCTGATTAACTGTGGCTGGGTTGGGACACTTTGCAGTTTAGAGCTCTCTGTGCCCTTCTGCTGATGAAGAACGCTCTCGTGCTCCAAAGAATTAGTGGGTTTGATGGGGAAATGGGTGTTTCATAAATCCCCAGTGCACAGCAGCCTCTGAATGAATGCATGTGTAATTTGGGTTGGAAGAGCCTAATGCGTTATATATGCTAATATATTTTATATATATATGATATAGGATAGATTTTTATTTATTGAGATTTATCGAGGGACCGGGAGAGGTATTGCTGTGTGGCAGAGCCAGTAATCCATAAACATGTTTCTTCTACGTGAGACCGGGTTGTTTGGTTTGCTTATATAACATCTTGGCCTCTAGTCACGGTATTAAATAATTAAATATGCAGCTTCAGTAAGCAATGATTTAAGCAGCACGCATGAAAATTGCCTGAAGGAAAGAAATAAATTCAACCCCAAGCTCCCTGAATATCACATTCAGAATGAACGTGTTTAGTTTGTCGGTTCTCCGTATATTTTCAAGAGGGTATTTGGTGCACTTAAGCACCTCCCTTTCACGAGAGCTTGGGAGGACGCAGTCAGTGGTGTCTCCCGGTGTGATCTTCTGGTTATTGAGCTCATTTCTGCGTTCCAGAGCGGAGCGGAGACGTGGTCCCATGTAGTACGTGTTGCGGAGATGAATAGGGAAGCAGCTAATTAGCAAGATACAAATCAACCTTAAAGCTCGAAAGTGCTGGATTTTCTCAGAATGGCTGCAAGATTTTTAAGTGTTTCCAGGGATCTCGGCATAGCCTCACTTTTCCATAGTGCGAACCACACACGCGATTCTCTGTGTGCCCTGATGCCAGATGGCCTGTGCAGGCAAACACGGGGCATAGACGAAATTTGAACCTGCCTGTAAGAAAAGACTGGCTTTCAGGTCTCATTTCTCTTGTTTGAGATATCGGACTAGTCAGGAAGATGGCCAGAAATAGTGCAAATTCCCATCGCCTGCCTTGTGCGGTAGCATATTCCAGGAAGGCTGCGGCTTGGACTGGTTGCACAGGGCTGGTAGATGCTGATTTATCCGAAGTTTAGCCTGGGTCGCGTAACCGAGGGGTCTGCTCTTGGCAGCCTTTGAGCCCCGACCTGCACTGAATTGCTGTTCAGGCAGCTGATGTTGATCAGGCTCCACAGCAAAACACGTCGCCAGAGGCTTTCCAGCACTGCGGTGCACAGCAGCCTGCAGGAGAGGCACCAGAATTGAAATTAGAGCTACGAAGGAAAGTTTTACTCGTCTAAAAACTTTCTGAACCGTGGGAGAGCCTGCCGCTCATCCTGGCCCGCACAAGGGTGAAATGGTCTAAAAGAAAACAGTTGCTCCAGTGGTGATGTTTGGCTTTTTTTTTTTTTTTTTTTAAATCGGACTATGCATGACACTGATATCATTTTAATCCAAGTATATTTAATAGGCAGAAAACCAAGAATCTTTTACACCACAGCATCAGTCCAAGCAAAATGTACCCAGGGATTCTTGATGCACCGATACTCCCAGCGTGGCTGGGTATAGGCGTTGCTATGTCACATGCGGGTCTGTCTTTTCGGAAAAATTTCCCAGCTCTCCCAAATTTAACGATGATTTTAGGACACGCGTAAGCATTAACGAAAACAGAAGTAGAAATAGTTGAGAGGTTGTTATCTGGGTAGAAAACAGTGCCCTTTTCTAACGAGAGGTCACCCTCGGGAAAGCACCGACCTCCCGGTCTGATGCGTCAGATGTAGGTTGTCTCTGCAGAGCTATGGGGACAATCTCAGCACAGGTTTATTAAATGTATGAAGCTACTATGTGATTTGCTTATACTACTCACTAAAAGGTTGTGCTCTTCTTCTCTCTAGGTCCCCAAGCGGTGGAAGCACACAGCCAAAAATTTGAGGTGAAAACCCTCTCTGGAAAATTGCTGTTTTCTGCAGATGACAACGAAGTGGTGGTTGGAGCGGAGAGGTTGAGAGTTTTAGGTAAAGGATTATTCACTAAATCACTGTTTTAATATGCGCCTCTTCAAATTTTAGAATTGTTTTGCCTGACTTTCCTTCATGCTTGCGGAAAGCTTCTTTTGGAGATAAAGCCTTTCGCTGTCTTTGTGGCTTTGAATCTTCCCCAAGCAGATAATGGCCAGGAGTTTCTATCTGAGGCGTTTCGTAGCTCGCACAATGTGTTATTTCCCCTCCTCCAGAAAAAACTCCCCTGGAAGTGGTTTGTCTGGCTCAGTGAAGTAGCTTCAACACTAGCTTTGGAAACGGAACAATTTCATCTCCTGGGCGTGGGGTGAAGGACAGTGAGGGATCGCTGCTTCCGTGGCTGCAGTCACTGTGTGCAGGGAAACCTCAGGCTTCACGGTTTTGATCGCACCACTCTCCCCAGCTCCTCCTTCATTCTAAAGCAAACACCGAGGAGTGAAAAAGTCAACGTGAATTAGCACTCCACATTAATTCTCTGAAGAGTTTGGTGGCCTTTATACCAGCTATCTTTCCTCAGCCGCACGCAAGAGCACGTTGTGCATCTCTGAGCCGCCTTCAGCTGTGTTGTGGGGAGGGTTTGGTGTCCTGCGCACAGGAGGAGAGGCCAACCTTACCAATGCCACCGCTTCCCCGTCTGCCTTTCGAGACAGAGGGGACAGCTTGAGCTCTCCTTTTGCCTGTGCAGGGTCTGCCTCCCCCGCCGTCCTGCCTGCTAGGCTTTACATCGGTAGCTCCTATTAAAAACTGGGGATACACTTTGAGTTTAGGGGGTGGGGGCTGTTTATTGTTTGTTTGGATAGTTTATTATTTTTAGAGAAAAGAAGCAGTTATGGTAACTGTAAAATTTTAAGATGTATATGATAGTTGTATGAAATTACCTCCTCGGGACTTTAATTCTCTAGCTCTCCAGTTCAATCCCTGCTCTTTGACTAGTGTAAGATTTGTTCATGAATGGTTCTGTCATGGTTTAGGCCAAATCCACTACTGGGGACCTGAGGGACCCCAGATGGGACCGACAGATGCTCCCCTCTACCTCTCTTCAAAGAGAGAGGCAGAGGAGGAAAAAGAGACTTATGAGTTTAAAAGGAACTAAACTACTTTAATGAAATATTAATAATAAAATAAAAAGAAATAATGAAATATATACAAAACCGTATCAAGCTCCCGAGATGACAATCACATCACCGGCTGGCACTGGGGCAGTCCCAGACTGGACTCAGTGACAGACAGGAACTGGATTCCGGATCTGGATTCAGGATGGGGATCACAGGCAGACAAACAGAGTTCTCCTCAGACATTGGCCATTGAAGGAAGAGCCCCTGACCCTTTGATCCCTCAGCTTTTATACTGAGCATGAGGCAGATGGGATGGAATACCCTGTTGGTCAGTTTTGGGTCACCTGTCCTGTCCGCTCCTCCCTCCAGGTGGGACCCCACTATGCTTTTCCGCTTCTGACCCTCCAACGTGGCAAATACCCAAGTTGGTTGGCCGTGGGGGTTATAGCAATAAGTATAAGCAAGGTCCTCTCTGCATACCATGCCTGGGCATCAGCTGTAAACATTGGTCTTATCACTCTGAGAGTGTGAACATTGTCTGCACAATATGCAGTTAATTTCAGTTGTTAGAAGAGGCCCAGCTAAGAAGCGAAGTTACTGAACAAAATTGGTTCTGTTTTACCTCAAACCAGGACAGGTTCCCGGTAGGACCAGACTGGGTAGCGCAGTGTTGCTGGCACAGTCACATAGCGGTGCCGCTGATCTCGGTGGATGCACCGATACCTGTTTTCTAATGGCTTGGTTTGGATGCATCTGTTCGCTCCAAATTGTTCCTTACATCTCTAGTAACCTCCTAAAACCAATGAAGATCAATGAAGGAACTCAGAATGATATGTAGTATTTTTCGTTATTATTATTTCTACATACTACGTCATGTATTAGTATATTTTGTATGATCTAAAGGAGCTTAAAATGAGCACCTCAGAGTCTAACCATCAGGAATGGGACTTAGTATTCAACCCTTTACATTTTTTGTTACGTGATGTCATGCTATTCTAGATGGTTCCTCTTTGTAGACCGGGCAGGTGTTGCTCTTTGCAGGTCACTGGTGGTACATACTGGACTAGTTCAGGCACCAGCTATACAATGCTAGGTGAGTTTTATAGGATAAACGTTGAGCTTCACGAAATTAACAGTATCTTTTTTAGCTTAAAACTTTGAAAAGGACCGTTCAAAATTCTTGCAGTGTTACAGAGCTGGGGAGCATTTGTCACAACCTGTGTTCTACCACAAATCTCCCTTCACACTGCACCCTTCAGAGCTACTGAATTGTACAGTCTTTATGCAGGGTAGATGAAGTCAGGAAGCAAGAGTTTTTAAGTGTTTTCTTGGAGACCATAAAATGAGAGAGATTTATATGATTGGTTCTTCCAAAAAAAAAAAATACCAAAACTTTTCTCTACAAGTTGCAAGTACTCCTGTTCAGATTATATACTTAGAAAAATACTGCTTTTTATTTACTTTGTACTTTGGAGAAACCAGCAATTATTTTTGATAGTTATTTTGAGTTTCTGCCTTGTTTTAGTCTCCAGAATAAACAGCATCAAAAATATTGCTCACCACTGTAGTGCACTTTCATTTTTATCTGCAGCTGTTTCTCGGGGTTTATTTGGCTTACACAAATCTGTCAGAAAAGAAAAGGTAGAATGATACCACTGGTGATGTTACGTGGCAAGTATTTCCATGACCTTGAGCTGAAATGCTTTCACAGTTCATGCTTGGCTTTGTTTTTCTCCAGCTTTGCTTCCCCAATCTAATTTTGTCTCCAAAAGTGTTTGCCATGGCTGTTTGCCATGCTGGGAAGTGTTATACCATATGTTCGTATTTCTTCCAGTGTTTTTGTCTGCACTTGAGGCTTGTCCAACTTGTAGTACACAGACGAATCCCTTTGATCATTTTTCTGGTGTTTGGGATCTCAGGTGCTGTCAGTATGTGTCTGCTGACACCTATCTACGCTATGTAAATAATCTCAACTTGTTCTTGTTATTGCTGAACGCGTTCTTGTTATAGAAGGAAGTGTATGTCTGCAATCTGGCATGAAAGTCATCTCGCAGAGGTTAGAGCAGCAGTTATTGGGCTTGTGGCGAGCTTTTAATCTTGTTAATGATAATTACTTTTTTTCTTTGTACGCTCTTCAAAGTTGGTTCTGAAAGTTTGTCCTGCGAAGTAATGCTGAAGCCTTGTCATGAGAAAAGAGGTGCTTTCCTTTTTTGAGATGGACTCTGCTCTGGGTATCTAAAGGATTTTTCAACATTAGCAAGGCATTAAAAAGAAGGGTATGCAAAGAATTATATATAAAAAAAATACAAGTAGGACACGTGCTGCATTTGATGGTGCTTCAAAAAATTGCACAGCGTGGGTAGTGCAGATTACCAAATGAAAGTGCTTTTTATTTGAATTGTATTTTAGAATCATAGAATCATAGAATTGTCTAGGTTGGAAGAGACCCTTGGGATCATCGAGCCCAACCATCTACCCTACTCTACAAAGATCTCCCCTACACCATATCCCCCAACACCACATCTAAACGTCTCTTAAACACATCCAGGGGTGGTGATGATTTTGGGGGGTTAGTTCTGATTTTTAACCATTAAAGGACATAGGAAGACAGAGTTGGTCCCCTCTGCTTTCCACACATGATGTGGAGTGCTTCAGTGATTTTATTTGCTTTGGTGAATCCAGTCAAACCTGTCATCACAGGAGAGATTGGAGGATAATGGGAACTTCTGTCTGAGGACAAGGGCAGCCCTTTGACCGTGGTCAGCTCTGGTAACATCTACACAACCTTTTCCAGGCACAAGCAGAAGTTCCCTCCGCCTCACCCAGAGCCAGCCAGGAGCTCAGCGACTGCATGGGTCCAGATGACTCAGAAGCAGCTCATGTTTGTCTACAAAAGTCATGTAGAAACTGAGCCTTATGCCAAATCCGGTCTGCCCTTTTTCTCCCAAGCTCATTTGCCAGTGCCTGCGATTGCCCAGCCGTCCCCTCCGCTCCCGTGGTGGGGTCGGATGGCAGCACATCCTCACTCTTAGCACCACTTTCTTTTACAAGCCTCGCTCCTGTAGTATTTAAGCATCTCATGGTCTTTTGAAAGATGCTACAGCAAACCTCGGAGCCGTTCTCATTCCTCACAACCACGACTCCGCTTATGCAAGGCGTAGATTCCAAAGGCAGAATCTGCCACTTCTCCTCCCGCTAAACGGCACCACGGTGCTGCTCCTGGGGCTGTGCCTGGCATAAAGGGCAAACCTTCCCCGCACTGACCGTTGCCACGGTCTGCAGTGCACTTTGGCAAACACCACGTAGACTCAAGCTAACGCCTCGCTGGATGTCCCCCGCGGGCTCGTAAAGACATACAGTCCGCGTTATGGGAGATGAATGAGCTGGTCCTAATTGAATTCGTATGTGGCACGTCATACAGCGGTTCCCCTTCCTCCCTCCCTCCCTCCCTCCCTGCCTCCCTCTGCAAATGAAACACGTTCAGACCATCTGAAAAATGGTGCGTAAGAAATACTCTTCAGTTAAAAGAGCGTTAAAAAATAACTTTGATACATGTTAATTACCAATTTCATTTAATAGCATATTGAATCTTATAGCATTTATAAACAAAAGACAATCATAAAGCATTATTCTGACTGTTAATTAACTCTATTTATTCTCCAGATTAGTTTTTAAATATGCCCTCTAGATGCCACTTGATACTAATTAACAGAGTTACATTATTATCTTTATACAAAAGCATTTTTAATTAAATCTAAAGCAATGTAAATTAGCATAAGTTTTAAGAGAAATTAAACTCTGGTCAGATGCTTGATTTAGCTTTATAAGACAACATCTGATGACATGCCAGTGTCAGTTCTCCCAAGGGCCTTGACATCTTTTTTGGAGATTATTTTTTGAAGTTTGTTTTCAGGGAAACTTGCCAGTATACTCTGGTGTTTAATATTTATGATGGATTTAACCAATTTTTTTTTTTTAAGACTAAATATTGATGGGAATCCACATGGATTGCAGTGAGCTGAGATAAAAATGCGAAAGACGCATTCCTGCAGCTTACAGGCTTTTGCAGCCCCTGGGTTTGAGCAGTGGAGGACGGTTTGCGTGGGAGGTAGGATTGCATGTGCTGGATGCTGTCCCGTTACACATCAACCACGCTTTTTAACCACTCTTAAGATTACCATTTTGCTTTGCAGAAAGGATAGGATTAATCAAAAAACCGCGAGGTCCCTTTTCTGTAATAGAAGATACAGGAATTGCTCCCAAATTGCTCCCACTGCGGGTCCCTGGAAAATGTACCTCTCACTTAGGCATTTACACTACCATAGCATAAGCTTTTCTTCTAATATAGCCTAATGATAAAAATTTGGCTAAAGCCTTTCCCTGTGGCAAACCCTAACTAAAATAGCTGTATTTAGGGTGGGGTGGGATGGCTTCCACCTCCTTCTAGCTCCTGCAGGAGCTTCTCTGCAGGAGAGGTGTGACCTACCCAGCAGGGATTGCTGTCCTCCCCACCACCACCATGGTGGGCCATCACCTACCTTTGATCTCACCAACCCCTTACGTCCCCTCCCTTCAAATAATTAGCCGCTAGCTCTAGTTCTACCTTGTAGCTTTTTTCCACTGTAGTATATTCCCTCTGGGCGATGAGCCGTGTGGAGGGTGCGAACACTGGCCACAGGTTAGGCTTTCGGAAACGTTCGTTTGGGAGCGGTATTTTGTTCTACTTTCCCTGCAGGTGCCTGGGAACGCACCTGAAAGGAGGCGTCAGCTGCTGAAAAGTTATTGCAAGTTTATTAATGTTTGGGGTAATTAATTCCAAGGCACATTTCTAGAGTTTTATTTATGAGCTATATATTAAGGACTTTAGAGGTTTTAGTGGAGGAACACCACCGATAAAAGCAACGCAGCCCAAGCTTATAGTTCACAAGATCATGGCATGATTGCCTCATAGAAAGCTCTTCTACGGGAGGGGTTTGATTGGGGTTTTCTGTTGTTGCAGGCAGCAAGTGTAACCTGTTCTGTATTTGTACAGAATACAAAGTGGGGGGTTTTACTACCCATGGACAGGTTAAAAAAGTATTTGCAGTGTCCTTCGTTTTGGACAAGAGGAGAACGCGATTTAATGTGAACGTGGTGAACTAGCAGGTCTGCCTCAGCTGGCCCAGCTGGCCCTAAAGCTTCGTACAGACATTTCCAGGGAGCCTTGTATTAGCCTGATCTGGGAGGAACGCTGCAGAACTGTGGCTGCAGTGCCAGCCCGGTTAAAGGACTTTGCTCACATTTCCTCAGTATTACCATTTTAGTAGCTTCTTGGCGTGTCCCCTCTAGCTTGCATCAGCTGCAATATTTAAAGTAGAGTCACTTCAATGCACGCAAGAGTAGTTATATTTCATAAAAATAATCCATAAGGTTCTTTGACTGCTGCCAGTCATTCCAGAGGGTGGTGTAGGATAGAAGATTAACGACTTCCAGGAATTACCACCCATTTTTGCTGAATGCACCCTTCTTCAGAAGCGATTGCGTATGGGTCGGGACGTGCACGGTTGCCCTTTAGAGCAGTCATGATTTCAAAATGGCATTTTGCTCATCTGTTTGTGGCAGAGGGAACAACTTTTGTAGCCAAGTGTTGAAACCAGGCCTGATCCAGAGGAAACGGAGCTTTCTGGCCTCACCATTGACTCTGCTGCAACTTCACACCTGAGGATAAATGCCAAGCTTGAACTTTGTATTGTGGATTTTGTACGTTTTCCCATAAAATGTGTCCTTACTACAGGTCGGTAAATAGCTTTTTTCAAAGGAGAAATGGTGCTACAAGACTCATTTCTTAGCAAATTGAAACATTTTTCCTACTATAATCCTTTTTCTTTCCAAAGGCAGCGGAAAGTTGTTTCTAACTTAAAGATGACTCGGTGCTGCTGTAGCGGGCTCGTGGTCCCTCGCTGGGGTACCTTGCTGTGCTTCTGGAAGCAAAGGCTGTACCATCAGCCTGGAGTCAGAGGCTTTTCCCAGTTCATCCGGTTGCAAATGAGCTCCTGCGTGCTCAGGCTGCTTCAAAGGCACCTGCAGGAGGCAGAGCCCCTTTCTGTGCTCTCGGCAGGAGAAGCGAGCGTGCCACGACCGTACTGCTCACGGGGCTTGGACAGGCATTTGACCTTTTGCTGAAGATGTATGAACTTCTTTAGGAAGCAGCTACGAATATTCACTACACACTCCCTATAGGTAATTAAGCCGTAATACTGATAGAGTCCGAGAGCAATTGCCAAACTGTCGTGTAGTCATTGGTCCTGCAGAAAAGGGACAGAGAATAAAATGAGGAAAGTAGGAAGATAGGCTGTCAGATGAAGATACCAGGTTTTAGCACCGGCATTAGCAAGACTGGAAACAGCCTCCACTGTCTGTAGCATCCAGTCATGGCACTGGAGTTTCATCTAATTTCTTAGCACCCGTCACAGAGCTGTGGTGCTGGGAAAAAAATACCTTTAACAAAATTAAAGAGCAGCAGGGGAAAAAAAAAGTTTCCTATCAGTGATTAAAACCACAAGAAGATTCTTTTTTGCTCTCAGTTAGGAACTGCGCTATTGCCATATCAACATAAAAGTCAGGTGTGAAAAAGTGATTTAATCTGTAATCAGCAGTGACAAAGAATTAAAAAACTATTAAAAAAAAAGATTCGGTTGAATTGAGTGGGGTTTTTTTCACCAGAGGATGGGATAGGATTTCTGGATGCTTTCTTCCAAATAAAGTATTTTTCCCGCTGTATAAGGGAAGAAATTAAAATGACCGAATCTTGAGCAAACGTACAATTCTTGAATGAATACTTCTGATTGCTTTGCTGCCTTTAGGGCAATAGGTGTAGACACTGCTGTCCATTCTTTTTAATGTCAAATTCAAATAACATTGCCCTCCTTTTTCAAAATCCGCTCACCCAGATTGTAAACTTGTCTTTTGTTGGAGGGAACAATGTGTGTCAAGAGGGAGATATACTGAGAAGTTTTCCTTGTGTTTGCCTTTGCTTCAAAGTACATTCCAGGCAAAAAGGATAGCATTTATGTAAAGCGTATAGGCTTCTAGTCCAGGCTGAAATGTGTGTTCAGATTTCGTTACGTTAATCCTGTTTAAGGAAAAAGAAGAATCATCCACCATCAGATTAATATTGATTAAATGTCACAAGGATTATGAAAGAAACATACTGTACACTTACCAAATGCTGAAATCAAGTTTAAAAGTGTGGCAGATTTATATTTTATTTCCTAAGTGTCTTCCCCAGCCTTCACAACCTGATCTGCTTGAAGCTCACATAATATTCTCCTTGATAAATTTCCACTGTGTATTCCTACTTCAGGTGCTCTCCTGAGTTTCTTTGCAACTTTGCACAAGAATGCCAAGAAGAGCTTCAAAGGAATTCAGTGATGACATTGCTATTGTTGAGCTGCAAAAAGTGTTGAAGGACCCCAAAACTAGTCAAGAAGGAAATATCTAGAGGTCAGCATAAGTTGTAGCAACCTTACTTCGTATTCCTTTTCCAGTTTGGATGCGAGCCCTTCTGTTCTTTTCAGTTATTCCCTTTATATTTCTCAGACATTCAACCTCTGAAGCTCGGCTGTTGAAGATCAACGTGTGCCTACAGACATACATACACATTCGTTGCCCTTCTTTGGACATGCTCCAGCACCTCAATGTCTTTCTTGTAGTGAGGGGCCCAAAACTGAACATAGTATTTAAGGCGCAGTCTCACCAGTGCCGAATACAAGGGGACCATCACTGCCCCAGTCCTGCCGGCCACACTATTCTTGATACAGGCCAGGATGCTGTTGGCCTTCTTGGGCACCTGGGCATATGCTGGCTCATACTCAGCTGGCTGTCGGCCAACAGTCCCAGATCCTTTTCTGCCAGACAGCTTTCCAGACACTCTTCCCCAAGCCTGTAGCGCTGCATGGGGTTGTTGTGACTAGAGTGCAGCTAAAGTGCAGTTCAACACAGCCTTGTTGAACGTTGTACAATTGGCCAAGTGATAAGCGATAGGACAAGAAGAAACGGCCTCAAGTTGTGCCAGGGGAGTTTTAGATTGGATATTAGGAAAAATTTCTTCACTGAAAGGGTTATCAAGCATTGGAACAAGCTGCCCAGGGAAGTGGTTGAGTCACCATCCCTGGGGGTATTTAAAAGACGTGTAGATGTGGTGCTTAGGGACGTGGATTAGTGATGGACTTGGCAGTGCTAGGTTAATGGTTAGACTTGGTGATCTTAAAGGTCTTTTACAATCTAAACGATTCTATGATTCTGTAACTAGTAATGATCCACATGCTCATCTTAGAGCTTGCAGTTCATCTGTTTGCAAGTTTTCTGGCTTAAAACCAGGCTCCGTTTATTTCTTGGGACTATGAGTCAGATAACAGCTTCTCCTCCACCCAGCGGAGCTGGCAGTGCTGGAGTCACAAGGAGTTCCTGTTTGGTCTAACTCAACCACAGCCCAGTGCCTAAGGGTTGACTCACTCCCCATCTGCATACAGTGCCAAGACCAAAACCTAAAAGATTCTAAATAATTTATTTTACATTTTTATTATAACCACCTTTGTTGATGCTGCACGTGATTTCATTACATAGATTGCCCTTAAATGAACAACTCCCCAAGACTTTGACAACGAAGGTAAGCAGACAGACAGACCTTTGCAATGAACTATTTTTATGGTATCCTAGAAAGCATCATGGATGAAGCTTTATGGCTTTTGTTCAGTGCACTGGCTTAACCTAGCCAGGCTGTTATTGTTGGGCCCTGAAATGGAGCTCTTATTGATTTCAGATTTGATGGGATTCAAGGCCAACAACAGCAATTACTATGTTCATCCATTTAAAAACATAAATTAAGGATGAATAAGGCTTTTAAAGCTAGGAATTAAAAGAAGCAGGCACAAATCATTTCTACCTATATTGTATTGGATTTACTTCCTGGACGTCTGTTTGCACAGACACCTTTCTGAGACTGTCACATACTACCCTGATGAGACCTACAGAGAAGAGGACCTTGTCAGACGGGTGTTTTCATGAACAAATTGCTGAGTATGTCCTGATCAATAATAGCGGGAATAGAGGTAGTTTATGGATATCTCCAGCACGCCATATATTGCCTCTTGACTTTAGCTAGAAAAAAAAATCATGGCAAATCCTTCTTCTCCCTTCGTTTGCACAGTATTACATTAAGGCAGAGCACTAAAGAGAAGACACACTTAAACCAACTTCATGACCCAGCTCGTCACAGGGCTCTGAGACCCCAATTTCATTATAAAGCAGTGATATGCAACACTAAAGGTGTACTGTGGGTCTGGAATTATTACTAAAAGAATACACAGGGTGGGAAAGAAATGTGTTGTCTAGAAAGAAAAGGAAAAGGAAAGTGGGGAATAGCTAACCAGGTGCATCTGCACCTGAGCGGAAACTTGATTTCTCTCCTTCGTGTTCTGCTCACCCTCAAGTGCTGTTCAGCTGATTGCCACCTACCCTTGACAGCAGGAGCATCAATCATTAGTCTAAAAATACCTCTCCTCTCATTGCATTTGAGCTCTTCTTCACTCCCTTCCAGCTGATAGCAGTAGAAGCCTAGAGCAAGTTTTGTGCAGAGGGAGCGGTATATCATCAGTATCTTGCCACGATGGCTGTAGCCCAGTTCTGGCCAGAGGGAGCAGGGACAGCCCGTGCCTTTGCACCAGGGAAGGTGCCAGGACAGTGTCATGCAACTTGGGTACTTTTGCAGCACACAGAGAAAGGAAGAGGGAGCTTGGAAAGCTGAACCGTTGATGCCCACTTTCCTCTGGTTGGATTTGTTGCTGGTTAAGAAGATGTACGTTCCAGCTGAGATTTGTTCCTTTCTTGGGGCATTTGTAACTCCTCGCTGCCCTGCGGAGTCGCTGGCATCCAGCCAGTGTTGAGCTCACGCCAGAGCCTTTGCCTCGGTGGGGTGTTAGTAATCTCCCAGTCCTTTCGCACAAAGCCCATGAGATTGATCAACTGACTCCACATCTGGATGAAGAGGGCTAATGCTTCAAAAGGCACTTTTCAACAGGAGAATGGCAGACCAACATGTACATATAAAACATGATGCTTCTGCTTTGTTTCTATGTCAAACTGGGATCAAAAAATGTTTTATGCTATGTCTTGGATTCATGTCATGGACCAAGATGATTGCCAGACGCCCAGCCCGCTGGCTCTTTTTGTTGCTTCTGTGTCGGAAACAGCGAGGACAGGTTGCTGTGCCAGGCACGTGCTTGCAGCAAGAAAGGACAGTGTCTCCCTGTGCAAGAGCTGGGGCTGTTCAGGAGATTCAACAGCGCAGTGGCACTGGAGGCTCCTACGGCGGGTGCAGAATGGGAAGAGGGAGGTGAGAGGAGATCCAGAAGCTGGATGTAGCTCCAGCAGCTCACTTGCCATGGTCCAAACTGCAACCAGGATTGCCTCCTGGATGTGGCTGGCAGTAGGCTTCTAAGAAACCACTAGTGCCAGAGGAGATACAAACTCTTATTTGGCAGACCTGTTCTCATGTAGTCTTTCTTCTGAGTCTCAAAAGAAAGAAGAGAAAGAAGAAAAAAACCCAAAACCCAAACGCTTAAACTGAACCATGAATGTTCCCTTGCCATAGGACTCTTGATCTTTGTGCTTGCATGAAGTGAAGGGGCCTTTGACATTTGTGTCCCCACACCTTATGCACTAGAAAGGAAAAAAAAAAACCATTCTTTGAGTGAATCTTTATGGTGATTCAAAACACTTTAGGTAGATCCTGTCATATGCTTTATAAGTTCCTGACTGATTGTGTGGAATTAAGTTATTGGGCAGAGAACCAGCTAATGGAAACACATGGATGAAATCATTTTTGAGGAACATTAAATGGAACTTAAAATAAAGCTGAAATGGCTTTATGGATTTTTCAGTCAAACTGTTTATGAACATTTATCGGTGGTAAATTACACAGTGTCAGAAGAGGGAATCAGTAGGTATGGCTTTTAATAGAAGTTGGTCTGATATAATACTGTGAGAAAGAATAATTTATTGCCTAGGGATGTACGGTATAGTTTAAATACAAATTATATGATTGTGTTCTCCTAACCGTCTTTGGCTGTTTGCAGGTAAGTTACCCTTAGCAGCAGCGGAGAGTCTCATAAAATGAAAAAAAAAATATTTTCAGTACTTCGCAATGAAATTGAAATTTTGTATTATGCATTTTTCATGGTAGATAGAAAATGTTTTAATAACGGATAATTCAGGAAGCAGAAGCTGTCTTGCACAATAATAAATTTAATTTACATTTGCTTTATACTTGGTAAAGGGAGAAGAGGGGTATAGTAGCTTTGACTGAGAAGGGAGATTGTAGCAGCTAATTCTTGAACTGTTGGTGCTATGCGTTAATACCATTTGCCAAAACTCATCATCCTTCAGGTAGAGAACAGTGAAAACAAGACGAGGGGAGTGCAAGACTAGAAAGTCCTTTCTGGTCCTGCAAAACTTGTCTTGTGGTTTTGAGACCACACATCTTCTGCTCATGAATTTATCAAATCTGTTAGATTGTTTGTCCCATCTAACTGAAAAGCTGCTCCCGTTTTTGCTCCTCTTTTGGCTAGAAAACACTTACTTTTCCTCCCAAATGTATTTGGGACCAGTTTATTGCCACCTGCTGTCATCCCAACATTGGCCTAGAGCCAGTAGTTCTTTTTCCTTCATAATATTTATCCTCCTAGTGTATTTATGCGCGGCATTCCTATCCTTCCGTAGCCATCACGCTGCTAAGCTAAAAAGCCACGTCCTTCCAGTCTTCTTTTGTAGGACAGATTTTTTCTGTTCATTTAGTATTTCCTCTCTGTACACTTTCCTTACTGGGGATGAGCTGGGGGCTACGTAATAGTTCCAGGATTCACTGATGATTCTTAAAATAATGTGATTTATTTCATGTTCCTGTTAGAGTTGCCTCTTGCTGTTCAGTTTAGTGTCGCGTTTGCCTTCCCTTTGGCCCTGTCCCACTGCCATGAATCACGAATAGCACTCGGCCTTTATGTAGAGACGTTCCCATCCTGCAAGCATCCAACATGGAGAAAAATTTTTTACTGCTTTCTCAGCAAATGACCTTGGACTCCATATTTTTAAATTTCACCCTCTCTTACTTCTTCCACTCCCTGAGGTCAAACATCTGTTTCTCCATGACATCCCAGTTCTCCTCTGCATCGCCAGAATAACCCAGTTCAGTGTCAACAGCACATTTCCCTCAAACTTTCCTTCTTTTTTTGCCAAAGCCTTTAGTAAAACCACTAAATGAGGTCACTTCCTCCAGCCTGAGGCCTTCACTTTCCACGCAGTCCCACACTGATGCTATCGCAGCTTGGCTGGGGACTTCCGTAGTTGCCAAGAGCCAGACTGACACAAATATCCAGTGTTGTTGAATCTGTCCAAGGCAGTCATTTCCATCAGGATGCACTGCGGGAGCTGCCGATCGCCCAGGCAGAGACCGAGACTCCTCAGCGTGGAAGAGAGAGGACTGGTGGGAGTGGGCACATATGAAGTCTATAAAATTTCCAGTAGCACAGAAAGAAGAGGGTGGTTATTTACCGTTTTTCACAGTCCAAGGCAGAACAAGCATCCAGTGACATCATCAGGCAGCAGGTTGAAACCAAAGGAAGAACTTCTCCAGGGTATTTAATTCACCGGTGAGCCCTCTGCTACAGAAATGGGGACACTTCAAATGGTAATTAGGTGAGGTGAGGAAAGATTATCAGTGTCTCTCCAGTGACTGGATGACAGTGCCAGCTCAAGGAGTCCCTCAGCTGCTGACAGCCAGAGTCAAGGGAGGGATGTCTCAGTCCTGGTCGCTCAGCATCCCCTCGTGGCTGATGTCCTACTCAGTGACAGGGACGGGTGGCCCTTTGGGAGATCTTGAGTTCTTAAAACAGAATAATAAGAAATGATATTGTCAAGGCAGGTAGCCTTATAAAGGCAGGGCGCATTCACTTCTAATTCAAATCAAAGGAGAGAAACAGAAGGATTTGGAAATCTGTTTCCTGTTCCCGGTGCATAAGGGAGTCTTCCATGGATCTGGGATTAAAGAAGACAGGAAAAGGGGTTTTAAGAACTGTGCGTAGGGAAAGGAAAACAAGGAGGTGGAGGAAAGGAATAGCAGGCTTTTTTATTGTCAACTTTCCTGAAATTACTGCATTGGAGTCTTCACTGGCTTTGTTTCCAAAGTTGCTTCCTGCATTTAAATTAAATAATGAAAGCCTGGAAAACCCCAAGTCACTAGGAATATATATGTAGAAGTTTCTCCTTTTTCTGCAGGCATTTCTGGTTACGTGCAGATGATTATTTTCGGCTTTGCATACCTTAAGTAGCTGACCTAAAGAGTGTAAAAATGAATTAAAATTACCAGCGTAAAGTCACTGTTTAAGCAATACAGGTGGAAAGGGTACAAGAATACCTACGTGCACCTCTCCAGCTGCACTTCCTCCTCTTCCTCCCCTCAAAAGTCATTATTTTATTGTGCAGATATGTGCAGGCTGCGTCTTTTGCTAAGTTTCATTGCAAATAATGAAATAATAGCCAAGGCAATTGTGTGGATAAGCAGAGACTTAAATCATTTGGAAACTGTTGAGAGAGGACAGATCTGATAATAATAACCTTCATGGCTGGCAAGTTACAGCTGCTTTTGACAACTTGTAACGATGAAGGCTTATAGTAAAGTTAAGAGCTAAATATCTGTATTGTGCCATAGGATTAATTTCAATTCCCAAGCATAAAACTGCAAACTTTAGACTGCTTTTATCATCTTTGAGATTAATTTGTTTTTCTCTAGGTTAAAAAGGACTTGCGTGGGTTTTTTTTTTATAAATATTAGGGTGCTTATTTCCATTCTGTTGTTTTTTTTTTCTTGAATACAGTGGGACAGCTTAGTTAATTTATTTCAGTGCAAAGAAAGTGTAGTCTTATTGAAGCCACAGGTGTTTCTCACTTATAGAATAAGTTACAAAAGGATGTTTTATTAACATGTTTTGCATCATCTCAGAGCATTTTTTATTCTGTAGTGGTAACTTCCAGACTGCACATAGGTAACAATTACAATAGCACGTGTTAAGAGAGATCTCAAACAGTATATGTAAAAGGTGTCATCAGGATCTATAGTTTGCACCAATAGCTTTATCAAAGAAAAAATTAAGGGAATAAAAAAATGCCACTGGTGCTGTTTGCATGCTGACATTGAAATTGCTGTGATGACTACAGGTAATGAATGACTTAATTGTTCACAATGTGTCTGAACACAAGACCACGGGTCTAAATTTAAAACAGGTCATACTTACTCCCTGGGTAGGCAGCTATATATTAGAGAACACGCACATTAATTTCTAGTGCACTGCTGTGCATAAGGCAGTTAGCACCATTCTTAGCTGTATTTTAATCGAAAATTTCAATGGGAGCGAGAACGTGATGTTCTGCAGCATAGAGCATCAGTGACAGTACTTGGGGACCCCTGTGTCCCAACAGAGTATTTTAAAAGTGGAACAGGTTCAGAAAAGAGCAATGAGAAGTCCAGAAAATCTGCTTCACAATGAATGATTCGGAAAGCTGTAATTTTTCGGGGAATCAGAGAAGATTGGGGTGGTTGGGTCACCGTCGGTAACTACAGAAGGTGAAGAGTCTGCTCATGCAGGGCCGATTGGCTGGCACGTGAGGATATGAGAAGATTTAGAGGCTGAAAGCTGAAGTGAGACCGATTCAGATTAGATGCACATTTTTAGGTTAGAACAATTAGTGGAAAGGCTTACCAAAGGATGGCATGGGCTGCCTTTGGCTTGAAACAACGGTACGGAGAGCGCACATCTTTCTAGAGAGACGCAGCATGTCTTGGGCACAAAATACAGACCCGATGCAGGGATGGCCGGATGAAATGGCCCAACCTGGGCTATGGAGGTGGCCACGGAAGGGGATTGCAGTGGCCTAAAACTTAGGAAAGCTGTTCGTGTTACCTAGCAGTTGACAGCTCGTGATCTAAAAACAGTCAGCTGCCTTCCCCCCCGTCTCTAAGAGAAGGGGGAAACAAGCAGAAGTTAATTGACTTCTGGGTCACACACCGAAGCGGTGGCCGGTCTGGGACTAGAGCAGAATCTGCTGCCTGCTTGTGCTGCATTTCGTCAGGTGGACACCTCCCGCCACTTCCCCAGGCAGGAGCCCAGCCTGACCTGAGAGACATTTGCAGTGATCAAACTAAAATTTGGGTTTCTCTTTTCGGTATCTCTCAGAGCCCAGCAAAAGAAATAATGTCATGACATGCCTCCAGGTTCATTAACGAGGAACCTGGCTGGATTAGATGCCTGGTTACCGAGGGGGCATCTTTTCCAAGCTCCCTGCATCAGTCGGGTCAGCAAACACTTCCCACAGTCGGGGTGCAAGCAGCCGCTTTGACAGCCAGAAGTCCAGTTTACAGGCAAATCCCAGTCGTAATCAAGGCAACCAGTTTCAGATGATCACGGTCTGGCTTTTCCTGGGGACAGAAGGGATGCGTGCAAGAGAGAAATGGGGTCAGGCGACGGGTTAAATTGCACCTAGGTATGATTTGACAACCACTCCCCTGATAACAGCTTATAATGTTTACAATTTGTCTTCTGTTTTGTTTTGTGATTTCAGGAGCAGAAGGCACAGTGTTCCCTAAATCTATAGAAACTCCCAATGTCAGGGCAGACCCCTTCAAGGAACTAAGGTAAACTTTGGAATGTGGTTTAACGGTAACTCAGTGGCACCTTGTTGGAGTTGTGCGTACTGCTGGGCATCATTTCTGCTTTTGCATAAGAGCTTGGGGATTTACTTTGGATGGCCTCACCGAGGGGATGCTGTGGAAGAGAAGGGACCTGCCATGTTTACATGTAATATGACCAAGCTAAAGGCAATCGCAGGTCATGAGAGCATCATTTCTCCTCTGTAACATGCTCCGTGTACCCTGGGCTCAGCAGTTGTAAAAAAAATAGAGAAATCTTTTTCTGGTTGTGTAGGGAGGTACTGGAATCCGTGCTGAATCACAGGGAGTAGCAGCAGGCAAAAGGATAATGCTCTCCAGCATTATCTGTCTTGCAGAAATGCAAACCCTCCCTGACCTACAGAGGGTCTAGCTGTGCATGCATGTAACTGCTGACACTCGCAGAGATGCCGCTTGCTGACAGCAGTATATCAGGAGGGGATAAACAGCACAGCTCCGGAGAACCAGCTTTGCCCTCAAGGTAATGCTGGGCGTTATATTTATTAAAAAAAAAAAAAAAAACAAAAACAACGTGTGGCACCACTAGTTTGGATGACTAGTCTGTGAAAAGAGACTAATCATATGGCCTAATAAATTATTGACTGAATCTCCTGATATCATCTGACCAAGAGGGCTGTAGGGGTTTGCCATCAATGCTCTAATTATCCTACCTTAGAAAGAGAGAGAGAGAAAAGGTGAAAAAAAATCTCCAGAAGGACATCTTGTCCTTAGGTCTTGGGTTGCAAACTCTCCTTTCTTGGAAACTGCTGGGGATGAAGCAATCTTCAGAGAGCTGAAGTTGCGCACGAGCACTGCAGATTTACTGCGGATGAACCGAGATGGGAGAGGACCTCTCATTAACTCTGCCCGCTCTGATACTGGGGATAGTTATGGCCCAGCTAGATCACTGTGGAAGATGAAGAATATCCTGGCTGCCTTCCCTTGGGTCTATCTCTGTCTTTCAGTTTCTCTCTGGAAACACTCTAATTGTTCCCATTTTGCACTCTGGGGATCATATGTGGGACAAGAAACGCAGCGATGGTGTGATTCAGTTTGTTGTGAAAGTTTGTTCGCTTTCTCCATGCGGTGGCTTTAACCCTGCCTTGTGGTTTCCGCAATCTTGGTATACTTCCTTTAAAAAAAGAGGAAACCGGGTCTTTGCTCATGCTGAGATGCAGCTGCCAGGGCAGCTCCGGGCTCTGCTGTGGCGGAAGGAGCCCCAGGAGGGCAGGGGGGATGCAGAGCACACGCACCCTCCGCTTCCCAGGCAGAGCAAGCCAACGGCGCCGTCAGCGGGGTGGGTGGGTTTGTAGGCGAGGTTTGGGTGACAAAGGCTTTCGGGCACAACCCATCTTCACTGGCGTTTTCAGAAAAAAAAAAAAAATCAAGATCGTGGTTAAATTATCCACTAGCATCTGAATAACTTAGAAACTCAGGTTCCGTTTTCAGTAGTGCAAGAGAAATGCAAGATTTAGGTCCAAGTTTGTGATTACTTGGGACTTCTCTAAACATGGGAGGGGAATTTAATCCAAATAAGTGTAGGGTGCCATATTGGAGGGGACAAATGTGAATTAAAATGGCCTTAATCTAATTGAGTATGCTTCTGCTCCAAAGAGAATTAAGCTAAATGAAATTGAAATGAATTAATGGCAGTATCCATGCGAGGGGTTGATTCAGTATATTTGATCTGCTTTAAATTCGTGTTGTTATTTCACTTGTTTTATGTAGAGAGCTGTTAGATAACTGACTTTCTTTGAAATTAGTGGACTGGGTGAAAAAAATCCTGTAAAAATCTGGTGGTTTTTTTCCTTTTTTTTTAAGGGATAATAATTGAATTTTAATTTGAAAGAAAAAAAAAAGTGTCACAGGGGTCTAAAACATTTTGTGTGCTTCTGAAAATTTTATCTTGGCAAAAATAAATGTTTTTTCCACCACCCTGAAAAGAAAAGAGCCAATGGTAGCACTGTTTTGGGAAAGCAAGGTTTCCCAAGAGCAAATGCTCTGTTCCTCCCCAAAAGGACCATCCATTTCTCTCTCTACACCTTGGAGCACTGGCAGCTTCTTAGGTAAAGCAGTGCCTTTTGGGTGCAGTACAGAGTTCATAGAGGAAATAATCTTACTCTGGGGGGCCATTTTTTGGCGCCTTCCTATTTTGCTAGCAATGTGTGTGCACAGGCTGTCCTTTTGGCCTATTTTAAAAGATGCTGCAGTGAAATGGGACTGAGTGAGACGGCAGCCTGTGGGTCCCAAGCTGTCATACGCTGCTAGGAAAGCATGCACTCGGTAGCTGGTTTGCCTCTAAAATACCTTTTTTTCTGAATTAAAGAGTGCAAACTTCCTTTCCTCCTTAGGCTGAAGTTCTCGGGTTGGGAATGTGTACATTCAGCCATTGCAGGCTGTCGCCAGACGCCACCAACCGCCATCACTCTTCCTAGACCAAATGGTTACGATTAGTTATGTGATTTATCCATTTGCTCTTTTCGGTACCATACTGACTCCCACTTCTTCTTTAGGAGACTTCAAAATAAGGTGACAGCAACTGTCACTACCAGAAAGAGAGGAGACCAACTGCTCCTGTCACCACTGGGAGTCAGACCATCTGTATGTCTTCTTTCCCTTTCTCCTCTCCTTAACAGACTGATTTCCCCTGCATGATAGGCAGGGCACCATCATGCCGTTCATCTCTTCATCTTCTTTCATTCTTCTCTTCCCATCTCCCAAAGGCCTCCAGTCATGCCCGTGTGTCACAAAGACTGACACGCTTTGAGTGGTGGCACACACGTTCTCAACAGACTTTCTGTCCCCATTTAGCTGACAAACAGTCTTCGGTTCATATAGCCTAATTCATTTGTTAGTAACCGGCTGCTCTACAAGGAGGTCACCATCCTGGAGAACAGACAAGGGGTAGTCCTCTTTACTGAGCGGCCTTTTCAAAACACTTTTTTCTGCAGTGCTTTAGATTGAGAAAATTCAGGTGGGCAATACATGCAGACCTCTTTCCTCACATGCTAAGCCCATCAGAGAGCCACAAGGCTGCAAAAATCGCTTTGGTGCTCGTTTGAGCCAGGCCTGGACTTTGCTGCTGGTTCTTCTCAGGAGGTGCTCTCCCATGTTGCAGAGAAACTCATGTGTCCTAAAACAAGAATCCTGTTCAGCCCAGTATCAGCTGTAGTAGAAACGCCAGAGCTCATAAATATCTTGTTTAGTGCAGGGGGTTACTAACTGTTCCTGTTTCCTCTTTGGGATCGAGAATATTCTTTACTAGTGACCTAAGAACTGTGGGTGGTTGAAAGACTATTTGATATAGTTCTGTGAACATTTCCATGCTTTTACTTCTTTAAAGTAATTTTAGACTCTTGAAAGTTTTGGTAGTTGTTTATTGGGTTCTAAACTGATCAAAAACAGTAAAAAGGAAAACAAGCAAATTCAAATTATGTTCAAATTCTTGGAATGTTTACCGTTGCCATTCAGTATCATCCCAACATAGTTTAGGAGGAGGGCTTGAGAGATTTGGTTGGACGTTGAAATATTTGTACTCATCTGCATTGACTCTTTTTAATGCAGGTTGGTGTCTTTGACATATGGTAATGCGATTGCCTATGTATAAAAGTTGAATTCAAGACGACCTTTTCCCACTGGATTATTTTAGCAGCACCCAAGTAACTTGGCAAGAGCCTGTCTTGAGAGCCTCTCCTTGACACTGGCAGGAATCACCTGCCTTTCTCTATTTATCTTTTTCCAAAAAGCAAATATACGCCAAGGAGGCTAACAGAAGTTGTCTGACAAGCACAAGGTCAGCACTCTTCTGAAGTGAGGGATAAAGGCTACACTAGCCGATGGGTGAGGAAGAAGGGACATAATTTGAGGGGATGGGATTAAAAACTGGATGATCCAATATAAGAAAAAATACCAGGAAGATACCTGTTAAGAATACCAGTTAAACTGCTAAGCGCTGGAAGCTGGGAGGGTGTATGCCTGATGGGCGCTGTGTTATAGCATCCGTCCCGGTCCCTGGGCTCCGAGCTAGCGTAAATGCCTCCCCGGTGTCCAGGTCATGCTGGGCAGGGGGACCTGGAAACCTGGTTTGGGACATTTCTGTTCCTAGGGTCGAATAAAAAGAAATCAGACAGCATGAAATTCACTCCATGAGGGGCAAACACACACCTGGAATTCAACCACAATTATTGCAGGTTAAAAATGCAGTAAACCGCTCATCCAAGGCCAGCAAACCAAGGGATTGCTGTTTTTCCTGTAATGCACAAATATACTTAAGGGAGAATTAATCCCTTGGGCTTGAAGGGGTAATTTTTGACCAAAGTTAATTATGAAGCACTGAGAGTACCAAACAGCAGATGAAATGTACTTGCAGCTTGATTTTATTAGTGCAATTCTACCTTACCATGCACAGTACTGAACTATCCAAATAGTCCAAGTGAGACCTATTGTAACAAAAAGCTATTTAAATCCAGTGCTCAGCTAATGTAACAATAGTCGTTTTGCAAAACAATAATTCTTGTCAAATTAAGGTTTCTCTCAGCTGTGTTTCACAAGGCAGCAGAGACATTTTCAATAAGTAAAAACACAAATAATGTTTCTGCTTAAAACCCATCATATTAATAAAGTTTACCAGAACAAAAATTAGAGGAAACGCAAAAAATGAATGGCATGAAAGAGGAAGTAATTGGTGGGAAATGGAAGTCGTTCATAAAGACGAGTGTGTGATACTGAAACACTGTTTAGTTTACAGCCAACACTTGGGGATTCCTGTGAGGTGTTAGCAAGGGAAAAACGGCCAATGTAGCCTTGTATCTAACTGGTGTTACTTTGCGATTGATTTACCAGAAAGGATGCAATTCTCTTCTCTGTTATACCAGTGCGATCCCAATAATTTTGGTAGCCCTACCACCTTAAAAGACAACAGACTTTCAGCTTGGGATGAGCTTTACTTTCCGCTTGTAACAAATATAACTATTTTCTTAGGGCACAGATGGGTTGGATTTATGTGACTGTCTCCACTAAAGTCAGCACATACCTATTAGCGTTCAACTAAAAGGAGAGAACAAGTTCCTGGTTTCTAAATTTCAAGCTAATTTAAGTGGACTTCGATGAGTTTCTTTTGAATGGTAGAGGTCCTCATCACTCTCTACTTTCTAATCTAGGAGACCACATCTGACCTAACGCTGTTCCCACGACAGCTAAGGCTCCCTCAAACGCCTGCTGTTGGATGCAACTTTCTCAGAGCAGAAGTCACACTGACTTCACAGCCACTGTGCTTTTTAGCTTTTCCTCCCGTTGTCATCTTTTCAAAGCTGCTGTCTGTTCATCTATTATAGAAGACAAGCCACAGCCCACCCAAATCAAAGGCAGTCTTTCCGTAGGCTTCTTGTGGGCAGCGTATTAAGATCTATTTACACCATTGGATATAAGGCGTGGAGTTAAGGAGGCAGTTGATTGCTGGGGCTTCCCATCTGCTGAAATATTTCTGTTGCAAAAAGGGGGAGAAGGGAGTTGCTGTTCCCTTTGCTTACTCCAGCAAATCTTCTCTTAATGGCCTTCCTCTCTTTCGCACCCAGCACCGGAAAGGGGGGATTTAGCTCTTGGTGCCCTTTCCTTCCCTGCCTCAGCAGGTGAAGCCTAGATTGGGATGAGATGCTCAGGAGGCACACGCCTGGGGAATGGCAGAGGCGTTGAGAGAGCTTTGCAGATTTATCCCAGCTGGATAAATCACGGCCCTGCCCTGTTCACCATGCTGCTAATAGCATCTGTCCGTGGACAGGCAGATCCTCGGCAAAGAGGGCTAACGGGCAGTGAAAGCAGGCTTGGCAGGGAGGGGAGCGTGGCACGGAGGTGTTTGGAACACAGTAAACGGCTGGAGTAAAAAAATGAGGTAGGCTCAAGCTACTGAAAAAAAGGCAAAGCAGTGGGAATTTGTGGTTGAGCAGCCTGCAGGGGGGTGCGTGGCTCTTCCCCAGTCGCCCTCGGGTCCCCTGTGCTGCAGGAACGTGTGGGTGCGAGAGCTATGTGGCACTGCAAGGGAAAACAGAGGAGGGGGAATAGGGAGGTAAGGGGACAGGTTTGTAAACGAAATGACTGCCAAATGGCATAGCCTATGGGATAGAGAGCAGTGGGAATGTCCCTCTCATTTGGTGGTTGGTGGGAGGATGCACAAGGCTCCTCCTCTTCTGCATATAATTAAGCAGCGTAATTGCAACTGGAGCACTGGCTCCAGCCAGGGACCGGTTTAACTTTTCCTGGGCCCTGAATAAAATACAACAGCCTGGTTCATTATTCTCTCTCTGCATTTATTCTGTAGGGGTTTCCTAATGCAAACAAAGCCTTTTTCTGGGAGATATTAATCATCAATCCTGACTGTTATCTCAGATTGAATATCTTTCTTGTACACAAGATCTGTATCCTGCCTAGGTGCGTTGCGCCCAGGATTGTCATTAGCTTTCAACAGCAGATTGTCGCTTGCTCCATAATCAGAGCATTCATCTAACCTTCCAGTGCCGTTCAACGAAGGTGTGCGAGCCAGAAGTCCTCTGGGACCTGAGAGAAACCCTGTTGGTGTGACCGATCTGTACAGTCAGACATGCACATATATCCATTTGAATAACAAAAATATGAGCTTTTTTTTTACTTTTTTTTAACTCTCTGTGCAGCACACCGCTAACCTTGAGTAGAAAATAGATGCTAATAAATGCGAGGTCTTAAAAATGTGAATTATAGCCATTTCACACTCCATGGCAGACTCACGCTGGTGAAATAACTTTAATACTTAATTACAATGCTTGTCCTTCTCTCAAGTGCAGATGACATTCCTCAGATAGATTTTGCAATGACATCTGTGGAAATAAGTTGCAAAACTAATTAGTTATTCATATAATACAGAATATTGACTATGCGCTGATTAAAAGGATGTGGTGACACATCTAACATGATGTAGCTGTGTAGTAGGTTAGTCTGCTCCCTGAGGTGGTATTTTTTTGAAAGGTCTTACAGAAAATGATGAAAATACCCTTTAGCCTCTAGAATTTTATAGAAAATGTTATCTTTCATTTACATTTTGATAATGATTCTGTGTTCTGGAGTGACATACCTTACTGCTTGTACCCTGGGAGGAATACCTGGTCTGTAGGTTCTAAGGACCATTTTTGGGGTGTCAACTGTAATGGGATCTGCAGGTTATTGACTAACTGCAGCTGTAAATGTCCTAAAAGCAATCATTAGAGAACTACCCAGAGAGAAGGGCAGGCTAACCAGCGTTTCTTTCAGGGCAGGGTGGGCAACGTGTTTGCCTTGCGGCAGAGCCTGGCTGGTGCTGCTGTTAGGTGGGGTAGTCGGGAGATGCTGCACCGCGCGTCAGTTGGCGTGCTGGTCTGGGATGCGGCATTTGCAATGCGCTGTGAGGTGCTCAAAAACTACTGGTTTATCATAACATTTGTACTTGAGATAGAGCTATTTGTACCAAGGATATTGAGCATGAAATACAGAAGTAAATAGAAAGGTGTCAAGGAAAGCACCTTACCCCACCTATCACCGTGATCCCAATCCTTTGCAAATACTGTGATATTTAGGGTGTAATCGTGTTCAAAATGACTGAATAGCTCAGAAGAGAAGATTTTTCCTTTGAACACTGTTCTTATCTTAAAGAAACGAGAGGAATGCAATCCACTCAGCACCGTGTTTGCTTTTGGGTAGAAAAATACACGGTCGTCTTTAATATTTCCCTCTATCCCTTTATGCTTCTCTCCAGCTATGTATCTCGCATTTCTAAAACCTGAAGAGCAAAGCAGGCAAAATAAAAATCTTTGCCTTACGTAGCCCTGGGTACCTGCTTTAAGGAAGGACTATCTCCCTGCTAAGACTTGGCAGGCGAGCCCGGGAGCCCTCTGCCGCAGCCGCGCAGAGCCCACCACGGGAACCGCAGCCAGGGTTTCGCCTGCCGAAGAGCAGCAGTTAACGAACCGGCTTCCTCCAAACCCAGCCTATAACACAGACTTCTCATGAACTTGGTACGAAATAGGGAAGGACAGTTGAGAGACTTTCCTGCCCAAGTGAGGAGTTCTTCGGAGTTTTGTTTCCTACTCCTGTCTGCTGATGCTGGAGGGTTTGGCTGTATCAAGGCAATAATACTTATTATTTAGTGTGAGTGAGGTACTTTGAGCTATACAAGTCCACTGTGATTAAAAAGGACGCTTTTACAAATACACTAATTGTACTTCAGGCCCTAGTCAGGAATCAATAGCTGTTGCATAATCCTATTAAAGAGAGGAGAAAAATGTGTCCATAACTGCAATGGGATCATTTCTTTTGAAAGCAGTGCTTTGTGTACTTATTAAGAGAAATCATAAATATTCACTGTGCCCACAGAATCTTTATTCTGAATTTATGTTTCCTGTGGAATACAGTTGTTTTCTCTAGGCCAAACAGGAGTAGCTGTGTCGTTTCCTCACGACTTGAATGGATTTTATCTTTTTAACGTGGCTGCTGCTGCTCTGCTCCTCATGTGTATTTTGCAGTATGGATTTATCCCGTGGATTATTGTGGCACCTCTGGCTGTTTTGAATAGTAACAATTTCCGACCAAATAGCGTTGCTGATTTCCTGCTAAGGGAACGTCACTCCCTGCTCTCGAATGGTGTTTGGGCTCAGCTCTGCCTCCCCACACGGAGGCCGCACGTGGCTAACAAACCCCTCGCTAAATATGGCTCGGCAGTCAAACCTGTGTCCCTCTTTGGGGACCGACCCCTGCACAACCCGTAGTTGCTCTGGTCTCTACTTCACCTGGAAGGATAATACTGTATTGTGAGTGCGTGAGCGTTAGCTGCGTGCTGCCGTGCGCTTTCTGGGCTCGGCGGCCTTGGGCTGGAGATGGTCGGTGACCCATCTTGCACCTTGTGCACGCTCATGTCCCACCAAGGGAGGAAATGGAAATGCAGAAGCTGGCGGGTGGTTCCTCTTTCTCTTCTCCGTCTTAGTAACATTGAGAGCCCGTGGACTTCGCCACCTCGTTTCCAGATTCTGCTGCCACTGCTGGAGTTGCCGGTCCCCTGCTCTGGTTCCCAGCTGAGTTGGCCTTGGAGTGACCCGCTGAAAAAAAGCTGCAGTTTTTTGAAGCCAAACGTGTGAAAGCTCCGTATCAAAGGTGGAGGATTGCTGGTTTGAAAGGCAAAGTGGCAGCCGCCATTTCATCCATCAGCAGAGGTGGCGGCTGCAAATACAGACCTCAGTACATACGCACGGCTTTGCTGGAAAGCATATAACACCGTGTTTCAGCTGCACCAAGGACATTGTGTCCTTGGATAGAAGAAGCCAAAGTTATAAGTGTGTATTTCACATGGTGTCATGTGGCTTTGGGGCCATGCAGGAGACCAGGAAGAAGAAATGTGATTTCAACCCAGTTATAGACAAAAAAAAGCAGGTAAGTGGCTCCAAGAAAGCCTGAAAAACACGTTCAGAATACAGCTTGGTTCACTAGAGAGGAGGAACAGATGTCCCAGGGTGTGGGCAGTAGCTGCAGCAGCAGAGGAGCTTCTCCCTGGGTTAGGCTAATGCCAACGGGCTCTTGGGACCCTCCTGGCAGCTCTTTCCCAGCTGAAACTCGGCTGCAATTCTCATGTTGAGTTGACTTCAGTTCCGCAGCTCACGAGTTCTCTCTTTCTTTTCACAACACAAAAAGAAAAACACATTCTCTCCCTCTTTGCCTGGTTTCGGGTCATTAAGGACGGTTGTGGGAAGGCTGGCTGAGGACATGTTATAAAGTGACATGGGGGAATCAAGCAAAAAAGTAAACCGAAAAAACCCCAAACTTAGGCCATCAAAGATCATAAAAGAGGTTGTAAAGCAGAGGGGAAATGGCCTCCTGGTGAGTCTGAGAAGAGCTGAGAGGGCTGGATAATGAGGGGATGTGCTGCCGTAAGGAGATGTTCCCTGCCAGTGAACTCAGTGAAAATCTGCTTATATTTGATATAATAAGGGCAAAAAGCAAGACACAAAGGGTTTATGCTGCCAGCACTGAACTGTGTGGCAGTGATAAAAATATGTCGTGTCCTGTCCACTTCCTTAAGTATTAACATTTTAAAAGACAGAGGGAGAAGTAGAGTAAAACGTCAATTTCTTTTTTTTTTTATTAAGGATTTGGTGTCTTAACTTTAATGAAGGAGTAATAAATATAAATGACTATTAATGGAAGGTTATTAGAGCTGTTCATTTTGATAGAAAATACGCAGTATCTTCTTGTGCAGTGCGAGAGGTTAAAGATTATTATTGCTTCCTAAAGTTTCTGAAATTAAATTCTCTCTCTTATGACCCACAAGGTATGATTGAAAGTGTGTGCATGTGAAATGGTTTGTAATAAATTCATATTGCAATAAAAGTCTCTTTAGAAAAACAGGATATTTTACAAAAATCAGCTGAGGAGCTGTGTCTAAAGATGGAAACTTTTGTAGAAACCTGAATAATTTCATTTTGGAAACTCAAGTGCTGCCAGAAGGATCACCTGGAAAGCACACAGAAACTTGGGAAAAGGTCCTGAGCTTTCCGCCAGCAGTTGAAACACATTGCTCCCTGGGTTAAAAAATACTTGACTTTAACAGGCTTTTTTCTGGTTTATGCTCTTCTAATTAATTACAAATGACATTTCTGGCAGAGCCTTTAAGGGTACAAAACTTAAGTCCTTCATAATTGCTGTTCGTTTCTATCAAAAACCTCCAAACCTCTCAGTACCAGATAATCACTTCCTATTCCCATGCGCCAGAAGGAACTGTGCTGGGAGCGCAGTGGGAAAAGCCCATCCCGGCCATACGGTGCTGGGAGATTTGGGCACTGCATTTCTGCTCCTCACCAAATCCAAACCTTTAGGTGTATAGCATACTGCGTGGCTTAATTCACTAATACTTTTCAAAGTACAGACACTTTGGTGATGTGGGATTACCGATGCGGTTTTGGTGTTAGTATTAATAGGCTAAATCTGTAGGCAACGCTTTGCCTTTATTCAAAAATAAGTTCCTATGAAGTCTTACTGAAAATATCAAGGGCAATACTGCTAAAGAGAGTGGAAAATGGAACACTAAATCTCTCCTAGTCCTTTCCTGCTCTTTCCTGCCTAGCATGTGACAAATTTTCTAAAACACCCACTAAATATGTTGATTTTATGGGTTCTCAGTTGAGCGGTGGGGTATCATTTAATGTCTCCATTCGTTGGCATTGTTCTGAACAGTGAGAGAGGACCAAGCAATGACTTTGTTAGAACATTTTGCAGAGCTCTGAGGTGGATGGCATTCAAGCAACATCCCACCAGGAGTCTAAATCTATGAGTCTAGAGGTTAGTTACAGATAGAAAGAATAAATCAAGCAATAAAGGATGCCTATAAAAAAGGATGCTGCCTCTTAAATGAAGACACTTCAGAGTTCATCATAAACCTCTGACATATATTCAGTCACTCTGCCTGCCGTCACAGTCTGAAATATATTTCAAGGTGCCTGCATATCTTATGCTGTAACCTCTAATAAATACATGCACATTTTCAATGATGTTGCATCATACCTTGTGAACTGATGTGACTTGAAAGGGGAATCGCTGTCAATGCAATGGGAGGTCTGCAGGCAAAGGTGCTCAGATACACGTTAAAAGTGTTTCTCTGACTCACGCAGTATGTCAAAATGTCTCTGCGATACCGAAGCCGGTGTTGGTTTCAAAATCATCTCTTTGAGGAAGCTTTCCTCTAGCTGCACGCCAGTTCTCTCCGTTTCTAAGTGAAGGAAAGCCCATACAATTTCCTTAGCGTCTGGCTTTCCTAGTCCAGGCGATGGTAGGCTGCAGCACTGGCTAACCTGCCAGTGCCACTGAAGATTCGACAACAAATGAAATTATTTTTTTGGTTTGAATTTCCAGGAAAAAAAAAACATAACTGATGTAAATAAAAGCTGCGCTTTTACTTGGAGTGATGAATATCAAAATTATCATTCAAGAGCTAGGCTGAAATTTCAGCGGAGCCACTGAATACTTACATATAATGGTTCTCTTGCTCCCCAAATGGAGATTATGGCTCTCTTGAAAGAACAATTGCAAGACTTTGGTAGGACCAATCTTTAAAGTTTACCTTCCCTTAATTTTTAGTAACTGTCAGGAATTAACCGTGTGGCATTGGTTTATGGAGCTATCCAGGCCACTTCTGCAGAGCTTCCTTCTTTTCAGAGATAAGTATTCTGGGAAGCTGCTAGTATATGTGTTATCCATCAGGACCCGTCAGCTACTTTCCATAGGGTTTACTGCAGTCAGAAAAATGCAAAATTCTTCTTAGAAGTGTCATTTGCTACAGGTCAAGAGCTGCACTTTCTGAAAGGGAGATTAACGGTGTAGCAGAGCAGGCAATAATTATTATTAGTCAATATTTCCAAAAGTAACTTACGACATTTGAGAACATAAGAGTTTCATCTTCTATAATGCTTGGTTTTTCAGAGTATGATGGTCCATACTTTATAAATATTAGGGGGTCACAAGCTGGTCATTTTAAAAAAGAATGTTGGGCAATTCTGGCATTTTCTACTTGGTTAAAAAAAAAAAAAAAAAAAGAGGAACCAAACTCCAAACTTAGAAAAAAAAAATAGCTGATGCTTTAAGTGGTTGTGGTGACTATAAGAATGTGCAGACTTTGCAAATCTGACTCAACTTGAAAAATAATGGGACTTAACTTTCAGTGGAAGGCTAGAGGCACAGAGACCGGGAGGATCAGTTATGGTGTGAGAATAGTAGGGTGTCTCCCTGTGGCGTGTCACTAAACTTGTTCTCATAAAAGACCATGTACTCTTGACTTCAAAACGTGTCAGAACTACTACGTTTTTTTAACAGACCTATGCATATATGAAAAAGTGCTATATGTAGTAAGGGAGAAGCGATGCCTTGTACTTCTTCTTTTATTGGCTTATCTGTTTTGTTTTGGCATTAAAGTTACCACAATACCACAGTCTGAAAAGTTTAATATATGTGGATCGGATACTTTGGGTAGTGTACAAAGTGCATAGACAGGTAGATTCGGTCTTACTTTCCATCTGAATAATTACTGATTTATCCTGAATGGTCGAACAGCTATTTTCCATTCTAAACCTTAATATACTCATGGAGACAGTGAGGCTGTTGTGTTTTTGAGGGTCATAACTTTGACTGATTTATGGGCGATGCTAGATGTGGCCATGTGTAAATTCCATTCTTCTGTGCTGTGGAAGGCCCTGATTGCCGGGGAGTTAATGAAGCTGCGTGCGGATGGGCAGCCAGCAAGCACATCGCGCCGTGCTATTGAGCGAGTCACTCAGAAATACTCTGGCAGCTTTTCCTGCTGTGCGCTCTGCTAATATAAATATTCCTGAGCCGCTTTTATATATACTCAGGGCGCCAGCATGTGTCTCTACTTTTTTCCTACCATTTCTTGTAATGAAATAGGAGACTTCAGAGCTATTGGAATTCTATTCCTGTACTCACAGCACAGAGCACAGCGAGAGCTGGATGTCACAGTCGCAGGACCAGCTGCATTCCTCTCCCCAGGTGCATCCACCAAGTCCTTACCCTGTTGGAGTGGGATGCCAAAAGTCTACCGTTTCCACACCAAACCCCGTGACAGCCCCGGTGTGCAATGCGGAGCGCTGCAGGAGTACCCGCGCTGGCTTTGGCGCTGGAGGAGGGGCTGCGCAGGTACCTGGCAGCTCTGCGTGGGGCGATCCATCCTCCCACGCGGGGCGTTGCTCCAGCTAAAGTTCTCCGTGCATCAGCCGTGCCTGCTCTGCGGGTCTAACTGACCTCGAGGGCTGGTGTTCCCGTTCCTCAACAGTAAGTGTGCACAGCACAAACGTGACAGGCCCCGCTAGCAGCTTTGACATCTCCAGCAGCAGAAAGGACTGGTAAATTCGCCTCGAAAGAGCTCACGGTCTCATTTGCCGAGCCCGGTGCCTATAGCGTAGCCCAGTTCACTCTCTCAATGGAAAGCAAATAGAAAAATCATTTTCACAGTGCCCAGCGATGTTTATCTTCCAGGTTGGCTGGCCTGCAGTGACATTAGTGTCCCCAGAGCTTCTGAACTTAATCATTTCCAGTTGCTGCTTGCCTGCTTGAAGCAGTCCTAGTCCACCCTCCAGTGTGTTCTTCGTGCCAGTCACTATGGGAACAGCAATCAAAGCTCATATTTATGGCTCTGTAGATGTCCAAGGTCACAGAGCGCAGGTCTAGTGGGAACAATTAAAACAGGCCTGTCCAGTTAGATCTCTTTAAGTTCTCCCCACATCGTACCTCTAAGTAGAGCAGTAAAGTTAAAGCAGCATGACTGTCAGGATGTGACTGCTTTATAAAAGATATCCTTTAGAGGAGATAAAGATACCCAGTGTACTGTCATCTGTAGAAGCATACTAGGAGTGTAGTCAGCATCGCTGGGTAAAACCTGCCCCCTGGTTTGACGCCGCGTCCCCACCGCCAGACCTGCGCCCGGCAGCCCCGGGCAGGCATTGCCGCTGCAGGAGCTCGGCGCTGCGGGAAGGCATGTCCCACCTCCGCCACCACAAATGCTGCTGGGATGGAGGTGTTGGAACTATTTTGAAGTGGCAGAGTATGTTTATACTGGGTTTGGACGGGGGGGGGCGGGGTGGAGGAGGGGGTGGCTTCAGTGGTTCTGCCCTGGGTACTCCATTACTGTCAGCACCTATAAACTAAAAATTGCAAAAGTGTTTTTTTTTAGGGTGACAGCAAATGTTGTTTATACCTGGTGACTTGCTCTACAGCTGTACACAGGAAAATAGAGGGCTGTGGGAATCATTGGAGTAAGATGGAGGGAAGAACTGCAGCAAACTTAATCACAGAATCATAGAATCGTCTAGGTTGGAAGGGACCTTTAAGATCAAGTCCAGCCATCAACCTGACACTGCCATAAACCACCACTAAACCATGTCCCTAAGTACCACATCTACTTGTTTTTTAAATACCTCCAGGGATATTGATTCCACCACTTCCCTGGGCAGCCTGTTCCAATGTTTGATAATCCTTTTGGTGAAGAAATTTTTCCTAAAACTTGAGGCAGTTTCGTCTCGTTACTTGGGAGAAGAGACCGACCCCCACCTCTCTACGACCTCCTTTCAGGTAGTTGTAGAGACCGATGAGGTTTCCCCTCAGCCTCCTTTTCTCCAGGCTAAACAATAATATCTGAGGGACAGAAAAGCAGTTCTTTTGCAATTTCCAAGTTTTGTAAGAGGCAGCTGTCTCCCTCTCCCCTCCTGTTTAAGCCCGAGTCAGGTTCTGTTGAGAAACCTCTGTGGTGGGACTCATGATCCCATTGTCCATGTTTTATTGAGTCCGGGGATGCAATAGGCATCTTCCCCTTGAGCATGTGGGATTATGTTACGTACGAACGAACATCGTTTAGGCCAGAAGATCCAGCAGCAGATACCGCGAGAAGATAAGATCCAGTTTTACCTCCTTCACTTGGAATGGGCACAGGAAGATGCAACACCAGAATTTTAAAAACAGGCCAGCAGGCATGTAAACGGCTTTATAAATGTCCAGTCATTTCTAATGGCCCTGTAATTTTAAATATTTTCCCGTCCAATTCACAGCTAATTGAGTTTGGGTAACCAGAGCATGTTTGGCTAGTATTTTCTTACATAGAATTAGTTCCTAAATGCTGTAAGTGAAACGAGTTCTTACTGTGCATAATGCTGTGCAGACAGCGAAGGAGAGAGTCCTCGCGCCTACCGTGTCCTGAGCAAACAAGACAAAAGGCGACCAGGCACGGCACGCTGAAATTGCCCGTCTGGTGGTGTGCAGCAGTGCAGGGGCTGAGGCAGGAAAAAAGGCAGGTTGACTCCTGTTGCCTCTCATCCACTTCTAAATTGCTTTGAAAAGCAAATACCCGCTGCCACGAGAAACTGGGATGGCGGGATGTTGCACGGACACTATAATGTGTTTTAGAACAGCAGCTCAAAAAACACCAAGGTTGCCACGTTGAAGCTTCGGGCTCACAGTATTCAGCACTTCGCCGGCATGTTGGTGTGCTGCCCTGGGTTTGGGGTTGTTGGTTCTTCACTTTCCTAAATTGCAGCCAAGTCTTGGGTCAGCGTATGTCTTAGGGACATGGTTTAGAAGTGGTGGTGTTTTTATCAGGGTAGGTTAATGGTTGGACTTGATGATCTTAAAGGTCCCTTCCAACCTCACTGATTCTATGATTCTATGGATCCAACTTGAAAAGCTGTATTTTGATATCGGGAGACCTTGAAGTCTGATTGTGAAAAATGAAAGGAAACATTGGGAAAATCTGTGAGACATTAATGTTGAGAATATTACTGACACGTAAGTAAGGAGGGACATGTGGAAAGGAGGGACAGGAGGTAACCAGCTTCGAGCGCCTCCTCCCCACTGAGGAAATTTCTCTGAAGGAAATTTTCCGCTGGATTTCTGTGATACAGATACAGAGCTTTCTCTGAGCTCTATGTGGCAGGCTTGATATTCAGTGTCGAAACAAGTGATCTGTTAGGTTGACTCATTCCAGTGTTTCATCCCAGCAGTGACGCGGGGTAATGTTAACAAGTGGATAGTGGAACTGGTTTGGACTGGAAGTTCCAGTGTTGAACATGGTTCCTCAGCATGGCGCATGGACTTGAGGCAAATGTCCTCATTTCCTCAGGGCCACAAAGTGAGGACTGGATTTGCTGTCCTGGAACTGGAATCAACCACTCCTGGCTGCTGGGACATGGGGGTGTTACAAGGAATGCTGAATTTTGCTGTGCCCTGTGCTAGGGGTCAGCACGTAACACTTCTCTGTCTGTGGGAAGCAGGTGACATCTGGAAACCTGGCAGAGCAGCAGCTTTGAATGGTAGAAATCAAGACATCTCACATACTTTGTGCTTGAAAGAACAGGAACACACCAGCATTTTAAAGAGAAGGGGAGAAACATACCCGAACTTCTGCCCTGCCTGGCTCAGCGGTGGCTTTGGTTACTGACGCAGATGAAGACCACGTTAGTAATTTTCACCAGGAAGGTTTCAGCGGTGGTCACCACCCACAGAGGATTGTCCATATTCCACGTGCACTGGAGGAACCCAAACAGAGTTTAAGTTCTTTCCTGTTTTATTTTCCCTCCTGCTGCCTGCCAAGCAGACAATCGATATATAGTGTTAATGTGACTGCTGAGAGATACCATGAGGGTGCAGGCAATTCAGAAAAAGCAAGGAATTCCAGGAAAAAGAATTAGAGCTTACAGCTGTGATTGTTGTTTGTTTTGAAGGCAGTAAAATAACCACGATTATTTTTTTTCTCTTGCAATGTTTCTTCATTATCATTATTTTGTTTGGCCATGCAAAGGAAGAATTAAGGTTGATTTTAACATCCAATTTCTTTTCCCATGTTATGTTTCCAAGGTAACTCTACTGACTTTTTTTAAAGGTGGTGCTTGGGAAGTCGGTGGGGTTACCTCTGTGTACATGGGGGCATTCCCACCGCATGAGACCATCTGGTGAAGCTCCTTGTGGAGGTAATGACTCAGGGCCATGCTCTGCAGCGGAGGTGGCAGTCTGCTGTGAGAAAGTTTTCAGATGAGCTGGCTTGGGTACTAGGAGAAATCCCCGGCAAAGGCTTGCCCGTATCTTTTGTGGTGTTGGGGAGAATTACTCCTCCTGGGCTGAGCTGAGCCATTCCCCGCTGCTATACCCAGGGAGCGCTCGCACGTGGTCGCAAAGGCAGTTCATCACAAGGCTGGAAATGGAATTCCAGTGCTTCAACCACAAAGCCAGTCCTCCTACCTGCCTCCCTCCCTTTTTAAAATCAAAATAAGATTGAGTAAACCGAAATTAAATTCCCGGCTAAAAACCTGTTCTAGGAAGTGGTTATGCCACTGAGTGGTACGGAGGCTTTTCTGACATCAGTTCACTTTCTTCTTAATCCATTTCGTTTCACCTCCATTTGACCTCTTCCATTAGCAGCTGTAATGGTCTCTATCTTTTCTGCTAAAAAGTCATATAAGGGAGGTTATTACAGTCAAAACGCAGGCTTGCCCAAGGAAAGGTGGAAGGAACCTCAAGGAAGTCAGGAAATGTTGAACGTTTTCTCATTTTGCTGTGGTTGACCCAAGGAGCTGGAGAACAGATTTCTGTACCTTAAAACAAACAAGGTGAACAAGCTACAGCGTGGATGCCAGTAGTAGCACAGTGACACATATCAAACAGCATAAGCAGAGCCAAGAGAAGGGATCGCAGCTTCTTGAGACAAGCACCTGCGAGCAGTGGTGCTTCATAGATCCCAGTTCCCACCAGTTCCAGACGGAGAAGGACAGGGATGTAGCTGCCCTACGCAGAGGTGGGTTCATGCCAGTATGGTCATCTCCCAGCACGTGGTGAGTTGACACCACCAGGCTCAGCCTCTCTTTTAGTTGAGAAAAATATCATCTAGCATGTCTCTTGAAAGATTGCCAAACCTTACCTTAAAACGTATGTTTTACTCAGGAGTGATTATGTGCAAAAGATAAACAGAAAACAGTTTGATTTTTAGCTGAAGTTAAATTGATGCTAAGAATTTGCAAAACATCGTATTCCTAGAATTAAAGTAGTCCCTTTGGAGACATCTCTATACTCTTTTTCAGCAAGTTGGGGGTTTTTTTTGTTTGTTTCCCAATACCTTTCTCTCTCTGCTCCATTCCTCCCTCCACCCACCCACACAATCCCTTTATTTTCTTCTCTGCACTATTTTCCAACCTATTTTCCTTTGCATATTTGAAAACAAGAAATGATTTGGAAATCTCAAATGGCTGTGAGATTTTCAGTTCTAGACTATCAAAGAGCTTTGAGACTAACTTCTTCAAATACTCCTCATCCCTCCCATTGCCCTGACAAACTCCTCAGTGCCAAGATGGGAACCAGTCACATGGAGGAGCACTGGGGCCCTCTCTGTCTCTGCCCATAGCAGTCTTGCCCATTCCTTGGCTTTGTCTCGGTGTTTCTCCAGAGAAGATGTGTTCATTTTTCGCTTACTTGTAGTCTGTTGCATGTTCTAAGTTGTACGCAGGAAAATTTTCCAAATTGTCAAAATAGGTTATGAAGCAGTGCTATAATGGAGGGATGTGGAATCATAGAATCATAGAATTGCTGAGGTTGGAAGGGACCTTTAAGATCATCAAGTCCAACCATTAGCCTACCCCGACAAAACCACTTCTAAACCATGTCCCTAAGTACCACATCTACCCTTCTTTTAAACACCCCCAGGGATGGCGAATCCACCACCTCCCTGAGCAGCCCATTCCAATGTTTAATAACCCTTTCAGTGAAAAAATGTTTCCTAATATCCAGTCTAAACCTCCCCTGACATAACTTGAACCCATTTCCTCTCGTCCTATCACTTGTCACCAGGGAGAAGAGGTCAGCCAGAGGTAGAGGAATCTTACGTCAGTGGATGCTTATTAAAAATTGGTTGTCTTGCTGAAAGGCAAGGTTTCAGTTCAGCTAGGTTTGATATAGGAATGAGCAACTGACTTCCAGGCTGGTTTATGCTGGAAACCAGACTAGGCACTGGTTATCGCCCTGTTCAGGGGCAGCATCCTGACCTCGACAGCATCTTTTGTGATCCCTCTTTGCTATCCCAGCTTTAGCAAATAGTAATACATATAGGAAAAGTTTGGTCAAATTTAGCGATTGCCAGTGGTTTTGACCATGTGAATGGTATCGCTTTTCACTGGAGCCAAGTCCTGCGTCTCTGCGCATGGCCGTGGTTGCTTCTACAAGGAAGTGAGTGCACTTGTGATGAAGTGAGGCTGCTTTGTGTCTGCCGGGCAGCGGGGCAGGGAATTGCAGCTGGAAGTAGGAATTGTGCCTCTAATCAGGGAGCGAGGCTGCGAACGAGTGGTCTGGAGGGTGAAACGTCTCCCCAGCTCTGAGCAGGAGCCCAGCACATATGAAAAGAGGATGGTGCAGTATTGTTGCATAAGAACAGGACGGATTGGAGGAGTTGGATCGTTCCTGTGGCCTTAAGCATGCAGACGTACAGCTGTATTGCTGGTGTAAAGTGTGGCTGTGAAAGAGGCCACAACTTTGGCATACGCATCCCTTTAGATTTACAATTTATGCATATTTACTGTTTTGTGAAGTGTACTGGGGACAGCAAATGGTACGTCTTCTGCATAAACACAAAAAGTAACTGAAAACCAGTTATATGCTCTATATAGCTCTGATCAAAGCGGGGGAAATGACTACAGATTTGTGGTTGACAAGCTTCAGAAAAGGTTCAACAGAGAGTGAAAATTGACATTTTGCAAATAGCAATTCAGTCTTCATTTTTGTGAAGCTGCTTGAAATAAACTGCAGGTTTTAAACAAAATGTTTGGTCGGTTTTATTGGCTGTTGCTTGTCTCATTACTGCAGTTAATTAAAAGGGGGGACAAAAAGTCAAAGCCAGAGTCAATAAGTTTGTTAATAAAGATTTAATTTGGTGGAATCATTATAAATTGACTGTACAATGAATGGATATGCCACAGGAGTATGACTGTCTGAAGGTCTATAAATGGGTTTTCAGAAATAGCCATCAGGTTGTAGCCAATTTGTCATGCTAAATAAGCTCTTCAAATCCACTTAGGCAAGTGTGTACAAGTTTCCAAAGGATATCACCACCAAGTATACGATGCATACAGAGACACCTTTTTTCCCAGCAGGTTTTACATTCTACCATTTCAAATCCTTTTTAGTTTTGTTATCTCTATATTTCTCATTGTAAGTGATTTACTATTAAGCCCAATCTTTTTAGAAGGAACAGAATAAATCACTGAAGAAGAGAAAAAGTAAATCACCGCAGAAAGCACTGTAGGCTGAACCTGTGCGCTATCCGCGTGAGATTTCAATCTACCTGACCCTTTTCCTTTATGTCTGACCAAACAGCGAGTGAAAAATCCCATGACAGATAGACTTCAAATGGAATTTAAAAACGGAAATCTAGATGGACGTTGCTTCTCTTCGTAAAGCAGTCCCGATGTAGAAGACTGCGTGCAAACTACTGATGATAATGACTGCAGTATTTGCATAGCACTGCACCCCTGCCAGTAATCCTCTCATTTGAGTACTTTGGGTTATCACAAGAAAGTGATTTCTCTGGCAGTGATGACATGCTGGTCTGCTCAGCAGGATTATTTAACACCCTGAAAAACAGAAGAATAAGATAATTTTTTTTTGCGTGGTGCAGTCCCCTTCCAAAGTAGAGCAGAAGAGCAAGCCATGAAAGCAGTGGAGAGATGGCCCGATTTGGCACAGTGGTCAACCACTGACTGCACATGAAAGTCACCCCAAAGTAGAGCACTGTGTAACGTCTATGTTAACAAATATTTTATTGGTTAATCAAGCAGGTTTTAGCTGGCTCAGGTGCCACCTTTCCATCGTGTTTTATAATTTTAGGGTAACTCAGGTGGCTTTTTTCCTCCTGCCGCCATCCAGAAGCCAGTATAGACTTCAGGAAAAAACCCGTTTAAGCCTCGGCTGTCACCTCCAGGCTGCGGTACAGCTGTCCCTCTCCCCGCTCCAGTGGCTCAGGGTTGCTATGAAATTGGGTGGCCTCAGAGACCTACTTCGCGATGTGTTCATCTCCTCCGTGTTCCTGGTGGCAGCACTTTGTTAGACATTAAGCAGCAAGCGGTGTCAGTGGCCCCAGTGAAGAGCTGCAGTGCTTTGCTTCGATTTCTTTTCCTCCTCCCCGGCTTGGTGACAGGACGTCGAGATAATACCCAGTCTTAGCAGCCTCTTCTGTAATTCTGGTTGAAAGGGTTTCTACCAATTTATGCCTTTTAATTAGAAGCTTTCAACCTGTAATTAGAAACTTACACCAGCCCAACCTTTGTTTCTGAAAAATGCATTTGTGGTTTAGGCAATTATGGTAACATAAAAAGTAATTATTTTTCTCCATGAGTGAAACGAGCGCGCTCATTAGTGCACCCAACAGGCAGCGGATTTTATTTTGTTTCCATTTGGGTTATTTTATTGCAGTGAGTTACATAACAAGGTATATCAGACAAGCAAAACAAAAAGGTGCTTTAGGTGGTGGGTGAGGTATGTCTCGCTGCAGAGTCTGTTGCTTTGCTGAGCGCGCAGAGGAGCGGCGGTCGGCGGCAGCAGAGGCACGGCCGTGCTGCGGCTCCAAGCCCTCTGCTTAGCGCACGCAGCCACGAAGGAATTTCCAGACCATTACTTGACCAGTTTTGACCCAGACTACGTAACTCGTGACAAGAGACACTTGGTGGTGAGGTTTTGTGTAATAAAAATAATTACAGGCTCTTACGTTCCAGCTAGCGGCATCGGTAGCAGCGCTGTGGCTTAGGTAGAGCTCTTGCTCAGCCTGCTCTGTGGTCGGGTCATTTACCGCCCAGGTTCCGATCATGCCAGGAGAGGGGACATCTGTCCTTTGATTTTCCCCCGGCCAGAGCTGACGCTCTGCTCCTGTATTTCGCAGTGCCTGGCAGGGCCGGTTCCTGGCAGAGATTCCGTGAGCACACAGGGCTGCGCTCTGCAGGCTGAGTCTTCTCGGTCCCACCGACAATGGTTATGGTTTTATTAATCACGCCCGAGCTCTCAGCTGGTCACACCTCTGCCAAGCGGTGCGCAGTGACACCGTGCCTGCGCAGGATGGGACCCCCCGGCCGCTCAGCGTCTTCTCCTGGCCGCAGCCAAGCCATGTTGGGTGGAGGTTTCCCACCACGTGGCACGCTAATGGCTCTGGATGTTCCAGCTCATCAATTAAGGCTGAAGGACTGAGCACAGCAGGAGGGAGGTAATCCTGCAGACAGCGCTCTGCTCGGGTCTGTCAGGCACAGTAGGAATTCGGAGCAAGACCAATCTGCTCACAACCCACTGGGTGAGGAGAGTGAACTTGCAGTCATCTCCACACTGAAAAGAGGAATAATTCATTTTGCATCCCCGAATCCCTTCCCTGGCCACTTAAACACATCATCTTAAAACACATATGTATTTACCACACATCACTTTTTACTATCCCAATTTCTATGATAATTTCCATCCTTGATTTATAAGCAACAGATTTTTTTAATTATCCAGATGATTTTAATTTTCTCAGCCATACCTCCACTTAGTTAAACATTAATCTCATACTTTTTCTTTGACAATCTCTACCCTTCGCCTCTTCTCCAGTTCATAATGAAACTAGATCTCAATAGTATTACTCAGTACATTTTTCTCCCTAGATTAATTTGATACCTTCTCTTTGATCTCTGTTTTTTGTCTCTAAACCCTATATTTGGCTTCTTGTAAACAATTCCAGAAATTACTTAAAAAGTAAAAAAAAAAAAAAAAGACACAAAAAACAAACCCTAAAACATTTAGGACAACTTTGCATAATTACATCTTCAGCAATTCCCATGTTGTAGCATGGTAGGCAATCACAAAGAATTTACAATTGTATTTTGATTCATCCATGTTTTTCTAGTTTTGCTGGGTTTTAGTGCTCTGAAATAAGCCTCAGCTAGTGCAGAGTGTACTGGAAGACTACAACAGGGGATTTGCACTTTGGCAGGAGGAACTGCGTGCTCAAACTTTTCCTCTTGCTGAGCAATGACCTTTTTTTCAGAGGAAAATGGAAGCTGTTCTCACCTGCTTAATGCTGCAAGCCGGTACCGTACCTACAAACTCCTCTGTTCCTCCTTTCTCTAGACCCACTCAAATCGCCTTTGAATATTCACTGAGCATCTTCCTAATGCTGGCTCTGACCTGCTTCGCAACAATTTCAAACCGCTCCTGCCAGAGTTGTAGTCTCTGAAGAGATATTAAGATATTTCTATTATATGGTCAGGACAGTATTGTTTTAGCATGGACTCTGTTTAGGAAAATTTCACTAGACGCAGTACCTGCAGCTCAAACTGGTTTGTTTGGCGCTAAGCTGAAGTTAGCAAAACCAGCAGCAGATTTATTACACTTCTTGTGATTAAACACTTCTTTTTGTATTGCAGCTGTAAGACCTCTATTTAAAAAAAAAAAAAAAAAAAAAAGAAAGAAACAAAGAAAGAGAGAAAAGGAAAGTTGTAAAATGAGAATTAAGGCATTAGCCTGAGACTGAATTAGCAGAGCTGAAGCAGGGAGAAATGGTCAGCACGTGACAGATGCAGCGCAGCAGGAGGGGAGGATGGAGCAAGCGCACACACTCTCGCCCGTTCGTTCATCCATCGGGGACGGCAGCACTTGCAGAGTCCAAGCGGGACTATTCATGCAGCACGTTCACTAGGTTCACTATCCAAGGAAATATTAAAGCTTATGAACAATGTCAAGCACAAGGGTAATTCGTATTATTTTCTCAATTCCTTTTTCTCTTTCTCTTGACTGAGCTTTGTACAAAATCTCTTTATTCTGTGTTGCCCAAATACAGAGAAGCAAAGTTGCTGCACCCCTTGCCAGTTGAACTAGACTCATCTCTAGCTCAATTAGAAAACCGTGATTTCCAATAAGGCGTCATTAGACCTCTGCTCCTGTCAGGTCTTTGACAGGTTTAACTGGATTTTCCTTAGGAATTAACCATGGTTTGTGCATGATAGCTGAAAGGATCTTCTTTCATTGTCCGCTAGACCATATTAGGAATTACATGAGGCTTTGGATCACCAGCCAGAAAAATCTGTTTCAGAGTATGGCTGCACTGGAATTGTCAGTTATTAGATTTGCAGCGTAAACACTGGGAGCCGCGTGGTGATACACACTCTCAAACTAAACAGTGTTTACAGCGATAGGCAGGATTTACAATTGGATGACATGATAATAATATATCCTAGTTTACTTCTGTAATTAATGTTCCTAAAGAAAATATCCTGGTAAACTTCCATAAGCAAGATTTATTTCTGTTGATTGAGACTGTAATCAGATGTCCCCATTCAAACAGTAATTGGTGTGTTTCATTAACATGTAATTGAAAACAAGATTTATGTCAATGCTAGGCAATAAATAACAGGGATACGTGTTTTCTTATTAGTGATGACCTCTTCTGTAAGCTCTCAGGGTACTTGCTGCTTTTGCGCTGTGCCATGTACGTCATTTTTTTGTCAAAATCATGGTATCTTGGAAAAAGACATTGTGCGTTTTCCCATTTTGATTTTAACCTCTCACTCTGACGTACCGAGGCCAGCTCCCTTTTTTGCCCTTCCCTGTTTTTTATTAGGCTCACGTTTGTTGCATATTGTAGCTCATTTTGTTCTCATGAAATGGCATTGCCTTCCAGTAGGAAGGAAATCTAGTGACGAAGGGTAGAGCTCGGGGCAGAGCCTTTTGCTCTTTGGGAGGTGACAAGATTTTGCTTGAACTTATGATTAATTGAGGTTTCCACCAGGTGAGTCCAGAACAACCCGTTGTTCCTTCTCCCAGACTTTTTCAATTCCAATACAAGCAAAGGGAAGACAAATTGAAAAAGAAAAAAATATTTTAAAACATTCTAGAAATAGAAACTAAGCATTGTTTCTTTGCAGTTCAGTAAAGCTAATTAACTTCCAATTAATAGGGAGAAAAGTATTGTGTCTTCTTGTATGAACAGATACATATAAGGTAACACACAAAGAATGGAGTCAGAAGTATAAGTCCCTGTGAGTGGGTGATCCCATTGATTTTACTGAAACAAGGGAGTTAAAACTGAAAACAAATTTCAACCTGAGATGCTGGTTCATTACTGGCAAATTGAGGGAGCTCTACGTTTACTCGCTAGCATAATTTACCAATTGTATGAGATGTAAGCAGGCACAGTGGTAACATTGGCTAATTTTATGCTCAATGTGAAATCTTATAGCTGGTCAGATGGATACCATAAGAAATAATTAGAGTCATTAGAAATAATGGGCTACAGCTGCAGTAATACATGCTCTATTCTCAGTCCAGAGGTTTCTAAGCAAAATTAAATTAGCTCATGTTACCACACGGCTGCATCGTATGCTCCTCACCTCCTGAGAGTAAACTACTCTTTCCATTTCCATACTGCAAGCAAAGTTTGTGCCCCCCACAGAAAAATCCCCTGTTGGGGACAAGAAATTCTGAAGCTTGGGGCCATTCCTTGTAAAAAAAAAAAAAAAATTAAAAAAAATTTAAAAGTGGCAGCAATAGACCCCCAGCTCACGTTAACTTCTTTCACATGTTGAGGATCATCCCCGTACTGTGCTGCAGCCTTTGGTACCAGCTACGAATTGCAAGTCCTGCTTGCATCAATGCTGGAGCTGGGTGAATATTTTCCCCCCTGAACTATTCACGTTAAACTTTATTTTTTTAAGGAAATTATGTCCACTGTATTGGAAGCACATCAGCAGCCCCTAGCTGCTGGTGGTACTGCCTTTGCATCTGTAATATCCTCTCTTCTCCCCAAATTCAAAACGCTGTTCATAATAGTAAGAAAAAGATGCATTATCCTGGAGGGGGTGAGGAGGGGGACAAGAAGGAAAAATAATCCATGGTGCTGCAGTGATTAATGTGACTGTTTATGATGAAGGAAATGAAAACCAGAAATCTGGGTAAGCAATGATCTTTCCAAGAGAATGACTTTCACTGAACCCACAATACAAACTCATATGCTGACCTCCCTTAAATTATTGCTGAAGTTTTCAAAGCAGAGCAGGGATGGCACTGGGAATCTTGCCCCTTGTCGATTCCCAGGAGCACAGAGTTTCTAGCGACCGCAGGAGAAGCGAGATGCACGCATGCCATCACCTCTCTTTAAAATGTGAGATGTTTCGCTGATAGGTTTGAGTAAAAGGACTTAAGAGGCACATTTAGCACTGTCCATTAAGCATGGGGAGCTGGAGAGAGGCTTCCCCTGCATACATCATCTTGCACATTGCTATGCAGGCCGAGCGTGCTCAGTGGGAGGAACAAAGACTAACAGTATTTTTGATGAAGGTAAAAGCCTAATATTGCAGCTTTGGAAAGACGGGTTATCCATCTGCCAGCCATCTATCTTTGGCTATGGTACTTACCTGGCCTCGGTTATTACAGTACGTAACGGCTTCGCAGCCACTAATATATTTATCTTTTCATCCTCCCTGTGGAGTTGGGAAGCGCTGTTACCTCTGTTGCAGAACTAAGAACTGAGATTAAGGGTCAGATTTGTTATGGCATTTAGGTGCTCAATGGGATCTTCAAAGGTACCTAACACCCGTTGTAGTAAGTGCAACCCGGGTACTTCGATAGTTCTGCAAATCCCATCACTTGTGTCTTTTCTTTTAAAATTTGGGGCTCACATGACACCCTGGGATCCGTAGGAGGGGTACCCGTGTTGTGGGCAGTCACCCGGACAGGAGACTGTCTCTTCATCCACCTACTAGGAGACTGTAGGTGGGACGGGAGGAATTTTATGGCGGTATCTTATCTCGGTCGTGAATTCAGCAAGCTGTGACTCTGGGGATGGCGGTGAATTTACCCTCCCTGCCCAGCTCTGTGCGAGAGGTCAGAATCTGGTCCTGGAAATACTGGAGCAAAAATAAGCAGTACCCTTGGTCAATAAAAAGGGCTTATGTGCCAATTGCTGGGATGGAAAATTCAAGAGCGGGAGCAAATAATGAAACAATCTATATTCATGCAGCCGCCTTTCCAGCCTACTGCTGTAAGTACGGGCTTACACCTAACCAGGAGATGTGAATCCTACTGAAAGCTCCAGAGTATCACACTGGAAAACAAATGTTGATTTTGAACAAATTATCTGTTCATCGCTAAATCATTTTCTTTCATTATTAGTCTCCAAATTGGTTCTGCTCTGGAAGACAGAATTAGGTTTAAAAGCAGAGTGTCTCTTAAACACTTGCTTCAAATGAAAGTGTTCGGTAAACATTACTCAAACCCCCTAGAGCATAAACTCCTCAACTGCTTTCTCTGGCTTCGCATAGATTTTTCAGCTCCTGGTTTACAGACAGGTGTCTCAGGGATTCATTCAGGATATCAGAAAGTAATCAAATTAAATCCCTTACAATCATATGCCTCTCAGATGCTAAGGAAAATTTTATTAAGACCTTTCTGTACTCATTTACAGTAACATAAATTGGGACAAAAGTCCCACGCAAACAGATGGAGTTACACCAACATCGAACATCAAAGAGAGAGGAGTCAGACTCCAAACCCATGGCACAAGTACAAAACCTTGCGGGCTGCAAGCCCAAGTTTCTGGCCACTGGAAACGCTGCACTTTGCTGTTATAGTACTTGCCCTGGGCTTCAAAATGGTATTTTTAACATTAAAGGGATGGGCTTTGGTTAATTCAGCATCTCAGTAAGATTGCAGCTGCCTGAGCTAGTGATTTGGGATGGCCGAGCTGGGGGGTCGGCTCGGCTGACGCGCGCGGTGCTGCGGGGAGCGGGGTGGGTTACGGAGCAGCAGCAAAGCCCCCGCGCTGTGTGCTTCTCCCACGTTACACCGTGGACTGTCGGGAGGTGCTTGAGAGGGTCATTTGTGCCTCCATGAGGCAAGAAGCTCTGTAGGGATGAGGATGTGTCTAATGGCATGGGTTTTCATCAGTGTTTGTAAGATGCTGTTATCCTACCCGTAGGTTTTCATTGGGTGGAAGAGGGAGGACAACTCGGCCACTTTGTTATATATGAAAGGAAAATAAAACTTTGGGACAATGTTATCTAGTAGACTCCCAGGTACTTCGGAGATTGTTGAAAGTATGAATTTAACTCAATTTGATCTTATGGGGACCAGCGTGCACGGGGAAGATACGCAAGGAGAAGGTCCCTCTTGATCTCCCCCCACCATGGGAAGACATTCACCGATTTCCCAGCTCTCCGCACTCCCCTGTAAAGCACTGGTGTGGCACTGGGAGGCTGCTCTGGTACAGGGCAGGAATTGAGAGCTGCTGCTGCTGCAAATCAGTGAATTTGCACTGTGGTGTCTGAACACTGTTTTGCACTTACAAGATTTATTTCTCAGTGGGCAGAAGAGCTACAAGATTAACAGATGAACAAATATATTGAGACAGCCAAGACATCAAAGAAATTGAAGAGTCACTAGGATGTCGGAGAGCTGAAGAGTCACCTGGCCATGGTTCTTAGGAATTATTTTATCCTCAGATTAGCTCAGCTGTCTTGGGGTTTGGACACATCCTCTGCTGAATTTAGCTACAGTGACTTAAAACATTACTGGTCTCAGCTCTCTGCTTCTCCTCCGAAGGATCCTGGCTCTGGAGCAGAGGCAGCAGGAGGGAACGTGTGCCTGCATCCCAGCCACTGCAGCTCAGATCCTGGCGGCTTAGAGCAAGCACAGCGTCCTTCGTTTTTTGGGACAGATACCAGCTTGTGAGCTGCACCACCAGGGGTGAGAGCGTCCTATATCCCTGGGCAGAAATCTCCAGGGAGAATGTGGGGCAGACAGCGTGTTAAGACACCGTAATGAAAGCCACCAGAGTGCACGTGCCAGAGCCCTAAGGCTGTGTGCTGTGGCTATTTTTACCATAAAGAAATCCTAACAGATATTGGAAAGGCAGTTATTGCAATTGGAAGGTCAGAGGGAATCATAGCCTAGGTAGCACTATTTAATGTCAATCATCTTTGCGAGCTTTTTCTCCTCCATGCAATCTGCAATTCAATCAGGGGGGAAAAAAAAAAAAGTGAATATCAGCAGTCTTAACCTTCGGTTCCTCGTACAGGAACCAGCCAAGGGGTGATACCAGTGGAGGGATCAGAAGAAGGTTTATGTAAGATGTAGCTTCCCTGCAGAGAGCAAACAAAAAGCAGCTCAGGAGGATGGAGCAGAGGCTGCTAACCATGAGACCACGCTCGCTCCTTGGGATGCATATGCCTCAGTTCTTCCCTGGAATTTAGATTTAGTTGAGTCAGCCAGGAAATTACGGGTGAGTTTGGGGTCTTGAGGGAAAGGTGTTCAAAAAGCAGCAATATGAGGACACCAACGAGAGGGAAAGTCATAACTTGAGAAGTGCCACACAGAGGGAACTGTGCCTTTGCTTTATTGAACTGCCGGCTGCAATAAATACGGCCGAATTCCCTCGGTCTCCCATAATGTTGTCTCAGTACAGCAGGAGTCCATTTAAGAACACGCTTACTTGCGCAAATTATTAGATACAAAGAGCAGAGGAACAGCTGAAGTGCCACTGCAGGAATGCAAGCAAATCCTAAAAGCTGCCCGAGTCAGCTGGGGGGTTGTGTGCTGCCCCTGTGCTTCCGTCTTCTCCGTGCTGCCTGCCCAGAGCCGTCGGAGCAGAGGAGGTTCTGTTCCAGTCCGCCTGCCCGCTTCGCCTGGGGACACCATAGTCTATTTTGTGATGGTACAGTAAATAAGCGGTGATAAAATCAACTAAGAGGATATTCTCAAAGAGGGAGAATTGGGTTTTATTTTCATTTTCAATACAGAAAGCAATAAGACACTGTATTATAAAGAAGAGACAAGTATAATGCAAGGCCTACGAGTGGATAATCAGCAAGGAAGACTGATGCTTGCGCTTCTGCATCTTACAACATTAACCCCAATTGCCTGAACTAAAAGGTGTGGTTGTGTTAGCCAGTGCTGCAAGAGGGTTGTCAGATCCCTGTGTGGTTAGGCGGGCTCGAAGCACTGCACAGGGGGGCTGTGAGCAGTGGGATGTGAGCGTAAGAGTGGAGACCAGGGATTTGGGGGTCTTCAGCCTTTTTTTTTTTTTTCATTGATTTCCTTATGCCCTTAAACCCTGCCAAACCCTCACATCTTACATATGAGCAAGTTGATCACGGGGAAGGCTCTTGCACCTTGCGTCTTGTCCCAGCATTTACAGCATAGCAAAGTTGATGTGAAACGTTAGCAGATTGGATTTGTGATGTGTTTTACTGCGCTGTGCATGAACGCTTTCCACTGGCGAAACCAGGCGTGGATCCGAACATCCTAAGGTGCCGTGCAACGGGCAGTCAGGCTGTGCAAGACGACAGCCTGAGATGATGTGTGAATGTTCAACCCACCGGGCTCTGTAACCCCCCTCTCTGTTACAGACTGGAGTCGCCTACGCGCGCGCTGGTGATGGAGGCTCCAAAAGGCATCGAGATCAACGCCGAGGCCGGCAGCTTGAAAGCCACGTGCAGGACAGAGCTCAGGCTGGAATCCAAAGACGGAGAGGTAAGCGAAGGGCGTCAAGCCCTGCAGCGAAACCAAACCAAGGCACGCATCTCCTGCGGATTTGTAGCCTTCTGAGTCACTGAGCCGCCCCGTTTAACGCGGGTGTGAAGGCGCTGGTGAAGCAGGCCTCCCTAGCTTAGTTTCTGCTAGCAGTGATTGAACATATCGTATGCAAACGAGCCTCACTCTGTGGCAAAGGCTGATTCATTATTTTTAAAGTGCTTGGATAATAGCATCTGTTGCTCAGGCAGATTTATGCAGCTGTAAAACGCACGGTGCTCCTAAATTCTTTGTTTCCTTGTCACTTTAAAATAAGATTTACTTGGCCAACATAATTAAATCTTTTATCATACATTTTTCTATAAGAAGAGCTTAATTCACCGTTATTGATCTGAAAAGCTTTTGTAGCTGATGTTTTCATTTTGGAAAGAAAGGGAACGTTAGGAGACACAGGTTGTTGCACTGGGGGAACTTCCAAAGAGGAAGAGAGAATAGCTAAAACTGGTAACACAGAATAAAAGTGAAATAGGTGTTAAGTCTCTCCTGGTGTCTCAAAATACATGAGCACATGGTTCTCATCCCCCCCCCCCAATGATGAAAGACACTGAAGGATGTGGCTGAGGAGCTCCCACTGGGGAACCCACCGAGACTCTCGGCAGGAGGAGCTTCCCATTGAATGCAAACCTCTCAGCAACAAGGCTCCAACATAAGCGAACATTTCCCTATCCTAGTATCAGGTATAATAAATAGGATGGGATTTTTATTGCAATTCCTGTTATTTCTATGCATTTTAAGTCATTCCAAATTCAGACCAGGGGTGTTAACAAAAAAAAACCAAGCCCAAAATACAAAAAAAAACCCAATATATACTAATATACTACAATTGAAATCCAAGGCATTTCACTGCTGCAAGCAGTTGTCTTAATGTTTTTAACACTAATGTGCTTTTAAAATGCATATAATGACCTGTGTCTTTCCGGAGATTAGATAGTTGGATACTAAAACTGGAGACTCTCACTGTAATTGCAAGATAACAGCAAATACTTTCAGTTGCCCTGTAGTATTGTGGTACGCAGGTTATCTTACTGTGCTCTTCTCGGTGATGTTAGAGCACTCCCCTGTAGCTGCCGTGTGTCTAAGAGCTGCCGCGTGTTCACTTTTATGTTCTGTTTTATAAGGAGAAATTCAGGTCTGTGGCGGCATTTACGATACTTTTAATATACATAAAAGTGTTAGACGTGTACATAAAATAGACATAAAAGTCAGTGCTGTGAGCCTGCAAGCACAACTGGCAATGGGATCACAGTGCCAGAAGTCCCTCTGGAGGAGCGGAGCCGTGTGGACGTGAACCATACCTGCTCCCCCCCAGCAGCCTGCTACCCCTGGTTGGGTTAACCCAAACACGGAGGTGCCCCCAGGAAGCTGTGAGCCAAAAAAACCCACTGTGGGTAGATTAGCAGAAACGAACCGGAGGTCTTATGTGGCTCACGGTAAAGGCAGATCATGCGCTCACCCACATTTGTATCAGACTCTCCCATCTTAACACACTTGTCGCCCCGGTTTTTGTAGCAGCTGAGTTGTCCAAAGGGAGCTTCTTTAAACACGAGATCAAAAATAACAGCTCTCCACTAATTCTCTCTCTCTTTCTCTCTCTCCCCGCTCCGACTTCAGATAACGTTGAATTCTGCAAAAATCAAACTACCTAACTTGCCTCAAGGATCTTCCTCTTCTGCAGGGTCCAGGCAAAAAATCTACGAGCTCTGTGTGTGTCCCAATGGGAGGTTATTTCTGTCTCAGGCAGGCGCTAGCTCCACCTGCCAGATAAATACAAGCGTCTGCCTTTGAGGGACAATTTGCAGTGGGGCATCGCAGGCAGCACAAAAGCCAGTTCTGGTCTCACAGATTGCAGCTGCCAACTATTTTTACTAGAACACAGAAAGCCTATCAAAGACTTTTTTTGTGTGTGCGCGCGCGTGTGTGTGAATATATATATAAAAATATATATATAAAATATATATATATATCCTCTGTGTAAAATGATGTTTCAGTACAAGGAATCCCAGGGTGACCCTGTTACATTTGTGTAGCATTTCTCTTTCCCACACCAAAATTTACTGGTACAATCTGCCAAAATTGACTTGATGCTCCCCTGGACCCTTCTGTATTAATATCGTCTAATGATCGCCCCTCGTTTTTGATCATGTTCTCAGAGCATTGGGATTGCTGGCTGGGCAAAACCCTGGAACCGAGGTAAACCCACCAACATACAAAGGGAAGAGAAGCATCTCTGATTATTTTTGCACCATTAAATCAGTGGCATGGAAGAAGAAAACAAAACAAACAACAAAAAAAACCCAACAAAATAGCCAGGTGTGCTGTACTGATCTCCTAGAGTGATCCAAGTTACTGGAGGTTAAATTACACTCTCTAATTTTCCCCTGAAGCATGGCTCCCTTTTGGGAGAGATGGATTGCATTTGGCCAGTAGAAAAGTCCAGATTTTCTTGCTGGAATAATCATGTATTTTTCTGAAGGGGTTTGGGACTTGCCTGTGCGTCCCTATTCAGCTGTGACGCGTCAGCTCTCATCTAACCTGAAGCCATCTTTGTGCTGACAAAACTGGCACTGCATTTAGTTCTTGGAAGGAAAAAGTTAAAGTTGGGCTAAACAGAAAAATCCTGAACTTCCTTAGTTAACAGGTGTCCTGGATCTGCCTATACACTCTCCTTTAGCACCTTATTTTTGAAAAGATTTGGTGTGAAGATTTCAGATTTGGACATTGCCTATCAATACCTGTAGAAACAGAGAAAATTACCTATTCTACCCATAGAAACAGAGACATTAATACAAATGAGGTGTGTCTTGTAGATGCTATGCCAGAATTTTTATCGTATTTCTTTTCAGGATATAGAGTCCAAGGTCACTTAGATTTGGTGGAGACTGCAAATATCAGAGATGCTGACAATGAAACAGACTTTTTTTAAGGATTTATAAAGATTGTGACAAAGCCAGATTACTGGAAAGCAACGGCTTTGGACGCTGGTTCCTCTAGCCTCTGAGACCCAAAAACTCTGTGCTTGAATCTCTTCATGGTTGCATTTTTTCCTTATTTTAAAGTCTAGGAGTCAGTTATGGGCAGGATAAAATGTGAAATCTGATCTGGTAACATGGCTTCCACAGTTCAAGTTTTGAAAAATAATGAGAAGAGCCCAGATCATTGAATTCTGACCTATAATTGCATCCACATGCATGCAAAAATCCTTGAAAAACAAACGTACTAATTACTGCAAAAATGTCCAAGTCACAGTAAGTCTCACGAGGACAGAAAGGTTTCTAAGCCACTGAGATGCTTTTGAAAATATTGCCTCATGTGCAAATATGACAGATCTGTGCCCATCCCTAGTGATATCTAAGCAAAGCTTAGATATTTAGAAAAAATTCTTCAAGCGATCTTCAAGATCAAGTTCAGCTGACAGAAATATTTAAAAATAATTTAGCCCATTCCTGTTTTACAGATTTCCACGTATTTTCTTGTGGTCTGGAGAGTACCAGGGTTTGATTTAATTTTTTTTAAATGAACACTTCTGGCTTAATCCAAAACTGGCTGGACTCAAAGGAAAGATTTCTATGGAGTTTAGATTAGATGCGTTGCTGCCTAACAAAGCAGCAGTCCCATCAAATTTATTCCTGAAAGAGGATTGAACGATCTACTTTCATTTCAGTAATGCTTTCTGATTAATTAACGAATTCAAACTATTTGTTAATGAATGATTCCTGTAATTATTATGTCTTGAGTCAACGTTTTGAATGCAAAGGGTCACCCAGGATAACAATTGTATTGGGACACAGGACTATACCATCTCTGTTCAAAGAGGGGAATTGTGCCTATGCCTTAAGTCAATGCACTCAGCAAGGAGAAGCACATCATATTTATCTTGTTATTAAAACTAGTTTATTTGGGGGGAGGGACAGGAGGGTGTCTTGGGAACTGGTTGTGCAACTTAAAACAGATATTAATGAAATGCGTTAAGACTGTAGGGGCACCTAGAGTGATACAGACTTTTTTTTTTTTTTAACCATGTTAAATATAGCAAAATACTGTGTACGTTACCTCTGGGACCACAACTGAAGTCCCATTCATAGTCCTACGTTTACTGTAGAATTTTTTTCCATTTTTCATTTAATACCGATCACAAACCTTATAGCAAGCACGGCCCAATTCATAAACAAATCCCATGCGAGCAGGTGTGAAGATTCGTGCGGCAGGAAGAGTACCCTGCCCAGAAAACGAATCATGTTAACTTTCCCATCGCCGAGAGCGTTCATGCTGGTGTGGAAGGCAGGGCTGAACGCGGGGACTGTCCCAGCAGGGATGCTGTGCTCCGCTTTCCGTGCTCTGCTCCTGAGAGGCCGGTGGGTCCGTCCCCATCCCCCTGCACCCTCTGGCTGCTCTGCTGAGGATTTCCATCTCTACAAATTGATTTTGAGCGGCTGGTTTTCTCAGCTGGGCTCTTGGATGAGGTTGCCACCTTGTCATATCACAAAGGCCACGCTTAAGGACGTCAGCCATTTATTTTGGTATGAATTTCTGTAGGGGAGCTGTTAGGGAACGACCTCACACCTCCGTCCCATCGCTGCAGATGCTTCTCTGAGGGTCAAAGGGTACCTTCATTATGTCTACGCAAAGGAATTCTAGTTGATCCAATATATTTTACCATCACGTTTCCATCTTAAAAAGCATAAAATTGTATGTTGTGTTGAAAGACAAGAAATGGTTGCTAGGAAGATTGAATCCGTATAGAGACTTGAAAATCATTTGAGCCCCACTTGAGTTTTCTGACAACAGTTTAGATGATGCTGCCTGCGCTTGTGTTGGCCGTATGATTAGTCCCCTGCTGTTCACTGAGTGGCAAACCGGAGCAAACAGTGTCTGAGATCCCGGGGGGAAAAACAGGCATTTTGGTTAAAAAGCAGCCTGCGAACACATCCAGCTATCTCACGCTTCACAGTTTGCTGCTGGGGGGTGTTGTGGAGCGATGGACTCACCTGTTGGACGCATGAGAGTCCCTTTTCCTCCTGCGTTGCCCAGAAATCCCTCACCGTGGCTGTGCCTGTATGGGTTGGGTTTCCCCGTGTCCATTTAAATTAGAGCCTCCCTGGCTGGAATTTCCTCCAAATGCTCTACCAGCCATGGATAAAGTGCCGAAAACGGACAAAGGTTTGTGTATTTCTTTGTGAATTGGGCCTGCAGTTTAGTTCAACTGGGCGTTTGCTATTTGGGGAGATGGTGTTTATCTCCAACCAGAGTTCAGCTTTACCTCCCAACACCAAGGCAAGGCTGGGGTGGATGGTGGATTTGTTTCTACTGAGCTTAGTGGAAGAGATGCTGGTGACTTCGTGTCCTGAGCTGGGACAGGAGCTGGATAGGTGACAGCTGAGGGTGCCCTTGGGGTGGCTGTGGGACCGACCCCTGACTCCGCGCCGTGTCCAGGTCTGCATCGCAGCTGGGAGCACTAAAACCCCACTGAAATGCTAATCACGGGACTGTGATACTAACGTCAATATACCTGAGGCAACCGTGAATACTGCAGTATTCATAAATGCGTTTATGTATTGCAACTCTTAACTTTATAGGGCTTCGAGACCTTGTTAAATTTGCTTTAAATGCAACACTTTAGTAAGAAGTCAGGAAAATGACTGTCAGTGCTCACCTGTACGCCAGTACCTTATCCATATGTACTGTATGACCCTTCTGCTGTCATAGGCGTTAGGATGGTTTTCCTAAAGCAAAAAGACTTTGCCATTAGCAAAAGCAGAGACCCTAATACTGACCGTACAACTGGATCCATTCTCCAAGTTCCTTTGGGGTTTTTTTTTTGGTTGTTTGGGGTTTTTTTTAACACTTTTTCAAGTATATTACCCAGTAGTCAGTGAAATGGGTAACTTAAGAGTACAAAGAAATGTTAACGCTAAAGGAAGTCATCCAAAGGGGAAGCCAATAACTACTACATATGTATAAGGCCTCTCCTAGGTTATATGTCTTTAGAAAACTCAGTATGTGCAAGAGTGATTTGTATTTGATTATCTCAGTCATGTGCTGTCAAACAGCTGTATTTTGAGGGTTTTTTTTCTCCTTTAATCATAAGTATCACATTGCACAAACATAAAGGTTTAAGGCATAAGCCTAAAAATACCATCTGCAATATACAGTATAGCAAAAATATGTCTAAATAAAAAAAAAAACCAACCCTCCCTAGAAATTGCTCCAAGGTTAAAAAGAGATTCCTGTGGAATTTGTGAAGATGTTAGGTTAGTTCACATCATACCTAGTTTGCAAATACAGATGTTCTTAAAGGAAATTTAGCTTTTGTTGTCATAAGATCTGCACATACAGACAAATATATATATACACACACGCTCACATACACTTGTTTACAACAAAAGCCACTTTTCTTTATATCTGTTGTTATGGCTTTAAGTTTCACGTTGCGAAAGAGAGTGAGGCAAAGACCAAAGACTTACAGAAATTCATCCCTTCCCTGGTTGCCCTCACACCTGAAATGCGTTACCTTTAATGGTGCTTTTTCAAACTGGGCGGGGAAAAATGCAGGTTTATCGTAAAGCTGCCTTTGAGAGAGTAAAGTGGCAGGAAGACTCGTTAATGGGGGGAAGAGGAAATAATGTTAAAAATCTTTACATGTGTGCAGAGGGCAAGGTTACCTGAAATTTAAAATGTGAAGAAGTAACGCAGAACGCTAAAAGACATCATCCTGGGCTGAAAGTATAAATAAACTGAGTAAATGCTACTGGCTGTTCACTTACCTGCGCTCGAGCATCTGCAGATCAGGAACTCCAGTAGCCTCTTGGTGAAGAAGAGTAAGTGTGCTGTAATGATTTCATTTTTAAAGTGCATACGGTAAAAACAAAAACAAGTTAGAGGCTGTGCTCTTTTTCCTTTTTTTATGGCTGACATTTTAAATTTCGAAATGTCATCATCCAGAATTCACCCCAGCAAGCGCAGGGCGCGTTCCTGCGAAGCCTCGCCAAGCACTGGATCGGTGCTTTTTGAATGTGAAAATACCAGCCTTTTCATTGCCATTGCTGTCGAGGAACGCAACCCTGGCAATGTTTCCGTTCTCCCCATTTTAACCTTTTTCCTCAGTTCTGAAATTGCTGCGTAATATTTCGGTACCTGGTGTCCTGCCACGCGCGGGGCTGCGTGCAGGTGGCCAGCAGCTCCCCCATCCCCATCGTGCCGCTTCTCGGTCTTGCGTACCCCCAAAAAGCAAAACCCCCATGTAGCAGTAACACTAAGGTAAAATTGGGGTCTTTCAGGTAGATTCTGCACGGAGATTGCTGTGTTTTCACAGCTGATGTAGCCGAGTGCACGGCTGTGAGCAGAGCAGGGTTAAACACTGACGTGGCGCTGATGAGATTATTCAAGCAAGAGCGGAGTGAATTAAACAAGGCGGGTAGGAGGGAGAGGGGAGAAATGGCAAGAGACATCACTCTAATCACAGTAATGCAGCAAAACTTCTTTCTCTGTTTACACTATTATACTTTAAATTAATAACATCCATTTTACTAAATATGGTAGCAATTACGCTCGATCTTCCATGGTGCACAGTGGAATTACTGTCACTGAAACCACTTACAGCTCGGGCTGTTCGAGATTGCTAGGGTGGTGTTTCCGTCCGCAATAACCACAGTGGCTTGGGGCTTGGATGGAAATTATAGTGAATAGCTTGTGTTTAGAAAGCTTTTAAGTCTGCAGTGGTTGAGAAGCCCATGGTTATGCACATACAGCCCTGAGGCTTTATCATTTCAGATTCTCTTGTCCTGCCACTTGAATTGTATTGTGCCCTTGCGAAAAGGGACACACTTTCTTTATACAAGAAAAGACGAGTATTTAAAGCTGCAGGATTTTTGTCTGAAGTGAGGAAGATAATATAATCACAGCGCACCACCGAGATTTCCCATCCAACTCACTTGAAACTAGAGGTGCGAGTCCCTTAAAAATTAATTTGCTACAAGTGTAATTCCTGCGGGAAAGTTAGCGCTGGTGTCACTCCCAGGAAAAGTCTTACCTTATTACAGCTCGAAGCCACGCGGTGGCTGGGATTTTCTGCCGCCAGCCAGTAGCGACAGGCTGCCTGTTCAGAGGAAGCCAGATTTCCTTTAAGGCAACTCACCTCCATGGATTGGGTTTTTGTTAGTTTTTAACCAGTATTAAGAAAAATAGGAAGGCTATGTCCACTGTGAAGCAATACGTAATTGTATGTTTGTCTCACATTTAGTTGGTTTATTCTTTCTGCCAGCAAGAGGAAATATCAGAAGGAGAAATTTGTCCACAAGTCTTACATTTACATTGTGCCCTGCTACCAAATGCTTTAGATAGATAAAAACATGCAGCCTTAATTAAACAGTCTTTTTTCTTCTAAGATTAAAAAAGCCTCTTTGGAGCCTTTCATCAGGTCCTGCCCAAATGGAAAGTCTCACCATTTCTAACACATTTGCCGTTATAGGAATAAGCCCATTGCGAAGCATAGGTCATGTGCATCTTTGCATGTAACAGGAATTTTAAATTGCATTGTACTCTCACATTTTTGCCCCATTCAAAAGGCTTAACCACCGATAGGAGATAAAGCGTTCTGAAGCCCGCTACTGCTAAATGCGTTATCGCTCTCTGAAGCAATGCAGTTTCTTTGGTCTTTTAAAAACTTCCTCATAATGGAGTCCTTGAAACATCTTGAGGCAGGCTCACGTTGGAGAGCAAGAGAATAATTATTTGTGGGCGGTTCTATTTTTACCGAAGGCTGGATTGTAGATGAAAAAAACGTTGCTGTTAGAGTTTCTCCCACACTTAGCTGCAACCACCACCACCCCCCCGACGCTACGGCTACATTTCTCTAGGGTAGCTGCCTGTAGTGCAGGGAGTTAGCTCCTTCTCTAAGCCAGAGCGTGATAATTTTGTCTTCATCTGGGTCTTCCTCTGGGCTTGTGCACTCAGTATCAGTGCTGTTATTGATGTAGCAGATAATGAAACCCTTCCACAGCACTAATGATTTTACAGATGATACGTATCTGCAGTCTAAGTGGTAGAAATAATGCTGGTAGTTGCTGGTTGCTGTTCTAACAAGCCTTGGACCACCTTGAAGACATCGGCAGCGACTCCAGAAGGTGCAGCTGAGCAGCTCTTAAAGCCACCGCTGCTTTGTGCTGGTCGTACCTGTACAGCACCCGAGGGGATGCGGTGGGGATGGTACCTCGGTACGCTGCCTCCGCTCGGGGAGCCTGCGGGGTCGGGAGGCTGAGGGGTAGCTTTGCCCTTTCTCGTTTATCTCCATCCCGTTGCCAGCTCCTCTGCACTGGAAATAGCAGCAAGGCATGGTGCCTGCCGTGGGCGACCGGGCTGGAGCAGCGCACCAGGGCCTTTCACTACGTGGGGATTTGACCCTGTAGCTGGTAGAAATCAAGATTTGGCTCCATTTAACTCCCCAGTAGCCTACACCACCTGAGGGTTTGGCCCTAAAGGTTTAGCACCTCTTGTGAAATCAAAAGGAAGAGTTTGTCTGCGCTGTCTAAACCCCAGCCTGGGTGCTCCTGGGGGCAGCCACGGCACATGGGCTCCTCGTGCCTCCGGCGTTTCCCTGTCACGTGGGCACAGCTAAAGAGCTCAACCCGCTGCCTGAGAACAGAGGCACGTTCATCCAGCTTGGCTCCTGGTCGCCACCACAAACCACGCTGGAGTTCAGCCGGTGATCTGGTGGGTAATGCGCGAAGCAGGAGGTCTCGCCGGGCAGGCACCGGGGTCTGCTGGTCCCGCTGGTGGCAGGGCAGGGGTAGGGAGGCATTCACCGTCCCGTCCCCTGTGGTGGGTTATGAGGCTGAGCACAGAAGTTAAGATGAACAGATCCTGCCCTCGCTCAGCGGAGTAAGAGCATGCCAGGAACCTCATGAAGAGCAGATCTGAGCAATTACATATTTATTAAGAAGGGCTCGGTTGACAGCGTTCACTCCTGGATTTCTCCCTAGGTCGGGGCTTTTCTGAGCTGTGACCCACGTCTCGGTCTGGATCTGCACTGTGCAGTAGTTTGGGAACGGGGAAGGGATTGACCTGCTGGATCTGACTCAGTTCCCTTTGGGTTTGGGGTTTTTTTGCCCACCCCTTATTTGAATTAGTTTCCTTGTGCACGAATGCCAATAGAATTGTCGATATTAACGCAACAAATGCTCCACGTAGGTAGAGCCAACAGCAAAACAACATTGTGAGAGTCGAAGCAAAAGCCCGTTCATCTACAGCAGTAGCGTAAAAGGCATGACCCATATGCTAGAGCAGTTTTCATCTGTGATGGTAAAATACCTTGTCTGACCTCTACTCTGATACCCACCAATGACCTTGATCGTGTAAACAGGACAAAATGAATTTAAAGTCTTATCACAGTTCTCATTAAGGAATTCAGATTTCTTTGGCTTTTTTTCTTTTTAATTTATGTATGTGTGTGGTTGTGTGGGAAAATATAAAGCTTTTTTGTATCAAATAACATCAATCCTTGCACACTCTATGCAAAATTTTGTAAGCATTGCAATAATGCTATGAATTACACAAGGAACTATTTTAACTTTATTACACTTTCTGTATAAAAAAAAAATTTGTATTTAAATGATTTCAACTGCAATCTTGTAAAATATATTAATAAAATAATGATTGTTAAGAAGGAAAGAGATGTGGAAGGTTTTTTGTTTGTTTGTTTGTTTGAGCATGGCAAACATGAGTTAGACCTCAAACTTTGATATGTCCGTAGGATACGGACAGGATCTATCTGTATGCGTGTAGGGTATGCCGGACTGGATCACACTAGTGAGCCATTTCACAGCATCAAGTCCCTGAATATGTTCATGCCAAAAATGCTGTAGAGGACGAAATGAGAATCTCTGCGGATGGCTGTCAGAAGAAAAACTGTCATCGGGAAAACAAAAAATCTTCCCTTTGGAGAAAGTTGAGTTACCTCTTGCTTACGGTTTTGTTGAACTTCTCACCTTTGTCCCTGCATTAATGTCTCACAGCCAAGAAGTGTCACGGGCACTGAGGTTCTGCCTGAGCATCACAAACCTCTCGGAGAGGATCACTTGCTGGTAGAGGGGATCTGGTGCTGCTTGTGCTCCAAACCAGCGGGACCTTGGGGTTTTCCAGGGGGGGACCAGAGTTGGGTGCGCGTGTCCAGGAACAAACCCCCACCTGCACACAGCATATGAACACGAGCTGAATTCTGCCTCAAGTCTGAAATAATGATTAAAAACAAAAAAAAAAAAACCAAAAAAAACCAACCCAGCAGTATGGACCAGCTCACAGAAAGCCTCTTGAAAACCTCTGGCTGCTTTAACAATCCATCAGTTTTATTTTAATTGGCTAACTAATCAGATGCTCGTGGGTGACTCTGCACATGCCAGGCAATCACTTGTGAGGGCATTTTGCAGGAGCTGGGTTTTAAATATGAATTTGTTCGCCCTGGATTTTGTCAGTAAATGAGAGCATTGATTGAGGCTCATTATCCGAACGAATAGCAAGAATTCAATCCGGCTGAAAAGATGTGCGTGCCTTCCAAGTGCACAGAGAGTACAAGCCCAGTCCTCGCAGCTGAGACACTGCCAAAATTCAGGCTATAGGCATACTTGTTTACCAGTTTGTAGGGGCTACTGTTTACCAGGCTCCAAATAAGTTCACTCAGTAGTGTTTGGTGGGCACGCACAGACTTTCTCTCGCTCGCTGGGTTTTGGGTTGTTTGTACTTTTTTTTTTTTTTTTTAAAAAAAAGACATCTTTCAGCTGAACTTCAGCTGCAGTTCTTGGCCTGAATTTGGAATTTCTAGCAAACTCACAATGAAATAATTCATTCATTAACCCCCATTAAGAAGCACGTTGGGAGGAACTTCACGGCACCCGCAGGAGATGCAGCTCTCCGTAGCTGCGCGGGCAGCACCCAGCACTGCCACGACAGGCAGCAGCTGGATCCTTCCCCAGTCCCGGCAAATTCCTCATCAGCTGCCTGTAAACGTCTTGGGATTAAAGCAGTGAGTAGTTATCGAATTCAGCCTGAACAGCAGCATATTTGCAGTGTCCCCATGCTAGAAATGCAGAGTGCGGTACTCAATAGCAACAATATGTTAACCATTTTTAAAAGCTCGGGAAGCTGTAGTTAAAAACAGGATTCGTCTTTCAGAATTGACTCCTGGGAAAATTGTCAAAATGTAATTTCTTCCCAGGTACCTTGCCTTTCACTTTTTACGGAGTACTTCTCAATTTTTGCTCTCTTTTCTTTCTACCCCTATAGGGAATTAATTGTTCCTTTTTTTTTCTTTTTTTCCTAAATAGCAAACAGGAAAGATAAACCGAACAAAAAAAGAATTACAAAAGCAGAAAAGAATCATTGAGATGAAATGAGTCCATTTCATACTCTTTAAAATGATAACGACCTCAACATTTTAAAATTTTATGTGCGGCCAGGTTTTTGTATTTTTCATCTAAGTCTAGTCCAGACAAGTTGCCGCTGCTGAAGTTCAGTTGTTAAATCAGGGTGATTATTTTTATTTTTATGAACAGCGTCCAGAAATCGGTGATGAGAAGGATCTGTTTTTAACAGTTTTTCTCCAGTGCTGTGACCTTGATCCCTCTCTCCTTAAACTGAACAGAAAAATCGTCCTGAATTTAGTGATGAAGGTTCAGACCTAAATAGCTCCAGTGCCAAATGTATCCCAGAGGAAAATTATATGGCCTCATTTAATAGAGAAAAAGCCAGAAGTCTGGCCAGCAGCTAGAACTTGACTCTTTTCTGCAGTCATTTCCGAATAAAAAGCAGAGTGTCAGAGCGTAGGTAGTCTTTAAAAATTTGATTCACACTATTGGGCCATTGTAATATGCATTACTGATACGATCTGCACTTTTTAAAATTGGGGTGTGTGAATAGCCCTTCACATAACAGCTCTGCTTCAGGCCATCACACAACTAAGCTTGTGTAACACCAGCTGTGGTATTTCCCCTTTCACACCTACAGGGACATTTTTTTACCCTACTTGTAGGCTTCGCTTTCGGTCTCATGAGCAGCACGGCAATGCGGGCAGAGAACAAGCCCACTGCCTCCTCCCTGAGGAATGCCTGTGACCATCTGCTTTGCTCCATTCAGTGGGTGCACGTAGGGAGGGGGAAAGCACAAAACACCCTTTCAGTCTGGCAAATAACCTCATTTGGCGTGGTTGCCTGCTCCCTGCCCTGCTGCAGCACAGAGCTGCAGGGCAGCGTTGGTGGCAGCCCGGCATCCTGCTGGGGCCGGACCCCTCCTGGGGCTCCTGGTCCCACCGCCCCTTCCTCAACAGCCCCATTCCCGTGCCGCTGCCTGACTCAGGCTAGGAAACGGAAATATTTTAAACCCACAAGTAGGGGGGTTATATCCACATTACCAGGCCTCGACGCTACCTACAACTTGAGTTTAGCAGCTGAGAGCTCCAAGCCAGCCAAAGGATGCTGGAGCTGACTGAGATGGGATTTTACTAGTTGAGTATGGGTCTTACATCTGCTTTACCAGAATGGGGAGATCTAACAAAACAAAACAAAACAAAACAAAACAAAAAAGCCAAGAAACAGTACATGCACATGCCAAAAAGTGGTGCTGTGTCTCCGCGTGGCTGCCACGCTCAGCCTGAGCTTCATCCAACCCACGTGCCGCATCTCCTGCCCTGGGGGACGAGGTCTTGGTGGCAGCTGCAGTTGGGGCTGGCTGCGCCGTGCCCTGATGGCTGAAAAATGCCGTATCCCCAGCGCGTTCAGGAGCAGGGCGGGGTGACAGGGAAATGCCCGGGGCTGAAATAAAGCAGTGTTAGAGCTGACGTCGGTCCCGGACAGGGCCACATTTATCTTAATGCCCCCAAAACACAACCTGCCTTTGCAAACCGTCTCTGCAGAGCAGCTGGCTGCCAAATCCAGGGTGATGAAAAACTGCTCATTGCTTTCCAGTATCAGCAGGCTTAGGAATAATAACCGACTGATTGGGAAGTGTGAGAGAGAGTGTGTGTATGTTTGTGTGTGCACGCATGGGGATGGGGGAAGAAACATTTCTGAATAATGTGTTATTTTTGCGTCGGTTGTAGCAGCTCCCAAAAGCATTTGGGTATTTCAATAAACCCCAATCTCAAAAGAGAGTTTTTGCAACACAATCGTCTTGAACCATAATAACTAAATTTGAAAATAACTATCATCTGCTATAAAGCCATTAAAATATCTGTAGTGGAACCATCAGGCTGTGAATGCTATGGGAGCTCTGCACACATACAGACACACACACGATTAACAAAGAAAAAAGAAAGGAGAAAAGCACCGTCACTTCCAAGAAAACCCACAACCCGCCACCTACACGATGAACTTTTAAGCACAGAATGCAACATCCAATGAATTATTTATGAATTAATTTGCAATGAACAGTTTAGCAGTCAAAGGAAACATAAACTGGCAGCGCAGCCCTGCCTGGGGTGACGGCGGGGGACACGGGTGCGCTGTTCCTGTGGCAAGAAGACATTTAGCAGTATACGTGATGAGTCGCATATTAAGAAAGTTTAAGACAAAAATCCAATTCCTCGCAAATACCAGCCTGGTGTACTAATATCCCGACATACCCTGTGACCCCACTTGCACGCTGCAGTGGCACACGCCATCGCTCATCCAGTGCCAGGTGACAGACAAAGGCTTTTTGCTGTACAGATACCTGCGGCGGCTGTAACCGCTCTGGCAGGAGTCGTCACCCACCGCCTCGCACCTTCCCCCACCGCGCTGGTTTTATGCTAAGCTAAAACACAAGTACAGAGTGCTGCTGCTTAAAGGCTAATGACGGGAACAAAGAAATCAGAAGCTATAAAGGCCACATCCTGTTTTTAAATTAATTCTTTATAGCCAGGCCATAAAAGGGGCTGTCCCTGCCCAGCGCTGGAATGGGCTCTGCAGTGAGGGCTCCACACCAGCAGTGGCCTTTAGTATGACATTAAATTAATGGGTTTGGGGTTGGGTTTTTTTCCCCTTCCTTCTCAGCTGAGATCCCTGGTTAGACTGTGCGGCCGAGCCCCGGTCCTGATGCTGGCCGCGCAGCTGCATGGCATGCTCTCAGGCTAACCGCCTGCTGCGTGCCGTACTTCTCTAACACAAACAGGGATCACAGGCATAAACAAACCTGGCTGGATTCCCAGCAGAGCCGAGAATTGCATTCAGTATCTCCTGGGGCAGGGGTGCTGTGGGAGCTAGCAGGAGAACATAGGCAGGAGAAGCTTGGGAGAAACCAAAAGCAGAGTGGGCAGGTTGGCCCGGACTGGGCTGCTCTGGGCTTGCTGCAGCTCCTGCAGCATCGCCAGGCACAAGCTGTGCTGGGACACATTTACTTGTGCAAATAGAGCGGCAGGACACTTCCCGACATAGGTCCTGGTTTCTGCAGTTTGATCCTAAGCAATACAGTGAATAGTTTATAAATGCTTTTGGATCTTATTTATTTATTTCTGGCGCTCCACCAGACTCCTGCCTGGTTCCAGTGGGGTGGCTGAGATTGCTGCCCCCCCTTAAAGCAGGGTACCGCTGAGCATGGGTTAGCTCTCCTCCCGCAGTGACTTATATAATGGTCACTTTTCTAAGATCTATGCATCTCAGCTACCCTTAACCCTGGCTGTGCCTCTGTCCCCAAGCCCAGCGTGGTAGCGCACAGTCCTGCCAGCCACATGGGGAACGAGGTTTTTTTGGCAGTGCTGCGATGGAAACCCTGTGTCCAGACAGCCAGCGTTTCGCTGTGGAGAGAAGGGCAGCATCACACTCCTCGGTAAGTCTGACTCACACCTGCGTAGGCTCTGAATGATGAAGTGAAGCCATGATAGATCCCAAAAGCAAGTGAGAAGCTGCCCTTTGCATTGTTTTCCACCAGAAAGACTGAAGGTAAAAGCAGAGAGATGCTATGACAGTTTAAAGTTTACATGATCAGACCTTAGGAACTGGGTGAAATGTTAAAGACACCTTCGCAGTTCAAACTTTGCTCAGACTTTGGTTGTTGGGAGGATGGTCAACGTTTCCCTCCTGAAGAGAGCAGACCAGGCAGAGCAGCTGGGAATAGCGGTCAGGAGATGATTTTCTAGGTTTTCTCCTTTTTCTTCCTTTCTGCTTTCTCCATTGACCTCTGGACCTGAAGCCTCTTCCACTTGTGCTTAGTGTCCATCAAATCAAATACTTGGGTGGGAGAAAACTGACGAGCACAATGTGCCAAGAAGAGACCTGGGTTTTGGCAGTTTTGCAGGACAAGGACACTGCACATACAATTTGTATCACAGAGAGGGGTCAGAGCATGGTGAGACATATGGAAGCTGGTGGGGCCCATGTGTCCCAGGGGGTGATAAAGGTAGGTAGACACAGCCACCAGCTTCCAGCAGTGACTGATGGATCTCACCTGTCACTACTTTCCCCTTTCACACATGGCAGGGTGGGGGGATAACAACCATACTTAGGCCTCATTCATTTTCTTCTTAGTTTTCCCTTGCTGATTTGATTTTTGGATCTCTGTAGATGACCACTGTTAGGGAGCTCAGTAGAGACAAGAGACCCTAACTCTCCCTCCGCTGCCATGTTAAGACATACCCACTGCTTTTCTCTTTTCTTCTTCAAGAAGATGATGGGAGACAGCAAAAATGACAGCGGAAATACTGAAAGCTCTGCAACCCTAGAGCAAGTTCAAGCAGTTCCCAGTGAAATCACTAGGTGCTCTGCCTACATATAGATTGTCACTCCCATTTTTAATAGACAGAGCAGCCAGCTTAAAATGAAAGGACCAAAGTTTGGCATGATGAGAATGACAGTTTGGATCCAGGTTCATCTAAACCCTAGGGTGATTTGGCTCAGGAGAGCTGATGTGGGCTACTCACTTCCTGAGAAATACAAGACTAAAACAGCCACCAGGGCCAAAACAGGAAGGCTAAAAATAAATAAATAATTTAATAATCAGCATCATCTGAGGGCTACTGCCCTCAGAAGAATATTTTCATCCCTGCTTTGCATGAGAAATGCAAGGAGGATTTTAGGACAAACCTTAGAAGCTGCAGGAATGGAGATGGCAGGCAATTCAGGGTAAACAATTCATTCAATAAATTAAAATTAATTATTTGCAGGTAAAAAACATCTATAAGCTGCTAAATTCCATTAAGATTGCATGGCTTATATAATGCGACCCCTAACTGCATAATTAAGAAGGGCCCGTCTTTTTATGTTTTCATCTCACCATGTAAAAAATAATTAGGTGAGGAGCACACTGCCCAAACTGGCCCATCGTGCAGCAGGCAGCAGGCTGAAAGCTGTAATACACACATTATAGCACAAATATGGGCTGCAGCACAAATCTGGATGCAACAGGAATAAATGCAGCATGCTTGGGACCACTGCGAAACCGGTTCCTCCATCAGATGCAAAGCTGATCTAATGCTGTAATGGCTTTGCTGTCATGTGCACCAGAAGTCACTGCCAAGAGGCTGTAAATTACACCGACTCCAGAAAATAACAGCATCAGACTGCAATTACACAATTTATGAGAGCAGTTAGGACTTGGGGATATTGTTATTTTACTGTCGACAGAATAAGCTTCATCGCACATGCCTGATGTTTGCCCTAGGAGGACCTAAAGAGAGACCAGAAATGTCCAATTCACCTCCCATCATCCCAAAGAAATGGAGAATTACCAGTCACTGAGTCCGCATCACCCAAACACCCATCAGCCAAGTACCAGCCAGCCACAGGGCGCCAGGCGGGAGCCCAAGGTACGGGGGCACCTGCACCTGAACAAAACAGTTAAGAGCCATAATGACAGTGCCTAGGCTGCAAATCCAGAAGCGCTCTGGCAAATCTAGAAACAATTGGTCTTTGGTCAAATATAGAAAAGAATACTCTCCCTGAGGGATAATCACGATGGAGTGACACTGGAACCGTCCCGGCTTATTTGCGTTTGCTCTATGCTGAGATCAGGTCATATTTAATGTTCTTGTAAAACACTCAGTTGGTTGCCATTGGATAAATGGCCAATTCTAAATGACCCTTCCTGAACTGCAAAAGCAATTAGGCAGTGATTTCCCACTTTAGATTTTTCTATGCCCCTCAAGATTTTTCACTGTTGGAATTTGTCCCATCCACAAGAAATTAAGCATGGCAGCATTGCTCTAGCAGTGATTTCTCTGGCTGCCCTTAGACCCAGAAGCCAGGTGGAGTCTCCTGGGGTAGTTTGCTTGCAGTGGAAAAGACTTAAAAGCTGACAGTTTTCACTGAAAAAAAAAATAAAAGAAAGAAAGCAAAAAATCTTGGGTGAAGTTAAACACAGGATTCAGAGTCCCTTGCTTACACTAAACACACTGAAACACGGAAACAAGGCACAGGTAGGGCAGTTGCCCTCCACCAAAGCAGCCGCCAAACTCCTTGCTCAGCACAAACCAGGCTATGGTGTCAGGCGGGTACATCCCCCAGCATCATCCCGCACCCGCCCTCCGCATCTCTGCTGCGCTGTACCACGCAGACATCCCTGCCCTGCACTGCTCCTCGCTGTGATTAATGAGAACTCAGAGCCGGAGCGGGGAACTACAAGTCTCTAATATAACAACAGGTCACCTAAAAGGCATTAGAAGCTTGTTGGGACAAGAAAAAGGCCTGTCTGCGTTAGACTGCTAACGACTGGCTCTACCCGGCATTTTCCAGGGAGTACTGTTTCAGTTTAAGCTTTTTAGGAAGCAAAAATCCCTTCAGACAGGAAGGCGCAAGTGAAAAGATAACTGAAGGAATTAATGATGGAATCCTATTTCCTGATCCAGAAGCGCCAAGTGGGATTTCAGCGGGAGCATTCACGTCCCTAAAGAGCGGCATATGCTTCTGGAACGGCCACTGGCAGGCTGCAAGGTAGCTCCCTCTCGGGGGTGGACGCAGCCGTGCCAGCGTGAGCACGATGGGTTTTCTGTTCATCAGCAGGAGACAGATTTGGAGAGTATTATTTTACATGCTGCACGGAGTGGAATTTCCAGAGGGATTAAAGCTTTTTCTCTTCTGGCTCTGGAGCTGGTGTTCAGGACTTCGCCCGGCGTTCAGAGAGGAGACCGTTCTGCCTGGATTGAGTTTGAAAGCTTCAGAAGAAAAAGAAGGTCCGTTCAGCCATGTCGGTTATTTATAAGCCCAGAGACAAGGTGTGCTGAAGGAGTCGGGGGAGCGTATGAAAGTCAGAGGTGAGACTGGAAAAGCCCTTTCTTCCACTTAGGTTCAAGACCACACTGAGGCACTTCGGTTACTGGTTGGGAAAAGGCTGCGCAAACCATAGAGGAGGTGCTGGCCGTTCGCTCGCTGGAGCACAAGCTCTGCCAATGGCATCGTTTGGATGTTTAAAGCCCTTGGCTCCAGTTGCAGCATGGCCATGCTTGAATAAACAGCGCTAGGATTACAATCATTGTGGAAAATGGGATGGATTATGTCCCAGTCTGCCTGAGAGGGGAAGCTAGTTCTGGCTTGGCTGGGCGGGGGAGCTGGCACGGAGAGCCTCTGACATCCTGACACCTCTCCGCAATGACTCCCCTCAAGACGAGAGGGCTGATTAGGTGCAAAGAGAGAGGCTAAAGCAGACTGAAAGATCCCTTATGCAAATGCTCCATTTAAAGCCGACTGGGTGCAGCCTAAGCTGATGGGCTCGCAGCCACTTCGGCCCTCAGTTCTGCAGAGGGTGGGAAGCCAAGGGCGTCTGCTGTCCCCCCAGAAGGGAGCAAGACTCCTGGGGACCGGGAATAGTTCCCACTCATGCAAGGAAACCCATCCTTCAGTCAAACGCCAGGCTGGAAGCTTGGCTAGAGCAAAACTCTGCTGCCAAGACACTCAATTCTCACACAACTTACCTCTCCTCTTGTGGTGTTCATCATCTTAAATAACGTGTTTAGTGAACCCCAGGTAGATAGCTGAACCCCCTGGCTGAACCCACAGGCAGTGCTGGGAGGACCAGCCCTCCGGGTCTTTATCTTTGTAGATAAGCAAGTTTTGAGTCTTTGGAAGAAATTCTCTGACTACTGTTAATTATGGATCACTGAAGCCAAGCTTCTATGCCCTGGACATCTGCTGCTGCATGGCAGATGCGAAGACAGTGTCGAAATGGGACAACGGGGCTGGAAGACAAGTAAATATCACCATTGTAATGAAAATTGGTATTTTGCCTGGCTAGTCCATCTTCTTTCATGCAGAAAGATAAATTGTATGGAGTGGCTTCCTGGAAAGAAAGTTCCTTCCCTTCCTTATTAATACTGAGGGTCAAAAGATAAACACAGCAGACAAAAACATCTAGGACTAATGAAATGTTTGAGCACCATCAAACCAAAAGGACCTTCATCTCTGGCTCTCATTCCTCTTCCCTTTCTGGCCAGATGGAGCATTCCCTGTGCGCATGTGCTGGGGAGAAGTGAGGAAGCAAGGAGCCGTCAACAACAGGACTATCCCAGAAATAACATGACTTCTCAAGAAACAGGAGAGCTGGAGGCCTCCAGCATTCGGACTTGGCTCATTCCAAAGGAAGGAAAATAACAGCACAACTGAGCAGTAGTAGGAAAAAACAGCTATTTTTTAGTATGGTCCTTGGGGATAATTCAACACAAGTTTGAGTTTAGTTACTGTCTCCAAGAAGTCTGGGACTTGCCCCAGAAGAAAGATAATCTGGGGAAATGAGTCCAAAATTATGGATGCAGAAGATATTCCATCCAAGACCGCTTTGTTCTGCCTTTCTTTTTCAAACATTACTCTGCTACCTCCAGTTTCTCCCTGGTGCACCTCCTAAGGTGGTCCTCTCAGCCTGATGCTGAGTAACAAACGCAGTTGTGACTTGTACACTAGGTGATGAGATGCCGGGCACATGGAAAACCTGATAGGCAATGTTCTCAAGTTCTCTGTTAATTACCGATGTTTGCTTAGCAAATAGCTGTTAAAATGCCTCAGTGCACCAACTTTTCTGGGACCACTTTGTATTTCCCAGATCTTCAGCTGGCAAAAGACTGGCAGATGCCTTCCTCTGATTTTTCTTTCCATCTAACTGGAAGAAGTTTGGAAATGTAGATTTGACATTCCCTGCAGTAGATTCTGCAGACATCAGGTCAAATACCGCTGAGATGCAAAAAGTTGCTTTCCAAAATGATAGAGGCAAGCAAGTAACATGAATTTAATGTGGAAATGGCATTTTTCCACCCTCTGGCTAGACATGAAAGCAGTGTGAAGAGCAGTATAGAGAGATATAATATCTGGTTGTACAGCTACTAACCCGAAGGCTCACCTGAGTGAGTTTACCTAGCTCTAGCCCAAGAATTTAGAGAGATCTGGGTTACCTCCAAGGCAGATTAACATTTGACATATAGTTAGGTAGAACAACAGAGCTGAACTGCTCCATTCAGGGCCCTGAAACTTCTTGTCTATGCCAATACCTCACACTGTCTATCAGAGCAGCCACCAGCTGGCACAGACTTGGAGGAGCTTCCTTGTAGGGGGAAACATTAATATTCAGCAAAGTGTTACTACTTTTGGCTTCTAGCTGCAAAGTGGAACTTGAGTCAAATTTGTGAATTTTCAGCCTTATGATAAAATTAGGCAGAGCAAACTATTTGAGGAAGATTGGCTTTGAGACTAATGCATGAGGCTTGGGTCCAGGAAACCCTGTGCTTAGAACAACTCCATATAAGCCTTTTAATATCTCTGGCTGCGGCTCTATTCTGGGATTAATACATTCGTTGGGAGATTTTTCTCTAACACATAGTGAAATAATTAGCAGAAAGAAGCTTCAGATAACCTGAATACAGAACCCTTTCCTAGTTCTACTCCAGTATCTATCATATTAGGAGAAAAGCACACTTGCAGGAGGTAACACAGAACCCTTATATTGGCAACATACCTGAGCATCGTATAATGCAGAAGATATTTGCCTAAAAGGCGTAAAGAATATCTGGGAATTGCAGAAGTTGAGGAAGAGAAGAAATGAAACAGAGCACATGCGGCATCACTAGAAGATACCTGGAGCGGTTATCCTCTGCTCAAGTCTTGCATTCAATGAGCTTTGAGACACCTATGAAGAGGCAATCTGCTTCCCACCATGTCTGAGCTCCAGGCTTTTATATTGGCGTCTGGCTGAAACTTATAAAAGAAACTTATATTTACCCAGAACAATTATAAAAGGAATGATTTCTGATACCATGGAAGTTGACCTTCTACTTTAAGCAGGAAGGCTGTCAGACCATATAATTTTCTTTGTCAGCTACAAGTCATCAAGCAGTGACTTTAACTTCCATAAGCTGCTAAAAAGAAAAGGATAATCCCTCTTATAAAGCTGAACTTTGATTTCTAAAAATTGAGGCATGTTGCTTTCATGTATAGGTCAACGCTTCCATTTTCTGGTTGAACATCAGTACTTCTGCGCTGAATGAAGCTTTGCTATGCTGTTCAGCTGTATGAAACCAAAGCATTTCATTATTTCCTCTCGAGCTTCCTAAACAAAAGTGGTTGAAGACCATCACAATTCAACACACTGTTGTATTTCAGTGCAAGTGGTATTTTAATGGCTAACAGCTCAGTTAGCACTTACAAGCAAATATAAGCAAATGCTGTCACTAGCATCGGTTTCGTAGGCTCTACTCTATAAAGTAACCTGTTAGTGAAAGATGCAAAACTTTGTCAGCCTGTGTACATCTTGTTGAATAAATAATAGATGGAAGTTCTGAGAGTAGGAGGGAATGGAGGAGGTGGAGAACCTGTCATCCTAGATGGCTGAGCTACCTTTTTTCAGAGGAGACACCAGTGAAGAAATCTTGAAGTCTGAGGCGCAAATCAGCTCCCTTTGAACTGCCCAGAGAGACTCCCACAGACTGTTTGGGAATACTGTCCAAATTCCCCTTTGAGTGGATTATCCAGATTTTGGTAGGCATACACTGACTGCCTTCACTGCATATCAACTAGTTTGATTTCTTCTCTGGGCACGTTAGCCCAGTTCCCTCCCAGACACAGTAATATACCTGAGGCACAGTTCAGAGGATAAACTTCATATCAACTTTCTCCTGTCATAGAATAATCTCAAGTTTAATCATTTAAACTCCCTAATAGCTGGTTCCAGATGTTTTGAGAAAGCAAAAGAAAGGAAAAATCATAGTCAAGAACAGTTTTCTTAATCTTATTTGAGCTTTAGCTGGGAAAAATATAAAAGGGAATTTTAAAAATCAATTTCTGTCCTCTGTTGTTAGTGCCCGGGGAACAGATCTTCAGCAAAAATTCATAGCAATGAAACATTTATAGACATGCTGGTTAGGTTTACCTATAGATTTTCTGGCCGTGTTTCTGAACTAGCATCCAGGTGTCATTACCCTACTCTAGAAACACATGACCTGCACATCTTTAAAAATATAACAGAAAAATCTTTCTAATAGTATAGCATATGTGGTAGAAATGTATATTGTCTAAATTTCCAGTAGTAAACAAGATTTCAGAACCAGGATCACAATTTATAACTGCAAAATTTCTGTTGACTTCAAAGAAAACAGAATTTGGATCTCTGAAGCATTAGTACCATAAACTTAAAACTCCTGCAAATGAACACCTCTCTAGCATGAACGCTTCTAAAGCTATGAGGTTTAGTGTCTGGTTCAAAAGAAAGCCACCGGTGAAAATCTTCCTGACTTTTGAAATACATTTACCTGAACCAATCTGTCGTCTATGCATCCTGCTTTACCTAACCAGCGTCTCTATTAGCACTCATCACCACGGTATCTGAACTTCTCCTGCTGGAGGTGTTATTCCAATTACTTTAGTGTAGTCGCTGACATGTAACTGAGAGCAAAATGTGAGCTTCTGTTAGGAAAATAATGCTCCAATTAGTTGCTCCCTCTTTGTCTAACAACGCAGAAAGTCACACTGTGAAGGATTATTTCCAGAGCTTGCTCTCTGTGGTAGGCTCTCCTCCTTTCTTTTTTATTGTTGCCACTGCCATGTTGACACAGAAGTTGTTTGGCAGCCTCCCATCTGAGTCGCATATTGGAGCTCAGGCTATTTATGATAGTCACTACAAATCAAATACCTCCGATGTACTTTAGCCACTGCTCAGCTGAATTTCCTCGCTTCCCCTGTGCTGACCCAAGTCTACGGAGGAGACAGAGAAAGCGGTTTTCTTATGCATCCTGACTCCTAATTGAATCAGGAAAACTCCTGAGGAGGAGAGCTGTAAATATACAGCAAGTCTGAAGAAACTGCTGTTTTGTGATTACGTACAAACTGCTGCTTTCTCGGCAATTCTCTGGGATTTAGAATAGATTTCATGACTGACAAAATATTTCACCCAGTCAAAGCATAAGAAAGAATTACAAACAACTTCGGAGACTGTTCCCAAGCTAAATCTTGGTGCATTGACCTTCTAGCTTAAAAGCCAATATCTTGCTTAAGGTGTTTTTCTTTTTTTTAATAAAAGGTTTTTCCTTCTCTCAGCAGGTTAAAACGCCCTGCCCGGGCAAACCCGCGCTTGGTGCACAGACGTGCGGGCACACACACACAGACATCGGTACCATAGCTCTAGGACTGAGAGCCAGCTACGAGAAACCACTTGCACAGTCCTCCAGACTCTCAGCAGAGCAGCAAACAGAATCTGTTTGCACACAGGAGGTAGGACTCAGCCTGATGACTGAGCGTTGTCTGGACAGACAACCACGCATCCTGCTGTGACAGAGCTGATTCGCAATCCATATCTGACCATCCCATATCCAGGCTCCCACTGCCCTGTTTGGGGCAGCACCTCTCAGTAGTCCCCATGTCATAGAATCATAGAATCATCTAGGTTGGAAGGGACCTTTAAGATCATCTAGTCCAACCATCAGCCTAACACTGCCAATACCACTACTAAACCACGTGTCTAAGCATCACGTCTGCCCGATAAACCCTCATATAATGTGTAAGATGATGAAGAGGATCTCAGGAAAATAAAAGTTAATTCTGCTAACAGCATGAGCTATGCTTGCAAAGCCTCGAGCCTCAATCACAACCACGGCCATGGGAATGCCTGCTCTGAGACCATCACTTACCGGAGGAGACAGTAAACACCTCTGATGTTCCATGGCTGTTACAGTTACATCCCACCTACTGCAGTTTCTCACTTAAACATGACTGCTTCTGTAGTAAAGTATCTACAACAGAACCAATTCAGTTTAATGTACTATCTGAAAAAGAAACTGTTCTGAAGCTTTGTAGATCATCACAAGCAGTAGAAAGGATTAGCTGATGATTTTGTGAATGAGATGGATTAGGAGATGTGCTGGAACACAGCTTTACTGGCTTACAACAGGCTGGTATTTCAGAATCACCGATTTTTTTCTTTTTTTTCCTTTTCCTTCTCCTTTTCTTCCTTCTCCTTTTCCTTTTCCTTTTCCTTTTCCTTTTCCTTTTCCTTTTCCTTTTCCTTTTCCTTTTCCTTTTCCTTTTCCTTTTCCTTCTCTTTCTCTTTTTTCTTTTTCTTTCTCCTTCTCTTTCTATTTTTTTCCTTAAAAAAACCCAAACCAAACTCAGAACATGTAAGGGCTAAATCCTAATTCTGTCACCCTAACTCCATCCCAGTATGGCAGAACCTGGCCTGATGAGCGCAACACAGAGTTGATACTTTGGTGATTAAAACAGTATTAGTAATTAATACTCATATTGTGTGTTAAAGGAAATAGCGATCCCCTTTCTACAGTGAGATCCAGCCCAGAACTTCACAGCATTGAAAACTCTCAAGGTATTTTGAGGTTGAGCCATTTTGGTTCACAAATAATACCTCTCCCCAATGGCTGTCAGAAAAATAGAAAGGGGAATAAACTGCCGAGGTTTTTATACCGCTGCCCTTGTGGAGGAATTTCACCTCTCCATACTGCTGTCTCAAACCACTCTCCTGGAGCAGAGGTATTGGGTATCGACTTCCAGAACCGTGTTAATATTGATGAAAAGTCATTTACTTCTCAAACCTGATGAATAAATAGCATCTCTCCCAGGACCGTGGGGTTTTGCTGTCCAGATTGTGGTGGTTTTATACATATGTCAGTCAAAGTTTGGCTTACCGAGGAAGGTGCTTGTTCTATTAAAAGAGTTGCTACCTGAACAACTTTTAATGTACAAAGGTCAAATAACTCTCTGAGCATGGGCACGATGAAGCTTCTTAGTTAAATAATGAGCAGGAAAAAGCGACAAAATCTTCTAAAAAGAATCTATGAGACTAAAGTGAAGGATCAAGGATTTTGCTGATCCGAATCTTTTTCAAGAGCCTTCTTTTTGGTTAAAAATAAGTGCGACTGACTTTGAAATCCTTCCTAAGAAAGCCTCTCCTTTGAGAAGTCACCTTCAAATTGGCAAGTGCTGAAGCTTTAGTGTTCTGTAGTAACACCCCCACCACCACCTCCACTCCCCAAATGCAATTAAATTCAGATTAAAAGTTTAAACAGCTGAAAGTGAAATCGTATATTTTGGGTTATTTCTACAATTCCTTTGGCAGCTCTGAACATGTGGGATGATTTAGTGTTTAAACTATTAAGATTTAACTTTTTCCCCAAACAGGGAGAAGTATGAATCGAATGGCATTACCTGCAAAGATTTCAGTGTCACCCCGGATATGTGACTACAAGTGGAACAGGCACACTATCACTTCTAAACGTGGTTATCCTTTCAATTAGTTCAGCCTGAGAGGGTCTGCCAGGGTGAAACATGCTGGCATCTCTCCTCGGACTGCTACCTGCCTTGTCCTGTGTCGAGTCCTACCACTGAGACAAGAAGTTCAAGCTGGCAAGCAGAAAAGGTTAATCAATGGCCACCGTAACGTTATATGTGCCTTACCTTTCTCTGAGGTCTTGAGAGCAACTTCAGACAGGTGAGTTGTCCTCTGGCGCTGCAGGAAAGGGTGATAACTACCTGGAAATGCCTAAAAAAATCCCCAATCCCCAAAATTCCTCTTTAGCAAGAGGCATGAAGAAAGGGACTGTCAGCTGTGCCTGACTTCTCCGTACATCATTTATCTGGGTCATACTTTATTTTTCCATTTCCTTGTGCAGACTTCGTGGTTACCTTCATGTCTTGTTTCACGGGGAGAAACGGTGTCCTCGTGTTTTCCCTGAGCTGCATCCTTCACACTGCAACCGAAGGAGCAGTGCTCCCAGCACAGCAGGCCAGCCCTTCCCATTGACATGCAGGAGACACCAGACCCTGAATTCCACCTTATTTTATGTCTAAGGATACAGTACAGAAAGCTGATTTAGATGGAACCTGTCACCACACCCTTCTTTTTTTTTCTTTTTTTTTTTTTTTTTCTGGGAACCAAGGAGATGATAAGAAACTTTTCTTTTGGGTAAGATGTGGGTGTTTTTCTGACAGCCTCTGTGTCTTGTACACTTGTACCATACTTAATGTAGATAAAAGTACAAATATTTTGCATGTTACATGGATGTTAACATTCATAGTGCCTGTGGCATCAGTTCTAATTTAGTAAAGTGAATCAGTTCCTTTTCCTAACAATTCATCAGTGCTGCGCCAAACAGAAAGGCTGCATCGTGCTTGGCTGTTACCACATTTGAACATTAGCAATTCTAATTGCAAAACTCCTTTAAGTGTTAATCTACTGGAAAAAAATTAACTTTTAAAAAATATAGATGTGTCTCCTCAAATCTCAGCTTTGCCATAACACAAGCAGAAATTGCAATAGCAGTCAAGGTATAATCATGGGTGAAGGTGTAAGAGCTGCCACATTTTTCTCTCCACGCCATCGCCCTGTCTCATTGGTCTGTTTTACCTGGTCACAGATGGTATGTGCTGTTAATCTGGACACCAGTAGCACAGCCAGGATATGCCAGCAGAGCAGAAAGTGGCTTACAGAATTTTCACCTCAAGAATGGCTTGAGGCAGCAGAGCAAATTCCTGGAAAGTAGTGGGAAAATGCCTAGAAAGCAGTGGATGAAATCCTTGAAAGTAGTAGGAAAATGCCTAGGAAGGAGCAGGAAAATTCCTAGAAAGCATAGGGCAGTTCCCCCAAAGCACGACCCAAATTTCTAGAGAGCAACTGATGAAGTCCTTGAACACAGCAGAGAATTCCTAGAAAGCAGTGGGGAAATTCTTAGAGGGTTTGGTGTGAATTTCTAGAAATCTATGGGCAAATGCCTGGAAAGTACCATCTAAATTCTTAGAAAGCGGTGGGAGAGTTTCAATAAAGCACTAGTAAAATTCCTAGACAAGAACAGATTAATTTTTAATTAAATTAATTAGTTATTTTAATTTTCTAGAAGACAACCAAGTTGAAAAGCACTGATTGAATTCCTAGAAAGCAGTACAAAAATTCCTAAAAAGCAATAGGAAATTTCCTAGAAAAGTGCAGGAAAATTCCTAGAAAGCATGGGGAGAAGTCAAAAAAAGCAACGGTAATTTTCCTAGAGAACATGTGTTGAAAGGCTGTGAGAAAATCTCCTATAAAGTCACCAAAAAAATGCTGACATGCAGCTGGAAAAATTCGTAAAAAGTAGCAGGAAATTGCCTGGAAACTTCCCAGACAGATTCTAGCCCAAGGAGTTGCTGGAAAGCACTACGTGAATTCCTAGGAGGACTCTAGATTGAGGAATTCCTGGAAAACCAAGGGAATTGCCCCAAACCTTCTAAGGCAAGGATTCCTGGAGAGGAACTGTTATATTCTTAGAAAGCCATAGGGATTTCCCAGAAAGGTTTTGGATCCCTGGAAAGCTGTGGGAAATTCCTAGAAAAGCTCTAGATCCAGGCATTGCTGGAAACCCATAAGAGGGTCTAGATTGGGATGTCCCTCAAAAGCCATAGTCCGTTTTCCTCAGAGATGATCTTCTTCAGGCATAGCACAACCTTCTTCTCCGGGTATGTTACAGCCACCCAACCGCTCCAGCCGGGAAGCAGCGACAGCGCAGCGTGCGGTTCCCTGTGGCACCAACAACAATTCTTGGCTGCGTAAGGACAGTCATCCTGGAGAAGTGAAGAGCAGCTGCAGCAGGCCCTGGTGGTTATCTGCTAAATATTTGCAAATTTTCTGCTGAAAAACTCAGGGTAGGACAGTGGGATCCTTATAAACAGCCATTTGGGGAAGCAGAGTGCAGAGCTGTCTGAGAGGCTTTTGTTGCTGCTTATATTAAATTAATTCAAGAAGCCCTTACAGTAGCTCAAGCAGAAGAGAAAAGACCCACTCATCAGAACTTATCCTTTATGGAGAGCCAGTCTTATTCCTAATGAGGTTTCACTGTGTCGTGCAGCTAAACAAATTCCAAAAAAGAACTGGCAGAGGAGAGACTCAGCGGGAGCATGAGCTCCCGCAGCAGGGTGCCGATTAGCCGCACGACCTGATTATGCCAATAATTAAAAAGGCAACACTGGGCACAGCCGGGCATCCTGGGAGTCAGACAGGTTACTGCTGTGGGTGCAGAAAATTTTAATCTCTTCCCTATCTTATTCTGCTCCTCTGTGTTTGTGTCTCTGTTCTTTCCTTTTTCTTTTTTTTTTTTTTTGTTCCACTCTCCTTTCCTTTTTTTTTCCCTTTCTTTATTTCTTTTAAGAAATATTTGGGGTGAGGTGCAAGCGTCACAGGGTGGTAAGTTGGTAAGGGTGGCTTTATGGCACTGGTGTGCCTGAAATCGCACAGGATCTGACTTGAGCCTGTTGCAATTTAGAACAATCTTGAAGTAGCCCCTATGGGTCGTCCGGGAGCTGTTAGGAAACAGCTATGGTCTGGTCCCACCAGCTTTGCCTTCAAAATGCCTTCTGTCACACCTGGCCATTACAATCAACTCTTTAACCTTGATGATTTCTCTGATTCTAGTAGAACATCTGAGTTGCTGATGAAGAAAGTGTTAGACACTGCACAAAAAGACCAAAGATTTGTGCCTGCCGGGTCCTGAGCAAGTCTGCTGCCTGCTACAGAGGTGGCCATGGAAGGCAGGAGGTGCTGATCCCATCAAGCCAACAGGCAGTACCTGCCCTCTGCCACCACCCTTTCTCTAGCTCAAGTGCTGCACATATTGCTTTGATTTTATGCTTCCCATGTCATAGCCTGTGGCTAGGTGTTTGGTTTATGCAGGGGGGAATTGTGTCTATATTCACATATAAATTGAAAATGTATTAAAGCTGTCAGTTATCCCGTTTTATGTACATATTTTATATCTGCTTCATATTCAGCTCTTTCACAGCCACAATATTTTGTGTTCTTTATATGAAAATTAATAAAAAAATTGGATCATCATGAAAGACTTCATTTCCTTAAGCTAGCAGTGGTGAGAAAAAATTCCATCTGCTTTATGTCACCTCGGTTTCAATCAGTCGAAAGTAAATTTCCATCAACTCAATCCATATACTTTTCCTCTCTGTTTACTCTTCCTGTACTGCATGGAACCAAGCTAAACTGCAGGCAGATTTTTATGGGCTTTTTAGATTAGTGCACATGGTGTTGCACATGGGCAAGAAATACATCGGGCTTGTACCTTCCTCTTACCTGCCCAGAGTAGCCACTGAACGGCATTTCACATGCCTTATTTCCCATTTGGATTTATGTTGCTTCTATTTACAGCCTTTGAAATTTACTTATACTCTTTCCCTCAGAGCAGAAAACTATTCTGCCTGCTGTTGTTACTTACGGGCTGTGACTGGGTCACTTCTTAACCTCCCCTTGGATAAAACCCCTAAATATCTTAGCTTTAGCAGGCCCGCACGTTTATATCTTCAACTTTTGTTGTTCTTTTTGAACTCGCTATGATTTGATGGATAGTTTTGGGCAGGTGGAACCAGCCCAAATGCTCCGTTCCCTTGCTGACTTATTTGGGATGGTGGGAAGAGGTCCCACCACCTCCCTCCTCCTACCGGAACACTACCTGATAATTGCATTTGCTCCACTAACTGCTTCTGGCTTCCTCCCTCCCACTACCTCAACACAGCTCACAAGGGAAAACAAAGCTTCATCTGGATTTTAAGAAATGGAAGAAATCCAGCTGTCCAGATTCTGCCAGGGAAATCTGACTTTGCCCATCCTACAGACATCACCCATGGGTCCTGGGGATCTTCTGTGTCACACCTCCAGCACATCAGCGCGGAGGAGAGGAAGCATCACCGTGGTGCTAAGAGGGCTAATTCTCATTATGTCCTTAGGGAAGTTAGGACAAACCTGCTGGCACGGACCTGCTGGGGGACTGGCGCTGGGGAGAGCTGCTCCTCCAAGCCAGGGTGCAAATGACGAACATTAAGTCAGAAAGGTTCCCCAGCACGGAGCCCCGAGTGCCAGACTGCTGCTGCGAGGCCAGTTGTGAAGTCCCAAGCCAGCCAAGCACACACTGGGTTTGTGCAAACACTGGGGAATTCTTCTTCTTTTTCCGCCCAAAGATCACTGCTTTTGCCAAAAAGACTTTCTGATTCCTCTCCGTGCCTCTCCCCCATCGCCATTATATGCAAGTTATTTGCTCTCAGTAATTGAGAAGGGATGGGCAGGGCAAGCAAGTCACTCACATTTTGTTCAAAATCCTTTTTGTGCCCTTCTGGTTTAGTTAAATTTGGTCAGGCTTTTCTGCTGCCCTTTGGACCATAGCAAATAACTCATCACTTCAGATTTGGGATGGTTAAAAGAAAAGGAACAGTAGTGCCACCTGCAGCAGAAAGCCTAAAATGTAGGTCTCTCCAGCCTCAGGGATCCGGGTCTGCAGGCTGAGCATCAAGAAGGACTTTTCATTCGGTCCACATATGGGTCTGACTTTCAGGGAAAACATCTCAGGCAAAGATAGCACGCTCTCTGCTTTTTAAACGCGGGGATCTCCGCGTTGCTATTTTCCTAAAACACCGGCTGAATGAAGGCAGACGATGATGCCTGCAGCAAATTCAAAGCGAGCTCCAGCCAGCTGTGCGCGTGCTGATTTTGGGTTGTGCCTGCCCAGAGCGGCAGTGGCTTCGCCGGCGCCCAGCTGTGCTCGGACAGGCAGCACATCGCCGCCAGCTCGGCCCTGGCAGCCCGCGAGTGAGCAGAGCCCCAGGGGCTTCACTCCCTGCAGCTGGGCCATCCCTTCTTCCAGCACCTGTGGGGAAACGGTGGGCTCTCAGTGATACTGTGAAGACCATCACTTCTGAATAATTTCACAGTGGAGTGAAAATGAGCGTGACAGTGAGCAGACTTTCCCGTAACCCTTTCCCAGGCAGCCCCCTGCTCGCTGGGGACCTCCACTGATCACATCTTTTTTTCACATTGTCTCCTTAGGTCTCAAGTGGGTTTTTTCCATCGAGCACTTCTCTTCGCCCAACCGGATAAAGGCTAAGATGAAGACCCAACACTGCTCCTCCCGTGCTGGCCTGTAGGACTGCAACTTCTGCCCAGGGCTTTCAGAAGAATAAGCAGTGATTGCACTTAGAGCTGCTACTGCCTTGACTCTCTGTTTAATATCAATTTGCTAATGTTAATCTCTCTAATTTAGCGAAAATAGACTTACACAGTAACACCTTAGTTATATTTTCAATCAATGAGCAGGCAATTAATGGACAATCACCATTATCCTCTGTAGTCATGGGTAGCACAGAAGAACAAGCACAACATAGCCACAGCGAGAAAAGATACCGGCCTGACCAGGTTTTACATACACACAAATATGGCCTTTTTTTTCCTTTTTTTTTTTTCCCTGAAGTATAACAGTGCAGAGCACTTCTAAGTTGCCCAACATGTCCCAGCCAGCCCAGCTCTTGCTGGCTTTGCAACAAGATGTGGTCACAGAGAGAACCCACATGTGCTGGTACACAAGGTTTCCACAAGCAGCCCCTATGAAATAGTCCGTGGGGTTCACCCCAGCTCCAGCATCCGATCACAAACCTCCCACACTGGTCCTCGGGGACAGCTTTCCACTAATGCTGAGGCTACAGCCAACTGATTTCTAAAGACACAATTCACTTTTACTTACAGGCCAGCACAAATCCCCTCGCACCATTTGGGAAAGATTGGGCAGCTCTCACAGAGCATCTCCGCAGAGCAAAAAGCCCTGGGGATGCAGCGTAGAGTGGTATGCAGAGCAATGTCTTCTGGGAGCAAGATGCTCTGATCAAATCACACAGGCAGGATTTATGCACAGAAAGGGTATGCCAATTAACTGCCAAAAAAAGCAACAGTAAGTTTCTGTAAAACATCTTCTATCAGAAAAATCGCATTTCATTAAAGTTCAGACCTTCTGTGGACATTTGCTCGCTAATGATTTTTCATTAAAGGAAAACACAGGCCATCCCATAAACATCTTGGTAACATCTGTCTTCTATTCTGAAAATGTCAAGATGGAGCACTTCAACTGCTTCAGCAGCAGTGTGGTATGGCTTTGCAGTCCAGTATTTATTTTGCATTATGGAAAAGATCAAATGTTTCAACTGACCAGCCAAAAAAATATAATCCAAAAATATAGCTTTGTGGGACATGAACTTTGCTCTTTAAAGCTCATTTTGCAACAGGAATAAGTGTTCTAAAAAATAAGTGTTCTAAAAAATTTCCCAGGTTTGACAATCCCACTTTAGCCCATGCTACTAACAAGGGGAGCAAAACTATCGTATTGAAAGACAGGATCACTACACGAGGGAGGACACAAATCTTGTCTAACCACCAGTCTAGTTCAAGTTCATAGAAGAAGAGCCAAATAGACGTAAGTCTTTACAAACTCCCTGAGGTCAATAATGCGATGCTTGCTTCCCCTTATCTGGGAGATCAGGTCAGAAACAGGGAATCCAAGAGGACACTGAGTCCATTTTCTCTTGTATTTCAGGATCTAATGCACCAGCATTTGACAGGTGATGCCATAACCTGCTGTCAAATGCCTTCTTCAGCTTGTTATAATGAGCTTGTAATTAGGAAGTTTTCCATAACAGCCAACCAAAAAACTACTGCAAATTAAGCTATTTTTTTTCCTTTTCTTTCCTGAAAGGATCTGAAGAACCCATCCAGATTATAGCCCTTTTTTAGGTACTGGAGGACTCGAGGTATACAGCTGGGTCCCTAAGACGACCCTTTAAATCTTTAACATGCCTTCCAAGCATGTGTATGGCTTTAAATGTGCCTTCCCCAGAAGCAATTCAAACAGAAAATTGCCTTGCCTACTTCATACAGCTGCAGAACGGAAGACAGCCAAAAAAAAAAAAAATAGTACCTAAAGTGTTGCAAAAAAGTAAATACAAGTATGCCAATGGAATGAAAAACCAACACAAAGTCATTGCAGATTAGTGGAGCATATCTGCAAAGCTGATTTTTCTCTGAAAACTTGTAAGCAAGCTTATGAATACCAGCTAGGCTGGAGCAGGCATGTGAATCCTGTTCCATGCTGGCTCCTCCCAGAGAGGAGGTGCTGGGCAGGAGGATAAAGGCTGGTGGCTACTTGCAGAGGGTGCATTCATGGATCTTTTCATATTTCTTGTTCTTGAGTCGTAGCATACAGATACTGCGATGGGAGTCTGCGAAAGACCCAATTCCCTCTGCCACGCAACCAGAAATCCGGCATAAAAGAAAGCATAAGACCGGTGTGCTCTTGTGTTTATGGACAACATCGTGAGTGGGAAGCTCTTAGCAGACAGACATATTCTCAATCCTGTAAAGACAGAATATAATCATCTGTACTGCCTCCTCCAAGTCCAGTTCAACCACCCTGACTTCTCATTGAGCAGTACTTCACTCCAGCATCAATGACCCAGTTAAACCTGCAAAGCGGGCAGGATCTGGCCCTAGACAGGGAAACCAAGCCAAAAAGGAACAGAAGCACCAGAGTGCTCTCCCAGAAGAAAATAAATCTCTGTCCCTCACGTCTTCTCAGGTTTCATTTTCTTGAAGGGATGAAGAGGAAGAAACGCTGGGATGGGTCTGGCAGCCTCCCGTTAGGGCCTGTTCCCTCTCCTGTCCTCACTGAGTGTAAGTTGCTGGAAGACCAATATTGTTTGGGTACACGCTGGAGCCCCGGGTTGGCATGCGGTGCCCCGTGCTCTGCACTTCAGCAGCCTGAAGCTGATTGCAGCCCTGAGCTCTGGCTGCTTCCCGAACTCATTAAAGAGGGTTCCTGGGCCCAAGCGTGCTCGTGAATTATTCAAGAAGATAGGCGGGCTCCAGTGCAACCAAATAGAGGCATAAATAAGTGACCTTGAGCAGAGGCACTCTGTCACCCGGGGAGAGGTCACTTCAGGCTCTGTGTCCCTTAGACATGGATATTACAAAGATTAAAAAGGAATGTATAATGCCTTCCCCATCAGTCTCCTTCACTTCTTATGTTGACAATTTTCCTCCCAGCAAGGTACACTGCAGAAAAGAGGAGCTTTCCGTTTGCTGACTGCAGCAACAACAAACAAAATCTTAGTCGGGAGCAAAACAACCAGGCAGTTTTATATTTGCAATCCATAAGTGACTAGTTTTTTAAATCTAAAATATAGTCTTTAATTAGTACTAATCTAGTTACTTCCCTAGAAATAAGATGTAAGTTTGCTATAAATCTTTCAAATGCCCCTGGAAATAAAGTAATGCTACTGCTTTTTCCATGTTAGCCATCATTCTCAACTGAGTCATTATGATGTGGATGTAATCTGAGAAGTCAATGCTGCTCTTTCAAGGGATGGCCAGGCATGTGTTTATCTTTTGTTAGAGTAGTAGAAGACAGTGGAAAAGTAGGTGGAACAGATGCGCTTATACAGGCTTTGCTGCCAGAAAATGGCCAACTCATCTCTCTGACTTTGGGATTATTCTGTGCTGCTTTCAGTGTCTTTGTTTTGACCGAAGTCATTAGACAGATCACTGGCACAGCCAGAAATATCAGCAAATTAACTCCCTGACTCCCTCTCTTTCTTCTTATTATGCATGTATTTTTCTTGGACTCCTTTACCTTCCACGGTGGTGAAGTGCCACCCTCTGCACAAATTAATAGTTACACCCCGGGGCTGATGGTTGAATTATCTCACAATACCTACCTAAAGAGTTTTAAACCAAGCAAAATGTATTGGTGGTTATTATTCTGAACACAAGGGAGCTGGTTCCTGAATTTTCAATCACATTAAAGTGGAGAATCAAATTAATCAGGAATTGGATGAAGTGGAAGGCTGTTGATCACAAAATTTCTCGTAAAGTTCCCACGTGAATTAAACCTGAAGACCGAAGAAAAAGTTACACTTGGCTTACCCAAAATAAAAGTTTGTGTCTGTCCCGTTTTCCACCTGCATCGTTGGCTGTTGGAAACGTAGCAAAAGAGTGTCACCTAACGGCCAAACACTTTCAAGGCGCTGCCCTGTGCCTCCTCCCCTGTCATCATTCCTAGCGTTCCCGTGTTACCCTCTATGCCCTTCTGCACGACACAAACCAAAAGGCACTGCTTTTCCTTTCACAGACGCTTTTTTGTCTTCCCTGCAGAGACAGCGCCCATACGTCTGAAATCAAAACAACCACTCTCTTATTTTCTCCTCTGTCCAGCATGTGTCATAGTCTAAATGTATGCCTAACACACAGCTCAGCTTTCCTCTGACCCAACCTGCGTGGCATTGCCGGTTCGCGCTGGTACATGCCACCTCTGGGACATCTGAGCCAAAGACTAACTCCTCCAAGGAGGGCGGTCTCCAGCCCATTTCTGGCTGTTACGGTTTAGTGCTTATGGCACAAGCAAGACACTCCTGCGATCGCTCAGTGGATTTTTCTCCCCTCCTCATAAGCACTCTCCTCTAACGTATTAGCAGCTCTTGCTGCATTGAAGTCTTCTGAATTTTATGAGCCAACGCAGACTTCTTGTCCTCATAACTGTCAAGCAAGGTGTGACGACAGCCAGATATTTCAAAGAAAGGTACAAAACCTCCTCAGTAGTCAATCCCTGGATAACTCAGTTCCAGGGGGTTTTCCTCCTAGCATCCTATAACTACAAGTGATTTATGCCCGGAAAGGCAAGACTTCATGCCTTCAGCACAGAAGAACGGGAAAGGCAGAGCCAAACCAACCTTCGCTATCCCAGCAATGTGCACTGAATTGCTAGCTCTGCAATTGCAAAGTGAGATCTGAGGGGCTTTCATTGCCTAATGTTCCTTAACCTGAACTGAAAGGGCAATGAAGGTGTGCTGCGACAAAACCCTAATAACGTGTTCCCATTTTCTTGGTGCAGTTTTTGCTGCAGGTAGTTTTTGTAGCAATCTAAATATTAAATGCTTCAGCAGCCTATTCCCAGGAGAAGGTCAGTTCCAGAGGGGAATGGAGACAACGAATTCATCCTATCAATGTTTTATAACAAATGGAAAATTTGCAAATGTAAGTCCCATACATAGCTTCTGAAACTATGACACCTTCATTCTTCTGTGTCCAGAAACTGTATCATATTTTTGCAGAAAGTGGCTTCAGACAGAAAGCGGTATATTTTGTCCTTCCTTGGAGGTCACTAAAACCATGAAATTCACCCAGCTATAGTAGCATAATTCAAGAATCTCTCAAATCTCCTATGATTTAAGGGCTAAATTATGCTATCTTTATTCAACAGGACTCTGCTCCTGTGACCAACTCCTTATTCACCTAGCCTCTGGTGCTCTGGCTTTGGACAAGCCAATGCACATGGGTTGGAAAAATCACTGGGCAGAGGTTGTCTTTTCATTTATATTCATTTGCAGACCTACAGAACAACAGCATGATCAGGGCTTGTTAGCAACACCAGGAAGAGCGGGAAGAAAAAGGGAAGGGCAGGAAGCCAAAGAGGCCAACAAGGGACTACAAGACACCTCTTTGGGTGCCTACCAGCCTGTCTGCTGGGTCCCTTCACAGTAACCCACTTCCTCCCCATTTTCACCCTCACCAAGTGCTACAACTCAAGAACTTCCCAGTTTAATCACTTAGTCCTGTTTTCCAGCACATTTATCATCTCATTAACAGTAAATGCCTTTATTAAGTTGAATATGAAATGCAGCACTAAGCTGTTCAACGGGATTTTAGGGGCATAGACAGGTTTCCTTCTTCCCTCCTCCAATCTTGTAGCATCCGTATTCAAATCATTCTTGTATATATTCACGTAATTGGCTGGTCTCAATCTTTAATTAACTGTATTTGCACGGAATCTCAATTTCCTCATAAGAAAGTAATATTTAATGTAGTTTAATTCTCACCTGCCTTTTCATGAAGTAGATGGATGAAACAGCGCCTGATTAATTTTATCCATTAGTTCTCTGTTAATTTGAATCATGAAGAGGGGAGAGAGGAAGTGCATTTAAGTGCCCAATCCCTCTTCACAGTTCATCTATTTTGGGATTCCAGAAAGTGGGCCAAGAACATAAATATTTTCTTTTTATGTGATATCTGACCTGGACCCTGCTGGCCTGTCCTGACCCTCGTCAGGAAAGCCTGCCTTGCAGTAAGACACCAAAGAGCTTCCGTTTATTTGATATCACCAAGAGAAGGTTAAGAAGTCACTAAAGTATCCCCATGCTTTTCTATTAAGAAAGACCTCTTTAATCTAGCAGACAGGGGCAGCATAAGACCCATTGGCTGGAAGCTGAAACTGGATCAATCCAAGCTAAGCATGGGGAGTCATTTTCCGTTGGTTTTTTTTTTTTTTTTGCAAACCAAAGAGAGTAATTAACCATGGGAACATCTTCCATTAGCGCCTGATAGATTTTCTATCATAGGAAGTATTTGAATTAAAGACTGGGGATGTATCCAGCTCAACCACACAGGAGCAAGCAGAAGGAGGAAGGTAAGTTTTACTCCCAACTGTGCCACTGGCGAGACAAACCCAGGATGTTGGTTCAACTCTGGTGCTGATGGTGTTTCTAAAAGCAAATTAAAAAAATTGAACTGGCTGAAAAAGAGAAGCAAAAAAACAATTTAAGGTTTAGAAAAGTAAGAGGCTGTGGGACATTTTAAAGGTCAACTTTGTTTATCAAAAAAGTCAAAGCCATTCAGTATCGGAAGTGAGTGTTTTCATAGGGAAGAAATACTGGTGCTGGGATGAGAAAGGCACCGGAAGAAACTACGGCTTTGATTTGGATGCAGTCAAACCATAAATGAAACAAAGAGAGGTCAGACTAATCCTGGTGGAGTTCCCACACCCCTGATCAGCATCTCCAAAGCACAATTGACTGCATCGCTGGAAAACGGTTTATTCAAGATCCCACCTTTCTCGCAGGAGAACTGAGTCAAAGCTCATCTCACCACAGCAGGGACAGGCATACACCAGGTGCCACCACAGCCCAGGAGATAAGAACAGCACTTGCTGGGACATCAGCCCTGGTGCACCAACACCTGCATCACTCTCTGGGGATGCAGCCCTTCTTGGATGAATGGGAGCCGAAGTCCGACCAGGGATGGCAGAAATTGTCACTATGGACAACAGGACCTCATTTCCATTCTGGCTAGAGATGCTATACAGCTGAGGCCCACATGCTTGATAAGGTGGAAAATAAAAAAGAATTTAAAAATTGAGGGCTTTTCATCCTCCTAAAAAGGCCTGAGTGGATTATCTGCAAGACCTCTGTGTTCATGTTATCAGTCGTGATAGAGGTGTTTCTGCGCAACACGTTTCCAGCAGCCCAGCCTCTCCCAAACCCTGCTGTGATGTCTCGCCAACAGCTGACCCTTTTCTATCCAGTGGTGGGATGGGGCAGTTGTTGGCACAGTCAGGTTACTGAAGTCCTGGAGCTAAGGTATTAGCGTCCTCAAAACTTGCAAAACAGGGCGTGCTGGCCAAGCAAGGAAGGAGTTACACAGCACAGTCCAGCTGTCCTTTATTATTATTGTAAATCCAGAGGAAATGAGAGCAATAACTGCAATTTAGGGAACTCACAGGATTTTCTAATTGACGGAGAGCTGTGCTAGAGGTACTGCCGTTGTTGCTCAGGCAGTCCAGCAAAGGAAAATGATGAGAAATCCCGAGTGGAGACTGTTACTCTGCATCTGCTATGCATCTCAGGAAGGGCCAGTCAGATGAGAGACACCCTGAAGGGATGCAGCTGAGCCCGAGAAAGCCGCCTGCTGAGAGGGGTCGCCGTGCTGCGCTGCTCTGAGCACGGGAGATGGTACAGCCCAGCTGTTACAAGTAGATTTGAAACTAAACAGAAGTGCTCTGCAGTCCCTTGCAACACCGTTTTTACAAGCCTGGGAACATCGAAGAAAGGTTTCATCACCGCTGGGGCTGATACACGTTCTCTAACAGTTTAAAATATTAAAAGCCCATCGCAACCGCTGAGAGGCAGCAAGTGGGTCATGCCCAGAGAGACACGGAGCAGTCCCTCTTCAGAGGGACCGGTGGTTGAGAAAGACGAGGGCTGTGCGAGCAGACAGCTGGAGGCCAGGTCGCTCCGCCGCATCTGTGCCAGCAATGCCGGCTCACGGCTATACTCAGCCCCAGCAGGAGCACAGCACTCGGCTTGCTGTCTGCTGCAGAGGTTTGCTCCTCGCTAGAAAGCGAGAACCATTTGCTGGTTTCCTCCCGTATTCTTAGAGACAAGTATCTGGGATTTGGTGGGCTTTGGGAAGAGAAAAGGATTTCTATTTGTATTAAAATAACACCAAAGAACCTCAACCGGGAAGTTAGGTCCCACTCGCCCTTTCTTAGAGGGAGGGGAATCCCCGACTTGATATATTTAATCAAAATATACAGACGAAGAGAGAAAACAGGCATAAGTCCAGTCCTACTACATTGGGCCTGTGTGGCATTCAGTCTGGGTAGATATTTTCTTGTAAAGCTCCCTAAATACCCTGGGTACCTCAGTCCAGTGGTTGAATGACAGCCTAGAGGTGTGTGACAGCAGAGGGGGGCTCTCTGCTCTCCATTGTAATGTGTGAATTCCCATGGGATGACACCACACATGGGGTTTGTATCACTTGGAAAGTCAGAGGAAATAAAAAAAAAATCCCGATAACATTTTGCAGGTAGTAAAATGGCAAGAAAAGAGAAGGCACAAAAGAGTTAACTTCGGATTCAGGCAGAATATGACCAGCTAACGGACCGGTAGGATGTTGGTATTATTAAGGAAAAAATTAAGGTACCATCATTGAATAAACAGACAAAGAGGAGTCAACCATACTAGCAGATGCCACCAGAGAGTCAGGAGACAGCTAAATAATGTATTGCCATATCAGACACACACTGGTGACCCAATGCTGCAACATGAAATGGAGATGAATCAATACGAAGTAATGAGAGAGAATAATATGTGGATTAGTGAGGACAGAGGTGGATTTCTGATCCAGGATTTTCCCCAAAAGAGATCTATGTGCTCTAAGAACTATAATAAATCTTTAATGAATCCATCAAGTAGCTCACCGATTCCTGTGCGCATACATTCAGGGCTGGATGAAAGCGCCTTCAGCATCTGAAATTTAGGCATAGCAGTTGCTGGGGTTGAGTAAAGGTGTGTGGCTGCTGGAGCGGATCCGGATCCTGGACTGGAGGGCCTGGAAGAGGAGCATTGCACAGGGATTATTAGCTGCCTTGGAAATGATCCAGCCAAAGCTGAACCATCCAGAGGGATGATCCACCTGCAGTCTTCTTAACAGGCAAAAGGGGCACAGGATCTCCGCGGGTATAAGCTGCTTGGTAAGGCGTTCACAGAGAGGGGAAAGGGCTTTGTTCCTGGTCCAAAAGCTCATGTACTTGGTTGAATAGGTGTTGATAGAAAATGCAAGGCAATGGTGGGGTACGGTCCGGAGCCTCAGTTTCCCTTTCACTAGAACCTGCTTCTTTCGGACAGCACTTTCTCTCTCTCTACCACCAGTGGGACCCAAATATTTTATTTTTCTTTTCTTTTTTTTTTCATACTATCCTAGCTCCAGACGATGGAGGAAAGTGTCCCTACTCCAGAGCAGCCACTGGCTCGGCCACTCTCTTGGGAATATGTGGGTTTAGACTCCCTCAGGAAAAGAGTGGAAATGAATTCCCAATTTCCAATGCATTCACAGGTTACTTTATAAAGAAGAGATTTTGCCCTCAGCACCTCTCCTTCCTCTGATCGTGTCTGAAAAGAAAGCAGCAGCAATTACATTTTGTAGGAACTCGGTACCAAGGCATGGTGTCATCCCAGGAGCAAGTCGCAGGCTGAGCCCCTCGGAGGTGACGGCCGTCTGCGTGCCTCACTTCTGGATCTCAGAGGGGTTCAGAGATGGTACAGCAGGAGGAAAGCAGCTGAGTCCGTTAAGACTGTGGATTTTATTAACTCACAAGTAGAAGTGCCGAGAAGTAAAACTTCCTGATGGTTGGGGGGGATTTAATGTGGGAAAACAACACTGGTTGATTTTGTTATCGTGTGGCAGCTTGGGTGAGGAGGAGGCACAGAAAACTTTGGATCTCAGTCTCCAGCTTGCTTTGAGCCCGCTTGTGTATCAGATGAGGGTCTTTTAGAAAAACTTTCTGGAGTCAGGAAATTTATATCTTATTTTCAAATGGAACAGACTTTGCTGAAAATGGCATGGATTTTACCAGGTCAATACAATTTATGAGTAAATAGGAGATGTTTAAATCTAATTCTACATAAATAGCCCCAGCAGGAAAGTAGTGGAGCCTGCTAAAAAAAAAGGTAATCAATTTTTAATGCATCTCCATCAGAAAACGTAGCATCGGCCAAGGAGATCTCAAATCCCTCCTGTAGAGGGTAGGAAAGGGAACCCACCGCACAGACAAGCACACGTTTGGGCAGATGTTTTCTAAAAGGATTCATACCAGCCTCTCCTGAAGGAAGGTTCACATTCAGTGCCAATATTATACACCTTCAAGAGCCCACAGTTTGGAAAGTGATCTTCCAAACTACGAAGCAGCTGGGCAAATCTGCCAACCGCTGCCTGCGAGGTGGCAGGAGGCACGGTGGGAGGGCACCAACCTGCTCTGCTGTGACCGCGTCGCCACGCGCTGGACCCAAAATCCAGCCTGCTAGAGGGTAGAGACCAGGTGCAATAGCAATTTGGGAATTTTATACACACATTTATAGAAACAGAGGAAAAGGGTTGCTCTAACAAGTGTTCAGCCAAAGCCCCATCGGGCTTTCGCAGCGAGCGCCCTGCGCTCCCTCGCTCTGCTCGCTGGCGAGAGAGGTTCCATCATTACCAAGCAGCTTTATGACCAGCCAAAAGCCCTCAGATCTCTATCCCTTGAACTTCCACCCCTTTCAAGAAGGAAACAGGGAATAAACTAGCTTGGATGCTGGGCTTTACTACCTTGAGCCAAGATTCACGTGATACTCGCCTTTTAACAGCCTTTCCTTCCCTGGTTTTCAATTAACTGCTCTACACTGAAGATTGCAGTCTGTCGACTAACACAAAGAGTAAATCCTTTCCTAGACCTTTTAAAACCACTTTCTCAGGCTCCCCGACTGCAGAGGGCTTTGAACGGTTTCCAGAGAGGAAAGGGAAAATCAAGTGAATTGGTTGTTGCAGTCAGCAGTATTTCTCCCGGCTACCGGCGCTGCTGTTCGGCTCCGGGGAGGAGGAGCTGTCACGTTACAGTGGACTACTTCCAGACAGAGTCACCAGTTTTGACTTCATATTTCTTTGTGGGTAGATGGAAATTTTTCAAGACTGAAGGTAGGAGGTGGGTAGGTAGGTAGGTGCCTTTCTATGATAAACAGTTTGAGAGAGGTGAGGCTTTACAAGAAGGTACTGTGGAATTTTTCCAACTTGTTTCAGGGCAAAAAGATTCTGAAAGAGCGAAGGGAAACTGAATTGCTTTTGTAAAATCTGATGCTTCTTGTTTTTTAAGCGATGACCAAATGGAGTTGAGATTTGAAAAGGATGCCTGCTTTTTCAGGAAATTTTTTGAAAACTAGATGTTGCTGTACTCCAGTAATTGAGACCTCCAAACAGGTGGTGAGAAATACAGGGTTTAAAGAGAATCCCCAACTGGGGACATGAAATGAGCTAAAGCAAAGTAGAAGCCTTTTAAAAATTGTAAAATTGGAGAAAGTGGTAAAAGTGCATTATGAATTGTGTTAGCAATTTGCAAGAGGGACCTGAAAGATAGTAGCTGAATACTGTGAAAAGTTTTTCGGTTTGGGTTTAGGGTTTTTTGGTTGGTGTGTTGTTTTTTTTTAACTTTAAAAACTATATAGGTTATATATATATAAACAAAATATAAATTGTACATGGCTTTCCAGATGTGACATTCCAGATTAATTTTTAATTCTCTCAGAAAGGGGCAAATAAGAATAAATAAATAATGGCTGAGGAAGCAAAACAAAGCACACTCCGAATCACTGTTGCCTCTGCAAAAAAAAAAAAAAAAAAAAAACCAAACAAACATGTATAGAATAAACTTCCAATCCCGAATCAATAAAGCCAGGTTCACCGTGGACCATAAGGCCTTGTGTCCTACTCTCCAGCTTTCCGTGCTGAATATCCCTTTAAGAACTCAAACTAATAGCACTCTCCTCTTGAATTTTGCAGTAGCATCACACGCAGAGCTCCAGAGGTTAGAAATACTGTCTCAGGGGCAAAATGCCATGAAATAAGATCACACTGCCAGACACGGCTTATAAACAAGAAGATCTGAATTCTCAGCAAAGCCGGGGATTTTTCAAAGCACCCATGCACACACGGGGAAGCCTACACACATTTGAGGCTCTGCTCCTAGAAACTCCTTTGCTAGAAAAGAAAATGCTGCAGCCATAGCGCTATTCCCTGCATCCTTGCAGAGACACAGCTCTGAAGACTGCTCAAAGGAAAATGGCAATGTTAAAATCAGGTATTTTTTCCGTTTCTGTTATTGTTTGCTTCCAGATAAAGAAAGCTACTACAAAATCGCTTTGGAAGTGGCCTTTAATGTACCACCAAGACTTCCTGGGCTTTAACTGGCTATTTCCTCACCGAGAGATGCTCCTCACAGTACCACACTGGGGCAAGGCAGTCTGAGCACCACTCCCACTGCAAATTAGCATTTGTTATTCATTTCCCCATTTTACTCGTTTCCCTATTAAAGGAGACTAGGAATTTCTCCAAAAAAGAGGGAACAGAATAAGCAAGGGGAACTCATCATCTCATCAGCCCCAGCAGATGCCAAGGAGCAGGGACAGAGATAGGGATGTATATACATACACCTATACACTTAACATATATATCCCTCCTGAGGGGTGACAAATTGCAGTAAAACAGTGACATATACATATGGTTTACTGCAATTTTCCCCCTCCTCAGGACATTGTCGTCTCCAACAGGAGGGGCAGGAGTCCTCCCATCTCCCTCACTGCTCCAGCACCGTGGCTCTAACCTGCCAAAACCTGCTCGCTGCCTTTTACGTAACTTCATTGGTCTGACTTTCCAACTGGTTAACAGCCCTTATCAGCAAATAAAAGCCTCCAGCAGCAGATGAGCAAAGTGATTGAGAAAGCCATAAAAACTGAAAGGAGAAAGCTGTCTGTAGTTAAAACAAGCCTCAGCTCCTGCTCCCCAGCAAACTCCCCCAGTAAATATAGAGAGCTAGCAGGTTTATTACCCTCCCTTTGATTGTATGTCATTATTACAGCATTGTTTTCCCACATACCAATTCCTTCTTAGCTCCCACTTGCAATAAAAAACAGAGATTTGGGTTCTTTTTAAAGATTAATAGACACAGCTGCCCTCATACTCTAAACTTGTGAAGTCGCTGAATATCACTCTTGAAATTCCAAATTCAAGGCCCTGACAGTTATCTGCTGGGGCTGGAAGTCAACTAAGTTGTGGTTTACAGTAGGTTTGCATTGAGGGAAAGGGTTGGTGGTGGACTGGGAGCACTGTGGGAGAAATGAGACCCGTTGAAGGACAATTCTTCATAAAGAAGCTCCAAAACTAGCAAGCATTTTTGATGAAAAGAAACAAACAACAAAATTAAAAGCCGTTTCCTTAGAAGTTTTCAACAGCAAAAAGAAAAAGAAATTTGGCACAGAATGCCTTGAGACTGAATTTGTCTGGGCTCCATTTTGCAGACAAGTAGGAAGCACTCCCCCAACCAAAGCATGAAGTCATTGCTCAAACACAACAGTTCACTCATGTGGGTGCAAACCTTCCCTTGGGGTTTGGTTTGGAGGTGCGTGGGCTGGAGCGGCTGGGACATGCAGGATGAGGGTGGGAAGCCACGTGCCCAGTGCTGTGCCCAGTTTGCATGGATCAGCACAGGAGGTGCAGGGACGGAGCGGTTCCCAGCTAGAGGAGCCAGGGAGGGGGAAAAAAAGGACCTTTTGGGCAGAAAAAAAACAAACAAACAAACAAACAGAAACTTGGTTACTTTTTTTTTTTTGCTGGTGACAGACAGTTTGGAAGCAAACGCTTGCAAGCAAGAGCTGACTTTTGTTTGGCTCTCCCAACCCCAGGGGGATTGGTGATTGCCCTTGTTCCTCAGTGAACCCGTCATCCCTGCACAACGTCCACGCAGAGGCTTCCTGTGGAGCTGCACGGTGCATCCCTTGGTGCTCCCTCGGCTCCAGGTTAGGCACAGGCCAACAATTTGTCAAGAAAAAGGATTCGCTATAGCAAGCCTTGCTGCTCACAAGGTTTAAGGGGGACAAGTGGGTAACCCTTTCAGCCCCAGGGTAACACAAGGGGATGATAGGAAGCTCTGCCAGGGCAGCACAGGGCACCCTCATGTCCCCAGAGCCGCTGTCCAGTTTCAGTGCTGGCCACGTGCCTGACCACTTCCCAGGACAGGGCAAGCTGGGACTGCTTGCTGGCACCGTTCTGCAGGGAGGGACAAGTGAAAGTAAGCCTAAGATGACCTTCACTGCCAGCCAGCGCAGGCTGTCAGGACACAAAAGAAGAAACACACATCCATGGAGCAGCAGCAAGTCCTCAGGCTCTAGGAGCTCTCTTGCCAACATAGAAATGCTTCATTTTAGCTCTAGTTATGATGTCTGCATTTAGTATTCATTGCCGTGTCAGTGATCCTCATGAATTCCTCCCATGTGCGTGTGCCTCTCTCATCCATTTCTATCAGCATCCCACTGTAATTTATTGTTAGTTAAGAATTAATAGACACTTGGAAGTATAATGTTACATTTTTCTCTTATCTTCTGGTGCTCAGAAGCATTTCATGCAGCAGATCAAGCATTAAATCTGTCATGTAAACACATTATTTTGTCATGTAATGCATTATGATTGCACACTACCAGGAAAATGAAAAGCACTTAATGGTTTGTGTTTGATGTGTACTGTCAACAAAACTCAGGAAGAATTTATAAGGTGTTGTAGTTTAATGAGTACCTGTTTAATAGGGTTTGCCGTATCATTCAAAAATGTGGCTTTACGGGAGACACGATACAATGAATTTCGATGTGAATTATAAAGCCCAATCTAGATCTCCAGGCTTCTACACAGCAAAGATAATAAGATCCAGGGAGCTGTTTATAAGCAATATATCATGACCTTTTCTCGTTTTCTCTTGGAATATTCCTCTCTCCTTCATCAGGTTTTATGAAGCTGCAGGCATCATGTCTGAAAGTGCCATCCAGTATCTTTGTATTATAAAATTAATGTCTTTTGCAGAATAACTCGGCTATAGACAGGAAATGAATGAACTAAAGAGGGAAGAACAAGCTGATAAATATGAACCCTACCAAACACCCAGACACTGACAAGCCTAGCAAAGTTTAAAGGAAAAGAAACAAAGAGTTGTTAACGGCTTGGGAAAGCTTCAGTAGGTGTATACCTAGGGGGAATCTCAACCCAGCAGACTCCTACAAAAGCCCCCACACCTGGCCAGAGGTATCACAACAGCACAAAAAAGGCACAAATCTGAACACAGCTAGAATTTCTTCTCCCTTTCCTCCCCAGGATGCTGCTGGGCGCACTGCCTGCAAACCCAAACAAGATGCAATGCGATATGACAAAGCCCAGAGAGAAGCCTGAAGACAAATCCCAGCCCTGTCGTTAGCCCACAGAACTGTCCAAGCGGTGTTTAGGCTGCAGAAAGGGAGGCCCTGTAGCTTCCCAGCATCTTGCCACCAATATTAAAATTGGTTTAAACCATTCTGGTGACACTGGAGCCACAGGACCTTCCTGGGGTTCTGTCGTGGTTTGGCCTCAGCCACCAACAAAGACCCCCGCAGCCGCTCGCTCGACTCCCACAGCCGTGGGAAAAATCAGCAGAAAAGGGCAAAACTCGTGGGTTGAAATATTATAATTTAACAGAACAGACAAAGGGAAGAAGAAAGAAAAACAATAACACCGATAAAGGAATATAAGAACGCGATTACAGTACCACCGCACAGCGCACCGACCGGACCCGCCCCGCCGCAGCCCGCCCCCGAGTGGCGACTGACTCCCTCGCCCCGGCTAGCGCCTCTTATAGCCGGGCATGGGTCACGTGGGATGGAATACCTGCCTTCCCTGCCGCCTCCTTGGGGAGATTAACCCCATCCTTGCCGGAACCAGGACAGGTTCGTAATCCATACATGCACATTGGGCGTCTCTCAACAAGCTTAATAAACCAACTCCATTCCTTTTCAGCATTGGGTTTCATTCCCCTTGAAGTCTGTCCGAAGGAGGCAACCACAGCAGAGCAGACTCCCAGGGAAAGCAGAGGCACTTAGTCATCACCTGTATCTATCTCCAGCTCACTCAGCTGTGCCCTCTGTTCCCCATACCTGTGCTTAAGATGCGGTTATGGTACCAGTAAACCACCCAGGAAGGATGAACACGTTGCCCAGCTTTGTAAACTAAGCAACCTAGAAAGAGAAGAAGGGATCAAACAGCACTGAAATTCATGGTCAATGGCATCTCATTCCAGTTTTATGACTGATTCATTTAGGGGCCTTCTGCAAGTTCCAGGTCCTCTGCAGGCTCCAGTTCTCTACCATCTCCTCTGTGCTGTGATACAGCCACCACAGAGCCTCTAGAGATGCTCAGATCAATGATGCTGATGGTGTCCAGAGCATGACCATCAACACTGGAGACCCAGTGTGGAACAAGTTTGTCAGAAGTGCTGGTAGGCTGAGAAAACTGGCATAACTCAGCAGGTTGATGACATCTTGCCCCACAGCTCTGCTTTCTGCAGAGATGATGCACTTTACCAGAGATCTTTACTTGGTAGCCTACTGCATACTCTTAACTATTAATGATGCAACCAGGAAAAAATTACTTTTACAAAGCTAGAATGACACAAACATCCTGTCCTAGAGAAGGAGATGGAGACCTGATCCTACCTCAGAGACAATCCACTCATTAACTTCAGAGATAGCCAAGCTCCCCAGCTCTGCTCCAGCTAGGACAGAGCCTGGGTGTCTGACAAGGCAATGAGGTTTTATACACCCAGGACATTTTCCCCAACAGTGCTATTTAACCTAACTGTACTGTCAAGGCCACACAGCACACACAAAGTCTCATACTGTGAGTCCCTATGATATGAGTCCGGGGTCTTACACATAGTTAGCAATGCCCAGCTGAGTTCTGAAGTTCTCCCACAAAAAAGCATCTCCCACCTTCCCTCAGGTGAGCTGGGTCACCTTCTGGGCCAGTCCCATCCTCACTCCCTCAACTACGAGGGAGCCAACGGTAACCACGCACCAAGTGGATCCAAGTTAGAGCTCTCTTTGACCTCATGGCACACAGTTCACAGGATACAGACCTAGCAACCTCTCTTCAGAGGGCCTTGGTTAGAATTCATCCAGACCTGATGCAATTAAATGCTCTAAGTTATTAATATTAACAAGATTTACTGCTCCCCATTTACAAATGATTTGCATTTTTATGCATTCTTTTAGCATGGATCATCACGAATTTCTTTGGTATTCATGAGGTTGCAATTTGTGTATTTCCATAATTACCTCATCATATTCTCCATTAGATAATGGACCAAGGGCATAAAACACCAAGCAGAATTCAAAAGCAGCATTGACTCACCGCTCCATTGAGGGACTGATTTCCCCTTGTCCTTGAAGCACAGCTCACAGGAAAGCCCTGGGAAAGCTCTGCCCCGGCATGGGCTGAGGTTTGCAGGTTGAAATTAAATAAAAAATAAAAAATAAAAAAAAATCAGTGCTTGATCATTACAGTCTATGGGAGTTTCCCTACTCCCCATACTAAGGTCCATTGATAATTTCTCTGCACAGCTCCCTTGGGCTTCAGAGGACTATACCGTGTGCAGTACAGGCTAAGAAATCACAATCATTTCAGTTCCACAGTTCTTAAAGTAGGACACAACTGAGAGCTGGAGGACTTACACAAACACCTTCTGCACACTAGATCCAAAAATGGCTTCGACAAACAGTCCCCCACACCAGGCTGCTGCCACTACATCCCCTAAGGGAAAGTTTGCATCCAAAACTAACCCAAACCAGACTTCATGGATAATTCACTAGCGCACTGGAGGGAGAGGGAGGAAGAAGAGGAGATGAATTTCATGTACGTAAAATCCTTTTTGTGTACTTAGGAATGGATATGAACAGATTTAAAATTAACGAGCTTAGTTCACTGCTGGGCAAGTGATCTAAAACGTCCAATAAATAATTCATCCCAGCAACATACATCACTGTGCAGTCTGGTCTGTGACGCAGACCGTGTCAAGGGGGTCTCACTTTGTGAAAGAGAGACAACTTAATTCAGTGCAAAGTGAATAATCCAAAATCCCATAAATGATTCATCACTGGATTAAAAGCTATAGATTTCTCCATAGAAATTCTCTGCCCTGCATTAAATATGCAGATGATTGTGTAGTGCGTATTAACTACTGGATGGCTTAGTTAAGAATGACACCAGCTCTGGTGCTTGAGAGCAACTTTGAAACCATGAATCTTCATTAGATGTACAACTAAGCATGAAAAGGGGTTACCTTCAAGGATTCAAGGTTCACTAACATCAGTAGAACTACAGAGCATACACCAGTACATGCAAGAGGAGAGCCACGCCTTAGTATTTTTTGGTTTAGAAAACATAACTATAAAGAAGAGTTATTCCCTGTTTTGAATTACCTACCCAACTCTGCTTTTCCTAGGTATTAAAAAAAAAACAAAACAACGAACCACTACACACACAACCTTTCCCCTTTTTCTAGATTTATATATATTAAAAAAAAGACAACTGTATTTTTGAAAACAGCAGTAGAACATGCAGCTTCTCTCCTTCTTAGAAAAAAAAAAAAACAAAAAAACCCAAACATTTTGGGAAGTGGTGGATTTCTCTTCCCCTTGGAAAAGGCTCAGTGCTTGAAAGACTAAAGAAAGTCAATGAACCTATACCAAAGATCATTTCCCACCACCTTCCTTCCCAAGCCTTCCAACAGTTTTTGCACACTCCAGTTTGCATCCCAGTGTCCTTGTCACCTCCTATCTCAGCTTCAAACAAGTTGGAGCTTGTAAGCTGAGGTTACCACAGGGTAAGAAGATGAGACTTCCTACCAAAGGGTTCTCCATAGGAAGCCCCACTCTAATCTCAGTGTTTCTCTTAGTTCAGAGCACTCCCCAAAGTGACCATTTGAAGAGCCCCTTGCCAAGACCACCCCCCTTTTTCATGAGCTTGAGAGCAGGAGGGAGGGGATGCTGAGGTGAGCTATGGGATGGGTAGAGGTTGACATTTCTTTTGCCAGGTCACTGCTGCTACAGTGTGATTGCAGGAGGTGCTGAGTCATGGGTTTTATGGTTTAAATTAGCAACAGAAACCAAAGCCATGCTGCTGGCAGCTGGGCTGAGACATCAGCGGGAAGAGGAAACCAAGAAGTGCATGGCCACCACAGCCTCGGGAGCAGAAGAAAACCAGGGTGTTACCGAGACTTGCAGGAAATTTTGTTGCTAGAGGACACACAAGCTGGAGCCCGGGCCAAGCATGCCGAAAGCGTGCCTTGGAGCCAGCCATGAGCAGACCTTCCAGCCAGGACCTCCAACGCTGCTGGAGGAGGTTGCATTTATTCTGCTTGGTGGCAGCAAATCTGCATCCCCTTTCTACTCTCTCCAGCTGTTTCTCTGCTCTGTCGCTGTAGCTCAATTTTGCCATCTGCTGTCACATCTGCGGCAACACGTCCTATTTCCTCTTTCTACCAGGCTAAAATTTTCCACTTTTTCATGCATTCATCTCACACTGTGCGGTTATCTCTGCTCTTTCCCCAAGTCCCATGATGCTATTTATTCTTATTTCTAATTTCCTATGTACTCAGCCACATTCTTCCCTTCTGCTTGCTTCTTCTTAAGCTCCAATTAAATTCCACCTTTGGAACCCAGAGATTTATTTATATTAACCTTAAAAAATGCCTAGAAAAGCACATTAAGGCTAAGAAACAAACCTGGAAACATAATGAAATGTGCTGCTGAGATGGAAAGGGAGCATCAGAGCAGTCAGCTCCAATAAAGTCTATTAAGAGAGGTCTCTTATTAATCTCAAAATGATATTTAATTCATTCCTCTGGTTTCTCTTTAAAGGATTTGTATTCCTAAGTCAGCACTTGCCTTTTTTTTTTTTTTTTTCAGTATTTCCTCCTGTTTTCTCATTAGCCAATCCCATGTCTCAAAATATTCAGATCCCCCTTTTTAATTGCTTTTCTGTACCTCCTCCATCCTAATCGGGTAGTTCAGTCATTATCTCTTCACGTCAGACCTCCTTTACCCAATTTAATCGGTCATTTTGATACAGACAATCGTCCACAAAGTACCGGAGTCCAGTGAAAATTATCACTTGGACCAAAAGCTAAATCCTTCATTAATTAACCACCTTGCTCCACGGAGCAGAGCCAGCCTCCCCAGATATAACACCATTTAGACTTGACATAGACTCTGAACAAATTAAAACCCGCTTCGCTCTACCCACAGGCTCCCAGTGCAAGCCCATAATCACTGCGATAACTTCAGCAGCTCAGGGCACCGGGGGGAGGTGTTAAACCTGGGTGATTTCAGGTCCTAGCGCTTGGCAGGGTGCGAGGCGGTGAGAGGCAATGTCTGGGGGGAACTGGAATTTTTTGGGAAACGCACGGCAGCCTTAAAGTCAATGGCTTTGCCCATTGGCAGCTCTTGGGGAGGTACAGCAGGCCAGTGAGGGCAGGGTGAAGGCACACATGGGCAGACCTTGTAGGGTCTTCAGCAAGGTCAATGGCCAACAACTCTGGAGGAAACCCACACCCCACAACACACCACCACGAGCCCTGCGGCGCTGCCAGGGGCCCGGATGCCTTTTGTCCAAGTTTTCCCAGTCTGAAGCACTGGCCCCTGTGAGGCTTTGCAGCTAAAACGCTGCGTATGGCTTTAAGCTGCTTACTGGAGGGTTTTCTGGGCTGCAGTGCTTTATGTTTACTCGAGTGCACCACTTCTTTGCCTTGTGAGGCAAAAGTCTTAAAAATAAAGACTAACGTTGCCAGATGCCAAAGACATATTCTCTGACAGTCTTTTCTTTCTAAAAACCTGCTGCTTTCATCCAGTTTTTCTTCACTAGACGCAGAAACTGCATTGTGGGGCTTCTGTTGCTTTTGGAAAACAGCATTTCTTTTTCCTCCAGCTACATTTTAAAAGGCTGCCTTTAACTTTTCACTGAACGCACTGACAGCCAGGGTCAGTTCCTCAGAAATTACTTCAATGTATTTTCATTTAAATATAACCCACATTCCTTGCTTCCAATCACCACTCTAAACCCAAACCTCAGCCTCAGTAATTGGGGTGGATAAAAAGATACACAAAAAAAGCTCAGTGACATAAGTTACACTTAGAGCTTCCCTCCAGCATTTCTGGGCTGTCTTTCCACATGGCTGACCAGATCAAACTCACTTTGTTGGCTCCTATTTCTTCTGCCCTTGTGCAACTCCCCAAAGCAGGGCCTTCAAGTCCAGCCAGCACCACTGCAAATGCACCAGAACCTCCCCCAGCGAGAGACAGCCCCGCTCTGAGGAAGTCATTAGTGCAGAGCTAACTAATAAGAGCAAAAGGATTGGCCCAGCCCTGCCAATTGGAAGTTGCAGTTAAGATATTGCTGGCTTAATTAGCAGGTTTACCTGGGGGGGGGAGGGAGGGGTTTTTTGGTTTGGTGTTTTGTTTTTGTTTTTTTTTTTTTTCTTTTAAAGGGATACATCAAAACTGTTTGGCTCTTTTTTCCCTTTTTATTCCTTACAGATTTGTGTGGGATTCGTGGCCAGAAGCAGTGTCAGGCCCAGGCCCCGGGGGGCTCAGCACGTGCTGTGCGTTGGGGTAGCAGCAGCCGCATTAACCGGCGCGGGACAGACACGGGTCTCAGCTGAGCAAACCCAACCTGGGGGCCTGCGGGCCACAGCCTCTGCTCGGGGACTTTCTTCTGCCTCCCACAACGCGGCTAGACCAGGGTGCACAGCAGGGCGCTGAACCCCGGCGAGACCGAGAGGGAATGCAAAGAGGAACTTCCCCTGCCTCCCCCTAATTCATGGCCTGTGAGAAGATGCTGTAAAGTCAAAAAAGTCTCACCGCAGCCCTGAGCACGAGTAGCGGGGAAGTCCAGAGCTGCGACACAATGTTGTCTTCCGATCGAATGCTGTTTCCACAGTGTGCTCTTACTTCAAGTTGTCGTTGCCCAGAGTTGCCAAAGCAGGGACTGGTGAGCTCCAGGCAAAGGAGATAACAATCAGTGTTGTGGATTAAAACCTCCTCCCATGCTGTTCCTGTAGTCACCGCAGCAGAGTTGGTGAAGACCCCAATGAGGTACACAAAAGCTCTGCAGTGTAGCCCATAGGTGATCCCCCAGCCTCCATGGCCAGTCCCACTTCACTAATGCCCCCAGGCTGGGTACCAACTCAGTCTGGTTTCTAAAGCCTAGATCTCAACCCAACTGAAACACAAGCAAAAGCCCCCTCAGAAAGGGTGCGATTCGTGCGGTGAAATGAGGGGCTTTGCCCTGCCGTGCATCGCCCACCCGCCTCGCAGCCACTTGAAGGCTCCACTTTTCCCCGTTGAGTAGAAGACAAGGTTAGTGCTGCAGAGCTATCATTAGCGCAGCATTTACAGGGCTTGAGGGTAACAGGGAGGATTTTGGATTTCCCTGGATTGCTCTGTGCTGCCAGCAGCCCTGCCTCTTTCTCAGGCACCCTGGGGCCAGCCAAGGTCCACAGCATGGAGCTGGGCTGTACCCCTGTACTAACCACACACATGCCCGTGCAGCCCACAGTGTCCAAACCATCCCCATCCTCAGGATTATCTCCAAGCGCAACACAGGGATATGTCTGAGCAGCTGAACAGCCACAGCCTGCTTGCTAACTCTGCGGTGCCAAAGTCCTGGCAAAAGGGATGGCAGGTCCTGCCAGTGCCCCTGAGGGTGGGGTAGGAATGTGGGGACAGCTTGTTGCTGCAGAGAAGGACTGGGGACAAATTCTGTCCCCAGCAGCAGCACTGTTCTCCCCCACAGCCCTTCTGTTCCCAGTAGAAGCAGCAGCAGGTGAATGCCACCCTTCATCTCGTCTTCTTCCTGTTTTCAGTGTCCCCAGAGCCTTTCCCTGGAGAACACAGGGGTTTTGCCTATGCTGCTCAGAAACATGGAAGTGGCTTCACCCACCTCCTGTGGGCACCTGAAGGGATGGCCAAGTTTCCAAGATGTGGCTGTGCTTTGTGTTGTGCTTCTCACCTGCAACTTCTCTAAAAGATAAATGGGCTGCACTGGTGAAACTGGGCATGCCAGTCTCATCTGTAGAAAACCCAGCCTGCCAGCACTATGCTACTCTGTGACTGGTGCTGGGACCCTAAATGAAGCATCCATTGCCAAACAGACTCCACCATGAGACTTGCTGCATTTTGCAGGTCGTTGTCATGAGGACCAAAAGGCAACTCCAAACAAACCACTGGGGATCCCCTATGCACATTGATGGGGGACAGATGGATTTACAAATGAGTGGTATGGGGGGTTGTCAGGGCAGTATAGAAAAATTTCCCTGCAGGTTGGTCTTCTGGGCATTTTCCCACCTCTGGAAATACTGCAGTACTTCTTTGGAGATCTGAGGCAGCACACCAGTCATTTCAACACGTGGGGAATAACTAACTCCTGTTCAAATGCCTTAAGATGTGGCACAAAAAAATACAATTGCTAGCAGTAAATTACAAAGTTTATTAATATAGTCTCCAAGGGTCATTCAAACATGCTGAATCACAGGCAGCGTTGGTACCCATTAAGTAATCTGCATTTTTGATTTATACTCGCAGCATTCTTGCGGCTTAATTTTTCTCTTGATTATATAAAAGCAATAAGAACTGTATTTCCTGATTTTTTAAGTCTTTTTTTTTTTTTGGCAATTTGTAGTTAGTCAACATTCCATGTTAGTTATTCTTTCTTCTATTCCTCAGAGTATAAATTGTATTCGAGGAAGAGCTTTAGTAAAAATAGAGAAAACCAAATTCAATTCTGTAACATGGTATTAGTAAGAATGCAGATGCCAGGAACACCTATGAATAATGCATAAGGCACCTTCTCAAAGAAGCTTCTTTATGCAATGAGCTTTAAAGGTGACATGGCAAAATTTGCACAAAGATTTTAAATTTTCACAGTTGAAGCTTTGGCCTTTGGTTTTCACCCACTGATATTTTAAGGGCTCATAAGCATCTCTCAATGCAGCACGAAACAGGTCCTTTATATTTCCATGACATCCACAGATGATGTAGGAGGTCTTCACAGGGAAAAAATGCTGTTTTCTCCTTCAGTGCCACTGAAAACTTTTTCCAGGTCTTCCGCTGGTCCAAGACTGTAGTGAGAATCATAGATCAATATGGATGGGGTAAAAGCACATTGCTGCTTCAGAGCATCCTTTCTTATTTGTAATGTTGACAAATTCCCATTGAAACAGAGACCAGAAGCTACCGAGTCCACTGACTTCAGCGGTGTAATGCCTACTTTTTACACCAGAGAAAGAATTGCTTGCATTTTCCTAATGGATAGGAAAGGGCTGTTCAGACTTTACAGTGACAGCTGTAGGGTAACCACCATGGGATTCAGAAAAGAGTCCCTCCTTGGCCCCCAATCCTTATCTCCTAGGTGGGACATGCAGTGGTGGACCATCTGCCATTGCAAAATTATTGGTCTTTGGCAAAGGGATGATACTTCCCTGAACTACCTCATGATTTGTCTAGAGAAAATCCCTTTTTTCAAGGTAAGTCAGAAGACATGAACTTACCAGTTACACCTGCACAGGGTGACTCATCATACTCCCATATTTCATATCTGCCTCAAAACAATTGCCTCAGTGATCACCTCAGATACTTCAGTGTGACCCAAGGAGTGTGTGAGAGGTGCAGTGGCCCCATGAGAGCTGTAAGGTTTACCTAGTGGTGAAAAGCTTGGCTTGCCACACAGCTGCAGTGTGCCCTTCGTGGGGCCCATTCGTTGCGTATTGGCATGAATTGCCACCCCATGGAGGACTGTCCATAAATCCCTGATCCCTTTCTGAGCAATCATTTTGCTAGTTGATCATCATAACCATTTATCTCTTAATTTCTTTAAAATAAGCTCACCAGGGTCATGCCCCGGTATTTGATCACAGAATAAAGCAGATTAAGTATTTTGCTGAGCTGGGGTCACCACATAGCAGTAAGTACCAGTTGCTAAAGTTCTCCAGGGCTCCGGATGTCTGTTCATTGCCGCATAGAAGCAGTATCCAGGAACCGCTGTTTGATTTTCTGGGGTGAAGTTATCTGAAGCTTGCTCGTAATACAATTTCGGTAGTCAGCACCACAAGCCAATACTATACCCATTACAATCAGTGGCCAATTCCTTCCTGCCTCTAAGAAAAATTACATTGGAACTTTTAATAGGAAATTACAAAATGGATTACCTTTTTATCATAAACTTCTTTGTGTGTTTACCTAGAAGCAAAATAATATTAATGTCACAGTGGCAAAAAGCAATCTATAATTCTAATGAATCTGTCAAACAAGTTCAGAAGCAAAGATAGCAAGTTGCTAAATTTCTGTGGGCTAAGCAGGAAAGAAAGGATCTCATTCCAATTGAAGTTACACAAATGTCTGTCAGGAGCAATTTCAGGAAACTACGGGACCACTTTACTATAGAGCAAGAGCCAACAAGATGAGCCAGACCTGCAACAAGTGAGTGAACAGGTTCTTTGCACAGGCTTCCTCCCGCTGCATCCCCACCAACTCATGCTCCCTGGTCTCCTCCTGGTGACACAGTCCTGGAGTAAGGACAGCAATCCCCATAAAATGAACAGAGTGCTGTCACAGGGGCCATGGCAGATTTACCAGAAGATTAACCAGAGACACAGAAGGACATCTGCACTAGGCCAGTGTTAGAAACATCGATCTATGATGTGCTTACGGATACTTACGTTTCCAAAACAACGAGAGTGTCAATATGAGAACAATGGACACCGCTATGAGACAGGCGATGAGAATGGCATAGCTGGGAAACTGGAAGGGAGAAGAGAACAACTGAAAAGGCTTTAGAAGCACGTTTACTTCAGACCTACGCACGCAGGAGCCGGTTGCCCTGGTGGCTAAGAGCTCTGAAATGTCTGCACTGGGCTGGAGTTTGCAACGCCTTTCTGAGCTTGCCAGTACAAAGTACGGAGAAGACACATCAGGTTGATCATGATAAACAACATGAATTACCTTTTAAGTGTGTAATAAATCTTCTTCTGAAGCATTTGAGCCTAGATTCATCCCACTTAACATGAACTTCTTAATAAGGTGTCTGAAGTAGGAGCTTAGTTGCCCTCATCCTTCTCTTAATTAGGGACAGGGAAGCTTAACAACCCTCCTAAGTTATCTTTTGCCTGGTCACACCCCAAGCGTGCTACCTCTGCCTGTCTGACAGGGCTGTCAAGGGGATGAGGTTTTCCTGAAGTGTCCAAGCCAGATGGGATGGCCACAGGCTTTGCCTCTATCCACTGGGAAGATGCCTAGATCGTTCCTGAGCTTCTAAACAAAAGTTCAAGCTACTGTTTGCAAACACTGTCCCTTTAGTATGAATACACTGAAAATCACTAGCATGTCCTGCTGTCCTTCTGGCTTCTAGTTAAACACTCCTGAAACTTAGAGGAAGTTTTACCTTATCTCCATTATCTTCATGCTCCTCAGCCTTGCCGTCTGAACTTGCTGAAATCCCTGAAAACAAAAGGGATTGAAATTATTACTGGCACAGTCACCTGAAGGAGTGAGGGCTGCTGTGGTTGTCACTGCTTTAGTCAAGGAGTAATGAACTCTCAGGGAACGAGGACAAAATCTAGCCCTAAGTAGGAAAAATAAAACACCTTGCAACCAAAAGGGAACAATCTGTTTCCGCCACAAGTGGTATATCAGGCAGTCATTGGGAAACATCAGTCTTCATCAAGGAAAGAGAAGGCTTCCCGGGGATAGCCCGTGAAGCAAGACAGTAGAAACTTGTCTGCTGCGAAGGAGTTTTCACTTCTGTAAACACGACAAGATGTCGTAGAGGGCAGGGGCAGTAAACAGGGTACAAGTCCAAGTGGAGGAACTGCCTTGGTTTAATTGTGGTCAGACTTATGTGTGATTGCAATTTTTGAAAGCTGCATTAGACTGAACCACAGGAAACATCTTTATGTTCAGACAACTTACCACAGATTTAAGAAAGCTCTATGAGGATGATGCATTTTTTTTCTATCTAGGGATATTAAGAATAATTCAGTTCTAGTTTTCTAAGCTTTGGAAATAGGGATGAACTAAATGAATCCTTAAGAACTCTTGCAGCAAGCTTTTCTGCTGTTATCTTATGATCCTACTCCCTTACTTTTGTTAGTGAATTTAAAGTCACAAAAAGTCAATCCAGGCTTGGGCCTTGGCTCGTCATGACCGCATGCTACAAAATACTGAAGTATTTAAGTATTTGGAGCACTTGATTTGTCACAGGAAGCTCCCAATGTTTAGCAGCACCTTAAAAACAGAGGAGTCACTCCACTTAGTGAATCAAAACTTCAGCGTACAGCCTATGACAGGAAAGCTCCTATGCCTTAGGTCATACCTTAATGTATAGAAAGACTGTGATGAGTAGTGCTTTCAAATATTTGACGAGACAACAACGGTAAAGTCTCCATCAGAGCAAAATGTACCAGGGACCAGATGAGTCATTTGTTGGGGCACGTACAAGTAACGTGCTTGCGGTGCCCAAGACCGCAGCCAAAGGAAACTTTATATGCATGAGACACCCAGAATGTCACATGATGGTGGGGATATCAAACAGTGACAAATAAGCCCATTAAAAAAAAAAAAAAATTGCTTTTTTAAAAAAAAAAAAATCAGGGTATATTATTCAGTGAGTAAGCTAATCGCCCCCAAATTTCTCACTTCTGATCAGCTCTCTCCCCGAGCTGAGTTGATTTGTCTCCATGTAGCAACTACTGTGCTTGCATTATATCAAAGACACGGACAGGGCACTGGTAGCTCACACGCCTGCAACTGTAGCTCTCTCTCAGCTACGGGTTTCTCTCCCAGCCACTGTGCTAACATCAATACAGAGTTCAGCAACAAATTAGCCTTCCCTTGCATTCCAATGAGGCTGAAGTTGGTCCATTAAGTGCGTTACTTCACAGAGTAAAAGGAGACTGAGTGACGAACTTAACTTGGCTTATGGCTCTTACTAGACAGTGCTCAATTATGCTGCAGCATTTTCACACATTATGACAGTTTGGCTCTCGGAAATAGCACGACACAAGTGTTTGCATGGGTGGGAGTGTACGTGACTCACATAAGCATGGTGGGTTTTCTGCTGTTACTGCTTTTGCGGTGGCTCTCTAGCCCACGGGCACAACTTAAGTTGCCCCCAGAATCCCAGAGGTAAGACCCTTTTTACAGTGACTCCCTGTTGGCAATGGCAGAATACGGGCATTATCCAGAACTATATCAAAAAGATGACAAGTGAGACAGGGGTGAGAAACCCTCACAAATGCCCAAGAGACCTGTTTATTCTCTTCTGTGAGCCCTCTCCAGGGGCATTAAGGAACAGTTTCCTAAATTCTGTTTGTGCTGTAAGTCCCTAGGTCTAGCAAATAAGACCTGCAAAAATCTAAATACTGTGTTTTTAAGAATGAAGAGATCCTTGGCACTAGTTGAAACCAAAAGAACTCTCTTACCAGCCAAATATGACGTGTCATCCTTGAATTTTAGCTTTTCTTTTTTTAAGTCCTCATTTGAGGGCATCTGGTGGGCAGACTATCACACACGAATAACTTCAGCCATTCCACTTTTACACTTGACTGAGAGACATGAAGTGCAAACTTCATGTAAGTTTGTTCATTTCTTAGATATGATTTGATTTTGCATACCAGTTCCTTTTCCCTTGAAGGAATGACTGACAGTTGTGGTAATCGCCTGCTGCTTTCCATCATGACCAAGAACACACGTTGAGCGCTGGAGAGCTGAGCCTGCAGCCTCATCTGGCTGAATATTCAGTGAGTTTCAAGGCTCACAACACTCAGGGAGGATTTAAAATTGAAAGCTCAATGAACTCACAGTGATGACAAATCAGATAGCTGAGAACTCAGCTTGGATGGTGACAAAGACCAGTTCTTAACTTCTCTCAGTCCTGAGATACCCAACAGTAGTGAGTGACTCAAAATCTACTTCCTTTGGAGGCTTAAAGACATTTTTTTCTCAGGTGTTACATCCTGATTACAAACAATTTCTGTGGGGACCCCAGATACCTCTTAACTTCCAGATGCAATGAATAGCTATCAGTACATGTTTGGTACGCTCTTAAGAATAGTCAGTACTTTTGTTTATGACAACTTCTTCATTTCTCTGAATGTGCAACTTCTGACTGTGCAACATTATCCTCCTCACCTGCAGTTGGCACGTCTTCCGCCATGAGAGAAGTGTCAGCACTTTTAGTTCCCTCTGCAGTCGGAAGTGTACTTGGGAATTCTGTAGTCACTGAAACAAAGTAAAAAGTAATGCTCGTAAAGATCACTGATTAGGAGGGCCTTCATGTGGCATTCAAAACCTCTTGCACGGTCCTGCATCTGAAAATAAGAGGTGAAAATCTGCACCTCAGTTTTCATGTCTGCAGCTCACCCTACCCAGGTAACTGATGTACTTTACTAACATGAGCAGTGGTTAGATGTTTAAACTGTTCAGCTGTGGATGTAATTAATTGTTGCCAAGTTTAACTGGCTGGAAGACAAGATACGGTACAGAAAAGCTGTCCTAAGAGGTTCAGGTCAGAAAGATCCCAAAAATGTACAAAAACCAGCCTTGTGTGCAGACATCAATCTGTGGAAAAGTCATCACTGATGTGGATAAAGAGCAACCTAGGAATGGTTAGGAAGATAATAGGTCACTCTGATCAACCAAATATTAATAATAGCAGCAGCCTTCATATGGGATGACAACATAAGTACTCAATTTTAAGTATGTTTCGAATTTTCACTGACTGTTGCTCAAGCAGAACATGCTTTAAACTAACCTTTTCAGCAGACCATTTCAATTATCTTTACCAAATCAAGAAAAAAATCAGTGTGTAGTTGAGTGAATCTCTCCCACTCCATCCCAGGTACAGGACTTTGCATTTATTTCTGTTGTACTTCATGAGGTTTCTGTCACATTATTTCTCCAGCCTGCTAAAACTCCTCTGAATGCAAGCCCAACCCTCTGCTACTTTGGCCATTCATCCCAGTTTGGCATCATCCACAACATTTGACCTGTGTCTCCTTGAACCTACTGAGGCATACCTATAGTGTCTCAGAGAAAACTTCCCAGATGATACAAATATAAGTATTTGGAGAGTCTCTACGATGCCAGAGTCAGGCTAACACAGACCATCTCCGCTACACAGAAAAAAGAAAGGATTGGTGCTGGTTACCCTTTGTACCTCCAGGAAGAGGGACAGACTCTGTTGGGCAGAACATGGCATCATCCTCAGTCCTTGTGTCAGCTGCTTGGAAACCAGTTGAAAAATCTGGGGGAGCACTAGTTGTCACCATAGTTTCTGGAAAAATATCATTTGTTGTCACGGCAAATGTTGGGGGAGCAGTGGTCTCTGGTGTAATTCCTGCTGGAGACTTGGTGGTTGCAGTTGTAGCTTCGGGGACAGTGGTTGTCAGGAGGACAGCAGTCTCTGCTGTTGTTTGATGATCAGTGGTTGCACTTGTTGCTTCGGGGAAGACAGTTGTCAGGAGGACAGCAGTCTCTGCTGTTGTTTGATGATCAGAGGTTGGTTGGGGAACAAAAGTTGTTTTTCTAAAACGCCTAGGGGTAACGGGAGCCTTTCTCGTGGTGGTTGTCTTCACTGGAGGGGCTGCATGGAAAAATCGTAGCCAAGAGAAAAGCTAGATCAGTGCATTCACAACCGACCCTGAGGAAAGCCAACCCAGAAATGAATGAAAATTATCTAGCTGCTAAAATACTGAGAATGAAGGTGGAAGAGTCACTATTTTAAAAGCAGAAAACATGTCCCAGCCAGAGCAATTCCCAGATTTACAGATTTGCTTTCTTTTTTTTTTTTTTTTTGGGGGGGGTGGGGGGTAGGTCTCAAACATCTCCTCCTAGACACTCTTACAGAAATGGAAGAGCCTTGAGTGGTAGAACCCAAAAACTTGCAAACTTTGTAATTTTGCTTTTCAATGTCCTCATAAAAATAAAATAAATAAAATAGCTTGATTTTCAGCTCCAATCTTCTTGCTAATCTTTTCAACTGGACCTTTTTTATGAACTCTGTTGCCCTCAAGCTCAGGAATTGACATGGGATTGCCGCAATTTTCCCCCACTCTCCTGTTATATCACTTACAACAGGTGTATGAGAGTGCTTTGTACATCAGCACCATTGCACTCCTGAACACCCTGTAAAAGTCAGAAAAAAATTTGTCTTTCTGTAGTGTAGAGGGTGGGTACCATCTTTTTTTCTGTGCTTTGCAATGCTTTTCAGCCTCTTCTTGACTTTGTAAGACCCTTACTTTATCCTGCAGCTTAGCAAAATAATAGGAAGGGGGAAAAGTCCTTCAAAACTCTGAGGCAAAATTTCTAAACACATCGGTCTGCGTATGACATGAACCAAATGAAAGCCTTTTTGGTGTTGGGGTGAACCCCAAATGAAAAGCTGAATTTCATTCCAAGGGCTCTTCAAATGATAAATCCCTTTTTTAATTCTGTCATCTTTTAAAACGGCAAATATAGCTCACAATGAGCAATTAAATACTTCATTTGAAAGGCAAAAGAAGGGTAAAATTACTATTTTCTCATCATAACTGCTTATTGAATGTGATTCAAATTGGCAACTGGTTGCAGACCTCCCTTGAAAACTACATGATTTAGGCAAAACACTTTTTGCCAAAACAAACAAACAAACAAACCAAAAAAGCACACATAAACTCCAATTTTAAACTCCTATCCAGTGAGAGGTTTCTACTTGGTGGCTGTATCACAAAGGTCCCCAAACTCACCTCTGACCACCTCCAGCCGCATGTTCTGTTTGATGTCGTTGAACCAACCTGGGATCTCTATGCGGCAGCAGTATATGCCGGCATCTTCTGCCTTCACTTTCGCAATTGTGAGAGACACATCTCCATAGGAAATATAGCCCTGGAGATTGTATCGCTGTGATTTTCTGAACGTCACCCTATTCCCAGTGGTGTGCAAAATTTTGTTATTGCACTTTGAATTTGGACACGGGCCTCTGCCCCAGCACATATCGGAGATATCCTTATGTCGTGCCACCTGGTAGAAGCAAGGCAAGTGAACAGCTTGCCCTATTACTCCTCTGACAACAGCTTCGGATGCAGTGTGGGCTGTCAAGGAAGAACAAGGAAAGGTGAGCGTTGGCAGTCTCCCATGCGTGACTCTACCTGTGCAACACAATGAGGCAGGAAAAGAAACGCTCCTGCCTGCAGGATCCCCTTAGGTAACCCTCCCCAGGAGCCGGTGGCAGCTAATGTCCCGGGGCACAAGGGGTGACAGCCGGGAGCTGGCAGGTGTTGACTTGCTGCTGGCGCTGGAGGGCTCCATGCTCTGGCCTCGGCCAGCTGCCGGAGGGCTGCTCACCAAATATATCACTCGCATCAAACACGTGGTGAGTGAGGCCGAGGTCTGTTGCTGGCAGCCTGGGCGCAGACTAGACCTGTGCAAATGGAATTTGGGAACTCTGCTCCCATCCCATCTCCTCTCCTAAGGGACTCTGAAAGCTGTTCAGAACCTAGTGTGAAATACACCTGGTTTTCTCAGTCCACCATCGTCTCCTTCAAAAAGGAAATGCTGTCATAGTTGCCTTCCACTGACAGTTTCAGTAGCAGTGTCCAAAATACCTATTCATGGGTGAAATTAGGGCCTAATTAAGCTGGCAGAGCAGTGGGGTATGTCTATGGAACCTGTTCTCAGAAAGTGCACTGCTTTTTCTGTTTCTGAGCAAGTCCTGTCAGCTATCCCACTTACCTTGCAGAGTACTGTGTACATAGAAGCTTTAACTGCTAGTGTTATACTGACGTTAAAAAGAGCATATGCATGTTTTCCTTGTGCTCTTACTCGTAACAACCAGGTCTATTTGGTGTTCACCCCCAATACCCACCTTAGTATCTGGTTTGAATCTTTGCTACATATTTTTCCTTTTTAACTGTCGATGCAGTTCCCAGATTGCCCTAAACGGGATTTCTTCTTCATAAAAGGCACTATACAAAAAAGGGTTCCCATAAAGGAATAAATCTTTTCTGGTTTACGTTCATCTAGCCTGTGTCAGTCCTCTTACCTCGTTGCCTTTCCCCCCCATGTTATTATTTACATATGGTGGAGCCGGAATGGAGGGACCTCGGGAGCATCCAGATCTGGTCCTCTCCTGCAGCAAGAGGATCGTCCCGCAGATCTGATGTCTCATGGCCAGCTTGCTTACCCCAAAAAAGACTTACAGCAGTTGCTGCTATTATCACCAGCTTTGGCCCTGGTTTGCCAAACATTTCTATTTTGCCAGCTGTTTGAATGCCTTTTCTTTTTGGCATGACTCCCAGATAGCAAACAGATGCTTCCAACTGTGTCCATGTCTCTTTTGTTTTGTCTTTAATGGACTATTCCCCAGGTGAGGTTTTAGTCTGTGGCAGGCTGCCTCACGACTTGTTATTGGGATGACATTTCGGCTTCATTATTGCTTATCCCATTGGCAAGATAAGCCAACTCATTCAGGTTTCCACAGCTCCAAATGCTAAAAGAGTAGAGGCAGACAAAACAACATGCAATATGGTGTGAAGGGCAGAAGCTTTTGCAGGGAAATGAAGGTAGGATGTGCCAAAAAAATGAATTCCTGCATACAGGATAGGGCTTTGCAAGATGGCAGCTTGTTTTAGTCCTTGGAAAGTGTAGGGTCATTTGCCTTGTTACAGCGAAACAGAGAAAACAGCCTCTTTCAGTGACAACACAACAAAACAGTTCATCCAGTCAATCTTGAAAGTATCCCTAGGGGAGCAGGGGGTTAGTCGCTGAGCGGGTTAACACATATTTTCAAGCCACCCCAACACAAATGTGTGTTCAAGACCAGTTTCAACTATTCCTGGAGTTATGGTCACTGCTGCTTGAGGAGAAATGCGCTTATCTTCCGCTCTTATGTCTGCACAGCACAAAAGCAGCTTCATTAAGTGACCCCTTAAAAAGTGAAAATTAGCCTGCTCTTCTCTTTGAAAACAGAGCCCTGAGCTTATTAAATAAATAAATAAATAAATAAATAAATAAATAAATAAATAGAAGAGGGAAGACACAAGGCAGCAGGGTGTCTCCAGTGCAGTTTCCCACTATTGGTGCAAGAAATTTACAGGTTTTGCAGTTTCAAATCCTCTTTTAATTTTTGTGAAGTTAATGTTGCTAACATCTGCCTGCATTGGAGGTTGGTATGGAAAGCTTCAACACTGCAACAGCCTTGGTTCAACAGTACGAACCTCTGCAAGGACTCAATAACTTCCTTCTCAGTTGCAGCCTCTTCCAAAAGACATAGTAAATAGGACTTTGAAACATGTCTTGAAATTAAGAGGTTCCTGAGGCTGTTATATTGTGACACCCTAGTCTTACTGTGAGAGGAATCCTACCCCTGTCCATGGCAGTGACCCTCCTCGGCATCCAGAGTTGACCCAGGGCAGCCTGAGCTTCAGCTGTGCCTGGGTAGTCCTGCTGAAGTCAGTGAGGTTTGCCCCTCTAAGTCCTTCATCCAAGTAAGAGAGACGTGGACTCCAGATGTTAAATACATCTTCCAAAATAGAAAGGAGTATTCATAATTGTTCAGATCATACAGATATACACATATTTATATACAGTCTCTCTTGAACCGATCCTCAGTGACAATTGGTATTAAGCAGTAACTCCAGTAGTTGCTGTTGTAGTGGTCTCTTCTCCCATAGGCTGGTCATCGACGGACAAAGACATATATCCTTCAGCCAAGACGGCTGGTTGAAAAAGAATTTTTTTTCTTGATCTGTTTCTGGAATAATTTTCCTTCTTTGTAGAAGATTCTTGGCATCTTTTCCTTATCAACCCCTTTTTTTTTATTATTTATTTCTTCTTGAAGCTTCCGTACTGATGAAATTGCAGAGAAAATGACTGATAAACAGAAAAGAAGCATTTGACTGCCCACTCTGCTGGTTTCCTGAGTCTCAAGACTACCCATTCTCAGCACTGAGCCGAGTTACAGAGAAGGTGACAAAAGGTCATTCTCATCCTTCTGTAGATCAGCATATAAGAAAGTGAAAATAAGACCAAATGGAGGCAAGTATTTATTTTGAGGCTGAAGATATGGCAAGGAAAGAGCTTTCCTGTTTCTTCTGCTGAGACTGGCAAAAAAAAAAAATATTAAAGAATTCCCTGGGCTACAACAAAGTGCCGGTGAAGCTCCATTCATGCAGCAGACACTGTGGAGGTGGTTACCTTGCCTCAACGGGGCACGAATCGCCTCTTGCCCCTCCATGTATCTTCCCGCTGACCAAACTTTTCCACTACTTTTCAGATCAATTTAAGAACATCACAGTTGCTGTAGATGTTATACGTAATATTTCATCCCGGCAGAGGTGAGTTAATTGATATTTAGTCACCTGAGACAGAATTTGCTGAAATGCCTAAGTGATTTAAAAGCCCAGCTCCCATTAGGAGCTCACGCCCCACTGAAAGCTGGTGAACCCACATTTCTGAGCCACCTCCGGCAATTTGGAAACTGCATTGCTGATGCCTAAATGCGCATGCAGCAATGCAGCCGATACCAACCATGCCCGCAAGACCTAGGCTCCCAAGATACTCTTCTTTGACTTCTGTCTTTTTCAGGATTCAGATTTTAGATGGATGAACTGAACACGGGAGAAAAAGGAGAGGAATCTTCAGCCACGCTTTCCCGTACTCAGTTCATATCAGCAGACAGCCCTCAGAGTTTCAGAAAATCCTCTCTTTATCACGTATATACATTCATTAATCTGCCAATATTTCAATTCCCTAGCTTGTGCTGTGTCAGCACTGTAGCGTGGTAGAGAGACAGATGAAGAAGCAAAGCCAGCAATACACACTTAACAGTAGTAAAGAAATCAGATAATCTGGGGGGACAGGGGAATTAACCAGCCTATACACACAGAGGAAACCACATACATTTTTAAAAAGGAAAAAAAAAAAAAATAGTCTCGATCGGTATTAGCTCAGTAAGTTAAGAAAACTTTTGAAGATCTGTATACAATTATGACATTTTCCACTGTTTTGTTTTCACAAAACAAGTGTTGCTGCTTTTAATTTTACAAAATTTTTGTTTTCTCAGCAAGCACACAAAAAGCAGGTGAGACTCACCTATAAAGATCTGTATCATAATCCAGTGAAACAGCACAAAATGGGACATTTTAGCTGACGGAGACTCCAGGGCAGCAAGTGGAAGGAGAGAAAACTATGTCTTATGCTTTCCGGAGATGCTGAGTGAGCCCCACTGAAGTCTCATTTCTCCATTTCCAGACTTTATGTACTGCAACTGCTTCTTTCCTACGCTTCCGGACAGAATCCAGTCAAAAGAGGTGATTTCCTGCTCGGTGTTGGTGCGCCCTCACTTTGAGTACTGTGTGCAGTTCTGGGCCCCACAATTTAAGAAGAACGTGAAGCTCCTTGAACACGTCCAGAGGAGTCACAACACAACTGGCGAAAGGGCTGGAAGGCACGTCCGATAAGGAGCAGCTGAGGACTCTGGATTTGTCTAGTCTGGAGAAAAGGAGGCTGAGGGGCGACCTCATTGCTCTCTACAGCTTCCTGAGGAGGGGAAGGGAGAGGGAGGTGCTGAGCTCTTCTCTCTGGTACCCTGTGATAGCATGCACAGGAATGGGTCAAAGCTGTGCTGGGGAAGTTTTAGACTGGACATTGGAAGCATTTCTTTACCCAGAGGGTTGTCAAACACTGGAACAGGCTTCCCAGAGAGGTGGTCAATGCCCCGAGCCTGTCAGTGTTTAAGAGGCATTTGGACAATGCTCTTAAAACATTCTTTAATTTTTGGTTAGCCCAGTAGTCAGCCAGTTGGACTAGATGATCATTGAAGGTCTCTTGCAACTGCTCTATCCTACCCCATTCTATCCTGTTCTCCTTCCTCTTCCAAGACACTCAGCATGGTACTACCACCAGAGATTTCAACATACTATTTCTTTTGCCTTTCCATGGAACTCTTAAGGCCCAGTACCATTCCATGGTGCTGAGCGGCAATAGCAAGCTCTGTGCTCTTACACTTCTAAATATTTGGCTTAGTCTCCACCTGTGACTTTGTCTTTGCTTACATTTTCTTAATCACTTCATTTCCCCCAATTCCACCATCTGCTTGAAGACTTCTGCTTCTTTCTTTCACCAGCTTCATATTTTCTATTCGTAAAGACAGCCTTGGAGACATTCTCACAAATATTTTCTCACCAAAACAATGTCCTTCCCAAAGATCTGCAACACCAACTCCAAGAAATACCTTTTAATTTTTCTGACTTTTTTCAACTCCTTCTGACCAATTGATAAAGAAGTTCTCTGGAAGTTCTTCTCTGGGAGAGATAAGCAACAAGGCAAAATTAATTCAGGGCATTAAGGTCAGGAATGAAGAATTGCAAACAGACAAAATTCTGTTCAAATAAATGAAATACTCTATGACTCAAAAATAAATATTCAATGACCTTTTTGCCTCAGTCTTCACTGGCAAGGACTCTACTCTACTCTCAGACCACCTCACCTGGAGCGCTGCATCCAGCTCTGGGGTCCCCAACACAGGAAGGACATGGACCTGTTGGACCGAGTCCAGAGAAGGGCCATGAATATTATCAGAGGGCTGGAGCACCTCTCATATTAGAACAGGCTGAGAGCATTGGGGTTGTCCAGCCTGGAGAAGAGAAGGTTCTGGGGACACCTAATAGCAGCCTTCCAGTATCTGAAGGGGCCCTACAAGAAAGTTGGAGGGACTTTTTACAGGGGCATGTACTGACAGGACAAGGGGTAATGGTTTCAAGCTGGAAGAGGGTAGATTTAGATTAGATATTAGGAAGAAATTCTCAACTCTGAGGGTGGTGAGACACTGTCCCAGGTTACCCAGAGAAGCTGTGGATGCCCCATCCCTGGAAGTGTTCAAGGCCAGGTTGTGCAACCTAGTCTGGTGGGAGGTGTCCCTGCCCAGGGCAGGGGGGTTGGAACTAGGTGATCTTTAACATCCCTTCCAACCTAAACCATTCTGTGATTCTATGAGTAGTGAAGCTCGTGAAAATCCCACCCCTCTGCTTGGTAGCATTAAAAAAGGCAAATCAAATTTCCACTGTTATTAGTAAAGCAATAGAAAACAAAGCAGAAGACAGAGTTACACCACTGTACAAATCTACTTTGGATCCTATGTTTAGTTCTAGTCCTCTCAAAGCATATGTTAGATCCAGAAAGGGTTCCAGGAAAGGCAAAAAGAATGGTGGAAAGTATGGAAGAGTTTCCACAGGGGGATTAGATGGGTAGTCCAGGATGAGTCAGCCTGGAAAAGAGATAACCTAAGGGGTACCATGAACAGGTCCACAAAATCTGGAGTAGCACAGGAAGGTTGGAGAGGGATCAGCTATTCAGTATTCCCCCCCCCCCAACACAGCATCAGAGAAGGACTCTCATGCTTGCAGACCTGTTGGGCTCAGTAGTACATTGGAGTAGGCGGCTACCTCTCATTAGCGCCCCCATCTATCACACCACCACTACGTTGCCGTGGCAAGAAGCAGACCCCCAATAGACTGGGGTCCAGCAAAGCCAGGATCCCTGGTTTCTTTCACCAGCAGGTAGCCATCTGATGCTGCGGTAGCCAACCTAGTGGCAGATTCAAGGAGCGTGAAGCTCAGAGAACTATTCTGAGTTTATTCTGAATCAAAGTGGTGCTGCAATGTTTCTCTGTACCTTCACATGTTTCAGTACAGCAAAACCAGCAACCAGTGGGGATAGATACAACAATACAGCAACACATCGTCAACATTATAAGGCATGTTAACCAGCAATCAGTAAAATATCTAGTTTGCTATGTTCTACCAGGTACAGTTCGTACAATGCTAAATACACACAGCCCCAGCTGTTCTGTGAACAGAACTAATGAAACCTGGTGTGTCCAATATCCTGGAGACCTTTTCGCTGCAATAATTCCAATTTCTCCTTTGTCTCCCATCACTCACCATTAAGCAGTGGCTGTGAGCCCATGCCCAGCTGATGCCAGTGCAGGGAGCAGCTGAATCCCACCTGAGGCACAAATTTGGAGCTTTAACCAGCTACCAATTTCATGAAGCTTGTCAAAACAGAATTGGTCAGTATGTTGCAGGTGACCAGGAAAGGAAGAGGATGAACATGGCATCATGTCAGCTTTGCTTCTTTAGCAAGACTGGGATAAATTCAGCAGAATGAATTGAAAAAGGCCATCCAAAATCCAGAAAAATGTGCCTTGCTTTCTGCTTCTGTACTGCTATCTAGTGGCTTGTTGCAGGCTGAAAAGGAAAGAAAGGCAGAGAGCTCTCTCAAAAAAATAAGTTTGCAGCTCGTTAGCCTTATCACGCTCAATGCGCTGCCAGTTTGTGTGCAGCTGGATAATCTCTTAACAGGAGAACAGGCTCCAAGTGCCACATGCCCACCTCTGGAGCTCATTTTGAAATGCCTGTTCCAAGATCCACTGTCACAAGTGGAAGTCATAAAAAAGCACAGGGATCTTCTGCCTGCATGTATTTGTATGCATTATACCGTATATCCAAGGCAAAGTTCTTGCTCTGCACAACCTTTGCAGAGTCTGCTTACCAAGTAATTGTGCAGCAGAAAGGAAATTTTAATTGAGATTTTAGTTATCAGATACTCTAGGACTTTGCTTTGCATGAAAACTCTCTGATATAAGAATTAGTCTGTAATATTAAGAAAAAAAATCATTATGGGCAAGCAGTTTTCATAAATAGCAGTCTTCAAGAATGGTCCTCAAACTCCTTAAGAGCAGAAGTGGTTGGAATCAGATAACGTTGGAAACCGCACAGTTGTCTAACTCTGATCCCAGTAGAGATTGATTTGGTAAAAGTTGCAGAAAGCAGAAACCACTGAAGATGTTTTCTGAGATCTAGTTCAGAGACCAGATCAGACTTCCTGCAGCTCCGGTCATGGGCTACAGCCCACAGCAGCGACATGCTCAGCCAGGCAGCGGGAAAGCACCGTCTGCAATGGGGTCGGTAATTTTAATTTAGTAATTGTTAAAAACAGTCAAATACAGAAATACAGTCTAACACTAGCAGGTCCCTTCTAGTTTTGGTACTTTCTTACACAAGGCAACACGTGACATGAAGACAGAAAATGGCAGAGCTGATTTCTTCCACCACTTTTCCTGGCCCAGGGATCAGGAATCACCTAATATCAGTGCTCCCACACTGAGCTCTTTAGTCAACCACAAATTCACCTCCACATTTCCAACCTTTTAGGCATGCTACAGCAGACAGCCGTAAGACAATGCACAGCACAAGTGAAAATACAGAGCGCACCAGGGCCACCTATCCCAACTTGCTTTCCATTTCTTCCTCAACAAGATGAGGAGCCTTTCCCTCCTTCGCGAGCCTTTGCAAGCACGCTCACCTGCAGTATTCCACCTTAGCCAGGCTCTCCAGGACTCACAGGGGAAAACGCTCCCCTCCCCAAGCAGCTCAAGCCCTCCCATCTCTACCAGCCGGGGGAAGGATGGGGAACTGCTCCACTGAGCCCGGCTCCCCTTAAAACACAACCAGACTGCGGCCCCAAGTGTCTCAGCTGTTAAAATAAACACCTACTGATTTTATTATTGCTCCTTTATGCCTCATTGGGTAACAGCTTTGTTCTTTGCATGACTCCCTTGAAAATGATGCACTCAATAATAGCCAGTTTGTGGTAAGTCTGTGAGCCTTCCCTGCGGCAGCGATGTCTGCTTTATCTATTCCATATCACTGCTTGGGATGAGCTTCAGGGCAAAATTTGTACTGACCAGTATTTGGTAAGAGATGGTCTTTCTCCTGCCTGTACTACTTTTCTGCTCTTTCAGTAAGTCCCCAGCCTCTGTTTAAAAAATATGTTCTTAAAAACAATTAGGGAAAATTACTCTCCCACTTGAAGCTGATTTGGGTGCGTTGTATCTGTTGCCCAACAGTGAGTTAAGGATTGCACTGAGGAGCAACAGGGGAAAGGCACTGGGCCACAGATACTCCCACCTGTGAGCTAAAAGCCATCAAACCAACCCAGCATAAGACATTGCTGTGTGATACCTAGAGGGGTGTAAAGGCAGGGAAAACTTTCAGCCAAATTTTGTGCAACGTCTACTACTTTTTCCACAAGCTAAGAAAAGTCAGAACTTAATTAACTTTACAAAGTAGTTAATTTTTGATCAGTTGTTTTAGAGGCCTAGAAGTGATATTTTCCATGCTGAGGACTTCTCAGGGCATAGGGGGGCGCGAGGAAAGCGCCACAGAAACAGTGATGTACTTTGCAGAGGACAACACCCCTAGTCATAGTTCTCTGGAAACAAGCTGTGAATATTCTGCACATTGAAATACCGATCCTGTAGGCTCCAAGAACGTCCCATGAGGGGGTGAGCATCAATAGCTTCTCCAAATTTAACTGTGGGCTCAGTACATTGCATTACTGAGCTGTTACCAGGACTGGGTATACCTGACTTTAATGAAAATTCAACTAAATGTACATGGCAATACTAATACCATCAAGTTTTTCCATGTGTCATCTTTGTCACGGCAGCTATGAGATTGCTTCTGCCCTCTGATGGCACGGACTCTTTTGTAGCTGGCAGACAGAATACACAGTAAAGACAAACTTTTAAAAAAATGTGTGGTTTTCCTTGTGTGACTGAGTGGCTGTTCTGGCACTTCCTCTTTTTTCCCAAGAAGGAGAGAATTTGAAGCAGATAATAAATATAATGGCAACTTTCTTTAGGATTTCATGAGAGGATTCCGGAAATTTTAATTCAAGCCAATAGGGTTTCTGTTTCTGGAACAGGCTGATAAAGTTTTTAATTAGAAGTGCAGCTTTTATTTGTTTTATTAGAACGATGTGAATAATGCTTCTCAGTCCAGTCACGTTTAGCTGCTGAGCAGAGAGCGCAGCTAATGTTTTGCAAACTATTCAATGCCCGGCGATGGCAAAGGCAAGCATGCATACAGTCCTTAGTGTATTATATAAACATTTTCCTCTGCATGGGTCGCATCTTCCAGGGCACTATGGTTCCCTGCACGTTCTGGTCTCCAAAATGCAACGAAGCTGCACAAAAGAGTAAAAACCATGGTGTTAAACAAAAACCAGACAACAGAAACACAGCAGAAGAGCAGATAGCTAAATCAACCAGCTCACTGGAAAAATGTAAAATATGCAAAAACGCATATTTAAACATGACTGACAATGAATCATTTTTTCTCTTCTGAGACAACCCACACTTGAAGTTTGCATGCTGCCTAATGCAATGAACTGACAGTTATATTTATTTTTGCTTGCTTACTAATAAGTAGCAGAATTTATTAATTTTTTTGCAATGTTTCCTAATCACTTGAGGTTAAAAAAGAAAGTCAAAGTATATGGTGGAACGGTCAGCACACTGACAACTTTTTCCTCCTGTTAGCTAAAGCAGGAGCAGAATACTTACTTTGGAAAGTCACCCATCTTCTTCGTATTGTATAAATATTCTGAAGACCATCCAGAATGAAAATAAAGAAAAAAGAAAATTTTCTTTAAACCATCAGAAGCAATTAAAGTAGCTGATTAAAAAAAAAAATAATTCAAGTGTAAGAAACTAAATATGGGAACATTTAGCAGATGTTTTCAGTATAGGAAATCCCCATTATTTCCACGAGATCCAATGCATATGGCTTGGTTGGACCAAGAGCCTCTATGGAGAAAGTCTGGCACATAGAAAAATCTTGGATACGGTTATATGAAACCAGTGCCCCTCCCATTGGGAAAGACTGGGACAACATGGCCACAATGGGTAGGAGGAAATGAGCGGTGCAGGGGAGGTGGACTTGTATCATGCATCTCCTCACCAGACCACGGGTCGACTGGTTACTTAAGGAGTCCAAGACATAAACCGATGGCACCACATTGGCACCTTGCCGTTCTGGGCCCCAGAGGCTACGGGGGGATCCGAGCACACAACCACGGCACAGGGCACAGAGTGCGGCCATCCAGAGCCGTTAGCTCACTGCCCTGAAGCAGAAGATATATGGCATCTGCCACAGCTGTGATTTCAGGTACTCAACCCACCTGTGAAAAGTACTTACGTCTAGTGAGGAACAGAGCCAAAAAAAGGATGGCTAGAAGCACCACACATAAACCGATCCCAATGTATAGCCAATTTTCTGAGTACTGCTGACTGGGACGTGATACAGACTGGTTCTGTCAAACGCAAAACAGATGAGCATTAGTGGCGCTGACAGTGAGAAGCCCGTACAGTACCCAAAGGCCATTTGTGTATTTTGCAACCCTGCAGTAAAAGCGTACTTGAGAGCAAGAGCCAAATTTGAGATATGGGACTAGTTTCAAGCAGCGTCACTGCAAGAGTTGTGTGAGCCATGCTGTTAAACACATTATTTCTTGAGATAGTCAAAGGATCTGAAGTGATGACAAATCACATTTGTTCAAGTTTAATACTATTTGGTGAATATTTTATTTATTTTTTAGGATTAAATTATCTCCAGGTGTCACACACACTCCCTTTTTGCCAGCTTATTCGGTAGTTATTCAAGGCTTTATATCAATAAATAAATATGCCTTCTCCGTGCCCCGGTCTTTATTCAGGCAAAACTTCTTCCCGAAGCCAGCCATGCGACATCCAACCTCTCGGGCCTGGGAAGACGCTGAAGCACAGTGTGGTCCCCGACTTACATTCTGCGCACGCGGCAGTGTGAATGCCCGCAGCACACGCTGCCTTGCAGCATGGCACAGCAGGTCTTCCCAAAGGCTAACTTGGCTGTCTTCTCTTCCTGATAAAAATCTGGCTGATGTTCCTGCCTGTCACCCTGCAATAGGTGCGGGAGGACTCCGCAGGACAGATGCGGAGCTGTTTGAGCCCCGTTGCACGGGCAGCGCGGGTGCACTGCTGTGCGGTCGGGCAGTCCAATTTCCACTCTTCCCCATACCCTGCCGTACCTGCAGGTTTGAGGTTACCCCCGAGCAGTCTGAGGCGTTTGAGCAGGGACTGGGGGCCTGAAAGACAATAAACATGTTGCTAAAGCTCTTCCTGCATGAGTAGGAAGTACTGTATGCATGCAAAGCGCGTTTTTCCCCCTCCCTTAATAACGAGCACGTAAGCATTCTTTCATAAGCACTAAAGGCGCAGACTATAAAAAAAGAAAAAAAGTCTTTTGCAATCAAACTAAAACAGTACAAGAGAAGTGTGGGGACGAGCCAATATCCTCTCGTCTACCCACTTTGCCTAGGGATGCTACAGCACGACAGAGATGCTTACGGTCTGCGGAGCTTCGGTAGCAGAAACCGATGGCCACGTTCTTGTGATGGTAAAGGATGATTCACTGGTGCTCCCAGGAGCTGAGCAAAGGCAAGACAGACACATCACTTGCACAGGGAGGAATTTCTGCCTTGACAGAGAGGAATTTGTACTCCTGACTTGGGACCACCGCACTTAAGTATCTCTCTATCAGGAGTCTCGGCTCTGCATACCATAAAGAGGTCGGTGCCTTCAGAGGGCAGCACAGAACTCTGAATATTGGAGTCTCTGCTGCCCTTTTCAGAGCTTTGAATTCCTTCCAGGAAACACTCAGGGCCTAGAAGGAAGGAGTTACCAAGGTAGGCATCTGGTTTTGAAGCCAAGAAGAGGCAGCGGATGCCTAAAGCGAACGTACATTGTCTGATGAAAACTGATTAGGGTTAGCTCAGGGCCTTGAAAGAGCAAGTGGTGCAGAGTTAGAGAAAGCAAATGAGACTTTTAAAGTCCCAGACAGCTATACAATAAACAGACTGACCAAAGTGCATAAGGACCTGCAGCATGTTTTGAGGTAATTTCCCAGAGCAAAGCTGTTTGCAGTATTTAAAACTCAGAGCTACAAACTTATGTCTTCCATATCATCAGTCTCAGCTCCTCCATGTGTTGTCAGACGATACGCCACCCTCCTGAAAACAAAATCTCCTGTTCACACTATGGACACCCTGGCTGGTTCCTTTGACATTTTAAATTGTCACGCTTATCCCAGAAGCTTTATTTTGAAGAGGACAGGATCATCAGCTTCACTGTTCTCTTCCACTGGAGATTCTGGAGTATTCCTACATCAGAGGCACGCAGCCACCCGCCCTTTCCAGTTTCCCTCTGTGTGAACATGCACATACTCACTTGTATTCCGAAAATGTAAAAAAATTGTTCCACCAGCAGCTAAGGAAGATGTCACAGGGTTAAGAGAACCCGTGAGTTCTAAGATTGGAAGCCATGTTTTTTGCAACCAGAACAGAAACAGTCTGAGAAAGTTTTCACTTCTTCTTTCAAAAAGGAAATGCAACTGTTGTAACATTTTAGAGTTGTTGAGCTGCAAACCTCTGAGATGGAGGGAGAAATACAAATAGCATCCCGGATTTTTCTTTCAAAATCCAGAGAATAAGCTATTGTTACACTATGAGCTCTCTCTTGCGTACTGGAAACTAAAGTTGTCTTTTTCAGACTGAAAAAGATGCAGCTGAGTGGGTATATGATAGAAGTCTATAAACTCATGAGTGGAATGAGGAAACCAAGTGGGGAATAGTTGTTCCCTGTCTCTTCCACTACAATGAGGAGCCTCACATTGTTAAATATTCACAGGCTACAGAGAACGTGGGGAGCCTCTGAGACACACAGTATATCAGGGTTGAAGAATACTTTAGCGCTGTATCACAAAATTACTGTCCTGTTTCTACAGTCCTCCTTAATCATCTGCTGTTGACTGCTACTGGAGACAGGATCCTGAATTAGATGCACTTTTGAGCTAGCCCAATAAAATGGTTCTACGTTATAGAGCAAGAAACAAATTGGTTAAATAGCGGGCACACCCAACTCCTAAAAACTTGTGTTTTACTGTTCAAGGGATTTACTGTTCTTTTCCACAGGACAAGGTGAGATTTTATACCACAAAAAAAACGACATACCAAACAACAGCCACAAGAAAAACAATGCTTGCAGCACCAATTAAACATCTACTTAAGCATCACACCTGGAAGCAAGCTTCCTCCCACCTATGAAGTTCCATCTGTTGGACTCTCTATATAATGTCAGGCAGAATTTCAATCCAAGTTCTGATCTCTGGTTCTATGGTAATGTTTAGTAAATTTTAGCCAAGACATTTCTATCATCTGTCATTTTGTTTCCTTCCTAAGATCCCCATTTGCAATAGAGCTTATATATGCTATTGAGATTAGTACTTGGATAAAAGTTACCTGAGGTCTGTTCAGAGGTGGAAGTGTGAGGACTTGCAGTAGAGATCCTAGCTGATGTTAAAAAATAAAACAAAACCAACATACATTATAATTAACCTTAGTGTGCCTTTACTTATTGAAAAAGAAAAAATTCTATAATAAAAATTCGCTAGCACCAGCTACACAAGTACGCATCAGCCACGTGTTCCATAAATTATCATGCTTTTTACAAACAAGAGAAAAACTAAGAATCAAAGGAAGAGTTGACAAAAAAAAAAAAGTCTATACTAATCTTATGTCCCTGGGATTTACTGTAGAATCAAGCAGGGAAAATGAAGAACTGTTTTCTATGGAAAGGGTGCAACTATAATGCTTTGGATAAATTAAGTAGCCTGTGCCCATATCCTGGGCTGCATCCCCAGCAGTGTGGCCAGCAGGGCGAGGGAGGGGATTCTGCCCCTCTGCTCCTCCCTGGTGAGACCCCACCTGGAGTACTGCTTCCAGCTCTGGGGCCTCCAATATAAGAAGGACATGGACCTGTTGGAGCGAGTCCAGAGGAGGTCACGAAGACGATTAGAGAGCACCTCTCCAGGTGGTGAGGACAGGCTGAGAGAGTTGGGGTTTTTCAGCCTGGAGAAGAGAAGGCTCCGGGGAGACCTTATAGCTCCTTCCAGTACCTAAAGGGGACCTACAGGGAAGCTGGGGAGGGACTCTTTCTTGGGGAGTGTAGTGATAGGAAGAGGGGAAGCGGTTTTAAACTGAAAGAGCGGAGATTTAGATTAGATATTAGGAAGACATTCTTTACTGGGTGGTGACATGCTGGAACAGGGTGCTCAGGGAAGCTGTGGCTGCCCCATCCCTGGAGGCGTTCAAGGCCAGGTTGGATGGGGCTTTGAGCCACCTGGTCTAGTGGGGAGGTGTCCCTGCCCATGGCAGGGGGGTTGGAACCAGATGATCTTTAAGGTCCCTTCCAACCTAAACCATTCTATGATTTTATGCTGCCCTTTCTCTTAAATTCTTCAAATGGTGCTTCTAAGAAAGCTCAGTAGTGCATATGCACCATGAAACAAAGCACCACGTCCTTTTTTTAATTGCAGCAACCATTTTGGGATTACAACAATGCCAGAGACAGCTTAATTTAAACAGCACCAACAGCAGATCTGCAGAGTGCTAAAGATCAGTCCTATGGATGATTATAGAAATCATTTCCACCAAAAGCTTTGATATCCAGACTCAACAGCAGATTTCCCACAATAGTACTGACACAAGAGACTGTCTCTGCACTCACCTTTCTCTACCACAACCTTGTGATTACTTATCTTATCATTGAACCACCCTGAGATCTCCACGCGGCAGCAGTATGTCCCACTGTCTGCTTCCTTGGCATTCACGATCGTGAGGGACACATCGCCCATCGTCAGGTTCCCTTTCAACGTATACCTGCTGTTGTACCGCTCTGTCACCTTCCAGCCATCTGTCCAGATAATGATCCCATTACATTTTGAAGAAGGGCAGTTGCCACGACCCCAGCACATTGATGTGATGTCTCGTGGGCTCCTAACGCGGTAAAAGCAGGGCACAGTGACATCCTGACCGACCTTTCCTTTCACAAGTGATTCTGATACTGTGGGGCCTGCGGACAAAGAGACAAACGTAGTTGTTGAGCACAGTGCATGCAAGTGGAAGCTTCTCATGCATCTCGCATGACCCGATACCTCCTATCTCGCAAACACCACCAGGCATTGCTGGATCGAGTTTTCCGCAAATAGATGTGAATCCCAGCAGGCCCGACGCAGTGAGGGATAACGATGGGGCCAGTGATCTATTCCAAAAGTGTCTCTAGGCAGAGAAAGAAGAAACTTTCGGCAGCCTCTGCAGGTAGGCAGAGAGGTGAAGAGAGAACAGAGTTTGCATCCTGACAACTTGGTGGCTTCTCTTTAGCCATGTCCGGTCTGTCAGCTCTTTATTTTTTAATCTTAGTTCAGATTTAATCCAAGCCACACATGGGGGGACAGTAAGACACTGACTTTCATTAAAACCACTGTCGGAAACTCTCCCTCCCTTTCAATGAAAAGCCACAAAGCAGCAGGTTTCATCAGAGTGATCACTGCTGAACATGTTTCCTTTTTTTCTTGCGTAATGACAGATTTTGCCTATTCCTACCAAGAGAGATTTTTCACAGTTTTTCTGAGAAATTTTATATGCTCTTTTTTCACTACCTTATCTTTTTCCCCCTCACTCTTATGCAGTTTCTAACTTGTTTGGTTCCCATTAAAAGTCATTTCTCACGTTTCCAGAAGGCTGTGTCACACTATTCAAGTGAAAACAGTGAGACCTAGCAGCCAGTAGCCCATTCATCACAGTAAGAATTTCTTTTGTTCTATTTAGACCACTCCGGTCAAAATTCCCTTTAGGAGGGTTTTAATAAAAGCTGTATCAAGTGCCATTTCATTTGTGCTCTGGTGATCCAGTCAAAGCCACCCTGCAACCCTACCGTCTTCTAACAGGTGATGCAGTGGGGCTCCTGAGGTGTCCGCTTGTACTTCAAAGAAAACTGTTTGCCATAGCCATACATCTACCACTACACATTTCTTATCAAATTCAGTAACATGGGATCACATGTGTAAATACTTTGATCTATCTGTATTAACATTTCAGGAATAGAAATCACTGCAGCAAGTACAGGCAATAAACTATCTCTATTAAAAGTCTAGCCCAGTCTATAATTAGGAAGGGAGCTCCCCGGGCCCGTCCGTCAACATGCATCAGTGGATTCCATGCACTGTACAGCTTGATTGCAATTGTCCCTTGTGAAAAAGCTGTTTTCCCCAGCTCAGCCCAGCCATTTTCCTAACCTAAGCTATTATAGTTAAAAATAAGCCTGCATTCGGAGACTTTGCCACAATAACATCTCTGAAAATAACATATTTTATTTAGTATAAAAAAAGTGAGCTCTAAATGAATTTCATCATAAAAGGCTCTATAAAGAGCTAGAGGAAATAATACCTGTAATATCACTTTTCTTTCTACTGAACATATCCTACCACCGAATTTGTGACGTCTATCTGCCCATACCAGTACCACTCTGCAACCTGTTGTTTTCAGTGCCTTTAGCAATGTTTTCCTAGGACGACTGCTTTCTCAGAATAAAAAAGGAGAATGTATCAATTTGTCCCAATAAAATTTCATATTGGCTAAAAAACACCAGAAGCCACAGCTGACCTTTTCCCTGTCCTCCTAAGCGTTCACCTTCACAAAGCCTGTTGAAGTGAAATATCCTTGTTTTACATCTTTTCTAAAATGATTTGAAGTTCTCTGCTCATCTCAGATCTAAAACCCCCAAAAGAACATTCACTAATAAGACTGGCAGACAGCCCAAGAAGCAGCATCTTTAAAACCATCATACCCTCAACGTGATTTTGTTTTAAAAAGTAGATAAGACCACGAGAAGACTATTGAGCCGCTGTGATAAGTTTGATTCGTAGCACAAAACTACCGTTTCTGTGCTATGTGGCCACTCTTCCCATTGTAACATAAAACCTCTCTCTTTGCAGCCCTCAGAAACACTGATGCACGTTACCTCCATCCACCTATTCCCTTAGGCCCACTTAGTTACCTGCAAACAGGAGCAGAAGAACCCACTTCATGCAGAAATAAGAAGACATTGCAGCTGAAGACGAGGAACAACGCTCCTGTTCACCCTTTGGGCACCAACATTCAAGAAAACTTATCTTCTTCATAAACTTCTGGTTTTACTTCACAGTACGTCATCTTCAGAGGCAGCAGAGAATGCCCTTTAGTCTAATCCGGATTGCCTTTCCTGTGGTTAGGCTGTTAGCCTCGCACAGCACAGCCAAGCTCTGCTGCTGGCAGCGCACGCAGCCGAACACTTGCTGACTGTGGTTTGACCAAAAAGCTAAAATACTTCACAGCACTTCAGAAACCTACTTCTCTTTTTTTTTTTTTTTTTTACAGGTCTGCTTGATTACACATGAAACTGTTGTCAGCAGCATCAATCTGACATGACTATCAGTAATCCACTGCCCCACGCTGCTTCCCACACCTTTTTTTGCCATAGCAGATAGAATTTGGAGAAGAGATTACATAGGATACGTAACAGACTATGGTAAACAGAAAGGACTTGGCCAAGTAACAGATTCCTAGGAAGGATTACTCAAGCATTTAATCATAAGTTTCTAGTTCTAATACTTAGAAGCAGCCCAGAGCATCTTTAGGCAAACGGTATTTTCTTTGTAGGCTATAATTTGGCAGTATTGGAAAGCTGCCCTATTGTTACACAGTTGTAGCCTAAAAGAGTTGCGGTCTTTCATCGACCGACTCTTAAAAATTCTGTATGCATCTGGGCATTCACAATATAAAGTAACATACACAATACAGAAGTCACTTTAAAAGTAGTGTGGAAACCCAGTCCCAGGCTGTGAGTCCCAGGCTCGAGGCTCGCTTCGACAAAACGGTGCCGAAATACAGCTTTTGAGAAATGGTGCCCCCTGGCCACTCTGCCTGTCCCTGGATTACCTAACTCTTCTGGAGGACATCAATCTTTTTATATGGTTTGGACTAGAACTGCAGCTGTGATCAAGTGCATTTGGTTGAGGGCCAACAAATGTTCTTTGCTGAAATAACTAATCTATTTTATGTTAGTTTATACAGACAAAATTAAATTGTAAGGAGTTACTTTTTATCAATAAACAGCAGAAATGCTTCCAAAAACATAGATTAGGCTAGAATTAGAACCAAGAGCTGCCTGGCACTGACTACCTTACATGAGGTCAGAGTCACTAAAGTGACGGTTCCTGTAAGCGAAAAGGAGGAAAATCAAGGGATTGAAGTAGCCAAATGACAAACACTAGCAACATACCTGTAGGAACGAGCAGAAAGGGGGCTCTTTGTATGCAGTGGCTGCAAGTAGGACGCTTAAGAAAATGCTTCCTCTTCATTCCTCTTGTTTCTTGGGAAACAGGAAACTGCAGATAGCTGCTACAGGAACAATTCTGATCATTAATGGCAGGATTCTGAAACTGCTCCGCACGAACGGAAAAGGAAGGGCAACCTGCCTCTGGCAGAAGGCAGGTGACCGCATTCACCACAGCCGTGCCATGACAGTGCACGGCACCAGCTGATGAACTCCTCTTGGTGGCTCAGCACGCGATGAACACCCACTTGCAGACCAGAACACGTTCCTTCTGGCAGTTACCTGCAACAACATGCAGTGTGCGTGGGTCCACAAGGATTTCGCCCCTCATGGGCCACATCTGAGCTCTGAAATAAGTAAACAGGCTGAGAAAATAAGGAACCGTATCCCAGAGCTCTGCCTGAGTCCGTACTACTCACTTCACCCAGGCTGTTTCGTTCATACAACAGCTCAGGTGCTGGCTGCATCCCCGGGGAAAGCCGTTCTGGTCACACAGTAAGAGAATGAGAGCGAGAGGGCAACAGTTAACCCACTCGCTTTGGATTTCACCTCAAACACAGACCATACAGAACGCCTTGACTTCATTTCCGAGTTTCTACATGCCTGTTTTCCAAGTTCCTGGTTTTTGTTTGTGCAAGAAATGAGCACCATTTCTGTAGAAATGTGAACATCATCTTTTTCACGCAGTCCTTAAAGTAGCTGCACATTTTTTCCTTGACTCAGAGCATACAGTCAGATCATACTTTGTGAAAGTAAAACCAAACCAAACCACTAAATATTGAAATAAGTTTAAAGCATTGTTGGAAACATCTCTTCATCACCCTATTTTAAAGCCATATCACTAAAGAGCTTTTCTTCTTTTCCACCTAGATGATCAAAGCTACAAACTTTCACCTGTTGTCCAGTGGTGACACATTTGGCTTCTCTGTATCAAGAAACTTTTGGTACTTTTCAAGTAACTGCATTGCTGTATCCCTGTGCCTGTTCAGATAGCGTATTAGAAGGGCTGGGCTTTTTTCTTTTCCTTCCTTTTTTTCAATAAAGAAAACATCCAACAAAATGCTGCTTAACACTTGATGTTAACTTTATCTCATCAAGTTTCATAAGGCATGTATGATCCAGCACATATTGTATACATTAACGTTTCAGGGGTAGAATACTTAAATGTTATCACATCCAAAAATAAAACCAGGATTTGCTGAAGTAAGGAAAGATCTCATCATCAGGAGCAGGTTAATCAACACAGTAGAGAAGACATTTATAACCAAATTTGCTAGTCAATGAGTCACATCATCCTATGAAATGTGCGATGCCCATTTCCTTAGACTAACAGGCACTACCTTCACTGCAGTTACAGTCTGTTCTTTTCCCAAAAGCAAAATTGTAACAGAAAAAAGGAAAATTATCATTGCTTTGACCTGACAAAGGAGGAAAAATGTCATTGTTTTGTCTGAAAAAGCCCAGGAAGCCTCCCACAGCTTTCCAAGGGTTTGCCTTAGACAAAGAAAAAATTAAACTAGAATAAACAAATTATTCATGAAGCTTTTTGGAAAATGAAAGCAGCCTTAAGTATTTTTCAAGTCACATGATCTCCATTTACCTTAATGGTTTCACAAAAGTTCATCGCCATTGTTAGTTGCTGCTAGTACCCAGCTTGTGCAGTATTTTGAAACTATGGTACCCAGGACTATGACTTTATTAAAAGCACAAAAATTAGGCAAAAATGTACAGAAATCCATTAAGCATCTATGACAGTTCTTTTTGAATAGCAAAGTTAAAACACCTGTGACAAACTGTAGTTCCACAGTGCACAACCTCTCTTATCCAGGAGACAATAAATGTTTCTTCATATCTTCCACATGAAACATTTGCAAAGTAAATACCAAATTAATTCAGCTCACTTGCAACTGTTTATTTACCTACAAGCAATATAATTTAGATCTAGTCTGGGGAGAAAGAAGTAAACAGTAGTGGTTAAATAAAGGACAAAAGTGTTAAATTTGTAAAATTATTCATACATTTCTAAAAAAAAAAAAAACACCATGTTTCTACTTCTTTATTGTTACTTATGATGTCATGTGCACTTAAAATAGCAGATGATGTTCTCTAATGAGTCAAAAACTCACTTAAGTGCATTTCATCTCTTTCTCTGCACTGAGCTCAAGCCCCACCACACCCAACAGCTAAGCACTTTTGCCTGCCTATTTAAGTAACATCTCTGGAAATGAAACATATTTTGTTAAATCACAGTTAAAAACAGAGTTTGTGCAAGTTCCCTCACCCACAAAGTTTACCTGTTTTTTAGCTGCTGTACATATTTTAGAAAACGTACATATTACAGTGTTACATGGTAAAAAGACAGAAGTAGGATTTCCCTGGCAGGACAGGCAGGGTAAAGAAGCCACTTCTTCATGATCAAATCACTGTCTTCCTCTTGCTGCGGGGGCATTGATCCAACTCAAATGTTCTTTAAACTTGGCTGATATTGCTTCCACTTGATGCTGGAACTTGCAGGTTCTTTCAAACTTAGAAGTTCTCAATTAGTATACAGGCTAATCATCCAATCAAGATTCTCTTTTCTGAGAAAGATACTCAGCTGGGCACAGAGCCTACATAAAACGCAAATAGAAAGCATCTGCACTGCAAAATTACTCACTTCATGCACGTATATTAACTATGAAGGAAACATAAGGTGGTCTAAGCATCTAGGAGTTTAAAAAGTAGGCATTTTTGTAAGCTCAAGACTGGTTTACATCTAAGAAAATTAAAATCAATTAATTTTAATTCATTTAGTTGTTGAGATTCCTGACAGTGTGTCTCTACAAGGCAAATTACACCGCATTACAACTGTAATAAAGGAATTCTTAGTTTCCTTTTTGTTCAGGTATGATATTACAAAACTACAAAGTAATGGATTTTGCAAACTTGACACTAATTTTAATATTGAATTACACATTTCTGAAAGGACCCACTGAAATTGTAAACAACTAGCACTTATTCGAAATGGAGAAACCGTCAGCTGCAATTCCTCTCAGTCAGATCCCTTACTTGCTTCCACACTATAAAGCAATTAAAAAAGCAGCATACCCAAAAAACCAGAAAGTGACAAATGACAGTACAATAGAAAAAGCTAACTTTAATATGTGGCTACCACACCACATGCTACATTTAACAAAAGTATACTTTTTTTGTTTCTACAAATAAACACACAGCTCACAAAATATTAAACATTTTCACCTGCCTAATCACTCACAACCTCCAACAGGTGTGCAATAAATGTTTTGTCTGCTTGTACAACAGCCAACCAAAATACAATATATATGCTCAGAATCCATTCTGCCTCACTATGGTAAGCTCACAAAAAAAAAAAAAAAAAAAGTGTTTTCTTCAGGTCATTTCATCAATAATGCTACACATAGCTGCATCTTTGTCTAGAACCTGATCTCTCGTGCCACCAGAACGCTCCCTCTGCTTTTCGCTCTGTCCAATACAGTTGCTGCCATCATCAGGATCCATTGGTTCCGTTTTCACTCTCAATCCTCCTTCTGAATGAGGCAGATCATCAGGCAAGGAAGCCAGGCAGTTCTGAATCATCTCTACAACTCGCTCTAAGTGCTTCTGAAATCGCTCTGCTGTTTCCAAACGCTGACGTTTCTGCACCTCCATCATGACTCTCAGTGTCTCCCTAGCTTGGTGAGGGCGATACTCATTTATAAGATGATGGACATGAACAAAAAGCAGTTTCAAGTCTTCCAGTTTCTCCTCTCGCTTTATACTCCCTGGACTCCTTATCAAGATATCCAAAAGGTCCAAAAAGTTGACCAGGATAGACATATTAAGCTTTCTTAATTCCTTCTTGTGATCAAACTGCATAGGATGTAGCCGTTCAATACCCTGGCTCTCCAAGGGTCGAATAATCAGATCATCACATTGAAACTGGTTACCAAACATCATATAACTGTCTTTCACAGGTGGAGGTGGCTTTGGCGCCAGGCCTTTACGGATATTTTCATCAGTATATTCTTTTATATATTGCATTGGAGGTGGAGGAAGGGCACTCACTTGCTGAGGTTCACCCATTTTTGCAAGACAAAAATACCTACAGAATGTCCCAAGAAATACATGTTAAACAATTTGTGTGACAACCCTATCGTACAAATAGAAACAAAGACAATATAAGACAGCTGGCTGTGAGAAAAGTGAGCCAGAAGAAAGCCATCTTAATGTGTGGAATACAGGAAATGCTCGAATAAATCCGTGTTAGCTTTTCACTAAGGTATACTTTTAGAAGGATTAACTTCCCTATACGCACATTCAGTATTCATTTCTCAAACCATGAAAGACCAGCCTGTACACAGAGAAGGTAGAACCCTTCCCTAGTTGAGGCCTGGCCCACTACCACCACGGCCCGCGAGAGGGGAAACCGCGCAGCCCAGCGGCGGGCAAGCACCGCCCTCAGGGGAGGATGCAGCCTGGCGTCCCGGGTCCACAGCCGCCGACCTGCCCTGCTCCAGACCAGGCCCAGGCCGGGCCCGGCTCTGGGAAGGCCCAAGCCCCGCCGTGGGAATCGCCAGGCCACTGCTGAAGAGAGAACAGCCGGGGCCGTGCTACGGGAAGACCCCATCAGCGACTGACCACGTACCCGGCGGAGGAGACAACCCCACCCGAAGTCCAGAACCATCACCACCGCTCCTCACCTGCCCGCTAAACTCTCCTCGACGCAACCGCCGGCACCCCACTTCCGGCCAGCAGCCCACCTCCCTTCCCCTCCATTGGCTCGCCAATCGTGAGGTAGCGCACTCTGATTGGCCGTGCCGAACACCGGTCAGAAGCTTGCTCCACTCACCGTAGGGCCTCGCTCGGGGGGCGGGGTCAAGCCCGGCGGAGCGGGGCGGGCGCTGCTGCCTGAGGGGGTCCGGGTGGCTGTCATGGCGGGCGGTGCTGGGGCTGGCTTCTCGACATGGGCCCTTCGGGGCGCTGCCCTGTCCCTGCTTGCAGCCCAGTCGGGGTGGTGGGGCTACATCCCGACCGCTCTTGTGGTTGTCCCAGGGGTGCGGGGCTCCCTCACCTGAAGCCGCTCCTGAGGTAGCAAGGCCAGAGGCCTGTTGCGGGGGGAGCGACCAGCCTGGCGTTTGCAGGCCTGGGCGCCCCTCGGAGACTTCCCCGCTGCGGTGACATTGTGTTTGGAGAGGGACTTTGGGGTCGGTGTGACCCTGCTGCTGGAAAGCATGGACTGCTTTGAAGGAACATATTTAGATTAGGATCTGCCAAAACGATTCGTACGCGTTACCCACTGAATTACACAGTGATCATTGAGCATATGGTATGTAGTGATCATCCAGTACGTAGTGCTCCCATGCATCAGAAACGCAGGATTGCCCTTGGTCATGAAACGAAAGCATTATCCTGGAAAGTGCATCATTCCTTCAGCTGAATACACTAAACCTGACTTCATAAAGACTTAACAAACAGCTGGGATCCATTGTTTGTGTTTGGTTTTGTTTCTTTTGGTGGGGAGGAGTTCAGCAAAAAATGGTGGATTTTTCACCCTGTGGATCATGGGGAGCTGGGCTTGCTGGCGTCACCTCTGCGGGGATTTCTCCCTGAAAGGGCCAACAAGGAAGGACTTGACGCTTGGCAATTTATGTCCCGTTTTCTGTCTTCCTCAGCAGATGGCAGCAACGGCCCTTGTCTGACAGAGAGCCCTTGTACCCGTTGTGTGCACATGCAGTATCATTTACAGGTTCACTTTTCAAGATTGATCATTTCACCAAAAAAAAAAGTTTCGATTGAATGATAATTACTTTGGCTCTTCTTAACTATTTGTAAAACAATGCAAAGAAACTCCTCCAGAATAGTTAGGTTTATTTGGTGAGAAAACCTGAAAACCATTTACAGCTCACATTTTACTAAATATCTGAATTTTTGAATATTCCGAACAACATTCTACAACTGGCAATGAGCGCAACCCTGGCTGCAAAATACACTGATTTGTTTTCATCTGTAAACAAAGTATATTTTGGGGAGGAAACAGCCCCCATTGAGACATTTATTCTCAGATGATTTAGCAAGTATCTGTTGCATAGGAAGGAAGAGCAGCCCATTATCAAGTTTGATGCCCTTATTCTCTGCCAGTGCTGTACAGTTTTTACACATTTTACATGATGTTCCTGATTAATTACTATATTGTTTCTTAGTCTCATATCTTTTAATTAGTCTGAGTTAAAGGTTTGTTCTTTTCTCTGTATTCACACAGATTGATGTAATCAGTGTGATTATAGTTTAGTATTTATCCATGTATATGTATATACAGATATGGCCTATATTATGTTTTCATCTATAGGCTCGAGGATTTTTATTTTTTTTAAGTAACTAGGCCTCAGGATATTCTTGTTATTTGATAATGACTTATGACTTCGCTTTAGGGAAAACTGACAGTAAATTGATCAGGGTTCAATCTGTATTTGTCAGTAGTCTCTAGACTGCCAGATTCGATGACGCCTGATATCTGAAGCATTATCTTCACATTTTCTGCCCTTGATGCCATTACTTCTACTTAAAAAGGGAGACAAAGGTCCTTACGTTAAGGATTTGGTGGTGCCCCAAGATGTGAATTCATCTAGTGTTCTTTTCAGAAACATGTCCATACGGACTGAAACATCATGAGTGTGACTGGATTGCTCAGACCCAGGAGCCTGCGTACAGAAAGCTCTTATTCTTTGTGCAGAAATATCCCAATGGGCAGCCACGGTGGGCAGCACAACACAGAAGAAACGTAACAGGATAAGGTGGTTTGCCCACGTTGTGTTCGTTTTTCAGTGTTTCAGCACTGGACGTGGGGTAACCATCCCTTTGAAATGTAGGAGTTGTGCTAGTACAGAATCTGTTAGTAAGAGCCACCTTCAAGAAGACTGGAAAGCACAAAAGGTAATTTAAGTCTAAAATATTGTATGCTTTAATTATTTTGACAATCAAGAACTTAAAAACAAAACAAAACAAAACCTCAAACAAATTAAAGAATGAAGAAATTTAAAAAGTTGCTACCAGTTGCCACTTTCCTACCACGGCTATGGAACTTACGGTCTCCATGGAGTGAAGGAGTACTTTGGGTGCAGGCATTGACCTGGGACTCTGGTAGTTTCCCATGCCACAGCTTGCTGTTTGACACGAGCCAGTCATTCAAACTCTCCATATTAAGCCACAAGGTCCTTTGGGATCAGCAGGAAGACTTAAGAGACCTTTAATCTTCATTCATAAAATCAGAATACTTTACCATATTGCTTCTTTCATCAGCTGATGATCTTGTCAGTTGAGAATCTAAACCATTTGGAGCAGAAAATCACGTACTATCAGCCAGGGGGACCCGAGATGGCTTATCTCTTTTTTTTTTTTTTTTTTTTTTTATAACATGGTGTTTGTTTCTAAGTACTACTACAATGTGTACAAAAAATTATTTTTAAGAAGTGAAAGTACTCCAGGATAGAGATGCAGATCTCATCGAGGCACATAAATATGGAACTCAGAGCATGGTTTTCAAATACAGGCAAGGGTGCAGTTCCATGCTACAACTAAACAGTTTTCTGCTTTGGAAAGGAAAGTCTCATTCCTTCGGCCTCCTCCCCCACTCTTTCCTCCAGGTCCTGCTCCCCTTCCTTCCTTCACTGCTCTTCCAGCCCTCCACTTCTGGCTGTACAGTTCTTTGTGTTCGCTACTTTGTCCCATCACTGTCAGGCATTGGATTGCAAAGTAAACTGATGCAACTCCAAACCCCACAGAAAACATGACTGTAAATTTTGTAGATTTAAGTTTTTAGATCTAGTGAGTTAAATCAACTCACTCTGCTGTCTGTCAAGTGAGCATCAGAGTGAGCTTTTAAGAGAGGAGAGCACATAGGCAGAAGGAAAGGAGGAGGCTGGGGAGATGATGAGGGGAATGGTTCTCCTTGCTTCTGTGGCAGGAAGTTCTTAGCTTGTCTCAAATCATCTTGTTACATCATACCCTGAAACAGAGGCAAGGAGTAGAAAGCACCGCCTCCAGAGATGCACGAGAAAACCCATGTGGTAGAAGGTACTAGTGCTCCTTTGGGTTTTTTGGACTTTCCAGACTTTGATTTCACATTCTTTTACCAGGAGCTGAGCTTGATTCTCTACTGCCTTGTACTCAGCGAACGGTGCAGCAAAGATCTAAAATGCTGTGACTTCAAAAAGCAAAAAATAGTGGGGGGGCAAGCACTTGTTTTTTTACATGATCTCTGTGATCTTCTTGAGTCATTTTCCCAGTCTATATGTAGTGGCCAAGACAGAGAGGATATAACAACTAATGAAAGAAGAAAAAAGAGTTTTAGTTTCGTTCTTGGTAGCATGGCTGATTCGCAGAAGACCCATGGATGACAGTGGTTCCAAATGAGAAATTAAGGATGATGATGAGTGTCATGCATAGCACTCTACAATTTGCTTTCTGCTACATTTCAGCTCTTTTCTGAAACAAGGACGCTATCCAGTCCAAGCCCATCACTGATAATACAGCACAATTCCTACAGGATCTCCAAATTGTGAGAACAAACCTGGACACCCCTCCAGCAGATGGTGAATCAGTACAATGATGTTCTCTGCCTCAAAGACATGACATCTTAATTTATTACTTTAGTTAAGTTTATTTTGTTTTTCTTCACAGCTAATTTTAGGCAAATCGGCATGTTTCAGTATCAGGCATTCCAGTTCTGTTAATTCAGCAGCAGTATGTGCCACTCCAGTATGCCAAGGTATTTTAGTGGAATTTGAATCCAAGCATTGTACAAGTATGGTAAATACAAACGCCATTTTCATGCGTGGTCTTAGAACAGTGCTGCTCTCTTCTGTGCTAGAACATATTTCTTCCATTTTTGTTGCTATTGCGCTCTAAGTAGTAAATAAAAGTGTGGGGTTTTTTCTCAACATTGTCTGAAAAATAACCCCAAAATGAAACTCAGTTCCAGTCTCTTGTTGGGTCTAGGTTGAGTGTTACATCTTACAGCCTAGTTAAGCAACGAGCTCAGGAATTTCCTTTTTTGGTGATTGTTACAGGCTTTGTTGCAGAATATACCAGGGAGGAGGGGAAGAGAAAAGGAGCCTGTTGGGGGTGAAGGGGTCTTAAGCCAGCTTTATGTCTCCATCTGCTGTGGTTAATTCCCATCTCCTGGTCTCCTGCTGAGGCTTTGGGAATTAATGAATTTGCAGTGCAGTGCTGTGCTGCCTTTGCTTTCTGATTCTTCAGACTAAGTTATCAGCTGCAGCCTATTGGTGCACCTACTAATGCAGGAAAGAAATTTAATGTTCCTGTCATGTAAAAATCGGGGCACACCAATCTTCAGTGCCCATGACAGTTGAACTGATTCTTGCTGTACAGCCTATTACCAGGTTCAAACAGATTCAAATCTCAGCAGAGAGCCTGCACGGTTATTTAGCAATGAAACAAGTATCTCACTACTGGTTAATAAATAGACACGGCTCAAAATCCAGGCACATTTTAATAGAATCAGCCAGCACTCTTTCCTACGTTCATGGTCTTAGTGTTTCTGGAAGCAACCCCCCTACCTGATTTTTAAGCCAGACACTAATGCTGGGTCTTTACTTGGTCACACGCCTGTGGTGGTTGCCTGTTCTAACTTGTAAATTAACATGTCTCAAAAAATGCATCTGCATGACATGAAGAAGTAATCCCTATCCATCAAACATCATATTGCCAGAATAAACTGCGGGATTTGCAGCACTGCAGTTTTGCCAGCAGTCTAAGTCATGCCTTTGTCTTCAGAAGGAAATACTAACAGACAGGAACCATGGCAGGCAGGCACTAATAAAAAGAGCTGGAGCAAATTCCCAGTTTGGGTATGGCCTGATGAAACTAGGTTTTCCTTTCTGTATTTTTCTTAAGAGAGAACAGCTGAGCAAAGGATTTTTTGTACCTTCATCACGGAAGAGCCTGTGCTAACCCTGTGCAAGTTCACCAGTATAAAACATGTTCTCTATGTTACTGCCAACGTTAGTAAGCCTGGGAGTAATTCGCTTCAGGCATTCAAATCATGGATAATTCACCACATCCTCCTAGTAGATGCTCAGAACAAGGCATCTACTTTCCCAGGGCTCCCAAGCAGTTCACAGGAGAATCTTGCTCTGGTTCTACAAGAGCAATTCCCTTGGTCACTGGGAGCAGTGTGAGTGGATTCAAAGGTGCAGTTGTAAGACCTAGAGGAGAGCTGGATGCATCTGGCTCATAAAGACCGGGCTAGTTCTTCCCTTTTTCTGCAGCTTTCTGTCTCATTCTTCGGGTCTACTGGAGACATGTTTATTGGGGTGATAATGAACTGCCAAAGAAGCAAGACAGCTGAGTAACCTAAATAGAGTTTCTCACACGCTAAAAAAGCTAAGTAGCAAGATGGGTTGGAAGCTTGGAAGTCAAACAATAACCATCATATTGAACAGCTGGGGAAAAGGAAGAGCTGGCGCCCAGGCAGTAAACCTGGCCCAAATATTACGCATGATAGAAGTATACAGGTTGTTTTATGAGAGTGAAGATATAGTTGCAGCCTTCCGGTCTGTTTTTTACAAAACCAAAAAATTATCTATATTTAACTTTATACATTTCTCTGCCACCTTCGGGACACAAGCGTTGGTATCAGAGCAGGATGTGCGGGTGGGGAGATTTCCACAGTCTGCAGTAATAAAAGTGTGAACTGCATAATCTGGGTAAATCCCCTAAGAAAAAATCCAATCCCTAAAATAACATTTTTCAGAGCAGAAAGAGAGCAGTTTGCAGGAGGTAACAAGGGAAGAACAAAGGTGGTTAAAAGAAAAAAAGGGGCTCACTGAGGCCACAGTTGATAAGAACAACTTTACCTGTAACCTCCACTTGCCCAGCACAGGGAAGTATTGAGTGCACACAGCAGATTAAACTTAAATCAAAAAAATTGAAAATATTTCTTTTTTTTTTCCTTCATATGTATGGAAAAGTGTCAAAGGATACATGGTAGCAGGCTTTATAAAGGCACCTAAGTAGAGAAGATGTAGGTTACCTTAAAAATTCATCAGACTTTGTCTCCTCGTCTTAAAGTGTAGACTTACAGTGGTTTTAAGATACTTAGGACAGTTATATTTAAGCATACAGAATTTCTGTACATGCAATATATAGCGGTGCCAAAAGCCTTGAACAAAAGGAGTGTCCTCATACATTCCATGTATCACTGCATCGTCCTACAAGGTCACCTTCCAGAAGTGAGATACCTGTGCTAGCGGGATATCTCAGCTCACCCAAGGAGCGCTAGGAGGAACCTACAGATTGGTCCTCACATCTTCCGCTCTGGAGCCAACTTGATTCCAGACAAGTAGGGTATTGCTACCTAACCATATATATATGTATATCTCTCTCCTACTCTACTGTAGAAGGGTCCTGAAGCCCTTAAATGACTGAGCCTTTGTTTAAAAGGGTTACAACCTGTTAGCACCCAGGTGGATGATGACATATGATTTACGTCTACAGTCCATGTCCTGAAAGCAATAAAGAATTTTATTTAAAAATTGGATGAGAAATCACTAAATAAAATTCAAATACGCATAAGCAGGTTACTCTCTCATAAATGTAAAATTAAATATAAATTCTTAGACCATATGCTTTTGTATATACATGTCAATCTGGCTATATATTCATTCGACTTGGAGAGCATTCATACTCTGGTTTTGGCTTGCTACACTCAAATATTTGCATGCTTGCTACACATAGGGTTTGGAATTAAAGTGAAAAAGGAACATGAAGTGTTAGATCTGTGGCAAGAGTGGCTACAGAAATACATCAGTCCCTACCTTCCTCCCCAGTGAAGAGTTACCAGTTGATAAAGATGCTGCAAAACAGAAATAGTTAGCAGCTCTCACTGAAATCAGCTCCTGTTTCTACATCAATGACACCTCAATCAGGCTGTCTTGACTTGTTTCTTCCTTCTGGTCATTCTTACTTTCTCCCCTGTCTAATATCTTAGCTGGCCCATCATTAGCTTAAACTCACCTTGGAAAACATCAGCCTGCTAAATCCTGCTAGCTCTGACATAACTACCAGATTCTCTATCACTCCGGGCCAAAATCTGTGATCATTTTCTTACAACCATGTGTGTCCTGCTTTCTACGTGTTGTATCAAATCTGTACCTTCTCTTCCACAGCAGCTCAGCCTGTCCAGTTCTCCCACGTGCAGGACCAAATCTCCTTTGCACCCTGTTCCTCTCTTGCCTCGACCCTCGCAGCAGTTTCCCGTCAGACTCCTACAACGCACCGCATCGTACTGTGTTTACACCATATGAAGAGCAGTTGCCAAGCTCCCTGAACATTTGATCAAATGGCTCCACTCTTCATGTCCCCCTACTAGCTCATCTCTTATCTCACGAAGGCATCAAGCTGCCAGGCACTACATTCACAGAATTTCTTAGCTCTCCCCCCACTACGTACCACCCTTGCTGAATCTCTTCTCCCCCCACATCCTCTCGTCTCCAGCAGCGTTGCTCCCCTCAGAGGTCTCCGTCTTGGTGTCTCATCTCTTCGCTGTCCTGTATGCCTTGCTTTTTCTGCTGAGCCTCAATGTCACACCCTTGCATTTCTATTTATATTCAATTTTCTGAGAAGACAACACGTACATCTCTGCCAACAGACTGCAACCCCCCTTGGCCCAAGCTACAAAGACTTTTCAGAAGTCCTTAACACGCCACAGGTAGCGCAAAAAAGAGACTAGAAAGAGTAACTAAATAAGTGTTCATATCTAAAAATGCAATGACATTACAAACTGTGGTTATAAATTCATCCGTACTGCCACAAATCAAGCAAAATGCTCTTAAGATCAACAGCCCTTTTGGGGGGATTGACTGTTGCTGGCAGAGTGAAGTCCATACAGTTTGTCAAGGCACTCGGCTGTCCATGTTTTGGTTTATTAATTACAGGAAAGGATCTCTGAGCATAATTTAAACCAGCAAATTCTCAAGCGTGAGGAAAGCTATGTGCTGTATTTTAGAGGTGGAAGCACCTAAACCAGGTCTGGAAGTATCTGAATAGCTGTTGTTTGCAGAGAGTGCAATTTTAGAAAACTCACAGCAGACTCTGCATTTTTTATATGTGTGCATTGCATGAGGCAAACTGTTTTGTAGAACTGGGAAATTTGGCCCGAGTATTGATCCTCATCTACAAACAGACATGAAATCCCCCTTGGCGGCAGTGACGATTTTTCAGGAGATCACAGACTTGTGTCGTCTTTCTTGTTCAACCACAAGAGTTCCTTGGAACTCACTCACTCTGCCAAGAAATGAAACACAGCTTCGCTAGACTTGCGCATGACAAATGTTTCAATATATGCTGCATCTCATCTTCGGCAAGACCACCACATATAGGCAGATGTATATATCTATATATAGGGACCAACTGCACAACAGCTTCTGTTTGTCCTTGTTTCTTTTCCATGATACTGCATTGCCTTTAGCAACCTCTCTTACAGATCTGTATGTCAAGTGCTGTCTTTAAATTGTATTTTTATGGCAAATGCAGGTTCTAAATTAGCACTGAACAAAATTGGTAAGGATTGTTAGATGATCCCTGGAACATGTTGCCTAAACAATATAATATAAAACAACAAGGAACGGATATGCCACCTCTTTTTTGGGGAGGCATAACCAATACAATCTGTTGAGAAATATGGTTCCCAAGTCTGTCTACAAACTGGCCTATAAAATCAAAATCTTCATTTAAACAGAGATTACAATTCTGGTATTTTATTCAGATTTTTTTTTTTTCTCATGAACTGAATTTAAAATAATGAAGTATCTTCTTTGGATCTTGAAAACAACTCTAAAAACATATCAGCAATAGTGAGCTACCTCCTTATACTCTAATGCTACATTAAACTAAAGCCAAAAGTCAGCATTGTAAATGGTTTAGATCAAAATAATTTTCAGAAAAAACTAATTGATGAAAATACTTATCTTGCAGTTGCCCCACGTTCCACCAGACTCCATCTCTCCAATCTTCAATAGCATTAATAATACACTTATACGTCACTAATAAAAAAGAAAAGAAATATTAAAAATGGAAGAGCAGAGAAAAATAAATTGCATTTGGTTTAAAACTTAACAGTGGTGTTGTACTGAGTGCATTAGGTACATATTATTTTTCTTATATTCTATATTTAGCCTGGTGCAGACTGCCCTGGAAGGTGCCCTGAAGTCCTGAGGAAACCGGTTGCGCTTGGTTTGATGTTTGTGCTCGCTTCGCTGCTGATCACGCCGGTCTTGGCTGCATCCGCAGAGGGCACGTTGTGCCTGTGCCTCCTGGAACACCCAGCCACAGGCTCATTCGACTGCACCTGAAGCAGTCAGTAATCAGTAAATAGCAACCAATGATAATTAATTAGTTATCAGTTATTGCAACCATTTGTTTTCCGTTTAAATATCTAATGACTACAAATATTTATCATTTCTTATATAAGTATATCCTGGATATAATTTTCTCTGCTTACATAGTAGGAACTTTCATGTTATGTGGGAAACTTCCTCAAAATAAGTTGTATGAAATCTCTGAGACACATAGCAAACTGTTAAATACTCTGAATGGGAAGGCATCATTCCTTCAAAAAAGAAGTATGGATACACGACCTACTTCTAAAAGAACAGGAGAGACACTCATCCTATAAATCCATGTTCGGTGCTCACATTTGTAACTGTATTTACTAAAAGAGTGAGTAGGAGACAGATGCTTAATCATGCCACACCCCTTCTTAATTAATCCTTAATCATTGACTCACATCTACTGAATGTCCCTCAAATGTTATTTTTTCCACAACATTTACCTTAGTGTATATTTCAACATGTGCTGTTCGTTTTATGACTTCAGAGAGGATGTGGTTATGGTTTGACAGAAAGGAAGCTTTGCTGTAGATGGGAAGATAAAGCTCAAAGCACCTACGCTGCCTTTTGAACACCTTTTTTTTTTCTTTTTTTTTTTTTAAATTAACTGTCTTCCTTCTTGTGTGTCTTTCTTGGACGGGCACTCAGCGCATAGGGCAGACATCCCATGTCCTGGGAGGGGACCATTTTTGGCTCAGCCATGAATAACTGTGTGCTCCTGGAGGAACTGCTGATCAAAAAATCCCAGCAGAAGAGAAGGACTTCACCCTCCAACTTTAAAGTGCGCTTCTTTGTCTTAACCAAATCCAAATTGGCTTACTATGAACATCGCCATGGGGTACGTCAGCCATTTTCTCTCTCATAATAGAGCAGCGGAGGGAAGGATGAAATTTCTTAAAGGAAGGGAAGGATGCTGATGGAGGGGAGGATGATCTTCGTTAAATTTTATTAACATTTCTGGTCCTTACTACAGCACCATTCACTGAAAAATTGTGGAATGGTCAAAGGGGTCATTTAGAGCTTCTGGTCAGTGCGGGCATTTGGTGTGCAGAGAGGAATAAGACTACCTGGCTATTTTACAGAAAGGATCTAGTTTTGTTGTAGGAATTCAGCACAGGCTGTTATAAGCGGTGTGTGTAAGAGCAGCCTGGCAGCTCACATGGGTACGGGGGGTGACCTGGAGCGGCGTATCGCGAAGATCACGAGTGTACCCTAATTCCATCTGCGAAAAAAGTCATCCACAGATCTTCACTCTCTCATTCTTGTCTTCATGGCAGCAGACCCATGGCTGGTAGGAGACCAGTCTAACATTTTAAAATTAATTCAGCTGCCATGTGTAACAGGTCTAGTCTTCAGAGTTAGCTTCGGAAGGGATGCGACGATGAGATCCGTGCTCAGAGCAGGCGTTGTTTCCCCAAGCTTGCATTTCCCTGATTTACTAAATATGAAGAAAATTAGAAGTCAATCTGTACACCCCATTGTGCTAAGTGTTCTAGTGAAGTGAGAATTATTTCCCTCTTCTATTTAGCTGGATGTTTGCTGAGCCTCATTACAGTTTTAAATGATATTGCTTGTTTTCCAACAGTCACTGAGCATGCTGTTAATCCATTATGTTTAGGCACCGTTACCGTATGTAGACCAGGACTGGGGATCATGTTGCCTTCCTATCCAGTGCTGGCAACTTCAGACCATCTGATCTTGCTCACTTGCAGAAAATTAAGTTAAAATTGAAACCAAAAAGAAAAGCGAAGTATGTATTGTATCATAATGCAGCTGAGGTTGGATACCAGCTTTAAGGTTAACAGTCACTTTTACTTGCAAGGTATTTGTCTCAAGTATGCCCCCAAAATTGTGTTTTCTTGCTTTTATTTTATAGTTCATGTTTTTCTTACCTCCATATTTAAATAGGAAAATATTTATTGCTGCGTACTGCGCCTATATTTGGGTTGGGACTCTTCTTTCACTGCTATCCAAAATATCTTTCAAATGCCATTATTTTAAGATGTTAAATATCAGTATACCTATTTCACTTAATTATTCTGGGCAAAATTTTTAAACGCATCTAAGTGATTCTGCTGCAGGTATTTATCTGAGTCTTTCTGGACTTGAGATGAATTCAACATGCGCTTTGCCTAGATACTTTTGTGGAATTGCAGTAGGTATCTGTCGGCATCTTTAGACACTGAAATAGTTTGGAAAATCCGACTCGGTGACTTTCAGTGGGGCATAGATTTCATAAGCTATGTGAGTGTCTTTGGAAATTTTATCCCCTCGTCTTCCTAAAGGTCAGTTAGGCCAAGATGAGTGTTTGGTATATTATCTACTTTATGTTGTATATTATCTATTATAAACATGCACACATTATATATGTGTAGACACGTATACGTAAACACACGTGTAACTTAGCGCCCTTATACACATTTGAGGGATGGTGGGTATATCTGTAATTAAAGGGCTGATTTTCCATGAAACGCTCATTTTTTTCTGGCACAAACGGACAAAATCAGGTTGTTGCATGAATAGAAGAACTTCATACACAACAGGGAGAAAAGACTTCGTCCTATGAAATACCCCCAGAACTGATCCTCAGCCTCTTCAGTAATCCTCCCCCAAATTAGACCATCCTGGTGAGACCTCCACGTGGTCAGGTCATCGCTGTTTGGGAGAGGAAAGCTTAGGGCAGCCCATGCAAGCACCGTCTTGTTTTGTGCTGAGAATGGAGTGAACCCCCAGCAACGGAGGTCACAGCCAGTGAAGGGAACGTTATGGTACCTGCCTGAGACACGGGCGATGCCCATCCCCAGGAGTGAGCCAGCAGTGGGGAGCGTGCGCAGGCGTTGCGATCGATGGTCTGTCGTGCTCGTTCTCTAGCACAGGCCCTTGGCTCTGCTCCGCGGGGACTCTCTCAGATAATTTGTGGGGCTGGTGGGGGTTGGCACAGGCTGTCACCATTGCCAGCGGGCAGTTTGCATGTGCCCCCTCTGCTCTGGAGATTTAGGGCAAAGTGGTAAGGACATTGCTGTTCTCTGCCAGCTGGTGCAGTGATGGGGAGTGTCCCTGGGCATGCAAACTGCGTTGTACAGGTGGGGCCAACAACCGCCTTGGCTCTTAGATTATATTTTTCTTCAAGGGAAATCTCTGTGGATGTTTGCTATAAGAGTTTTCAATGAAGTTTCTTTAAGAACCCCTTCCCAACCTGTCCGGTGGCTCACTGCACTCAGAGTTCAGTACTGCACAGTGTCCACCTCTCTGGTCCCCACTCAGTCACTAACAACAGCCTGTGCACAAAGTAGGGTAAAACAATTAGCGAACTGCTTAATGCTTTGAGAAGTCCCACTGATTTCAGTCAGGTGGCTTAAAGTGAAGCATACGCTTATGTGTTAAGCCCAGGCTTATGTTTTGCCTGTATGTAACAGAGTTCAGCACCCAGTCCCTTTCTTTGCATTTTGAAGCTGTGGGCATAAAAATAGGTTTAAACCTTTATTGTAGCAGTCCAAAGCAAGGAAATAAACAGGTCAAAGGGATACAGGGATAATTCTGTAAATGATACCAACAGCTGTCCGAACAACCAACATCATAAAGGCAAATTTTTGCTCTAACTGTAATAGCATTTTCATCGTAACAGGCGTAGCTAGACAGAAAGCACTGTTCTCCACAGGAGCCAAGCACACAATCGCCGTTAATGTTAATGAAAGATATTTATGTATCTCATTAGGCGAATGAGCCCCCAATAACTGACAACAATAAGAAGCTGTGTTTTCTGGAATTCATTACGCAGTGCACAATGCGGGGCTGTCTTAACATAAAGCACAGCCCTGATTACAGGCACATGTATTCAGCCCCCGTCTCGACTAAAATACATCAGAAGTGCCTTTATTATAACATGCAAATCAATTCCACAGGCAAAAATTCTTCATTTCCAGGGTCTGATTTTATAGCTACTGTGCATGTGAGTAAAGGAGCACACGGGAGTAATCATTTTAATTATTTCAATGAGTTCCTCATTCACTGAGAATCCTCAGCAGAATAGCCGACAGTGAAGACACTATGTGATACTCTCAGGGTGCCAGTACACTTGCAGTGCTGCAGAAGAAGCAGACAAGTGAATCCCGTTGGAGAGGTGTCTAGGACAGAGTTTCAAATGTCCTTAGTTAAAAAAAAAACACTTAAATTGGTGAGTTACCTATATCCATTCCTATATCCATTCGCCTGACAGCTTATAGTCTTTGGTAAATCCTTTAGATTAGCAGACAGGAGAGAGAAGAGAGAGAGTTTAGTATTTCAGATACTGAGTAGAGGTTCTTGCGTAGTCTTCAGCATGTCACATTCCTACCTGGGTGGGGACAGAAACAAGCATCTCTCCCTGCATTTCATGCTGGCTGTAGTCTGAAAGTGGCACAGATGTCTGAGGCTAATGCCACACTTAGTGAACAGGACACTGTCTTCTGGGCTGGTACAACACTAATGTGGCACCATTACCATTACATGATCTCTGCATCAGAGCTGCTTCTCTTCGCATGGCTCAGACCTGCGGAGAGTGCTTGGGTCTCTCTGTATCAAGTATGGAGAAGTGCTCCATGTCCCTGTGCCACAGTTTTCCCTTTTCAAAAATAGGCATCTTGCTCTATACAGGCATTCGGAGAAGTATTTCAGGTCTGGGAAAGTTATGCCTAACACCCAGTTAAGTTCAGGCACATAGATATCTCATATCTTCATGCACTCATGGGCTCCTGCTAGTCCAGCTTTTAAAGGCAGCAATGAAAGGAGCACACAGAAAAGGACCGAGTTCCCTTTTCATTTCCATCAGAACTATTCTTCCTACACTGGTCAGATGCTCAAGAGGTCACATAGCATGAGTCAGCCTTGTCCTGGGTGCTTTCATTCAGATCTTTGATATTCAGATATAAAGATGGCACTTTAGTGTGTCTTGAAATTTGCTTTCAGTCTCTTGTTCCAGGAGAACAAAGGAATAAACGTGAGTGAAAAGCCTTTTATCAGCATCCTAAAAATGCTTCAGCTGCTTCTATTGCATTATCTACAGATAGGGTTACTTGCAGTGGTCCAGCTACCCACAGTAACAAAAGCAGCGCTTTGTTTCTCGGTCCAGCAGTCCATTTGACTTTGATCATTCTACACAGAATCCAACTTGTCCATCCTGCCTTGAAAAGACTTATTTTTTTTCCCCAAGACTCTAATGTAAACAGACTAAGACTTTTCTTCTAAAGGTCGTCGGTTTGGTGTTCCTGTTAATTAGAGTGACCGTTCACACCGTTTCTCATTGCTTTCTGTATTCTGAATACCTTAACATTCATAAAGCTATAATCCTCATCTAAAGTGAATTTATTATGGTTTTAAAGGCTACCTTCCAAATAAATGCATATCTAAGCAGATATATCATTCTTCATAACTTGTCATGTATTTTTTAACAAGTTCTATTTGCTTGCCAGAATTTGCAATACCATCTGTCTGCTGATGCATATCTCCAACTAATTTATTAATAACAAACATATCACCCACAAAGAAGTCAGACTTGGCATCTGTCTACATCAGACCTGTTTCATTGAATTTTTATGTAATAAAATCAATACAGCCTTAAATAAGACGGAGACAAGGTACAAACCTGTGCCTAATGTTAAACGAGTCCTTTAGTACACCTCTGTGAATTTAAAATGGATTTTCTAATTATCCAAATTGTATTATTGGAGTTGAGGGAGGATTAAGTTCATATTGCCCCAATGGGCCTCATTTCTATTGTGAAATCACAGAATCACGGTCGTACTGACTGGAGGGCACTTCTTAAATTCATTTAGTCGGACTTCGCGCACGGGGCCGGCATTAGACCAACACTCGGAGCAGGACTGTCTCCAGCACTAGAACAAGTCGGCTGTGGCACTGACTAGCCACTGCTTGCAAGCCAAGTACAGAGTTTTTTGACAACCTATTCCGATGTGTCTTATCCCCAAACATTTTTGGGGATATTTGCAAAGTTCCCAAAGTTCTCATTCATGACTTCTGCAGCATGATTCAGGGTGGTGATGTTGTGTAGACGAGATTGCTTGAAGCAAAATGCAGGTTGTTCTGTGTTTGGTGTCTATGGCCTTTCTAACTCTACAAATATGTGGTAGAGTCTGGTAATAAAAATAGCTCCTTTTTTTTTTTTTTTTTTTTCTGGAATAACTCATTTTATCTTCCAGAATTTGATTCTAGTTATTTTCTTTTTGCACTTTCTGTGCATACTTGGTTCTGCTCCTGCTAGGTCTTTGCCTAGGTAGTTATTGGTCTTTAATCTTTCAAGATTTTTTTTTTTTTATTACTTCTGAGCAATGTCTTCCCAGCAAATGTCAGATACTTCCATCTTCTTTAAATTATAAAGCTCAAATCTTTCTTCTGTTGGAGAACGTTAAGGATGCAGCAAAATCTTCAACCCATGTTTTTTATATCTTTAAGAAGGAAGGAATTTCTCCTAATGGGAATATACTACAATAAACATAAGATTTCCTAATAGTTACCTTTTATTAGACATTTCTACTGTGGCCATTTTTGCTTCCAGTGCCTACCCTTGCTTTTTATAGCAATCAACATTGTAAGTGATATTGTTGCAATGCCTGCCTGTTGCTTTATACTCTTTCATCCTTCCTGACCAAGTTTTTTTTTTTGTCCTTAAATTTTATACTTTTTTTTAATGAAAAAGTGATGGCATTTAGTCAATTTAATTTACTTTCCCTTCTTTCATTGAATCTTTCATTCACTGCAATCCACTCCTTCTCCCAGTCTTTGCCAGAGTCAAGAATAGTTTTGAAGAAACTAATACAGTATTCAGTAGTTGTTCCATATGCTTTAATGTAACATAAAAGACTAATTTCCATCATATTAGAAAGCTCATTTGAAAGCCAAGAGTCTTCCTTTTTTGTCTTCGGTTTCTTGATGGTGACATTGATTTTCTTGTCAAACCACTTGTGCTGATAGCAGGGATGTGCACCTTGATAATCATCTCAGACGGCACCTGAGACAATGTGAAGATTGGAAGTAGCTTTGTCAGATCTTAAAATAGGAGATCAGTGAAACACTGCGCCATCACAGATGCGTGAAGCCCTGTGATGGGCCAAGAGAAAAATGCTCTTACGGCCAAGCGTGCTTTTCCACCGGATCTCTTCGCTTGAACGTTAAATACACACAGCCCATGAAAATATATATTCTTTGTACCATAGAAATCTTGCAGAAAGGTTATGGTTTCAATTTTCTCCTGCATGTCTTCTGTTTTCAGCTCATGTAATTCTGAAAATTGAACACCTTAGCAAGCCTGGAGGAGTGAACAGTGAACTGGCCAACTCTTGGCCAAGTTGGCCAAGTGTGCAGTGTCTGAAGTCCGGGTCCTCAGTGGACCTCTATTGACTTCTCTGGCCTTTTTTTAAAAAAAAAAAAGAAAAAAAAAGTTAGATTTCTCTGGTTTTAAATTATTTTGGTGGAAATGCAACACTCGATCTGGCCTTTAGGACTTTATAAAGATAGTAGGAGTAATTCTGCAGTAGCAGATGTTCCCCAGGTAAACTGAGAATTTAACTGAGTAGATTGATAACAAACTGAGAGTGTTTGCATGGAATGGGCTTTGGCTACAAACAGTATTGGCCTCAGTAAACAAGATGTGATACTGACACTGGGTGTTGGGCGTGACATTGCATGGTGAGTGAACTGATAGCACGCAAACGGTGTGTACGGGCAGCGGGCAGCACGGTTATTAAGCAGCACTGTAATGTCATGCAGGCAGGTGAAATATTTACCTTCTGATGTAGGAAACTGCTGCGATTCACCTTATTTTCTTAGGTCTGTTCCCATGTCCTGTGCTACAGGTGAGGGTGCCATCAAGGAGGTCTTTGCAGGTCCCTGGAAACATGGGGCAAAAAGAAGTTAGTGGCTGTGACTGCTCCAGTTGGCAACGACTGAGGACTGCAGTGGGGTGCCCATGGATGAGTTACGGCAGTGAAGCAGACACAGCCCTCCAGCTGCCTCCCCAGGCTCCGGGGTGTGCTTCTCCATCTCTGCTGCTTAGGTGAATGGAGGCATCTTAGGCACTGATTGCAGCTGATTTTGTCATTCAACACAATTCAATGCACTCTGCATTCAGGGTATACCCACCTCTAAAACACCTTCATGTTCTTTAGAAGTGAAAACAGCTGTAAAACAATTTTTTTTTTTTTTTAATTCAAGTAGGACAAAATAGTCATGATAGACATGTGAACCAAGCAGCTACATTTACGGATTTAAATATCAAATATAATACCTCCAAGTATATTTGAGGTATTAAAGTATAACGCAAAAGTCAGAGCTCTACTGAAAATCCCAACATTATCAATTATCACCTCTTTCTCATTTTCCTTTGGAGCACTTAGTATTGGCAGGAAACCCAAAGTTCCTTACAACTTTCTTTTAAAATTCAAATTGCTCAATCTAGGCTTCACATTTCATTTTAAAATTGTTTAAATTGTTTTATTTCACATAAAGCCTCAAACTAATGGTGTTTCTAGTAAGAGAGAGGACTCCCAAAATACTGAACAATGGTAGGTTTCAGGCAAAATTTCTATCAGTCCAGCAATCAACAGTACTTAATATCCTATTAATGATAAAAACAGCACATACCACAATGTATAGATAAGGGATATGATAAGGCATAGAAAATAACTGTATCAACGCAGTGTTCAAGGAGGTTCAAGGTCATGCTTGAGTCTTTTGGTCAGTGGAAAAATACTGTAGCAGCAGAATTGCCATTAAAAATAAGTCCATCTTGTTCCAGTGATACCTCATAAGCTCCTAGTTACTGTTTTCTGTGTTCTTCTTAATTGCTATCTCAGCACCAACACATTGACTATGAGAGACCCATAGTTTAAGTAGCAAATAAACTGGAGACTCCGCAGCACCATAGGCATAAGCAGAATTTGGGCAGCTCAGCAAATCAAGAAATTCCTTTCCAGCTTACTGCAGAAGCTCAGCAAGGCCTGAAGAAAGTCATACCTGAAAAGCAGTAACATGTCACTAATTTGAAAAGATGATGCTCACCAAACCATATCAAATTGAGCTCTCTGCCGGTGGAAGATGTTACATCTTGCACAACGGTTCTGCTTCACGTTGATATCAATCTGTCTGCAAAGAGACAGACGGGTCTGTTGGAGTGGTCTGTTCGTTGACCCATTTATTTCCTACCAGTGGTTAAACCTGTAATGGTGCCTCTTGCCTTGAAGCCCTGTACTCATATCCTCCATAAAATGACATTTTTATAGCTCAAGTAGAGCTTTAACAGTGTGTGGCTATGGTAAATTTGGAGTTATGTGGAGAGAAATCAGAGCAAGCGATGGATATATGTTCCTATGTTATTCCTAGAGCTTAATTTAAGCACCTGAGAGTATAAAAGTGTGATCGTAGATCAAAACAGAGGTCCATGAGACAAGTGGCCTGTCTCCAGGACTGGTCAGTATCTGCCGTTCAGAATAGAACTACAAAAATAGCCTCAAATGTTTTCCTGGAAGCTGATAGGGAATATCTTGAAGGATCAGACTATACAAACATAGACCTTATTTCACCTTTTGGGGCTCAGAGACAGCTGTATGAGAGAAAGACCCTTCAACTTTATTTTTTTTTCAGTCATTTTGAAATCAGCCTGAATTATTCTGAAGACGGGCATTTTTCTCGTGGGATTTGTTGGGTATTTTCCCATTTTGTGTCAGCTTGAGCTGACTGCTCTCAGGAGCTACCGGAGAACGTGTGCTGAGCCAGGAGCAGCCCGCGCCACCTCCCAGCTGGGACCGGGTCCCTTTGCTTTTTGTTGCTGGGGGAGTACTTAAAATTGGTTACTGTGCTCTTAATAGCAATGTTGTAAAATTGTCGCTGTGTTACTTAAGACATCCACCCCTGTGGGCATTCAGCCACAGCTGCGGGCTCTGGGAACACAAGAGCCATCTCTGTACTTCTATTCGCTCTGTACTTCTATTAGCCCTAATCAGCTGAGCAGAAAGGATTTCTGTGGGTTTTTTTTTTCTGTCCTGTTGCTGTCTGAGTATCAACGGGGGAGGTGTTTCTGTTCTTAAAAGCAGTTGGGTCCCATAGACTCAGGTAATGATACAATTCGGCCTCCACAGTCTTCGTGACAGGGGATAACATACCTGAAGGGGAAAAAAGTGTGAAGTTCCCATGTTGACTTTACAGCACTTGAATTCAGTACATCCACTTTTCTATATGAAAGTGCAACTTACTGACAGCCAAAGGTGAGCAACACAAACGGAAGCTGAGCACTGTATTACCAACTTTTGGAAGGGGAGTTGATTTTTATGAAAAAAAAACCCTGCTGAAAAGGCACATGTGAAGTTCTACCTGTATTCAAGCACTGCCCCAGGGCAGCTGCATTGCCTCTGCCCCCTGAAACTAACTCAAACCCTCTCCTGAGCCCATTTTGACCTCTCCATCACGCCATGGTGCACATATCCCACCGTTCAGAATCCAGCAGCCTAAAGCTACAGGTGACGGGGGTACAATATGGTTACATCATATTACTGTTACTGCTAATTTCTTGTTACCGTGTGCAGTTACCACGTCACTAGTAAGAGCTGGGGATGGGGGCCACGAGGGGGTTCAGCGTGCAAGTATAAGCCCTCTGTAGAGGTGTGTTAGCCCTCTCAAGGCCAGTGCCTGCAGTAGATGTTGAAGGCACTGCTCTCGCCAGCACAGCAGTCTCTCGTTGCCACTCTAAAAATACTTCAATGTGCGTGCAAGCCTCTCTTCGCACTTGCATACACTTCATTCTAGCGGTGTGCAGAATTCAAAGCTTTTGCTTTTTTGCTTTTTTTTTTCTCCCTGCCTGTTCCTGAGAGACTGTCTATAGTATTGGAAAAAACTGGTTTGGTTTCACGACCTCAAGCCCACAGAGTAAGAAACCCCCCAATCAGTTTCTGCCTCTATCCAGGCTGCACATGAGCCCCGGTGGAGTAGAGGGACAGGGAGCAGGTGACACAGGACAAGCAGGTCATGCCAAGGTCCAAGGCAAAGACCTCTCATCTACTTAATCACCAATTAAGAATGGTTCCTTCTAGTCAAGTCAATAAGTGAAAACAGGGAATGAAGTTTGGCTCAGATTCTTACCAAAAAACCCTGACGCTACAGAGAAGGTCATTAAATGCTTTTAGTGACGGAAATGTTTTTGCGGTTGAGCTTACAGAGGACTGGAATTTCCTACCTTGCTCCATCGCAGCTTTAAATTAGCTTTCCCCTACCCTCCTACCGAGGGAAAATGTCCGGCTGCAACGGGGGAGCAGTGGGCAAACACGGGCTCATGGATGGTCCTCGTGGCAGGAGGAAGGACTCCATATCCCAAGGGGGACACAGCAGGGCTACAGAGGGGACCGTACTCCTTTCTGCTGTGAGGTGCCTGGCTGGGCTGGGAAGAGCGGCCAGCATTGCAATGGAAGGGACGCGCAGGAGATGGGGATGAGGTACAGGGAGATGGAGAGGCGAATGCAAACACGCAGTGGTGTGGGGCAAGGAAAGCCCGGCTGCAGTGTGGAGAGCCCTTAGAGGAGTGACCGCTGCTGAGGAGTTTGGGGCCGCATGAATCTTGATTTCTTGGTTTTCCCCTCACCAGCACAAGAGAAACAAGACACAAGTTCTTATACAACTTTTGACCCAAGCTGGCTTTATGAAGCATGGCAAGCTGCCTTCCTGCCTGCGCTCTCCTCCCGGGCTCCTTGAGTGAGGCTGTGCCCACCCCTGCCTTACCTCTCCCTAGCGTTTGGCCTCCCTCCCATCCCTCTGCTTCCAGCGCTGGTGGCTACTTTTTTTTGGTAAATACAGTGGGGGTCAGCGAAACATTTAAGCATCCACCGAGGGACCTTCAGCCCAAACGCTTGGTGCAGCACATTTGATGAATGGGCTTCACAAATAGCAACAGCAAAGTGTTTGCCAGAAAGTAGCAAATTTCTCAGGCTGCACAGCCCCATATCTTACAAGATCTTAGACATTTGTGAAGTCTGATGGTGCAGAGCCTCAGTCAGGAAGTGTGCTCGCGGCGCCAATCTGTGTCACCGGCAGTGGCCGCTGACGGCTCGCTGCACTCCTGCCATGGGCTCCATGTCCCCACTCCTTCCCCTGGCCCAGACCGTGAGCTGGTGAAAAGTGATTTGTTGTGTTGGGCGGCCAAGCTGCCGTGGGGTGGGTGAGTAGCAGTGTTGGTGGTTGTGTAGTCTCGACAGGTGATAAATGCCAGGTGGCTCCTTCCCCAAGCAAGCATGGTGAGATGCCGCCTTGTATTGCAGGGCAGGGCTATGTCAATTGTCCCAGAGTCAACTGTCCTAGAATCTAAGGCAAATAGGGACCATTGTGGTCATCTAGTCCGTGCAGTAGGCACAAACTAAAGGATTAATCGGTGAAAGAGCTGCTGGAGCTGTGCGGCAAGAGGAGGAGAAAGAAATACCAAACATGAAGACCGTAATGCGTTGGGCTCGTGATGCAGCTGGCTCCAGTCAGAGCTGTTAGCTCTCCTTCCTGGAATTGCCATATTGCAAATAACGGACCAAAAATAATGAAATGGGACAGCCTCATCTGCAGCACACTACTTCTCGCGGGACAGCAGCATGCCTTGCTTATCTTTCCACGCTCCTTACACAGTAAGACCACTGATGTTTATTCTGACCAACCAGCTGAAACATCTACTTAAATATAAACCGGGCAAACTGAAAACAACAAATGGAGATCCGTCGGCATGTTTCGTCTAGCCCTTTTGGGAACGAGTCTCTGAGGTTTCTGGAGAGCATTTTTAAGAGGCTTTTCCTCTCCACTCCCTTCCAAATGGCCCAGTTGCTTTTGTTGGATTGAAGTGCAGAGTCGGGCGTCACAAAAGCAGGGATATGTTTAGCTTCCAGCCTGGTTTCTGGGTAATGCCTGGTTTGTGAGTGGTAATTCCAGTTGTTTGTGCTGCTACGGGACTGTAATTGCTTCCTATCAGCAAATCCCATCTGCTGAGGATCTGCCGGGCAATGCGCTGGCTGTGAGACGTGCCCTGACATCGCACTGCAACGTGAGATTATGAGGAGCTTCCGTTGCTGAAATTACGTGATTAAAAGGAGCGCAGTAGGTGATGAGAGCTGCAGGATGAGTGCACAAAGCTCCTTGAGAAAGCTGGACCCTGTCTTTCAACAGAGTCTGGAAAGGTATCACCAAAACGCGGTCTGCAGTGAAAGAGCAGAGCGTGTGACTGGCACAGCATCGCTTCCTAAAGCCTCAGAGGAGGAGCGCGTGTGGTTAAGCCCTGGGACTTCAAAGGAATAAGATGAAGGAGGGCTCAATGCTAGCAAATTGAAGGTTTTTATAGGAAATAAATGGCTTTGTGTCTCATGGAAGGGGTAGAAGTCCCAGGGGCAGAACAAATGATAGAGGAGGTTGTGGAGACAGAGGAAGCCAAGTCTGGAAGAAAGAAGTGAATAGACAAGAATAAAAGAAAACACATGGTGAAAATGGGGTGCAGTAAGGCCTCGTAAGGCTTGGTAATACTCTTGATAGTTAATTGGTATTTACATTTAGGGGTGCTTTATGGCCTTTACTGATGTAAAAATATCCCACTCCACCCCATGGAACTACGTAGGCAGATGCTGCGTACCAGAGATGGTGCGGGCAGTAAATCCAGAGGCGCTGGTTGAGCTGCAAGCAAATACAAATACAAAACCCAAACACACCAGCAAAGTTCTGAAAGAGCAATATGAGAGCACACTGTAGTAATTTCCCTCTCTTTCCTCAAGTCCAGGTACACAAAGGCAAAATACCCAGCCGGTTGTGCCAGAATAAGATCTGAGGAGCCTTGGGGCCTCCCTGTTTGACAGTGCACTGTGGCAAACCTCACCCCGTCCCCAGGGGCATCCCTGCTTCCCCGGTTTAGGCTAAATTTACTGACGGGAGGTAGCAACGGAGCAGCAGTGAGGGTCGGCACAGGGGTGCCATGCGGAGGGGCAGGCACCTTGCCCTGGTGACGGCCGCTGCCAGCGGGGCAGAGCTGCGGGGTCTTGGAGACGTGGGGAGCAAGGGGCGAGAGGGAGCTGGAGGGCGAAGGACATGAAGGGTTGGGTCGGGGGTCCGAGGGAGGGCGGGGAAGTTGCCGAAGTCTTGCTGTGTCTCTGAACGATAACCCTTGACAGGTACAACGCGGTCGCTGAAGTTCGTGCTCTCTCCCGTTGACAGTCGCCCATGGTTTTTGAAAAACAAGAAGCTTTTGCGATGTTTTTGGGGGTTCATAAATCTCACCGATTTCCGTCACGCTGTCGCAGAGCTGAGCTGGGAGACAGCTAGTGTTTAATCCCTACTGACAACGAATCAAAACAGGAAACCAGGTTGCCTCCGACGAGCAAACGCATTTGTAGCGAATCCTTCAGAAGGGTGCACCAGCCTTAGCTCAGCTCCCGCCGGCCGGCGTCCGCCTCGCCGCGCTCTTGCAAAAGCTGCGTGCCGCCCGCCCAGGAGCCGCGGGGCCAGGGTTCAGTGGGAAATAGGGTACATCCAGGTACTAGGGATACTTGGCTGTCTGTTCTTTTCTTTCCCTTTCCTAACCGCCCATACCGTTATCTAGGTATCTGCTATACGATGAATAATAACGCAGCAGAGGCTGCCAGAAAAATAGTTTTGTCGGCAAGTGTCTGAGGATATTATTTATTTCAAAATTTCCTGTTATTTTTTCTTAGCTCAAAACCCAGACAGAACAAAACCAGAAGTGTTTTGCTTCTTGGAAAATAGATGCAGTAAAAACATCACATTTTAGATGAAATGCTTAGTTTTGAAATTCTCAGTACACAAGTATTTTTTAAGTTAAACATTTACTGTTTTATAGCTTTCCAGTATAAACCAGGAGTGTTAGTAAACTGAATGTTTCATGAAAATAGGTCTGTTAAAAAGGCATTTCATTTTGTTGGAAGAAAAAAATAAAACCAGAATTTCAACACAAGTTTTTGACTGGTTCTCTGAGAATCCATGTGCTGAGTTGAAATATATGTATGAGCATATAAGTATGTGTATGTGGAATCCATATAGAGGTGCCATATATAAAGATGATTCTTTATACTTTTAAATGCCTTACATAATCAGTTAATTTGCTTCTGCTCCATTAAAATTAAATCTCCTGTGGACATGACAGTCTTGTCTAATTATTCACTTAATCCACAATCATTAACATTAACCAAGTGCTTTTGCCTGTCTTTTAGAAAAAAAGGACTCTGAAGGGTTCTGTGGAACTTTCCAGGATTAAATGTGTGGAAATTGTGAAAAGTGACATCATCATTCCCTGTCAGTATAAATATCCTTTCCAGGTGAGTCTGCCCATGACCATACCGATAGAGATATCACTTCAGTTTGTATTGCAATAAAATTCTCCCTCACAGCGCAGTCGGTAATGACCCCGACACCGGTGTGAATAACAACAAAGGAAGAAAAAGCAGATCGAGGTTTGAAATGAACTGGGAAATCAGAGTCCGAGTGTTATTACAAGATCCATAAACTCTTAAACACTCATTGGTTTTAAACTGCAAAGGATCGTTAGATCTTCTAATCCTATCCCATGTTTAACACAATATTCAGTTATCCCGCGAACTCATGTTCAGAGGAAGCCCATCTTTCACACGGGGAATCCCCCCGGGGTTTTGGCCAATTTACCTGCAGTGCTGGAACTAAATCCATTCAGGGGCCTTTGCATCAGAAACCGGTGAGTGTGATGTGTTGGGGAGACTATGCCAGACAAGAACAGAGAGGGCTGTTAGTGATGAGATGGCTTAACGACCAAGAGGCGGACAGCACTTGCTCGAGGATGAGGAACACATTGTCTAGTGTTAATTATTAATGCGTATGGGATACGTTTACATTGCCATGTAAACAGAAATGCCACAGAATATTTACTCAGTTATTGCAACACAAATTCCCTGTTTATTATGTTATTCCCTGTGCTGCCGTTTATCAGAATTTTATCATATCGGTGGCAGTATTTTTCTTAATAATTATGGTGTGTGGATTTCAGTGAATACAGGCTCAGCTCTGTTCACAGAGGGCTTTAAGAGAGTGAATTATCTGCGCTCAGGCTTGCAGAGAAAAGCTAATGATTGTGACCCGTGTACGCAATAAAAGTTAAAAATATAGATAACTCTATAGAAAGAAAAAAGATAACCATAAAGCTAGATTATTTTATCCCCCCATTCTTGTTATCTCAAAACCAGCATCGATTTGGAGGTTTGGTTTGGTTCTGTCACTCTGACAAATCATGAAGTAGCTTGTAGAGCCTTTTCTAATATTTTCATTTGAACAGTAAAATTGCATATCCACCATGCTCTAGTCTAAGCCCTGGAAAATGTTACTTTGCAGAGATATGAGAAGGGAGAGGAAATAATTTCCCAATCTAGGTTGGGTCAGGAAACCCTCCCTCCAGCCTGGGGTGGTCCCCAGCCAAGGTCATAAAAATTGTCCTGGAATATTACAAAATGTTGCTATGTTGGTGCATAATGAGCACGCAAGAAACCAGCGGATCAGAGCGTTATGGCCTTGTTTATGGGCTTTTGGGAGCAGCAGAAGATGCTGTTGTACGCCACAAACGGCTCTCGATGAGCAGCCCACCAGGAAAGCTCTTAACTGGGACTAGGTGGGAGCTGCCTGGCTTGGGGAAAGCTTGATGGGGGAAACTCAGCTGCTCTTAATTTCAGTGAACATGGACTAGAGAAGGAACAAATGCTCAGATCTGTTTGTTCTGGGTCTGAATTTTCCAATCTGTATCTCCATGTCTCCAATGCTTGTAGGAACAGCAAAACAGAGTGAAGGTAGTGGCCAGTACTGGTGGGATGGTAACAGTGGACCAGTCCTGATGGGCAGTGCTCCGCTGAGGCTGCGGTAATCGCTCCTGAATTGCACAACTGAATTTTGTCCCACAGTCAGTTTTGTGGTATTTTGTAAAATGATATTGACTGTTTTTTAAAAAAAAAAAAACATCTCAGCTGCACCCAGCTGTAAATCTTCTGTGGAACCACCAGTGGCTTTTTGGTTTTGTGTGGCTCGTCTGGCAAGTGAGCCCCTTGCAGAGAGGCATGAAATGAGTGATTTTGTGCAGTTGTGCATGCTCATGGCTACGTCTTTTGGAGATCTGCTTACTGCGTATCTCAAAATCTGCCTTAGATTGTCAAAACATTATACAGACATAACAATAATATCAACATGAGTGGCTTGGAATGAGTGGGAATTATTCCTCCCCTGTTTCTATTTGTTTTAAAAGAGGTTATAATTTGTCTCTCCGTAGCATGCAAAGCAACTGAGTCACAGGGCTGTCTGTGTGTGCCTGCGAGGGCTTCAGGCCAAGAGATAGCAAATGTTTCCTGTTCTTTAAACAATAATCAGCATTGCCTCATCTTCACCCCTGGAGAACCTTTAAAAAAACAGCCGCTGTCTCGTAGAAACATCTCTTTAAAGACAGTGGTCAAAGTTTTTCAAAGCATCTGTGCATCAAAGAGACTAGATCCCGTTTGGCATTAAATTGCTGAGATAAATATTGGAAGAGAAATACAGATTATGTGTTACATCAAATTTTAGACCCAAACGTAGTCATCCGATTCAGTTTCTGAGTAATTTTGGTTCTTGTGATGATTTTACTCCCTGGTCTGAAACTTCACAAATGTTCTGTATTTCTCTTACCTCCGTTTGTTTGTCATTAAGGCCAAGTTGATGAAAACAGCATCTTGATTGCTCATCGCTCATCTGCTCCAGCTTCTGATTTCCTCTCTATAATCCCAGTGCAAGCTATTAAAAACTTTGAAGAATAATAGTAATCCAAATAATCTCCAGGGAGTTGCTTGAGATTTATACTGACACAAGAAAAGCTAAATTTGGCTCTTAGCTCTTAAGTGAAGGTACCTTACAAGAAACTTCTAAGGAACAGATGCCGTTTCCCCAGAGATGCTTTAGAAGAATAAACTGCAGTCAGCGAGTAATGGGCTGAATCCTCTACAGATTGAAATTGCTATGTTTCCATTGATTTCACAGGCATTTCTTAACAGCAACAAATTGATCTCAAATGTTGCTTGTCTAGAATTCTTTCTTGATCAGGGCTTCTACTCCATTTTAAACAACCAAAAGTCAGCGAAGTTAAGAGATGCTTCTGAGCGGGCCCTGTTCCTTTGCTTCCCCACATCATCATTTTGTGTGCAATTTGTCGGTATGGGGGCTGCTATCTGTTTCCTTCAGTGATTCCTTCACGCCCAGACTATCTGGGATTGTCTCTAATGGCTGGCTCCCTTCTTTACTCCCCTTTCCAGATCGTCCACGATAACTACATACTCTACGTGTTTGCACCCAATCGTGAGAGCCGGCAGAGATGGGTCTTCACCCTGAAGGAAGGTAATGTGTGTCCACCTGTGCCCACCTCATTGTTGAAGTTCCCTATCCCAGACAGTTTTCTCACAAGCTATAAAGAAAACGTGCAAGAGGAATCAATCTCTTACATCTACGCATGCAAAGTGATAATGGGCAATGAGGTTATAAAATCAAATTGCTTGTAAATTTGGGGGGGGCGGTTTTCCGCAGCAGTGGACCATTTGGACGTGGAATGCTTTATTTGTCTTTCTAGGATAAAGTGTTAACATGTTACTTTGAGGTTTCTTATTCAGGAAGCGATGAGAATTTTTACGTGGCTAATTTTTTCTTAGAAATTAATCTTTTCTGGGTAGAAGATTTTTCAGCTCTTATTAATAGATTTTTTTTTGTTTAGACAACAACCTTCTTAGAGAATCAGGATTATTAAGAAACATTTTTGCGGGTAGCTTTCATTTCCTGTTCACCTCCTGGATTGTGCTGTGGTTCGCTGCAATGATTCTGAAGCGAAGGCGCAAAAACTAAACGCTGCAGGCAGAAATGAAGCATAATACTTGACATAAGGAAGGTGTTACTTAGTTACACGAAAATTGCACCAGGCTTCCATCGTAGCTTTTTCCCGCTTTATGACAGAAGCTGCTGTATTATTCACTGCCTGATTAAGATATAATTAAGTTCATGCACTTACTCTTGCAAAGAGTTATTCCCCTTCTGGAGTCCACCTGCTCCAAGCTTCTACTTCATCACCTCTTCTCGTTCAACATTTTGAGACTGTCCCCTCACTTGGACAATTTGAATAGCCTCTTAAAACAGGCTAGCAGACATTTTTTTTTTCCTTTCAGGAAAATTATTATTAGAGAGAGAGAGCCTGAACTTCAAAAGAAGGACCTTTAGTCACTCTTGCAGACATTCAAGACTGGTATTTACATGTGCAAAAAATGTTTAGTGCTGGTGAATGCCATCTGGTACAGCTCCTTCTGAACACCAAGCAGCAAGTGTCCGTGGCCTACATATATACATACTGTAGAGCTGTTGCCTTTCATGGAAATCATCAGTATATAGCCTGCCAGGTTTTATTTCTCTTTATGAGACCTTCCTTCTGTGGTTTTGGTGTTTATCAGCTTAAAGAGAGAGTCTTTTTGGTAGGACTGTGTTCTCCTGCAGTAGAGAGGTATGGGCTCCGTCACCAGCAGGAAGGATACTCCTCCACATTGATGCTGGCATTCACTCCTTTCAGGAGAACAGAAAACATTAACAGAGGAGGCTGATAATATTCGCCAAAGCTTGGCTTGAAAATAATAAGCAGCTTCTTTAAAGTGCAGATTATTTCCCAACAGTTATAGATGTCTTTCAAAGCTGATGTGAATGCAAATAAATTCAGTTTCCCCCTCCTTTTTCTTCCTCTAACATTTTTCCAGAAACCAGAAACAACAACAGTTTGGTTTCAAAGTGTCATCCAGATTTTTGGATAGATGGCAAGTGGAGATGCTGTGCCCAGACAGAGAAGATGGCAGCTGGCTGTGTGGAGTATGACCCCACCAAAAATGGTACGGAATTTGTGAAGACCATTCTGACCCTGAAAATATTTATTCCTGGTGAAAGTATAGGACGGAATCTGTCTTGTACAGAACATCAAAGAAAATTGCGTTACGTTTCCATCAAGAGACATGTAGCTGGCTTCTGGCTCATCTTTTACTGTATATGGCATTCTTTGTTTTGAATTAACATGCTCCTCTGTGCGATGCTTGGTGCTGCCCTTGGAATGAGATGGAGAACTAAGAAGTTGATCAGCTGTTGTCGGTCAATAAACCATAACAACAACTTTCTTGAGATATATGCATTCAACCCTATTTTCTCCTAACCCTGTTTCCTCTGTGGTTTCAACGCCCAAGCGTAATCTTTACTTTGTCTCTTGAAAAAGCATATAAGCAGTCAATCATTATTCACCCAAGACACCTTTCCCTTGTATCTGGGTGATTCCTTAAGTAATCTGTATCCCAGTTTCAAACCCATGCTGTGTGGCTGACAGTCACTGTGTAGGTACAGGCTGTTGTCATGTCTTGCTCTAAAAGACCAAGGTTTGCTGTTCACTGGTTTTCCATCACCTTTATCAATTCATTACCGTGATGGTTTCTCCCCTGGTTTTGTCCAGATCTACTTCAAATTATCTTTCTTTATTTCATTTCAGCCTCAAAGAAGCCCCTTCCTCCCACTCCTGAAGATAACTGGGTGAGTGCATGAGGCATGCTAAGCTGCCCTTAGTGCCCTGTGTATTTAGCTAGCAGCACCGAAAATATCCTCATTAAGGTTCATCTCAGTGCAGTGACCTGGAATATCCCCCATGTTAACATTCCCTGGGCTTTTCTCTTATCTTTCCATGTTTTTTCATAAGCTATAAATCAGCAGCATCCCACTAGAGTTAGGTTCAGTCCTGCAAAGGCAGCTTGGTTTCACAAATAGCTTTCCAATGATGAGTGGAGCTTCAGCTGGCAGGAGGGGGGGGGGGAGAGGGGGAGCCACTCTACAGAAAGGGAAACTGGGATATGAGAAGAGCTGCTGTGAAGAGGAGCTAAGTGATTTTCCAAACCCATTTGTGGATGGGACAAAATGTCATTGGCTTATTTAGTAAGAAGGGAGAAGCAGGGTGGTTGTTAGGGCTAAGTGTCTTACTGGAGGGCAGGAGGGCGTTGGGACAGTCCCTGTCGGGCCCTACAGACAGGCCATGGAGGTTTATCACCGGAGGCTTTGAAGAGGAGTATAGGAAACATCTGTGAAGAACAGATCAGACAGGGGTAATCCTTCCCTAAGAAGGAGTAGATAACTATTTTCTGTGCAACTTTTTTATATGAAATCCATTGTTTAAAAGTGCTAAAAATTCTCATGTTACCACCATACCCCACTAGACCCCCTGGGGTGCCTTCCTAGCTTTGAGGCTTTTGAACCCAGAGGACACCAGCCCTGCCAGGGAAATACCATTTTAGAGAGCACGCCATTGGTTTTTATGAATATGAATATGAGTATGATGAGCCTTTTGCCTAATTTGTGCAGAAATTGTTGCTAGATCCAAAGGAAGCCGTAGTCATGGCCATATATGACTACGAAGCCCAGAATCCGCAGGAGCTGACGTTACAATATAACGAGGAATATTATGTGATTGACAGCTCTGAGGAACATTGGTGGCTGATTCAAGATAAGAACGGGTAAGTCCCTTTTCAACAGCCAATTTACAAATCCTTTCTAAATCAAATTTGTTCTTCCATTAACGTATATGCTGGCCTCTAGTATAACTTTTGTGAAGCATCCTCTGATATACAGGAAAAAAGTGAGGGAAGGTTATTTACGGTAACTTTCTTGCCTTTGATGTTGCTCATATTGAGGCAGATGAAGAAAAGGATCTGAAAGTTAATTTTAAAAAATAAACAGTCCTTAGCTCAGGCTGATGTTCACTGTCATACACGTGGGGGGAAAAAAAACGTGAAAACTGTGAAACGCTCCAAATCTCGGGGTGCAATCAGTTGTTTCCTTGGATGTTTCCTATGTACTAAATACATAACAACCAGCATTTCTATCATGCAAAGAGCAAGCAAATCTTTCGGGGCTGACTCCCACAGATGCAGAGAAAAATCCTGTCTGTCTAGCGCGCTCACGCCGTGTCGCATTTTAACAGGCATGAAGGCTACGTGCCAAGTAGCTACCTGGCGGAAAAATCACCCGAGAATCTGCAAATATATGAGTAAGTTGTGCCTATGTTTTTCTTGTACCTCTAAGCGCCCTGGATTTGTTATAGAAGCTGCAAGCCTCGAATGTCCCTACCCCGCATAATGTGTCGTCGCTAGCGCTGGGGACACTCAATTCAGAGGCCTTTCAGCAGAAGCTTTAACAGCCTCAAAATGCTGACTCGGAGTCTTTTGATGTTTTCAGATGGTACAATAAGAACATCAGCAGAAGCAAAGCAGAAACGCTCCTCAAGGATGAGGTAAACCAGTGTTACATGCGGGGCGGATGGGCAATAATAATTAATTAATGACAAATGAGGAGAAGCCTGTGGGGGCTCCTTTGTGTAGGAGAGAGCTGAACCCCGTGTTCCTGCTGTGTTGCTGTCCTTGGCTGTTCGTAGTGTGCGATGCAAGATAAAGGACCACTAGCAACCCTCCTCGCTCCCACGGCAGCTGAGTGTGGGCAGAGGGCTGTGCCATCCTTCTTCGGTCAAACGCACCCAATAACTGGGGCTGATGGAAAACTCTGTTTCAGAACACTGTGTTGACCGAAAACTGTGATTTTAGCTCATCTTCTCCATCTCTGCAGGAGGCCTGTGGGTGCCAGTAGTTCTCTGAAAATCTAACCAACCTCGTGCTGAAATATTTTGGGTGAAAGCCAAAAGTAGGGGGTTGCGTTTTCTTTTTTTTTTTTTCAGTTTTGTGTATTTATGTGTGTGCATGTGAGCACGCATCTTTAATTTTTCAGTTGAGCCAGAGTTTGCCAGTGAATACTGTAGTGAAAATAAAAAGAATAAGCTTTTTTGTTCAAATTTTCCATACAGACACAACCTTGGTTTTTAAATCAACTCTTACACTAACAGGAGACCTGAATAAAGTGTTGTTTCTTGGAATGATAGTATTTTATGTAAATAAAAGCATTTTTATGCGGTTTTAAAAAATCTTTTAGTTCCTATAAACTCCTACGGGATGTGTCCACGCATGGTTTAGTGATCTTATTTTTCCTTTTGGTCCTACCAGTGCAACTTTTCTGGGGCAGCTACCCCCATGTGGCTGCAGAGCCTCCTGATTCAAAACCTCACAGCCCCTACAGCTCCTCCCAAACACGTGGCCAAGCTTGTGAGTGATCTTTGGGCAGGTTTGCTGTCAAGTGAGACAGAAGGGCAAGAACAGTGTTTAAAATAACTCCGGCAGGTTGCTGTCTCCAATACTTCCCTACCTGTACGTAGGGAAGCAACCCCACGCCCGACAGGGAGCTCAGCCCTAAAGCCCTCACTGTGCATGACGTAGATGTTTCTACAGCAGCACCTGGAAGCTGTTTTTTAGAGCTTCCCTGTGCTAGATATTGAATAGTGCAGATACGGTAGATGTTGTGCAGACCCACATTGAAGAGATGACCCCGGAAGGTTTATAGCTCAGTGGCCCGGTCCCACCTGGGCAGAGCTGCACCCTGAAGGTCACCAGTTGGTACCCAGGGGATGCAGCAGTGGTCTCGGCCCCTGCATTCGCCTGGAGCTGAATCAACCCGTTGGGGAGGTGGGAAGGGGGCCAAGGCAGGGTGCACTTGGTGGATTAGGTTTGCACCAGGTGTTGTGGGTGGGTAGAGGACATATAAAATGGAGGGAATCTGCCATGTAAAGCAAAGGTGGGAACAAAATAATAAGGCACTTTGGATGACAGATGAAAAGCATCTTTATCTGCAAACAGAAGAAAAATGTGGGTTTTATTTATTTATATATAGACCAATGCAGCACATTATGTCCAAACTGTTATGTTAAATCTTCTCCTCTGCCATCTGATCCATTAGTGCTTGGCCCTGCAGGATCATGGCCTACGATACGTTTTAGCACTCAGATGAGCAGAAAACAATTACAGTGAAAAATTAAAAAGGAAAATTGTTCTGTGAGTGCCAGAGTTGAGGAAGGCTGCTTTCCTACACATTTATGTTTAGAGACTGAGTGACTGGGGTACCTGTGAAAGGGCAGGACCGTGTCCAAGCTTTTCCCATTTGTGGTACATTGATAAATTATCTTTCATAGCATCCTGTATGGAGTCTCTGGAGCTCAGTAACTTGTACTCTTGTTCTGTAGCTGCTCTCTCGATGGAGGGCACTCAAAGGGGGTTGCCCTTCCAGTTGGCTGCCCATTTCATTGTACTTGTTGGAAATTGATACCACCACTATTCTGTCAGATAGGGCTGAAAGCAATCAATGGGTTCAACATTTCTAGAGGAGAGGCTTGGAGGGACAGAGAGACACACACACACACGTGTACCTGCGCCCACACATACTCCGTACGAGTGCATAAGTCTCGTTTCCTCAGGAAACTGAGCTAAAAATACAGAGCGCCCAAGAGAGACCAGCTGGGCGTACCTGCAGGCCCTGGGCAGCCACCAGAGCTGTGCATGGAACACACCAAGCTCTGTCAGCTGGCTGCTGGCTCATTTTTTTCCTACATGTTTAGCACATCCTGGTGACTGATCAGTAGACAGGGCTGAAACGAGCAGAGATTTGCCCCGAGCCCACTTCTTTTTTTTTTTTCCATTATGCCTCTAACCAGTTTTCTCTCCTTTGCTCCCGTTACAGGGTAGGGAAGGTGCCTTCATGGTGAGAGACTCGAGGCAGCCTGGCATGTACACAGTCTCTGTTTTCACCAAAGCATTAAGGTACAGCTGAGCTCAGCAGCTTTTCGCATCAATTACAACAATGAAATGGCTTCTATGAGAGTGTAATCTCTGTAGTTGTTTTGGCATTATAAAGAGAGAGCAGAAGGCTCATGAAAATGATAGAGGAAAACACTTCCAAAAAAGGCAGAAGAGTTAGCTGCCATTCGCAAAGTGTATTAAAGGCTCCACTTCTCTCTGCATCTAAATATATGCCTATAAATAGTCCCTTAGACATCACTGGGTTGTAATTTTGATGAAACCGTCGCCCCCAGGCCGAAGTGTCGTTAGGAACAACACGGACTATACGCAGGACTCATCAGAGGTGGGTAATACAAGACTAGTGAAAGGGTTTCAGTGATGGGGCAGAAAGTTTTGTTTCAGAAAGAAGAGGCAGAGAAACTTAGTACTCAACCTGCTCTTACCGGGAAACCTCAGCCTTTCTAGAGATGAGACCGTCTATGAGTGAGAGGGAGAACATACAAGTACACAGCTTTCATTCACAATTGCAGCTAACTCCTTGCTCCTCTCCCATTCGTTTTGCATAAGGAAGCTTCTCCCCTTTGCTTGCTTGCTCCTCTGCCGCTTATTCCTCAAGCTCCTGTCTTTGGCTGCAATCTAGTTTTCGTCAGAGAAAACCTCATCTTTTTCAGCACGGATAACAATCCCGTTATAAAGCATTATCACATCAATGAGACAACGGACTTTCCCAAGCGATATTACTTGGCGGAAAAGCATGTGTTTGACTGCATCCCTGAACTCATCAACTACCACCAGCACAATGCAGCAGGTGAGTGAAGGCTGATGCTGACGAGGGAAGCTGTTGGTTTACCATGCATCCAGGTGACTGTTTTGGATGAAGGAAGGCTCCTGAGCCCTCTGTCCTTACAATGAAATCTTAAATGGCATCACCTTTTCTTCCACTTATCCTGGAACTTTGATGGCAGGAAGATGGCTGTCTCCGGCCAGCTTCCAGCATTGCATCTTCTTCATGGTCCTTCTAAGACTGATATGACCAACACAGATGCCATAATGACATACTACAGAGAGCCCTCTCATTCCTGGGAGTCCGTGGGGTGTGTCACCACTGCCAGACCAAGCTATCTGTTCGAGTTACACTGCAGGGTCTTCTTGCCCAAGAGGTCATATATCCCTGCACCTTGGTTTGACACAAAGTTAGGGACATGGCCACAATCCATAAGCAGACATGGGAATCACCAAAGACTCCCATTCCTACAGTCCAGGAGTACCAAGGGAAACCCTGGGCTTCAAAAATACCCTACAAATAAAAAGTATAATTTGGAATTTTATCAGACTTAATAGAGACTCACAGCTCACATTTGCTGACAGAGCGAAAGTGGGAAATAAGCTGAAACTGCTGAGAATTGGCTTCCTTTGAGCAGGCAGGAAATTGCAGTCTGAAAAGAGGTTCAGCTGCCCTCAAGTGGAGCTGAGAACTCGGTACAATAGATCTGCTTCCAATATCCAGACTGCTTTATGGGGTAGTGACAGCCACAGTTCCCATGAGTGTGACAATAACTAGAACCCATCTTTCCTCTGTTTTTCAGGTCTTGTCACTCGTTTGCGGTATGCAGTCTCTTCTTGGAGAAAAAAGGCCCCAATCACTGCAGGACTGAGCTACGGTATGGAGTTTCTCTCTTGACCATACGGGAATCACACTCCTTGCTGGTTAGCTGGGTGATCCTGAATATCCCCATGGATACTGATGAATATTCATGTGACTGTAGCCACAATAAATAGCTTTCTTCAGATCTTTACACTGCACCATTCACGGGATTATCGTCTTTGTCATTGATAACTGAATGAACTGATCATGCAGTGCCTTGAGGAAGGGGATGAGAACCCCAGGGCCTCAAAGAAGTCAACATTAAATAGTGAAATGAATGCTGAACAAAGGTGATGGGAGTGGGAGTATAGCATAATCTGATGAAAGATGAGACCCTCCTGAAAGATGCCTCTATTTGCATATAGTTGTCTACAGTATCATCTTTATTGTAATTCTTGGAGACATCAAAGAAACTCAAAACCATGTTGTGCTCGATACTGCATATATGCATGATAGAAACAATCCTCCCTGAAGAACTGGATAGACAAGACAAATAGGGAAAGAAAGGGGATGTTGTTGTTCCTCTTCTTGAACATGATCTGCAGCATGGGCAGATCATGTTCATAGCCCATAGTCAAATGGGCTACTAAAGGTCAGACAGACAATTTGAGGGAGAGCCAGAAAGACTCACTGAGTCCTGTCTGTTTAGCCCATAAAAGTTTTTTGTTTGACATTTTACCACTAGATCCTCACGCTTTCTCCCCTACAATCAACAGGAAAATTGGTCATCAACCCCTCTGAGCTCACTCGTGTACAGGAAATTGGCAGTGGTCAGTTTGGGGTGGTCTACCTTGGCTACTTGCTGGAGAAGACGAAAGTAGCCATAAAGACCATTCGTGAAGGAGCAATGTCTGAAGAGGATTTCGTTGAAGAAGCTAAAGTCTTGATGTAAGTAGTAGATTCACCGAGACAATCAGATCCTGTAGGATTCACTAGACTGAACCAAAGTGTTGTGATAATGTTCAGGAACATGAATGGGGAATTTAAACTCAGATTATCTACTATGTATCTAAGTAGAGAGACTGGTGAGCTCCTGTGGTTACAAAGGAAGGCAATTCAAAATGTAGGTGAATTACTGTGCTGGTACGTCTATCAGTATCCAGACTGGTCTTCCAGATTTTTGCTGTTCTGGAAAGCAGGGTTAATTGACAGTGTGTCGTGGAGAATGGAGCAGTTTTTTGTCAGAAATAATTAGATGGAGAAATCTCATAAAATTGGAGGGATTTTTATTGAAAAACCATACCTGCACAATTTTTTGCTTTGCACAACTGAAGATGTTTCTCCTTGGTTTTATTGACTTTGTATTTTTTATATTTCAACCCTTTTAAAGTAGACAGAAACGGAATATTTTGTTTGTTTGTATGGTTGGATGATTTTCCATGCAGAAAAGTCTTTAGGTGACCATTACCATTAAAATGGGATGACACTTAGTGCTACTTGACTTGCTCTACACATTTTCTTCTTTCTGCTTTCATAGTCAGCCTTTGCAGAGAGAGGGGTGCAGCAGGGTGACACCGGCGGCCGTGTATAACACACTTGCTGTAAGTGTGATAGAAGGTACGGAGCCTATTTCAGCCTCTTTTTCCACCTTCCCTCCCCATTCCACAGGAAGCTGTCTCACCCCAAGCTAGTCCAGCTTTATGGCGTGTGCTTTGAGAACGCTCCCATTTGCCTGGTGTTTGAGTTCATGGAGAACGGCTGCTTGTCCGACTACCTGAGGAGCCAGCGGGGCAGTTTTTCAAAGGAAACCCTGCTGGGGATGTGCCAAGATGTGTGTGAAGGAATGGCTTATCTGGAACAAAACTCTGTCATCCACAGAGATCTGGTATGTTGGTCCCAGACAGATTTTTCCTCTGCTCCAGCTGGGCTTTCATCCTGTGCTTTCTCCCTTCCATAATTTCAGCTTTCACACTCCTCCTGCCTATCCGTTGACAGGGGATCCAGTATCGTCCCATATTGCAGAAGCAGCATCAATACTGTAGGGGAAGAAAAGCATCCCCTGGAGCACTGATTAATCTATTTCCCTTAATTGTGTTTGAGAGAGAAGAAATGACGACATAAAGTGTGTCTATCTGAGTGGGCTCTTTTGCTCCCCGAGAGCCCGAGCTCCCACAGTTCCCAGGGACCGACCACTCTTCGTGTCTAAAATCAGTGAAGATGTCAAAAAGACCTGTTTTAACATAAATGTGCATTGCTGATAAAATACTAAGTACGTGGTGTTCAATCAATCTGCAGGGGTCACTGCTGCTGTTTTGTTAGGGAAGTGAGGGCTGTGGATAGCTTTGGATATTTTGGGGTCTTTCTCTGCCCTTTCTGGGCAACAAGGGCCTGCGAGTCAGACTGATGGCTGAACAGCTTTCTTGGCAACAGGCACATGCTGGCTGTAAAATGTACAGAAAGCATGAGAGTCTCTAGTTTTCACCCTCTTTGTATGGTATGATGTCACTGATTCTCCTTTTTTAAGCACTATCCATTCTGCCAGGAGCACAAAGAAAGACTGTGAAAGTCTCTCAGCTCTGACGTTCTGCCTTTGCACGTTCTTTTCTTGCAGGCCGCTAGGAACTGCCTGGTGGGGGAGTCAAATGTGGTCAAAGTGTCCGACTTCGGGATGTCGAGGTAATGCCACCGAGGCTGCGCACGCTCCTTGCGGGGCTGTCGCGGGACAGGGGTCACTCAGCACGCTCCCTTCTTTTCCAGGATTGTCCTTGACGATCAGTATACCAGCTCCACGGGGACCAAGTTTCCAGTCAAGTGGTCTGCTCCAGAGGTTTTCTCCTACAGCCACTACAGCACCAAATCTGATGTTTGGTCATTTGGTAAGAATCAATTGTCGGACTGCCTAGACACTTTGGAGTACTGCAAACACTGCCAACAACAGATTATACCTATGCAATGTTATATAATACCCAATAATGAACCCTGTTTCATGGTGATATATCAGGAGTGTCCAAGAAAAAGCTGGAGAGTCACTGACAAGATTATATAAGGAAAGCAAAGGAAAGATACTTTGGTGCTCCCACCTCCCTGCATGTCAGTCCCAGGCACTGATGCTTCCCTCAAACCCTCTGCCTTTCCAAATTTGCTCTGCTGACTCCGTTTGCTCTATGCCACTCTGAAAATATTATTTCACTGCTCACATTTTCTCGCCTCGTTTCCTGCTCCCCGATGCATTGTTTTATGATTTGCGTCTGTTCTCTGGTCTCCCTTCTGGACCCTCCTAGATAAGAAAGCCGTTGTATATTTTTTTCCCCAAAGTCAATGGCCCTGGAGATAACAAAGGCTATCCCCTGGCCGCTCGCTCTGGCACACTGATGTATCTGGCTCATCTCCAGCTAACATGCAAATCGCAGTACTGCAGGATGAATCGGTGCAGTGTGCTGTGCGCAGCACACAGTCAATGGGGTGCCACTCAGCTCCGGGCCTAGCAGTAAATAATGCGGGATTATAACCTTTGCTAGTCTGCCCTTGTGAGTTCTGCGCTTCCCTCTCCCTTTACTGTGCTGTGCTGTGGAGCTGAGGCTGGTTGAAGTTGTGCATTCCTGTGGTGGGTTACGAGCAGCGCGGTGGGAGCTGAGTGCTCAGACCCCCCCAACAGCCTTCAAGAACCCATCCCCGAGAAGCTTCAGAGAGCACCATTCCTCTTTCCGTGTCCCCTGGCACGTGGAGGAGGCTGTCAGCACTCACCACACAATACCAAGGGACAACATTTGCCAGTGGAGCCGTCTCTGACACCTCACAGCAGAGCGGCGGTGACATGGGGAGAGATGCTACTTTGGTGAGAATGTTCTTCTGCTTCACAAATGGGAAACTGGCCTGTACGCTGAGAGCCAGATGCTTGCCAAAAGGGTGCTCAGTTTGATTCACAGTCAAGGCAAGGCTGGTGGAGTTGGCTCACTCCAGTTTCAGGGCTGAATGAAATACCGGTGAGCTTTATTTGCGTTGGTCAGTCCTTCTTTGTGAAATGCGCAGACGGCAGTGTTGTACATCTGTCAGACTCGTTATCTCCCCATCCAGTGGGGTTTGCATAAGAGGATTCCTCTGTCATGTCATGGTCTCGTGACTGTGAGAAGCTTTCTGCTCCGCTACTCTGCAGCCCATTCATCTCTTCTGCCAGGCCTGCAATCCCGCTGCGCCCAGGAGAACAAAATGGGTGTGAGGAATTCCCAGTGCGGGAATCTGCACACTGGGGCAGTCCAGCTGCTTTGCTTATTCTTCAGTAGAGCCGACATCATTGGTGAGGAGCAGCAATCTCTATGCATTTGAAGAATTCAAAGCTGGAAAGCGGGCATTATTTAGCAAAGTTGACTGTGGAGTTACACAACTTTATTTCAGATCAGTCTGTCTCCCTTTTCTAATACAGTATGAACACAGTTTACCAAATCAGTCATATTAGGTGACCAAAGAAATTAAACCTAATAATAACACAGGTGCCTTGCATTCACTCCATTTGCAGAGCCTCTCTGGTCTGGTGGGCAACTGCATCACATTCCTTTGTGATGTCCTTTTTCATTGTCGTTGCCCGGCTCTCTTCCACCACACTAGAGAAGCGTGAGTTTCTGTACTGCTCTGAACAGTTATCATAGAAAAACATTTGACTGCTTAGGAAAAGAGGAAAAATGTGCTGCAATGCTTTGAAATTCCACTGCCACTGCATGCGAATTCCTCCCAGTGAACCACACCGCCTGGGATGTTTTGCAGGCGAGGAGTTCCCGGTACTGAGGCTAAGGCGACTAACAGGAATGGAGCAGTTCACATTGCTTTCTTGCTCCTCACCAAAATAGAAACAGATTCTGGTGTAGGACGCACTGCAGGCAGGAACATCAGTGACATGTCTCTTGTATGTGCTTAACTGGAAGCAAAAATAGATAAACTGAATCAGTGACAAAAAGCGGTCTCTCTTTCCCAGATTACACATCTGGATGGAGTACATGCACAAGCATTCCCTCTTCTTCACAGTTTGGAAGAAGACATATGACACTGCTCTGCTTTCTGACACGTAACACGCTTAGACTTCATGGGGAAAGACATCCCTGTCATGCTAGACTGTCATGAAGTAGGATGCAGAGAAGTCAAACTTGCAGTGACCAAACTGGTACTTCCACACAGTCCAGTGCCCAGCAGAGATCCCGGTTGGCATCCTCAAACCGTACAGCTGTGTGAGGGCCCAATTTTTCAGATGTGTACTGAGAATCTGAGTGAAAATGCTTTTCCAAGTAACAGACACCAACGCTGAGCTGCAAAGAAGAGCAGGTGGAAGGTGGCCATGGGCCTGCTAAGGATTTTACTTGCTGCTTTGTGATTTTTCTCATTTGTTCGCTTTAGGAGTGCTGATGTGGGAGGTCTTCAGTGAAGGTAAAATCCCCTATGAAAATCGCACCAATGGAGAAGTGGTGGAAGAAATCAATGCAGGATTTCGGCTCTACAAACCCAAGCTGGCCTCCAAGGCGATTTATGAGGTCATGAGCCACTGCTGGAGGATGGTTAGTATCCTAATGGGAGAGCCCTAGTTCCCAAAGACAAGACCTCTCTTTCCCTTGGCTTTTAGGAGGAGAGAGGTATACACGTCACATGCTAACACAAGATAAAATCCCGGAGGTGAAGCACTCTGTAGCTTTCATCTGCACTAACAAGCAAACTCTGGGCACTCTGCCTTTTATTTAAGATGCTGTTTCTAGAGAGTGTGTTGACTTCACTGAGAAGTCTATGTAGTGCACCTAACTCAAGTTAATTCAACAGTTTGCTTCCTAAGAAAGCTGCGAATCTGTGGGGCTGAGTTTTAATAGTGATGGTTAAAAACGACAGCCAAGCCATTGCAAGGTACTTAGTGTCCACTAGGCAAAATTCACTGCTAGTGGAAAAGAAGCATTGCACAGAAGGAAGCTAATTCTTCCGCTGGCATTTTCTCTATAACAATAGATTGTATTTTTGTTAGTACTCAGTTTCTTCACAAGGTTTTCTTTCCTAACTTTGCCATTCCTCTCAATCTGACGTTAATGTTCTCCCTCTCTCTTCTCTCCCTTGCTCAGAGGAAAGATGACCGGCCGTCCTTTTCTGTTCTGCTGTATCAGCTGAGTGAAATCTCTGAGTCTGATCTCTGATCAAACAGCACCGACCGCTAAGCAAAGCTAAGAGAGTCCTGAGAAGGCCGATGGCTGGATTTTCCCCACACAAAGCATTAACAGGAATCTTCTCACCGTAGACATTTGCCATGTGCCTGGGGAGAAGGAGAGGGCAGGAGCTGGTACTTCCAGACAGACAAGATATCCCCAGATCTTCCAGAGCCTAGACACACACGGGCTTTGGTTTGGCCAAGACTGTGGTTTGCCGCTTACAAGCAGAACCAGCAATTGAGCACAGTCCTGAACCACACCATGCAGCAAGTGTATTTCTCCTGAAGATACAGCCTCAAAACGAAGAGATCTGACATTGATATTCCAGTTCTGTGAACTCCCAAATTAAGGTCTTCCCTGGGGAAAAAAAAAAAAAAAAACACAAAACTGTCTTTGACTGAGGAGGAACATTTAGACATTTCCATGGCTCTGTAATTCAGAGTGGGCTGGACCTGAAAGCTCTGAACAGGAATAAGCCTGGGACATGAGGGAACAGGCTGGATTTAGTGACTGCATTTCTGATGGTCATATTTCAAGGTGGTTTTGTTCTCCTTTTGCATGATTTTCTTGGAAACTGTGTCGTACCAAGAACAGGATTCTGGTACCTGGTAAGCTGATGAGATCTCTGAATGTGCGTGTGAATTTGTAAGGAAGGAACAGAAAAAGCAACGTGTTGAAGAGTCTTGAAATTCTCTCAAATTGTGTTGTATAGCGAGTGGGAAAACAGGACTCTGATGCAAATGGAGACATTCTTGGAGGGGGGGGAGTCAAAGCTGAAAGTTTGTATTAGTTTTTTCTTCAGTCCTTCTATATCAGAAGATAAATATATGATCTCCATCCAATTTCTTCGAAATGAGTAGGGAGGACTGAGCAGTGCTGTGTCTCTCCAGTGCAGGACAAGACAGGATCCCAGCACCTGGTTATCTGTGAAAGGCACAGAAACCTCCTCCTGAACCCCCGTGTTTGGAAGGAAGGAGCTGGAGGGCTCAGAAGAGCAGCCATGAGGAGAAAACATGCAGAGCATGCACTCAATGCACCAGGGGTAATGAGAAGAGTTTCCTCCTACTTCAAAGAGTAACTGAATCATCACAAGTAAAGACTTCTCCATCTCTTCTGTGAACAAACTGATGAATCCTCTAGGGACTGGTGAAAGAAAAAGTCCTATGTGAAAGGACTGCCTGGGTACTTACTCCACAAGAAGTTCCACAGTATGTGGTGACAGCAGAAGAAGGTACAAACAATATCCATCTCCTGGTACTTCAGTGAAAATCTACTTTTTAACCTCAAGACAGAGACACTGTTTTGTCATGACTGACCTCAGAACCAAAAGTGTGGGTGTTACTGTCCTGTGGAATTTGTAAATAAGAACAGGAATTTCTGCTTAGCGTTAACAATAACTAGAGAAGTCAAGAGGACTCACAGATGATATGTGCGTATATGCAGTACTTTTTGATGCTTCTCTGTTTGAGCAGGCGAGAACATGGGTAAGCCTTATGTGACAGCAGTTTACAAAAACTGTGAGATGCAAACTCCCAGCAGCAGTCTCTCCCATCGTTACAGAAGTCAGGTTCAAATACGTTTGCCAACAAAAATGGAACAAGGAAATAATGTAATCCCATGATCTCACATATCCTGTGTCAAACTATTTCTTCATAGAAGGAGGCTTAATTTTTGGTATTTTTCAGACCCATGGTTCGAGGGTAGCTTTTAGGAGCCAGAATATCTTTTCAGGTATATGGATACAGGCAAAGCATTAGTTCCTGCCTTATACATCTTCCCACTCTGCTTTGATTCTGCATTATTTTCTTGGGTTTACTCCTACAAATATCATGCAGAACGACTCTCACGGCTAGGGATAACCATAACATTCAGACTGGAGGTTTTCAATCCTAAATGCAGGATCAGAGTGCTACCTTCAAACCAGGATAGCTGCTAAAAATCTCTTTGTAGTCTGAACCAATATGTGGAATATGAGCATCTATAAAAAGATTTCTAATTTTTGCCGACAGTGAATTTGAGCTAAGTTTCTCTTTGTCCCTCTCACCCTTTAGTCTGAGTTATCCTGTTATCACATTCTGGTGATGCTAAATTGGGCATTTACCCAATGAAGTTTTCAGTAGCCCTAACCATGTTAAACTACTACACATCTACAGCTAAATTTGAGGACCGCTGGCCATAGCCCTGTTTTCTTCCCCTCTCAACTGCATTTAGACAATCTGTAAAACCACAGGATACTCTGAAACAATTCTTCCCTGAGGACGGACACCCCCGTGGCAGGGGTATCTGCAGGCTCACAGAGTTAAGCTTCTGGCTTGCTGCCCCCTCCATCCTGGGAGGAGCCAGGGGTCTTGAGGAGCTTGAGGAGGTTGCTATTAAGTAGCAGCAATATTGCTCTGCTAGGTAATGTTTCTGAGATTATATTTATATTTGGGTAAGTGTAGTATTTATTAGCTAGTGTTACACAAAATAATATTGTGATGGTTTATGTTCTGTTTTCTTTTGCAGTATTCCTATGTACACGATATGTATTTTTACAAACAATAAAATTGCTGAGTCCCAGCTGTGGCTTTCACTATATCTTAGCAAAAATGCAAACCCCATCCTCATGCTCTTATAATCATACACTTTGCTCTTCCTCCAAATCCTCCCCACCAAGAAGCAAACAGGCTGTTTCTGGCTTTCCGAAATATCTCTGCTCCCTAGAACTATGGTTATGTTCTGGGGTTAGATTATGTGCTGGGTTTATTGGGGGTAGGAAGTATTCAGAATCTCTGCAAATCGGGTAATTTACTATATAGACACATAGATTGTTAAGTCTAAACATCCATTGTGGTGGCTTTAAATTCTCCGAAACTTCCTAAAATGGGGGTAGTGATATTTGAGTGCTCCCAAAGGCTGTTTGCCTCTGATTATTTACAGGGGACTTCACAAATCTCAAAAGAGCAATGCCGTACTGTGCTATCTCATGACATTAATACACTGTAACAGAGTCTTCTCCCACCAGAGCAGTTTCCATGGCAAGTTTAGTCCTGTGCCCTTCATGTGGCTTTACTAGATATGCTCCCCGCAAAGCAGAGGTGGGAACATCAGCTGTCCCCTGCCACAAAGTGAATAAGCCTTCTCTCAAGACTCCTTCCCTGTCTCTTCGGAAAGTATTTGCAATGTGCTGAACGTTTAAACCATTCCTCCTTTGCCACTTTGACCCTCTTTGCTTGGCTTTTCTGCAGAAAGGTGGGAGGTTGCGCTTGTCCCTACTTTTTCCCGCTGGTTCTCAGAGGCAGAGGGTGCATGGCTCTGCCTACGCCCAGAGCACTGTCCCAGCATGTCCCCGACCTGCTGCCGCGCTGGCCGAGCGCTGGCCCAGCCAGGCTGGTCTCCCAGCTAGGGAAGGCAGCCAAGCAGTAACCTCATTGAGAAAGAGCAGCTGACACTTCTCAGCGGAGACCAGGGGCTGGAGTGCAGCAACGTTAGCCATGAAAAGCTCTTTCCTGGGCATGTGTTGGCCACCCTGGGGAAGTGGGGGTTGTGGGCACTTGTTCCAGTGGATAATTACCTTAAAATCAGGCCTGAAAAAAAATCTAGAATTTCCAGAAACATTTTTTAATGACCGTGTTTCTATGTGATGTTTGGCTTTCTCCCCTCTGAACGCCGTGCTCGCCAGCGCAGCAGGATTCAGGTGGATGGCTCTGCTAAACCTCACTTGGCAGCCACTTCAAATTTGTGTGTATTCTTCTGTTCAGCTCACCCCACCATCCTGTTATCTCTCCCCTCCACACACAACCAGCTGATGCACACACTGCTGTGCCTGTAGCTCTATGGGGCCAGCCCCTGGCTGCCATTGTCCCCAGCCTGCAGAGAGATCTGCGAGACAAACGCAGAGAAGCTCATTCTATTATTCTACAACCTAAGACAACACAGAGCAGAAAATTAAAATAATATCCCGACATTCATGGAATTCCCATCACCCTGAGCATGGCTGATCACGTGAGCAGATTAAACTGTGCAAAAAAAAAAAAAAAGTCCACAGCAGTTTTTACTGCCACAGTTTTCCTGAACTGACCTTGTTTCACCCAAAGCCTCAGAGCAATATTAGCCGTTAAATCTTTTGGCTCTGCAGTAACAATGCTCACTTACTGACTTTTTCTGACAAGTAATAAATAGGAAAAAGAGGACTGACGGCTACAAAATGTTTTGGTTAAAGGTGAGAGAGAAGAAATGCTACGCAGGGGAAGGAGAAGAGACTGCTCCCACAGATACTATCGATAGATTTTTTTCAGGTGCGGTCCTGTTTATTAAAACGAAGATAGTTTCTAAGACTGTCTTGCTGCTTTTGTAGCTTACAAACCATGGCATCCATTCAACCTGTAGTAGCAGCGCAACAGTGTAAAACTAGTGTCCAAGCTTCCCTGCGGACCCAGTGTGTACCCCTGGGGAGCAAGCTCAGCCCCACACCAGCACGGACAACAGAGCAGCAGTCTCTAAGGAATCAGGAGTGGTCGCTCTAACCCCAGAAGGGCCAGATGGCAGTGCATTTTTAGCATAGGCTGATGCACAGGAAAGGGACACTGCCAGGCCCACCGAGGAAATATATGTAGACCTATAGCTAGGCTTTCAACAGTCCTTGGGTATCCACCACCGTTTTTCAAAGAGCAAACAGACAGACGCATCAGGAGGTGAGGGCCGCAGAAGAACGGATGAAGGCCCTGTACAGGGTTTGTATCACCTCACCATGAGGCAATATTCCTCTGAAAGCTGTAAGAAGTCCAGTTTGGATTTCACAGTAGATCTGAAGAGCTGTATTGGAGCTTTAAAAAGAAGCATGAGCAGAAGGACTGGAAACTGGTCCCTGAAGAAATGCCAGGCGCCAAAAGGAAGATCTTTTGGATACAGTGCTGACTCAGAAGAGGCTTGGAGCTCTGAGCAAAGGCATCGCCTTCTGGTTTACACGCTCAGTTATCCAGGGCTTCATGTGTATTCTATAAATAGGACTTTTGCTAAAATGGTAGGTAAAACCTAAGGACGGTACAGGTCCTCTGCGGGGAAGAGAGGCTGAAAACCTGAGACCCGGCAGGGAGATGGGGAATCCCAGCCGGGTCCTGCCTTCTCAGGGGACCCAAACACGTTCACCCAGCATCAGGCCCCCGGGGGTCCCCGGTCCTGTCCCCTCCGTGCACCGGGAGGGGGGCTGGTGGCCTTCCACCCCCCCCACCCCCCCTTCCCCGCCGCGGGACGGGGCGGGATGCGGGATGCAGCCCCCGGCCCCGCCGCGCATCCCCCGCTCTGCCCTGGGGGGAGGAGCCGCCCGTACGGCTCCAGCCCCTTTCCCGCGGCGGGGGCCGGGGCTCCCCCCGCCGCCGCCGCTGCCGCCGTGCGGAGGGGCCGGCGGAGAGCCGCGGAAGTGCACTTGCTGCAGCCATTTCCTGCTGCCTTTGTGCGGGCGGCGCGGAGCATCCCGCGGCGCGGCGCGGAGCGGAGCATCGCACCCCACCGAGGACCAGGTGAGCGGGGCGGGGGCGGCTGCGCGGCTTCACCCCCTCCCTCGTCCCCTTCCCCCCGGGCTGCGCGGAGCTGCGCCCGCCGCCGACACCGGTGCCCCCCCCCCGCCCCCCCATCCCCATCTACCCCCGCTCCGCCGCCCCCGCTGAGCCCGCCCGGGGCGGGGGATGGGGGAGACGGGGATGGGGGACGGGGGGCAGCGGCGGGGCAGGTGCCGCCGCCGCGGGGCGGAGGGCGGGCGGGAGGCCCGGCTGGGCCGGGATGTGCGGGGATGTATCCCACAATGCTTCGAGCTACCTGCGGCATTCCGCCGCCCCGGGGCGGAGGGGGGGGGGGGCGAAGGATTAGCGCAAATCCCCCTTTTCCATCCCTCGCCGTCGCATCCCGGCTCCGCGCCCGCAGGACCGGGAGGGGGGGCGGGGGGAGAAGGGGTCGATCCCCGGGCCCGGCGGGCGCTGCAGGCCCCACCGCGGGCAGCGGCGCGGAGTCGAGCCGGGGTCGCGGCGATGCTGGGCGCAGGGATGGAGGGGGCGGAGGGGGATGGAGGAGCGCTGAGCCGCGCCGGGGCATGAAGGTGGTCCCGGCCACCCCCTGCCGGGGGGGGATCCCGACCAGCGCCCGGATCAGCCGGTGGCGTGAAAATACGGTGTCGCCGGGGGAGGAAGGGGAAGGAGGAAGCGGCGGGGTCGGAGCCGGGGTTGGGAGCGATGGCGCCCGTAAGGTTCGTGCTTCGGTGTCGGGAAAAACCTTTCCCTTCCCGGAGCGCCGGGTTCCCCCGGGGCGTGAGGCCGTTCGGGAGCGAGGTGCGCCCCGAGTCGCCTCTCTTTGTGTTGAACTTCCCACCCGAAGACAGGCTGGAACGGCGTGGGGTCAACCGCATCCCACCTGGGTTAGGGAGGGATGGGTTCTGCAGGGGATTTCTGTAGGTTGGAAAGGCCGGGAAGGAATGAGGAGGAAAAAAAGAAAAGGGGTACGTACTAAAAAAAAAAACAAACAAACCCTCCCTGCCTGCCTGCCTAGGGTTGTTTTGGAGAAGGGGGAAGGGTGACGGTTGTGTGTGCCGTCGGAGGACGCAGCCAGCAGCAGAGCTTGTGCCCTTCGCCATCTGCCGCTTTCCACGGGGGGGTCCTGACGGGGGGGGGGGGGGGGGGGCGGGATTGGCTCACAAAGATCTCGTAGAATTAAGCCGAGTCGCTAAAGCCTCTGCACCCCTTCTGCCCCGCACGGATACCGAAAGAAAAAGCATCCTCATCTTTTGCATGATGACAGTCTGAGGTTAGTCACTGAGGTGGGTGACTGGCCCGGTATTTGGTGTCTGTCACAGCTGCATAATTGGAGGGTAATTCCCTGCAAAGGATAATTCTTTTCTCCTTTTGTCTGTACAGTTAGTTGTTATTAATAAAGACTGAGGAATATGGAAAAAAACTTCCATTTTCTGACCAGGGTCTCTTGAGCAAGGCAGACTATCGATTTCATTATAATACTTTTATTAGCACACGGTTATCATCTTTGCACAAAAACCAGGAAGATCCATTCTGGAAGATCAATAATCGGCCGACTACTGATAATACTGTCCTGTATGGTTTAATTTCACAAGAAGCACTCTAACTGTTAGCAATAGGGTTGCTTGAAAACTTGGTCTAAATTCCTCAACTATATTGGAAACACAGCTTCCTATACCTGCCTCCTTCTTTGAGCCTCTTTGGCATCAGAAAAAAAAATGATGAAGTTACTCTAAAAGAAATAAATTCCAAAATAATTGTGTTGCTGAGACAAAGGCAGTGTAAATGTCTGGAGTGTCAGCCCTAATGGCACAGCAGAAAATGTAGAATGGAGATATAGAAAACCAGCTTCAGGATCTGTACAGTTTGGCTTCCTTTTTTAATAGGAAGGGTAATTTCGTGGTTATTAACATCCATCTCCGTGTAGGGCAGGAGCTCAGCTCTGCCAGTCTCACTCATCCTGGCTGTGTTTATTTGCTCCTGCAAAGAACCTCCTGACTGTGGTGCTGGTTGCAATTACACAAGTGATTCTTACAGCATACGAGAAGGGGTTGATGACACGCATGCTAAAACACAGGAGACTTTAATCCCATGCATTTTAGGCAAGGGTCAAACTAAGCTTTTGCACCCTGAAGTTACTCTTCTTGACTAAAAATACATTGACGGCCAGAAGCATTTATTGTCCTCTTGCTGTGAGGCAGTGGGTACCAGAAATGCTTTGCGTTTATGTACCTGAGACGACAGTCTGTTGGGGTACTTGTTGGGCCAGGATGGTTCCTGACCACAGGTTAGATGCTGTTTTGGAGGAAAAGGGAAAAGCATTATCACAGGGGCAAAATAAGTGACTTTCCCAGGTTATCCAGGGACTGGGCATCAGAGCTGGAGGAGAATCCCAGATCCTCAGGAGGTGATCAGAAGAAGTTTGTCCTCCTTCTCCACATTGCCATTCCCGCAGCAAAAGTTCATTCTTGCTGCTTGTCTCACCCCATGCTTGCAGGGCTTAGACCCTGTCTTACTGCCAATCTGGGCAATCCCCATATTTTTGCCTCCTTTTCTGCTCTTGGTAGCTACTGCAGCTCCAGCATGAATGTCTGCTGTAGGAGCAGGTGAGCTGAAAAACCGAAACAGCCCGTGCCACTTCCCCAGAGCTCTCAGCTGTGCAGCTTCGAAGGCGAGTGCACATGCATGCAACGTATTCATTATGGCCCCGCTTTTAAAAGTCTTCCTTTGTTCCCCCAAGCTGCTCTAACAATAAAGATGTCTTTGTTCCTTTTGCTGCGAAGGGGATGATATTGCACCAATACTTCTGGGCAAGCATTGCCGTGGGGAAGGTAGGACCTCAACCTGGGTTGAGACATCTGGGATGTCCATCCTTGCTCCTTCTCAAAGCCTTCCTCCGCGGTCTGTTAAGTCTGTCCCTCCAGATGCTGCCACAACAGAGTCACCGTGTCAGGAACTCTAAATATCTGCTTCGGGGTGGTGGGGCTGTGACCTGTGCGTGGACCCCACGTGGCCGGCTCCCTGGCGTGACAAGAAGCCCCAGTGCCTCAGTGTGCTTGTTTGGCTTTGGGAGGTGTAAGAGATGGCCAGAGGGGTTGTGATTGAGATGTGGGATGGGAAGAGGAAGTTTCTGCAGCAGATGGGCAGAAAGTGTGGGCAGCACTGCACTCATTAGCACCAGCGCTCGTTAGCAGAAGAGGTAATCAGCCCAGTGGCTGCATCCCTCTCAGGGGTTTCAGTGGGGTGGGGTTGGCTCCTGCCAGGCTCAGGTTCAGTTTTGCCAAAACATGTAGGACCGGAGGGACTTTGGCATCTCTGAGCAGCAGTGGGATATGGAGAAGACAGTCGTTTTGCGAGACGGCTCCCAGCAGCCTGCGTGGCTGCGTTTGAGTCCCGGCAGGCAGGGTATATGTCCTGTGTGCGATGGAGATCCTTGACCCGCTGTCCACGTGTTACGGCAGCAAAAAAAAAAAAACATTCCTGGGCAGGCTGCTGCGCTGCTCCTGGGGCGGTGCGGCCAACGGCCCCACGGCCACGTCGGCAAACCACCGACATGGGCTGACTCTCCTCTCCACAGCACAGCTGCCCCTGCCCTGTGGCCCACGTGGTGGATGATGGTTAAGGCTTAATGAGGACTTTTTGATGACTGTCCCCAAGGATCCCCGTCTTCCCTGGGCTGGAGCCGCTTGGTGGCTTCCATGTTACCTGATGGCTGCTTGCCTCATTGCTGGACCGAGGGGATGAAGCTGGGTTTGCCAGGGCAGCCCCAGCACGTTTGTGTTAGAAACCTTTTTCGCAGGAAGGTGAAGGAGGGCAGCGTGGGTCTGTGGCAGTGGGACTTCCCCTTTCGGCTCTCCCGGGCAGCCCCTGTGGTGGGGAGACACCATACAATGCCCCATGGGCTGGACCAAGCAATCGCAGATGCCTTCAGAGCCTTCCCCAGCCTTCATACCAGTGCACAGCCCCTCTAACTGCTAGATGCTTACAACTGGCAGTGGACCCCAACCAAGAGCAGGGCCCTCGCCAGCCCTACAGCCACCCCAAGGAGCAGGCAAGGGGCCACAGCGCATGCAGACGTGGCATCGCTCAAGGCTGCTCCTCTGTGGATGATCAGGGGTGATGATCCAGGTCTGCCGGCACTGGACCAGTAGCCCCTCCGTCACACGCTCCAGCTGTGAGGTTGCTGTCTGTTGCAGTGCACTACAGGTATGAGACCTGGGGAAAGTCCTGGCAGACCACGCTTTTCCCTAGAGCCTCTGTTGGTTTTGCTCTTGGGCTTTAGAAAGCGTAGAATGGAAATTGGGAATCCCCGTAAAAGACTCATCTGTCAAACCCCCCAAGTCTGTGTCATTTTTCCATCCGCATCCAGATTCTTGCACTCTGCTCAGCCGCGGCACGGCACGGGGTGGGCTGACGGCGATTGCACTGCTCACTCGCTATGGCTTGGCGCTTCCTTTTCTGTTCACGTATTCCTGCACGCTGCCTCTCTTCCTCTGTTTGAGTGCAAGAGCTTTAGGGCAGGGACTGGCTTAGTCTCGCAGGTTTGCGCGCTGCCCGGCGCAGCAGGACCCTGATGCCGTATTTGGGACTGTGTCTCCTGGTGTGGCCCAGACAGCAGCAATAATTTTGTCCCTTGAGTTGCTGAGTGCTTCGCGTGTCACAGGGTTATTGGGGAAGCGCCTTTGATTACAGCAAACTGCCAACACCGTGTGCAAATGGCCTTAGAATTGGACTTACAGAAAAATGAGAAATGAGCCCCAATAGAAAGCCACAGCCCTCAAAGCTATAAAATGGAAGGGTTTTGTCTTCCCAAGCCTTAAATATATAATGAAGTATGTGTGAGTACCAGGGATGTTGTCCTAGGAACCCAGGGGAGAGTCTCAAGACACTGGAGGATGGTGGGGGAGAGCGGTGGGTGGCCGCAGAGGTCCGCAGGGCCGGGCCAGTTGAGGGTGCTGGCAGGCAGGGAGGAAGCTGCTTCTGCCTGCGGCGTGCCGGGGCGTAAGGTCTGGTTTTGACAGTTGCTACAATTTGTAACAGGAAACCATTTTAGCAAAGAAGGGTGAAGACGGAAACAGAAATTTGAGGGTGTAGGGAAAGGGCTGCTTGAGATTTTTTTTTCTCCAGGCACTTATTTCATGGTGCTTCTGCTGCAGGTATAACCAAGCCTGTTTCTCAGGTGCCTGGTACCTTGGGGAGGCAGTTGGGGAGGTGGAATGGGTTTTACCAGACTCATACATGTTCTTGCAGCCCATGCGTGCACGCAGCTACGATGACAAGAGGCACAGCAGCAGACTCGTCCCTCTCGTCACCCGACATGAAGCCGCCCCAATTCTGCACACAGTGTGCATCCCCCTTGGCCGTGGTCTTTGCCGGGTGCATGTGTGTCTGTCTATGGACATCCCGAAGCCATTGTCCTCCATGCTCCCAGTGCTGGAAGTGAAAAGCAAACTTATATTCTTGGAAACAGTGACTCAATTATGGAAAAAAAAAAAAAAGTACCTAAAGGATTCGTAGGAGAAAATTGGATGAAGATGAGCGCCTGTGGAGCTGCCATTGTGACCAAAGGAACCGGTGCGATTGTACGCAAGGAGGGAGCATATGTTGCCGTTGTATCTGGCGCTTGTGCAGACATGGCTGCAGCCCTGTGTCCTGCTACGGTGTCCGCACTTCAGCAAAAAAGTTGCGAAATTGGCTCAAGCTTAGAGAAAAGCCAAAGAGATGATTAAAGGACTGAGAGGTGTGCTCTGTCACAAGGCAGGCAAAGAGCTCAGCCCGCTTGCCTGAGCCAAAGAGAAGGTTGCAGCGTGTTTTACTGAAACCTGTGAGCGTCTCGACGGGAACTTTGATAATAAAGAGCTCTACTCTCTTGCAGATTAGAGCGACAAAACTGGATGGCTCACATTTGAAACTAGACAGGCTCTGAGTGGGGAAAAAAGCACGGGGGGGGTGTGATTTGCTAATTGAATGACATGTCGATATTTAAAGCGAGTTCTCTGCAAATGTTTAAATGCAGCGGGGTGTTTTTCTAGGAGACACAAGCTCTAGGTCAGCCACAGCTATTGCACACGGATTAGGTATTAACGAGGGAAGCCCTGTGGCTGTGATTATCCGAGCGCTCAGCCCGGCTGACAACAGCCGTCCCTCCGTGCCTGCGCTCCTACAGCAAAGGTGAATGGCAAAGGAGATAAGGGACATTGAGGTTTGTCCGGGGGTTCCCGTTAGGGTAAGTGCCAGTGAGCTTTCAGAAACGTTTCCCTTTGCTTTTTATTTGGCGTGCGGCTGGCGCTGTTGGCAGCTCCACGGCAGGCCGGGACTGGGCAGGGGACACCGCCGGTGTGGTAAAAACAGGGAAAATGTTTTTTTTTTAATGGCAACTTTTTTTTTTTTTTTGCTGCTTGCAGTGCCACAGCCTTCCTGCACAGCACTCGCTCCTCTCCGGTTCACCTTTGAGAATGCAGTTTGTTGTTTACCGTTTCCAGCACCGTTCACGTGTGTGAGACGGAGAGCGTGTGAGTGTCAGCACCGGTCATACTTTTCTAATGCTGTTTCAGGAGATACTTTTGATAGCGCCGCTTTGCATTTCGGAGCACACGCTTTCACTTGGGGCTGCTGAAGCTGCGCTGCACTGCCCGGCTGTGCTCTGTCTTAAGCAGTTTTGCATAGAGTTAAGCAGTTAAGGGCATGGGTGGGTAGTTGTGTTCCTCTTGTTCTGCATTCCTGCTCTGCTGCTGAATCACAGAAGGAGAGATGACTTAGAGATGTAGGTTAACTATGCAAGAAAAGGGAAACGAGATAAACCGGGATCATGTCTCCTGCAGTGCCAGCCGGTCGTGGTTCCAGTTTGTCCTTTGGTGCTTTCCCACTCGGTCCTCTGGCTGCTGTCTGTCCGCCTATCACCCTCTCTTTTCCTTTGGATTTAGCGCAGAAACTGAACATCCAGAACCATGACCACTCACGTCACGCTAGAGGATGCGTTGTCCAACGTGGACTTGCTGGAGGAGCTGCCTCTGCCAGACCAGCAGCCATGCATCGAACCACCTCCGTCCTCCATCATGTACCAGGTACCTCCCACTGCTGGAGGCGGTGGGGCCGGGAGGGATGCTCCGGTGGCTCGTGCAGGGCACAGGGGCACGTGGTGCTGTGAGAACGAGCTGAAAACATCCTGGGTTCCCCGTGTGTAAGGAAACGTTCGGAACAGATCTAGCCATAAATCTGTTCCCAAAGGCTTTAAAAGCAAAGTGCTAGAGATTGGTGAAAGGGATCTTTAAGGCTGAGGAAGACATAGGGAAGTTAGAAAACGAGGGCTAGAGTGCACGAACCGGTGAGAAGCAGGAGATAAGACTTGGGATAACAGCAGAAAGTTCTCGGCGATGTTTTATTATGCACACATTTCCGCGCTTCCTTTTTATGGTAGCGCACGCGTCTTAAGTAGGTCAAAATCAGAAGTTGTGCCTGACTTTGGCGGCCTGTGCCGCTAGCACAGCTGGCGCTGCCGGGCTGGGGAGCCCACGGCACGCACGGGAGGGCAGTGGCTACCGGTGCTTCTCTGCCTCCAACAACCGCAGCTTGAGCTGCAGCTGCGCTGACCACGCACAGCTTGGCGCCAGCCCAGGGCAAGGCTCAGCCTCCTGCTTTTGGGATCCGCACCGGGGATGCCTCGGCTGCTTGGCCACCACCCCACACCCTGCCCTATAGCGCACACCCAGGGTTAAATATAGCACGGGGTTACTTTCTCCATCCTGCCACTCCTGAATTCATGACTTACCCATGGCAGTGTATAAATACACCCGGGCAGTGATTGCCGTGCCACGTACGCAGGGGTCTGGAATTACAGTATCTCTTTCGGCAGGTCAGACTGCGGGCTCGTTCCGTGGCGTTAGTATCTCTATGGGTTATCAGACCCAAAGGCAGTTCTGGGCTGCTCAAATTTCAGCTCTCCCTGGAAAATCTTGATATCATTTTTCGCTTATCTCTTTAAATCATTTTTACTCTTTGCTGGCTTGTGTCCTGTGCGGGGCCCGGGGTCCAGCCTCATGGCACAGCCTCCTTCCAGGGCCACCGGTGTGTGCACACAGCTGGGCCTAAAAACCTCCTCTAAACTGGACCTAGAGACCTTGGCCAAGCCTGTTTCCTCATCATACTTGGTTTGTATGTAGCCCTCTCCCCTGATAGCCAGAAATGCATACGCAGCCTCAGCTTTCATTGTCACATTAGTCACATGCAGTGTCCTGGAGGCACTGAGAAGAGTAGCCCTGTGGCCACGGGTCTGTGCTCCCGGCTTCCCTCCTCAGGAAATCGGTTATCGAGGTGAACGTGGTTGCTGCAATGCTAATGTCATCGCAAGGAGCCGCTCTGGCCGCCTGGGACTTCTGTATGCTCTGTCCTCCCGCAGATACCATGAGCCAGCCTTGGCGGAGGAAATCGCCCGCGCGCAGAGCGTGTGAAGGGGCACTCGGCACAGAGAGGCTGAGGAGCCGCGTTTTCATCCCCTGCACTGCTCTGCACTTTCTTGTTCCCCTGTCCCAACCCAAAGCAGCAGCTCTACTTCCAAAACAACCGGTCGTCCCAAACAAGAGCACCACTAGCGCTGATAATAGGGTCTGGCTGAGTGCTGACTTTCATATTTATGTTTTCCAGACATTTCGTTCCCTGCCCTTTCTGTGTGTTTATTCTTTGCAATTCCTGCTGACAGGATGTGGTCTTCCCCTAGCAGCCAGGGCACAAATAGAAATTAATGAGGCTGCATCTGTCTTTGAGTTAGCAAGCTAAAATCCTGAGAATAATTGCTGTAGGTTTTCTCGCTGGTGCGGCTGTAATTCCCTGTAACTGATCCCCACCTGGTCTGGCTTGATTTTACAAGGGTTCATCAGTCTCAATTGCCATATTTTCCCATCTATAATCTGCAGGATTTCCTCTAATAAACACGTGTGAGTCAGAAGTGTCTCAGGCTGCGTATATGAATCTACTTCAGACCTAGAGGTGCAGCACCTCAAATCGTTCATAAGCTGCTCCCATGCCCCAGGAGCCCTACTGATTCTGCCTTTTGCCAACACATCCTCTGCTGGACTGCATCAGGTGAGCAAACAACTAGCTGCATTTCAATCCCCATCTCTCTCTTTCACCCACAGGCTAATTTTGACACAAACTTTGAAGACAGAAATGCCTTTGTGACCGGCATCGCCCGGTACATCGAGCAGGCGACGGTGCACTCCAGCATGGTGAGTCCCCCGTGCGCTGCCCCAGCGACGCTGAGCCTTCGGTGCGTGCCCTGCCCCAGCAACACCTCTCTGTCTTTCAGAACGAAATGCTGGAAGAAGGCCACGAGTACGCGGTGATGCTTTACACGTGGAGGAGCTGCTCACGAGCCATCCCCCAGGTACTCCAACCCTTCCCAGGCAGGGATGCTCCCAAAGCACCCGGCTGGTTTTGTCTTCAGCAAGGGTTAGTTTGGAATGCAGACAAGAGGAACCGAAAAGCAGGGAAGACTGAAGCGGATAGAAAGGTTGAAAAGAGAGACCACTGACTCTTCAAATTGTCCCCTCCCCACCAAAGTCTCAACCACTGATCTCAGCAGCTGGTAGCCATTTCAGAAGCAGATCTATACTGCTACCCTAGCAAAGGGCATCTGCTCTACACTCTCATATATCTATATGTATATACAAGAGCTCATAGCAACACCCCTCAACTCACTCACACTCACCACAACCCAACCACCTTATATACATTTCCTGGTTTCACGAGCCCCTCCCCTGCTCTCCGAAGCAGTTGCACCTGAAGTTATTTCATCCCCACAGGACCAGCTCATTTGTCCTACAGCTGCTAGCGGGGCTCAGCTCAGCACAGCTCTGGTCCAGCAAGGTACTTGGGATAGTGCGGTGTTTTGTCACGTGGGTCTTTACCAGTTCTCTGTCTGGAGAATGGATAGCCTTTGCTTTAATTAAAGCACTGTGGTTATTTCCTTCCTGGTGCACCGCTTGAATATTCTTTTCTCTCTTGTTGTGGGGAGGTGGAGTTTGCTTCAGGCAAAGGCAGTTAGTTTTTGGAAGGTGAGAGTAAAATCATCAGATTTGGTTTACATCACACTTCCCTGATACAATTGTATGGCATTGTACCATTACATGGCATCAGGAGCTTCAGCTTCAGTTAAAAAATGTGCCAGTGCTGAGTGAGACTCTTGCGTTGTGTGAAGAGGAGAGCCCGGGCAGCCTGGGATGAAAACAGGGGGTCCTGTGAGATGTGGCAGACTCAGGCTCTCCCTGACTTGCACAGAGCACATTAGGCAGCTGGGGCAGGTTTGAGCATCCCAAACTGCTGCCCAGACTCTGGGGTGCTCTCTCTGCTCCCACAGGAGCCCCAGCGCTGTAGGTGTTGTATGAGGATGCATGAAGGAGCACTTCAATATGCCAGAAACATTTCCCCAAATGCCCTTTTTTGCTGCTGATATACCTGGAGGTCCTGATCTACACCCACATTTAGTCATTCTCCTCCTCTACTGTTAGTTCTGCTTCAGCTGTTTTCCAGTCTTCTCTCTAACCTGAATTTCGGTGGCTTCATCCTGCAAACACCTACAGACATGAGTAAGGTTGCCCACGTGGCCCACTGATCGTGATTTAGACTCCAGCTCAGAGTTTGTCTTCCGCAGTCTGAACATGTGCTGGATCACTGCAAAAACGCTGACTGACAATGCGTTGGGGCGAGTGCGGTGCACTTCCATTAACCCTACGGATAAAAGGGTTTGCAGCGCTTCCGTGGAGCCAGGAAAAAATATTTCCACATGGCTGACAATGCCCGTGTTTGTAATTCCCCGGGAAAGGTCAAACCTCAGTTCCCCTCGGGTTATACCCTGCTGATGGTCTCATGAGACCCAGCCACGGCAAGATTTCTGCTGCTGATTGGATATTTGCTTATCTCCCATTTATATTTGATGCTGTGCTGCTATTGCCTCTCCTGGCTACGCTAACAGAAGGCAGGCTGTGGCTGAGCTGGTGGCAAGACAGTGCTACAGATCATCCGGTTTGGTGTTTTGGTTGTCCTCCCATCCTGGTCACCCCCTTAACATTTGTGCCTCTTGTGGGGTCCCTGCTCTCTGCCCCGTCCTCCCCCCGGGGGCTGCAGGCAGTGCCGCATGTGACACAGGGACCACACAGCACCACAGCAGAGGGTTCATTTACAGATACACCAGATTTGATCTTGCGATGACCCCTGCGCTTTGCCGTGGGGCACATGGCTATGGCTGGGAGGGTCCTGTTCTCAGCCCCCCCGTCACATACTCATCCCTGTGCTACCTCAGGGACAGCGGTTTTACAGGTGAAGAACAGAGCCTACACCTCAATGTGCACCACTCCTTCCCACTGTGAGCGGCATCCTCGTGGCCCTCAATACTGAAGGCTCCGGGGAGATCTTATTATGGCCTTCCAGTACCTAAAGGGGGCCTACAGGAGAGCTGGAGGACTTATGACTCGGGCATGTAGCGATAGGATGAGGGGGAATGGCTTTAAACTGGAAGAGGGCAGGTTCAGATTGAACATTAGGAAGAAGTTTTTCACTCTGAGGGTGGTGAGGCACTGGCACAGGGTGCCCAGAGAGGTTGTTGAGGCCCCATCCCTGGAGGTGTTCAAGGCCAGGCTGGACGTGGCCTTGGGCAACCTGGTCTAGTGGGAGGTGTCCCTGCCTATGGCAGGGGGGTTGGAACTCGATGATCTTCAAGGTCCTTTCCAACCTAAACCATTCTATGGTCTATGAATACTGCGTGACTGCAGTATGAAACACCAGGGCAGGGACATTAGAGTCCCAACTACAGAGAGGGCAAAGCTACTTTTCCATCTTCCCACATATAAAGCCGGCTGATTTGTCCCTTCGTGCCCTGTGGATCAGCTGCTGGGCTACTAAATTTGCACCGGAGCTGTCAGCCCCATCACAGCCTTGTGTCAGCAACAACTTGAAACAAAACCAGAGGGCAGCAGTTGGGGTTTTCCCTAAAATGTTGGTAATGACTCCAAGTAACTGTTGGGAAATGAGATGGATGACAACTGAATAAGTCCTTCAGTTTAGCTTCCTAGGATTCCAGTGAAGGTGACTCACTTCATTGTTGCTAGCCACATACAAGCCCAGTGATTTTTAACGGGTCTGCAACAGAACCAAAATTGTCCCAGTGAGGCTATAGCACAGCCATAGCCCGGTGTCTTATGCGGCCATGGGACGTTGCAACACAAGGTCTCAGACAGCTTTATAATACAACATTCCCACATTGTGTGGCAAGTCCAGGCTCCATATTGCATGTGTTCTACCCCAGTCAAATGCATTAGAAGACTTCTATTTCTCAGAGGCAGGATTGTGCCTGTTTATAATGCATGGAAAGAATTTCACATCTGAGAAGTAGCCCCTTCTGCTGTCACCTGTTGCCTTGAAAGCAAACTCCCTCTTGGATCCCTCCATTGTCCTCAAATGGGGACAGGATTCACTGTGAATCACGCAGAAGACGGTTGCTGCTGCATTCCACAGCAGTGTTAGAAACTCTGATGCTGACAAGGATGATTTGTCTTTGTGACACAGGTGAAATGTAACGAACAGCCGAACCGCGTGGAGATTTATGAGAAAACAGTGGAAGTTCTGGAGCCAGAAGTCACCAAGCTTATGAAGTTCATGTATTTTCAGGTAAGTGGTCAAGAAAGGAGGCAAAAATAATTTATGACTTTAGTTTTAGCTTATCCTACGCAGGGCTGTGCTGTCCTTGCCCGCCGGGCCAACCCAGAGAACCCCCGAGCCACCTTGTAGGTCTCTTCCTTGCAGCCACCAGCAGAGACCTGAGACCTGTCCAAAGCAAAATCTGTGCCACGTGTCCCTTGTTCAGCCCCAAAATCTTGTACGCAGGTTGGGAATGAGCACACCTCAGCCCTTGAAGTTCACGGAGGACCAGAGCTCCCAGGGTTGCCATAGGATCCTGTTTTTCTGAGATGCTGCCTGGTGGATGTGAAGAGCTGTTTCTCCAGCAGCACCAGCACAGCTCGCTCCTCTGCTCCTCCCTCTGAAGCAAAGCCAGGAGGAGCTGAGGGCTGGTGGGGCAGCTGGTGCCCAGGGCTGGATGCGGCCATGGAGCTGGGCACCCTCCTGCTGTGCCAGCGGGAACAGGGAGGTGCTCACAGCGCTGGGGGGACAGCTGCCAAAGAGCACCAAGGATTAAATTTAGCAGTTGCTATACTTGAGGCACTTCACAAAATAACACGCTTAGATCCCAACGGGGCAATGACCACAGAGCTGCTGTGGGCTCCAGGGACCTCTCCCCATCACCCACTGCATTTATAACTGGCTGCAGCTGGGTTTCACTGGTGGATTTAGGTTTTATGCCACATCAGGTCCTTATGCCCCACCTAAAAACCCAAAGCCTGATTTTACAGAACACGCCACACTGTGCAGGCACAGAGGGTTCAAGCCCCCTCCTCCCCTGCAGCACTGAGGATATGTCACTGCAGTGGTTTGTAACACTGCTTCGTTTCATGGCGACGGTGGAGAGGGGCCCTGGGGCCTCCATCCCCAGCAGAAAAATGCTTTTGTTAAAGGAAGGAGGCGGTGGGTGGGCAGAGGAGTGTCCCGGCGGTGGTGTGGTGACTACACATGAGCTGCTGCTGGGCTGACCCTGTCCCGCTGCCTTCCAGCGCAAGGCTATCGAGCGGTTCTGCAGCGAGGTGAAGCGCCTGTGCCACGCTGAGCGGAGGAAGGACTTTGTCTCTGAGGCCTATCTCCTCACGCTGGGCAAGTTCATTAACATGTTTGCCGTCCTGGATGAGCTGAAGAACATGAAGTGCAGTGTCAAAAATGACCACTCCGCCTACAAAAGGTGAGAAGCAGCGGGAACTTGGTCTGCAAGGGAGCTCCTGGTCTGCCCAGCAGTGAGGTCGGGTGGACATCAGGAGGCTGGGGCCTGGGGTTTTGTGCCGTTGTAGGCTATCTTTATGAGTTTAGGCAAATCTCTGAACCCCACTGCGTTTCGGTTCCCTCTTGGTAAAACAACGAGAGAGCAGAGTTGTACTGAAGGGGGGCCCTGAGGCTGCTGCACTGCGGCTGCGGGTGAAACAGGGTGGTGAGACTCTCACGTTGGATGAGTGATCCTTGGTGATGTTGGATTTCTCCTTTCCAGAGCTGCCCAGTTTCTGCGGAAGATGGCAGACCCCCAGTCCATCCAGGAGTCCCAGAACCTCTCCATGTTCCTGGCGAACCACAACCGCATCACACAGGCAGGTCCCTTTCCTCCGAACCAGTTAACCTTTCTGTGGGTAGAGAGGCAATGGTCTCACCAGGGCTGAGAGTGCTTCAGACTGGACTGTGGCAATAGCTGCCTTATTTGTGGGATCATTGCCAGTGACTCTGATGATTTTTGGGTCAAGCTGTATAATTCTAGCAATATTTCCTTCTCATGGGTCGCCCTGGGTGGCTTTGAAGGTGTCTTTATGTCAAGACAAGGATGACGGTCTAAAAGACACAAGAAGAGCTCTTGGGAGGGTTTTCTGCCAGAAACTCTTCCCCTGTTTTCCCCAGTAAGTCCATCCAGTCCATCTCTGCGACTGTGTGGGGACGGCATATCAGACCCAGGGCCCTCCACGCTCCACAGGCTCAATAAGCTTCAGCTAATTAAGTAAAACGTTCCACAGAGACAGGAGAGAGTCAGAAAGTCTGCTTCTGAGGCATCTTTCCTTACATCTCACCATCTGACATTTGGCTGTTGCGATGAGTCTGAAGGGGAGAGCTTTCCTGCAGAAGGAAGGTTGTTCCTTACTGGTGGTACAATAAGGTCAATGTGCTGTCTGTGACTTAAGGAAAGCACACAGAGGAGGTTTGAAGAAACCTCTTATCATTCTACTCCTACTCCTTCAAATATTTTTCTCCTCTGGTTACTGCTATTCCTCTGTCCACGTGGATAATTTGGCCCATGTTGATGTTTCAGTGTCTGCACCAACAACTAGAGGTTATCCCTGGCTACGAAGAATTGCTGGCTGATATTGTCAACATCTGTGTGGATTACTATGAAAACAAGATGTATCTCACTCCCAGTGAGAAACACATGCTCCTAAAGGTGAGAGTCGGCCATGCTGATGGGGCTGTGTGCTTGCGTAGTTTCACCTTTTTTTTCAGTAAAATGAAATTCCCTTCTGGGACAATGTTTCGCTTAATTTTCTTTTTTTTTTTTTTTTCTCCTTTGGGTTTACGTGTACCCCTTCTCTGCAGGGCCAGGCACCTCTGGCCGGAGGTTGCTATGAGATGGGAAGGCTCTCCATGTGCACCAGCACTGCTGCCTTCCTCCTTTCCTGTTCCCCTTCTGATCTCTTTTACTTTGTGTCTTCTGCTGTGATACCTCAATCCTCCCATTTTCTCCTCTTTCACCTCTTCTTTGTAGTTGAACAGAGTGGATGTGGCCGTGGGTCAGAGATGTCCCATCCCAGTGCTCTGAAGTGTTCTCTCTGTTGGGCAGTGCCATGAGCTGCCTCTGTTCTCGCTGTAATTTGGACCTCCTCCCATCATTTCTCTGCTGTCCTGTCTGGCCTTTTCCCATATTCCCATATAAAAATCTTTCTTCTGCTCTTCCTTTCCTCTGCACTTCCCCATCTCCATCTGTATCTCTTCCCCCAATCCTTCCCAAGGTTGCCAGCAGCTCTGCCTGCCTGGGACTGAGCACGTGCGTGGTGCTGGTCTCCAGCTGGTGGATGAGAGCACTGGTGGGTGCCCTGAGCTCTCCAGAGCTGGAAAGGGTTTTTCTGTTGTGCATGGGTGTGCGGGATCATGGACTTCACCTGAGTAACTGTGTAGAATATGCCAAAATCACCACCAACTTTGCAACCCTAAATTTTCTGCTTGATGCCCATTCCCAGCAATAATTCCCTGCAGAAGGCAGATCCTCCTACATTTGGTTTCCTGACTCTAAAGAGCCCTCAAGTTGAACATGCCAAAGTATCTGCTTGTTTTGTATATTTGTCCTTACTGTAAGTCAGTTATTACAGTGATTGCAGTCACTATTACCATAAGAACTTCATTACCGCGGTATGAGTCAACTAAGGTTCTTTGAAAGATAGTGTGGGTAGTTTGAATATCTGTAATGATTTGCACTGAATTAAAGGGAAAAAAATCAATCCAGGAGAATATTTTAAATGTTTTCAATTCTTCTCCGGGAGTAAATGTTCGCCTTTGGGTGGAGAAGACTTTTGGGTTGTTGTTATGTGGGGGAGAGGAGGAACAAATTACCAGAGTGAGTGTCATGTGTTTTTGCACAGAAAACAGGAGCGATCCATCACGTGTCCTCTGTCTACCTTGTACATCTTTACGTCTTGCAGATGTGTGTGCATTTGATACAGTCTCATGAGTGTCAGGTGGTACAGGAGCCTGAAATGATCTTTCCTTGCACTAAGTGATGGAGAACTGTCTTTGACTTGTGCTGCTGACTTCCCGCTAATGAAACCTTTCCCTCTTCTCCAGGTGATGGGGTTTGGCCTGTATCTCATGGATGGGAATGTCAGCAACATTTACAAGTTGGACGCCAAGAAGAGAATCAACCTTAGCAAAATAGACAAATTCTTCAAGGTCAGTGACCGGACTGGGTGAGCCTGGGGTTTATTGCAGACCAATGAATTACCGCCCTGTACCACTGCACGTGCTGCCAGAAAAAAAAACAAAACAAAACCCAAAAAACAAACCGCAGGAATCATTTACAGGTCCAAAAAACCCAAAAAGTGGAGACATTATCTAGGCTGAAGGATGAGGAGTGGGATCGCTGTGAACGCGCATGGGCACAGAGCTGCAGCCCGGGTGAGACGAGCGATGCCGGCCCTCGGTGCCAGCGAGGCTGCGGATGTGTGCGTGGTGCCCGGGGCTGGCTCTGCTCCCGTGCTCCCGGCTGCCACCACGGCTCTGCCGGCTTCCTGCCAAGGAGCAAAGGATGGGGACGGTGCGTGAGATATCTGTTTTGCGGACGAGGGAGCGGTGTGCCAGACTGACATCGCGTCTATCTCTTTGCACGTTTTGAGGCAGGTTCGCAGTCTCCTGAGGAGCACCGCGATTTCAGGCCACCGGCAAACCTGGCTGCTTTGCTGAGGTCTGTGTGGGTGGTGGTTGCACTCCCCTTTCCCTCGGCGAGGTGCTGAGCTGAGGGCCAGGGGACCCAGCTGGCCAGCCGACATGTGAGCTGGCAGTCTTATTTCGTGTATAAACTGTGCTCCCTGTAGGACAGAAAAAGCTTCTTGAGGAGCTTGTGTCAGCTGGGGCTTGGAGATGCTCCGCAAGTTCCTCAAAGGGCTCACCCGATGGTTTGATGAACCATTTGTGTCTTATCTGAGATCCAGGTTTTGGGAAAAGACCCATGAGAACTGGATGCTCCCAGTGACAGAGTGGGAAGCAGCCGTGCAGCCTCCCTCTGCCTGTGCACGAGGGCTGGTCCGCAGCTGGAGGCCAGGCGGCATAGCCTCAGGGCCCCTCAGCACAAGAAAGGTTTGGGATGACCCTGTTGCTTCCCCCAAAAATCTGGGGGGTGTGAGGCACCGGCCAGCAGTGGTACATGGAGAGGGGGGCTGAGACCCCGCACAGCAGCGCCTGCGGCAGTGCAGGGGGAATGGCACCTCCTTGCCACTGCTTCTGCACACAGGCTGGGTCTGGGAGGCATCTCGGGTTTGGGGCAGGTCAGCTCTAGGAGGGAAGGTGGGATCTGGCAAGGGACAAATAAGAATAACGCTATAGCAGGAGGATAGCAGAGTAACTTCCCAGATGGAGTAATTAGTTTCCTTTTAGACCTACTGAGCTTGTGCAGTCCTTCCAGGGTCCTTTCGCCTCCACTGTATTAACCTTTCTCCAGAGATGGAAAGATTAATTTTTGTTACACGCATTTGCTCCACATGAGGGAAAATGAGAAGATGATGATTTTGGGGGGCCACGGAGCACTTCTTCCCCATCACTCTTTCAGCAGAGCGGATTCTCCCTGCTGCTTTCCCCAGAGAGCTCCTGAAAGAAGAGGTCGGTTGTGGTGACAGGGAGAGTCCTCCCTGCTTATTGCCCCGACTCACAGTTTATAGGTGATGCGCTGGGTCTGCGCAAGGGGAGGGAACGGGCTAGCCCAGCTAGCTGGTTTCACAAAGGGTTGGTGTACCAGCTGCTGCATCTCACCCTGGGCGAGCGGGGACCTATTTACCCCAATTTGCATCATCTCCTGGAGACAGCTTTGAGAGCAGGGCTGAAATGCCGCATAGGAGACTACGGACAGACACCATAACCTTACGGACAGGGCGATAATGAAGTGGTTGAATACCCTCCAGTCACTGGGGAGACTGCTGAGGACTGCAGCACTGCAAATGTGTGTTATCGTGCCATCCCTCGGAGTCTTTCGAGTTTTCCCTCGTTCAGCTTTGCTAATTCAACTGAATCGCGGTTTCAATCAAGCCCTCGGTGTAATGTGTAGAGTTTGGTCATCTTGGTGCATTCAAACAGATTTGCTGTTCGTTGCAAAGTGCTGTGGGCCATCAGAGAACCAGGTAAAATATCTTCTATTGCATGGAATAACTTTCTCCTTTCCAGCTTTTTTTCCATTTGCACTTTTCCAACATCTGCTATGGTCTCACCTAATCAGTTAAGTACCACTCCAGACTATCAGATCTCGATAAGAAAAGGCCAACTACTCCTCTTGCTATATCTGCTTATTGCCTTCTGATTAAATTTCTAGTGGATTGACCAGAAATTTGAGTAGTGAAAATGAACTACCCCTTCATTTAGACCTTTTATGAAAGTGCCACTGGGAATCCCTGATGACAGCACTACACATCCTCCGCGCAAGTCCGCCTGAGAAGAAAAACATGTGATAATAGGACAGGGAATTTGTCACCGTCTTCCCTGAATTTTGGGGCAAGGATTTTGTAGCTGGGTGAAGTTGAAGCTTTATATTATTGAAGAAACGTCGGTAGTTCTTGGTTGAATTTTCTTTGCAGCTGAAAGCTTAGTGAAACAGGGACCTGTCTGAGCTTGAGGTAGTAGTGCAGTCTGAGTCCCTGGGGAAAGATGCCACATCCCTGGGAGCCCAGGCGGCAAAGCAGCCTACAGCTCCCCTCCGAAGGGAGCCGCAGCAGCTTGCTGCCAAAATACCAACACAATGGCTTTTCGTCCCTCTGTTCTCTTGGAAGATTCTGGTGGGAGGCAATGAGCCCTGCTCAGGAATACGCTTCTCTCTTTTTGTTGTGAACAGAGCCTTTCCTCTGGCTGGTTACAGCACTGAACCGTTCTGGCAATATCAGCGAGTCCGGGGCCCAGAGCACTCGCAGGGGGTGATTTTCCTCACACACACAAAAAAAAAAAAAAAGCCTTGTGATGGTTTTCGGTCGCATCCTAGGTGTGAAGTGACCCCGGGTCCAGGTTTGCACCTTGCTTTAAACAGTCTGACACTCTCCATGGCTTCAGAGACGCAGGATGCCGTTGCGTAGTCCCTCGTGTTGCGCTGGGGCCACGGGCTCGCTCTCCGCCGTGTTTCAACCATCTTTTGTTTTCTTTTCCAGCAGCTGCAGGTGGTTCCTTTATTCGGCGATATGCAGATAGAACTGGCCAGATACATTAAGACCAGTGCTCACTATGAGGAGAACAAATCCAAGTGAGTGCCTGCCATAATGTCTCTTGGCTTCTGTGTGTGTCCCGAAAGCCGTGGGAGCCACAACTCTCCGGCGTGCGTGAGGTCTGTGCACGGGTACCCGTGTGTGTCCCTGTGAGGTGTGAGTCCCGGCGTGCCAGCCCTGTGTGCACGTGTGTACCTCCCCGTCCCTGCATGGGAACACGTCCTGAGTGCGTGCGTGCGTGCGCAGCCAGCTCGGAACCTCCGCGTAACCGTACCCCCCGCGCGCAGGCAGGGCAGCGGGCATGCCTGTCCCTGCGCGCCCGCCGGCGGCGAGGGCTGGGGGGATGCTCGGCCCCCCGGGCAGGAGGAGGGAAGAGGCGGCTGGTGCCTGGGTCGGGGCAGGCGCTGAGTGCTTGCGAGGTGTGCGCGCCCGGAGGTGTGTGAGTGCGAGCAGCCTGTTCCTGCTCTGGAGAGATTTTAATCCACATTTTTCATCTCGGGGACAAAATCCTCCAGAGCGCGAACGCAGCAGCGGACCTCTTTGCAGTAGCCAGGGCGTCTCCTCTAGCTCAGGCGGGTTTGGTGAAGGAGGGCAGGGGGAACGAGGGGTGAACTGGGGGCTCAGAGGCACTGGAAACAAATGGGTATTGTGGGAGAAGGGCAGAAATGGAGCCTTTACAGCAGTGCTCAGGAGTGGAAAGCACTGCTTCCCAGCCTGGGTTCGCGGGCAGTTCGCCGCTGCCGTCAGATGAATCTGCAGGCGTTGCTTCAGATCACAGCAGGCGCGTGCGAGGCCCCACTTGTCTCGGTAGCTTTGCATCGCGCTCAGTTATTGCTAGAAGAATGGGTGTTAGGTTTGGATACCCTCGGAACGGCGTTTGCAACCCCACGTAAGCAGAGCCCATCTGAGCTGTGTGCAGCTGTAATCGCTGTGGCGGCTCCGGCTTTCGCCAGCGAGCGGCTGTTCACTCGTGGGGACCGTATCCCATGGAAGTCTGATTTCTCCGGCGTCTGCGAGTAACAGCCTAGCTCGGCTGTCCCTTCAGCAGGACAGGAACTAACCTGCAGTCTCATCTCTCCGCTTCCGTTTGCTTGTCCCCTTCCACCCCAGAGGGTCCGGCTTTTCTGCCTGCCACGTGGTTCACCCGGGAACGGCCCTCCCAAAGGCTGGTTGAAAAGTGCCGATTAATTGCTCGCGAGAAATTGGAAAAAGCAACGTGGCAAAATGTCCCGAGCAAAAGGTTTTCCATTCAAATTGAAAAAAAAAAAAAAAATTCTACAAAATGTAAATTTAAAAAATATTTTCAAAAACTCAATTCAAACTTTAAACGTTATCCCAAATCATTCAGAAAGCACATTTCAACGAAACGTGTGTCAGCTGCATTCATTTTCCCTTCTCAAAACCAAGGTAGCTCGTGGGCTGTTTCCCTGTGCACAATTTTAATGTCTGTCTTGAAATCTGTCTCGCAGGTCTGTGTGCTGTACCTTACTAACCAATGTTTCTTCCTCACTCACTTGCTTTCCCGGCAAATTGCATGGGACTCCCAACACTAACTCTGCCAAGGTGGTTCGATATAATCCCCGTTTCTTACTAATATTGTTTTTGTCACTTTCTTTTCCCTCCCTGTCTCCATGAAAGTGGAATTAATTGGTGTTTTTCCTGCATGGCGCTTTGTTTCTGCCCTGTGGACTGGGTTGTGTGTGGCAGGGAGGGCTGGTGCAGCCCTGGCCGTTCCTGCTAACCTGCCGATTGTCCGGTGGGGAGCACAGGACATTGGAACGGGTAAGAGTCGAGCGATGGGACTGTGGGAGGATGGACTTCACAAGGGATGATGTGGCCCAGCACTTTCAGGACCTTCTTCCACCACAACAATTGGCAACAAGTGCCTCGCAGTTAACTGTAGGAATATGTCTTCATGTCAATGTCCGTATCAGAGGCAGGTTTCTCACCTTCCTTTTGTACGGCCAGTCTAGATTGGAGAAGATGACTATCTATCTTAAGATGGACAGTTATTTAAGGGGGGAAAAAAAGCAAATTCTGAACTTTTATCCTGTGATGAAAGAGTAAGACATGAGAGTCCTGATGACAGACATTTGCTTGCACAAAGCATTTTGATGGAGCCATTCTGGTTCTACGTCTGTGGCTAATACAAAATGGGGAAAAAGGAAATATGACTTTATGTGACTGTGCCTTTGGAAAGGGAGCGCTGCCTTCTTTTAGGGCCCCATTATGCTGTTACATGGTACATGTGGCTCAATGCAAATGAAAATCTAGTTCGTTCAATCATGTTCTGCCCATCATTTATACTCAGGGTTGTTCATTGAGATGTGAGCCAGAACCAAACACAGAATCGGAGGGATATTTCCTTGCTGGCCCCTTGTAGGATCTTTCCTTGCAGGAGAAGGCAGCATGACCCAGCCCTTTCAGACCCGGAAGAACGACCTCTAAGGGGATGATTATCCTTAGGTTTAGCAGAAAGGATGCAAATGATGCTGGGGCTCTGCAGTTCATCCTTGCCTCAAAGCTTGTCCAACAGTGGCCTGGGAAATGCCTATGGGGTAGGTGAGCCCAACATGGAGAGCAGCCTTCAGGGTGGACGGAGCAGAGATGTTCAGGCTGAAAGGTGAGGCAAGCAACCCCATCATGTTGTGTGAGACCACCTCTGGAAGACCTCACACAGCCAGGGGACATGAGAGAGAAGACATGGTCTGACATTTGCCTTGAAGGTGGCATGTCTTGAGCATGTTGAAGTGAAGAGAGCAGTTGAACGCAAGGCTTTGTCCCTGGGGGTGTCTGAGTGTCCTGTCCTTGAAACCCTTGCTTTTTTGCCCAGGTGGACATGCACGCAGAGCAGCATAAGTCCCCAGTATAACATCTGTGAGCAGATGGTCCAGATCCGAGACGACCACATCCGCTTCATCTCAGAGCTCGCTCGCTACAGCAACAGTGAGGTAAGCTTAGCGGGTAGTCACCATAATCAGGCTCGTTAGACAGACAAGGCTGGGAGAGGACAATTGTGGCAGGAGTATGGTCTGACAAGGACATACAGGGAGGAGGGAAGGAGGACACAAGTGGAACAAACCACTTCTCGATCCAGCAACAAAAAAGGAAGTCATGAGAGGACCCTGCAGGTGCAAAATCACGCGCACTGGAGGATCTACTGCAAAAGCTGCTCTCTTTGGCCACAGCTCCATTGAAATAGGAAGCAGAGAATTTTTTGCACCTAAATGTCTGTTATCAGCCGGGTGGCAGAACACCCATGACTTGTAAATGGGTCTTTTCTATTACATAGAGCTATTGGTCAGGGCTTCGAGGAAAATTCATGAGAGCATCTCTGTTCTTTTCGTTACTGAATGTTGGAGCCCTCTCTGAAGCAATTGTGACCGTCTTTTGCAAATGTCTGATCCTCATTCATCACTGTTAGTTAATGAACTGTTAGCATTCTCAGCCTTTTTCTTTTTTGGCATTTGTAAGTGCTTATTTAAACTTTAAATCAGTAAAGGACTCTCAAGGATTTCGGTAGTACTAGACCATCACAAAGGAATGGGAAAGTGGAATGAAAACAGTCAGTTATTTGCTCTGAGGTGACAGGTCAGACTCATTTTTTTGTAGGAGACAAATTGACTGCCTGGGTAAAAAGATCCTGGCCAAGTTACACTGCTGTTCCTGAGGGACTGTATATGCACTGCGCAATTTTAGCTTGATCATAAGGTCACGGGGAATTCATTTCAGCTGGGATTTGAGAGAGAGATCTGTGGCTGCTGTTTGGCTCAGCGAAGCCTCTGCAGCAAGTTGCTGAGCTTAGCCCTGACGTGATGTGATATTCTCCAGGTGGTCACTGGCTCGGGACTGGACAGCCAGAAATCAGATGAAGAGTACAGGGAGCTCTTTGATCTCGCTTTACGGGGACTGCAGCTGCTGTCCAAGTGGAGCGCCCACGTCATGGAAGTGGTGAGTGTGTAATGTCCTCCTCTTCCCAGGTGAGCGTGAACGTTTTAATGCGGCATGTAACAAAGACTGCGGAAAGTTGAGCTTCCTTTCATGCCACCTAGCTTTAAGCCATTAACAAACACTGTAAGATCAGGCAGCTAATGATCTGAACACCCTCTGTACCAAATGGAGAAAGAGAGAGCTTGGTCATCCTGGACCTGAACTACCCTTTGCAGGTGCTGGAGTGTCCCCAGCCATGTTAGAGGGGGACTGGGGGACTGTTCTCCTAACCTGAACACCTTGGTTAAGTACTGAAAGCTGTTTGGGATGAGTCTGAGTCTTGAGCAACTAAAACTGTAATTCAAATGATGAAAATATCATTCACATCTCAACACCAGCCCGTGGATGTCAAAAGCCCGATATGACTGGCAACCTCCCAAATAAACAAAAACAATATTCAGTACAGTGATAATAAAGTCAGGAAGAAGCACAAATTCTGCTCCCAAAGGAATGTCAAACAACTGTAGTAATGTCTAGGGAGTGTTTTCCTGGCATAGGACCATCTTCAGCCTTTCCAGACTGGCTTCTTACTCATTGCAATGTTGACAGTGTCCCTTTCCGTCCTGCAGTACTCTTGGAAGCTGGTTCATCCCACAGATAAGTTCTGTAACAAGGATTGCCCGGGAACAGCAGAAGAGTATGAGAGAGCCACCCGGTATAACTACACCAGTGAAGAGAAGTTTGCCTTTGTGGAGGTGGGTGCCAACTGCACAAGAGTAAGAACCAGCCAGGGCTGGTTTCCTGTCCATGTTCCTCAGGCCAGCAGAAGAGGAGGGAAGGGCATCTCACCATCCTCAGCTGGTTCATCATCCCTGTTGCCCATGCTAAGGGATTAAGGGTTCCCACATCCCTATGGCCTTTAATTTGCCCACAACTAAGGGGCAAATTAAGTTCTTAGGATCTCCTACTGGGATAGAAACACTGCACCAGTGCATGATGAGAGCAATGCTCCTCTCTCTTCCTGATCCTGCTCTTCTTATGCTGTGTTTGTGTGCTGGAGAAAGACAAAGGTGAATCCCTATGTTTTCTTAGTATTGCTGTATTAAGCCTCTCCTGACCTGAAAAGGGGGTTTGGGGCTCCTGAAAAAAAAAAAAAAAAGTAAAAGGGTGCAGGCTTGCAGAGCAGCAGCATCTGGACTAAGATCAGGAGCTACGTTCAGGCGCTGTGCAAACACAAGAGATCCTCAGCCAGTCCCCAGGACCCATCGACTCTTGGTCCAGCTGTCTGTGGACAGTGGGAATGGAATCACAGAATTATAGAATGGTTTAGGTTGGAAAGGACTTCGAGTTCCAACCCCCCTGCCATAGATAGGGACACCTCTCACTAGACCAGGTTGCCCAAGGCCAGATCCAGCCTGGCCTTGAACACCTCCAGGGATGGGGCCTCAACAACCTCTCTCGGCAACCTGTGCCAGTGCCTCACCACCCTCAAAATGAAAAACTTCTTCCTAATGTTCAATCTGAACCTGCCCTCTTCCAGTTTAAAGCCATTCCCCCTCATCCTATCGCTACATGCCCGAGTAAAACGTCCTTCCCCAGCTCTCCTGTAGGCCCCCTTTAGGTACTGGAAGGCCGCAATAAGATCTCCCCAGAGCCTTCTCTTCTCCAGGCTGAACAGCCCCAACTCTTTCAGCCTCTCCTCATAGGAGCGGTGCTCCAGCCCTCGGATCATCCTCGTGGCTCTCCTCTGGACACGTTCCAGCAGGTCCATGTCCTTGTTAGGTTGGGGACTCCAGAGCTGGATGCAGTACTCCAAGCCTGGCTGTGGGAGGCCCTCACACCTTCATCTGTCCTTACACAGTCCAAGGTTGTTTGAATATTGCCTTAATTTTTGTGACTCACTCCCTCCTGGGAATTGTCCCTGTACTCTTGTCCAAGGAAGACTGTACTCTGGTGCAGATGCAGGTCTGTGCAAGCCACGCAGCTGCACCCATGTGTGGGCCACGTGCAGTTTCCCAGGATTGTGTGTTATTAAAGATATCAAGAGATCGGGAGTGGAAACAGAGCCTGCCAAGGGACAGGGGCCATTTGCAAGAAGCTGGTGGTGTAAATGCTCTCCACAGCTTGTTGTGATCTGTAAAGCAGCTAACATCAAAAAAAATTAGCCACCAAGTTACTGGAGTAGAATTAATTTAGTTCCAAATTCTCTTAATGTTGGATTTATGGACCTCTTCATACAATGGAAAAATAGCAAATACATCTGGTTTTAATTTTTTCTTCAGGTAATTGCCATGATCAAAGGTCTGCAAGTGCTGATGGGCCGGATGGAGAGTGTCTTTAACCAAGCCATCCGCAACACTATCTATGCAGCTCTGCAGGACTTTGCCCAGGTGACTCTGCGAGAGCCGCTCAGGCAGGCGGTCAGGAAGAAGAAGAATGTTCTGATCAGGTCAGTCTGTCCTTCTTGAATTTAATGCAAAGCCCACGTATTTATTTGTGTAACACATTTGTAGTATGTAAGCATGTGGCCCCACATATACCTCAGGGTATACAACCAGCCGACACACCTTGGCCACCAGCTCTTTCCAAGGTAACTTTTGGGCATGACTCCCCCAGTAACGAGAGCATATGTCCCCACCTCAGATACTTTTCCTCCCATACGTGCACAGCAGTGAATATTTTCATCTTGAAGTAGAATCAAGCTTAAGCGCTGCTTTTCCTCTCCCACCTGCTCCAGTGTCCTTCAGGCAATTCGGAAGACGATCTGTGACTGGGAGGGAGGTCGAGAGCCTCCAAATGATCCTTGCCTGAGAGGTGAGAAGGATCCCAAAGGTGGATTTGATATTAAAGTCCCACGACGAGCAGTAGGACCATCAAGTACACAGGTATGTAAATCTCCATCTCCTGTGTAGGGAATTAGTGGCCTAACAGCCCTGTAGGACTCTCTCGTCCAGTGGATAAGTAGCTGTTTCCATGGTCTCCCACAAAGCCTTCACCATGCTCTTGTGTATTAAAAACTGCTTTGGTGCCTAGTTCCCAAAGTCCCCTTTTTTAGGGATGTAATTATTTCTAGCTTGGAATGATGGTGGCTTATGGAAGCAGAGAGTAGTAGCCACCTGGGAGAAGTGTTATTTTTTGTTGCAGAACTCCATGGCTGTATGTGGTGGTGTCTCACTGGAGGGTGGTAACCGCGTGTTAACTTTCTTCCAAAGCTTTACATGGTGCGGACGATGCTGGAGTCCCTCATAGCAGACAAGAGTGGCTCAAAGAAGACTCTGAGGAGCAGCTTGGATGGGCCGATAGTCTTGGCCATTGAGGAGTTCCACAAGCAGTCCTTCTTCTTCACCCACCTTCTCAACATCAGTGGTGAGGTTATGGCAGGGGGAGGCTTGAATCCAACTCTTGCATGTTCAGATAGGCAAAGGTAGATCATCTTTGCTCCTCATTGACCGATGCATAAGATTTTCCTTGGTTATTTTTTTCCCCAAATGTTCTACTTCTGGCTGGCACAGGTGTCTTTTGGGGTAGTAATCATTATGTGGACAGGAATGAGTCAGCAATAGCAAATAGCTACAAGTGGTAGTTTAGTTTCTAGGGCTGGAGTTTTCTTTCCATCCCAGACAAACTTCTGAGCCATTGGGCACAGAAGAAATCTTCTGGAATAACTCTGAGTCATTGAAATGTTCTCCCTGGAGCTCTAGATCAAAAGGAACAGTCATTTATTTCTTCTTCCACTATGAAGTGCTCAGACAGCATGGACATGGTCTGGGTTTAAAAACAGAGACATCCCAGAAAAATGTTCCATACCCAAAACCAGTCCAATATGAGGCTGCAGCAGTTGCCTCTTGTGCACTTCCCTCGCAGCTGTCCCCGGGGGGGTAACATGGGTGCCCTCCCGCTGGGGGGATCTCCTCTGCATTTCAGAAGCGCTGCAGCAGTGCTGCGACCTGTCCCAGCTCTGGTTTCGGGAGTTCTTCCTGGAGCTGACCATGGGCCGCCGCATCCAGTTCCCCATCGAAATGTCCATGCCCTGGATCCTCACGGACCATATTCTGGAAACCAAAGAACCCTCTATGATGGAGTAAGAGCTGATGGGCTGTGTTGGGACTGTGCATGCGCTGGGGCTTGGGGTTTTGTTTTGGAGAAGGGTAGGCTGGTGATGAACAGTCTGTTTGACGTGGGAGGGAAAATAGATGTTTCTTGACTTGCTGTCACGTGGACGTGTGCTGTATGAATACCTTGTTAGCAGATGCACATGGGCGGCTTCCTGGCACTGGCACTTACTTATGCATCATAAACCAGCAGTTGGCAACTGCTCTATCCGGCTGTGGGCACAACTTGGTGGTACCATCATCTGCATGCAGCAGCCAGACAGCATGTGCAACCAAAGGGATGTGGGCCCTGGCTAAGGCACCTAAACACTTTTTTTTTATATATATACATGATAAACGATGAGAGGATTTGCTATTATGCAAGTGTAATTATGTTCATAATATCTTCCTCATCAGGAGAACTTTATTTTCCATTTTACGGCCATTGTGAGAGCACTCTGTGGAATGAGTGCAGGATGAAAGCTTTTTTAAGGGCAGAGAAGGAGCAAGGGTTGATTGAACAAGTCACAGTTAGCTCAAATCCAGATCTGTTCTAGCTGCTTCCAGCAGGACACAAGGAGCGAGAGAGGGGCTGAAGGGAGTGGAAGTGATAGGAGTGGAGTCAGAGAAAAGTAATTTTTGTACCAAGCCGGGTACGTGCACTGGCTGCCCTTTATGCTGATATGCTCCAAAGTTAATTTAAGACATGATCCATCTTCTTGCCCTCAGGTATGTACTGTACCCCTTGGATCTCTATAATGACAGCGCGTACTATGCTTTGACCAAGTTCAAAAAGCAGTTCCTGTACGATGAAATTGAAGCTGAAGTAAGTTCTCTTCATCTTTATTGTATGGAAAGAGCTCACTGGGGTCACATTGCCCTGTTTGACAGCCCCACCCAGCAGTTCAGCGAATTCATTATAGGCATCTCCTGAAAAAAATACCCCATCAGACCCAAGAAGTTTTCAAAAGATCAGAATTTCCAGAGATCCTACAGACTCTGCCGATTAAGGGCTTCAGCTTAGCTGTACCCATGGGGAACCGTGGAAGCCAAAGGCTGTCAAACACTGGGGGCATGGAAGAGTCTGTCTGATGGGTAGAGGGTTATGAGACATCAGAGGAAAATGAGAAACTCGAGATCCCTAAGAGAGAAGGATGACTGAGGATGGGGGACCAGGACCTCTAAGAACACGCAGAAACTATAAGAGAGAAATGTAACTGCAATTTTCTGCTTACCTTTAGCATGAGAGAACTGCAGTGTGGTTTTTAGTGTGACATACATGTATGTATTAAATTAGAGCTCTGTGTTAAATTGTATTGATCTTGCATGCGTGGGAAGGAGCTGCTCTGTGCTGGGTACACCCTCACAAACTCTTGTTTTTTCTCCCCCAGGTGAATTTGTGCTTTGATCAATTTGTGTACAAGCTGGCAGATCAGATCTTTGCCTATTATAAAGCAATGGCTGGCAGGTAGGAGAACCTGAACCTGACTGCTGCTGCTGACTGATGATATTGCTGTTAACCAAAAGGTTCCCCTCAGGCAGTAGCTGCTGCAAGTAGACATAACAAAATAGATCACCCCTGTCCCACAGAGCTGGCTGTCCAAGTCAGACCAGTGTAGATGGGGCAAATTAATTAATGGTGGCAAGGAGAAATGGTTAAAAGTGAAAAATTATAATTGGCATCCTAAGTAGCTGTCTGAGTACAATTTGTGAGAGCAGCAGAGAAGCAAACCGAGCCTATTGAAGACATTGCTTGACTTCTGTTTGTGTACCAGGCAGGTGAGTGGAAGCCTCCCATCTCTTAAGAAACAGGAATATGTACTTGTCCTCACCCTAGTAAAGCAGCAGGACTTGTAAAAGCCAGAAGGGTTCTCGGTATCTTAGGTCACACGTCAGACCAGCTGACTGTAGGACTTCCGCAGAGTCGCTTGCTCCCTTGTAGGGAGATAGGCCCTTTGTGACATTTCCTTCGTAGCGATTTAAAGAACATGGATGAACTCCAGTGAGAGTCCTCCTCTCATGTCCCAAAAGGTGAACCAAGTCTTTGGTGCAAGGAGTTTTGTCTCTAGATCACATTTGGCCTTAAAGAAGGAGAGCAATCACCCATCACCAACCTAATGTTCCCACAGCAGATCTTCAAGGAGGGATCACACCAGTACCTGTCACTAGTGATAGCTTTCAGCACAATCTTTTATCTTTTTTTAGTGTTTTATTGGACAAACGTTTCCGGGCTGAATGTAAGAATTACGGGGTGATTATTCCATACCCACCATCCAACCGCTACGAAACACTGCTCAAGCAGAGGCATGTCCAGGTACAGTGCAAGCGGTAGACTCCAGTACTCATAGCTCTTGGTCTATTACCCTTTTGTTAGTGGGTGGCAACCTGGTACTGGGCTCAATTGAGATCAGTGCTGGAATAAGAAGGGTGGAACCTGTTTCTGACACACCGCGCTCATGCATGGGATCCAAGGGGAGAATGAGTTATGCGCCATATTTCCCTCCTTCCCTCTTAAATGATGGTAAACCCAACTGAGGCCTTTACATCACCGCTTTCACATTTAAGAGGATTGGGCTGTTTGGTTTTAATTTGTGTCTGTTAAAAAAAAAATAAAGTACCTTTTCCCCATCTGTATATAATGTGCAAATCTCTTCTTTTCCCAGTTGCTGGGTAGATCAATTGACCTGAACAGGCTCATTACCCAGCGTATCTCAGCAGCGATGTACAAGTCATTGGACCAGGCCATTAGCCGCTTTGAGAGTGAAGACCTGACATCTATAGTGGTAAGAACTGTTACTGACCAAGAGTATGAATAGAGAGAATAATACGCTCCTGTCAACTGTCTTCTGCTTCAAGTCCCACCTACAGTAGGTTTCAGACAGCTGTGTATCCTCCTTTATGCTGCTGAGTCTCTACTATTTGTATTTATGCAGCTTTAATTGCTTTATTATTATTGGACCATTAAGTATCTTCATAAATCATAAGGTGACAGTCAGCAGTTATATTTTGCAGAGCTCATATAAGAGAGTCCTGTAACGTGGGAGAAGGAAATCCCCCTTTTGGATGAAGGTGGCTGAGACATCATTTGTGTGTGCACAGAATTTGCTGCCTTTGACACGTTACAGGAGCATCAAGGTCAAATAGTGTAAAATTACCAGTTTCCACCTTTGGAGGATTCTGATGTGAAAGCCACCCAGCACTCAGTGGAGAACAAATTAATTTTGTTTCCTGTGGGTTTAGGAGATACTGGACCAGGACCCCTTGAGTAGAAGTGCAATTGGCCTCTGCCATTGAGTTAAATTGGTGTCTTTATTGTTTGCTACATCCTCACCTGGAAGGTTCTGTGTGGATGTGGATATAAAATCATTCCCCTGGCAATTAGATCAGCTCTTTCTCTTGTCATCTTGGTAATATGTTGCATTTGCTGCTGCTTTATGTGCTGCAGGAGCTGGAGTGGCTCTTGGAAATAAATCGCCTGACTCACAGGCTGCTGTGCAAGCACATGACTTTGGACAGCTTTGACGCCATGTTCCGGGAGGCCAACCACAACGTCTCCGCACCCTATGGGCGCATCACCCTCCACGTCTTCTGGGAGCTCAACTTTGACTTTCTACCCAACTACTGCTACAATGGGTCCACCAACAGGTGAGGAGGAAAAGCAAAGCAGGGGGCATCTGGAGACCCTCCTTTCCTTTCCAAAATGTCAAACCTGCCACATAAAATTCACGCGCATTGTGGTGCAGTTTTCATTCCCTGTGGGATGCAACAGTTACCGTTCAAGTGAAGTTAAAGCCCACCAGCTCCCTTGAAAATGTTAGTAACAAATTCAGGCAACAAAGTCGGACAGGGATTGCAAGCAACTGAGCTACTTTGGTTTAGAAGGTTGGTTTACGGAGCAGCAGAGCTGTGGTAGCTGCTCACGTACGGGTTTCTTGCCTGTCCCAAATGAGAAGAAACCTCACCTTTGGTAGGTTAAACTGACGTTTTACACCACCAATAGATTGGGACAGGAGTTTGTGTTCCAGTTCATGTAGCTCAAGTGATGAACTGCTAATTAGTCTGCAGCTGCAGTTCATCCCAGACTGGGCCATATCTGCACTCAGCACAATTAATGGGGCTCTCACCACTTTCCTCCCCGTCTCCTGCGCCCACCACAGGTTTGTGAGGACAGCGATCCCGTTCACACAGGAACCCCAGCGGGACAAGCCAGCCAACGTTCAGCCGTATTACCTCTACGGATCCAAGGTCAGTAAATGAGTCACAACAGCCAGACGGGGTGGATGTTGGAAGTATTTATTTAGGAAGAAAGAAAGAAATGCAAGAACTAGTTCATTAACAGAGTGGCGGGTGCAAATGTGTAGGGTCACGTTGCCGTGTGAAACCAAAAAGCCATGCAAGAAGCAGATTCAGTGTGCTTTTGCTATTGCTTTCCCACATTCTTTTCCATAACATGCCTACGTTAGGGATGCGGACACTGCTCTGTGCACTGTTGGCACTGAGACCAAGTCACATCCATCCAAATGCCCAGAGAGGAGAGCGAGTTGGAGCTCCTCCCCGAGGAAGGTACCACTTCAGGAATCCCATTTGTCGTTCAAAATGGGAATTACTAAAACACTTGTGTGTGCAAATATAGACTAATTAACACTGCCAAAAATCTCTTTTGTCAGGCTGCGCTGACTGTTTATGCAGGCATTATGAGGGCTCGTGGTGTGATGCTCAAGTGTGAAAGTGCTTGAGTGGAGTTTATTTCTTGCCCGCGTTGATTGATGACTCTGAAGGCAACCTACAGCACTGATGCAGATTAGCTAATGACACTACAGTCAGCCGAGCCTGGCTGTTCCCAGAGAGCTGACTTGGTTTCTTTTTAAAAAAAAACAGCAAATGAGAATATTTTTGTCACTCAACAAAAATCTTTCTCCCTGCGACCAATGTCCCCACCTCCTGTTCTACCCTGGGACAAACAGCCCCCGTGGACACACAGACAGTCCTGTTGGCAAGAGCTGGGAAAGAGCAGCACAAACCAAACCTCTAAGCAGGGTCTCCCTTTATTTTGCTCTCACTGAAGGCCGTGCTGCGGCAGGATGGCCCTTTTATCGTCGTTGGTTTTATAGGAAAAAAAGCAGTGGGGAGAGCTATACGGACTCTCCCGGATGAAACTGGAGCTCCTCATTAGCACAGTGGTCATGGGGACTTCCAGAAGCTCCTCTCTCAGTCCGTCATTCAGCGGCCCCTCCGGTGAGCTGCTCTCTTCTCCCACTTCTTCGGGGCTGGCAGCGGGATGCTTCAGCCTCGCAGCCCGGTGGCACCGTGCAGACCAGAACTGCAGGCAGCCGTACGCCAGGAGAGCAATGAAGCAGAGGAGCAGCAGGCTGCTCACCATCCACATGGAGGTGGTAGGTTCGTGCTTAGAGCCGCCGAAAACCAGGGGGGTTTTGTCCTGAGTGTGGAAGGTGGTGCAGTGGTTGCTGGAGGGGTAAGAGTTCTTGCAGGTGATGCAGAGGACGTAGATGGTGGATGGCGTGAGTCGGTGGAGGACAAGGGAGCTGAGGGGGTGAGGAACTCGCTCCTCGCGGTGGAAGTTTTGGCGTAAATAGCCTGCGAAGACGCTGTTCCAGTTGGGGCGGTACATGACATGGTAGTAGTTCTCTGGACAGGGGTTGTTCATGGCCCAGGAGACGGTGGCACTGGTGTAAGTGATGTTGTGCACTTCGATGTTCATTGTGCCCCTGAAACCAGATGCAGGGAGAGGCTGAGTTTCCCGATTAGTGTACAGGCTCAAAGGCCACAGACACCATGAAGTCTTTCCACCAGCTTTACTGGCCCTTAGACTGGAGCCAGGACTACACCTGGCTAGCTTAGATTAGATGCTAGGTCTTAGATGGCTAAAATTACAAAAGAGGAATCCTGTTGGTGCTCAGGCTACTGTATCACCCTGCTTCATAACCAAAAAAAAACCAACTGGGACATAGGGCATAATTTATGCTGTAGTTTGATTTTTAAAAAATCTCTTCTTTCTGACTAGTTTTCTACATAGGAAGGTTTTTTAGCATTTTTGTTTCCCACGGAATAGAAAAGATACTGCAAGCGTGATTAATGTAAACTGATCATTAAACTAACTCCAGCTCGCTTTGTGAAGCTGCCAATAGATATTTTGATTTTACACCTGAATGCCATTTGAAAAGCTGCATAACAATTAATTCACTGGTTTAAGTTGTTGCTGCATTTTTCTGTACCTTACTTGTTGCTTAATAGAGTACAAACTCTTTCTGTTCTTGCAACATCTCACACTTTAACAGCAGGATCTTAAAAGTGAAATCTGAAGGTTGATGAAATATAAAATCAATGCTTTTAGGGAAATACAAATATATGAATAATAAGTACAAAACTTTCCCCCGGATAAAAGACACTGATCACTAACAACTTACTGGTCAGCAACAGCCACAAATCACGTCAGTACATCACTCCTTTAGATCCCCAAAGGGCTCTGTGAGCTTCATCGCAGGGTTATCTCTCCCAACCGGCCAAGTGCTCAGAGCAGAAGCTGCATGCAATAGAACTGTTTTTTTTTTCCTTCTTCCTCTCTCTTTTAATACAACTAACTTTCCTTGAATTCGTTCAAGAATCAGCTCATCTTGATGACTGCCTTAACCATTCTCACATGAAGAGCAGACCAGCACACCCGCGCCCATCGCTGAGCCCTCCCAGAGCCACGGGCAGCCCCTTACCTCCCCGGGCAGATCCCTGGTGACCGTCGGTGCTGGTCGGTGCGTGGCCACGGGTGGGCAGCGCCTTCCCCTCTTCCCACCGCTCACCTCCCTCCTGCCTCTGCTAAATCCCTTCCCCGCGTGCTGCCTCGTATTATACCCGTCTGGGGCTCCGTCATCTCTCACCATAGCAACCAATAAGAAAGGATGGGCAGGCATCTTTGAGTGATTTGGGAATGTTATCCCTAAAAGCTTTTGCCTCCGAGGTTGAAAAAACAAGCCAGGTAGTTTTGTTTGCTGGGTTGGCTGGGGTTTTCTTTTTTTTCCCTGTCCACAGTCCCCCAGCAAGACCATCACTGCCCCCCAGCAGGGTCTGGGCTTAGAGGCACGTTGCACACGGTGTGAAATCCGGGATCCTGACCTGCGGTACCCATCGGTAGTTTAACACTCAGGGGCTTTGTCTTTAATTCCATGATTTCTTGCACATTTAAACTACTGATTTAAGCCAAAGCCAGTGAGCAGTAGATTTTCATCCCTGATGCTGCAGCAATGTCCATTAGCTTTTTAATTTTTTTACTAAGGTGTGTGGTAGACGTAGGAACTGGGTTCTCAAAGACCTTGACCTCCTGCTGAACTCCCGTGGGATTAAGACAGACTCTTCTTTGAATGTCCCTGCCTTATAGACAACTCGGGGATGTCCCCTGTCAGTCCGGTGAGAGGGCAGGAGGGAGAGGCCAAGCCAGCGCCAGCAGTGTCCAGGGGAGCAGCCGAGTCTGTGGCCAGGAGGGGACAGAAGTGGCACTGGAGACAGATGTGGCACTGGGCCTGGTAAGGAGAGGTTCTCAACAAGTGACTCGCTGCCTGAAGCCAAAATATATTTGAGAGAGGAACTTTCCTAGAAGAAATGTTAATGCTAGGTCTGGAGTTACTCATTCCGTGTTGTTGCTGGAAAGGTGCTTCCAACACTTCGAAGATCTAAATATCAACAGCGATGAGGTGATGCAAATTGCATCAGGAGAGGCTATTACAAGCCTGGGGAGTATGCGTGACCCTTGCTTTTGATTTACGTTTTGCAATTCTGGATGTTTGGAGTTTGTCTTCCAAGATCTGTATTCCCTTCTGTGTCTGTGAGTGAGCTGTGGTTGCCAACGAGCTGAAACCTGGGAGCAGAGATGAAAATAATTATGGGCAGGGATGGAAACGAAAGTGCTCCCAGGTGGCTTTTTGCTGTTTATATGGCTCAGTCCTGCTTACAAGAGCAGGGGGATAGAGAGCTCTTAGCTGGTCCCATGCTGTGAGTAAAGTGCACCCTTGCCTGCAGGGAGAGAGCTGAGCATCCAAATCCGTGCTTCGGGAAGGTGGGTTACACAAGGCGATAATGTTTTCATGAGAGAACTGCTTTCTCATGGCGTTTGGGTTGTTGAGTTTATCAGTGTTCACAGTTGCTTTGAAATTAAATTTCAGTTGTTCACAAATAAGATGTGTTAGCAGGGAGGGAGGAAACCGAGGGAAACAGGACTAGCTGGATTAGGCCAGCAAAGGGTCCTGCTGACCTTTCTCCATGCAGCGATCGATCCCGCTAGCTCAAAGGGAACCGCAGCAAAGCTTCTGGTGGTGTTGGTATTACCTGCTCCCAAAATCAAGCTTGGACCAGTTTACACTGGTGGTGAGCTTGAAATTCTCCTCTCCCAGGATGAGAAGGTGCTAAAACCATGCCAGTGCCAGGACTGCTCCAGCACTGGGGTTCCCCATATCTGCAGGTGGACGCGGCTCCGGCCCTGCCTGGGACCTCTTACTCCTCACTGGAGGATGCAAACCGTGGCCGTGCTCCGGTAATCATCAGAAACTGAGCCATTTTTTGCAATTCGGCCACTTATAAAACACAGCAGGTTGCCAAGTCTCCGACAAAGAAGCTGCAAAATTACCAGCAGCCCACTACCTTACTGCTCGTTAGCCACTCTCAGCTCTGTAAATGCTTTAGATTGGGCTTCGTTTATGTATTTTCATGAGTGCTTCTGTTTTTCTTGGCACTGCCGAACCCAGGGTCACGCCAGACTCGCTTGAAATCCCTCTTTCCCTCCCCCGGTTGGATTTGCCCCCACTATTTTTTAACGAGCGTGCAGGCAGATGTAACCTGAAGGACAGCGTGTGCTGCCGGCGCTTGTAAAAATAGGACGGCGTGTGAATGGGATGGAGCTGCTCTATTTTCTGCCGCCGTGCCTGCAGCAACAGCGCAAAGCCGTTGAGGAGCTGCGGTTGCTGCAGGAGGTGTTGGCAGCGGGCGCTGCCGGTCCCCTCCGGCCCCCGGTGTGGGCTGCGCTCCCTGGGCTGCCGCGGCCATCGCCTCCTTGGAAATAACAGCAGTGCATACGGTCCCTGAAAACCAGTAGTCGCTATAGCGAGGCATTATGCTGAGACACGGAATATATACTGACACAGCCTCTGTACATAGAATATACAGTCTCCATACAGTATATAAGCATCCCTGCTGCAGTGTACGCGTCCTGTCCACCCCAGGCAGGGAATACGGGGGTTTTGTATGAAAGTCTTAGCACATGGCCGATACAGCTGAATATGGTAAAAGCTTTCTAGGGAGAGTGAAGGTTGCTGTGGCAGGGGAAGGAACCAGGCCATGTTCAGGCTGTTTCACTTAAAGACCTTCCTCTGACAATTCTGGTCAGAACTGGTTTTCACTTTCTTAGACACCATCTCAGCTGTCACACTGAAGTTAGGTTGGCTAAGAGCCTGGGCTAGTCTTGGGCTGTGTGCAAGTCTTTTTTTGTCTCTAAATATATTCCTCTTTCGTTAGCTTTTAATTTTTCCAAGGGGGTTCTGGCACAGGCAGCATTATGTCTATTATCTCTCTCTCTGATCTGTTTTATCAGATAAAACACTCTCTGCTTTCCCTCAGGTGAGCTCAGACAGGTCTGGGTGATGGCCAACAACAAGCTCAAAGACATGGAAATGATAAATGGGTTTTGTTTTGCTTCATTTGCTGCTGAATCTGTTACGGAGCATCTTTAATAACCTCATGAGCTCCCAAAGCTCACACGTACGGATGGCTGTCCCCAAAGACCTGGGCGCAGGGTGGGACACCCGGGCTCTGCGGAACAGCGGGAACTCTGCCCCGCGCTGCAAACCCCATCCTGCCTGCACTCCCAGCGTCCCAGCCCCCAAACCTGCCTGTTTGGCCCCAAACCAAAGGTGGGGCGAACCACTGCAGTGTCTTCAGCAGCCGCTGCTCCTGAGAACAGCAAAACCTCTCGAGAGGTGGTGAGATCGGGGGCTTTGCTCCTGCTCTCCGAGGGGGTGGGAGCAGCCACCCAGCACGGGGGAGCAAGCTGTGCCACGCAGCCAGCTTGTACCTTCAGCTGTTTTGTCTTAAAATATCCGCTGGTGTCATTTTTTACATCCTACAGTCTTTACCCCAAGCTGTGTATCTCACCCTTAAATGGAGTTATATTTTTAATTGCTGGCAGAGTATTATTATTAGACGCAAGCCTGCTGCTAACGCGCTGTGTGGCTCTGCGGAGAGCTTGATGAACCTACCTCATCTTGCAGACAGGCGGGAATGAATCATCCCGCTCGTCTGCAGCCAGTGCACATCCTAAAATGTGTCTTCTCCCACTCAGGCTGATTGCCGGGACCCCCACTTGAGGGAAAAGCCGGCTTGAAAGCTGCTCTCCAGCCCCATTATCCCGCTGAGAGGCGAGGGAGCGCTGCGAGGTGGGCGGCAGCACCAGCCTCTCGCTGCCCATACAGCGAAATGTCAGCCCCGTTATGGGGAAACAGCCGACCTGCTGCTCCACGACTGGGTACTGATGGTGGCCCATCTCAGGGGACCATGGCACGTGCGCAGACTGAGGACCTGGCTCCTAGCTGTGTGAGCGGCAACGGGGCTTCCACAAATGGGTGTGGATTCACGGCTCCCACTGAGATGGGGATATTTAGTTCCCCCCGTAGTCTGGATGAGACCCCGGGCTGCTAACCGTGAGGAAACACCAGGGTGAAGGAGGTTATCTTGGGGTGCGAGGAGGCATCGCGGGGCCGCCCAGCTCACCCCTGCAGCACGGCGCTTTCTGGAGGTGGCGGGGCTGGACCGCTGCATTGCAAAAACCACGGCACCAGACCGCGGTGGGAGCGTGGCTGGGCTGGGGCCTGGCCCTGCCTTCCCGCTGGGACGATCCTGTCGGCCCTTTGGCAAACGTTACAGCTGGGCATCGCCTGGTGTTTAAACAAACCCACTTTAGAAAACAAACTATTGCTGTTTTTCACATGTTTCAGCGTGCGTATCTACTGGCTATGGATCATCCTCCACCTGATGGATTTTTAAAGATTTGGTTATCTAAGGATGGAGATACAAACCTAAGCAGGACGCTCAAAAGCAGTTCTCTTAACAGGAGCTGGCATCCATGGAGCTTCGAAAGTAGGCTTCTATGCCTACGTAATTTTTAAACTCTGGCCCGTACTTATTCAGGGCCCTTTTGTTTAGTTTCGAGGGGAGAGAAAGTTGAGGCATGTTGTGAATGACTGCCCTGCAGAGCCTCCGAGGTGGCCTGTCTGTACATAGTAGTCTTAAAGAGGTTTTTTTCACCTATCAGGACCAGGAGGTGAAATTGTATTTCACCGAAAGTCGGGGACTTTCTAGCTGTGTCTTCTTTCTGCTAGCTCGTTCAAAGATCACCTATGAATTATAGTAGGCAATAAGCTGCTGGACCAGAACAGCGGGGATATTACAAAATGAGGGACAATTAACTAATTGATTAAAGCGACTGACAAGTCTATGAAAGCGTGATCAGTACATCAGTGACATTCTGTACCTGAGAGCAAAGGAAAATACTTTTCCGCTTCTTAGCAAATGACTTCACTTTGTAACTCACAGTAACTCAAATGGAGTGTTAAAGTAAATCTCGAGGAAGTCAGTCAGAATTGGAGGACAACTGAAGCTGTCTGCTGGCTGTGTTGCCGTTGCTGGGAGCAGCAGCATTGGAGAATGGACAACATTTTGTCCCATTCTGCTGCTTCAGCACTTTCTCCCTTTCACCCTAAGCTCTTCAGTGCCTTGGTCCCCCCGCTCCCTCGGCCCCGTTACCGGCAGGGATGGGAATCGCTGTAGAGTGGGGTCTGTGATTTCTGCGGGGACGCAAGCTCCCTGCTCCCGGGGATGCGGTGTGCCTCCCGCACGCGGCGTTCGCACAAGAAGGGAAGTCAGCCTTGCACGGTGCCTCGGGGATACTGTTTAATTTGTTTTCTTGTCCTCATTTAAGAAAGATCTTTTAGTAAGCATGAGCCAGGGGGTTCATCCGTGTTTTGCTGGAAGGGGCATTACATGCCAGAATCTTTTCAAGAACGGGCTTTTTTTGCTGTTTACTGAGGATGCAGTTGTTATAGATGTCGTGAGGAGAGACTGCAGCCCTCCTCTGCTGGGCTGGGTCATGATGCCAACGTTTCTATTGCAGAGCCCGAGCCGAGCATGCGGTGCCTCAGCTAAATCTGATTTTCAGTATTTTTCTTGTAGATTACACAAGTGAATTAATTCCCCCTACTTCTGTTTCCCTCCCGCCAAATGGATCCTCTAAATGTTCCAATGCAAAAACATTGTAGCTGATTTCCAAGGTTACACTGATAGAGTACATTCCTGGAAATTACCCTCTGTTTTCTGCTGCTAAAAATTTATTGGGGGCCGGAGCCACAGGTACTATTCTCCCTAGACCAGCGGTTTTCACAGTCCCATGGAGATGTCTGTGAAGTACAGAGGCTGATGTAGAGCTTTGCAGGATGCAAAAAAGACGTGTATATTCCAACTGCCCTTAGGCTCAGATGCTGCCGTTCCTACTTTTCTTGATAAGCCTCATTTAAAGCAAGCGCCCATAGAAAAAAAATCTGCCCGGTTACCAAAATATAAATCTTTTTGGTTTAGTAGAGGAGAATTTGGGTTTGAAGAGGTGAAGGGCTAGCGAACTGAAATCCTTGATCTGGAATGTATGGGAGAGTAAATTACCTTGGAAATAGAAGTGGCGTTGCTACATAGCAGGATAATAAACCTTGTGATGTGACAGTGTGTTGAGATTAGAATATGTCTTGAGTACATAGGAAGAAAAGCAATCTCCTCTTTGCCACAAGAAGTAGAAGAAATGGGAATTGTCGTGGGTATCATTATTTCTCCTTCTCTATCTTAAAAATTATTTGAAGTGATGGAACGTAATACTGTGATAACAGAATTACTTACAGGTCTGGTAAATGCTCCTGTCATTGTGTCATTGTGCTTCTGATTTCTCAGCCTCTCAACATTGCCTACAGTCACATCTATAGCTCCTACCGCAATTTTGTGGGGCCACCTCATTTCAAGACGATCTGCAGGCTCCTTGGCTATCAAGGGATCGCAGTGGTCATGGAAGAGCTGTTGAAGATCGTCAAGAGCCTGGTAATTCTGAGCCTAACCCTGGCAAGGGAGAAACCTTGAGAGGCACAGGTTGAACAGTCAGCCTGGGTTTGGGTTCATGGTGTTCACATCTGGGTACCTTCATGTCCCTCGATCCACACTGAAACACTTGTATTAACGGTGTGATTTTCACTGTGGCTGAGGAATCCCACTGATTCCCGTGGGATGGTGGAGCGCTTCCACCATCTCGAAGTGTTAACTGTGATCACCCACCCACATCTGGAGGCGGTGGAGTTGACACACTGCTTGCTGAAAGCCATAGGGAAGCAATCGGGTGGGACATGGCACTCATGGTCCCTCAGCACTGCCTGTGCTGCAGTAGGGGAGACCTTCAGGACGTGTGCTCGTGCTCAGCAATAGCACAAGAGCACTCTGTCTCACCACCTTTTGATACCCCTGGAGAGCTGCAGGAAAGTAGAGAGCAGGCAGCAAAACTGATGAAACCAACTTCTTAAGTCTTTGTAAGAAAATGCCTGCTATGGGTGAGTCTGTGTTCAAGCCATGCTGTCCATTTCCATCAGGTGTTCTGAAGCCAGGCTGCTAATTGCCCTATCTGCTTTCTAGTTCTGTCGTCTTTTTCAGAAGAGAAGTGTGACGTCTGCATGGAAATGATCCCGTGTGCTCCCTAAGGGCACTAACAATACAGAGCATTAAGAAGGAGGGAGAGAGTGTGCAAAAATGTATAATTTTTCAGGTCATGCTTTTCTACCAAAAAAGAGACGATTTTCATTCGTTATAAAAATTTAAATTCTGTTTTGACTGCAGTGACGTCGTTTTGAACTTGTCTAACAAAGCAATGTAAAACGGAAAATCTCAGGCGCATATCCAGTTTCCCTACTGTAAAGCACCATAGTTACTGAAGATGTAATTTGTGTCACTCACTTGAGAATGCTGTAGCTGGTGCGCAAGATTGGACAGCATTCAGCACAAAGACAGAGATTTTACATTTGGCTAAACAGTGTTTAGTGCATAATCCCACATAATGTAACTACAGGATGCAGGTGTATGACTCCAAATGACAGCAAGCGCTTTTAACTAAGAAATACACTTTTCTCTTGTCCATTTTGGTTCAAAACATCACATCTGCAGAAACTTGTTCTACATGCATGTAAATTCTTTTTTAAACTCTGAGTATCTAATGATCATTCCTCAGGTGGAAGGAGCATTTCCTGCGCTAGGGAATAACTCCTTTAGCAGCTCCAGTGAAATGCTTTTTGGGTTAGGAGCACAAATCTAAGACTGACCCTTGTTTGGATTTCAGCTGCAAACAAAACAAATGTAGTAAGCTGTACTTTGAAGTTGAAAATCCATGCAGCTGTGATTTTTTATTCGGGAGGAAGCTGTAAAAGCACCCTAACTCATTGCACTTGAATTTTATATCTGGGTGACATCCAAATTAAGCAAGTTCTTTTTGGCCACCAGCTGAAGTCTCATCCTGTGCTGTCAGATGTGGACCCATCCATAACCAGCCTCTTTCAAAACCAACACCAGGAGAAGCCATCGTTCCAGCTTAACCTCCCTTTGTCTCCAACAGTTACAAGGCACCATCCTGCAGTATGTGAAGACTCTGATTGAAGTAATGCCCAAGATATGCCGCTTGCCAAGACATGAATATGGCTCTCCAGGTGGGTGCCGTAGACGGATGCATAATGGTTTGAGGAAGGGCTCGCCCACATGCTGGTACAGCATCTACTCAGGCACACGCTAGTAATTAAACAAGGTTTGGCACCTAACATGCCGGTGCAACACACAGCAAGGCTCTCTGAGACATGCTTTCAGCTGCTTCGCTATTGACACTGGAAAGTACAGGATTCTTTTCCAGGAAATCTCCTGTCAGAATTTTCCCTTTGCACACACAGATTGATTGATTAAGGGAATGTCTTCTGGTAGCTTATGTTTTGTTTCCAGGATTTTGTAAGCTTTTGTTATTGACACTGACATTTTGTTATTGACACTGACATTTTTAAAAAGCTCTACTTAGTTGATGCAAGGACTTTTTTGCAGCATGACTGCAGTCTGCCATTGAGCTGGATGGGAAAACTCTGGCCAGTATACGTGAGCCAGCAACAAGACATCCATTACAGTCTTGAATCTCTTTTTTTCCCTCCGATTAGGAAATCCAAGGTCTTCTATTAATTACTCCCTATTTCCCAAGGGTCGCTGAAAGCGGCATAAGACACTGCGTGCTAGTTCTCCCCAGTGCCAGTCTCCGTCTGTCCATTGAGCGGTTACAGCTTGCAATTTGTGATTAAGGAAATATCAGGCACTGATTGTCTTTTTATCCAAGTTATCGGAGGGCGATTCTGCTCTTGCTTCTCTGACTGTCCTTCCTTGTCTTTTAAGGAATCCTGGAGTTTTTCCACCATCAGCTGAAGGACATCATTGAGTACGCAGAGCTGAAGACCGACGTGTTTCAGAGCCTCAGAGAAGTGGGCAATGCCATTCTCTTCTGCCTCCTTATCGAGCAGGCTTTGGTAAGGCAAAAAACCCCCCGCACCAACAGATCGTACTTGAAATTGCCAGCTCAAGAGTATAAGTGGAAGTGGGTTCTCCAGCAGAAGAGTTTGGGAAATGTTACTTTCCAGCTGCTCGTGTGCTCAGGGTGTCTCTGGGGCTATTATTGGGGTCTGTGGGCATGTCCATGGGGATGGTGTGCCCTGGTGCTTGGTCACTGGCATCTGGGTTTGCTGAAGGAGAATCTGAATACTGGAAGATGTAGATTTAATTCTTGCACCCAAAGCTACCCCGTGTTCATACTTCTCAGAAATAAATCCAACTGGAGCTTATTTCTAGATTGTAAGCTCTTTGGGGCAGGGATCAATACTTTTTTTAATATGCATATTTGTACAGTGGGAAGTAGATTTGAGCCCTCTGCTCTTTTGGGGTGCCAGTGCAATTAAAAAAAAAAAAAAACAAAAACCTGATTCATCTTAATGGTGATAAGGACAAAGCAATCCAACAGGAAGGAAATCTCAGAAGAGCTGATGATATATTTCCTATGACATATCTTCACTGAAAACTTAGCTGGAGTGACGACTTGGTATTGCCGCCTGCACAAGTGTGTTGTACGTGCCCAAGTCTCTCAGCCTCTCAGCTCACGTGATGCCCTTTCCGGTATGGGGCAAAGGCTATGTCTGAATGCCACACATCTTCTTAGCCTCTAGTTTTTCCCACAAAAAATTTACTTCATAATGAATTTATCTCTCAGTTTGGCCTAAAGCCAACTGAAGAGTGTTCAACAACACAATTTCACATTAAAAATGCATATTTCATGTCATAATGGTTTTTGGCAGGGTTGTTTCAGTTTTTCCAGAAATATTTCAGAAAGACTTCCCTAACATACGATGGGATTTCCAAGCAAAGCCAGAAGGTTTTGTTTAGAGCAAAACCAAAAGAAAGTTCAAAGATTCCAAGTTTTATCCAACCATAGAGCACAGGGAAAACTGAAAATCTCTGCATGTCCCCAAAATGGGTATTTCTGCCTTTGCCTTTGCATTTTAACCCGAGATACAGAGACTTTTACTTCCTGATATGATGTATCAAACACATTCAATGAGCAGTAGTTGCATAAGATTAAGAAAACTAGAGAGATGCATATCACCTAGCAGCTTGGCTTCATTTTATAGAATGACCAGAGTTGCCAGCTATATCCTGGCACTTTCTGTTCCTTTAGTGGCTTCATCACTGCTTTCTGCTGTTCTCAGTGTTGGATTTTATGCTGGATGTACTGCATTTGCCTTTTGTGTTCCTTCTTTAAATGGACACTTAAGGGACACGTGGTGGTTTCTTTTAGAAATCCTTAATTTCAATGCAAAAATATTCCTCCAGTCCCAGGAGCTGTACATCAGCAGTATACTGGCATTTTAGAATAGCAGAAAATAAAGGAAAGAAGATGGTGAGAATTTGGGGATCCCTTTAGGAAGGCTGCCCATCAAAGCCTACATCTGCCCACTCTCCGTGCCAGCCAAAGTCTCTCCCTCTATGATCCCCCATTTTTACACACAGAAATAGGTTCAGAATATAAAGCCATTATGCACGCAGCAGGCACTGGTTCTCGCTCACTGGAAGATGTCAGATGCGTAGAACCATCACGTAACAAGATTTTTCCCTCTAATGGAGCTATTATGCAGCAGGAGCAATTGCTTTTATGGTACAGTTATCTTCGTAGCTGTCAGAATGATCTAAGGCTGGTGGTATTTGCTGGCAGACTGCTCTAGTGAAGATGCAGAGTTTGCTCCATTCTACCCCCTTTTTATTGTTTAAATTTGAGGAATGAGGGGTTGCTTGGCGCTAAATTTCTACACAGAATTCTTACTCACAGGTAATGGGCCTCGGGGAGGAGATCTATTAATAACGTGACCAATTTGGGGACAGATATCAGGTGAATGCAGGCTGCAAATGGTGAAAAGACTCTCTTTATCAGAGGGAAACAGCAGTGAAAGAACATTCATCTGGGAACGAATAGTGTTTTGCAAAAAGAAAAAAAGAACCAAGGTGATAGGCACACACCGGTAGCGTCAGCATCTCTCTACCCGTGGAGGGACCCCAGGCTGTTCCTGTCCCTCCAGCACTGTGTCACAAACTGCACTCCCACAAACTCGCTCTCATCCCAGCATCCATGTGCCAGTACAGCCTCCTGCAGCTTCACGCTCCGCTCTCCTCTCCCTCTTGGCTGGAAGGTGGGGTAACCACCCGGGCATCCCAAACAGACCCAGTCCAGTCATTCCATCCGGCCCACAAATATCTTTCGCTGCGCTGTCATGACCTGCTTTCGAGTGTGTCTAAATCTCTCCAGTAAGCTCAGAACTGAAAGCATGTCCTAGAGCTAGACTTTTGTAGGAGCAAACTAATGCCTTGTTGTGACGCAACGCCTCTGTGTTAAACAGCTTTGGTTTCCTTGCTGCTGTTTCCCATTGCAGACTCGTATACAATGTATTGTCAGCCATCGCTCCTCAGTCTCCACCTGCCTATTTCTAGGTTTCTCCTCCTTGTGCATCTGTGTTCGGGATTATTTTTTCTCAAGTGCATCGGCATGCATTCTCTCAGGTGGCATCTCATGATGTTATTCCTCTCTGGACTTCTGTATTATTCTCCCCGGTGCCTCCACCACTGGGATTCTGGCCTGATAGCACTGGCTGAGAACACTATATGAACAACCAAATCATTTCAGATCCACATACTATGTACCTATTTGCAATAGAGCCACGCATCAGTATGTTTTACATGTACACATCCTAAACCAACTAAGCCAAAGGGTAATTTCCACCTGGGCACTCTCTGTAAAAATAAACAGCAGGAAGTCATCGGGGGAGGATGGAACTGAAACCTCCATGTTCTTTACCCTCTGTTAGTTGTAGTGTTAGTAAGTGGGCCGGAAAATAAATATAAAGCTGTGGCCTTGTACAGGCAGGACGTAACTTACTGAAGTTAAGGAAACTTCCTGGCTTACGTTGAGAGGTACTTCTTCCACTTTTAGTTCATTTAGGTTCAAACTGCTGAAGTTACTACTGAGCTGGGTTGGATTGGAACAGATGCCGTAGACATGAATTGTTGTAGCGTTGCCCAGGTCCCTGAGCCATACACTCAACCCCTGTAGGTATTTTTTAACTTACTTTATCTTTCTTTCTTCCTGCCTCAGTCCCAGGAAGAAGTTTGTGATTTGCTGCATGCTGCTCCCTTCCAAAATATTTTGCCCAGGGTCTACATCAAAGGTAAGAAGCTGAGAGGGAAGCAGTGGACAGACTCAGAGGTCTCTGCCCAGAAGCTGTTTCTCTCTCATTTCTGCTGAGGATTAGTTCTGGCCCTGCTTCCCCCTTGAAATACATAAGCGGATACAGCCAAAAGTCAGGTGGAAACAAAATGCCAAGGGTGCATTTTCCGTAGCCGAGTTACAGACTGAAACCTTAGTCAGTTTGGGGGTTCCCTTAAGGTTTTAAAGCCGTTTTGCAGCCTCTTTGGAGAATGACAGCATGAAATGTCCATCTCAACAGGAGTGATCAGTAACAGGAACATGCTTTTGGACACGTGTGATTAAGCTGCTGCTGAGACTGCAATCGCACATCCCTCCCTTCTCTGCATCACTGGTTCCCTCATTTGCTGTCGGTTTGGCTCACTGATCCAAAGTCTCGTTGGATGGTTGCTGGGGGGCAGCTCTGAGCAAACTCGGCGGAAATTGCGGGTCTCCACTTCCTCCTCTCATTTCACTGTTTGCTGCTCGCTTGACAGAAGGAGAACGCTTGGAGGTGCGCATGAAGCGTCTCGAAGCCAAGTATGCCCCACTTCACCTGGTTCCCTTAATAGAGAGGCTGGGCACTCCGCAGGTAAGGATTTCATTGAAAGGGATGGCTGTTGAAAATTCATAGCAGTCCCCGGACGGCCTGTGTGGCCTTGGGAGAGTGATCCTATTTTTATTTTTTTTATATATATAATTTTTTTTTTTTTTCAAAACATCAATCGGACAAGAAAAGCAGAATCCTTGCCCTAGCAGATGCTTTGAAGGGAAATTTGTGAGCGGGTCCAGAGAGATGGTGTGTTGCTGCCTCCGGTCTGGAGAGCTGCCGAGGAGCTGTAAAGCAAGCGTGCTAGAAGCCAGCTCTGAATAAGAACAACTCTGAAAAACTCTGTCTTCTCCATTTTAAAGAGATGGAGAATCGCTGGGGTGGTTCAAGGGAAGCTTTGCAGGGCTGTCCCCCAATTGCCATCACTTTGGGGGATCCCATTTCAGGGCTGCAGTGTGGTATATTTTTAAGTACATCCCTGTCAAGGAATACATCTGAGAATGGTTCCCCTCCTAGCACATGCTTAGAGCTTCAGCACATGCTTAAAATTACAGCTCCATTTAAGTGTCTTCTTGAGGTGGGTCTCAGCTTGGGAAAGATCTCTTGTGCAGAAATTGAGTACTGTTAAAAATATCTCTGTAGACTGATGAATGCAATGGGCAAAATTCGAGCTCCGTTGATGCCAATAGCCAAACTTCCACTGCCTGCTTAGTGGGGTCGATGGGATAAAAATCATTCAAATTATTAATGAATCGACACCTTTTTTCTATAATTACCACCAAGGGAATGGAATGAACACTCAGTTGTATGAGGTGACAGATCTGTGGCAGGCAGAAAGTTGTTAATTTTTTTTCTTGTTTTTCTGATGGATCAAGGACATTTTGAACTTTGCTTCATTGGAAACCATATGAAACAAAAAAATTTGGCCATATAACTGAGGGCTTTGTCTTACTTCATAGACACTTCTCTCACTTCCCATCGGCTTCCTTTTAAAGGAGACACTCGAGAAAAAGAATTCACCTCTGTGTTTTTGTGTCTTTGTGTTGGTCTTTCTATCTCTCCTTCTTTCCATGCAAAATCATCATTGAAATCTGCTATTAGAGTCCACTCGTTGCTTACCCCGCCATAGTTATGATGATGATGAAAACAAAAGGTATTTCATGTCCTGCTAAGAAATATTTTTTCTGTAAACTGTTCCCATATTCATCACACAGGTACAGTTGAGTACCAGATCTTTTTTGAGCTCAGATGAACACAAGAGTCACTTTCTATAAGTGCCTCCATAGCTTCTAAGCTTGCTCCTTATGCAGTTTTGGACATGCATTTTGGAAATGCAGTTTTGGACACAGGCCATACGGGATTTTTTCCTGCAGAACTCAAAAGTGCCTTTTAGGAATTGCCCAGAATCTGAGCAGAAGTTGCCTGCTAGATGCCTCTCCCAAAAGGGCATCCTGTGCATTTCATATAATTACATGCTGTGAAGGGGCTGAGCCAGAGGCTGCTGTAGTTAGTGGGGATCTGTCGGTCTTTGCGGGCTTTGGGTACCGTTCTTGCAAGCTTGCCAGGTAACAAGCTGTAAAAGAGGTATGGCACAACTGGATTTGTGCAGTGGCAGGAAAACAGTCGGTGATTGTTGTAAATAATTGTTTTGCATTGGGAATCCAGAAGCAGCTGTTTGATAGGTGATTCATAAAGAACCAGAGGGGGTCAAGGTGGTTCATTAAAGGAATCCTCTCCCTTTTAATGCTGATCATCGGGGTATTTAGTAAGGGATTTTCAAAAGTGCTTGGTTAGCCTAATTTTTTCATTAGAAATAATGGGAGCCTTTCATTTTGAAGACAGAAGGAATAGTAGAGCCAGCACAGTGGCATCCTTTGACAATTTATCTAGAGAGCATCCCTTCCCCTCCTGATCTGAGAGACCAGTGGGACCCCAGACCGTGAGGCAGATCTGGCCGCAAGACTACCAGCTCTCCAGCTGCCTTCGCCGTGTTAAATATCTACCCAACAGTAATAGTCTTGTATCAGAAACTGGTCTTAGGGTGATGAATTTTTAGAACCAAATTCTGTCCGTGAATGCGTGTAACTGAGTCACACTACATCCTTTGAAAGCCAGGTACATCCCTTTCTAGATTAAGATTTCTTCAGAAACAGTATACTAAGATCATTGGACTAGTTTGTTCTCCAAAGTACCTGTTCTATCACCGTATCGTAGCAAACAGTAATGCTAACACCTATTTTATATGTGAAATAGCTTTACTTCTTCTCTGTCCCCATTTTGCCATCATAGACCAGTGTGTGCAGATACCAATCTGTACCCATAAGAGTTTGGAGCAGGGGAGGAGAGTAAGCGAACAGTCTTCAGCTATAAAAACAAGCTGGATAAAAGAAATCTCTACTTGCTAAGCAAACATAGGCAAGTGCATGCCAGGAAACTGGTGATAGCATTCCTGTGTTTAACAAATCTAGGGATCCCGGACCCAATCTGGCCTCTGTGCAGCGATACAGCCTTCCCTTGATATTTGCTATTAGTTGAACATTAATTGATCCGAGGTTCCCAGAACGTCCTTGAAATCGTGGCACAAGCAGGAATGGTAACGCTTCTGATTTCAGTAGCCACCAGACTAAACATGCTTTAGGTTCCTGCCAGCATAAACTAATAGTCAGGAAAGGGGATGTGCAGGCACATTCGTGTGCTTTTAGAGTGGAATAAAGATCACCCAAGTAAACCGAGCATAATTCATGTTCTTAACGTCCGGCCAGGACACGTGCCTGCCTGTTGTACCAGATGCTCCGAGCCCCCACTGTGATTCTGGTCGGGATGACGTTTTTATAGGCATTACAGGGACAGCTGGAAATGGAGCAAATGCTTAAAAACTACTTAAAGCTCCAGGAAGTCCCCTGGGATAGGCAGGCGGTCAGTGAATGTCTCGCTTGCTCTGCATGCCTCTGCCAGAGTGGTGAGAGGGGTAAAAGGCTCTGCCTGCGGGGCCGGGGCAGCCGCTCGCCTGCCGGGGTGAGCACAGCAGAGCCGGAGCCTCCCCCAGCCACGGGCACGACTCTGGCAGCACTCCGCTCCCACTTCCCCTGTTAGTTTTGGCAACGCTGCAAAGAGAAGTCAGTAATGCCGCTGGAAATGGCAAGAAATGGGGCAGAGAAGAGGCTATCAGGGCAGCGAGCAAACTCCACGCTTGCACCCCATCCCACTCAGCGGGGTCAGTGCTCCCGTGCCAGGGGGAGGCCCTGCTTGCTTATTTAAAATCCCTTTTTTTTTTTCTTTTGTGGGGGAGCAATGGGGCTGAAATGAAATCGATGCCCTTTGAATTTTCCTCTAGTGTAAAAGCCAAATTAACTCCATCCAATGGAGCCATTCCAGATTTGTGCACGTAATTCTGAGTGGGGATGTCACAGAAATTCTCCATGCATGTAAAGCTTCCACATCTGGAAAAAAAATATTATTTGAATTTCTTATAAACCACAGGTTTTCCAGTGTTAAGGTTCCGGTGGCTTCTCATCTTCCTCAGAACTTTTTGACCCTAACTACAAAAGAAACCAAGAAAGCTATAGGCTACCTACATTTTAAAGAGAGGATGGCAATGTCCTGGGAAGCACAGTGTCCCTGTTCTCTCCTGTTTTATTTTCATAATCTGCAGAAATCATGAAATTAAACCAGGCAACACTGCGTAGCGCTAACAGAACAGCACAGCGTGATAGCAAAATTAAGGATCAGTATTTCTGATCAGAGCTTTGCCTTCAACTTTTGTTTTCTGACGTACGTAGTTATTTCAAAAGGCACTTAGGTTGGTGAAATATAATTAAGCACAATATTAAACTCTTCTTCCGTTTGAGGGATGAGTATTCTCTGGTGGGCAGTGCCATGGGAGCAGCCATCAGAGGTAAGGTTGGACCTTGCATGGGATCTGTGTTAATGTGGAAAGAGCCGGGGAGACCGGGAAGCATTAAGTCCAGTGAGAGGGTCCGTCCGTATTACGTTGTCACTTCTGTTTCTTTGGTTGTCCTCCTCCTCAGCAAATAGCCATCGCCCGGGAGGGTGACTTGCTGACCAAGGAGCGGTTGTGCTGCGGGCTGTCCATGTTCGAGGTGATCCTGACGCGAATTAGGAGCTACCTGCAGGACCCGATCTGGCGTGGGCCACCCCCGACGAACGGGGTCATGCACGTGGACGAGTGCGTGGAGTTTCACCGGCTCTGGAGTGCCATGCAGTTTGTGTACTGCATCCCTGTGGGCACCAACGAGTTCACTGCAGAGTGAGTGTCCGTTGGCCGGTTCTGCCGTTAGCGCTACTTGTGAGCTAGCGGGGCCAGCAAGCCCCTGAGATGCCCTCAGCTGCAGCGATAGCCTCAGCCAGTGTAGAGGTAAAAGGGGAACGTGGGTCCTTGATGAAAGGACTTTGTGGACACGGACATAAAGAGATGCCTAGAGAGCTTTCTATCTGAACAGCTGGGGAAAACAGCAATGTAAATGGGCATGCCGAAGGTGACACGCAGAAGGAGATGGGTAGATGGGCTAACAACCCAAGTTAGAGGCCAGGTCCTCATCCATTGTACCCTGTGATTCACCCTGCGCAGCCTGGCCCTGGTGTAATTCTGCATATCTCCTTCTGAGTTCTTTCTCTCTAGGTGTATACCCACTTCCCAGGAGTAGGACTGAATCTGATTTCTCTAGGAATTCACCAAGGAAAGTTCCTGGTGCCATGGTAGGACTTCTCTTACCTAGCTCAATCCTGTCATCTCTCCCCATCCCATCACCCTGTCCTCCTTCCAGGCAGTGCTTTGGAGATGGTCTAAACTGGGCAGGTTGCTCTATCATTGTTCTCCTTGGACAGCAACGGCGCTTTGACCTCTTTGACTTCTGCTACCACCTGCTGAAGGTGCAGAGGCAGGACGGGAAGGATGAAATCATAAAAAATGTGGTAAGTAGAAGGGTGAGGTCCCAAAGGACCTGAGCCAGCACACTTCTCTCTCTATTTTCTGTCTTGCTTTGTCCAAACTCATAAATTCCAACCATGCCCGGTATTAACCTTATTCAAACTGGACACACTCGCTGTGAGATTTCCATCTGCAGTCTCAGCGGAGAGGCTAAGGTTTTAATTGGCTTGACAGTCAAATCCTTTTTCTCCCAAAGCTTTTGCCTTCTTCCTGGGGTTGGGAAGCTGGAGCACAGAAGCTGGTATTTCCAGCAACCATCCTGTGATCTCAGTGGCTTTATCAATAAGCAGCTGGAAGCCTAGACTTTAGATGGGTTAACTTAGGACCACTCACTGACCTTGTTAATGCTCTGCCTCAAGTCATCAAACCCTATAATGAAGTGAGTCACCGGTCCCTGGGAGGTGCTAAGTGGAACTGTAACACATGTTAAAGCTGCTTTGCTTTAGCAAAGGTTTCTCGGCAGCAGGGCAGATGTACTGGTACTTTCTAGCAGGTCAGATGACATAAGACTCTTCATCTGCTGTTTTTCTCCTTCACCATCGCTCCAGCCCTTGAAGAAGATGGCCGACAGGATCAGGAAGTATCAGATCCTGAACAATGAGATATTTGCCATCCTGAACAAGTACATGAAGTCGGTGGAAACAGACAGTTCCACGGTGGAGCACGTGCGCTGCTTCCAGCCTCCAATCCACCAGTCGCTGGCCACCACCTGCTAGTGTGGACGCTGACCCCGCACGGGTTGGGAAGGGAGAAGGGACGGAACCCAGAAGAGCTGGGAGGGTTAAACTTGACGGCATGAGACCTGACAACAAAGACTGTGTATGCCTACTACACACGAGGACGCATCTTCCCATCCGGCCCTGTTTGAGTGCATGTTCTTCTGTACCATCCCTGTGATCGGTTTTACTTGTAGCTTTCAGACTTGGGGGAGGGTGGGGGCGGGCGGGCAAAATGTGCTTTTCTTCCATGAAGTGGTCCGTTTTTTCCCTGTGATTCATCCAGTCCAACACATCGCTCTGAAGCCATACCGCAGCCCCAAATGTGGGGGACCTGCCGGAAGAGCTCCCTGCTTTCGCAGCGCTGGGAGCCTGCTCCCACCACAGAAGCAATGGAGTCAATTGATCCCCCCCGTGACATGTGCCACCAGATATGGAGCAGGAAGGTCTGAAGACAAGCCCCTCATTCACTGTTTGGGGGAAGAAGGGATGAAGGGATATCACCTGTGGCAGCACCCTGAGGATCAAGCGATGGGCGCAAAGGAGCTATGGTGGGCTGGTCTTGGATGGCCACATGCCCCAGGCTGGGGCTAGCTTCGTGCTCTCTGCCAAGTCGTTGGCTTTTCTAGCATCTTCTACAGGGAGCTTTGGCACAAGGATTTTGGAATAGCAATGATGTAGTTGCCAAATAACTCCTCGGCACTTCAGAGCTGGGGAAAGAGAAAATGGCCTGGCTTTTTCCCTGCTATGGGACACCTGCTTATTTTAATGCAAAGGGTTCTCCCCCGAAGACACATCTTCCACGGACTAAACAAGATTTCTTATGGACTATGGAAAAGGCTGCATTCATGTGAATGTGCTCTTGAACATATTAATTTGGGTGGAATTAATCACTGGTCCTGACAGGAGACAGGTGTAGTTACCTTGACCATACGTGATCTTTGATCTCCAGCTAAGGATGAGAGCTGGGATGTGTAATTTGTGTCTGTTCTGGGATGCTATTTTCCCTTGTTTTAGACAAATTCCTAGTGGCACAGCGACCAAATATCTTTCTTCAGAAAATGGTGACTATCAGCAGAGCCTAGGAAACTTCCCATCACTCAGAAATGATGTGATTGTTTAGAAAAGGTGAAATACAGGATAAGCATTAAAAAAAAAATAAATAAACCAGAATTTTCCAGGCTTAAAAGCATTCAGAGGGAACACTGGAGTTTCCCACTCAGCTAATCTAAGATTCCTGGATATCAAGAACAAATTCAGTAGGAACTTCAAGGAGAATTTTGTAACTCATGGTCTTCCCTGCTTCCCCTCAGTAGTGTCATTGAAGTGATACAGAAACTTGTGCTCAAAGTTAAAGGACATCAAACCACGCGATCCAAGAGAAAATGATGCCAGCCTCACCGCTGGCAACGTTTTAATTTCTCAGCTTTAGCCAGGTCACAGCAGAGAATTGCTGTTACAGTATACAGATGTGATAATACATATTTCTTTCAAGCATTTCATCATGCCTTGTAAACTGCATGCTATTACAGATGTTAAGAAGGCAGAGCCTGGGCATTTATTCTCACAGAGGGAACATATAATTAATTAGTAGAAATGTCCCAGCTGGAGTATTTTGTCTGAGGAAACAACAGCCAGCACACTACTATTAGCAAGAGGAGATCTTGCTGGGTGGGATGAATTTGTTCTTCCAGACGCTCACCACCCACTCCCTCGATAATCAACAAATACCCCACACGTCAAAAGTGCTGGACATTTTCACACCTTGAGTTTCCTTTAATTACCGAGACAGACATGTAAACTGCAGGGAGGCAGTTGTGCGGCACAGTAATCTGGAAGTAAAATGAAATCTTGGGAAGTCTGGCTGAAACCTGGGAGCGGCAGGGAAGGAGCCATCCCAGCAAGGCGAGTTGTTTCCTCGGTGTCGTGAGGAAGAGCAGCAGAAGAGCATCTGGGACTTGATGACACTGCAGGGCTCTTGCTCTCGATTTACTCTTCCCCTAAGGATGTCAGTTCTGGTTTTCCATCGTTTTCCAACGCTTCTACACTACTGGCGCGAGGGTATCTACAGATATATATTTTTAAAAGGAAGAGGAGATTCAAGCACTTTATTTTTTGTGGAAGACAAGATACAAGGAAGATAGATCCAATCAAGATCCTATTTTTCCTGACCTAAATAGTAAGTGCTTGTTATTTTGGTATGAAAGTGTTGCTGAAAAGGTGGCACAAGTCCCTGCCTGGCTCTCAGAGCCACCTCTGGGCACAGCACAAATTAAATGTCCTACTGCGTCTGACATGTTATGGGATGTTGGAGCCTTCTCAGAAACCCGTATGAGCAAGAAGTTAATACAGGAGGATGAACTGTCCCACATGGCCCAGTCTCAGCTACCTAGACAAAACAGGATATAGTAAGGTGACTTTAAATGCCAGTTTTCATCTGTTTAGGTCTGGAGTGAGTCATGAGATATTCCACCTAAACACGAATATCACTTTACATTCTTTTGCTGTAGTTTTGCCATAATAATTCTCTGAAACCCCGCAAAACACAGCTGTGTGTACTTGAAAGAACAGGTAAATTAAATCTACTTGTTGCCCTCAGATTTTCTGGCGAAAATGCAAAATGCCTTCAGATTCCAAGGGCTGAGATGTTTTGAGCTAAATGTTCAAAGTGCATGAACAAAATGTAAAGTGTTTTTTGACTGTAGAGTGTATGCAGATGTTTTGCCTTGTTGCTCAAGTAGTATGAGGTATCAGGTAGGAATAATCTTATGGTCTTTATTTCTGAGATTTGGTGTTACTGTCCTTTTATTATTGAAAGGATGCAAATAGTCTTTCGCTTCAGTTCTGTAACCCTCCTTGATTGTATATGAGAAAGAGATCCAGGCTTAGGTCTTTAAAGAACTCCATGAAAATGAATTTTTTTTCCTCCGGTCCTTCTTTTAATGTCATAATTGTTAATGGAAATAGGGAGTAAATTTGTAACAGTAGGGCTAAATAGTAACAGCTTGCCATGGGGTCAGGCATATTCTCCACACTTGCAGACTTTCTGCCAAGTTTGGGTGCCTTCCTTGCAGGTATGCTCTAATCCTATAGTTTTCAGCCTTTTACAAACTGCAGACCCCCATAATTTTTTTTTCCTAGGGAAATGTGGAGCCCTGTCTGCGTACTTTAAGTCCACTGACCATAGGCTTGCTTTTTTACCTGCATTTTCCCGCTTACTCTGAAGTAGTCTGCAAACTCCCCAGGATTTAAAAGCCACCACTTGGAATGTCTACTTCAAAGACAAGTTGTTGGCTCGGTACAGGAATTACAGGGGGAAGAAAGGATGTCCTGTGTCGTGAATGAAGTCAGACTAGGTTATTCTCATGTTCCCTCCAGCTTTGACATTATAAAATGTGACTACTGGCAGTGCACATGCCTTTCTTGGGTGATGCTACACTTGACTTTCAATGATACAATAGAAAGGGGAAGCAAACTAGTTCAAGCTCAGCACTTCAATGGTTTTCCTTTTAAATTTTGACAGCACTTATTAACATCGAACAACACGTTAGTCCTTTTTCTCCTGCATTACTCCAATCCAGTAGGCTCATGTGTGTTTGAGAACAAAAGAAAAAAGAATTGAAGGTGTAAAAAAAACCCAAGAAAATATTCTCAAAAACTCTTGTCAAATGTACCATATTTGTATGAAAAGCTGCTTGAGTTATTTTGTACAATGAATTTTATTTATGGTGAGGTATATTTACGCTCGTGATCTGATAACGGTGTTAAATTTTTGATCCATATTTGCTATGCAGCTGAAGATGATATTTTGGGTTTGTATTATTATTTTTTGCTGTTGTTCTAAAATTCAGCTAACAGAAGCTGCAATCTCCATTAGAAATGCTTCTGCAAGAGTAAATCATCTGATACATGGTGATATGTCCCGTAACACAGCAACCACCAGTGCGTACAACAAATGTAGGATGACTTTTGTGATGAAGAGAAATAAAATTTGGGCTCATTCATGAAATGGGCAGACTTTACTTTGTGCTGTCATCATTGTTGCAATAACTATTATTTGGGGAGAGCCTCCTATTGCACCTGGCACAAAGAAAAAGCTAAGAGGAATAATGGCAGCATTTTATTGACAAAAATGTTGAGCTTTTGTCAAAACCAAAGAAAAAGAATGAAGCTTTGTGGCCAACACCAAAACAAGCAAACCAATTTTCCTATCAAAAAGTTGATGATTTTTGAGAAAAACATCCTCCACGACAAATTTTCATTTGAAAACTTGTTTTAGTATAAGAGGGCTCGGGGAGGGAAAACTATATAATTATTTTTAATAGAATTTGACAGGGCCTACTCAAAACCAAGCTGAACTGAGGAGCTAATTTCCTCTCATTACCACAGCCTTACCAACTCAACAGGGGCCTTTTTGTTCCAGAAGACTCTCCTTGCTATTTTTTTTTTCCAAATTTTCATTTGAAACCATTCTTCAGTTTGTGTTAAAAACGTCCGAGGAGCAGCTGTGCTCATTGACTGCAGAAGGAGCAGTGGGGACGGGGGGGAAAAGACCTTCTGGGAGCTGAGGAATTGGGGTGAAACAACTGTCATGGATCTATGGGAGTGGGAGCACCTATGCTTCATCAGCTATAGACAAAATATTGTAACTGATGTTCCCTTTCGTAGCTTCTTCCCAAGGTTTCCTCATGGGAACAGCTTCCTAGCTTAAGAGAAATAAAAACGCAATGATTCTTCATGTCAGATTGGAAGTGGACTTTGCACCATGACCAGGCAGCTCTATTGATCTTTCCGATATGCTTTGAGTCACGGGGCACATGATGTGCCTGCAGCTTTGTGTGCAACGTGCTGCCGTGGAGGATTATTTGCCTGATGGTTGAAAGTTGCCCAATGTTTATGGATTTCAACATGGCTCTGCAACAGGGAATGGCAGAGAAGAGCAGGACTTTCTTCTTGACCCAGCCACTGATACTAGACAGGTGGTTTGGTTTTCATCCTTTCCTCCACCAATATTTCTTTCTTCTTCTTTTTTAAAACTAATTTTAGCTGTTTTCTCGTGAACACCCCAGTCCTAACACCGGCCCTAAGAAGTGCTGAGAGCTCACAGGCTGCACGGCCTCACCTGGAGCCAGATGCAATACTTGCTTTGAGTATCAGGGTACAATTTTGGACAACCAACCCTAAGGGACCAGCATCAAAGATACAGGCCCACATCTTTCTTCTTCCTAATGTTTCTAAATACGTTTGCGACCTCAGATTAAAGGCACTCCGCCAATGCAAAGAACAGCTCATTAATGATTGGTTTATTCTTTCAAAAGCATAACAAAATGACCCTTTCTGTGACCCCTTCTGCAAGCTAGGAGTGCCTTTCACATCTAGTTTTCCTTGATTTAGAGTTCTGATGCAAACATCTGGCAGATAAGAGGTCTGCAAACAAATGATCTGCTGATTACATGTCACTTCACCTAGTGGCACCCACTGCTGCTCTGATGCCTTAAGACCTCCATTGCCTGCTGAACATCCACCTCCTTCCTATCCATCACCACCCCACCACTCCTGTTCTGCCAACGTACATGGTTTATGGGGCCACAGTGACCTGGATCACTGAACTGGTCCGGATAAAAAATTTAACAACCCTGGGAGAAACGAGCTGGGGTGTGTTTTATGGCCTAATGACCCTGGATCACTCAGCTGCTCCACAGCCCAGACCCACAGGTACGTGCACTGGCATGAGGAGGGCACTACAGAAAGGGTGGGAACTCGCCATGGGTGTGACAGGCTTGGGAACTCTCTGTGTTGGTGGTGGTGTCTAAACCCTTGTAGGGTGAAATGACATCCTCTGCCACTGCAGACATGGTTACCTTGAGATAGGCTGAATTAAAAGCTGTCTGCTCAACTAAGTCCAGTCTTTCAAGCTTTGAGCATCCTTTCATGTAGTGCTGCAATCATCTGAACACCAGGCAATCCCCTTAACCCCTACTCAATCAGGTCACTGTCAGAAAGAGAAGGATTTACCCTCTCTTTGAAGCAGCAAACGACTCCTTGGAGCTCTCAAACTATATAAAGCCATAGCAGAATATTGCAACCCCATTCTGAAAGTTTCCACAGGAACCGTGCCTACCAGCCACCCAAGGGCAAAAGTTTCCATTACCTGTGAGCAGGATACTTCCACCATTATTTGTAACACAGGACAATTGATACCCAGTATTTTTCCATCATTTTTTCCAGATAATAAGAGATGAGCAGAGAAGAGCAGAGGAAAGAAAAGCCTTTTGATGTTGCTAAAGAGGTTATTTGCATGCAAAGCTGTCTTGCTCTACCCCCTGGATTCCAGTCAAGTATTTGGCCTGGAAACCAGTATTTCAGGAGGAACGGCATTGTTAGAAGATGAGCTGCTAAGGAAGACTCCCTGATTTCATGAGAGTTATTTCTAAGGAGACATCTGATGCGAGTATCAACCAGTGAGGTCATAGCTTGGAGCTGAATTCCCTTAATTACAGCCTTCCCATTAAAATGAGGATATGAACCAATAACAGAGGCATTAGTTGCATCCCTGCTTTATTGTTATCAGTCTGAACTTGCCCTTGACTAAGCGTAGTAGGCAATTCCATGCCAATCCTACCTGGCTTTTAACTCCCGTATTGCCATACACAGCCTTGCTAAATCCATCAAATGCAGCTCCCATGACGTAGTGATTTTATACACCACACCCCCACAGCCCCTGCACCGGAGAGAAAGAAATACGTGACACTTGTGTCCCACGGTTGACTGCCAGATCTGACTGAAGCTTCTCCCACGGTGGTGACAACTAGGCACGCTCCTTCTCTGGTGGCTGACAGAGTCAGCTCATGCGGCGGCATCCCCTCCTTTTGGCACCTCTTCCCTGTCGTGTCTCCTCTTTTCTCAGAACTGAGAACAGTTTCTCTTGGAGATCTCACCCCTTGTCAAATCTGGCAAGAGTGGCCCATGGGGTCAAATATTTTTGGGGATGAAGTGGGGTACACAAACACGTGTACGTGGTCACATTAGCCCTTTCCTTTAGGAAATCAAGCTGACAGGGGAAGGTAAAGCTGTGGCCCTGACTGCCTTTTGCTTTTCACCGCACCACCCGCTCTGCTGTGGCAGTCATTTATGACCATGACCAAAAAGATTATTTTAACCCCAGATCCCGTCCATAGAACTCTGGTGCCTCCCCAACACCTCTCTGTGTGCAGCGGGGAACTGTACCCTGCACAGATGTCAACATCGCTCACACACAAAGGCTTGGAAAATATTTTGGATGCAGTTTAGTGGTCAATAATCACACCACCATTAGGAGTCCCCAGCTATGAGCAAGACCTCAAGTGCTGGAGAAGGTCCAGCAAAGGGGAGAGCCCCACAGTGCCCCTGAGCACCGGAGCGAGCAGCCTGCGAGGGGACGGGGGGAACACGAATTCCCGCAGGCAGTCAGCACTGCAAACACAGCAACACTTGTCCCACTCAGCCATCACCTCGCTTTCTGCAATCAGCCTCTTACTCACACATTGCACGAATAGCTCTTAAATTTACTAAATAAAGGCCAAATCCTGCCATCATTGTCTTGCCCGGGATGCCTTTTGCCTGCACAACAGCAGCCAAAGTTGCTCCCAGATCACTGATAAATCAGCACACATCTCATTTCCTACATCAAAACCCACTGCCACATGATTTGGATTGATTATCAAGTGCTCCTGTGATAAAGGGGAGGACATGGGATTTGGCTGGCAGTGTTTCTCCCAGCCGGTGACCCGCAGGTCTGTGACTGATGAACAGACCCGATTAAAATCAAACAACTCGCACAACACTTGAACATTACATTTGCTGGAGAAAACCCCTGCAGAGATACAGGATCAGGCGCTGAGTGAAGGCGCCATGCGGCACTAGCAATGAGCAGCTTCGCGGTCTAAGGGCAATTTCTGCAGTATCAGGTAATACATTTTACGGGGGAAAAGAAGAAAATTTTCAGACTCATTTGGCTCCTGCAGATCTTACATCTTCATCTTGCCTTATGACAGGTGTCATTTCTACCTATAAATGGGGGCTTGCTGAAGAAAAGCTATGGGGTTTACTATTGGTTTTACTTATCTCTGCTGACCTACAGCGAAATCCGGCTAATGGCTCCTGCTGCAGCGAAAGGGCTTTTGTATCAGCAGTAGGTTTCTGTATACACACGGTTACTGTGCACAAACACAGGAAGGAAAGGCATTGGGAGAGGAGGGTGGGGATGGAGGCAAAACACACTGGTGTGCAACACGCTCCAAAATGTTCACACGCTAATAGTAGCAAGAGAGGCTTCGGCTGCAGTGGGATGGGGAGTTGATGGGGGAGTTACAGCCCCCATAGTATGGGCCGAACCATGGGGCCCCAATAAGGCCTGCCGACTGAATAGTCACAAAATAAAAGGGTATAAAATGAGTCTAAGCGATGAAGGACCCCATGGGTGGGCGCTCACTTCCTCAGGACTGGGATTCAGAATGGAGGCAGCTAAGTTTTAAATCACAGCTGCTGATGGTGAAATTGTGTTCTGGACTTCTGATCTTGTGCTACACAACACTTTACTGCACAGGAATGTCCTTGTCATTAGACACTCGTCTTTTGTTGATATTTCTTTTTCAAATACACGTTTGCTGGCAGCCTGGCCTTTCCCGCTACAACTCAAAAGTTGGGAAGGATCATTAGGGAAATTTGGCCTGACCTTCAGCAGGGAATGTGCCTTTGCCCAGAGAGTCCATGATGCAGGGAACCCCACACTTCCATTAGGATATATCCATCTTCCCTAGACATCTGTGTGTTTCCCAGCCTTGCCCTTCAGTCCTGCAACTTACAGCACACAGCCATAGGACTAACTGGAGAATAATAAACACCAATGCCTCAAGCAACAAGTCACTTTCTGATGTGTTTCGTTGCGATATTAACTGCTGTTACCGTCTCTTTTAGTAAGAGGAGATATCTTCAGGAGTACAAACACCGCTCAGGACTTAATTTCTCTTGTTTACTTTTAATTTCTGTTCCTCTGCCCCCTGCACAGGTATGAAGTCCCCGGCTTTGCAGCGTGCACAACCCGCGTCCGCCCAGCACCCCGCAGCTCAGCCAGCGCCAGCTGGGCTCGCTCCCCATCTAACCAGGAGCGCAGCCTCCTGCTTCCATAGCCCCTTCTCCCCGTCCCACCTGCCTCCCAACCGCCGCAGTAAGAAACCCCGCTCCAGAGGAGAAACCCCTCTCTTGGCTAAGCCAGAGGAGCCCCGTCCCAGGGCTGTTGACCCCACCTGCTGCTCTCCCCCATAAGGACGAACCCACCCCTACCCACCTCAGCCCCTCCAGCCCCGAGCGGGCAGGGGACATAATGGGGGGCAAAGGCTCACACCCGAGCCGGGGGCTCGCAGGGGCGTCTGCTGCCGGTGCCCGGAGCCCAGCGAGGGGCCAGCCCCGTCCCGGAGGAGGAGCCGGCCGGGAAGGTGCGCTGGCAGCCCGGCCCAGCCCTGCCCAGTCCCGCCAGCAGCGGCTCCTGCCCGCGGCGCCGGGATGCTCTGAGCCCTCCGGAGGACAAAGGAAATGGAGCCGCTGGAAACGAACAGCAGCTGCAGCAACGGTGGGTTCCCCCAACCCCCCTTCCCCCCGGGCCGGGCCGGTCCAGCAGCGCGGGGGGAGCGGGACGAGCCCCGGGGCTCAGCCCTGTGCCGCGGGGAGCGGCGGGAGGGTCCGCGGGGAGGGGGGGGCTGAGCCCGCTGCACCCCGGCCTTATATCCCCCCTCGGCTTTGGGGCCGTACTCGGGCACTGCTCTGTTTTTCTTGGTTTGGGGGTTCTTTTCCTTCTTTTGAGGTCCTTACAGGAACGGGAAAACTCCTTTAATCCGCAAGCCACACTCCGCCTGCTCTGCCGGCGGCGAGCGCTGCGCTGTGTCAGCCTTACAGCAGCTAAGGAGAAGTTGGCTTTTGGGTTTTTTTTCCCCCCTTTAAAGATTGCCTAGTCCAGTCGGTAATCACCTCATCCCACTACCTTAGGCTTGTGCCCAGTAGCACATTGCGGAGACTTTTACTCAGCCCAGGAGATAAGACGGGCCCCCTGGCCCCCAGGAAATATTTCTACAATCAAGGATGGTTTTTCCATTAGAAAAGAAACCTGTTAGGTAACCTTTGGAAACTCACCGGATTTTTTTCCATTAAAAAAAAAAGTTTGTATCCAGTTCGTATCCAAATCCTTAGCTACATATGCAGGGGACATAGGGTGCAGGTGCCAAAGATCCATGCCAGTCTCTTGGTTCAGGAAGAAGGTGGGACCCATGCCCAGGCTGCCAGCAACGCTGTGAGCAGTTTAGCTGTTGTGTACCGCCGCTTGCAGAGACGCAAATACTTGCTCCTTAATTCCCTATGTGAGTTCAGGCAGAAAATTAAAGTCTTTTACTACAAAGGGACTTTTGTGACACTCCACCTGGCTGTTCTGTTCCCCATAGTTGCAGTCACGCTGTCTTTACTACACTCGGAATGAAGACTGCAATAGAAAGATGTGCAATAGAAAGATGTGCTGGGTGTGGTAGGAGCGTGAGGGTAGGAAGAAACTCAGCAGTTTTCCCACCCACACACCCCGACACACCTTGGCTACAGACCAGGGGGCTTAGTGCTTTTGGTGTTAACAGCAGAAAACTGTGCCTGCTTTCGGTCCTTCCACACTGGCAGGACTGGGTGTGCTTCACGAGCACTCAGGATCTCTGTGAATACGTAGAATAAAACCACAAAACAGTAGAGGCAACACATAGATGAAACTTTAGTTCAGGACGAGCCTGTTGTCTTACGAGCGATGCCGTGGCACTGCTGGGTACGCATTGCTGGGACAGATGCAGTTACAAAGCACTGGCATTGCTCCACATCAAACCCAAAGCTGTAACCTACAGCCGAGCTGGCAGATGCAAGGATTAGTTGGCTGGAAAGCACCACAGCCTTTGAATCAACAAGGCTGAGTGTTGATAAGGCATAGTTCAAACTCGTAACATTGGAGTTTGATGGAGAGACTCTGGCATAGGTACTTGGAAATTCAAATTACATTATTATAGTGGTCCTTGTGGCCTTCCAATTCAGTGTGCAGACTGGCAGCCACATTCAACAACCCGCTTGAACTGCACTCCATAAATCTGTCGCTCAACACTTTGCTGTTTCCACGTGTGAGTAAAGAGGTGTCCTGAGTTTGTGAGAGCTGGTGGGTATGCGCTGTTAGGGTGACAGCACAGGTGGCTGTTCAGAGGGACATCTGAATGATTCCAAAGAGCAAGAGAGGCCCTGTTGATAGTTGTATCAGTAATTTGCTGTTTTATCTCCATGGTGTTGTCACAGGGTCTCTGGTCACCCTTTCGTGCCTTTCCCACCGCGTTGTGTGCCGGGTCATCAATGATGCTGACCCAGCTGACTCCGTCCAGGACAATGGGACTTTGGATATCTTCTGGATAACTCAGCTGGAAAGCAATTATGGATTCTACATTGGCCTGGGCTTGGCTGTCTTCTCCAGCTTCCTCATCGGAAGCAGTGTCATTCTCAAGAAGAAGGGGCTGCTACGGCTAGTGGAGAAGGGAGGCACCAGGGCAGGTAAGGCTTGGGCGGGGGGGGGGGGGACACGGACAGGGGGGAGGAGGTCCAGCTGTTCCCAGAACCACATACATCACCCAAACTCCAGCGCTCATACGGCAAGGGAACACCTCCGGGTACACATCAGCCTTCCATCAGCAATGTAAGACAGACCTTTTCTGCGTGTTTGTGTGTGAGATTCAGAGAGCAGTGCTGTGCTGGAGCTGAGGAGGTGATTTACAGAGAAGGGCTCAGCTAAAAGCAGCATTCCCCTGCCTTGCACCGCAACTAGCAAGTCACATGCACTGCGTGATCAGATGTGCACCCACCAGAACAACAATACATGCCCATCACAGCTTTTGCATGGGAAAGCGCAAAGCCAGGAGGAAGCAGAGTGTTGTAAGCTCTTTGAAATGGGCCCCTTGGCTCAAAGGTGCAAGTCATCCCCGTGCCACAGACCAGAGCAGAACAGCACAGCTCCACGACCCCACTCTTGCTCTTATTGACGCACTGGGCAGCTTTGCCACCGAGACACCGAGACAAGGACGTGGCCCCCATGTGCTTTAATTGCACTAGCAAGAGCCATTTATTACTGCAGGACTGTACGCCTGCGATCTGTTTGAACTCTGCTTGTGGTTTGCAGAAAGGATACTTCTGAGGTATGTTGCTCAACAACATGTAGATAACTTTCCTCCAGCACCAAGCTCTTAGGGCGAGGCATGTGTTTCTGTGCATGTATATATGGATGGGAAACAGTGGAGGAGCACTGCCTACAGCAGAATTGGACACATCCCACGAGCGTTACAAACATTGGCTCTAGCAGCAGCGCAGGTCCTACCTGGCAGCTGACCTACTTGCATAACTACAAAACAAAATGATAGTTAAAATACTACTGCTTCCCAGTTCTGGCCTAGGAACAATTCTTAAATCATTTTACAAAGGAAGTCAGTATCGCTGTCCCCATTGTACCGTGTCCCCATATGAGGGCACAAAGGCACGGAATGATAAAGTGACTGTCCGGAGTCAACCAGCAGGTGAGCACCAGAGCGGCCAACAGCACCTGAGCCATAGTCCAGTCTCGAGTCCGTCTCCATCCCCCGCCATTAGGCTCGCTGGACGCAACTGCTGAACTCACGCGGGTTTACTTTTTGCCTTATATTTGCACAACGAAATATCAGTATTGTTTCAATTGTAGAAAATGTCTCTCTTGTCCCTGAACTCCTCCCAGAACAGAGCCGAGCGAGTAAAACAAGGGCAAACCCCTCCCTATTTTTCAGGATGTTTAACCAGGAATTAGAGATTAATGACCGAAAACCACAGCTGACAAAAAGAGTTCTTGAGGGAAAAAAAGACACAGCCAAACATAAACCAAAACAAGCCAGCAATTTCTAAGGAATACCCAAGCATAACATTTGAACTTGAGCGTTTGTGAACTTGAGGAACCTGAAGAGGCTAAATGCCAGCAAATTCCCATCTGCCTCTTCATTCCCCCCTTCCTTATCTCGCCCTTCAATCTCTGGGTCCCAACGTTTCACCCCTGCTATCTGAGCGCATCGCTTCTCTCCAAGGCAGGTCGAACGCTGCTATAACTGACAGCTCAGGCCAGGCCAGACTTAGCAAAAACACAGGCGTCCTCTGAGCCGGTAAAACCAGTGTCAGCAGGCTCGAGCTCCTTACGTCCAACAGCCTGTGGGTTACCACCAGAGTTGGACTAGTTCCCCACACAGTATGTCCGTTCTTCCTCATTTACGTGCACAATTTCTCTCATTGAGTTGTCCCGATGCCAAGAATCCTTTTTCACCAGAAACGCTCAGTCACACAACTCCACATAAAGCTAACGTGAGGACTGCTGGCAGTTCGGGCTGAGGCCCCGTGATACCAGCGCAGCCCCATGACCCCACTCTTGCTCTTATTGACGCACAAAGCCGCGTACAGAAGGAGCGGAGAGCTTCGGGGACAGGACGCAGGAAGCCTTCACCATGGCCATACAGCAACACCAACTGAAGCACCACACGCTCGCACAGAGCAACCAACCATTTTTTTCCCCTTCCCTTCATCTTTCATAGCTATAACCCGCACTTGAACTGCGTTTGGAAAAACTCATTGCCTTACCTTAGTGCCCGTGTGCGAGACTCCTCAGCGAGCCGGTGCAATGCGAGGTGAGGCGCAGGGTCCCCGCAGGCAGGAGGCAGGGTGGCAGTGTCCCATGGAGCAGCCTCGGGGTTGGAGGACACCCAGCACAGAGCCGCCCCTGCCATCCTTCATCCCTCCTCTCCAGGAGTGCCCCGTAGCCAACAGGCAAGTGGCAGATGCAAGACAAAGCGTGACCAGTCCATGGGACCTCAGCTGGGGTGTTGATTGCTGGGTTTAGGGGCCGATGCACCCTGATGAACCAGCAAGGATGACCACAGCTCTTGGGGGTGAAGGGCAGTCCCAGGCTCCATGCTGCACCCCGGGCCGATAACCTCTGTGGTTTTGGGACAGGGGTGCCATTCCCGTTGCCACTCAGGATTAAACAACTGCTTTTACTGCATTTGCATTGTCCAGCCCTGAGTGCCATCTCCTGCTAATCCCTTGACTCAGCGTAACTCCACGTAGGATGGCACGCCTGCATATTCTGTCCTTCCAGGCTGTTTTCTTTGTTACACTCTTCCCATTGCAATTTATCCCTCTCCAAAGGGATGTTTCTCATCCTTTACTCCAAAGAACATGGTTGTTAACTCCTGTGTGCTTTGCTTCCCCAGGAGATGGAGGCCACGGCTACCTAAAGGACTGGCTCTGGTGGGCTGGCTTGTTAACCAGTAAGTAGAAGCTGTTTTTCCCTGGGTTTGCAGCTTTTCCAGGATCTGTCCCTGTGAATCGGGTGTGGAGCAAGCCCAGCATCTGGTGGCTTAAAGCCTTCCTTCTGGCAAGTTCCCCCATCATCAGCAGAGGTACCTCAAGGAGAGCGGAGGCCGCGAGCCGCACAGGATCTCCCTCGCCGCCCTCCTGCAGGGCTGGTAGGACTTGCTAGTTCAGTTTTACCCGTTCATGAAAAGCCAGGTTTTAATAAGGCAGCTGGCTGCTCTGCCTGCGTCCCAGGCACGGGGCGAACAGCCTCCCGTGCGTGCCGGGGGCGGCGGGCGAGGGTACCGCCGCAGCACACAGCAAAGAGCGAGGTGTCGGTAGCAGCCCCCTTCTTCAGCAAAACTTGCCTTGCCTTAGAGGAAGCCTTAAATCCTTCTCTTCACGCTGCAACGTTACAGTGTCTTCTCAAATTGGACTCACAGCTGTGCAAGGAGCAGCAGAGGGTGTTTCGGAGCCCTCTTTCACGGGCTCTGGCTGCAGCAGCAGCTCAAGGTGCCCCCACCACGCTCTGCCCTCGCAGCTCCTGCTGCGCAACACATAAGCAAGCGCAAAGTACTCACTGCTCAAGGGACAAGGACAGCTCAGCCAGAAAGGGACACCACAGCCCCGAGGAGACACTCTGGAGGCGAGGAGCAGACTGCCAGCAGCTCCCACAACAGCCCACCCCCTCATTAATCACCCAAACACGCTGCAGCTGCCGGACTGGGCTACGGGGGGGGGGGGGGGGGGCTTAATGAGTTCCTATGGGCAGCTGTGACATGGCCCAGCCCGGGCGCCCCCGGACCTTCTCCGCGTGGGTGCAGGGCTCCAGGGACGCCTCTCTGCTTGCATTAATTTGTAATAGATTTTTCACCCACTGTCTGGCCCTGTTTAGCAGCAGCATGAAACCCCCATAATAAAACCCACTTTCTATCTGACATCTTACTGGTTTGCAAGCCCACGGGAGAAAACGCAAAAAGTATACTGAAACTCACCGCTATTTATTTTTCTTGTGTTTGTTTAGTGGGTGGAGGGGAAGCTGCCAACTTTGCCGCCTATGCCTTTGCTCCTGCAACTATTGTCACGCCTCTGGGGGCTCTGAGCGTGCTCATAAGGTGATTTATATGTCTATGGGAGAAATTTGCCTTTTTTTTTTTTCTTTTACCCGTTTGTCTTGCAAGATAGAAAGACTTGAAGTGATGCTAATATGATTTATTCTGCCTAAAGGAAAAAAAAAACGTCTCAGTGTTTTCTAAAAAAAAATGCTCTAACAGTTGTTGTCCTTTTGGGGGATCATTTGGAAACCACTGAATTAAGTAGGATGCCCTTCTGGAGATGCTGCATGTGAATAGCAGCCACGTACACTTCAAGTTAAATTATTGCAAATGTCAGTGTTACTTCCTTCCTTAATCCAGCTCTTTAGTCAAGTCAAGGTTGTTTGTTGTGTTTTGTTGTGTTTTTGTTTTGAATATAAAAGGGTCTAAAAATCAGGCTTGTTTTTAAACTGTCTTTCATTTGCCTTTACTTTCTAGCTTTTAGGGTGCTCTGATGTGGTTTTATACTTTTGCCTATTGCCAAAAGGGCTGAAACCCTATTTTACTTTTTTTTCTTTAATTTTTAAAAATGAGATTCATATCAAAGTACATGACTCCAGGTACTGAAGGGTTTATAGAAGGACTGTTAATGTGAAATGCATAAGCAAGCTGAGAGTTAGGACTTCTCTAGTGTCTTGCCCCAAATTTTTATGGCCAACAACTAGATACCTTTGCAGATACATCTACAGCCCCAGTACCTTCAGAGTTCTGATGATTTAGTTAAAACTAATGTGAATCTTTTGTTGCTAGGTTGGAGTTTTTTTCTCTGTTACACTTGTTCTTGAATTCATTTGCTTGGGCACTAAAGGCTTCTTAATGCCCAACAGCTCATGAGTGAGTCTGTAGACCCTGAAAATATTTCTGAGGATGTGCTAACACATTCAGCATTTTTTCACCTTGCTGATACATGAGCTGTGATCTATAGATCACACCTGCGTCTCTGCAGCTTCAGTTGTCAGTAGATGCAATGTGATTGTGTGTTAACACACTGGCATCCAACAAATTCACTCCAAATTTGTGTCCTTGTGTTACCTGAAGGCATTCTTTACCTTATTCTTGCTACTGTTCCTTCTTTAAAGGACTTTCTTAAAGCACTAGCTGACGTTTTTCTGTCCCTTGCAGTGCTATCCTGTCTTCATATTTGCTTGGAGAGCGGCTCAACCTGCTGGGGAAGCTGGGCTGCATGCTCAGCCTCGTGGGCAGCACCGTGATGGTGATACATGCCCCAGAGGATGAGGAGGTCACCACTCTGGATGAAATGTCTTCTAAGCTGAAAGAGCCAGGTACGCAGGAGGTCGTGTTTTCTCTCCCGGGGCTGGGCAGTGCAGACTGCTCCCCATGCCCGCCACTCAGTTTTGAGTTACTTCTCTCCCTCTTCCAGGTTTCCTCGCTTATGCTGCAATCCTCTTGGCTGTCTGCTTCCTCCTGATCTTCTACCTCGCACCCCGCTATGGCCAGAGCAACATCCTCATCTACCTCACCATCTGCTCCGTTATTGGTGCCTTCTCCGTGTCCTCAGTCAAGGGCCTGGGTATTGCCATCAAGGGCTTCTTTGCTGGCCAGCCTGTGCTGCAGCACCCATTGACGTGGATCCTAGTCATCACGCTGGTGGCATCCATCACGACACAAATTAACTACCTCAATAAGTCTTTAGACATTTTCAACACCTCTTTGGTGTTTCCCATTTACTACGTGCTGTTCACCACCATCGTCATCACAACTTCCATCATCCTTTTTAAGGAGTGGGTCACCATGACCGTAGTGGACATCATTGGGACAGTTTGTGGCTTCCTCACCATCATTTTGGGAGTGTTTTTACTCCATGCCTTCAAAGACATGGACGTCAGCTTAGGGAACCTACCACAAGTCCTCCAGAGTGGACAGCAAGCACCAGTCACCCGAGATGACAAGAATATCCTGATAGAGGTGGACAACGCCAGCATCGCCCCAGAGGATAAACCCAAAGTATTCATGATCTACACCTAGTGTGTTATTTGCGAGGGTCTGGGGGTTGGGTTGATGTCACTATTCCATATGCTATTGAGCAATTTAAAGAAGGAAAAGCAAAAAAATAAAACCAGCATTGCCTTATCCAAAGCTTGGTAGGGTCAAGCCAAATTTTTCTCTGGGCTTTTGGATTGGATCTTTGTGATGGTGTGGCAGCAACGGGTATGTTTAATCCTCACTGAGCTTTAATACATACAGCCACTGAAAATGAAACTCCTCTTGAAATATGGTACTCCTGGGACAAAGCTCCTCTCTGAGGCCCCTTCCCATTTCTTCTTGGCAGGGCTAATGTTTACTCTTGTTTACTCCTTCCCCAGGGTGGCCATTGATGCGTTTATTTTCAGGCCCCGATTGAGTCATTGATTAGTGATTTTTGTCTTTTTTTTTTCCTTTCTAGACGCTTGCATGAACTCTGAAATACACACCAGTATCTCAAATGGAGGTGAGAGACAAGGACTGAATGGTGCACACCTGCTCTTCAGACTCTGCTCGTCCATGTTTAATTACTTACTCTGCAAATATGGGCTGGGAAACCACGGCGTATTTTGGAATAGGCCCTCACTGAGGCTCAGCGGTGGGACCCAAGCTGTGAAGTGTTTTTACAGGAGCATGGCAGAGAACTCTTTTTTTCAGCTTTTGGGGTTTTTTTTTGTGAAGTGCAAGAGTTTCGCTGCAGCACAGTGTTAATTAGTTTTATGTGGGTTTTTGTTTGGTTGGTTTGTTTTTTTTTTTTCCTTAGCAGCTATGGTGCCCAGGCCATGTTGATCTGGTTGGTGAAGCCGCTGGGGCTTATCCAGACCTCACTCAAGCAAGGGGCAGCCCCAGCTGAGGCTGAGAACCTCTGGCAGGTGTGTCAGGAGAAACACCACCACCATCTTCAAGACTTTGTGGTCTGTGAAAACCTTTTCAGCCCAAAAGAGCGAGCAGATGTAAGTTTTAAGGGTTTTTTTCTTAGCAAACATCTTGACCTTGAAGGTCTTGACTCTTTGAAGCCCATGTCCTGTCCTGCTGTCATTTAAGCCCAAAACTTTGTTGTTGTTGTTTAGAGGGAGGTATGAGCTGCATGTTAAAAGCCAAACAGGTTTAAGTGGGTGATGCTCTGCAGAGCTACAGGGATGGAGTTCATCCCAGAGCGGTCCCATTCACCCCTCTCCATCTCTCTAATTATAGTATGGATGTTACCTGGGCTCTTGCTCACAGCTCACCTTCAAAACCCCCTTGGATTTCTATCAGTGGTAAGGACGAAGGGATGGGAGAAATAACATTTTGAGCTAGAAGGTGAAAAAGGAAGGTGTCACTGCAGTTAAAAGTTTCTCCCATCTTGCTGCTAGGTCTTACAGCACAGGGAGACTGGAGCCCATTTGCTCACAGCAAATCCCAAACCGAGAGCAGCAAAGCCTGAGGCGGTTTTACCAAGCTGGCTCGGTCCAGAGGCAGCTCTGGCTGGGTTAGCCCTGGACCACGGCACACACTGATGCTGTCTGAGATGCTGAGCTGATGGTACCTGGGTCTGGGCATCGCTGAGCAAATGCAACTTGGGGTTGGGGGGAAGAGGAATATTCAATCTCTTATTTTGCTAACATTTCAGTACTTTTTTTTTGGAATGTGGAAAGGGAAATAAAGGCTTTTTCTAAAAAAAAAAAAAAAGAAAGAAAGAAAAACCCTCTTGCAGGTGGATCTGAACGTTTTTAAAGATTTCTCTGATCTTATTGGTGTAGCCGTAAAGTATAAACAGGCTGAAGGACAGCGGAGCACAGCAGAAAGAGCATCTGGGGCAGAGAGTAAAACAGCAGCGCCCTCCTTTGGTAGCAGAAAATAATCCCAGTAATTCGCTTCAGCTTTGTTTTTGGCATCCTAATTGGTATAACGCTTTATGCATTTTATTTTAGAAATAGATTGTAAACGGGACTCATCCTTCTCACTGCCTAGAACTGCATTTCATAAAAGCCATTCCTCCAGATATCCTGCCACCTCTGGACAAATGCCACATATAAAATGAAGATTGGAACCAAAATAGTGCACAGTGACAGAATATTTGTTTATGACAACTGACAAATTTATTAAAACTAGGCAAAAGGCACAATGAATTGCATTCTTCAAGTATTTGCATAGATGCACAGAGAGCATTATTGTAAACCATTAATATGTTGACACAGGAGAAAGTGAGATGTATTTTGGTATACGTTCTCCCAAGTAACATTGTCTTTCAAAAAAAATGTATTTTACTACCTTGTACTCCTCCTGCAGTTCCCCTATTCTTATTCACTCAACTTGCACACACATGAAAATTTAAAAGGACTTCCTTAAAAGTACCTTTTGGAGACTTTATGACATTCCAGCAATGAAGTTTTCCATGAGGGTTTGGGCACCTTTAGTTTTTCTCTGAGCTCTGTGTGTCCAGGGGAATTTTTTAAAAGATTGATCCCATGTTTACATGAAATGCAGTGAAAATATTAGTGATTTTTGGTGGCTATTAGGTAAAGATCAGGGGTTGTAGCAAAAGCACACTGTTGTCTTCAGCGAGGGCTCAGATGTAAGATCAAGTTCTTGTGGTTGAATCTGTACTATGACAGTGTATGTACAGTATGTGCCCAGTTTACTGCTCCACTGTTGTTTATATGCAATATAATCCAACTGTTGAAAAAGACATATAAAGATTAGAAAGCTGATGTCTTTCACTTGTCATCCCTCATTTCGGAGAGAAGTATTTTAGGTTGGTCTGTTTTCCAGGCATATAGAAGGTAAGAAAAAGTCCAAAATTATCAAGATAAAGAATAATCAACCAGAAATTCAAGGCATACCCTGTGTACTGTTTTCTTGTGGAGAAAGAGGTAGCAAAGTTGTGAAAACTAGCGTGGTTTAAGTCATCCTACGGATACACTGCTACATATAACTACAAATTAAATGAGTGCTTAGGGTTTATCTGTTTGGGTTTTTTTCCCAACCAGTAGAGCTTAGGGAAAGAGAACCACCAGAAAAGACTTTTTCTTTATGCCAATAATACAGTTTCTCACATGTGCAGCAGCAATCGCACTGTTTGAGGATTTGTCCGTAATAAATCAGACACAACAGAACTGTTGTAACCATAGCTCCAGAATTCCCTGTGTTCTCCTTGGAAATAATGTCAAGGGAAAAAAAAAAAAGAAACAATTTGGCATAACAAAAGGTCTTAATTTAAAATCCTGAGAAAAAACGTACAAAAGCCCAAACTACCAGGAGTAAAAATAAAAACAACAACAAATTCATAAGGGAGGGTCCTCAGGGTCAGAACCATCAGCTGCTTAAAGTGCACACAGACAGCTCTCTCCAGCCACGTCCTGGAGAAAAAAAAACGGAGTAAATGAGCTGCCCTACAAAAGCACCATGTGTTGCATTAATGTTTCTGCTGTTTCACCACCTGGGCAATTTTAAGGTAGGTTTCTCATTGGTATGGGGAGCAGGCAGCCCACGCCAAATTACTGCCCAGCGCAGACCGAAGCCTGAGGAGACACATGCAAAAGTGTCTACTGATTATCCACGGTACCGTATGCTGGAGAGGAGGTTTCAGCGCTGCCTTTTGCTGAGCTTCCTTCTGGCCATTTGCTCTGCACCTTGGCCGCAGAGTTTCCCTGTCGTACCTTGACTGTGTCCCAATGACACGGATGAGAGTGCACGGGCCACGCTGGGGATGCTGTCAGGTCTTACAGCACCGGGGCAAGACAAGCGAGTGCTGGAGGAGAGACAGGTCACAACGCTCTTGCTGAAGATGGTTATACGGGGAAAAAAGTTAATCCACTCTATTAAAACCAATCAAAATACACTGACCCACAAATTATTTTAACCAGGACTATTTCCGTGGGTTGCTCCCTGTTGTGGTCCGGCTTTCCACCCACTGTAAACCGAGAATATGCTGAAGAAAGTTATCAACGGCTGCCTTCTGCTCTCCCAAGAGGCAGCGGTTTCTGTATAGCACCAACGTATGCTCCTGCGTGGGTGGGCTGAGGAAGCCAACAGGGCTGGGTCTTACATGAAAGCCCATCAGGGCCAGCACCTGCACTCACAGCTTGATCTCCCTGGTAACACTTAAATAACTGATTAAAAACATGTGAAGCCCCCATCACCCCATCCCTGCATTGGATATTGCACAATAATATTTAAATACCGTATAAACGAGTCATCCCTATATGGAAAAGGCTATCAGCAGAGAGGGCTGAGTTCAGCTTGGCATGTACCGGCGCAATTCCTGGGGGCACTCCTGCCAAGCCTGACTGCAGCTCGTTGAGTCACGCAGGAAACAGGTGAGGCGAGAGGAGAGGAACCGAGACACTGTCTGTGGCTGTGAACAGTTTTTTGGGTGAAGAAGGCCATCCAGGCTGCACCCTGTGAAGGTCAGAGCCAGCTGGGAACAGTTGGTTCATGAGTGCCCACGGGAGCCCGGCTGCCCCACTTTCAAGAGGTTCGCTGCTCCTGCTGTCCCAGCACCAGTATTCTAGGCGAGATGGAGAACGGGGAAAAGAGCAAGGGGTGAGCCCTGGTGAAAGAGCAGACGCTGCCCTCTCCCTCTCCTGAAGCTGATGTTAGAGCAGGCCGGGGGAATCCTGTCTCCATTCACACGCGCTCCCACCCTAATGCATCACATAGGAAACTCTCCTGCTCTCTATCAGTGACACAATGAAGTTCATGCAGTTTTTTCCACTTTTTACAGCTGGCCTCGAGGATGTGGCTGGAGACAGCACCTCTGGTGTGTGGAGTGGAGGTGTTTCGTGTTAAGGGGTCCAGCTTGCAGGGAGCTGAGCTCAGCAACTCCACTTATTGATTGTCCTTATCAAGGACACTTTTGGGAAGCAATCCCTGCAGAGAAAGCATCTCCTTAGCCATGGCTAGAGAGGTGGGACGGGTTTCTGTTCCTTACTGGGGCCCTCAAGGAGGACTGAATTAACTGTTTTGCTTAACCTAGTAAATGCTTAATAAGCAACAGGTAAAAACAGAGGCCCCTGCCATAAAGACAACCAACCCCGTTTCCACCCATCGGGGTTGTGCATGAAGGTGTTTTCCCATATGATAGCAAGGTTACTCCCTTCAGAGTAGTTTTATTCTGCGGTGGTGATGGTACACTGCTGTGCTTCCCATCCCTGCACTCAGTGCCTACCTCTGCCGTGGGCTGGAGTCGTCCCGGGGTTCTGGGGTGCGCAGGAGGCAGCAAGATGGTGGGACCACTCCCCGGCCAGGCTCTGGGTTTGGCTGGGACAGGATTAGCTGGCAAAGCTCTTTGGGGTGGCCGGGGCCGAGAAATATCCTACACAAGAAAGAAACAGTTTTCAATTCTCGGCCCGGAGAGATGCCTGGCCTGAAAACAGAGATAATATTTTTAAATTTTTTTTTGTAAGTCTGAGAGAGTAGATCCGGTATGTCTCTGGTCGGGAGTTAGCCCCAGAGATATTACAACCTAATGGCTGCATGATGAGAAACAGGAGAAACCTTACAGACTGGGCAGGAGGACCCAACACAACTCAGCCTGTAGCATCCCTGCCTGAGACAAAGGACTGAAGGGATACAGATAAACAAGGCTCGCAAAGACCTCTCCCTCTCTGAGGCAAGGAGGGAGCGCAGGTGGCCGCTGCTATTACTTATCATATTATGCAAGTGATTAGCGTTTTTCAACACGTAGAGCTTTTCACCTATCGAGTTTCAGGAAGACTGGCTTCAGGCTGCCGGGCAGCTGGCTTCAAACTGAGGACAACCAAACGGGGTAAGAGGTTACCTCCCTCTGCCTCCTAAACGGAGCTGCAGGCTGAAAGCACGTCGGATTCTCGCTACTAAAGGACCCAGAAGTTTTGAGCCTTGAATTTTGCAATAGGGAAGCTATATTCCAGAGCCTTTTAATTAGCCCCATTATTGATGCACTTGAGGTTGGGAGCAAGTTTCACACCCATACACTCACTACATGATTGCCCATAGAATGCCTGGAAACCCTATATACGTGTATATACATGTGCCCATACACACGCAGCCCTGCACCCACCTACCAGCGGTTATTACTTTGTTTGTGCACACAGCTGTCCCTAATAGGATACTCAGAGCATTACATTTTCCATTTGTCTAATGAATTTCAGTGTAAAGCACGCCCCTGGGGAGAAGTTACCCACACAAGAACTAACTGCCTGTTGTTGCTTAGTCTCTGCGCTGTCGCTGGCTTACAGGTGTTGATTTAATAAACACAGCTGCACTCGCAACTTGGAGGGCACCCAAAATCCCTGCAGTCTCCTTAGACTATGCATAAACGCGATGCTTGACGGCTGCATCAGCCGATGCTTGGGGATTTATTGCTCTCCAAGGAGCTTGCCCTGTGACTGCAGGAAGGACAAGGCAGACTAAATCCCCCCGACCGCCGGGTCCAAAGGGGTCCCGCAGGAATAGCGAGAGAGCAAATCTGGCAGAGACTGCAAACGTCTAGGAAGGACACTGACACTAGCAAACAAATTAATTATTACCTTCTACATCTTGCGGCTCTCCTCCAACCCAGCAATGGGAAGGTTTCTTTTGGAAATCTTTGGAAAAGTATCCCATCTAATAGGTCTGACTGACATAAAGAGAGTGGATGCATTGGGGAGGGAACACAATGGAGATTGTGGGGAATTTGTCAACAACCAGCTGGGAAGGATACCTATTCCTTATTGACTACAGTCAGCTTCCTGCTTTTGTTTCAGTTTTCTTTCCTGCTGAAGCACCGTCTGTTCACAGGAAACAATGGAGCTAGAAACAAATCCCATTCGCTAAAATATTTTGGGTTTGCTTTCCTCTATATCCTTCAGAGAGAAACTGCCTGGGAGGCAGCCTCCTGCTATCCCCTGTAACTGAGCCCTTTGCTTCTTTGCTGGCCCTAACCTAATAAAGCTAGTGGGGAAATATTGTGGTAAAATGGCTTTAAGTCAGTCTGAGTGGTTTGCCATCTTTTCCATAAAAATGTGGGGTCTGTACCAAGCTTAGAACACAATTGCCAGCAAAAGAAGTAAATCAATACCCTTTCCTTATAACCCTCAAAATAACCTCATGGCTAGGATGCTCACATAGGGTGGGGTCAGTCTGGGTTAAGTCTAACATTTCCTATCCAACATGCTAAAGGTCCCATTTCTGCTTCACATCAAAATTTGTCTGAGGCTCCCGAGGCTTTAGTCCAGGATGGCCAAATGCAATATACCTGGGGGATCATCCCAAGGAATGGAGATCCTGTACTCAGTACTGAACCTCAGACTTATCACTGACTGGTAATCTCAGAAGTGCTTGTTCCCAGGAGATAAAATACATGCAAATGGTAAGAGGAGCTATGCTAGACTTGCTTAGAGAAAAATCTGTACGGTCCTTTCTTTCCTGGCAAATTATCTATTTGATTTGCAGCTAAAAAAATGTTCAGATCATAGAATCATAGAATGGTTTGAGTTGCAAGGTCCCTTAAAGATCATCTATGTCCCACCTTCCAGTAGACCAGGTTGCTCAAATCCCTGTCCAACCTGGCCTTGAACGTCTCGAGGGATGGGGCAGCCACAGCTTCCCTGGGCAACCTGTTGCAGTGTCTCACCACCCTCAGAGTAAAGAATTTCTTCCTAATATCCAATCTAAATCTCCCCTCTTTCAGTTTAAAACCTTTAACCCTCATCCTATCACTAAACTCCCTGATAAAGAGTCCCTCCCCATCTTTCCTGTAGGCCCTCTTTAGGGACTGGAAAGGGCTATAAGGTCTTCTCAGAGCCTTCTCTTCTCCAGCTAAGATGACTTTGGTAAAGAGAATGCTGTTTTTTGATCCAGGCTACCCGACTCCAGCCAGGTCAGAGGTATCAGGAGACCTGAATGAAGAATAACTGTGTGAGCTAGCATCCAGCCCAGTCATTGTCAGCTACGCTACAAAACAAGGAGGACCACCAGTAACTGTCCTGCGGTGAGATGGAACAAGAGCCAGTGAGCACGGCAACTTCTACGTCCCCCCCGTGCTAAAGAGGCTTCACCGGCCTCACTCAGAACAAACCCCTCATCATCCACATCTCCCGCACAGTGGAAGGACTCCATACCTGAGAGACGGGGGGTTTGGGAGCAGGAGGCGCTGGTCTGCTCGGGGGTGTCCGCCGGGAACCGTCCTTTGCAGGTGCTGGCTGCGCTGGCCTGGGGGGCTGTCCCACGCCACAGCTGTGGCCAGTGGAGAAGGCGGGTGGCTGCTGGGTGTTTATTTGGAGCCCTGGAGCTTGCTGGGTAGGAGGTTTTGGTGGAATTTCAGGGAAGCCAATCACCTGTGCAGAAGACCCACAAATTCCCGGAGTGAGGTATTTCCATATCAAACCATCTTTTTACTCTCTGCTACACTTTTGAGGATCTACATGAGGTCTATGAGCCACACAGTAGGCAACATTGCCCGCAACACCGGTATGTGTTGTGTCAAGTAGGCATTGATTAGACAGACTGAGACAATTTGGGGTCATAAGGCAGAAATGGGAATCGAGAACAGAGTAACTCAGGCATTAGTGTTACAACTGATGCTTGCAAATAAACCCAGGGTTTGCAATTTCTACTGTTTTGAGAGGAGAGTGTGACAGAAGAGGATCTAACAGGAGAGACAAGCGGCCACACAGGCCTGGTCAAATCCCAGCTCTTGCCTTTAAGGAAATAGCTGGAAACAGATACTACGTTCAGCTCCCACTGATTTCAGCCATGGGTGACGTCTATCTGTTTTTCCCATCCTTTGATAAATCCAATCCCTAATTGCAGTGGGAGAGGGAACCACATCCCCCATCTCAGGGTGGCTGCATCTCTCCCTGGGGAGGTGGAAGGTGACCTTGCCCCTACCTTCCTCTGCTCCTGGGGGGTTTTCAACTTGAAGGCAGGGTTTGCGTGCCCGTTTCCAGCGGCGTCACTGACAATGAGAGAAAGAAGAGAGTGTTATTTCCTTGATACGTTTTTCTCATTTTTCTTTGCTGTATTTTCCATTATATTTTAACTGAAGTGAAAAAATTAAAAGCAAATACTGACTGTACCAGTAAACCCATTTAGTTATATTCCCACAGGCCTTGCAATTTCTCTTCTGTTCCGACACTGAAAAGGTGTGGATGCAAGTAGACAAGGCACAGCACTGACAGTTTACCTGAACTGTGGGGTCTTCTTTAGAGAACAGATGGCAAACTTATTCCAGCATTTCAGATAATAGAATAAAAACATGATTCCAACGAGAAGGAGAATGGGAGCCAGGACTGCGAGAGTTATGACGACCGCTGAAGGGCCTGAGGGCAAGAAAGTAGAGTTAGTCAAATGGGAAACTCTCTGCTCCCAATCTAACTCGAGTCCTTCTGAAGTGCCATCATAGTAGAGTTGGTCCCACTCACCTTCGGGCATGGGGGGGCCACTGTCCAAGCTTCCTCCCCTCCCCTGCTTGTTGCAAAACGGGGGGGCCCACCCATGGTTGCAGTGGCAGTTCTTGTTGTTATTGCAGACCTGGAACAGGAATACTCGGGGACTTTAGTGCCAGCTCCTCAAGAATATGCAAGCTAAAAAAAATTAAGCCCTTGTTGGATAAAACACTACAGCAGAAACTCTTATTGGCATAATGGGGAGTGAAGTGCCTGGAAACACTTTCTTTTCAGGGAGTGGAAGTGCCTTTTATTTCCTCAGAAATTCTCTCTTTCTCCAAAAGACAAGGGTTCTTCAGCTGAGGTGTCACTAACCTGGATTCAGGAGGAAAGCAGCATTTTAAAATTCCTTTCTATTGGTTTTATCTCCAAACTGAAGGACACGAGTCTTTCATTCCATCCAGTGAAGATTTCTTATTGTTTAGGTTTATTGCTTGGTCCGTTGCTATTTATTTTATCATCCAGGCAGCCCCAGGAGGGGGGTCTGATCCCTCTGGTCAGGGATGTCCTGTGCTAATTGTAGTGTTTAATTTGATTCCGTGGAATAGCTGACAAGCACTTCCTACAGCTTCACAGACCATCAGAGAGGAACCAGACTGGGAATGAAGGAGCCGGGTGAGTCCCTCTCCCTGTCAGGTACATCCTGGGGCCTCCCAAGCTGCTCAGGGAGGCACACGCTGCTGCATGCTGCTGTACTTGTCACTCCTCTCCATTGCCTAACTGGACCATAGGGATGGAGAGATGCTGATGTTTTGTGCCAGAAACATTTACAAAAGAGAGAAAAAAATTCTCATCAGCCTTTTCTTTCCACCCCCTGGGGGCACAGCAGAGCACAGTTTAGGATAAACTGCTCTAAACATGACTTTCTACTATGTTTTTCCTTCAGTAAGTCTGATTTTTTTTGATTCAATCTAAACTGGGCCCAGAAGATTTTTGTGTAAAATTGCCCCTTCTGGCTTTTCATTCATTGGAATTCATATCCCTCCCGTATATCTCCTTAAATATGTCAAAGGGACACTCACGGACCAGAAAATGCATCAAACACGAAAGGAATGTGCAAATTAATAATCAAGAAGCCGAAGCCTGGAGCAAACCTAAGCGTGGTATCAGAACTGAGCTGAACAACCATCCACAGATGAATGGCAGCCCATCCTGCTTCAGTCTGAACTGGAGACGAAAAGGCAGACACCCACCCCATGCCCGTGGCACTTCTTGCTACAGCTTTCAGAATCAAAGACGATAGATGTGTCCTGGCAGCGTCCCTCAAAGCAAACCTGCAGAGAAAGGACCCAAAATCTCAGTGTTAGCTCTTCGGGTTATATACCATATTACTGCCTTGTGTTATTTTGTGACTTGCAGGGCCCCAGACACCTCGGCAGTACCAGTAACACCCTGGGCAGAACAACACACCATGAAGTTAGCCTGGTTCCCAAGCAAATATTTAATCGCTACCCTAAATCCCAGCTAACGCACATCAGAGAGAGAAGCGGTCGCTCGGAAGTTGACAGCTTGGCCGTGCCCATGGAGCAAGTCTCTGAAGAGCTTGCAGGTGTCTTGATTTCTAATTGTGTGTCTCACCTCCAAGCAGGACAACCTCAACCAACTAGCAAATCCCAAATTTAGCACTGGCCCTGGACTTCACGTGGCAAAGACTTAAGGTACGGCCTTTGGTGTGCATTCTTCCATTGCTTCTCAGAAGCCTCTAAGAAACTATTTTTCTAACAAATATAAAAATCCCCTAGAAAGGCACTAAAAGTAAGAAATGAATGGCTTGATAACCACACAGCAATTTCCAGATGAAAAAGTGATACCCTGAACCTCCCCCCAAGTCGTTACAGGCAGGACAGTACTTACATGATGGCTCCCACATTTTGTTCCCGTCAACACCAAGCCAGGATCCAGCATGTCATTTTCTTCACTGTCAGATCCGTACACATGGGTCCCTCGGCACCTCAGCTGTGTCCTCTGCGTGCGGATAGTTGTGTCTATGGCCACCGCATTGGACTGCAGAGGTTTGGAAGCAGAGCTCTGGCACTGGATCTTCCCACATTTAGCATCTCTGATTTCAAAGAAAAGACTAAAGTGATTATTTCTGGCTTGCTGAGTGTTTTGCAGGCATCAGCTCTACAAGTAAACTAAAGCAGCAAAGTTGAGTCATTGTTCAAAGGCAAAAGAGCAAGCACCTCCCAAACAACAGCGTCTGATGGGTACCGATGGTACCATTTCTCTGTCCCCATGGGTAGGCCGGCCTCAACAAAATCACAGCTAAGACTAAGACGGTTTTGTCTCAGTTAAAAAGCTACATTTTAGCTTATGGATTTAAAAATTCCCTCTTCTGCTGCTTTGAAAAAATATCAACTAGATGTTTTAAAATGCAAAAGGCAGGGAAAACGGTAAACTTAAAGCTTCAGTCGTAAGGGCTCTAAGTTCGACTAGGATGCAGCTGGTTTCCCAGGAGGCAGAGGGAGGGAGAAAAACCAAAGCATGGATCAGTTTTATCTACTGGCCCATAATTTAGTAATATATAAAGACATCTCCAATGAGCAGCTCTTGGCTGCCACTCTGCTTTCTACCTCATCTCGCACTTCCTGTAGTTGCCGTAGATGTCCTTCCCACAGTTCCCGTAGATGTCTCCAGCAGCATTAACCTTCTCGAAGCAGGCGTCTGGTGCTGGCCTTGCCCCTGCACAGAAGAGACTCATGTGGCTGATTCCCGTGGAGCCCAGCAGCCCATCTCACCCCATGCCAACCGCCCACTTGTTCTTTTTCTGGCATGGTTTGAGCATGGGAAATTTTTGCTGCCTCCTCCACGCGAGCAAGGCAGGAGAAAAGGCACCTCTGACTTTGCCACGGATAACAGGTATGGAAGGTACTACTGCCTTACGCAAGGTGAATGATAACAGGATGCCACATAATATGGCCTGTTCAGAGGACAACGTATTTCACTGTAAGTAGTGTCCTTACCAGGCCCCCACAGCTGCACGCACTGGTCTTTATAGGTGAGACACATCCCACTGTAGCAATAGGCCTTTCCTCCATCGCAAGAAGCTCCATCGATTTGGTAGGAGTTGGGGGGGCAAAACGGTGACTCGCCAGTGCAGTACTCCGGGAGGTCACAGAGTCCTGATCCTTCCCTGCAGAGAGTTCCCGGAGACATCAGCTAAAAAGATACAAAGGGAAAAAAATTAATTATTTCTTGACTTCCTTTGTGGTTTCATGTCTGCACAATGTCTCCCTGCAGCTAAGAAAAAATCATGCATGCATCTCTTCATCCACCTTGTCTTAGGTTTTTTGAGGTCAGCAGTGATCCAAATGACTCTGCAGCTTCGTTAACTGTGTGAGCTGTGTAGAATCAACTTAATGACTGGATCCCTTCCCTAAGGTAGAGGTAAGATCATACACAGAAAATAAGGCTGCTAGGTCTCAAGGGGACACTGATCCCTCTGCCTCTACCCTAGGGTAGGATCTGATTTACCTAAACCATTTTTGACAGATGTTCGTGTAATCTATTCTCAAAGCCATCCCTGTTTGGGAAGTTCCTTTCAGTATTTACCTGTCATTTCTGCTGGAGACATTTTCCTAATATGTGACTTATGTCTCCCTTGCTTAGGGGTTTACCCAGTTCATTCTTGTCCTGTCCACCACGGACATGGAGAATGCAAGGGCATACATCTAGGAGGTTTTTCCAAGCCTCTCTTGAAAGGAGTGAGTCCAAGTGGATTCCTGGAAAATTATTTTCCACATGCTCAGGATCGGTCAGTAAGAGCGTGCAGTCAATGTGCAAACACAAAAATAAGCTTATGAGAAATGTTTTCCTATGTTCATTCTTGAGATAATTTGTTGTCAAAGCTTGAGATCTTTGGCTCCAGAATCAGAAACACATTTTAACCAGCATCTCTAAGGAAAGCTGAGATTTAAAATGATAGCGGTCACACACATACAATCCTCTTTGCTAGTGTTTCTTCAGCAAGCGCCTGGGCTAAAGGAATTCTACTGAATCCCAGAAAAGAGAGTTCAGAGCAAAGATCTAATCCCCGGAGGAAGTGTTTGCTCTAAGAGCTCAGTCTAGATTTCTTCTAGAGCCAAAGGAGAGAAATATTCATTCCGTTTCATCCCATCCCTAAGTGTGCAAGAGAGGCAGTGTCACTTCGCTGCAGCAGCATTCACAGCTCACTTCAGTTATCACAGGAGTCAATTAAATTAATCAGCTAGAAGAAAGGACCCCGCCAGTTTGATTGCACTCATAGCTCTTGTACCTACAAATCCAACCATGTTGCTTGCAGGTGAGGAGCTTAACTCCACATTTGGCTGTGTTTGCTCCCCTTTCCCCTCCATTTTTCAGCCTCACACTTCCACCACCATTATTCCCTCTCCACTCTTAGGAAAACCCAGAGATCCCACCTTGCACTGATGACAGCAGCTGCCGTGGGCACATTCGGCACCCAGCTTCAGGGAGCAGGTGCTGGCGTCGCAGCAGGGGTTGTTGCACTCCTGGAAGACAGCGAGATGCAGCAGAGTTTACGCGGCAGATGTTCAAGACAAGAATGTGCCAGAGCATCGAAGTGTGAGGCTGACGTACGTCGTACATGATGAATTACATACAAAGTAACAGCCTTCCTTATTCAACACAATATGTTCACGATGCACAGCATGTGCCGAGTTACAGCACTGCATAACTGTACCCTCTGTTGGACTGACTGGATACTGTAGGTTGTGCTCCCTTACATCTGGTGAGTCTGGGCTGCTGGTTCCAGCTCCCCTGTGTCTTACCAGTCAAAGTATGGATTTGGAGAAGTGAGACGCAGTGCTAAGAGAAGCCTCATCCTTGTCAAGAATGGAGCTGTAGGTAAAGCGAACTTAAATATGAAACTGGACCCCTCCCCTTCCCTTCCCTTCCCTTCCCTTCCCTTCCCTTCCCTTCCCTATTTCCTTTCCTATTCCCTATTTCCTTTCCTATTCCCTATTTCCTATCCTTTCCTATTTCCTTTCCTATTTCCTATTTCCTATCCTTTCCTATTTCCTTTCCTATTTCCTTTCCTTTCCTATTTCCTTTCTTATTTCCTATTTCCTTTTTCCTATTTCCTTTTTCCTATTTCCTATTTCCTTTCCTTTAGTTCTGGGATGCATTGTACTATGCACTGTAAATTTAGTTAGACAGGATACTTTACGACCTTAATTTACATTGCATACACATTTACATACAGGGAAGGTGTGCATATCTACTGCACAAATAAAAGCTGTTTACATATCATCTAACTGTATTTGTGAAGAACCTAATAAAATCATTGTGTCCCTCTAAACCCCAAATGGTTAGATCTGAACAATTGTTACCTCCACCTCTCCGCAGTCACACTCCTCTCCCTCTTCCAAGTAGCCATTTCCACATTTCTTCCCACCATACATTTCTCTGGGATCCGGCATATTGGAGAGGCACATCCCTCCACCAGACTGCAGATACTTCTCCAGCTCTTTTCTATTGCACTGGTTGAACACCTTGGGGAATGGGTGCCTAAATATAGACCGTATAGAGAAACACCATGACAGATCTGGGCAATGGTTTAGAGAACCAAAAATGACCACGTGCAAACCCTGACATGGTCCTTCTCCGAAGTCTATGAAATTGTGCAAAAAGCAGACCATGATTTTGTGTGCCTGTTCAAAATCAGATCTATCTGGATTACATTTGAGAAAAAGGTGAGATTGCGCTGCAAGGCTGTCTAGTAATATAACAGCCTTAAAAAATAAACTTTATTGAAACAGAATACATTGAGTTAAATTCGACTTCGATAGCTGACAAGTACGGCAGTCCTTACCTGCTCAATACTGAAGCTGTGGCTTATTCCTAACTCTGCTCGAAAAAGGCTGAGAATCCAGCACTCAGACTGTGAATAACTGCTTGTGAATTTAACTGAGGAAAATAATATTTTCTTTTTCCTATCTACTGCCTCATTGCAAAAGATGTGAATATCTTCTGTTACATGAATTACTAATTTATGTTGCTGCAGTGCCAGAAGCTCTGCACTCATATATATGACTCTGCATGTGTGCGTTCATGTTGCGTGTTCTACTTGTACACCTCTATGTTTTCCCTTCTCACCTAAATGTTTTTCCTTATTTGGAGGAAATCATGCATGTAAAAAGATATCTATGGAGAAAATTTTGTTAAAACCGGCTAAGCCCCAAGGAGGAAGGCTTCAGGAAACAGGGAATGTGGCTTTAAGTGAGTGGGTTCGGCTGATGTTTTTATGTGACTGAAATACGGAAGCTGTTGCGGTTCCTCATGCAAAATGAGCTCTGGAATCCCTGTGGGTTTCCAGAGTCACTCTCGCTTCCCCTTTCTCTCAAAGCCAGCATTTCTTCCCTTTCAAACACAGGCTTTCTGCGGCTCACTGAAACCAAGCAGTATTCTTAAGACAACACGCAGTCAATCTGTTTTCTTGTCTTCTGACTTAGAAATACAGCCCTATCGCTGTGCCTTTTAATAAAAATCCATTCTTTCCTGAAGCAGTCCTTTTTCTTCTCGATACCACATTATAACATACATTACCTTTTGCCTGAGATGCTTTAGAAACCCTATCAACTATCTATCTACACATCTTGCGTGCAACAGAAACGAAAGCCACGTAAACCTTTACATGCCAAGGTCACGCATGTTCTGGTCACCCCTTGTTCCTCTGTACTTGCTGGCAAGAGGCAGTCCAGGTTTCGCAGAAGGATGTGTGCACGTATGCATTGAACTTGCTTTGGGGTGATGGATCATTTGGTAGGACACAGCGGGAAGGACAAACTCAGAGACGAGGGGTTAAAGGGGTCCTAAGACAGTCTCTCAGGACAGAAGATTTTCCTTTTCACCAGACACTTTAGAGCTCCACTTCTAAATGCTGCCAGGTCCCTACACACCTAAGGCCAACCTCAGGCAGAAGTAAGTTCATTGGAAATTTAGCAAATTGCTACTGACTCATGAGCCAGGGTTTGCCCGGCAGTATTTTCTCTATAAACACAATGGCCCCAACAGACCCACGTTCAGTCTGCGTTTCTGCCTCTTACTCCTCCACCAAGGCTCTTGTAACGAAGCCCTTCACATTTCCCCTTGAGACCCTGCCAGATGAACTCACCCAGTTGCAGAAGCCATGATGCAGCCTCCCTCTTCTGCGGGGGTATTACAGCAGCCAGGTGAATCATGATTCATGCCAAAATTGTGTCCCATCTCATGGGCAATGGTAGCAGCAACACCAATGGCATTATCAGAGTGGTCCTGTGCAAGGTCAAAGAAGTTCATCAGCATTTTACCTGTGCCTGTCCCGTGCACCTCTGAGTCAATGGGGTAAGCGGCACTTCTCATTGCTACACATAGAAAACATCTACTGAAGGTATTCCTGCCTCTGAGCAGGTGAGCTAGAGGCCTTCAAGGGAAACATTTTCTTCGTGGGCTTTGGGAGGCACCTATGCTATGTATTGACTGCTGGCAAGAAACATCATATTACGTATTAGCAATTACTTACCATGTTTACTCCACCAGACTGGAAATCAGAGCACATGGCCATCACGGGAGCCAAGCCTACTGTGGTGCCTTGGAAGGGCACACCCCTAAAATCAACCAAGAAAGACCACGAAATGGCACCAAGGCACTTGAGAAGGCAAGGCAGAGAATGCATCCTGCAGTCCACAGTTTTATACAGGTCAATACTTTTTCTTTAGTAGTATCTTCAAGTACAGGACATGAAAGCAGAGCTACAAAGCCTTAAGACCTATTTTTCTTGGACTACTAGTTTGTTTCATGGGCCAACCAGCCAACCTTATTTTTTATAGTGGTCTGGTGCCTAAAAGTGCTCCCCCTGAGCTTTGCAAGTAGCACAGAAAAGACTATTGCTGAATCCTTAATTGGGTACTGTTTGTGAATACTTCATTTACCTTAAGCCTGCTACGTGCCGGCTTGGGATTCAGGGGCTTGACAGAGCACTAGATAACATCTTTGCAGTGCAGCCACGCTCAGCTCCTGCCTGGTGAGCTGGAATTCTGCACCATCCCTGACGGCATGTCTGGAATGGGAGCCCTGGAAATTGCGTTCAGGACACGACTGGGTGAAATACAGTAATATTAAAGGGGAGGAAAAAAAAACCCAACCAAATGAAACAAGGGAAAAAGCATTGCATCTCTGAATTTCAGTCCTGCAGGTTTCTCCTCTGACTCACCACTATTTACTGGTGGATGAATTACCATGGGAGAGGTAAGGAGGCCTCAGGGTCGCTGCAAATTTTTCTTCCAACGACATCTGCATTGCTGGCCACAGCTACCGACCCTAACGAGATCTGTAGGATGAGTCACAGATCCTCAGCTAGCTCCCAGCACTGTGTCCCCTGTGTCTCAGCAGGATGAGTTGGGAATGAATGCCTTCTGCAAAGGACTGAGCTCCCCTTTACAGGTCTTGCTTATGGCTCAGATTTTCTTGAAATTGTACGCGTAGCCGTGACAGATCACGTGCAGCTGGTTGTGATATGCACACACATTAAAGCTGATGCACTTTAATGCCTGTGTATTGAGACTGCTGCATAGCCCGGGACCTCCCCTTTTCTTAACGTGATTGTACTCTGGGTGCCAGAGCTTAATGCCGGCTGAGCAGCCTCTACATAAATCTGCCACTCTGAGTCTTAGAACGATATAATCCTACTTACCGATTTCCTACCCACCCAACCCACTTGTCAGAAACAGGTTATTTCAGGAGAAATAAACTTACGTGATGAGTTGGGCGTTATCGTGTTTTCTGTGCACCCGCTCCTTGCTACTCCAGGCCAGAAAGGACTTCAGGGTGGAGTAGGGATTCTCACTTACATCGCATTTATTCCAATTACTCCAGATCTCCAGCCCCACCAAGGCAATCCGGATATTCAGGGATCTGTAAAACTAAGATACAAGAAGGAAAAGAAATGACAACGTGAGCACCACCGATTTATTTTACTATGTTTTAAATCTTGAATATAAACCTTGCGAAATGCTACTACAGATACACAAGCTCAGAGAAGATGCTCCATCTAGAAGTGCATTGCAACTTAGCGCCGCAGCTCTGCGGAGGGAAACGTGCACCACCCACAAAGCTAAACTCAATCGAACTAGAGACACTGAACTTTTATTTCTAAATGAATGATAGAGAATCTAGAGAAACAAAGACTAGAGATTGACATCATGCTTATCTTTAGATACATCAAAATTCCTGAAAAGAGGAAGGAAATAATCTGCTGCCCACATCAAGTGCAAACAGGACAAGTCTTCATGGACGGGGGGGTGAAGGGAGCGGTAGAAGGAGTTTAAGGGGAGAAGAGGAGTATGAAGGGAGAGGATCTAAAAAAGTGTGATGTTTACTTCAGCAGCAGCAGGTACCACTGCAAGGATGACCTCTGAAGGCTTCTTCCACCTCTGCTGGCCAAGATTTCTACGAATACCTTAGTCCCTTGTCAAAAAGCAGTATTTGGGTAACACAGTTAATACAGATGCTCACCGCTCCCCAAGTCACTGGGGAAAACTGTTGAAACATTATTCTCTCTCCCAAGAAGGCAGTCTTCCTCTGTCACAATTAATTCTCATAATTCATGGTTTGAACTTTGCTTTCCCCAGTTCACACACACCTGATCTCACCTTATCTACGTAATTAGCAGCCTCCACCAGTTTAAGCCTTGTTGCTTCAATGTTGAAGTGATGCTTCTGAAACTGAACAGAATGAACGTGTCAGACAGCAGGAAGGCAACTAGGAAGAGCCGAAATGTGTTAAAACAAGTCACATTACTCTGGGAATAAGCAAGTAATTATCAGGTGAAGCCCAAAAGCATTCTTTCACCAAATATCTGACCATAAGCCCACCCATACATGTATATTCAAAATTAATTCCTGGCACCCCACTACAGCCATGTCACTCAAGCGGTGGTAGTAACTCAGTGGAGCAACCCAAACTTATCAGAGCTCCCAGAGCCAGGGGCTGACGAAGAACTGAAACGTTTGCCAGGTAAAATCTATGGTAACACGACTTCCCGTCTGAGGCCAAGGCTGCCACAGCGCTCATGCCATCTCACTCATCCAGAGAATCGAGGATGCATCTCACTCATCCAATGAATTTGCTTATTTAAACCACCTGGCAATTAATGAGTTAATTATAGCAACCTGTTTGATTCAAGGATTTAAAGTTGCAAAATGTTTAGATTTTTGTTTAACAGATGACAAAACCTGGGACTTTTCTTCTAGCGAGGGAGACAGTAAATGCAATAAAGGCAGTTAACGATGATACTGCAAGGGTGTCTACCACAGCTTGTCTAATGAAATGGTGAAAAACATATGGCAGTTCCTGGGTATAATGCGTTTTCTCATAGTTTCCCTGGCATCCTGCTGCCTATAAGAGAAGGCTGAAATAGATTCTGCCTCTTTAGTTTTGTTCAGAATAAATCATAGCCCCGAGCACTACGTGGCTTTCACTATTAAGTTTCAAGTTGTAAATAATGAATAGGACCAGCCTGACTCCCGTCTGTGCTGGAGATTAGATGATCAGCAAAACACTGCGTGGTTTGCACTGTCAGTAAGTATGTCTGGAGTGCTGTCCAGGCTGGGGATGGGGGAGGAACTGCTGGCTTCACTGGGTCTCTTCCAGTCCTATGTTATGATCTAGACCCTTGAAAATGTCTATTTATATATCTTCTACTGGCTCAGAGCAGGGGATAATCATGGTTATCTTCTCTAGAGATTAAGTGTACTGCAGAGTTACAAACACGTCGTTCCTGGAAACCCCCAAGTCACCCTAGGCCGAAGGCAGTCTCTCCCATCGAGAACCAGGGCCGACCACTGGTACCTTGGGAGGCAAGAACTGATCCCCAGCCCCAGTCCTTCAACCAAATCACAACCTGCATCCCTCCCCTGGCCAAGAGTTACTGATGGTGGCAGCAGAGGAGTCACGGCTGCTTGGACAAAAATGACCAATACTCTCCCTGTCTGCTGGTGGGGGTAGGACCATCAGGATGGGAAGAGGAAACCTGTTGAGCTCCAGCGGTCCTCCTCACCCCAAGAGATGCTGCAGGCGAGATGTTCGCTCTGAGCCCAGTGCTCAGTTGGTATAAACATGATCACTTTTCTTACCTCTGCGTAATCAGCTACGAGCAGAAGTTCCACGTACTTCGTAGCCTGCAGAGTCTCCCGTTTCACCTGCAGCAGCAGCACCACAGGTTATTTCCCCACGATCCCCCAAGAAACTCTTCACAAAACACACGTACAGGACATTTTTCCCAGTTTGTTTTTCAGTGGCCATTCACCCCACCCCATCACACGCAGGGACCTCCAGATGTGACTGCCTTATAGCAACCCAGTATCACGAGCCAGTTCAGCAAGTGCCCGCCTGTCTGTCCTCAGCCCACCCGTTGGTATCTGATGCACAAACCCATGCAGGAACAGCTACAGCCCAGATTCCTCGTGCTACACAATGGTCCCCAATGCTAATTTATTTCCCTGCTGGAGTCACTATTTAGCAACCAGCTTGCTACAAACCCTCTTAAATATTCTCCCTCATTTCACTTTCCAAGCTATGCTCCCAGAGCACAGCAGGCTCTTCGGGCTTGGGACAGGTAGGAAATTCAGAGCATCGTGCATGGGACCCAGTTTGAGCCTTGCTCACCCTCTGGTGTGGTGGTTTCATCCCAGTTGTGAAGTCCCTGAGCCAGTCTTCGGCTGCGTTCCCAGTGCCCTGGTAGCCACAGGCTCCTCTCTGCAACCTCAGGTTGTCCAACCTGTAGATCAAGTGCTGGTTTGGGCTGTCGGGAACTGGCTCCAAGACATAGCTGGAATTGCTGCTCAATACGATAAGTCCTCTGTTGAAACGGGAAGCAGTAAGAGGGAAAGTTAATTGCTACCACAGCAACTGGAGACAAATCCTTCTGCTGCTGAGTTCCCACCTGACCCTGGTAAGGCACTTATCCTTAAGAGGCCATTCAGTTCATTAATAAAAAGGATGGGGATATTTTGAGTTCAGAGTGGGGAATCCCCGAGCTTGCGTAAATTAAAATCTATTCAACGGGCCCCAGGCATTCAACTAAGGGGCTATTGGAGCACGTGCTGCAACAGCGCTAACCTAAGGAGTACCGATTTTTTAAAGTACAGCTTTTCCTTTAGGGGCAGTGGAAGTTTTTCAACAGATTAAAGAAATTTGTCTTTAACAGAACTAACCTAAAAATGTGAAGACTTTGTTTGTCAACAGGGAAAAAAAAAAAAAACGAGTTGTCTCTGGGCTGTGCACATGGCCATACGGCTCTGGTTTTCTCAATGAGCACGTTACAGCCAGGAGATTTCCAGCTCTCCTGTGTTTGATGCCCACTGGAAGATGGGTGGCGTGATGGGCAGCACACTGCCCTGCGAAAGCTCGGAGTGAAAAGAGCCGTGTGCGCTCAGCTCCTGTGCCTCCCTGGCAATTAGAAAATGCTATCAAGGAGTTGCCAGCACACGGCTGACAGCTCAGGGGTGCAGGAATGCTGCCGCACGTGCACGCTGAGACACCTCTATCTCCTCTGCCGCTCGGAAGGCAGAGCCGAGGGAAGCGCAGGCTGATAGAAGCAGGGCACACCTGTGACTGCTTTTGCTTTTGGATTATTTATTGCAAAGCACAGGTGGCTGCACTGTCCTGTTTATGTCACTGGGCATTTTGGCCTGTGCTACAGTCACTTAAGATGTCGCAGGTTTGCTTTGGCACGGTCTGTTTCCTGGCTGGAGCGGGTCCCATCAGCACAGCTTCCAATCGGTGCTGCAGAGAGTATGACCACTAATATCAATAAAGCCCATGTGGTGTTTTGGAAACAAACTCTGAGGTGGTGTAAATGAATGCAGCTCCTTGGTCGCAACGAGCCATTTCATTTACTCCCGCTGAGGATACAGACCGTCTTTTCCTGCCAAAGACCCCATTACTACCAAAGTGAAGGTTTTTAAATGCATAACACACACAACTCCGGCACCACCCAGGGAGAAAGCAGAGCGCTGGGCCGACAACCCAGGAGGAAGTTCAGACTTGAAGACTTTGCCCCAAAATGCAGACAAAAACTTGCCAGTTGCGAGACGCTGGGAGAAGGAGCTGGTTTCTGCATTCGTGTAGAGTACTGGGCTGGGTCGTGGCGAGTCCTGCCCCTGTCTCTGTAAGGGACGCAGCCCCACATCACCAACAGGTCTTTTGCTCAAGTGGGCTCTTGAGTTAAACTCACTTATTGCACGAGCCCACGTTGCTGGCACAAAACGGGAAGGAGTCTAGGTGCTGGCTAGGAGGTCACGGTTACTAACGATACCCAAATTTCTGCATTGCCCCCGACACGCTCCCTTTTATGCCCAGAACCCTTGGCTAGGTGGAATTTGAGAACAGGTCTATCTGCCCAGAAAGAAATACGGCAAGCAGGCTGCTGGGGAGCAGAGCTGGCGTGGCAACACGCTGAGGAGCCGAGCAGAGGCGTTCCCACAGCTCCGGCATCACCAGGCACTTACCGCAGCCCTCGGCACGTGCTGAGCGCGACGCTGGAGCCCTCCTGGCCCCGGACGACCCCGTGGTAAAAGCAGTGGTCCTGTAAGGCAGAGGGGAGCAGGGTTGGCAATGCAGTTTGGGATGGACGCGTGCTATATTTAGGCATCACCGAGTCCCACGGGAGTACCGCAGATACTCCAGTAATTGTTCTCTTTCCACTGCATTTGGCAGTTGACTATCACAACTAAATCTCTGTCAGTGCACTGAAATTTGGCCTTTCAGCCGCCATGCGTGGCCTGTGCATCAAACGGCTCCTTGTTGCCAGTAAAAATTGAGAGCTTTGAATCCCCAAGGAAGCAACTCTGATGGCGACAGCATTAAGGCTGACCCAAAGCTTTCTGCCCGTAACGGGAGCTGCCTATCGATGGCAGCTGGCCCTGGGTCAGGCCCCAGAGGATGTGCCTTCAGCCCCAGAGAGGGTGACGCCATGGGCAGTGGGGAAGTCCCCGTCTGGGGGCTCCCAGCAAGACAAAGGCAGCCTCTGGCAGGGACAAGGAGGCTTTGGGGCAGAAACGCCAACATATTCATCACATCCCTTCCCCTCACCCCGGGGCTGTATCAGTAAAGATGATCTCATGGGATTTTTTATCTCTTATTTTTGCATCGCGACCAATGCACATCTTTGTGCCACTGCAGCAGAGAGTCAGCCAAGGCCTGCATGAGATCAGTTAATTCACGGGATTTTTACTGAACAGGGCTGGATTCCCCAAAGGCTGGGAACGTCCCCAGCATGGAATACTTGGTGGCAAAACTAAAAGCGAGAGGTTGAGCAGTGGGAGAAATGAATGATTCCCCAGCACCCAGAGAGAGGGGAGGGATGCTGGAGGCTGACCTGGGTTCTCGTATCAGAGCTCAGGCAAAACAATAAGATGTTGTTACCATCGCTGGGGGACGGAGAGGCTTTCATGCTGGAACCCCCCAGGGCAGAAAGTCGGACTGCCCCCCCTTCAGCTCAAAGCAGACCCATGCCCTTGAAGAAAGGCTCTGGAGAAAGAAGGTCACCCACTTTTCTGGGCCCCCTGCCTGGTCTCCCCTGAACGCCGCAGGAGGGAAAGCAGTCTCTGCACTCACCGTGTGGGCCAGAGAGGTGGTCTGGGGTTGTCCAGTGTGGCTGTAATGAGTCTCAGTGTAGCCTGGGGCAAAGAGGTTTCTGCAGTGGGGTGGGGGGAGAAAAGAAAGGGGGGGGGGGGGAGAAGACAATAAGACCATTCTTTAAACCAGGATTTCTGCTTCCAAGGTGTGCTAGAAAATGGGCTAGATCCAGCTCTTTCTGAAGTCCGTGTAAATATTCCTGTTGCTGTGAACCACTGTTGTGGACTCGGGGCGGTCGCTGTTTGCTACCTGCAGTGCAAAACCAATTGCAATGCACAGGGAGGGCAGGCAGGAGACAGGTACCGGGGGGACACCAGCCCAGAGCTGTGCTGTATCTCTGCACCCTGCTCTGGACCAGCACTTTCGTCCTGCAAGGCGCTCGTTAACATGATGTCCCCAGGGAGGAAGCAGCTAATGGCTTCCTGCTGGCAGAGGAGCCACCAGAGCGGCTGCAGGACTGGCGCCACAGGCTGTGCTTCCCTGTGCAGAGTGCACTGTGATGGCAGAGGGTCAGAAGGTAGATGGATGTGGCAAGGTCAACTATGCTTCCATCTGCTGCCCTGGCAGAAGCTGAGCACTTCTCACGGAGCACATCCATTTCTGAAAGGGTGCAGCAAGCCGTCTTCCTAAGTGCTCTTTCAAGCCATTTATTAAATTAAAACAAGAAAGGAGAGCCTGTCACTGAGTTTGATTAGGCGCTGAGATCCAGTTCCAACAGCTGCAAGTGAACAACTCGGTTTTCATGTGAGGACTTTAGAAACCCCAGAAATGCAACATCGTCATCGTCCCTTGATGGGTACAAGTCTCTGTGCAGAGTTTCCTTCATTACCGCATAGTTATGCCCCAGATACACTGAGGTTACATTCAACGCACCAAGCCCAGCGTACCAAGCACACTGCAGGCCAGTTCAGGACACATGTGGGCACTGGTGTGAGTTCTCAGCTCAAACCCAGACTCTCTCCAGTACCCAAATCTGAGTACAATTATAAACCAATCTGCATCTGCATTTCAACTTCTGCCCAGAAGCCAACTCACATCTTTGTCCTAGGAAAATGCTGATTCCCCAATCTGAATTTGTTCATGTAATCCTCATATAGACAATATTCTCCCTGTCTTCAGCCCAGAATCAGACCAAAAGTCTATAAAAGGCACTCCTGTGCACTGCATAGTAAGCATTTTGATTTGGTTCCAGAGGAAATAGCCTTCCCCTTCTTTTTAAACATCTGCGTTTGCTAAACAGTGATGTAAAAAAGTACAGCAAGTCAAAATCTGGGCCAAACCAAGAAGGTCATATCCTGTGTCCATCTCAGCAGTAAAATGTGGGTTTAAAACAGTTTTTTAAAACAATGGCCTCACTTCCAAAAATTTGGAGAAGGATCACAGAACATGCCCCATGTATGAAACGCACTTCTGCAGCAGCCCCGCGGTGCTGTCAGGCCACCAAAGTGCCACACTTGCCACGCCACAGGGATGCCACGTGCATCCTGGGCAGCGCGATGCCAGCAATGCTGCAGCTGCAATTTAGTCCTTCTGCATCCCTGTTTAATGCATTTCATGCAACTGTGACCTGCAAGAAATAAAAAAGTTTTCTTCTTTACTTTGCTTGATTTCTTTAGGCTGGATGAAGAAAGCTGTATCAGAAACAAACCCAAAGATTTTTCCCCCTGTCTTGGGTTTTGGTGTGTGGCAGGCAGGCCTAACCTACCTTGAAAGCCTCTGTTTGAATAAGGGATGGGGTGTCTGTGAAATCTAATTAAATTAGGCCAGAGCAACAGGAAGAGCAACCTTTTATCAGGGTGTTTGAAAGTGCTTCCCCCATCCGGCATCCAAAGGCTCAGACTTAGTGTCAGACAAAACCGTGTGCCACTGTTGTATTTGAGAGCATTTGATGTCGGGATGACAACGGCTTTTTTCTCCACTCTGAAAGTTCACTGTAGCTCAGAAAAACTCATTTTGCTTCTTTCTGATGTGTTAATTCTCATCGCTCGATCCCGTCAGTGATCAGAAGGCGAGATTGCTGCGCTCAGCTATCTCGGGTCTGTAAAGTGAAGATAAGCACAGAAGCACCATCCCACAGAACGTAACTCCCTTCGTCTCCCTGACTGCAGCCGCTTGCTCAGCATGAGGCTGCAAGAAACAAATGTTTAATCAACAGATTGCATTAACTCGCAGGAAATTGCCTTAACAATGTGCTCTGGCAGGTATCTGGTCTGTGTTAGAGACTGTCATCTCGAGAGCAGACACTAAACCAGTGTGCATCTGCCCAGTGCTACTAAAGCCAGAATTAGACACCAGCCCGTGGATTTCCAGTAGCTGAGCCTTGCACAGCCTGCTTGTTTCATTCCCAAACAAGCACGCTTATGTTTTCTTCCTGCCCCTTTATTCTTGGAAAGCGTTCAGTATGAATAGCTATTTTATCTCTCCTTCAGCATCTATCATAAAACCCCTCAGGGCTGTGCTCCTGCCCAGCCCACGGCGCTGCCGCCCAGCCCTGTGCCAACCCAGGCCACGCTGAGCACCAGAGCCCGGCACACCAGGTTTCAGGGCACAGCATGATGCCACAAAACACATGGCGTGCGCACAGCTCTTCCCACCTGCCGACTCAGGCTCTGTCCCTTTCTAGGGTGGATTAAGGAGCTGAGAAGTCCGCCTGAATTTTTAGGGGTACTTATGCAGCTGCTGAGCTCAAAGCATGCATCATCTGGCTGAGCGGTGCCATGTTACAACTTCCCAGCGTCTCTCCACCAGTTGACTCGTATCCTACATTGCAGGCTCCCTATGGGAAGTCCAGCTTCTTATTCTAGCTGAAACAGCCCTGTTTTGAAGGCCCTTCCCTGCCTGAGCGCCGGGGAGCCCTGGGGCTCTTGCAGCACCGCGGAGGAGGGTGGTCACAGAGCATCGCACGGTGTGTGTGCGGTGGGGAAGGCAGTGAGGAAAGAGGAAAAACAACAGGACGTCTTGCAACACCCTTTGGGGTGCTATCTCACTCTGAGCCTGAGAAAGTTCACACCCAGCCCAGCTCGCTTCCTCAGCAAACGTCGAGCTTTGCACCAAATTGTAAATAAATAGAAAAGAAGCCTTCTTTCCATCTCAGTGTGCACCAGGGTTATCAGCCAGTCTTGTCCCGTTTCTCCATGTGTACCAGACAGGAGAGATTAGCGAGACACAAGTACCCCCAAACATTAGCAGTGGCCTTTATCTGCCATTGTTTCAGGACAGCATCACTGCCGGGCTGAATGGCTGATTCCAGGGGAGCTCACCCTGCAAAGCGCTGATGGACCAGATTCGCTGTTTCTAGAGGAACCTACCTCACCTCCTTGCTGGAGAAGGAAAACCTGGAAAAAACAGCATGATTTGATCCTTTCTTCTTTGTTACATTATATGCCTTAGTGATAGATATCACCTCTCCAGCAGCTCGAGATGAAGCTGCAAAAATTTGGATGCAAAACAACATCACTTAAAGGCTTCTGAGATTCAGTCAGGCAGCTGGCAGATCGCTAGCACACATCATCTTCCTAAAAGGCAGCATGGAGTCCATCATTAGAGGAGTTATCAGCACAAAAGACTGATGAAGTCAGAGGAAAAGCCGTTTTTGGACAGGAGCGCTCTCCTTCGCTAAACCTTGATCACACTGCAGCCACGTGGGGCTGTTTGAGGCCAGGGTAAGCTGCAAATGTTCTAGAGAAGCCCTCACACCTTTCTAACAGTGACCAGCTTTCGGCAAGATCAGTCATTCCCCAAGATCTGGCTCAGCATCCAGCTCAGGGCGGAATAGCCGGCTCTTGGCAGGACTTGTTCCCCAGAAAGCCTTGGGAGTCGGGTTAAACACAAGCAAGGAAGCCAAACGAAGGAAGAGTGGCTCGGTGCCATAATGTACAGATGGCTTGAGACTTTCTGCTGGTTGACCGACATGGAGTGATCTTGGTCCCGCTCCAGCCTGTCAATGATATCATTGTTTGAAACAAAGCCCTCCTCCCCACGCCGCTGTGCTGCTCCCTGGAAGGGCCCCGCCGCACGGAGCTGACATTGCGGGGCTCTGCTCGGCCACATCGAGACACTGTGCCAGGGAGGTCACATACTTCGCACGTGAGCCGGTGGTATTCAACCGGAGAGGCAGGCTGAGGGCATGGGGCAAAACCCAGCTCTCTCGCCGGGCAGCTGCTCCTGTGGCACTTGGGGACAGTGAAAGAGTGTGGCCTCCAGCTCATCTGGCCACCGCAGAGGAGCAGCTGGGGGAGAAGGGCTGCACGGCACACCCAAACATTCCCAAAAACAGCAGAGGGAAAGCTGGGGCCTTTCTTGCACGACCGCGTTCATTTGGAGGGAGGGCACATCTCCCAGCTGCTCCGGAGAACCTCACCCCTATTTTACTGATAAATGGGAGCAATTTTCTCTCGCCTGAGAAAGATCACTTGGTAGCACAAGTCTCCGAGGGGCTCAAAGCTCCCCATCCCAGGAGACCACTGTGAGCGTTCTCAGCTCCACCAGCCAGAGATCACCTGGGGGCACTGGGAGGGCCCCAATGGCACACTGGTGCTCTTGCTAATTGGAGCAAGAAGGATTTTTTTACCATTTGGTCCCATGAGCAACTTTATTTGGGTTCATTTTACAGAGGGGCCAGTCTGCATGAACAGCTGCCAATTTAAAAACACCCCTGAGCATCTAAAAGACAGACATTTTTTATTTCCTCCCAAACCCCAAAAGCTAAATGGTCCATGAAGCTTTCACAAGAAACACTGATTCTTAATTTTTCAGTCGTGGGACCAAGAAAAGCGAAGCCTGCAACCTCTTACATCTCTTTCCCTGTCCCTTTCCTCAAATCACAATAAATCTGTCCAGCCAGGCTGCCAACATCTGGGGGTGGAGGGAATTGATTCTCCCGAGAAAGTTTAGACATCGGATTTCCATCTACAATTCATGGTCCCACTGCATTGCCTTTCAACAGGATCCAAGTAGGGTAAGAAGGGGAATTTGACCCCTTACCTCCCAGCCACTTAAGTGCTCCCTAAAGCCAGAATTTATTATCAAAACCTGAGGTGACCCCATCTTGAACACCACCAACACATGACTCCTGACAACACAAGCAGGCAGGCCTGCTTTCTGTATCCACCACTAGTGGGAAATTGGAGATTTCGCCTCTTTGGAATCCTTCAGCCAAAATCTGGCACTTCGTTAAATCCCTGAAATCCAAAATTTTTTTTTCTTGGTGTTGGTGAGTCTCGTTCAGATGAAGCCTGGCGCTCTTAAGCTCGCTTCCTCAAGAGCCTTTGCTGATATATCTGAGAACATGTTTATTGCATGAACAGCAGCAGTTTGGAAGGAAAAAGTAGCTTCTCAGCTATCGAGGTGGAACTAAACTAGCCGTTTGTAAGGCCTGGGAAAACATCACAGGCTAAAGACTCTTTGTTCCCTTTTTGCCATCCACATCATCTGTGACATTCACTGCGTAAATCATGCTACAGGACCCAAGGAAAATTTGTCACCTAGCCCCTTGGCTTACCAATGGGAACCATAAAAGTTCCCTGAAGAGGAAAAAGGAAATAAAATAAACGGGAAACTGGCTGATAATGAGTCAGTGAGCGAAAGATTTAAAGGGCTCCACTTCCTCATCTCTTGTTCCCTGCCCCACACAGAGAAATCCCTGAATATCCCAAGGGAATCAGGAGGCTGAAAAGCAGCTAGGGCTTTCTGATGACTCCAAGAGACAATAGAGCGGGACAAACTCAAATTCCCTCCTTTATGTAACCCCTACGCCCCTGTACAGGAAGCCCGTTAGACACTGATGATGTGTAGCCCACCAGTGGAATAATCTCATATCTCCTTCCTGCTTGGAGGCGGGCAGCAACCTGCCCTCTTACTCAGTCGGTAGAAGAGGCCCTGAAAATGCACAGAAGCAGAAAACAGTGCAATGCGAGTGACATACAGATCTCTTATCAGACTGCTGAGAGCATCAAACAGAGCTGGAGCACTCATCGCCTACCCAGGAGGGGCCAGAAGAGATTGGAAATGATACTGCTCCTTATTAGATAGAGTTGCCTAAAAATAACTATCTGGACTGCTCCCGAGGGTCAGACCAGATGATCTTTGGACTTTCTTCGCAGTGTCCTCAGCCAGCTGCTGCACATCTCCATTGGGGCTCTGCCACCAAGTGCCCCACACCATCAGAGCTGCTGTGGGCAGGTGGCAGCCAAAATACACAGCTGAAACACGCAGCCAAAACGCACAGCAATGCCCCACACTGCCCACAGGATTCACCCGCAGGCAGGGACATCCCCTGGAGAAGGTGACTTCTTCTGGAGAAGCCTCCACTGCCCCTTGCAGCTGAGAGGGCCTTTCCCAAGTCTGCTCTCCCCACGAGAGACACAAAGAGGAAGAGAAAAAGAGAGGAAAGTTGTGTTGATACTTTTCCTGCATTCAAGTGAGGAAATAAACTCCGTGCAGTTTCTTCTGCACAAGTATGAGCTCTCCCCTTTGCTAGAAAGAAAAGTTTTGCAGGAGGCAGCAGTGCCACACACATTCAGAGCGTCTCAGCATCCCCTCCCTGCTTGGCCAAAGCTGCTTTTTATTAACAAATGCAAATGCCTTTTAAAAAAAGTCACTTTTCATCCAAAGTTTGCAACTCAGATTCTTCCGTTCCTAAGCCCCAGCCAAATTTAAAGCTGCTTTATAGGCATCTCTCCATATATTTGTTGTTTGTGCAGCTTTGAGCTTTCCAACCCTGCAGCTGCAGGACATGGTTTTGAGTCATTTCAAACAAGCCCGAGTCGTTTGGGGGATATGCTTTTGTCGTTTTTCAGAAATGTTAAATAGTGTTGTGAACTCTGCTTGGAACTACAGTGTGGTTCCATCTTCTTATCAAATGCCTGAACAGGAAATAATGCAATATTATGTTAACTGCTAATGCAATAAGTGTATTCATAGATACACGAAGCCGAAGCTCAGATGTGTGCTGAGCTTATTACAAAATACCCGGAGTTGTGCACAGTTCTGAAGAAAGATATGCAATAATTTCTGTGTTTCACCTCTGCGGATGAACACAGTGTCCTTTTCATACGGAATATGAAATCAGAGGCTGGGCGTGAACATTTCGTCCACGTTTCTTTCAAAGCCAGTGCAACCCTACCAAAGCTGTACGGTTTATGTCTTTTTTTTCCCCCCCCCTTTTCGAAGCAAGTTCATATTCTCATCAGCTTTGTCTCTCCATAAAGCGAGTGAACGCGTAACCAGGCTGCCTAATCTACCAAGGCCGCCACTTACAGCGGTTTCACTAGTTTGGCAGATCTCCTTTTAGCTTTGGGAACCATTGGGTAAATCATGTCCCAGCCAGACCCCGATGACGCCAATCATGTCGCGCTCTCTTTGAGCGACAGGAGGCTGAGCCCTGGTTAGGAGAGCGCAGCTGGAGCCAGGCGGGTGCCTTGACACCCCTGGGCTGAGCCCGGGGACAGAGGGGGAGCAGAGCACCAACCTCGGCAGCAAAGCTGGTTTCCAGAGGCTCCTCTGAACCGGATTAGTTGAGTGTCCCAGAACTCTGGGGCTCGTTTTGAATTAAAAAGCCCCAAAGTACCTTCCTTAAACTTGCAGTTCTGTTATACCCACTTTCACATGAACTCGAAACCAGGAGCAGCCAGGTTTCAGAGAGCTTGGAAGGGACACTTCCCACTTGGAGGGCTTCACCTTCTCTCCCACTCTCTGGGTGCCCAACAAACCCTTCAGAGGAGAAAAGTCCCTGATGCTGCAACCACTCAGTACCCCAAACCTCAGGTAGGACCTCAGGCTCCCCTGTAAGATAAGCAAGAGCAGTGGTGAGCTCCCGGGTGCTGGGGAGTGACTCCAGGCTGGGAAGCAGGAACCCGAGGAGCCAGACTGGACTCTACCTCACTGCACACTTTGAAAAGAAGAAGTGGTTTTCATTCACTTAGAAGTGCTTTACAGATGCTGGTAATTGCAGCACCCACGGGGTTCCAAGGGACTTCAAATTAAAAGAGAAATGATGAAGCAAACAAAACCATGAGCGTCTCTAAACTACTTCTGCTCCTTCACAAGTCTCTGAAAAGCAGTGGTTCTCCAGAGCCTCCCATCCAGTCAAGTTCAGACTTGCATTTTGGGATCGGGCCATCACCTTTTTTGAACAAGGACTTGAGGCCTGGCGAGACTCCCACATGAAGCCCCGTCATCTACGAATCACTTGCATTTTCCACAGAAAATAAGAAGCTCCAAACCACTTACTGCATTTCATCAGTCCTAGTGAGGCGATTCGTCCCCCAGGGGAAGTGTGTGCGCACACTAAAGCCTGCGTGTATACAGCTCAATGAATGAAAATGCATGTCAGGAAATAAACACAATAGAAACCCTCTATTATTATAATTCTGTTTACTAACACCAGCAATGAGTTTCCCCGCGCTGGAAATAGCACGGCACCGCTCCCGCAGGGCACCTGGAGGTTACGTCAGCGTGCTCGGAGCACAAACGGAGTAATTCAGCAAGGATCCTTGCTCTCGCCAGCTTCTACTGTGCCGGGAATCAATTCCCCTTTGCACAGCGACTGCAGAATCTGCAAGACCTGACAGTCCTTCCCCCAGGAAGGAGACCCCCAGCAGCTCTAGCAGCGCCGTTGCTTCCAGGTTCAATTCAGAGACTGACATTGCCGACCGCTGTCGTCACCAACAGCTGCTTTTCCTGCACTGGACAGGACTGAGTTAGCCACGGTTATGCTGCCTGGTCTCTTCTACCTCTTCTCTATTTTCCCAGCTGAGAGATGCCAAAACGCACAGAGTTTATAGCTGTTTCTGTTTAGCTCTACACAGGTGCGTGACTGCCTGGGAAACGTGTCCAGCTTCTGCAGCTCTGAAACTCCCGATAGCTTATGTGGCCTGTTAAATAAAAAAACACCTTGCAGGATGTTTCATCAGCCTGTCATCAGCCGTCAGACTTCAGTCTTTACCGCAGACGGCATCAAGAAAAATCTGGTTTTCCTCCAACATGCCCTGAATATCATTTAGGTTTATACGCTGCCGTCAGAACTAATAGGACCTTCTGACACTTCCCGCTTTCCGGAGGAAAGCTGAGCCCCCAAGCTCCGTGGTTGGGATGTCCATACAACACATTTAAAAATATAACCAAGGTCATTATTCCAATGTTATTATTCCTACTGGTTCTAGTAGGCAAACACTTGGTTGCATTTCCATAGATAAATCTTCATACCCATTTAAAACTAAATAAAATACCAACAGTGCGAGTGGACTGCTTAGCAAAGACAAGCTTCTTGCAGCTAAATTTCCAGCTGCTGTTCCACCGCTGGAAACCAATGCACTCACTGGGCAGAGAACCTCTGGAACAAGCCTCCAGACCAGAATCCTTCTACCTTACTCTCCTGCAGCTTGTGCTGAATTCAACACACATCACACGCTGTGATACCACCCAGAGAGGAGGTCGCATTTCAGTTAATGCAAAAGCATTTTTCAGTCTACTTTAGCATGAAGGGCACTAATGGAATTGAAACTGTCAGATGGTTTCTCCGAGGAAGCAGGGCCTCTTCGGATCACAGCAAATGAAAACCTCATTAGAGTCACGCTGACTCTAAAGCATCGAGCCACTTGGTAAATAGCACACTTCATATCAGCAACATTTTCTAGTTAGCATACTAAGAATTATGATGCAAAAATAAGTTTACACACTGAGGGCCAGGTCACCGTCTGCTTTTTGCTGACAAAGCTCTGTTACAGTCAGCGCTGCTTGGCTGATTAACACCAGCAGGGACTCAGACCTGGAATAACCTTGAAATCCAGAAAAGGACTTCCTCATCCTGTCTTTATCAAAACTGTGTTGAAGTCAGTGGAGTTTTTCCTGTTGACCTCACCGTAATCCTATTCATTACTTTAGTGAGACCACAATGCAAGGCACAAGCACACTTACCCATTTTTCTCCAATTCCAAGATGAGCTCCTGACCTTCTGCTTTCACCTTAACTTCAGCTCTCAATGGATGCTGTGTGCAAAAAAGACGGTGTCTGTTACTTGTACATCACCATAATTATCAACACATCCAGAAAGACAAATTGCTGCCCTGGAAACTGCAGCTGAGCTTAAACCACTCCTCGCCTTCCTCCTGCCTTCAGACACGGAGTGCTGGGGAAGGGAAGGGACGGGCCATGGTGGGTCCCAGTGCCAGGCACGCTGCTGCATCCCCACGGCATCACCACGCAGAGCTGGGAAGCGGTACAGGCATGCTGGTGGGATGCCGTATCAGAGCTAGACACCTCCTGGTGTCTCAGGAGGAATAACCAGGCAACAAGTCCTGGTGCTGCAGCGCTTGGAGGTGCAGCTGGGTGGGAGGGGTGGGCTGTACCCCCTTCTCCCATCCACAATGCTCAGGACCACATCACAGGACATCCCAACTTGCCCCAGAGATTTACAAGTCAAAGATACGAGCTAGTTAACCAAAGCTGTCTTTGTTGTCAAAGCAGAGAAAGACGTTTTTAGGAGCCTGTTTTGGGACAGGAGGAATCATGTCTCTTCCAGAGATTTTCACGCAGTTCCTTTACTTGCAGAAAATGGCAATAAAAGGCATGTACCAGGGTCCCTTAGATGTCTTTAGGTTCTAGCTGTTGTTGAGACAGTATTCCCCATCTGCTCTTGTATTAGTCCCAGACTGCCCAGGGACTGGAAACCATGACAGCAACATTCTAGTTAGCGTGTTCAAGCACTCGGGCACAGCCCTGGTTTGCAACCTCCCTACAGCTCCGAAGGAGGACACGGGAGAGCTGGCTCCCCGAGGCCCAAGAAAGAACCCTAATTTCTTAGTGCAATGGCAAATGCATACACTAAACATTTAAAAAAATAAAATAATAATCCAAGAGACTGAAAGTATAGAATATGCTTTCTAGAGGATCAACTAGAAGGGCCTCTGAAGGTCTCCAGTTTTACCTCCCTCAAAGCGGGACCACTGGCCAAGGTCAGCTGGGGATTTCTGAGTATGAGTGCTTTCTCATAAAGGAAATGGATGAATAAACTCCCCAGAAGAGAAATAACACATTTGTTAAGAGCAGACTTCTCTATTCAGCTGGAAGAATAAAAAAAAAAAAAAAAAAACAAAAAATCATAAAAACTGGTGAGATGATTAACCCATAGTATTTCCGAATTCATTGTTGGAGGAGGGTATTTTGCAGAACAGATCGACTGAAAGCAAAATAAAGCAAGGCTGACTGCTGGATAGGATGTTCTGATGAAAGATCTGTCAGCCCAGATACAAACTTCTCCTTTCATCAGCTCCCTGTTCGTATTCTGGGGTTTGCTCATCTTTTCTTCGGTTTCCAGGACATTGCACCAGGGCTGTGCAGATGATGCAAAGCAAGTTAATACATTTAATGTATACAAACAGCAGCTGATTCCAAGTGCTGAGTTTAGTTTACTGAATCACAGGTGCTCAGTATGTCTCAGGGTGGATCTGTTGTTTTGCTAATGGATAAGCAACAGAGGTTGCTTTGCCCATAACTGGGGGGTCTGAGAGTCTCTTCACAAAAGTTGTTGCAAACACCATCATTAGTAATGACGCTTTCCCTTCTCCTTCAATAATCCCACTACTTCAGAGTCCGTCCATTGCTGTGTAACTGAAATACCCCATCTGTACGTAAGCTTTGCTAACGCTGGTTTTAGAGCCAACAGGAACTTGCCTGTAACAAACCAAGTACGACCCCTGAGACCCAGCAAATTTGTATAAGGGGAAATGCTGTCCAGATGTATTTGTATCACTATTAATAAGAGAGAGAATCAAAACTTCCAGGCAGCACTGAAGGACATTTTAAAGAGAACTAAGACAATGAGAGAGTCATTGTAGCTTTTTTTTTTTAATATAACACAATAAAAAAATTTAGAAAGTCTCATCATATGGAGAGGATATAAACCCCAAAACACCACCACTTTTGGGGAGATACCATGATTTTTCTTTAGTATAATGCTGCAGCTTCCCTTTTTCTGGTTCACAACATGAATAACACCATGTGAATTTTCCTCTTTCATTTGATTATGCAACTGATAACTTCTTGATTGTGGCAATGCAAATGCTGGGAAGTGGAACCACAGTTCATGGCTGATGTTTAAGTCCTGCATCCCAGTGCTTCTCAGCATGGCTGCAGGCTACTGACACACCACCACATCCAGCCACATAAGAGAAGCGGGGTGAGATCTATGTTGATACATTTGGTGTCTAAGACATAGTTAGACACACCTGAGCTGCTTGTTGGCTTTTCTTAGGGCAGCACCCTCACAGCTGGGCCTCATCTCCTCCTAAACCAGATTCAGCTGTCCCCTAAATGCCACTGATTGTGTTGGCTCCCTCCACTTTCATAGACATATAGACCAGGTAGCCTGGATCGAGGTTTTAAAGCATGGCAGAGGGTAAGCAGTGACAAGCCTTTGCAGAGGGTGAATACACGTCGCCAGGAGCGGTCTCAGGCTCTGTGCCCGAGATGTGCCAGCCCGGCTCGCCCAGCTTTTCTCGGGATTCGGAGGAGCTGCAGCAGCTCCCCGTGCTGCAGATGGGCTTTCTGGCTCACCCCCGCGGCTTCTCACGGAGCTCAGCTTAAAAACAACAAAAAAACCCAAACCCAAAAAGCGCATCGCAAGGTTCTGCGCTAACCGCGACATCGTTCCTCCCCCTGGAAACGATACGGAGGCTGGAAAAGAATATATAAATAAAGCGCTGGGCGCGACCTACCTTCTGGCTGGCGGGGCTGCCCGGCGCTGCCCAGCGCGGCTCCACCACCTCGGGCTGCGGCTCCGCGCCGGCGGCGACCACCCCTCCCGCTGGGGAGACACAAGAGGAGGCGCTCACCACCCCGATCCCCCCTCCTCCCCTCCCCGCACCCCCGGCAGGTAAAGAACACGAAGCCGAGGCGGGAAAGGAGAGAAGCAGGAGGATTCCCCCACCACAAACCACACATCCATCCATCCACCTCTCTCCCCGGGGGCTCATGCAGCCGGAGGTGGACACCCCCCGGGGCGAGCATCTCGCACTCACCGGGCGGCCGCAGCAGCAGCGAGAGGGCGATGCCGCAGAGCAGCCCCCGGCCCCGCATGGCTCCGGGCAGGCGATGGCGCGCCGCCGCCGCCCCGCCGTATAAAACCGTCCGGTGCCGGTTTCTCCTCCCACCACCAAATCCGCTCCTGCAGCCCCCTGCCTGGGGGGTGTGTGTGTATGTCTGTCTCCTCCTCCTCTTCTTCCTACATCCCACCCCGGGCAGCATCTCTGGGAGCACACCGGGTGCCATAGCGGGTCTGCCCCGGGGGTGCGGGGCGGGGCTGGGCTGTCCCCCGGCACCCCGGGGCAGGGGGAAGCCCGAGTGCTTCTCTAGGTCCCCCCCTGCAAAATCTCGCCCTCCCCCCCCCCCCCCCCCCCCCCCCCCAGCGCTGTTGTCAGCACGGAAATCCATTGTGCCTCAAAAGCAAGCAAAGAGGGGAGACCTGATGGAGGGAAGCAGCCAAGTCATTGTCAAGAGTTTCCTGGAGGAGCTGTGCTATGGCTTTAGTTGTTTATTTATTTGTTTTTTATATTTATGTGTAATCCTATCAAGCCCTTCATGGCTGAACCCATGTTTCCAGAGGCGTCCAAAATCCCTCTGCTCCTGGGAAATGCGTGGACCCTGGACAGCTGAAGGAATACAGTGTGAAATTTATTGTGCCCATATAAATGGGCAGAAGCAAAAAGATGTTCCCTGCCTCTCTCCCATTAGGGCAGATGGAGGAGCTGAGGAAGGGCTTGCAGTCATCCATAGCTCATATTCCCTGTGCTGCCCTTCAGGGATATCTACTCACTCCCATGAGGCTCCCAAAGGAGCATCCCTGTCTTCTCCTGCACGCTCCAGGGCTAACCCATGGGTTGGGATCCCTTTGCTAGTCCTCTGCCCTTCAGGGGGATGAGCACCCTGAGGACTGCCAGATGCAGTGCCTCGCTGCTGGGTGGGTTCACCAGTGTGGCTCAGGGTCGCACCAGGAGAGGAGAGTCCAAGTCAGTTGGGCCACGCTGAGGTTACCAGCTACAAACAGCCGAGCTCCATGGTGCTGTATATGCTCCTTGCATGCACTGAGCCCAGGAAAAGCAACTGCTTTCCCTTATGTCTGTGTATTTCTGCTGTGACTCCTGGCCAGCTCAACTGCAGCCACACTAGCAAAGCTGCGAGGGTGGACTGATGTGCGTTTTTATGGGATCGGCTCAAGAGTAGCAAGGAAAGGCATTACCTCTTAGTCAAACTCTTCAAACAGCCATTGATCCGCATTATCCGTACAACCCTTTCCATTCAACTCTGTACTTAAAGTGCCCGTGTAGGTGAAACACCAGGAAACCAACTTAAGAAATGGGGGGAATTTGCACCTGGCTACGTTTCAGAGGGTATCGGTAAATCAGGCTGATAGGAAATTAATATTCCATTTAGAAGAAAGGTTTGCTAGATAATAGTAATGATTTTGTCTCTTGTCCAGAGGTTTATTTATGCTACCGAAACCACTGAGCTCTCTTTTACTGAAGGTTTTTTCTGACTCCTGCCACTGTTGCCCAAAGGAAATGTGACTATTTCCATCTGCAGATGCCGTTTAGGTTTATGCCTTTCATATGTGTCCTCTCTCTCCTCCAGCACTTCACACGCTGAACTTTTGTGATCTTGTGACTGTCAGTTTATTCCTGATATCACCCTGGCAGAAGAAAGCTAGGAGATCCTAGGGACACCTAGAGGGAATCACCAGGGTGAGCAGGCCATAAATGACATTTTAGCTAACCCACAGACAGGTGACAAATTTTCGTCACACAACTAAATCATGTTATTTCCCAGAGCAAAAATCCAGGGAACAGATTTCAGCTCTTTTCTAATCATATGGAGTATCTTGAAGGGAAACCTTGAATTTTTTGTGAACTCTCCCATCTATTTATAACTGCCTGTAATAAGGATGGAAACAATGGCACTGTTGTTGATGCTTTCATTATAAATAAGTAAAAATGCAAGCCAAATTTAGACACAAATTTAGCTATTCTGCTTTCATCTCTGCATGAAATTTCTGTCTACCCAAAGAAAAAAAAAAACTTTGATGAGGAACACATATATTTGCACTGAAATATTGTCACAAATCTTGCTACTACAACAAATCTTCACAGGGACTGCTCCGTATATTTCTCTAAAAGATGATCAGCTCAACAAAGCATAAAATGGAATAAAAGGAGCCTTATTTTAATATTGTTAAAATACTTAGGGCAATAACTATCTGCTTGTGATTTTTGTCAGCATTTGAGTGTCACAAAAATGAAATACATGCAATATTTGCATTTGGCATATAGTGATATTTTTATCTTTGGATCTTGGTAATATGAGAATTGATAATTTATAATCACCAGAAACTCCCTCTGTAAAAATATAACCACAGACTGTGCAGTTGTTATATATAGTTTAATCTATATATATATATGATATATCACTTACATTGCTGACACATTGTTGCGCGGAAAGATTGAGGATTCTGTAGCCTTATTAACAGTGCTCAGATGCTGTAACGCTACCTGCCTCTGGCACAGGATGAGTCAGATCCTGCCTGTACTCATCTCTTCAAAAAGCTCAATGGGACATTTGCCTGAATCACAGAGCAAGGTCGGGCTTTCGGTTATCTCAGAATTACACAGGCTCAGACTCATTTCCTCCAGGTTCCCAACTGATTAAAAGTCTCAGCTGGGAATTTGGAAGTCTGTGCTCTGTTCCCTTATCTATTGCATCCCCTGTGATCAAGGGATGGATGTATCTTTTAAAAGCAACCTCCATGCAGCACCCAGAGCAAGGGTCGGTGTATGCAGTCGGTCATTCACGAGGTTTGAAAATTAGGTTTTCAGTTTCCCCAAGGCAAAGCTGATGTCAATGCTTTTGCGGTGGGTTTCTGCACTTACTTGACAGTCTGTAAGGTGGTTTAACACTATCATTGTTAGCTGGAAAGCAAAAGATGATGATTCTCCCATTATGTTCATAGTAAATTAGGAGTTAGCCACCTAGACAGACCTACAGAGAATGCCTGTGAAAGAAACAGACTTAAGCGGAGAATGACTTGGACATGTATCAGACTAAAAGCTCAGTAATATTTCATTGGAACTCTCCCTTCAGAAATGGGAAAGGTTGTTGAACGAACTGCTCTGAAAAGACTCCTGCTGACACTGGAGAAAATGTTACCAAGAATCAAAGTCTTAGAAAGAGAAGGTAGAAGACTTTTTGTCCTGCCTAACCTCTGTTTTACAGACACTCGCACTGATGAAAGAAATTTTGTGTCTTTGGCTGACTTGAGCGGAATGTGAAATCTTCCATTTTTCAGAACATTTTTCTCCTTCGTATCACTTGAAATGATCAAAGGAGGAAGGCTGTGAATCCATGAAGGGACCTGGTGATTTAACAGCGGACTTCATTATTCTGAGTCTTAACAGTTAGGAACAGCTTCAGCTGACCCAGAATCTTCTGTTTAGCTTTGGTTTTCTACCACCCATGTAGGACAGCGGGAATACTTGGGAGAGCCCTGGAGCAGCTGTCCTGCCAAAGACGGAGAAATGCTGTAAGATGATCAGGTACCAGACAAGGGCTTGTCCCGATGTGCTGTTAGCGAAATAATATCAAAGCACTCTCTGGGCTTTTTTTAAAGGGTGGGCCACTGCTGCTACTTTTGCTTCATTCCTACAGCAAGTGAATTTAATGGTAGAAGACTGTATATGCAGACACATCACATCTTTTTAACTGGCTTTGTACATGGTAAAGCACTGTAGTCCTCTCCACACTGCCTGCAAACTTCTCCAACGCAATAGTGATTATACTGAAGTAGTTTATTCTCGTAAGAGAAGGGGAACAGGTATAAAGGCACAAGGGCTTTGAATAACATCCAATCCATAAAACTGTCCAGTAACTTTGGAGAAGAATTTCGTCTCTGCAAATGGATAGCCACAGGCAGTGATGCACCGGGAAGCACTACTGGATGCTTTTAGACTTTTACAGCAGCAGGAGGGAAATAAACTTTATTTGGAAAATCTGCATCTGATTTGTTTTTCAAGCTGAGAAGCATGCAATCTGTTTTTTAGTTTAGATTAAGGTGAACAGCAGAGAAAGAAGGAATGAAAAATCTTATAAGAGAGTAGAATATGTCTCTCATATCCCAAGTACCCTCTGCTCTGCTTGCAGGAGGGCACACGCTCGCCATGGACTGGCCCTGCCTATGACCCACTTCACAGGCTGCAAGAGGAGAAATAACAGCACAGATACATGGCACTTGAAGAATCTGCATTTAGGAGATAAGTTTGAAGGTGAGCTGAAAATGACCTAGAAATAGGAGCTAAAAACCTCTTCTGTCACAAGAAAAAATCCCCCATGCAGGGTGGCCAGAGCATACTAAGAAATGATTCAGAGGGAGCGAGCTTTAGATGGGTTGTTTGTATAATTTTCACTTCTGTGGTAGAGAAAACACAATAGTCTTCAAGAGAGCTCAGCTGAGGGCCAGGTCCAATGCCGTAGCCCTGCAGACACAGATCCTGTACAACCAGCTCAGGACTTCAGCTCTCGCAGGAAGGGAAGGAGGGATCAGCCCTACATTCTGTTTCACATTGATATATCCAGGATGTGTTAACCCTCAGTCCTCTCTTCTTCAGGCCTTTGTGGCATTAAACAGGGCAGATTTCCACTCGGTATAATACCGTGTTTTCCTACATGAACAGCAAAGGTCCCATTAGCAGAGAGATGCTGTGCAGCAAATGCCAAATCCCTCAACCCACTGAATACCCTGAAACATGCTTGTGTGGGAATTAGTGCATTTGCCCATGTGCATTCCTGAAGGCCAGATCAGCTTTCAGTGAGAAGATAATTTAGAAACGACCAGGCATTTTCTACTATTTATAAGAGTTTCGTCTTAATGATTCATCTGCATTGCGGTTGCAGCGTGTAGGGTAGACAGGATTTACTCACACTTTTGTGATCTTTAACTACAAAATGCAGTAGTTCTCAAAGGAGAGGTTTTGATCTTGGACTTGGAAAATGGAGTTACGAGCTCATAGAAGCAGAAAACCATGAAAATGTTGATATGAGATTGAAAACTTAAAATGCAAGGAACCCAGAGGATATCTACTCTACACTGACTTAGGGCTAGCTTCTGAGGCATATGGAAATTTCATTTGTACCTCTCTTTATCAATAGAATCATAGAATAGAATCATAGAATCGTCTAGGTTGGAAGAGACCCTTGGGATCATCGAGTCCAACCATCTACCCTACTCTACAAAGTTCTCCCCTACACCATATCCCCCAACACCACATCTAAACGTCTCTTAAACACATCCAGGGATGGTGACTCAACCACCTCCCTGAGCAATCTATTCCAATGCCCAACCACCCTTTCTGTGAAAAATTCTTTCCTAATGTTCAGTCTAAACCTACCCTGTTGGAGCTTGAAGCCATTCCCTCTTGTTCTGTCATTAATTACCTGTGAGAAGAGACCAGCACCAAACTCTCTACAGTGTCTTTTCAAATAGTTGTAGAGAGTGATGAGGTCTCCCCTCAGCCTCCTCCTCCTCAAACTAAACAGTCCCAGCTCCTTCAACCGCTCTTCATATGATTTGTCTGCTAGGCCCTTCACCAGTTTCGTTGCCCTCCTCTGCACTCGCTCCAGCACCTCGGTATCTCTCTTGTATTGAGGTGCCCCAAACTGGACACAATACTCAAGGTGTGGCCTCACCAGTGCTGAGTACAGGGGCACAATCACCTCCCTACTTCTGCTGGCCACGCTATTTCTAATACAAGACAGGATGCCATTGGCTTTCTTGGCCAATGCAGTCTCAATGGATATAGGGGGCCTAAGCCTTAGGTTCAACAGGACGCTTATGGTCCAACAGATCCAGTGTGATAACCCATGAAATACAGGACGTCCTATACGAGATGGTCAACCTAGCTTCCTCTGAATCATTCCTTAGCATCCTCTGGCAGTGCAGCATGGATGGACTTCTTCCATGCCTTTCGGCTCTTCCCGTATTTCTGTGGTAGCTGGATTTACATAATTATAAATATAAATACACACGCACATATATACACTAGTACTAGTAGCCCAAATTGTCTGAAAAAGTGACTTCAACTCATTCTGGGCACGTGCTGCTTGGCTGCACAATAAGTCTGAGACTCACATGAATTACTCTTTACCTGTCCCTACTCAGTTCAATGTCCATGGCTTAAAATGAAGCGTTAGGGATACATCGTTCAGGTGAGTTTATTCAAATACAACAACAGCAAAATAACAGGATTCCCAGATGAAAATGACCCTCTATTCCACAAAACAGGGGAGAGAAAAAAAGTTAGTGACAGAAATTACAAATTTTGGCCAAAAAATTTTGAATTTCATTACTCTCTGAGTTCAGCACAGATACTCTCTCTATTGAAAGCCTTTGATATTCTGCAGAGAATTTGGTATTCTCTGGAGAATTCTTTACAGTACTAACTACGCTCAGGGAACAAGTCACAGCCCACTAGTGTAAGGGGCCAGATCTCATCCATTTTCCTCTCTCTGGGAGCTACCATGCCTCACCACACCTTCTGGACATCTCATATTTATTAAAGGAACTGGTTGCAGACCAAGGTATTACTGAAACTGATGTAAATTTTCAATGCGTTTTATAGCAGTTGTACCACAAATACAGACTACAGTGAAAAATTAACCAAATTAGAGCTTAAAATTGTCTCAGCAAAGGAAAAATGTAAAGCATTGCAGAATCATTCTTGACTTCACTCTCCAGGCTTTATAGTATTTTATTGCAGCAGGAATTACATTACAGTCATAAAATATTTCACTTGCTGAAACTCCTAAAGTAACACCTACAAAATTATGGCAAATACCATCAAAACACTTATTTTGGCTCTCCTCAGGAAAGCACATTTTCACAGGCTTAGAGCTGAATTCCTGTGCAGAGCCTAAACAATGCCCAAATGAAGCAGGTGAAACTCCAAAGGCTTTTGACCTCCTCAGATCTGTATGTGATCTCTCAAAATACAGACAGATCATCAGACTCTTCATATATGACCTGTGCAGCTCGGTCAAGTTACGTGGGTTTTCCATTGAATGTACTGACTGAAAAGACAGTGTTGAGGAAAAGATTTATTTCCCATTCTATAATATTTCTCTGGTTTATAATTTGTTTTAAAAATTACAATTCTCGCAACAACTTCACTTCGTCTTCCTCATCGCTGTCAGTTACATTGATTAGGTGGATGCTGGAGGGAGTAGATGGGGTGGCTGACAAAACCTCCTCCAATGCTCCAACATCCAGCTGAGGTAGGGGACTTAAATACCGCTCCTCATTGCAGCTGCTGTAACAGGACACTACTTCAAGGCTCTCACAGCTGCGGCGGTCCTCACGTATGCTTTCTTCTGGGCATTCCTTGAAAGGATAGTTTCCATCCAGAGCTGAAAACATCATCTCCTGTCTTTGGTACCTGTCTTCATAAAAGCCAAGGCACTGAGGCACTGAGCTGGAGAAATTCCCACAGCCAAATGGAGGTCGACTGAACGGGCATGTGCTGCAATGAAAGAGATTGAAAGTTGGCTTTCAGAAATGCAGATTGCCTGGACTTCCATTCAGCTAAGAAAAACAGAATGATGCCAATGTTCTATGCTAGTCAGCTTATCCTGTTGAAATATTCAAAGCACACATACTTTAAAACCATACCTATGGGGCCATAACAAGACTCATGCACAGATTGCATATCTGTGAATATGCATCTCTTCATGCTAGATACATGCATGAAGTTGCTCTGAAAACAAACACAAACCCCATAGTATTTATCAGTGAAATAATATCATGGATAAAACAGCATCTGATAAGCCGCAGTATATTAACTGACAGAATAGTAAAACAAAGCATCAAAAGTTCCTCTGTGTTATTTTTGTATGCCAAAATTTGTGACAGAGCTGGGGTAAACCGCTCTTATTTATTCTTTGAGTGGACTCCTGCATCGTTACATTGTTACTGAACAGGAGGACTGACAGAGAATCCTTGTGCTCAATATGTGGTTGCCAATGTTACTATTTAAAGAATGTACAGTGATAAATTTTTCAAAAACAAACACATAGTAGATTGCAGGAAGTTACTATGTCAAATGTAACTGTAGTCCTCTGGTGTCAGAAGTTTGAAGTGTTACAAAAATTCACAACATTGTTAAGAAAACAAAGTATGTGAAGAAGGAATAGAGCTCTACAGTGCAGCCTTTATAAAGACACTGATACAATGTCTATTGAGGTTTCAAGGAGACTATTTATCTTTCCAATCTAACATTTAAAATTTTAGTGTATGAAGCTGCATACATTACATAACTTTGCACTGTCAGTGCTACTCAGAAATTATGATTCTTGTATGCAAGAAATGAGTTTATAGGAATGTGAACTTATAAATCCTTGCATTAGAAAGATCCTGGCATTAGCAAAGCTGGCAGCCTTCAGGAGTTCATTAATGTGTGAACTCAGAACAGTCTTTTATGGTACAAGAACACTTCTCTCCCTCAGAGGCCTCACAAAACTGTCTAATTTCAGAGACCAAGGGCTAAGCAAAGTTCATCTTTAGCAATTTGGGGACTATGTGTACTGTGTTTCTTTAAAGGACCTCAAAAATAAAACTACCTTGTATTGCACTTACCAGCTCATTAAGTTCTTATGAGTTTGATGAGTCATCATCAGCCCTAATTTATGATCAGGTAGTCTTATTGCCATAGGAACATACTGGTTGTTGCTATTAGTAGGAATGAGCTGTGTATTAACAGGCAGAATTTAAGCCTACTAGTCGTAATAATTTGTTATGTTTGATATTGCACAGTCATGAAAGAAAAATGATGCCTTACAAAGAATAAGCATCAGTAGGTCATCAGACTTCTTGCATATGAGCAGCACACCTGCTGCGGGGAGGGCACTGTGCTTTCTGTGCATGCTTAGCTTAGGAAATACCCATGGGATATTACATGTGTCAGCTTGTAAATTCTTTGATCAGGTGATCTCTGATTGACTGCCCAGAGACTGCAAAGGAAAAACTAGGAATTATTACCTACATAACAATTCTGAAGACATTTCCCACCAGACTGGATTCCAGAAATATTGGTAGTTGTGACAGCTGCAATCATAGTACCCAGGAGACATCTCATACACCTACTATAATTCTATCTGATAATTTTCAAAATATACTTACACTAACTCTACCTAATGCTTTTTTGTAGAAATCAACTGCACTTAGATGCATAAAGTGGAGAGAAGATATTTCTATTTACTGTGGGCTTGGGAGTGCCAATTACTGCAATAGTACTATGGAGCCTTCAATAACTGCACATATATTATGAGCAGGCTCAGGCCAGCAGGTCCCCCCACAGAGGAGCTATATGAAGGTAAGAGCACCTTTCCTTCTAAATGTTCCATCTGCTTTCTGTAAGTCAAAAGACTCTCTGCCTTTTAGCCTTTTCTTACTGGTATTGAAATGAAGGGTTTCATTACCTTGAAGGGAAGTAGTGAGGTCCAGGTACAAAGTAAGGGTGGTAAAATGGAAACCGAGGAGGTACTCCAAACAGACCAGCTGGCTGACCAATGGGAGGAGACTCATAGAGATGTGAGTGAAGAAAAGGGGTAGCTTGGGGAAGAGGCACGCCTCTAGGAAAAATAGAAACCCCTGGGTACTCCTTTGGGGGCTCACTATTAGATACAGAAAATCTGCTATTAGTGGTGGTTATGTTACTTGGGTTTCTGCTCTCAATGAAAACTGGCGTATGTCTCTTCAGAGAGCAATTGAGCCCAGTTGATACATCAAGAGCTTCTGCCTGAGCAGGTTCAGCAAAGTGCTGTGGTGAAATTACAGGGCGCAGGGGCAGGGTTGGAGCTGGAACAGCCACTGATGGGGTGCTTGCACTAGTAGTCTGGAAAAGAGTAATTGGACCAGCATGTTGAATGGAAGAAGCCGGCAGACGGATGGCAGAAGGAGCTTCACCTTTAGGGAACAGAACAGTCATTTATCAAACATGAATAGAGGAAGAGACTTCATAAACAGCAGCATAGCAAACTACAGCCAGAGCCAGAACCATTTCCCTCAAAACACTTTCCAGCATTACTTCCCTGCAACTCACAGTCATACACCACTTGGCCTACATGTGTTGTGACAGAGGGGTTTGGAGCCCACGCATTCAAGCTTCCTTCTACAGAAACCCAAGGGTGAAAGAAGAATGAATTGGCTAGTGAGTGTTAAGGCTGTGAGGCTGGTGAGGGCTGTGTCTTGTCCTGGTATGGCCACAGCATGGGGCTGGAGCATGCATTTAGCACCTGAAGCTTGGACAAGCTCCCAAGTCTACTAGCTGAGTTGGAGTGAGCCAAATTCTTAACAAATCTGTGTTGTGCCAAAGCAACAGTGAAAAGCAGAGCAACAGTTAAAACACTCTACTCTCCAATATGTTTTCTTATTTGTTTCACCAAGGAACATACCCGATAGCCAATTTCACGTTAAAATGTTTTGCAGAACATACACTTGAAAGTACACTTTCAAATCCCACCTCACCTCAAACAGGACTGCCCTTGTACAGAAAGATTTCAAAACACATTAAATAAGCATTTTCAAACCCCACTACCTAGTCTGAGTCTAAATTCCAAGTCAATAGAACTTAAATGGGTCTAGATTGTTACAGTTCATATTTAAGAATCATTTCAACTACAATAGGATAATAAACTCTGGAATGAAACATAGTAGCATCTGAGGACAACATAACATTATAAAATATACTAGGGTAAGAAAACAAACAATACTTTATTCAGTCAAATTTACAGAAGGATTTGAGAAAGGATCACATCGCTAACTCAGAACTACACCAGAACAAAGCTGAGTTTTTTCTTTTACATCTCTGAATATTACACAGCATAAACAGGCATTCCATTTTCTTGTCTCATTGGAAAAAGAGCAGCCCTTGTCTCTATGCTTAAAGAGAAAACCACCATTGCCTGGATCTAAGCTATTCGTTGTTGAAATCCACTGGCCATGCACTGACAGCCAGAGCTCCTTCAGTACAAACTCTGCAGGTCAGCTATTATACTTGACTGTGGACTCTCATACTACACCCTATTTCACCGTCCATATTGACTTCTGATAAAAAGGAGGATCCTTCAAGGTTAGGTGCAACTTTTTAATGCATTCCTTCTGTACCTACATTTTTGTTTGTATAAAAGCTGAGAACTATGTATGCTCAAACTGTGGGCATGTGCAAGTTCATAACAACTATATCTAGAACTATTCCAGGTGTGCACAGATACCTAAGTGTTCATGGAAAATGTGCAAATGAAAAATTTCTTTTTCAGATTTAGTGACTGCTTTAATGTTGCAGCACACACACACCTTACTAACACCGTACTAACTTCCTTTCTGATGACCTTGTTGACAATTCTGTCTGCTGTGTCTTATAAGCAGTCTAAGTTGCTGAGCATTTGCTCTAGAGCAATGGTGTCCCCACTACGAAGGAACACTAACATCAGAGTGGAGGTGCCACGGACTAAGCTAATGAGTTTTTCAGGCTTAGTAGAGCAGGGCTGAGCACTAGCACAGTAGACCTGGTGAGGTAAGGTATGTGTGAGGTGGAGACAGTACAAGAAAAAGAAACAGCTGTAGCTCAACAGGAAACACGTGTTGAGCAATAGAGATCCAAAAAGACCAAGAGGTAGGAGGAGGGAACCAGGAGCTAAAAGACAATAGCAGGGATCTGTGGGCAATGAGGAAACCAGAAGAATTTAAGAGGCTGAGGAAACAGTAGGTAGAGACTAGGAGGCAGAGGGGCAGTGTAGAGGAGGACTGATAGGAACAGTGGTGTCAAGAAAGACCAAAAATTTGTTTTAACTATATCTACACTACTGTATCTATAACTTTCACTACAAAAGGTAAATTCCAAATTTTTAGAATCATTCACTACTGAAAACTCACAGACTGGATGTCCAATACTGTTCTTAACATTGGGGATGACAACAGAGTAAGCAGGTGACTGGAAGGGACAAATGCCAGCTGGATTTGTAGTGATGATACTCTGAGAAGTGCTGGAAAATACAGCAGAGACAGGCAGTGGAAAACGCTTCCTTTTGCTTGGTCGTGGTTGATAAACCCAACCTGTCAGAGATGAAAAAAGATGCAGACATAAAATTTTTTGGGATGGTCTCATTTGTTATGTAAAGCTATGATATCTATAATTCTGAAGTATCTAAAAAAAGAAGGAGTCCAAAAACTGCTCCTATAGTCAATGGCGGAAGAGGATGTAAAATGATGCGGGCTACATTCACAATAAACTCACTATCTGGCCATCAGACTACTAAAGCATTCAGAAGAGCTGCTGTAGCTGTGGTGGCCTAAGACCATAAGAAACATTAGAGACTACAAAGGATGAAACATCATTTTGGTTACTTAAAAAAAATAATATGCTTTCAGGCACTAGGAAGCTGACAGAAGGACTGCATGCTTGAAATTTTTGTAATATTTTTCTAACTCTATTACTTGCTCTAATGAAAGAGATATCTTTTTTTTCCAAAAAAATCTTGCACTTCTAAAAAATTCAGGTAAATTAATACATGTTTACCAGGAAATTCCTCTCTGTGCCTTTGTTTTATTTTCTGAGCTTCATCATAATAGGGCTGCTTCTGCTCTTCAGTCAGTTTGCTCCACTCCAATCCAAGCTGGACACTGATTTCTGCATTATTGGCAGCTGGGTTAGCTTTTGCTAGGGCGGGCCGATGAATCCTAGCCCACACCATAAATGCATTCATTGGACGCTTTACATGGCCACTTTTGTCCTTGCTAAATGGAGTATCTGGCATACCTATGCAATAAAATGAGGAAAGATGATCATCTTCCAGGCAATATATGTAATGCAGGTTACATTCAATAGTATATCAAGATGATATTTGGCAACAGTCAAAAGAATCACTAGAGCTTTGGAAAACATGAAACTTGATGCACATTTGGAGAGCAGTTCCTAGAAAAATAACTAAGGCTAAGGGAGTATCCTCCATGAACCTTCACTGAACCACTGCATAAGGATTCATTTATGTGGGTTTTGTTGTTTCTTTTTTTTTGTTTTAAATATTAATCATATGGAACTGCTAACACACTGGTTTGGATTTCACTTGGCTAGATTGTTTTCTTATGAATTTATAAATTTATGAATTTATAAACTGAACATTGTATAGCATAGACCATACCACTGCAAATTTTTCATCACCACCAGAACTATGTATCCAAAGCCCTAATAATGCAGGGACCAGATCTAATGATGGCATGGCAGTTTAGTCCCACACCTGTGCAGTCCCTGGCTTCTCAGCTGAGATTGCTGCTGGTTTCTGGTTGGGTGGGGTTTTTTTCCCCTCTCTCACTCTTTTCTCAGATGCGGACACTCATTTTGCTGGAGGAACCTGTGTTACCAAACGACTGTGACATGACACCCAGCTTTGGCTTTACCTTGTAAACACAGACTGCATTTAAATTGAGCTGGTGACATGATGAACCCCCAGACCCCTCACAACTGATCCCTGAACAAGCAATTTCCTCTGTGATAAAGGCTTAGAAATAAACTCTTTCACATTATCGATAAAGGGCAAAAGTTTTCTAGTCTTTAAAACCTCACTTTAAGTCATTGATTTTGAAAGCCTAGATATCTTTCAAAAATAGTAAGCTTCTAATCCAGATGTTTCAAAATGTTCCTCATTTAACATGTCCAAATTTTCTCTGAGAGGCGTATCAGCGCTTCACAGCTTTAAAAATCAAGCAGATTCTTGACCTTAAACTTACAATCACAGCTCAATGCAATTCTGAATAGTTATAAGGGGTTTAATGTAGTCAGGGAGCAAGTGGACAGTACTGCATTGATTTTAATAAACCACTGGAGAACTCTGTGCTCCCGTATGTTTACATCTTATGCTGAAGAGTAAGTTTGCACAACAAAAGCTTGTTATTTGTGAGTAAGTTTGTACGATGACCAAGAGAGTTGTACAAACTCCAAGGATGGTTCTCTAACACAACCCTTCCACTTGTGTTCTCCTGTCTGATAACCTGTCAACTGTGTGCCACTCACTGAACCCTTCCAAGCTCTCTTAACATAATACCTGAATCGGAGGGCAGTACTGTGAGTGGCACATTTTTAGTTTCAATCTTTACTGAAGGCTCCAGTAAAGACTGCATTTTAAGCGGCACTTGTTTCACCGGCATGTTAGTCACATGGATCAGCTCTGATGGCAGAGGGCCTTGGATCTGTATGCGGGTCCCAGGAGGTAAGGAGTGAATCACAACTGGGATCTTCAGATCTTCAGGAAGGATCCCACCGGGCTGCGCCTTGTGGTCATTGGAGCTGGCACGAGCAGGCCCACACAGGGAACCAGCCGGGGCATCATCCTTTTCCACCTTCACCCTGCAGGCCTCAAAGGCCTCGTCAGGCAGCTCCACCTTGACAGCACCTCCTCTCCAGGGCTCCTTCCCATTCCCCCTCTTCTCCAGCACCTTCACCTCGTTGTGGCTTTCTCCACCGCCCCCTTCATGGTCCCCTTCTCTCTTGATGGAGATGTGGGCTTCCTCTTTACCCCCCCACGGAGCTGGGGAGAGCCTGAAGTTGCCCCCTGACTCTTTGCTGTCCTCGCGGCAGCCCGGGCCATCTCCCTCCTCCCGCTCGGGCTTCTCGACTTTGATGTGCAGTACCCTGAGGGGGCCCTTGGCCTCCCCCTGCGGGGGGGGCGGCGGGGGGCGGCGGAGACCCGGGGACGGCTCCCGGGGAGCACTGGAGCGGAGAGGTCCCTCTCTCGCCCCCCGCTCCATCCCGCCGCCGACTGTTGACCGTCTGCGGCAGTTGCGCCAACGGTGGCCGCGCCCTCGCGCCGCCACCGCCCACCAGTGGTGGCGCCGCCATCATTCCACCCGCCTCCACCGCGCGGCGCGGTCGCCATGGAGACCGCCGGCGGAAGCGCCGCGATCCGGGCCGGCCCGCGCTCCGCCCACCCGCTCAAACCATAGAGAGGTCCTCCTGGTCGCCCAGAAAGGCTCGCCGCTGTGCTCTCTGGGGGTGTCCGGCGCTTCCGCTTCCGCTCTGGCCATGCTGGGGTGCTGGAGGGCCGCATCAGCCATCTCTGCGGGGAGCGGGCGGTGGGCGGGCTGTGTACGCCGCCTTTCCATGGCGAAGAGCAAGTTCGAGTATGTGCGGGATTTCGAGGCAGACGACACCTGTCTGCCCAACTGCTGGATAGTGGTCCGGCTGGACGGCCGCAACTTCCACAGGTGAAGGCCGGACGGGCAGCCAATGGCCGGGGCGCTTGTAGCGGTGCGGTCGCTATGGCGACGCCTCAGCGGGCGGGAGGGTGGGGGTTGGGGTACGGCAGGGCGTACTTCGGGGTTTGCTCGGCCTAAAGGCGCTGGAGGTGTGCGCTCTGAGTGCTGAGCCGAGAGGAGGGGTTCTGACTGGTGCCCTGCGCTTGGCCTTGGCTGTTTCCTGCCCGAGCTGCTTGAATCCAGCAGGTGCAGGGGTTACAAAGGCTCCTTTCGCCCCGAATCCCCATGAGCCCTTCACTCGGCCTCTCCAGGGCGCGGGGTTACTGCGGGGGTTTGTCTTCAAGGGCCATGGGCAGCTTCAGAACAGCGCCCTCGGCAGGGTGGTAGGGAAATAGTATACCAGTGCCTTGGGTGTGCTGGGAGAGGGACAGCAACTGGTGTACGGCAATATTTATTTGTTTTGGTAGTCGGTGTCTGCATGGCGTTTGCCTTTCTTCAGGATAAATAGACCACAGTTCTCTCGAGTAGTAGGTGATGTGTTCTTCCAGGGGATTTGATCTCAGGTTTAGTCCCATGGGGTTCTCGTAAAGCTCTCGTGTTTTGACAGGTCTACTGATAATGTTGGCATTGTTGGACCAAAAGACATGCTAGGAGAAAGTGAATTTACTGAAAACAGTATTTGTCATTCTCTTATTCCAAGAAAAATAGAGAAAATGGTCATTTTGAAGGACTGGTTAGAGTGGGATGTTAATGGCAAAGAGAATGGGTTATCCAGAATGTATAAAAATATTTTTCTTATTGTTTTTCATACCTGGAGGGAATTCTGTGTCAGTATTGACAGTATACCTGAAATCAATATTTATAGAAAGCAAATATGAGGAAAATGAATGGGTTAGCATTTTTAGTGGCTTTTTAAGGGATTCTTATTCAACCATTTTTGCCTTGAAGGTTTTCTGAGCAGCATGAGTTCAAAAAGCCAAATGATGACCGTGCTCTTCATCTGATGACCAAGTGTGCCCAGACAGTGATGCAAGAATTGGAGGATATTGCTATTGCTTATGGACAGAGTGATGAATATAGTTTTGTTTTCAAAAAGAAGAGTAGATGGTTTAAAAGAAGAGCAAGGTAAGAGCTGTTTCGATATGTAAGCGAACTTGTTTTTAACATCTCTCCCTAAACCTGTAATTCTTGAGATTTCCCTTACCTACACCCAGAGGTTGGGAGCAGGGCTGTGTTTGGGTGTATACACTACAATTAGTTCAGGTTCTTAATGTGAACTCTTTGCGTGTGATCTTTCAGGAAAATACGTTCAGTGGTAGAATTTTAAAAAAAGTTCTGATAAAACAAACATTAGAAGCAAACACTGTTAGAGCAAACATTCTTTGAAAAAAATGTTTAATTTTCCGAACTCTTTTACTTGATTCTCAGTACTTCCTGTTCTTCAGAAGAATCTATGCCATAGCTGATATATTGGGCCGTTATTTAAGAAATGCTGCCATCCACCAGAATTATTGCTCCTGTTACCTTAGATAATCACAGATATATAATCATGTTGACGTATTTCTTTCTTTTTTTCCTTTTCCTTTGTGTTTGCAAGTAAGTTCATGACTCATGTGGTCTCCCAGTTTGCCTCAAGTTACGTTTTTTATTGGAAGGATTACTTTAAGGACCAGCAGCTTCTCTACCCACCAGGATTTGATGGACGAATTGTGTTGTATCCCAGCAATCAAAATTTAAAGGACTACCTCAGCTGGAGACAAGCAGATTGTAAGCGTTTCTAGAAAACGGAGATTTGTGCAGTTGAGTTCTCTTCCTCTTTGAATAGAAATGCCTTTATTGCCAGTGCATTTGTGTGTATCGGTATCAGTGAAAGAACAGCAGGTAGGATGGTATTTTTAAATAAACAATACCAGAATTGTTTTGGGCTTTGTGTGGATGTAGAAACACTGTCTAAGTCTTCAGGCTACAACTATATTTGTTGCATGCTGGGGGTGACTTCAACCCAGGAAATATTAGAATTATTAATAGAATTACTTTATTACTTTTTATTTCTGGACTTGTTTAGCCAAAGTAATCTGCTTTAATGAAGAGATGTGAATGTTTGAATTCACACCATGTAGCAATATTGTAGCAATCAAAAGTGCTGCTTATTCCGTGCTAGAACAGACCATTGGATTTAATTTCTAGGCTTTCATTGGTATGTTAGACTTTTAGATTTATGTTACCTCCATTAACATAGGTGGAGATAATTTACGTTACAAATAAACGCCTTTCACCTCTGCTTCCTTGTCAGTATTTTATAATGAAATCTGTCTTCTTGTCATTCTTACGATATGCAGTACCTTAAAAATGAATCAGAAAGATTGTATCTTCTCTAGCAACTGATGTTATTAATTCCCCTTTATTTTTGGATGTTTCCTGTATGTGTTTTTTTTCTGAGTTGTCACTCAGATTTGGTAAATACTCTTTCTCTCGCTCTTTTCTCTTTTTCTATAGGCCATATTAATAATCTTTATAATACAGTGTTTTGGATGCTTGTACAGCGAAGCGGTTTGACACCAGTGCAAGCACAGGATAGACTTCAGGTAAGACTTTTTTTTTTTTTTTTTTTTTTTTCCTAGCTACAAAGAAAATCATAAGATTTGCTAAACTGTGTCTTGCCTACCCAGCAGCCCTAGCTGGCTTGTCTGTTCTTAGTAAAATAATTTTGCAGGTGTGGATTCAACAACTTCTTAAATTATACAGATGTTAATATGATTAGCAAATAATGTATTTTTTGTCAAATATTAGCAGGATTTTTGTTTCTTAATTAGCATGTTCAGAAATCTTTAAAACGTTATATAAACATTCAGTATCCATAAGCATGAAGTACAGTGGCAGTCTTCAACTACTATTGATTCCCAGTCCTTTCTGTAGTATTTTGTCTCATTGTGCGGACTTCGGCAGATTATTTCTGTTTTCTCTTGGAGTCTGTTGACTTTCTTCAATTTGTCTTGAAAACGTAATAAAAAACCTCTCTGTTTTAATATCTTCATTTGGCAGTTGGAAATAATTCCTCTGTTGGGAGAGATAATTAAATGTTGTAATTTAAAGGTGAAAAACCTGTATAAATGTCAGTCTTACTTGCAGTATTCACCCAGCTCTTACCCTAGAGATTCAGTTTGTGTGTTTTTTATAAGAGTACATTTTCTTTTAATTTCCTCTCAGGGAACTTTGGCTGGAGATAAGAATGAAATCTTATTTTCTGAATTCAACATAAACTACAACAATGAACCTTTGATGTATAGAAAAGGAACTGTCTTAATATGGCAGAAGGTAAAAAACTGTATTACCCCTTGCTTCATGCTGATGTTTTAAACAGCTATGCTATAGCAGACAAGCTACACTTTAAGATCACCAGATGTGTCCCAAATGTATGTCTATATGTATAAAATATATTTTGAAACTAACCATATTTGCCATATAATGATGTGTAAGATGACTAATTTTTTTGGAGGTGTTTTTCAAATCTCTATCTATGAGCATAGTGTAAAAATTAGTCTCTGAAGTCTACCTTAAATGCAAATCATGACTGTTGAGATACATTGTCATCTGTTGATATACATTTTATGTGTAGAATTTCACAAGACTGATCTGTATTCTAGATAATTTTCCCTGGTTTAATGGATCATACAGTTCCTTCCTTAGTGTTACCAGCTTTGAAAATTGAGGATGTATTCTGCTTCCTGAAAAATTACTTTTTAATGACTGATATGGTAATCACTGGAGCACGTGCCAGGCCCTTCACAGGGTTAGATCCCGAGTATTTCCACTGCAAAGGAATTACAAACTCTTGTTCAGTAAGATAACTCAGCTCATAGTATGCTTAGTCCTTTTCTACTTCTGTAAAGGAGCGTAGTAAGCAGTACAGCTGTTAACGGGGAATTCCTTTTAATGATAACTTGGAAATTTTCATCATTCTCGGATTACATCATTGATGCAGAATTAGTTTAAGAAATTCCTGTCCTGTGTTTTGTATGAGATGAGACCCCAGAACATCATAAATGTTTATGGCCTTAGTATACTTCTGTAGTAGATCTTAATTGGAAATATCTATTTTGTGATCAGGGCCTGATCAGTCTGTGCTGAGAGTTCTCTGTAACTTGTTCGGCCTTTCAACTTCTATATGTAAAAACCTGGTAACACTTTTTTTTAATTATTTATTTTGGCTAGTTACTTCAAATGAAATAATAGAACTACTTAGAGGCTCCCTCCTGGAAATACGTTCTGCTTCTTCCTCATACATACTTGGTAACTGTAGTCATTTGGAAGATTTCACATTTGGTTTATATAGCTCCAAATTAAGTATCGTACTTTATTCAAGAATTCTTGCATTCAGTTATGTGAATTTGCAGCTAACTTCTTCAAGCCATGTGACGATGCCATGCAGTTTCGAGTGCTCATGTGTTAGTCTTTGAATTGAGAACAGACTCTCTTTCAGAAGAGTTAGTGTTCAAATTCTGTAGTATGCTATGGGGTTGATAGTTGCTTTTGTTGTAGCTTTGTTTCTTGTCCATTTGTGAATCCCCTCTGGAGTCTTTTATGTCTGCTAATGTGTCAACTGCATTTTCAGATTAATGAAGTCGTGACTAAGAAAATAAAACTGCCAAAGGAAACAGAAGAAAAGGAAGTTGAAGTGACCCGGACTAGGACTAAAGTTGTTCCCCTGCACTGTGACATAATTGGGGACCAGTTCTGGGAGGAATATCCTGAGATTCTGGCCGAGGATAGTTGATATCTCTGATGAGTATAACTGGTAGTTTACTTTTTGCTCTGCTTGGGTTGTTGGCAAGTGAGGTGTATGAATGGTGGCCGTAACCTTCTTCAACAACTACATTGGTTTTAGCACTGTTGTTGCCTGAAGAAAAGACACTGGTATGTTGTCTGACATGCAAGGATATGCTGATATGGAAAACCTAAAATCATATTATATTTTGAATGTTAAGAACTCATAAATTAAGACTGCTTCCTTGTACATGGATATTTGTAGAAAAAAATGTATAGAAATTTCATGCATTTCTATAGCATTTAAACCATGAGGTATTTTACTGAACTGCCGAACTATAAAAAAGCTTGCATATTTGAACTGTTAAAAGCAGAGGAGAAAAATTCTTTTGATTTTTGTTTCGACTGAGATGGACCAGAATACTTCAATTGGCATTTAGTATTACATTTCAAGGCCAGTGTGTTTAGTTGGATTAGTGACAAACTGTTTAACTGCCTAATGTCTCTGATTCTTTCAGAAAGGAGACAGAGTAGCCCAGCAGTTTCCTATGACTGATTTTAACAGCTTTTGACAAATGTACAGGACTTTTATACTTTTTAAAAATAAAAATAATAGCAATTTCTTCCCTGCAGTGTTTATTGCTTTGCTTTTCTCATTCCTGGGACTTTTACTAGTAATTGGTGAAAGTTCCAAACAGTGAAGTTAACAGAATTCAAGTCTGTACAGTATCTTATTAGAAACTGGGTAGACATTGTGCTTTCATCTTCCGTGGCCTGGGAAGTCGTCTGTCTTCTACTGTGCAGTAGAGTGAAAGGTAGCAACCCAGGGGAACATTGCTGGTGCCTGCAAAGAGGGTGCTAACAAGAACTTGTATTGCTGTTCCCTGATTTTTCCTGGGGATGACACAGATGTAGCAGTCTGGACAATACATGTTCGTTAGATGGAATGCAGGAGTGTGTGTTGCGTGGTCTATGCACAGTTTTGTTCTGGTTTAACTATCAGTTAAGACCCTTTGTCAAAACAGTTAAATCGTACAACCTCTCAGAGCGGAAGTATTTCCGCTAATGTAAGGGGACTTGTCCCACTGTAACTGGAATTTGAGGGAAATAACCTATTTCAGTATAGAAATACAACTATAATTACGTAATAGGTATTTACAAGGATATTATTCCTGAGTTTAACCATACCAGTTTCAAAAATAAGGTGCTCGAACAGTAGTCTGGCAGGCTGTTCCTAGGGGATAGTCAGCAGTTGGAACTGGCCATAAAAGTGGAAAGAAAGGATCAAATGTGACTGAAGAAGGTCAGTACTGAGTGAGTTTCCCATTAATTCGTGTAGCAGCCTACTTCTTCCCCTTTTCTTCCCACAGGAAGAACTTACACATTTTTGTGTAGTAGTGTTGGTTTTTTTTTAAAGAAACACACTAAACGGATACTGATGTAAACTACTACTTTGCAGTTTCATCCTGAGGTTAAACAGTGAGTCTGTGTGTTTATAATAGGACAGGGTTTCCCCTCCACTGCAGTGTGCTAATACTGAGAAGTGAAGTACATGCAATGAGAGAATGTGTATCGTCTTTAGTTTGTAGAATGGGATGTATAATTCCTAGGAAGAGGATATGAGGGGTTGTGTGAGATGGTGACTCTGAATGAGTCATTGCAGCAGTCATTTACCACTAAGAACTTCCTATTTGTCTGTTTGGGGGTTTTTGTCTTGTAACACAAATATGATTTATTTGACTTTGAAATGCTATATGTTACTACCTGGTGCCTGACTTTGGGCATTACTTGTAAAGTGATTGTTCCAGGGGTGGTGACAGCTGGATTTTGCAGTCCGAGTAAAGATGAAAAAAAATTTTGGCAACTATGATTAATGATTGGAAAGTATTATGTAGGGTTTTTTACCATATATATTATGACTACCTGATACATAAATACATTGTAGAATGTATGTACATTGTGTGTGTGTGGTGGTTTGTTTTGTGTGTTTTTGGTTTTGTTTTTTTTTGTTTGTTTGTTTTTTTTACAAAGTCTGTGTCAGGTCTTGGAGCATTTTCTAATTAACTGACACCCTTACAATAATATGTAATAAGTAAACATACCTGTTTACATATGGATGCAAACTTTGGAACTAAGATAGGGATTGTCTGTACAGCCCTGGCCTTTGTATTAATATAAATGCTAGAGAAAGAAACACCTCGTGCTATCCTCATGTGTAAAGTCATATATATTACTTTGTAGCTGTAGGGGAAAATAAATCTTCCTAAGGTTCCAGAACTAGACTGGTGTTAGTGGCACACACAGCTCGACCTGTGTCCTACGGCTGTGCTTATAGGTGTTTCTATAGGTGACCAATCCCCATACTGTGACCCAGTGAAGAAATAAGTGTTTCCTCTGATGCTGGTCAGCAGCCTCCGGCTGATGTTGTATTGCTGCAATGGGAACTATTCACCATACAGGAACCAGTTATGAAAGATTAATGGTGGGTGGTGGAATCTGCTACGGTAAAACCACTCTGCAGCATTAACACACGTTGCCTTGCTTTCCTTGGGAGACGTGTTCCTGCACTGCGTACCCTGCTGCGGGCTACAACGCGCATTACATCGCAGCCACCTTTTGCCCAGGTGCCCTTTCATCGCCCGGGCCCCGGGGCAGCCGGAGCGAGGTCCCTGCTCGGGAGAGGACCCGGTCCAGAGACCGGCGATGGAGTTGCACCAGGGACTTAGCTGAAGATGCAGCGCGGAGGGTATCACCGCAGTCCCGGTACCCCCGGCCCGCCCCCTGTCCCGCTCCCCGGGCGGAGGCAGCTCCGCCCCTCGCGGCCCGGCCCGGCTGCGGGCGGTGCTCCGCGATCTCCCCTCCCCGCGCCGCACCGCCCGGAACCCGCTTAGCTTCTGGGCTCGCCGGGCGGCGCGGCAGCGGCCCCTAGCGGCGGCAGCGGGCCGGGCCGCCGCCCGCAGCCCGGCATGGAGGAGGACGAGGGGGCTGCGGGAGGCGCGGAGCAGCGGCGCCCCCGCCGCCGGCCCGGGCCCGAGCGCTCCCCCAGCCCCAGCCGCCTGGACGTGAGCTCTAGCCGCTTCGACCCGCTGCTGGCGCTGTACTCGGCCAGCACGCCGCTGCCCTTCCCCGCCGCGCCCTGCTTCAACAACCTCGCCGAGTACGAGAGCTTCCAGCGCGGCCTGCTCCGCCCGCGCGGCCGCCGCTCCGCAGCTCCCTCCCGCCGCGGCCCGGCCGCCACCTCCCGCGCCGCCCGCCGCGGCCCTCCCGCCTCCGACCCCGAGCGCATCCAGCGTCTCCGCAGCCTCATGGTCAATGCGGGCCCCGAGCAGGAAGCCACCGAGGGCGGCGCGGCGGCCCGGCGCCGGCGGGCGCCGCGGAACGTCCTCACCAGGATGCCCCGTAAGGGCGGGCGGCCTGAGGGGGGAAGGCCCTGAGGGGGGAAGGCCGGGCGGTGGGGTGAGGGGTGCTGCGGTGGGGAAGGGGAGTGAGGTGGGGGGCTGGCGGAGGGACTGGGCCGGCGCTGGGGTGCGGGGAGATGGAGGGGAAGGCTGTGGGGACTGAGGGGGGGGGTCGAGGGATGCGGGCTGGGCCCGGGCGTGGGCCGCGGTTGGGATGGAGTTTGGGGGAGTTTTTAGAGGTTTGAAGAGAGTCGGCGGCTGAAGGAAGCGGTTGGGTGACAGCGGGGTGGGTGGGAGGGGGAAGTGATGGAGTTTGGGTGGAAACTGATACTTGCGTGCTAGGTTGGGAAAATTGTGTGCAGAAATGAGGAACGGCGCGTTTCACAGAACTGCTTACCCAGAGATTACACTGATGTTGTTACGGTGACATCCTCGTCTGTTATTTGTTAATTAGTTTGTTAATTGCGTTCATCCTCATGATTTTAAGAAAAAAAGGGTGAGAAACTGTTGTGCTTTCAAAAGTACTAGTTTTAAACCAGGAATCAGATTTGAGCCCGGGCAGGTCATATTTAAGTCATAACTGCAGCGTGAGTCTGTTAAGCGCTGCTATATCTTGGTTACGAACTGTATATCCTGGGGGCATAAATACAGCGCTGGCACTTCTAGTAACACAATGATAGAACAGGGGATTGAGGTGGCAGGCAGCTGCGATGTTGCCGTGTGATGTATCTGTGAAGATGATAGTAGTTTCTTGTCTAAATTTATGCATGCAGTCAGGATAATAGCCCCTGAACATTAAAGGGTGCAACTTGTGCACCTACACCAAGAACAAAATCCCATTGCTATCAAACGAGATGTCATTTTCGTGCACTGAATGAAAAATACTGGGTGTTTATTGGAATCAAAGTATCTCTTCTAATCACCAGCATCACCTTAATAATATTCCTTTTATAAAAAGGGAAAGCCCAAAATGTTCAATTCTGAATGCCCAGAGCAGAACTTTTTTCTTGCTTAGGCACCAAAACATTGTGTATTCATTGCCATAGGTGCTGCATGATCCTGAATATCACGTCAACTTAGCATTTTGCACAAATGCAGAGGTTCTGTTGGCGTAGGTTTTCCAAAAGAACTGACCTTAAATAATGATTTAGGATCTTAATGTAAAGTGTCTGTATTTGGATTACTGGGATGAAAATTGAAAAAAAAAAATCTCTGTAAAAATTAACTTTAGTGGTGGTCTAGCAAACAGATGACATGTTTCCATTAAGAGCACGTATTTAATATCCACCCATCTAAGGCTGGACAGTGAGGGCTTTGAAGACTGGCACAACTGACATAGAAAGTGCTATTCAGCAGTCTGGAGAGTTTTAGGAATAAATTATAGCCAAAATTTTGTGATTTCCCTGTAAGTAGAGGGTCTGTCTGCACCGCAGGTGGGCCAGCATTTGAAGCTTGGATTCTGAGGTGGTAGCTGCCTCTGAAAGTAACTGATATGTGGTTTGCTGCGTCCCTCAGTTGTGATGTTGTGCTCTCAGGTAGCCGTGACAAGGTATGACAGGTTCCTTAAATTCAGTGGGTTAGAAATGTAAAATGGAGATAAAATTTTGCCTGTCATGAGGGATGATTTCAGATGTAGCCATAAAAGTAAGAAGGAAGCTACTTTAGCAGTGCCTGTTTTGGATCAGTTCAGGAGATGCTATTTCAAATTAGTTTGCATTTACCAAGGGGCAGAGAACTCACACGCAAGCAGTTACTGTGGAGCAGTTAGAAAGGCGTTTGATAGTGTTCTGAGTTATTTCAACTGCTCTGACTTGCTTTGCTCTTGATTTTTTTTTTTTTTTAATCTCTCTTCATAAAGTCTATCCCGGGGACAAGGACTTCACCAGAGTTTGGATCTTTATTTTCTCCCTCCTGGGGTCCTTGCCCTGTGGCTCACAGTAGTTTTCTCGTCATTCTTCAGAATCCTGGTACTAAGCATGTGCTTATTTTATACAAATAGGGATTGGATTTTGAGTACAAAACCAACTAGGTAACTCTTTTCCCTACAGACTGAAAAATTTTTAATGCTGGTACTTAACAGCGTCAAAAGCCACGGGCAAATCTAGCTGCACGCAGAGCCTGGTCATTACAGGCTTTGATGCTTCCAGAAGAGAGACGCTGCAAAGATAAATTCCTTGTGTTGCTGGTTTTATTTTTTTCTGAGAAGTGGATGTCAGATTGCTGAAAGGTTTTTGGATGATGTGTTCTGTCCTTTTGATTAGGTGAAGTTGGAGGTTTGCCCTGGTGAAGCTGGAACCTTACACAGCAAGGAAAAGTGGGAAGAGCGTGTATTGTCTAGATTTGGTAGAGCTGTTAAGTAGTGTTTTCTAACAGACCTAACGGGGTGCCGACAAGCAAAGGCATAGTTGGAAATAAAGATTGTACTCGGATTTTTATAAGAAGTTGTAGATAAAGTTCCTATATAAAAGGAACATAGGCATCTAAAATCTAAAAAAAATCTAAAATGATCCTGTAAATTCTCAGGTTTGGTTAGAAAAAAATACTGGTATCTGATTAAAAGCATCATTCTGATGTAGTGATGGTGTCACCTCTAGTTCCTGTGATGTACCTGTGAAGTCAGAACATAGGTTTGTCATCAGTTCAGCTGAAGAAAGCACAGAGAATAATGAAACGACTCCCATTAAAAAAGCTGAGAGGTACTGAGGCAGCTTATGCTGTGTGTGAAAGCAATTTTCTTCAGCTGTCTAGCTGGAGAGAGCTGGAAAGAAGACGGTGGGTCTCAAAAAATAAATGTGATTAGGTTAATTCAGAGGAAACTGCTTTAGATTTCCCTGCTGTGGCTAAGAATTGCCATGCAGCCGACTACTGCAGATCAGCTGTCATACAGTAACATTTTACACTCACAGGATTCATTTTCTAGTGTGTAAATCAAACCTGGAACATAGGCGAGAGGTCATCTGTGACTCAGATATTTTTATTAATATGAAGAACTGTGTGAGATTTTAGACCAATACTTTCCTCTGCCTCTCAGCAGGAATTGCGCAGCAATCCTGGGGCTGCGTTTGCACAAGCAAACAGGTCGCTGTGGTAGCTGTAATTTATTGCTGGAATGGCTTCACTATGGCATGGGTGGAAGTTGTAAATAATATCTACTCCTCTAGATAATGTACACTTGCAAAGATTTCTAGTGTGCAGATAAGGCTTGTGTGTACCAGGTAAGCTGTATGTTTTACTGAGTTCCTTTGGGTTTGCCCCGACTAAAAGCATTATTGTGCTGCAGTTTAGCATGGTTTCATTGGTGGCGGCCTCTTTTAGTAATTTTCTTTGCCAAAGAAGTGTACATCTTTGAAGGATGTTCAGCTGGCTGATGAAAGTTTTAACTGAAACAATAAGATTTTATGAACTTAGGCTGATCCAGTTTAGTTAGTTGAAGAATTTGGAGTCATCTGTTGTTTCAGAAATCTCCTTGTAAAGAAAAGCAACGCATCTGATACAGTACTTTATTAACAGTTTATAACTAATCTGAAGTAGCCTTAACTAGGCATTTGTCGTTTCTGCGAAGCTCTCTGCTTCTGTGAGCTTTCTGTTCCCTTTGAACCACTTCTATTTATGATTAGCATTACTTAGAATGTTTTTGAAATGTAGCAAAAAGATTTTCAGCTAAGGCTGATTTAGCTTTGGGTTGTGTAAAGAAAAACTTCATATTTTCGAAAGTCTTTGCTGTCCCCACTGTAAGGAGAGTTTTGTTCATCTAGTAATTACAGTCGCAGTGCGTTACAGTGCTCTGGGACTCATTTCTTTTGCTTTGAAGACAAGTGTTGTACCAAGATCTGCTGTACTTTTACATAGAGTAGATTTCTACATATACATATATATATCTGTTATTTGTTGCAGACCGGTGATGTTCTCTTTCTGTTTTAGTCCATGAAGGCAGCCCGTTGGGGGAACTTCATCGCTGTGTCCGAGATGGTGTAAAAATCAATGTCCATATCCGCACTTTCAAAGGGCTTCGTGGAGTCTGCACAGGGTTTTTGGTTGCATTTGACAAGTTCTGGAATATGGTAATTATTGTTCTAGCCCTTGATTTATAACTGCTGTATTGAAAACCTGTAATTTGCAACAGGTTTAAGCAAACTACATTTTGAGAAGATTAATGTGGTATTGTGGTTCATAAAGCTAATTTGCTATGGCACTAAATGCTGGGTTTCAGACTTAAGTGGTGCTTGGTGTTGGATTGGTACATCTCCAAGGGGGCCTAGCCATCTTAGAGAAGGTTCTAAGTTAGAGAGAAGCTTTGAAGCATTCCCAACATCTTCAAAGGTTTTCTATAAGATCCCAGGAAGGTGGAATATGAGGAATGTTAGAAGTTTCCAAAGCTTTCTCTGCAAAACACAATCTTCTTATAGTAGGAACCACTTCTCTTTTTTCTTTCACTGACACGTCAGTGGGATGTCAGTGGCAAAAGCTTTTCCCCGTGTTCTGCCTCATGAAGATCTTAAAGACAGTGGATGGAAAAGTAGCTATTGAATATTTGTGAGCCTGAAGCTGTGAAAAGTTTGGAAATGGGGGCGGGAGGGAGAGCATTTTGCAGGGAAGGATTTTGCAGGCAAGGCTCGCAAAGATTTTGCAAGTAATGCAGAATAGATGCTTTGCTTTGGTGTTGCTTTTATACCTCAGTACAACTGAGAAGCCAGCTCCAAAGCACAGCTTGTTCCTGGAATGGATTTTCTCTCAGAGCATAATTTCATAATGCCATGACACAAAGCTGGTCCAAAGCTTCTTTATGTTTTCTTTTCATTTTGACCTATCTGTTTCTTTTATCTTCTTCCAGGCCCTGACAGACGTGGATGAGACGTACAGGAAACCAGTAATGGGCAAAGCTTTCTACGCAGAACCTCAGCTTACACTAACTCGGGTAGGTAACCGTCTCCAGTTTTCTTTTTTTTTTTTTAGTATCTCCCTTTTCAAAATAGTAAAAGGGGAGTGTTGATTGGAAAACTGTATTTACATTTGAAGTATTTTACCTCCTTTTATTACAGATGACTCTAAAATGACTTGAACTGGGGGGAAAAAACCACAGTTTTCTGACATTTTGAAAGTACTTTGGCCATACTTTGGTTCAGTGCTACAGAAGCTCCACTTTAGAGTTCCTAATATCTTATCACAGTTGCTGCCACTGCATAATTTGATATTAATGTTCATGGCATGACAGTCTTTGCCTTCAGCCAACAAAACGTCTGTTCGATCACTTGAATTTTTAGTCTAGGTACTGTGAAGCCCAAGATTCTGAACGTTGCTCCAAAGCAAGGCACTCTCTAGGATCCAGCTGCAAAAAAAAGATGTTTACAAAGTTGAGAACTGAAGAGATGATAGATTAACTTCTGAACAATGAAGGGAAAAACTGACAGTGCTGTGCCTGTTGAATGGCATAGCTCTGGGCCTTTTGAACATCAGAGAAGCATCACAAAAACTTTTAAACAGTTTCATTGTGAGGAATTTGCTTTCAAATTCCAGCCATTTAAATCTGTTTTCTGATAGAATCCACCCTTCCTTTTTTAAAGATTAGTTAAAAATAATCAAGTTGTCATTGTTCCTTTAGCCCCGTCTTACAGGGATTGGCTTTCCATCCTGTTGCTGGGAAGAGACGGGCTAACTGAGAATCCATTTTGTTTGTCAGTATTTCATAAAAGCTTGCCTGCTGCCAGAGTAAAAGCAGTTTCTTTTCCAGTTTCAGTACCATGTGTTCTTAGATTAATGAGTTCATACAGTGCTTTGGATCTGCTGCTCTAGCTTTTATTATTTTTCTATTGTTTTTTGTCTGCTCACCTCCTAGAATACCCATACGGCCTCTTTTAGTTTGTTTTGGGAAACACCAAAGGTCCATTGTTTTTTCAGTATACCCTCTTTGCTGACTGAGGCCCCTTATCTTAGGGATTCATGTCCTGCCTGAGGACACAAGGACGAAAATCTCTCTAATACTATCTGACAACATTACGAGAGTGTTGGGGAAAGTGAGCTAATGGAGGAACTTGGTAGCTTTCTGTTGTTCCTGACCAAAGTTAAATGCTACTGCACATCAGTATTGCTCCCCAAATTAAATTCCTTGGTGCTCACATGAAGACGCTTGTGCACATACAAGAGATCCAGTCATGGTTTGACTTTGGCAAGAAAACAGTATTTATTGCTGGTAAAGTTCTTCACTAATTGTGTATTGTGAGCTCTGATTTGGGATCATATACACAAATACCACATAGACGTGCCAAACAAGTGGCCTCGCGTTTTACAAATGTGATCATATACATAAATGTTCTTTTACAGCTGTTTGACAGACTCAAACTGCAGGAGTCCTCAGTAAAGAAGGGAGCTGACTCAAAGACTCTCTCAGAGGAGCTAGCCCTGACAAACGACTCTCAGACGCTGGGACTGAAAGTTGGATCAGGACGAGCGAGAACAGAAGATGATCGCGAGAGGCAGAAACGCTCGGGGAGAGCTGGAGAAAAGAAGATGCCAAGTGACAGCTTGCATCTGGCTGCCAGAGGTGAAGCTGATGTGAGTAGCGGGACTGCCCACACAGAGGGTGCCAGTGCTGGTGCTACCCGTGCAAGAAGCCAGTCACGGAGAAAAAGGCGGCCCAAAGTGGATTACCAACAGGTGTTCACACGTCACATAAACCAGATTTTCATTCGAGGAGAGAATGTCTTGCTTGTCCATTTAGCACATTGACTTGGCTGAGCCTTTGTCAGTGTATTTATTTGATAGCATGAATAGCCGCTGCAGCTCTCATTGCTATTTTGCGTTCTCATTAAGTATGGTGGTACTGTGACTGGTTTCCCATTGCCACAAGGCAGGGGAAATAATTCTACCTGGAGCATCCTGAGCTTGATGCCAAAGCAGCCTCCTTAGACCTCTGTTGGGGGTCTCAGGACAAGGTCAGCAATGCAGATGTTTCTGTGGGATGAGGGAGGTAAGCACAGATTCCCACTGCTTCTTACAAAGAAGCTAAATGGAGAGGGTTGGAAGAGAATTTTGGTGTACTCAGTTATAGGAGCTAATTGTGGCACACATTTAAGGAGCTTAAGATTAGATCTCCACCTGAAATGAATCACAAATGCTATTTTGCATGTTCTGAGTAATTTCAAGAGAAGATTGCTAACGAAACCAACAGTTTATCTGCTGTTGTTACATGGATGTCGTCTTTTCCAGACATAATTCTGACAGTCATTTTGAGATAGTCTATAAAAAGGTGGAGAGACACACAGCTGATGGCTATTAGCCTCTTCTTCGTAGTTAGCTCCATCAAGTCCTGTGTGATAGAAGACCTCTCAATTGAAAACTTCTTTTTCTGTGAACAATGGCAGGACTTTAATTTGTTTTCAATATCAAAACTTAGGCTTCTATTTGTAGTGCTGTGCTTTAGCCCAGTGTCACCAGCAAGCAGCTAATGTAGCTGATCCAGGGACTTCCATATTTGGAGTTTATCTGTGGATATTGTGGATGCAGATGGAACATTGTACTTTTATATTTCACCCATTTGCTACTTAGTGTAATAGTGAAGTTTGAAAAGATGTAGTTTTTCTTCTCAGATTTAAGTGTTTGTGCTGAGCACAATTGTACTGTATCTAAGCGCCTTTCAAGTTCCCTCTGTTGAAATTAGAGGTACTGTATCTCCAGTGATTCTCATGGAGCAGAAATCTTCATGGGTCTTTCCTATCCATATGGATGATGCACCACCTAATTCCAGTTGAACTGAGCTTTGGAGGTGTGCCAAAAAATGTTCTGAAGTATAAAAGTCAAACTCAGCTCATCGGTGGTTTTATTTTAGCAAGGTTGTTTAGCTACTGTAGGTCAGGCCAGGCTTCTGCAGGTATAAACTGCTTTCCAAGATACATGCAGAAGTCTGAGCGTAAATGAAGTCGTTATATTGTCTAGTTTGTTCCCCAAGTTGTCAAAGGACACTAGATTTCACACTGTTGTTCCTGTATTCATCTCAACTACCTTATGCTTTGTGGCAGCTCCATGTGTTTAAGATAAAGGTGGGAAATTGCCAGCATAATGGTTAGCTCTGACAATGGGTAGAACAACATTTTAGTGCTTTATAGCAAGTCTTGTATTGCATATAGAGGTCATATGTCTTCAAACTGAGTGACTGTACTCTCAAAGACATGTATTTCTGTTGCTGCAAAGGCAGCATACAGTTTGCTTGTCATTAAGGGTATGTTTGGTGTTTGGATGAATTACAGAAATCATTTAGCAGGAGTTGCTGGGCATACAAAGCAGCTATATGCCTCTGGGGGAGCTTGAAACTTTTATGTCAGCATTTCAGATGACATGGGGCTTGGACAGCTGACCAGCTCAGCCACTGAGCTGCAAACCCAAGTTCAGCCTGGGACAGAAGTGCCTCAAAATAAAAAGTACTGTTGAGGCAAAACAGTTTCATCAAGCGTGAATAAAAAAAAAAAAAAAAGAAAAGGAAAAAAATATCTACAGTTTCTTAATATACATAGCTTTATTGCTGTAATCCTTCCTACTATGAACTGAGACTAAGCACTGAAAAGATTCTTCTCTTGGAGGTTATTGTTTCCTCTCCTTTTGTGTTCTTATCGTTTGTGTTCATGTTGTCTGCAGTTCTTCCTTTTTTTTTTTTCTTTTTTTTTTCCCCTCCCCTCTCCTGTCAATACTTTGTCTCCTCAGGACATTCTAAACTCTGCTTTAGGAAGGTTGTTCTTATATTCACCCATAGTGTCCTGGCTTTCTGAACCTTTCCTGGTTGGCTTTCTGTGTGTTTGCCAACTAACCAGAACCCTCACAAATTATTAGAAAGGTGTGAAGCTAGAAACAGGGGGCTTATTTCTGCTCCTGACTTCTCAGCAGCTTTTATTGCAAGTGAATATTTTTCTTCATTATGTTTTTGGTTACGTTTCTTTTCCCCTCTGCTTTCTGACTGTTTTGTTTTCATTTCAGTTGCTTGGGATGACTTATATCTGCCCTTTTTCATTTATGCCAAAGGCTACTGTGTTTGACCTCTCCTCTCTCCTTCATACTTGACCAAAGGGTGTCAAATTCCACTCAGGCCTACGTACTAGGACATCTAATTGAATTCTTGCTTTTCTTTACCTCCTATTCTTAATTCTTTTTGTCTGCCTAGTTTATACTGCCTTGTGCATTAAATAAGATACAACTACCATGAATGTTCTTGTGGCTGTGCTGCCCTCTTTCCTTGTCAGCTGACACTTCACCAAGTTCTCAGTTGCTTCTAGAAGTCTCAGTGTTTCCTTTCATCAAAAGTTTTTCTCTGAAACCTTGTAGGTGTTTGTTGCTTCACATCTACAAGTTTATTTTTTTACGTTTTATGAAAAATGCTGGTGCTTGGACTTGCGTTTGTGCCTTGATTTTTATATCTTCACTGACATGTTCTTCCAAAGTCATCCCCTCAGGCAACAAACCTGGTTAAGAACTATACAGTTTGTCTACATTTTTTGCTCTACCTCATTATTGAACTGTTACTCCTCTGTTCTCATTGTTCTCTCATCTGTGGAGTTGGTTAAAATTCTCTCTTCCAATTTAGATTTAATGGCTTATTTGGTGGTTCTTCGTTGCCTACTTCCCTGTCCACATCTCTCATTATTTACAAGCTGCTTCCTAAATACAGCCTCTTCTACAACTTCAGATCTTCCAAAATGTCTTCCTTTTCTCTACTTCTTCTGACATTGTATCTTCTTAAAGCCCATTATAAAAATGCTGTTTTATTAATTTTGTCTCTTTCAAGCATCATGATTGTGACTAAACAAGTGACCCTGTATGTGTGTTGTCACTTGCATGTTTAATACTTAAGATAAAGTTGCTCTTTAAATAAAATTGAATGTGATGTTCTGAAATGAAGTCTTCTACCTCACTTGAAGTATTCATGTAAATCTGTTAAAAAAAAAAAAGAAAACAACCCTTGGAAAAAAGTGAGCTTTGGGTTTTTTTTTTATGGTTTCTGGTTCTTTCTTTCCATGTTTTTTCTTTTCTAAACTCAGCATAAAATCCAGGTTATTTGTTCAAAAAGCTGTCGGCACCAAGCCATTCCTCTGTTGCTGCAGTGTCACAAAGATGGTGTGAGCATAGATGCCAGAAGTCATTATGCTAGAGAATGAAGAGTAGGAGCAGGAGGCAGTCTTTAGAAACAGAGCACTGTGTTAGAGTGTAAAAACTTTGGGGCAAATATGAATAACTCTCTGGACAGGATCCACATACTGGTTGCAACCTGCCCAATATCTGTAGGCCATTGTTCAGCAGTGCTTCCTAAAACGTGTTTATGGTGAGGTACCAAATTACTGCAAGGAGCAGTTTTCTGAACTGCTTTTGAAGAATTGTTGTGACAATTTCACAGTTTTTTAGAATCTTTTCTAAAATAGCAGACAAATATGAAACTTGTGAAGTGTTATGATGCCAGCTGCAGAAACGATGTAATGCAATAGTCTTGGAATGTGATGTCATAGATATATCTCACAGTGTCATCATCTATTTTATTGTTGCCAACACAGTTCAGTGGGGAGCCGAGTTTCATAGTTACTTTAAGAGTGGGGATTTTATTTGTATGGTGATACGATTCTAGGGGCCTTTGCAGATAGAACGGAGTTCTCATGGAACCACAGCATAAAACCTTGCTGTGCTGTGGTGATGCAGGGAAACTGGTAGGGAGAATCAGGCTGAGAGCTGCCGTTTCCCTGCATTTATGGGCTGGGATTATATGGTCTGGGATTATTTCTTAGCAAACTCTTGCACAGGTGCTTCATTTTATTGAACACTTAAAACAGGGCTGTGGTAGTAGAATGGATAAGACCAAAAGAAAAAAAGGAGCTTGTAAAAAGTGTGAGTTTAGTTCCTTCTCTAAACTGACTCATCCAGCTTATTTATCGCCTGGGAAGTTTTTTTCTGGTCTAGAGACAGGTACTTAGCATGTCCTCACCAGGTGATTGCTGAATTAGTCGGTCAGTGCTGTTTTCCATCTGCTTCTTGACCTTCAGTTTCAGGATTCCTTGTTTCTGATGCAGCTTTCCCTTCTGTATAATTTGGAAGCAGGGCGAGGTCTCGCAGCAGGAATAGGCTCTACTGCCCACTGCTTTTCCCCCTCTCTAAGGAATGTTGCCCTGTCTATTTTGCATCCAGAGAGCCTTTGGCTATTCTTGATTTTCATGCTATTCTCTGCAGACTTTTGGAATTATTTATCTTGGATTGGTTGGAGTAAACTGAATTGTTAATTTTTATTTTTTTAACTTATTTTCCTTTCCACAGTGCTAGGTTTTCCTAGTTTTCTGTTGCAGTCACCCACTTGCATCTATGAATCACTGTGGGTGAAGAAGTGTCCAGGAAAAAAGAAGCAGAGAAATAAGGTGTCTAATTTTTGTTGAATTTGACATTCTGTCCAACATTCTGCCCCCAGTTACCCTTTCTGTTGTTTACTGGCATTGACCTAAATGAGACAGGTGGAAACAATGATTTCATCTAGAATCTTGAAAGACAGTGGAAAGGCAGCAGGGGCAGCAAACTGTGAAAACACTCTGAGTTTCTGAAGATTTATATCTCCAGGTAAACTTTCTGTCTTTGATTAAACAGATCAGAATTATAACCACCATCTTAAACTGCAAGCTCTGTAACTGGATAAAATTGGAAGGTGCGGTACTACAGCCTTTCAGAAGCAATGCAGCAGCAGTAGCAATGATGCAGTGATTCCTTCAGCTAGGCAAGCTCTTTCCTGAGAAGCTGTTACGTGTTAGTATCTGCCTCAAAGCATAACTGCAAAATACTGCAAACTGATATGAAGGTGTTTGCTCTCCTGCCTGCATTGCCAAGTGTAAAACATAAATGCTAAAGTATGCGTCTTCTGCAGCCCAGAACTATTTCAGGTCATGCTTTCGCTTCTTGACATTGGCTTAAAAATTTGAAGTTTGTACTATAGCAATCCTAAGACAGTCTTTGCTATAACATTATGAAGGGCTAACACTTACTAGAAATTACATTGACAAACTAAGGTATTACAGAATTAATGGAATTCTTACTGTCAGTAAAGTACTGCAAACCAAAAATATCTATTCCTAAGGATATTATAGAGATGCACAAATGGAACTGTTTGAAGCCACAACTGGAAGAAGAGATGATAAAGAAATACTTCCCTCCTTCTAGTGAAGGAAGATGATCTTCCTGCAGCGAGATAGTAATTTCAAAGTTAATTCACCTAGTTTGCAGGCTTGACGGAGGGTGAGCCTAAACAGGCTGAAAATCAAGGTGAATTAAGCATGTGCAAAAAACAGAGCTGAAGAGGCATGGCTCAGTTTGCAGACTTGAATATCAACAGTCTAACTTCACAATGAGAGTTTCTAGAGAAACAACTCCGGTTTACAGTCCTAAAATCTACAGTATTACCTCCATGCAAAGTTTTCTCGGCAGCATTATCCTTGCCCATAAGAAGACGACAAATACAAGGGTTTGTGATGTGCTATCCTGTATTATCTTTTTCAAGATGCTGCAGTGCACATAGTGGTGAGATCTGACTAGGTGGACAGAAGAAGACAGGGCGACCAGTTGCAATAGGAACTCAAGGGGAGAGACCTAAAATCGGTATTATCCTTCTAGCTAATGAGCTAGAAGTCTAGCAAAGGAGGATAGAGTCCAAGCTGAACTTCATTTTTTAATTTACCAAAAATATTAATACCTTGCTAGGGTATACTTGGACGAAAAGAGAAGAATGCACTCAAGTTTTCATTTTACTTGGTCAGACTTTTTTCCAGCAATGTCCATGTCTCACCTTCAGATAATCATTATTACAACTATTTTTTAGAAGTACTGTGCTGTTCATGTAGCCAGTAATGTTCTTTTCATATCTAAAAGGTGTTTTTAAGGGCTACTGTCATTAGGAGGAAACACCCATTTTCAGAAGGTTACATGTCTTTTCTTCTATGCCAACTTATAACCTAAGATGAAATTGGCAACAGCTGGAGGTATGTAAAGCAGTTAAAATTGGCTTGGAAAGAAAAAACAATTTTTAAAAAAGTCATAGCTTTTTCCATCAGGTGTTGCCTATGTATCAGCAGGAAAAGGCATCAATTGTTACATAGTAGAAATGTTGTGGAGAAAAAACTTCCTATTTAAGAGCATCCTTTGCTATCATCTTTTACCCATTAGCAGCCTGGGCAGAAAAAGAAAAGCCACTTGGGAAGAGATAGGCAAGGCAGTGTGACGGTCCTCCTCCAGGTGGGAACTGCAGGATCAGTGCACATGATGAAGACTTTTCTTGCTGGAAAAAAAAATGTGCGTAATCTACTGTAAGTATAACGTGTACCTCTCTGTGCATTTTCCCAACCATGGGCTTTCATGGCATGCCAAAATTGGGAAAGCAGGCAAAGACAAAGGAGGAGGAAGGAATTATTTGGTGATATCTCCTTGAGATAGGAGGTTGCTTTCTAGCCTGTACGCTTTGGTATAATTTGGCCGGCATTGGGAAGTTGTGCTCTATAGGTGAAGGGGGTGTATGGAGAGGCAGTTCTCGAGTGCCGCCTCTGTTATGTTGTGAGCATTTCACAGCGCCCCAGCAGTCTCTGCCAGACTCCATCGCTAATAACTGACACGTTTCATCCTGCCTCTAAAATTTTGCAGAAGAAACCCAGTGGGATAAAAAACAAGCAAGGAAAATTCCCCTTTTAAGGCAGGGATAGTAGGAGGTTTGGTTACCCTTGTTAGCTTCCTGCGGATGCAGGAGAAAGGACTACTTTAGTGGAGGAATATCAGAGGTGGCTTGTCTCGTGATGTTTACAAGTCCTTTCAGATGTTACTGTAAGTGCTCTTGCTCTTAGCTGGTAGAAGTGAAGGCCTGTCAGGGAAGGAAAATGCCTTCTGATGTTCCTGGATAACTATTTTATTAGCTGCTAGCTTCGTACTGTACACTTGGATGACTTAGTTGAAGAAAATTAGTACACCTGAGACTTTCAGTCAGTCTTGTATTCATTTAGAATAAAAAGTAGTTTGATCAGTTTGTGTAAAAACATATCCATCCTTTTTTCCTCTCAAAAGATCAGTGCTCTCCCTCAGGAAAGAAATGAAAGCTGCTCCTGCTCCTATAGCGATTGCTTCTGATTTCCGCTGCTCGAGAGCAAAGTGCAGCTGTGTCATTGTATCTTCAGCGTGACAGATCATTCTGAGATGAGAAAACGATAGAAGTGTTCAGTTTCTTTAAAACTAAAATGGGCGTTACGAGGGGAGCAGTTGTGTTGACCTTTTTTCAAATGGTGCATGCATCCAGTGTAGTTGCATGGATTGGGGCTTGTTAACCAATTAGTCATCTATAAAACTTCCTTAACGAACCACAGAGGAGCAGTATGACCTGCCAGACTGACGTGAGATTGGAAGTCAGGTGCTGACAAGTTCTGATCTCTCCACTGCCACTTGCTCGCTGAATGGCCTTGACAAGTCACTTCCCTCCCTCTCCCTTATGCTCCACAGCTGTAATACATCTGAGAGCAATCCTTGCCTGTCTCGCAAGGGTTTGGGGAAGCGGTGAGTGCTATACAAGTGCTAAGTATTGTTATTAAAACTATAGTATGTCAGGTAACGCAGATACATAGATCATCTGCCCTCTTCAGGCACTTGACTGTTAGCCTTATGTCTCAGCACACTGAAAATGTGCAGGATATCAGGTACAATGACGCCCTTCAGTCTTGAAATTACTTGTGTCTTCAAGGTCAGATCTGGTGACTTCAATATCTGTTTCACAGCTGCAATACCATGTTTTGGTCAAACGGTGATATATGAGAGTGTAACTTGTTTGTGATTCCTTCTCTGTCTTCCTAAATATTTTGTTTCTTAGGAAGCTGATGCTGCTATGAACATATTGAATAATACTGAATTTGCAATATTCTGCTTTCCAGATATAAATGTTTCTATTTAAAAGTGCTAAGACTGCAGTGCAATAAATATATCCATATAACAGTTTGCTTGAAAGCATGGGATTTTGTGCTCTGTCAATATGCTTGTGTCAGTGATGAAGCTGCTACTGCAGCAGCTCGAACAGATGCATAGATGTGGAGACCACCGGGTTTTGAATGCTCTAGTCATGTGATTTGGGGGCAAATCAGTCATCTGTGTGTTCAAAAGTGTATTGATCTACAAAATAAGAATATTATTATACCTGCTTTTAGAGGTGCAGAAAGGAAGTGAAATTCATGTTGAAGAACATAAGAACTATTTTCCTGATCCCTCAAAGGTTTGTTACCTTAGTGCGTGGTCTTCCACCATGCTATCAGGAGATGGTTTCCCAGGAATCGGGGAGGTCCAGAGCCAGGATCCAAGCATCTAGTTGAGCGTGTGCACAGCCAGTGGGGAACCTGACTTCCAGGAACCTGTTTATTCCCATGGTAAATGGTGATGATATATTTGGATCCGAGATGCTAACTCTATGGATGCAGCTTGCCGGAGTTGTTAACATACCTGGAATTCAGATGTTTGCTAAAAAGCATAATTCCCATTGCAACCTGGGAACTGTTTAAAGAGAACAAAATCGGCAGTTTAAAGCCATGAGTGGCAATATGAGGATGCATGTAATGAGAAGGATCAGACAGGGAATTCACAGAAGAGGTCTGCAACCCATTGACTTTCATTTGCATTTTAAAGTGTTGTTTTACACTGGGAGTCTGCCCTCTTTTCCACGTGTCTGATGTTTCCCTGATGTCTTACAAGATGATTTACAGTCAACGTGGCAGTAGACTCTTGCTCTTTTAGATTGCAGTTCTGTCCATTTAATTTACAAGTGCAAAGGACATGAGTTTTTCTTTGATATTGCTGCAGGTGCTTAAGGGTAAGCCAGTGCTCAAATACTTCCTAAATTGGAGTCAAAACGTTTCATTGAGCTTCAAGAGTAGTACTCTCAAGCTGTTGGGGAAACAAGTTCTCTACTGCCACAAAAAGCCTTTCCTGAGCTTTTCTCATCGCATTTTATCGCTCATAAGTATTAAAAAATAAACTCTGTAACTTTTCTAGTGTGGAAGGGCCTGTTAAAACATGGTGCCACCTGAACTAGAAACTTCAGTTTCCCGTGCTGAGCCCTTTCTGTGCTGCCGGGAGTGAAGTCAGATGGCCAGGGCAGCTCTTGCTGTGGGCGTCAAGAGCTCACCTGACCCTCTCCACCTGCTCCACCGTGAGTGCAATCATGTCTTAAGTTGCTCCAGCTGCTCGGAAAGCAAATACCTCTCCTCCGTCAGGTAGCTTCCTGCGATTTGTGCTGTGGAGGGTTTTTTGCATGCAGGTCACATACCTCTTGAGGGTATTTAAGCAGACATTCTTCTCACATCCAATGAGAGTATTGCTTATTAAGGAAAAATGATAGCTGGAGTGGTAAGGAAAAGTCACAAATTCCAGTTCTGGTTTTAGCTGCTCTCCTGGAGTTCTGTATAGCATTTACCTCCTCTACCTGACATTGCTTTGTCCCTGTTTTGAGAAGAGAGTTGAAATTTTTAAAAGGAAAAATTGGGGGAAGGAGACATCCCTGTTAGCTACAAGAAGTATGGTCTTTTCTGGCAATACTGAGGCTTTTTTTTTTCCCTGATCAAATGCTACCTGAATTCTCTGAACAGTTCTTCTCACCTTCATGCTGTATCTTCTTGCTGTGAATGATTTATTATCCCGAACAACTAGCTTATTCCCCACGGTTTCTTACGAGCCTTGGAGATCTTTCTCATCTTGGCATTGTGAGTCTGTCCAGTCATCTTTCATAACGTGGACAATTTCTTAGGTGTGATTGTTAGTTTTCCACAGCCTTACAGTCCTCAACTCCTTAAACAATCTGAGTGACAAAGGGTATGTAAAAAATGAAGTTTTAAGAATACAGATCAGTACATTGCTGATTCACATGTTCAGTTTATGGGTCAGTCTTGGTGATGCTCATAGCCTGCTTGAAATCTGAACAAATATTTGAATATTTAAAGTAGGTATCATTAGGTTTCTGAGTTAATGGACAGTGGTTATAAACTGAAGAGTACATAATGGCCCCAGCTGGTTTGGATACTCTGGTAACGCTGGTCTGCCTCGGTTCTGCGTAATGGAGGTGTAGTTTTTTGTGAAGCTTTGACAGGATAATCACATCTTGGAAGATTCATTTTCTTCACAGCCCTCGGCTGTGGGTGCAGCTTTCAACAGGAGAAGGTAATTTTTTGGATCCTGATGGCTGCTTTGAGAATCTTTCTCCACCTGCCCTTGCCGGCATCTCGGCACTTCTCTTCCTCACCTCTGTTTTCACATTTTGCAGTATTTGACAATTTTTAAACCTGGTATTTTTATTATAGCCATCAGTGTCACCCTCAAATCTCTTTTGTGT